>NC_081311.1:144942500-146192500 GCF_026419965.1 Kogia breviceps
TTGCACATTTGTAAAATATCTTACAGTGAGTTCATACAGCCAGCAATATTTAAAGCACGAAGACTTTATTTACAGTTTTGTTTTAATAACCAGATCCAATGGACCTAACATAAGATGAATTTATGTTAATTTTACCAACCAGCGTTCTCATCAATAATATATATCTTGGAGGGAAGTGTAAACATTATTGCCTAAAGTACTTATATACATCTAATAGCTGATCATAAGAAAGGACATTAACAATCTACAAAGGTAAAGCTGATAAAAGGGTACCATATTTTGGTTTATTTTATTTAGCCTTAAATTATATATTAATATTTTAATGTAAATGCCGTAAAAGCTGGTATAATCAATTTTTAATGTAAGTAGTCTCATTGCTTTAAAGGAAAAAAGAACACAGAAAGTTGAGGTTTAGATCATTGCTATTTCATTGGGAAGTTCTCTAATATTTTATGGGAATATTTTAATAGATCCCAGGGAAAATACTGTTTCCCCTTGAAATATTTTCCATTTGATGAAAATAATAATTTCCCCTGTAAAGTGAATTCTTTCAAAAGTTTCCTGAAAGCCTATTTTTAGTAAATAAATTTTTTATATCCAGTGTCTTTAACACAAATATGTCAGAACATGAATTTGAAATAAATCACAGAAAAGAGTGCCAATGGGTATATATGGATGTGTGTGCATCTCTTACATATGTATATGTTTAAGAGACCAGATATCTATATATGTATGTATATATACATATATATACACACACATACACGAATATGTAGGTAGCACCCACATTTAAATACACACACATACCCACTTCGCTGGGTCTAAACATGCACTAGCAAGTTATTTTAGGGCTCTTCAGAAAAGCTCATTATGTGAGGAGCGAAGTGGCTCTGCAGGGAGCATATGGAAATATCTGGGCTTGATTTAATGAGGCTGTTCACATTGGTGGAATATCAACTTAGAGAAAAGTCTACCCAGGGCGTCCAAGTTACCAAAATGAAAATTGGCAATTGAGATGATAAGAACGTGGCTTTCTTCTGCGAAATCACTTCAGGTAACAGAGATAACATTAAATAACATACATTCTATGCACCAAGAACAATGTTTTATGTACCGAGTCTCTTATCCGTCTCTCCTAATGACTTCCCTTAGCGGGTTGTTAGTACTTGACAGCAGGTCTCCGTGCGGGGAACTTTTCTCCAATTCCACATTCAAAGGAGGTCCATCAGAGAGCATGATTGGCAATTTTCGTCATAATCTGCACATTATTAGCATCAAAATTGACGTGGCAGTTAACACTGGTGGGTTTTGATGTGCCTTTCTTCAAGTTCAAGGAAACCCCTCCAGTAGCTGGGGTTGGCAGAGCGGGTCTCAACAACCCAGCGGTGGCTTTGCAGAGGCGAAGGCGCAATAGACATGCGTGAGAAATAAGCCAAGAACCATTTTATCCGAAGAAAAGGAAAGCGAGGAGGGAAGGGGGTGAGGGGAAGAGTTCGAACTTAGAAAAGTGTCTAAGGAAATGCTTCAGGATAATATATATCTAGAAATTCAAGTATTTCCCAGATGGAGTGGAACCCAATCGTTGGAAAACTGAGCTGAAAACGCTTCTTCAAATACTACAGCGATGTCAGTCTTGCAATCCCCATCCTTTCGTTTCCCTTTCCTTTCCTGGCCTGGCTGTGGCAATCTCATTAGCCATTACTTTTTGCATAAAATATGCAAGATACCTCCATCCCAAACCGCAGATCAGAAGAGAGAAGGGCTGAGGGCCGAGAGACAGGCGGCAAGACCGCCGCCCCTTCCCATCTCGGCTTTGGGGCTTTGTCCTTTCCGGGGACGGCGGCCACAGCCCCACCATCCTTGTCCCCCGCACACAGTAAACAATTACACACCCGCAGCCGCCCGCGCTCTCCATCCGCCCTCCAGGCCTTCTTCTCAGACCTCCATTCTTCTGCTCTCCTCGGATAGGGCCCCTAACAAGCTCAGGATGAAAGAAAAACTGCCTACTTCCTCTCACCCTCGTTTAAGGAAAAGAATGGATGGAAGAAACAGAGAAGCAGCAGGACATCGGGGGTGGATTTCCCTCCCGCACAAAGCACTAGCGCACACCATTCCCTTCTCTTTGTTGTGGTTCTCCTTGCTTCTGGCCACGTGGCTCAGCCGAGTAACCGGCCTGACCGCTTAAGCCAGGACCCGAGACCCCAGAGGACTAGTTTGGGGGCAAGGAGATTGTCTTGGGGAGACCAAGAGCTCGGGACAGAGGCAAAAGAGCGGGGTCTGGGCGGCGGGAAACATACTTAGAGGAGGGGAGGTGGCTGGGTAGCAAATACAAAAATAGAAATAATTTGAGGGGAAGTACGCCGAGCTTTCGTGCCGCCTCTTCCCCCCAATTCGGGACAGGTTCCCTTAGGCCTCCCGCGCTGGGGCGCCCCCTGGCGACAGCCTCAGCAGCGGGCAGAGCGTAGAGGGCACGTGGGCGCACAGGGGGCACGGGGGGCGCTCAGGGGACTCCCGGGCACACTCCGAGCGGCGGGCGCGGCCCCCTGGCGGCAGCGACGTAGTTATCTGGTGAGCGGCGCCTCGTCCCTCTGGTCCGGCGGGCTCACGGCGGTCTTGCTAAGCACAGCGGCTGAGTAGGGCAGGAAGCCGCTCTCGGGGCGTGGCGCTGCGGCGCTGCAGCCGAAGTCCGAGCCTCCGGCGGCCCCAGCGCCGCCGCCGCCGCTGCCACCCCCGCCGCCTCCGCCGCCGCCACCCCGGGAGCCCAGGGCGGCGGCGGCGGCGGCGGCGGCCGCCGCGGCCGACTGACTGCTGTGGCAACTGAGGCACGAGCAGGGTGCGGAGCCGCCGCTTGGAGGCGCGCCGGCCGCCGCGGCCGACGAGGCCGCGGCCGCCGCAGCTGCTGCTGCCGCTGCGGCCGAGGCCGCGCTGTTGAGCCCCGCGGCGGCCGCGGGCGTCTGGTAGAGGCCCGGGTGGCGGAAGCTGCACAGCAGCTCGGGCCGCGAGTAGGGATGCGAGAGGGCGCGGAAGGTGTCCAGCGGGCGGATGGAAGTGGCGAAGGGCGATGAGGCCGCGGCCGCTGCGCCTGAGGCCGCAGCGGCCGCGGCCGCGGCCGTGACACCCACGTGCGGGTAGTAGTGCAGCGGCACGTGCGAGTGGAAGGGGTAGGGCAGGCTTCCGGTGGCGGCCGCGTGCGTCATCATGTAGGTGTAGAAGCTGGGGTCGGCCGGGTGCGGCCACGACATGGCCAGGCGCTGCCGCTTGTCCTTCATGCGCCGGTTCTGGAACCACACCTGCGGGGAGAGCCGGGCCGAAGCCCGAGTTAGGGAGCGCCCCGAGGCCTCAGCCCCCGCCCCGTGCCTCCCCGCCCCTCCCAGACCTCCCAATAGCCTGGCCTACGCCCCTCCGACCGGGCGCAGCCCCGACTCCCCTCTCCTCTTCCAGCTGGGACAGTGTGGACGGCAGTGTGGAGCGCCGTAGGCACACCCTCCTAAGCGAACAGCCTTCTTCCCTGTGTCCAATTGCTGCGGCTCCTCGGGCTTCCGCTCCCTTGCTTTGGGCTGCGTTTTCTCGTCCCAACCCAACCTTTCCTCTCCTTCCTGCCACCCACCGGTGCCCGGCCTCGCCAAGCACCCCGTCTCTCAATACCAGGATTTGCACGGGGATTCTAGGCCTCCTTTGATGAGAAGCTGCCGCGGCAGCTTTTTAAAAAAGTCGCCGCGCAAGGTCTTGAGTCCTCTGAGCTGCAAGGAATTGTCCCGAGTGGCACGGGTCCGGTTCTGATATTGAAGGGATGGTTTTGTTGGAATCTTTTGCTTCAAATGAGTGGCGGGAGCAACATCCTCAAACTGGGAGAGGGACTTTTCTACCCCTCCCCACACGGTATCTAATGAAGACATCATTCGTCACAACTCTAAATTAAAGAAAGCCCGACCAAACCGAAGGGAGACTTTCACACTCCTCCCCTATCCCGTGGAGTTTCCTCTTTTCTTTTTCTAGAGTGCCAGATCCTCAGTGAGGATCGCCCAGCCTCCCGGCTATCTCTCCTGGACTTATAATAAAATTAATCGCTTAAAGATATGTAAATAAGGACAATTTCGTTGCCCCCCAGGAGGTTGCTTTTTCCCCCTTTGCCCAGGAGAAAAATTGTTTAGAAAACTTTCTCAACCTAATCGATTTTTAAAATACAGTATCCTTTCTCCTTGTTGTAACGATTTATGTGGAAAATAAATCTCCAAGATCAAGAGCAAATGGAAATTTTCACCTTTGGTTCGTGCCAGAGGAACAAAGACCAGACGGCTTTGCCGCTGAGGGGAAAGTGAGGCCAAGGACATGGGCTAGGGGCACCTGGGCAGGCGCTGAGTTGAGGAGAGCGTTTGCGGCATGGGCTGCGCCATTCGGCGGCTTCCCAGGTCAGCCAGGCCGGCCAGCCCTTCGGATACGGCAGCTGAGAAATAAATATGCCAGTTCCTTTGGTGACTCTCCCCGCGGGTTTTCAGGCCCTCAGCTAAATCTAGCCACCCAGAAAGGAGAAACAAAAATCAACCCAGACACCCTGGGGGAGGCTAGAACAGGCGCATGCTGGAATCAATACCTTGATAGTGGTTTCGGGAAGGTTGAGCGCTGCGGCCAGCTCGCACCGGCGGGGCCGCGACACATAGTTCTCCCGGTAGAACTCCTTCTCCAGGCGCGCGATCTGTTCGCGGGTGAACGCCGTGCGGTAGCGCCGCACCTGATCCGCGCCAGAGCCGGAGCCGACCAGCGCTGCGCCCGCGCCGCCGCCGCCGCCTCCATGCAGGCTGCCGAGGCCAGAGCCCGACGCAGACGTCGTGGTGCCCGCGGCTGAGCCACTCTCCGCGAACCCTGGCAAACAAACGATCGACAGCGCATGAGTCACTGTAGGACCAAGATCTCCGCGCTGGGGCTGCACGAGGATGGGGGAAGCCGCGAGACACGAGGATGGGGGAAGCCGCGAGAGGAAGGCGAGGCGCTGCCTGAATTGATGGGATCTGTCATGCTTACAAATTGCTGCCGTTAATGGAATCAATAAAGTTTGGGGAGCTCTTCATAACCAAATAATAGGAACTCAATGGGGGGGTTGTTTTGTTTTAATAAAAGGAAATTTTCAACTCAGGAGGAAAATTGGCCAAGGGAAAATGCCTACATCTAGACTCAGTTTGAGAAGCTCTGGATTTGCCATGATCTGGAGACCGCAGGCCAGCTTTTTGTACGGCCTCTAACCTTTCTTTGACAGTCTTTGGGATTTGGTTTAAAATATTTTAAGATTGGAAAGACACCAGTAGCTCAAACAGGAACCATTCGGGGGTGGACTCTACTTTTCAACTCTCTCCCGCTGACCCCAGAGGGTCTCCCAGAGGCGCCCAGCGAGGCTCCCTTCGACTTAGAATGCCCCCTCCACTCGGCCTTGGGGCTCAGAGGCCGCGGAGTTCGGAGCAGCTGCCCTGGGCAGTCTTCCCCCAGCGCGACTCAGTGGATGGCTAGGGGTAGGTCGGCTCGCACGGGCGTTTAGACCCGCACGCAGAAACATTTTCTCGGACTCAGGAGCGAGGGCAGGCCCCAGGCCTGCGTCTCTCTGGGAGGCTCAAGGAGCAGAGCCGGAGGGCACGGTTCCACGCCTGCGTCCCGCCCCCGCCTGAACCAGCTCTGTGCGGCTCGCTGCAGAGGGTCGGAGAGGGGCAAAGGCACCAAGAACGGCCGGCAGGGCAGCGGAGGAACAGAGAGGATGGGACTGGAGAGCGCGTCGCGGGCGGCGCGATTACCTTTGCCATTGTTTTCCTTGAGCGGCGCGGCGCCGAGGCCGCCGGGCGAGCGCAGCGCCGAGCAGCCCACCTCCACGTCGCTGCTCATGTCCGCCTCGGCTGCCGCCTCTGAATAATGACCCGGCTTTTTTCGGCCCTCCGCGGCGGACGCGATTTCGGAGGAGACGGTGCTTTCGCTGCCCGGGTGCTGCAGGTTGAACAAAGTATCTATTTCGAATTTGCCCTTGGCAGGGAGGTCTCCCAGAGCGCTGTGCAGGGGGGCGGACGGCAGGCGCGGGCTGAGGCGAGCCGGGTGCTGCGAATTTTCCAGGGCCTCGAGCACAGCATTGCCAGCCGAGTCGGACAAATTGGAGAACCTCTTGCCGGCCGTGGGGCTGTGCAGCCCTCTCTCCATCAGAATCATCTCTTTTCTTATTCTTTCCATCATCTCAGCTTTCTAAAAAATGTCACAGTGGCCCGGCTGTCCCGTCCTAATGATGGGCTGCGCCTAGGGCTAATTCTCATTCAGCCCCAGCGAGCGCCTCTAAATATTATTATCTCTTTTGGAGGGAGGCGGAAAAATTGTGGGATGCCACAGCGAGGGAATGACTGGTCAAAATGACCCATACATCCTTCCGAGCCCGAGATGTCATTCATCAAAAAGTAGCGCTCGCTCGTCATTAAGGTACGAATGACGCCGTTCGAATAATCATTTATTGTAACAGGTTTATAAGCAAATAAATACACGCTCCTGTCAGTGGGTAATGAAGGCGGCTTCAGAGCAGACAAATAGATCCATGTAGGAGGCGAGAAGAGACAAGAAGTGAGGAGGAAGGCTCCCGGTCCTTTGCCCGCTCAGAGCCGGTTCTGCTCGCCCGGGGGTTTGGCCTCGGGGGTGAAATTGACAGTCTGATTAATAGAGCGCGCAGCGGCACATTTCCCCCTTCATTTAGGGGCATCATTACGCTCTCAGTTTGCTGGGTTGCCCCTTAGGTCCTAATCATGCAGCGCCTTCCTCATTTTTCCTCGGACACAGATACGTGTTAAATAATAGATAATGCTTTGATTTTCCAGAGTAGATCGTCAGGAAGTTTTGTTTGTTTGTTTGTTTGTTTTTAACATTTACAAGCGGGAGGAGGGTAAGGTGGGGGGGACAGCGGGAGGATGTAGGAAGAGTTGCGTAAGGAGAAGACCTTGCGCTCCTGTCTGGATTACTTATCTTTCGAATTTCAGAACCAAATATGTATTTTATTTAACAAATAGGACGCCGCGTTCTCTCTCTCCCCACTTCTTCGCCTCAGCCTGGCTACTCTCCTCCCACCCAGGAGGGAGAGAGAGAGAGAGAGAATCTCATAGAGTTTTTGAAAGCACTTCAGTGCTACGTGGCTGGGGAGGTGCGTTGGGCCCGCGCCTCCAAACGGAAATCATTAGGTCCTCTCTGATTTTTTAATACTGTTTGCAGAGTGAGTTCTGAACTTGAAGTCCCAGGTTTTTTACTTTTATAATCCTGCTGATGGATAGGCTTCTCGCCTACGCATTTTCCCTGGGGGAAATGAACTCGGCTGGACGATTTCATAGCAGAATTCAACAGCTAACTTTAAACACAGTCGCAATTTACAGCGCCATATGGGCCGCCCAAAATCCACTTTTACGTTGCCAGCTTTCCCCCTCCCTCCTCAAATCGAATTATTTGTGGCAAAGTTGCCGGGTTTCGAGGTCAAGGATGGAAAAGAAGAGACTTAGTTTCCTTCCCCTGCCATGCCCCTGCCCTCTCTTCCCCACTCTGCTCTCCTTCCTTCTCTCCTTCCTCCTCTCCCCTACCCCAGCCTCTTACCTGTGGCCCCGGATATTCCCTGAGCTGAGTCTGGGCGCGAAAAATCGCGGACTAGCCTTGCTGCTGCTCCTCCCGACCTGAGCTTGGCAGCTGAGCCTCTTGGTGATAACTTTGATGGTCATAATGACGCTGGTGGCAACCATTTTAACGAAGATCAATCTTCACTCAAGGCCGTTGCACGTCTCCTCCCTCGCTTGCGCCCCACGATGCTCGGACCCCCAACGAGCTGTGAGGGTCCACCCACCAGCTGCCCAAGGGGAGAAATCCACGGCCACCGGCAGGAACAAGGGCGGATAGAGACGGGACCAGGAGGTCGGCCTGCGAGCTTCCGAAGCTGCCGAGAGACCCTGGCAATCTGGGCGCTGGTCTCAGGTCCTGCACCGCCAACCCAGACCCCAACCCAGGGCCCCCCCCTTTTCTCCATGCCGCCACACCCAGCACATCGGGGGGGGGTGTTAGGGGCGAACCCGAGATCTATTTGCCCATCTCTCTGTTGGCGCTTTCCTTTTAACTTTGGACCCGTTGGGAGCGCGTCAGGAATGTAAGGGGAGGCGAGGTGTGAAGTATATTTATATACATTTATACACAGAGTCAATGCCAAAAGTTTTTCTCCTGTTCCCCTTGGCACCCACTTATTTCAACAACGCGAGTTCTGCTTCGAAAATCAATTCCGTCTCTTTAAGGTAATAAAACGGAATTCTCCCCCAAGGTGAGAAATGGAAAGCTGGATAGGCACTTGGTGACTGGAGAGGTGAGAGGTGGGACGCATAATGGGCGTTGGGAGCTCAGAGAAGGACATCACCCGGGCCCACCTCCGCCCCTGCCCCAGAGGCCACCCGACTCCGAGCACTGTGAGCCCTTCTCGCGCCGGCTTTCCGGCCATTAACGTGGTCAGAGCTCAGCCTTGCGGATGATCCCACCTCTCCTTCCCTCTCCTTCCACAGTCCGAGTGCCCAGTTCCACCATCCCTGGTAGGCCGCGCCCAGCGGAGGGGGGTTGCTGTCCCAGGAACTTGGGAAGGGTACCCCCTAGTCCCACTTAGCTTTGGGGACTGAATGGGACACTTCGGTCCAGGCTCCAGTCCGTGGGGGTAGGGGTGGGGGGGCAGGCCCTGGCAGGGGGTGGGATCGGGCGGAGGCGCGACTTAAGCGGAAGTCGCGGATGCCTTTATTGCTGTCGTTTGGCGCCCCCGTCTGTTTTCCTCGCGGTTTCGGCGGCTGTGAGCTGCTTTCAATCGCAGGAGCCGCCGCTGGGGGCAGGGTGCTGACGGCAGCCCCTTCCTCCTTCACCCCGCGGGTGGGTGGGTCTCCAGCTTCCTCTCTTCCTCGGGGACCCCTCGGCCCTCGTGCCAAAACCGTGGCAAACCGGACTTCAGTCTGCTGAAAAGGGAAAACACTATTTCTCGGCGACACCTTCATTCATTTCTGGTTTCCAAAACTATTTTGCACCTTTTAAATAACACTAATATTGCGTATTCTAGCACATTTATCATGAAAAGTATGTTCGAGACCACGTCAGGAAAACTACTCACACTAAAAGACATCCATAATTTTTCACTGAACTGCGTTTTGCAATGTTTCATGGAAGACAATGAACATTCCATTACAATATTTAATGTCCCTTAATTTATGTAGATTCCACATTTACTAGTAGTAGTAATATTGGCCCACCTATATAGAGCTTTAACTCTGAAATTACAAGTGCTTTTTACATATATTAGCTTCTCTAATGCTCAGAGCAACTCTAGAAATCATTCTATTATTATCCCTTCTTCAGAGATAAGGAAACTTCCACACAGAGATTAGAGAACTTGCTTGTGATTTAAGTTATCTCTGATAATATTCAAACTATACGGTATTTTAAAGCTTTGGCCAGCATTTATTGTTGGTTCTTTTATTTTGCATATGTCTTCTTTAAATACTCAAAAACATTGAGTCTGCATAGAGGTAGTGAGAAGACTGACACAGTTCTGTTGGGGTTCATTATTGAAATGCCCAAACCTTGCACCTCTCCCGAAATGTCCAGGCTGAAACTGGGAACCACCTGTCAAAAGTCCCTGGTTTTCAGACGCAGCCTCCAGGCCACCACCAAAACCTCCTACTCACTACCAAGGCACAAGACTCACTCAAAAAAAAAAAAAAAAAAAAATCAACCCATGCCCGCGTGGTTTGGCAGGAATTTTTAAGATGCGTTGGGGGTGAGGGTTCGGAAAGGGCTTTCTCCAGAAGGGCTGAAAAGCACTTTTTACTCCAAAGGAGGAATTACATGAAAGAGGCCTAAATTTGTTTTTGTTGTTAGGCCTCCAGACTAAATATTTGTTTCCTGAGCAGCGGCGGGTCCTCCGAGGTGAAGTGGTAAACACTTTTGGCCTTCAACTGAAGGTTGTAAAAATTTGTGCAGGCTGCCCGAGCGGACGAGCGCCGGCAGAGTCGGAGCTGTCGCTGAGCCCCGCAACAAACGGGGCCTGGCTCCTGCCTTCGACGAGGAAGGCTCCAGGCCAACAGGGCCCGAAACCCGCAGGCCCGCAGCCGGACGCAAGCTTGCTCGAGGACTGGGGCCGCCGAGTGCGGCTGGACAGCAGGACCGCTAGAACCCGGGCTGCGAACACCGGGTACGTTTTCTTTAGGCTGAGTGCGGTCCCCACGGCTCGGAGGTTTCGGTGTAGAAGGGAAGATGCGGGTCCGGCAGGGCGGACTCTGTACTGGCAACTTTTTGCTGTCATCCCTCGGCAGGCCGGCCTCGCGCCGTCTCCTCCGGGCCTCTCTGGCTGCTTCTATTTCTCCTCCTCCTTTCCCCCACAATCGCGCGCCCACCAGGACCGCCTTGGGTGGGGGCTGGGAAGGTACTTTGTCCCTGGACTCTGGGGCTACCCCGACTCGCTGCCTGCCTGAAGCTCGTGCGCCCTCGAAGCGAGAGGAAAACTTGCAGGGACATCTAGCGCCGAGTCTGGGGAACTGCGCCCCGCCCAGCCGGTAAGCTAAGCCTGACCACTTACTCCTCCGCCTCCTTCCCTTGGCCTCCTCCGCCCACCGCGCCCCGCCCCGCCCCGCCCCGCCCCGCCCCTTCGTGGTTAGGCATTTCCCTAACCTTCATCCCTTCCTGATGCCGGTGACCATAGCTGGATTTCCCACCGAGACTGTGGGGCTCTGCGGAATGTGGATGGGGGTGAGACAGAGAGAGAGAGAGAGACAGAGAGAGAGAGACATTTATTTTCTTTCATCTCAAAGGGCCGACACAGTGAGCACTTACTGGACTTCAGTTAACAATGATACTGCTAGAGAAATATTCCGAGGATAACCCCACACCTTGAGTTGTCGGACAAAACAGCGGAAGATGGTTTTCGGTCCCATCTTTTGTTTTGCGAAAACAGCAGCAAGTTACCCGGGTCCTCGGGCTCTGCACCCACGCTCCGGCTCCCCCTTCGCAGTGAGATTAGTGCTTCTTTGAGATGGAAGACTCTCGCTGTGTTTAATTCCCGCCAGGACTGTAGGAGGGAGGTAAACCTGGTTTCACCAAATAATGCTTCGGTTTGAAGAGGTTTTTGATTGTTGCAAACCATTTACATTTAATAAAGCCTAATTGTGTTGTTAAATCCAAATGGAATACATCTCAGACACACAGAAAGTGCCTAAACTCAGGATGCCACTGTCTGGCTCTTGCTAGACACCCCTTCCTTCACCCCGGGTTTGCTGTTTTTTTAAATCCTCTTGATATCTCCAGCCTGAGTGAAATTGGGTATTGCCTGCAGAGGGGAAAATTAGCGCCAAAGTTGGCAGAGCACAGACTTGGTTAAGAGCACTGTCCAGCCAGTTCTGCTGGACTTTACTTTGGAATTAAGACTTTATTTCTACACTGAAGTTTTGGCTTCTTACAAGTTAATTAGAGTGGTGTCCTGCACTTTCTGCTGTGGCCATCAAGGAAAACACTTTCAAAGGAGTCCCCAGGACCCCATTCTGTTAGGACCCGGCTATTGTTGTCCTGGCCCTAATGGCCACCGATTAGGTGGTTAATTGAGCTCATTTCTGTCTTGGCAAGCAGAGGAACTTATGTTCTTCAATAAATCTAAATCGCAGCCTGCATCTACCCCTTCCCCAACCCAGGACAGGGACATGATTTGAAAGATCAGCTACAAGGAGGGGAAGAGAGGATGTGACTTCCAGAATATCATCAGTTTCCAAAAAGGGTGCTTGGGCAGGCAAAGGAGGGAAAGGAGCAAGTGATGGGAGGGGAGAGCAGAGGTGACCTGATTCTGTCTGGTAGAGTAGGACTTTGGGGCAATGAAGGGCCACCTTGAGTTTCTCACCAAAATCAGGAAAGATGGCAAAAATCACTGAATAACAACACATCCATTTTTGGAGACATTTTTGTTTGCAAAGACTTTCGTTTAACAAAGACTATTTTTGTTGTTAAAGCCCCAACATAATACACCTACCCACCCACACACAGCATTCAGTCTGTGCTCCTGGCCAGCTAAAGAAAGTTATTCCTGTTAAGTTTAAACCTAAAATCAGCTTGGATACAGGGTATACAAGCTAAATGAAATGTTCCTGCAAATTCAGCCTCAAAATTCCTCCACTACATACCACCCCCAGCTTGTAAACTATATGTCGCCTTAGTTCATAAACTGAGCAGCCCTAACATTGCCTGGTACTCAACCACTGCCCTATGATCCAATAGCAGCAGCTTCCCTGGGATGCTAGGTTTAGGGGGCCCTCATAGGGTCCAGTCAGAGCCTCTTTCCTAAGGGGAATCCCCTCCCCCAGGGCCAGGACCTAGAAGGCTGTACTGGAAGTAGGTTCAGCTGCAGAATAGCAAGAGGGTATGCTCCTTACTGTTCAAAACTTCCTTGGTCTCTGAATACCTGCTAAGATGGGTAGAGAAGCTCCAAGTCTTGCCAGAGTTCCACAAGGAAACTGGAGGCAAGGCCACCATTGAGAAGTGTCTTTCAACTAGAGCATTTAATTCAGACTGCTTCCAGTCCTGCACAACTTAATTTGCTGCATGGAAAATTAAGCCAAAAGTGAAGGGCTGTCCGAAATGAGCAAAACTTGACAAGTTCTTTCTTCTTATCTTAATTTCACTTTCTTCATTTTTTTTAGCATATAATCAGTCATTAAAATATATTTATCAGATAGAAAATGGAGCAGAAATTCCAGGGCACAAAATCACAGAGATATTTAGTTTTGAGAGACTGAAATTTTGTTGGTTCCAGTTATGTCTTAGAAATATTTCAACAAATTTATTTGAGGTAACAGAAAAAAAATTTTTTTAAGTATCTCCATGTTTTCCCTCTCTGAGAAAAGGAAGGGGATACAAAGGAAAAATAAGAGCATTTCAGGGGGCAGCATCCCATGACTGGTTTGGTACTGAAATTGTTGGGTAAAAAGAACCCAGCCAAACTCTTCCAAAAAGTCAGCAACCCTTATCACCTGGCTCTGACTGGCATTTTTAAAAAATATACAAATCCAGCTTCTCTTGCTAACTTCTGCCTTCTCTCAAGTAGCCGAAATTGTTCTTACCAGCAAACTTCGATTCTCTACAATTTTCTGCAGAAGCTTAGGCCCCTCCCGTCTTGAATTGATCATGAACATGTCTAGGACTTCAAAAAGGTCAAACAGATTCTCCTGCTTTTCCTTTCCAGCACCCCTCTCATAACTTTCCCCTTTATTTGAGCCTTTTATGGTTACTGCATTTTGCGTGTCAACACTCCCAACACCAGCAGCCCACCCTGCGATGACGGGCCAGGTCCAAGAGGGCCTCCCTTGCTCTTTTAGTTGCCCCATCCAGGTCCTGTCTTGGTCCAGGAACAGTGGGGCTAGGTGACAAGCTGGCTTCACCAATCACAGGCTCGGGGGAGTGATTTTCTTGGAGGTGGGCTGGACTGGGGTGTTGCTGCTACAGAACGAAATGGGCTCGCTCTGAGGGCTCTCCCACCCACCCCAGTACTGTCGGCTCATCAGATCTAATGTTGCTCCTAAAGTGGAGCCTTAGAGTTGCCGCAGGACTCACACAGGCTCTCCGCTAATGTCTGAGATGGAGGATGATGGACTGGGGTTCTGTGTATGAGGAACGGAAGGGATGAAGAGGGCTCAGGGTTGTGATACCTACACCCTGGCGGGGCTGCCCGGAGCCCACCCTACCCCCTCGAAGTCAGACCCTGTTGCTCTGGGCTGCTCCCATCACGAGCCCCAAATTTGCTTGGGAAAAACACCCTCTTAATTTGCCCCTCTCACTTCTCTGCAGTTGGCAGCTTGGAAAAGAAAACGAAACAAAGGTCCCTGGGAAAGTGAAGTTTTCAATTAATTGGTGTGAGTAACGGGCGGGGGTGGGTGGTGTCTGCAAAATGCAAGAGGCAGTTCGGCTGCTGGACGAGGCGCAGAAATTTCCTGGAGGGCGGCAGAGTGGCTTTCTCCCGGCGCCCTTCAGAGGGTCTTTCTGCGGACCCAGGGAGGCTGCGCCAGGGCTGGGGAGCCCGGCTCAGGAGGCAACTCCCGGTTGGCCTGAGTGTAGAGGCGAATAGCGTGGACCAGGCTTTCGGACTTTTCTCGCTGGGGCAGATCCTCTGGTTCGCCGCGCCGAGGACGGGTCTTTTCGTCCGCTTGATTTATTTGTAAGTCTCTGTCCCCGGCCCCAAGGGCGGCTTCGTGGGCATTTTGTGGGTGGACGGTGTGTGCGTATTGGGGGAGGGGGGTCTGCTCCAATTGGTCTTAATTCGGAGGATCGCCCGGGAGAACACGCGTTAAATGACTTTGGCCCGTAGCAATACGCAAGGTAGAGAAAATTAGCTTCATCGGGTTTGGGGTCTAGGTCAGCTAATCCGAGGAATTAAACAACAGGATCAAAAATCGGTCTGTTTTCACATTATTCTGATCATCCCTGTCCTTCTCCTTCATTTAGTTGTGCAGCTCAGGGAGCCAAGGAGAGGTGGCAAAAACTGCCATGGCCTAGACAAGGCGCAGGCCTCGGCGCCCGCCTCAGTCGCAGACGGGGCCTAGGATGGGCGGTCGCGCAATCAGCTCGTGGGGGTGGCTGCGGCGCAAACGCCTGGGTCCGGGGGAGGGCGGGAAGGGGCGGTGGGCTGCGCGAGGGCTGGGGAGGGGTAGGGGCCGGGGTGGGTGGGTCCAAGGGGCCGGGGCCCGGAGCCAGACTGTCCCGCGCCCCCACCCCCACGTGGCCCTGCGCAGCCAATGGCACGGCCCAGAGCGGGAGCCCTTGGGGAGGGAGGCGGCCCCCCGACCGGCTCAGGCCCCCTCCCAACCTGAACTTCGTTTTTATAAACGTCCCGCGATGAGCTAACCTGTTGGAGGGCGGGCTGGCGGGCTGGCGGGCGGGCGGGAGGCTCGCAGAGGGAGAGAGGGCGAGAGGAAGAGGGCGGGAGCGAGAGAACGAGAGAGAAAGGAGAGGAGGGAGGAGGCGCGCCGCGCCATGGGGTCGTGCACGGGGCCGGGGCCGGGGCCGGGCCAGGCCGGGCCATGAGCCGCGCCGGGAGCTGGGACATGGACGGGCTGCGGGCGGACGGTGGGGCCGCCGGGGCGGCCCCGGCCTCCTCCTCCTCCTCCTCTTCCGTGGCGGCAGCGGCGCCGGGCCAGTGTCGCGGCTTCCTCTCGGCGCCAGTGTTCGCCGGGACACACTCCGGACGCGCAGCGGCGGCGGCGGCGGCGGCGGCAGCGGCGGCGGCTGCAGCGGCGGCGGCCTCGGGCTTCGCGTACCCGGGGACCTCTGAGCGCGCGGGTTCCACCTCGTCGTCGTCATCTTCAGCTGTGGTCGCGGCGCGGCCGGAGGCTTCCTCCGCCAAAGAGTGCCCGGCGCCCGGCGCGGCCGCTGCAGCGCCCCCGGGCGCCCCGGCCCTGGGCTACGGCTACCACTTTGGTAACGGCTACTATAGCTGCCGCATGTCGCACGGCGTGGGCTTACAGCAGAATGCTCTCAAGTCGTCGCCGCACGCCTCGCTGGGAGGCTTCCCGGTGGAGAAGTACATGGACGTGTCGGGCCTGGCAAGCAGCAGCGTACCGGCCAACGAGGTGCCCGCGCGAGCCAAGGAGGTGTCCTTCTACCAGGGCTACACGAGCCCCTACCAGCATGTGCCCGGCTACATCGACATGGTGTCTACCTTCGGCTCCGGGGAGCCTCGGCACGAGGCGTACATCTCCATGGAGGGCTACCAGTCCTGGACGCTGGCCAACGGGTGGAACAGCCAGGTGTACTGCGCCAAGGACCAGCCACAGGGCTCCCACTTTTGGAAATCATCCTTCCCAGGTAGGGACGTTGGGAAAAGGGGAAGGACAAGAGAGAGAGAGAGATGCAGGGAGGGAGGGAGAGGAAGAGAAAAAGAAGGAAAAGAATGGACTGGGAGTCTACGCCCCTGCTTGGGAGTTGGGCACCTATCCTCCTCCCCCCAGCCATGGTTAACCCAGTGGAACAGTTGGTCCAGTTTGTGTGAAATCTGTAAATTCATCCTTTGATTTAAATTGCCTCTCTCACAACCCTTTTCTTCCTGTGTGCGGGCATAGGCCTATTTTCCTCCTGAAGTTAAAGGTCTTTGCTGCCCTTTGCTCAGGCCTTGACCCCTCCTCCCCAAAGAGGTGTCACGGAGTTGAGCCCCACTTTTCAGGGACATGAATAACCCAGAGTGACCACTAAAGCTTCCAAGAGCTCACAAACTCCAAACGCAGGAACACGAAAAGTCAAAGTTTGAACAAACAGCCTAGATATTTCTTTTTAAGTCTGTGTATGTTTGTGTGTTTGCAACCAGCATTTGCAGAAACTGTGCTTATGAGAGTCCCCAGCAACTACACCATAAAATCTCAGGCTTGTTAAGATGCCGGTTTGAGAAACCATGATGATCCATCATACAGGCCTTCACTTTGAAGTGTAAATAATCTTTCTTTAATAACATGTAAATAATATGTCTGTGTAAATAATAATAAAGTGTAAACAGCCTGTCTTTCTTCATTCTCTGTACCCCCTCCAAGTCTACACACACAGTCCCCAGCTGGGTGCTCCAGATATCCTGATCTAATTTTTCCTGTGCTGTTTTTTTATACCAGGGGATGTGGCTCTAAATCAGCCAGACATGTGTGTCTACCGTCGGGGCAGGAAGAAGAGGGTGCCCTACACCAAACTGCAGCTCAAAGAACTGGAGAACGAGTATGCCATTAACAAGTTCATTAACAAGGACAAGCGGCGGCGGATCTCGGCTGCCACGAACCTATCCGAGAGACAAGTGACCATTTGGTTTCAGAACCGAAGAGTGAAAGACAAGAAAATCGTCTCCAAGCTCAAAGATACTGTCTCCTGATGTGGGCCAGATTGGCCACAGAGAGTTTAAATGCTTCCACTTGCCTCCAAAAGACCTTTGGAAAGACTTGAATATGTATTTAATTCCCCCATTCCCCTGCCAGTAATGGCAAATTTTGTGAATTGTTTTTCTCTCTTCCCCTTATCTGGCTCTAAAACCTCTTGCTGCCCAACCTGACTTCATAGTTCTGTTTCTTGTTTATTTTTGATTTTGCTCTTGTCTAGGTTTATTTTTTATGACTTTTTAATGTTCTGTTTCTCCCTCCAGGCCAGTATAAAGGACTTGAAATATTTTAAAATAATCCCCCCAAATTAATTTCAGAAGTGCTATTTTGATTTTAGGGTTTTATTTTTTTAATCACTTTTTATACCTGTTTCCAGCACTTCTTATCTTCATAATCCATTAGGGCAGAATGATTTGCAGTCATTCATATCCTGTGATTGGGTAATTGAATCATTAGCTCTCAGCAGTCTCCCTGAGGCAAATGGAAATAGCTCTGGGCAAGCAGTGTTCTAGGGTCACTGGGAAAGTCTAAAAATAGGAGGCTGGAGGGACTGTGATGGCTTTAAAAGCAGCTACCTTATTAAATAGGGTTTGTATCAATATTGGAGTGAAGACAATCTTTCTGACTTTGGGTCTTTCACTTGCTGTTGTAATTGTGTTTAATACACCTTGTAGATTTGTGCTTTTATAATCGTTAATTTGGAAATAATGTGTCCTCATGATGCCTTCATTTCTCTAAATGCAGATATTTAAATGGCTGCAATTGGCAGAGTGACCCACGGATGGTATAAACGCATCCCCTCTCCTTGGCCTCCAATCTGTGGGGCTAGAATTGAGACCATCTCCTCAGTTCCCTGAAAGAGGCTTGAATCAGTGTGGCCATGGGTGGGAACTTTTATCCAGAACCCAGCGAAGAACTTGACTGTCTGAACAAATGTATTGGGCTCTCATGGAGCTTTAAAACATCTAACAAATGTGGAGCTCTGAAGTGCAGGAAGAAAAAAAAGATGTTTCTGAAAGTGATGATAAATAACTACTTTTAAAGTGCTGCATATTTATACAACTGAGAGATTATTTTTGTAGATGCAATGTCTGTGAGCTGAGATACATGGGCAGTGCTTCAGGCATTTAAAAATCACTTTTTTTACTCCTAGGGAGATGCAAATAAACAGAACTCTCTTGTTTCTTCTGAGTCTTTATACATTTGTTTTCTTTTTCCAAGCTTGTGTTGCTTCTAGAAACTGATCTTATTTATTATAAAATCTTGTTATCCTGAATGCTATGGGATTCCCTATAGATGAAGGAAACACCACCAGTTCTGGTCTGTAAAGCCTCCAGGCTCTCCACTTCCATCACCCGTTCCCTCTCCTTTTCCTGTGCCTTTAAGATGAATAGTGATTACTTTAAATTAGCATATAATTTGTGGTGTCTAAAATTATATTTTTTTACCAGACCAGCTCAAAAAAAAATTCCCAATTAAATTCTACTTCTGAAAAAGAAACATTTCAGGCTTATCCCTTATCGCCTTCTCCCGGCAGCCTGCACACAGCAGTTGAAGACTGAAACCATAATTATACACCCTAAACCTCTAGACGCAATTTTTAGGCACTACGAACTTTCTTTCTGAGGGCTTTTTGCCACTCAGGGAAATGGCCGCTGAGGAGCTGGATGCCTCGTCGTTGCTAGCGCCCGGGCGCGATGAATTCAATGGCTGCTAACTTTTGGTATGTGAGTTAAATACAGTTGTGTAAAACCTCACACGATATGTAAACTTCTGGCGGGAGGATTCCCCTATGGATCTGCCAGAGAAGGCGCAGAGACCCAAGGTTCGGAGCTACTTTCGTTTTCTCCTCCTCGGCTTGATTTCTTTCGTATCTTGCAACCGACTTCGAGCAGGCAACTTCGTTTCAATTGAGACGGGCAAATAGACAGAAAAGGAAAAGTGACCACGATTCAATCTTTCAAGAAGAAATAACCCCTGAAAATGGGGCCACACCGTCCCGACCTTCCACTTCGGAAAGAGTTAACTAACATTTTCTCTCTTTTTCTCACAAGACGTGTTTTCATTTGAAACGGGCCTGTTTCCCCTTCTTCTCCATCGTCCCCCCCACCCCCCGCCTTCTTTTTTGTAAACTCCAGGGCCGCATCCTATTTTCCAGGTCCATTTCTCAGGTTTCCTGACGTGGATAGGGAGGATTGCCTCGAGGTTTTCCTTTCATCTGTAGTCTGCCAGTCAGTTTTCCCCGCCTAAGAGAAACAGGAGGTTTGCTGAAGATTAAAACTGCGCTCAAATGCTCTCCAGTGGAATTTGAATTGACGTCTAAATCAATAACAGATGAAGACTTTGTTATTTATATGCATTCCTTTTATATTCTGAATTGAGGAGGGAGGAGCGGAGCCGGTCGGTGGTCGGAGGGCTGCTAGGGAGGCCCGCGAGGCGAAGGGAGCTTCAGGGAGAGGCCTTTGCTTCGGGTGGAGACTGAAAGGCCGCAGGGAGAGCGCATCCAAAACCTGGAAGGTTACGAGCGCCGCCGGTGGAGAATCAAGGCCGGTGCGTCTACGCGTGATTCAAGAGGCGAAGGAGGCTTCGGATCCGGGACGTACTGCCACACAAAGGGGCGGCCGCGACGCTTTCCAGTCTCTGGCAGCCCAGTGGGTCCATCTGATTCCGCTGTCCCGGCCAGCTTTGCAGCTACGACCTCCGGATTTGCGAGACGCTCGGCCGCGCCTGACAGCGGGCCTTGACCGCATGAGCTGGCGACTCCAGGCCGGCTGCGCCGCCCTTCACTGTTGATCTTGACCGTGCGGCGGCGCCTCACCAGGCGTGGAGCTCGCTCGCCATCTCCTGGGCAGTCAGCGGCATTGGCAGAGCTCGCCGTTTAGCTCCGCAACCAAATCCTCTTTTCCCATTCTCCAGCTCACCAGCAAAGCCTCCCTCCCTCCCTCCCTGTCCCCGTCCCCGTCCCCAGATGCCAGCTCCACGGTACAACTTTGTCTGCTGGACCTCGGAAATTATAAACCCAGGAGATGAGGGGGGGCGGCTGGGCATCATCTGAGCCAAAGAGAAATGGAGTCTAGTTGCTCTAGTCTTTTCTATTTCTTTTTTCATTCCTTTACACCTCTAGTCCCATAGGGCAAACCACAGCTATGCGGCTGCCAAAGCGTCCGAAGAAGACACGCCTGGACCTGGAAATACCGGAGAATCGTTGTATAGTACTGAGGAAGAGAGAAGACTGCAGAGACCCGTTGGAGCTGGAGCTTTCAGACCTAGGGAGGCTGTAGCTCCTCGAAAACAGGGCGAGTTTCCCAAAATGAGAACCTAGGTTCCCTAAGTCCCTAGGAACTGAGGTCGCAGCTTGCGCCTACACCCCGCGCCCCTCCCCCCCATGAAAGGACAGGGAATGTCTGTTTCTGAGCTCCTAAGGAAACTCCGACAGAGCCCTGAGGAGCCCAGACTTGCCCAACCCCTACCCCTACCCCCACCCGCACCCCCTACCCCCGCCCTAGAGCAAGAAGAAGAGGCCGATTGCGTTCCCCAGAGCCGCCCAATTGGTCGCCATAACTCACACAATAAAGTCGCAGCGCGCTGGTCAGCCTTGCCCTCCGGCGGCGCCTGTGTGGTCTCCGTGCCGGAGCTGGCGGTCTAACCAATTCCAGCTTGGCTCGGGGACCGCGAGGCGGGCTGCAGGCTGGGGCGGACGCCAGTCACGGGGTAGCTGGGGGTCTTGGGACCGGAGGCAGGAAAGGAGGATCCTTAACCCTCCGGCCACACTAGACTGGAGGAACCGCGGCGGGGACTGACACATTGCTCCCAGCGAGGGAGCGCTGCCGCCCGCCACCCTGTTCGCCAGACCTGCGAACCTGCCAGCTGCCCGCGCGCCCCTGGAGGCGCTGAGCAGAGGAACGCTGCTAGTCCGCTGCCTCGGTGTGCCCCGCTGTTCCCGGCCGGTAGCTCTGGCTCTTCTGTTCTTCCACATCAGATCAGGGGAGCTCGTCCTGCACGCCACGGAGTGGATTAACACCTTGGAGTTCTGGTTTGAAGGGCTGCAGTCTCCAAGGTGACTGCTGGCGATTAAAAGAATGTAGCCTTTGGCCACGATTGGCCAATCAAGCTGTCCAGGTCCCCAAGCCAGCATTCTCCTTGGACCTGGATGGTGATTTTCTTAGGAGCAGAGGGCTGGACCATGGAGAAGCACACCAGGAGTGATGTGAATCCTCCTTCCTGGGCGCCAAACTTAGGCAGAATTTGTGATACATTCCTCTTCTATCAGCAAACTATGCCTGCGGCCGGGGACCTAGGGCTCAGGCAGCGCTGGGTCTTCACTGCCAGATCATGCGTGCAGAGTCCAGTCCAGAGGGATGAGGTGTGGAGGGACGGGGTAGGAGTAGCTTTGCTCAGGCCTAGCGACAGAGTTAATGGCCCCACCAGACCAAGGGCTCTCTGGACAGCCAAGAAGTGCACCGTACTGGAAAAGGCCTCAGCTGCGAGTTAAAGCTGGTAGAAGCAAGCCTGGTCCATGCAGCCAGCGGAAAATGGGAGTGCAAAGACAGTCAAGACCAAGAAGGGCCCCAAGGGACATTGAGGCAAACGCACCCAATGCCCAATGCCCCCAGCTGCTGAAATCAGCCTGGAAACTCGAAGAGGCTTCACTTGCTCAACATGCCTTAGTTCTGCTTGGCAGCCTCGTCATTCGCCATCGAATATTGCGGGTGTTATCATAATACCCTGAATGGGGGGGGGGAGAAACGGGTCGGGGGATGTAGGCGGTGCTGAAATGACCGGCTTTGAAGAACCTGCAGGCAAAGTTTCGTCCAATCGTCTGAGCCTGTCCTCTTATTCCCGGTTGTAACTAAATACTGCTGCAAGCGCAGCCCAAGCCCTTTGTTGGAGATGTGTGAGCGCAGTCTCTACAGAGCGGGCTATGTGGGCTCGCTTCTGAATCTACAGTCGCCCGACTCCTTCTACTTTTCCAACCTGCGGCCGAATGGCGGCCAGTTGGCCGCGCTTCCCTCCATCTCATACCCGCGCGGCGCGCTGCCCTGGGCCACCACGCCCGCCTCCTGCGCCCCTGCGCAGCCTGCCGGTGCCACCACCTTCGGCAGCTTTTCCCAGCCCTACCTGGCTGGCTCTGGGCCTCTTGGCCTGCAGCCCGTGGGCGCCAAGGACGGATCCGAAGAACAGGCCAAGCTTTATACTCCCGACGCGGCCGCCGGGCCGGAGGAACGTGGCCGTGCGCGGCCTCCCTTCATCCCGGAGTCTAGCCTGGCCCCCGCGGCCGCTGCTCTCAAAGCGGCCAAGTACAACTACGCGGGTGTGGGCTGCGTCGCGCCGGGCTCTTCGGCCCTTCTCGAGGGGACACCCTGCTCCTCCGGCTTCAAGGACGAGACCAAGGGCCCGCTCAACTTGAACATGACAGTGCAGGCGGCGGGCGTCGCCTCCTGCCTGCAACCTTCGCTGCCCGACGGTAAAGGGTGGCCACGCTCCGCGAGCGACGCTTCCCGGGCCGGGCCGGGGTGGGAGGTGGGGTGCAGGGGAGAGTGTGTAGAGGGAGGGAGCCGCCAGGGGCGGGCAGGCAACCGGGAGCGGGCCGGGCTGACTTGGGCTGGGGCTGTGTTGCAGGCCTGCCGTGGGGGGCGGCCCCGGGGAGGGCCCGCAAGAAGCGGAAACCCTACACTAAGCAGCAGATTGCGGAGCTGGAGAACGAATTCCTTCTCAACGAATTCATCAACCGGCAGAAGCGCAAGGAATTGTCCAACAGGCTGAACCTCAGCGACCAGCAAGTCAAAATCTGGTTCCAGAACCGGCGTATGAAGAAGAAGCGCGTGGTGCTGCGCGAGCAGGCGCTGGCGCTCTACTAGCTCCCGGCGTGGCGCGGCCGGGCCGGGCTGGGCCTGCCTGCTTTCACCAAGGCCTGGCGTGAAGGAAGTGAGGGGATAGGGCTTTTCCTTCTGCTCCTTCTCCGCTGGTTCCAGGTACCCTCCCACTCAGACAGCAGCTCCAGAAGCCTGCAGGAGATTTGTGTGGAGACCTGGCCGGTTGAGCATCCACTCTTTCCCCTTTCTCAGAGAAGCCTGCAGAAGTTGCCGTACAACCTTGGCCTTGAGGCTTCCAGAGTGGGGGTCTGGAGTCATCTGTCCTAACTCTTAGCTGGGGCATTATCATACCCAGGGCTCACTCTAGTGTC
This sequence comes from Kogia breviceps, assembly GCF_026419965.1. Classification (NCBI taxonomy): domain Eukaryota; kingdom Metazoa; phylum Chordata; class Mammalia; order Artiodactyla; family Physeteridae; genus Kogia; species Kogia breviceps. The sequence continues at coordinate 144,965,577 of NC_081311.1, forward strand.
CTTATACTTGGATTTCGGCTTCCACCTGATTAGTCTTCTTCCCGCCCCCCTCCCCAGCCCTTTCCGCATCTAGCAGGCACCTAACTAGAGCTCAGAGTGGAACTGAATTTAGGAAGAACTCCCGGGCAGATTAGAAAGGGCTGAGGGCACAATTTTGTCTCTTTGCAGCCAAAGCCCCTTGTGGCAAAGCCAGAATATCGACTTTGGAGGAAGGAAAGGGCGCCGTTCCCCTCCTGCATGCCCTGGTTGTTTTGGGAGGACAATAGCCACCCTAGACCTTCGACTGCAGAAGGAAAAGGGATTAAGGGGCACGGTGGCCAAACTCCAGAGACACCTCAGAGTCCAGCTGGGCTGACCCCTCCGGCTGGGCTGAATGGATTGGATACGTGTCCTTCCCGTGGATGGGACGAGGGAGGCTGGGGCTCCACAGCAAACTGCAGCTTCCAGACCAGACTGGTAAAATCCCCCTCCTTCCACCTCCTCACACATGCCCAGTGCAGAGCCCTTCAGTCTGCAACTGGACCCCCAGAGCTGAGCTCTGGTGAGGAGCACTGCTAGTTGGCTTTGAGGCTGGGCTGCACTAGGAGGAGGGGGAAATATCTGGGGGGAGGATAAGGGAGTGAGCCAGGAAGCGGGGGGTGTCCTACCTTCCGACTGTAAATATGGCTTTCCTGTCGAGGTAGACAAAGGTGTCGACTTGTCTGTCTTTCTTAAATTATGGTAATGGACCACCACAGGGAGAGGTGAAGTCTCCCCCACCAGTCAACAGTCAGGAGGGCTAGGAAGGAGGCCCTTCAGATCCTCAGCCCCTTCTCTGCTCTAGACCAAGTAGAGAGAAGCAGAAGTTCCCCTCTCCTCACTCTCTCCACCGCCCACCAGCTCCACCAGGGGCCCTGCCACTGTGCTCCTTCTGAGGCCATGTCTGACCAGCTCCAGCAGAGCCTCAGAGACTCCGGGCCCTGCCTGGTTTCCTTTGTGGAGGCTGCGGTTGCTGAATGCCAGATAGAAATGTCCTGGGTATGCTGGAGTGTCCTGCCTTAGCTTCAGGGAACCCAAGGGCCCCCCAAGCTCCTTCTACCATCTCTGCCCCTTTTCTATCTCCTTCAGAGAAGTAGCACCCCACCCCAACTCCTAGCAAGATGCACAAAAGCCAGAGTTGAAGATTCCTTACCAAAGTATGATGATGATTTATTTTTGGTGGAGGACCAGGCCCGAGATCTGGAGCAGGCACCTCAAGGGAAGCCCTAAGCCTCATCCCAACTGATCTCAGTTGATGTTTAGATGAATTGCATTTTCTCTGCTATCTAATACTTTTCATGCATGTTTTGTTTTGTTTTGATTTTGTCAAAAACAATAGCGTGTATATATCAGACATACAGAAATGTTTTGAGTGGAAATAAATATCCAAGTCCCAGTCATGCTGTCATGGGACTGATGTCGATTATTCAAAACGTTTCAGATTCCCTTCTAATGTTTTTCAGGCCACCAAATTCATTTTTCTTTCCTGGTTGAGGTTTCACTATGGGTACTGACTGTTCATTAAATGAGAAAATGGCTTCCAAGTCAGTCAGGAGATGGTGTATAAAAGCCTATAAACAAAATGTGTGTAAAACATCCAAGGTGGGGGAACCGTGAGCATATTTCAGCGTGTCTCACACACTAAGCGAACCCTTGGCTTGTTGCTGGCTGGGGCTTCCACGTTTTGCCTAAATTCTCAAACTTTGAAGCTTGCTGTTCAGGGGTCTGCCAAGATATGTTCCTCGGGTTTCAATACAAAACATCTCTCCCTGCCATGTTTTTGGGTCAGGCTTCTTGTGAGTAGGCTATGCCCTGTGGAAATCCTCCACACTGGCACCTCTGCCTGAAACCCAGCAGACTCCCTTGGGAAACATGGCCTCTGCACCGCCTAGGCCTTCAGAGCCTCTATCTCAGGCCAGGAAAGCTAGAGCCTGCTTGGTATTCACTGAGCTCTTGCAGATCCCAGCTCCCAGCTAGCTCAGTGACGGAAACTAGAAAATTGCTAGCTTTTAGTAAGTGGGAGAATTAGCAAAACCGTTAAGTCTCTAATTCCGAGCATTCAGTGGTTCCAACTCCCCTTCCCTGAAGCTAATTTGATGAAATATATTTTAAACAGCTCCTAAACAAAACAAAACAAAACAAAAACAGGAATAAAGGAAGCAAGAAGCTGCCGAGGGAGGCCCTATCGTTAGAAATGTTTCCCCACCTGGTGGGGCTGAGGGAGGTGATGGTACCAGAACTGAGTCTCTCTGAGTCCCAGAAGGTTTGCCCCCTTCAAGATAACTGAACAAAGGCAGAGGCCACACTCAGACCTCAGGTCTGGAGGGCTGGGTAAAGGGCCAGGGAACCAGACTTAGACCCAGGCCTAAGGCAACACAGGGAGACCATTTCTTTGCAATATATACCATTAAATCATTGTGTTCTTTTTTCTGTAGCCTGGGATGCAGGGTGGGGGGAGATATTCATGGACACCACTCTTCAAAGAGATTGAAATTATTCTAAGTGTAAAATCTTGTCTGTCAATTGGAGCTTCAGCAGTGTTTTTCAAATCCATCCTTTCTGATCCATATGAATACAAAGGTGGTGGTGTCCTCTCTCCCTTCCTAACCAAAGTCCTGGCAGGGATTTGGAACCACGATGAAATGTGAAAGAAATAAATACCCGAGAGAAATGCTGAAATCTAAGTGTTTAACATTCCCTCGCACAAAGACAAATGCGTCCTCCGAAATACTGCAGTCCAGGCAGGCCTCTTGACCAAGGAAAATGTTTTTAAATGAGAAAAAACCGGCTTGGTCTGGCATTCAATCTGCTGCGAGCTCAGAGGGCCGACCAGGAGATGCTTTTAAGGCCTGGGGGCTCTCCCCACGGGAGGCGGGCTGGGGAGGCTTCCGGGAGGCGGGCGGGTGGAGGAGGAATCCAGAACCGTTGTAAATATTCATGTCTGTGGAGTTGGAGGGAGGGTGTGCCCCTTCATCCCGCCTCTCCCAGCTGCATCCACCCCCCGTTAGTGGGGAGGGGGGGCTCGGTGCCTGTCCGACCGTCCTTGGACAAAGGTAATCTCCCCACATTTTTGTTCTTCAGTCACTTGACTTAGGGAGCCCATTCCGAAGGCTCTGCAGGGAAGGGACTGGCTCTGGGCGCTTTCCCCGCGTTTCCCCTCTTCTTTCGTTTCCTAAAAGAGCATAAATAATTAAAGTTTGGCAGGGAGGAAAAGCTTTCTTGCAGAACTGTAGTGGCAATAAATGAAATGACTCAGAATCCCTTCCCCAGTCAGCTTTTACGAGAGCTGCCAGACAGTGTCTGTTCACGTTCTCCAGATACCAGGGGCGCCCTGACAAAGTTAAGGTCAAGTTAGTGTCTTATCTTGGGTGGCTCGAAATTACCGCATCGCGTCCGGGCGCTGCGCGGAAAGCTACCGCTCGCGGAGCTGCTGGCTGTGCCCGGAGGGTCCGGTGCGCTCCCTGCGCTTCGAGTGGGGCCGCGCAGGCAAAGACAAGGCCACAGCTCTGGGATCTTCACGGTAGGTTCTCGAGCGGGACGCGCGGGTCGGGAGGCTGCGGTTTTCCTTGGGTTTCGGGGAAAGGATGGAGGAAAAAGCTGGGGCCAAAGGGCGAAGCGGGCTGGGCCCAGAACGAAAGCCTGGGCTTGGGGGTGGGGGTGGGGGTCCTTGCTAACGTGCAGAGAGGGGCCAGCCGCCCCTTTCCCTGTGCACCCGCGCGCCGCTGCAGATGGCGCACCCTCCCCCGCCAAAGCACGGCTCCAGCCCGAGCGCCGTCGCCATGTCGTTGAACTTGAATGGTTCGTCCTCCCCCATTTCCCTCTTTAGCTGTCAGCAGACTCCACTTTGGGGGCAGCGGGCTGCCTGCGCCCCACCCGTGCTGAGAGAAGGTACCACAATCTTGCGCACTTGCAGACACATAAAGACCCAGCCGGGGGCCCCTGCGGTTCCTGCCCTGGGTCCTGAGCAGCCCCTTGGCTTGTGTGCAGTGTCCGGGGAGCCATTTTAGGAGACAGATCCAGGGGCGTCGACTACGAGCCCGAAAGGGAGAGAGGCTTGCGCCGCGGATGGAGATGGGCAGGCAGATAAGTGTGCCGGCGGTCTGGGCTAAGGAGAAGGGGGCGAGCTGGAATCTGGGCGAGAGTGCCAGCTGCGTGGAAGGTGCACACAGGATGGGCAGTTCTGAGGGGGGGGGGGCTTCTTGCCCTCCAGTCCCACCGACCTGTTTGCCCAGTGTTCTGAGGGAAGCTGAGATGGGAGGGGGGCGAAGGAGAGAGAGTGGGAGGGAGAATGGGAGGGAGGAGAAAGAAGAGGAAGCGGGGAACATTGGGCAGAAAATAGATATGAGCTCTGATCACCCGCCCTTTTCTGTCTGTCGGCATGGTGGGCAGAGCTCACGGCACCGGCACTGCGGCGGCCGGGCCCAGGATGGGAACCAGCTTCACAACCTGCACTGCCCGTCCTGGGCGTAGGGCTGAGGCCCAGGACCAGTGCTGGGATTGCCTGGCAGAGGAATCCTGTGGAGAGGGGCAACTTCCTGCCCTCGGTTCTGGGATTTGGGTTTGGGGAGCTTCTTTCTGAGAGACTGATTTTATCTTTGGAAAACGCTAGCTTTCCCAAGGCGAGAGCCCAGGCCTCGCCTGGACCGCCCCCCCAGGCTAAAAAAGAGGGACGCAACCACTTCCTAGGAGAGTGAGGCCTTGGGGCAAGTGGATGGGGGGCCCTCAGAGCCGAGTGGAGAAGAGGGGCTTGAACAAGGAGACAAGAGCTTCTGAGAGCCTGCCCCCCATACCCCAGAGCCAACGGACCTCTGGGGGCCCACAGTGATCCCGCAGGCCCTAGGGTGCCACAGGAGCCTTGGAAAGGCATGGCACGGATGCGTAGGCCTTGGCGGGGCTCCGACACCGAGAAGGGGCTGGATGTGAGGCTAGTTGGTCCCAGTCCAGGCCAGAAGGCTGAGAGGGTGAGGAGGGGGGAGGCACCGGCATTTTGTCTCCGCTTGCGGGAAAGTGGGAAGCCAGGCACCTTGAGAGTAGAACTCCAGATCCTTTTGTTCATCAGACCTCCCAGCTTCTAGAGGGCCACGGGGTATCTTCGCTGGCTGAACTCCCTTCTTGCTTTAGCACTGGGAGAGAAAAGGCAGAGAGGTGACAGGGAGAGAGATAGAGGTGGTGACACATAGCTTGGGGAAAGGAGGAGAGGATCAGGGGAAAGACTGAGACAGGAAAGGAGTGGAGTAATAAGAGGAAAGAAGAGGGAAAAAAAGGAAACGGGGAAGTGAGAGAAGAGAGGACAGGAGAGAAAGAAGTGAGACGAATGAAGGGAGACAAGGAAGGAGAAAGAGAGACAGAAAGGAGAGAGGGCGACAGGGCCGAGTGGGCACCGAGGCCCTGGGCCGGGTGAGCTCCTGGTAGGGTTTTGGCGTGAGTTTTTTGAGGCTGGCATTCGCGCTCCCGGTCGTCCATGGAGAGAGCCAAGTTACTCCGCAGCGTAAGCACTGGGAAGAGAAATATGTAAATCAGGGCTCCTTGCGCCCCGAGAGAGGCGCAATTACGCCTCTTGAACAAGAAGCAACAAGCTCCCGGCGGGCAAACTGAAAAGGGTGGCGGCGTCGCGGGGGAGGGAGCGGCTGCAGGAAGGGGTGTGGGGGGTGGGAAACTCACACCCTCACACCCAGTCCCCTGTGCCCGAAGCTGGGGCTCCCCCCTCAGCTCTCCGCTTCTTTCCCTTCCCCCTTCCTCCGCCTTCCTCCCCCTCCCTCCTCCTCCCTGCCGGCCTCGGTCCGCGTACTTAAAGGCGCGGGCGGGCGCGGGCGGGCGGCCCAGCCGGGCGGTGGCAGATGCACCCAGCAGTGGCAGCCGACGGCGGCGCACAGGTGACCGGCCTGAGGCAAAGCCTGATCAGGGGGCGCCCCGGGGAGAGCTGGCTGGAGAGGGAGGCCGATCCGCCCCCAGCAGCGCGCGCGTCTCGGCGCCAGGAACCGTTCCGGAGTGTGTTGGCGAGCACTGATATAGATATAAGGACATTTCTCTCCATGGCGTCACGTGACATAATTACCACCAGAATCAATCAAGATGAATAGCACGTCAGCTCCCGGTGGGGATTTTTGCTTAGTTGATCCTGGCCCAAGCCTCTTGTGCAATCGATGGCTCAGGTTGGCGGCGCGGGGAGCGGCCCGGGGCTCGCCGGCGCGCACGCCGCGGAGCCATGAACGACTTTGACGAGTGCGGCCCGAGCGCAGCCAGCATGTACCTGCCCGGCTGCGCCTACTATGTGGCCCCGTCGGACTTCGCCAGCAAGCCGTCGTTCCTGTCACAACCGTCGTCCTGCCAGATGACTTTCCCCTACTCTTCCAACCTGGCGCCGCACGTCCAGCCCGTGCGCGAAGTGGCCTTCCGCGACTACGGCCTGGAGCGCGCCAAGTGGCCATACCGCGGCGGCGGCGGAGGCGGTGCAGGGGGCGGTGGCGGCGGCGGCGGCCCCGGCGGGGGCGGCGGCGGCGGCGCCGGTAGCTACGCTCCCTACTACGCTGCAGCGGCGGCGGCGGCGGCGGCGGCGGCGGCGGCTGAGGAGGCGGCCATGCAGCGCGAGCTGCTCCCGCCCGCGGGCCGCCGTCCGGATGTGCTCTTCAAGGCGCCGGAGCCGGTGTGCGCCGCGCCCGGACCGCCGCACGGCCCCGCGGGCGCCGCCTCCAATTTCTACAGCGCCGTGGGCCGCAACGGCATCCTGCCGCAGGGCTTCGACCAGTTCTACGAGGCTGCACCCGGGCCCCCGTTCGCCGGACCGCAGCCCCCTCCGCCGCCCGCGCCGCCGCAGCCCGAGGGCGCCGCGGACAAGAGCAACCCCAAGACCGCGGCCAGTGGCGCCGGGGGAAGTCCCTGCGCCAAGACGACCCCCGGCTCGGAGCCCAAGGGGGCGGCAGAGGGCGGCGACGGCGAGGTGCCCCCGGGGGAGGCGGGGGCTGAGAAGAGCGGCGGCGCAGGTAGGCACCGGACGCGGGGTGGGCGGCTGGGCTCGGGGGCCGCGGGCGCGGGGTGGGGGGGGGGCGGAGGGGGCCTCCCTCTGCTTGCGCAGTTTTATGTGCTACTTTATAAGCGTTCGAAGGGGTTTATACATCCTATAAGATTTCCCGGGCCGTTGTAAAGCGTGTTTACGATAGGAAACCAATTTAGGTGGGCTTAAGGTAGATTTCGATGAGGACGTTAATCGCTGCAGAGAGCTTTCCCCCAGTTTTGTGTGTGCGGTGAGGGGGGTTGGTCCTAGAGAGACCATGGAGGGAGGGAGGGAGGGAGGAAGGGAGGAGAGATTTCAAGCCAATTTGTGAGTGTGGACACTCGAGCCTCCTGCTTTTAAAGGCGTGGGGGGGGGTGTGGGGAGAGTTTGATGCTTGAACTGGACTTTATCCAAGCTGCTGGCTGCCCGGCGCGCTCGTGTTTCTCTCCCTTCCGAATCCAACTCAGAGCCTGCCTCGCTCTCTGCTTACCCACCTCGATGCCACGCCGTGTGTGTGTGTGCACGTGTGTGTGTCTGGGCGTGAACATACGTCCACGCCCGCACTCTCTCCGGTGACCGCCCATATATCATCCCCCACGACGCAGGCAGGGCCTTTCAGCGGCAGCAGGGGACGTCCCCAACGGGCCGAGGCCTGGCCCTCACGCGGGTCCGGGCGGGCGGCCGGTGGGTGGGCAGGCAATGGCCTCTCTCACCTCTTGGTTTTTTTGCCTTGCAGTGACCCCTCAGCGATCCCGAAAAAAGCGCTGTCCCTACACCAAGTATCAGATCCGCGAACTGGAACGGGAGTTTTTCTTTAACGTATACATAAACAAAGAGAAAAGACTCCAACTTTCTCGGATGCTCAACCTCACTGACCGGCAAGTCAAAATCTGGTTCCAGAATCGCAGAATGAAAGAAAAGAAACTGAACAGAGACCGTCTTCAGTATTTCACTGGAAACCCCTTATTTTGAGAGCTCCAGGAAGCACCCCTCTCCCCTGAGCCCCACTCACCCACTCTCCTCCCCATCAGCCTGCCCTGGGCAGGCCCAATGTCCTTGGGTTTAATGACGCCTCTTCTCTGTGGAACTCCACGATTCCTTCCCACGGTCAACTCGGGACCTCCCAGCGACCACTGCAGCCTGCGGACGAGGTCGGGGACTTGGCCGAACGGATCCTAATAAGGGGAAAATGGTAAATGCAAACGTCCCTTTACAATTTTACCGCCAGTGCGCTGTTGTTCTCCCTCCCTCTCTCTGAGCTCCCTTGGGCACGATGTGGGATCTGTAGAGAGTTAGGCCGAGGGGCTGGAAGGCGCTTGTTTTTGTTCTGAGTTTAAGGGACTGCATCCCTTCCCCTTGGTGAATGCAGATTATTTAAACTCTGGGGAATGTACCTTTGGTCTGTCGTATCAAGGCATGGGTCACTGTCTTTTGTGTGAATAAATGGTTTCTAGTAAAATGGAGGTTACAGCTTCAATACACTGTATGAATTTTCCTCTTTGAAGAAGTTTAGTGTCTGATTAGGATATTTTAGTGGCCAGAACCTTCTCTTCCAAGCAACTGAAAATCAAGTGAAATGCTTTTTAATCTCGCTAAATTAAGAGTCGTTCCCTCCCATTCTTTCTAGGCTGCACTGGCATTAAAAAACACTTTAGGAATGAATCTCTGAATTGAAAACGTGAGCCAGCCACACTGGTGTGCTGCCTTCTCCAGGACATGAGGTTGGGGCGGCAGGAACCTAAGAAACAAATCTCCTTGCCCACCCCACCCCCAGTGTAGTAAACTTGGAATTTCTGAGAAAACAAAAGAAACTTTTAAAAAAACTGCTTAGGAGCTCCAAATTCACTCTTAACAAGCTGTCAAGGAGGAAGGGTCCCTTAAAAGAAGAAATTAAAATTAGAACCTCTCATTGGAAAAAAAAAAAAGTTTAATAAAGGGAAGGTATCAGTGGGTGGAGAGGGCCTGGGTCCTTGTTGGTGTCACATGGGCCTGGAGCAGAGAAGGTAACCCCTCCTCCTTGGAAATAAGGCCCAGGGCTGCAGACCCACTTCTCACCACATTTACTGCTTCAAGGTAAAGAATGTGGTAGGGGCCGCACTGCACTTTATGTTGCAGGGCCAGGCCAGGCTGTTTACAAAACCTTGAACTGTCTAGACAACACCATAAAAGCCAAAGTTCTAAACAGCTTAATTGGGTTATATTATACACCTTCTGGTGGGCCCAAAGGAGATTTCCGCAATGTGCAATAAACTGGAAGAGTGAGAAGAGCTTCTCTTTCTCTGAAAAGAATAAAGTGAATCTTATGACTCGTAACCTCTGTAAGACCGAAGTCAAAAAATAAATCCATAAGAGGCACAGCACCCCATGCATCTTCCAAGGGGGCATGCATTTCCAAATGCAAAATTTTTTTGATTACCAAAGCTTTTGGGGGGAAGGAAAAACATAAGTGCATAAGTGTATGCCTTTGAACTTCCAAAATGTCAAGGTCATCACCTTTAACCTTTCTGAATAATTAGGTGCCTTAAGGTTCTTCTGTGATATTCAACTGCCACCCACTGTCATGCACACATGCTCACACACATCCAGACCCCCACACACGTTTATGACCACACAGAATCATATCGGGGGCTCACCATAAATCTAAGCCAATTCCTAATTTCAGGATCAATAACCTTAATTTCCCTTCAAACATTTGTGTAATTCAATAGCAATTGACTGCTTTTAAAAATACTGGTTATATTAAAATGTCTACCAGCATGCTTTTAATACAGCTAGGAAATGCTGGGATTGTTTTGTTTTGTTGTGTGTGGGGGGGTCATAAATAGCAGTCCTTTAGCTCTGATGAAGAACCGAGGTTTTAAAAGCAGATATTTGAAAAAGGAAGGTATTACAGATTTACTTCGTTATATTTGAAAAAATTTGTCACCCTAACAAATAAATTATTGCACTTCCTATGATATGGAACAAAAGAAAATATATTTATACTGTTTCCAAAAATGTCTCAACCTTTGGTTAAAGATGCAATAGAAACAAAGCCTACAGTGGAATAACTTCGTTCAGAAGGGGATTCCTTTGTTTGGAATTCTAGGCATCCGTTACAATGTCAGTGCCCTAGTAATGTGATCGTTCCAGGAGATTAAAACTGGTTTATTTCTTTCTCTCTCCATCTATCTCTCGCTCTCTCTCTCTCTCTCTTTTAAACTGCGTCTAAATGTAGCAAGCTTGTATGTCTACCACCGTAGAAGAGCCGAACCTAGAGATGCCATTTCGCGTTTGCCTGGCCTTGGAGAGCCACACGGGGGCGTGCTCACGTTCCAGAAGCCGCATTTGTCGGAGAGACAGCGGTACCATATCTTTCCAATACTGGATTCTAATAGCGGTTAGAAATTGCTGAGGTGTTTGATGTTTGTTTATTCTAAGCAGCCATGAGGTTGGGAAGTTGTATAAAGCCAGAGGAACGGGGGCAGATTCCTGAAACAAGCGATCACCTAATCGTTGTCTTTTTAAAGATAAAGCTGTTGCAAAGAATACCTCGATATAACCTGATGGTTTCGAGGAGAGGTTTTTAAAAGACAAATATGTGCATTTCAAAATAGGTCATGCCACTGCGAGTTAATTAAATTACGGAAATCAATTTTCTTGGTGGTTTGAGTGTGGAGAGCCATAGGAAGGTAGAACCACCCCTGCCCAAAACCGCGTCCGCCTTGCACGCTCTCCGACCGCCTGGGGTGATTAAAAGGCTTTTGTTTAAGACAGATCAGGGCGCCGGCAACTTAGCTGAGTGTGGTCTCAGAAAAATAAGACGCGTGGGGACCTAGCGGGTCGTTCTGCGCGAGGGATCTCCCCACCCCCGGTCGTGCCTGGCGCTCGGGGCTACCGGTAGCACCGGGAGGCACAGGCAGGACTGAGTTGGGGCGCCCGGGCCAGATTGGTCTAATGTGGCTGCGGGGAGCGTCAGGCAGTCCGGGAAACGTTTAAACTTCAAGGCGTCGTGGAATGGGGAATGCATTTGAAGCAAACGGGCTTTGCTTTTGACAGAACCCTGGCCAGCCTTCCAAGCCGTCTGCTGGACTTGAGCGCCGAGTTTGATTTTGGCACAAGCTCTTGGAAGCAGTTTTTTCGCTGCGTGCCCTCCTCGACCCCACTCCCACCCTGAAAAGCCCCTGACATTGTGGAGGGCCTGTGCCACCATCCGCCATCCAAAAGGGAAGTTCCAAAATGAAGGGTGGCAGTTTCTTCTTTCCTGAAGTGCATTGTAAGTACATGCAACCTCGGAATTAGTGAGGACCTCCTCAGCCCCGCTGTCTCTGCCCCCTCTCTCCAGGCCCTGGACCAAAGACTCTGGGTCCACCCCTGGGAGTTGGCATCTGCTTCAGTGGAGGCTGGGGGCCATGAGTCTCCCCACCCTATGGGAGGCGCCAGCCAGAGGCATTGATGTTCCCCATGCATACCCTGGCTCCTGCCTGTCTGACCGTGGGTCCAGCTTAGCTATTGTGAATCGACATTTCCGGGAGCCTAACCGGGCCTCAGTCCAAGTGGGGTGATAGGCCCCCTCCCCAAATGTCGTTGCGTTCCTCTTTAGGCAGCTCCAGTGGGGGTGCTTGTGGCCTTTCAGGGACCCTTGGCTTTGGCTGGCAGCCTCCCCCAGACCACGGATGCTTAGCAATCTGCAGTTCCTTTGCTCTCAGCAGCGCCCAAATTGAGCCTGAAAAAAGGCCAGGGAATTGGATCAGGACTTCTGGGGTCTGCAGCCCTGACCCTTCTTGATCATTCGCAGCGTGTGGGGCTCATAGAGCATGGCCACATGTCTTGAGTTGCTGAGGTCTCAGATCCTGAAGTGGAGGAATATTGGGAAAAGTAGTCTTTTGTGTCTGCAAAGGGAAGAGGTTCCTAGACTGCCGGTCCTTTTGCATGTCTCCTTAGACCCCTCTTTGCATTGGTGGTGGCTTCTCTAGCCTCCCCAGTTGCCCCCTTGATTTATTTTCACATTGGCTGAGAGATGCATGGTGCAATCCGGAAGGGTGCTCTGAGGAAGCAGCCTTTAAAATTTGTGCCCATCCACTCTGCCCCTCAAAAGTGGCACAGCCCTGAGAGGCCACTCAGGGCCCAAATTCAGGGTGAACCTAGCCCCAGGTCTACTCAGGCCCAGGGCTGCTGCCCTTCTTCCCGGTGACAGGAGAGCAGAGATGCAAGCTATTTCTTGATTACAAATGCTAATTTCTTGCTAAAGCGACCCTCTTAATTTTTCTCTGGAAAGAACCGTGCCAGGGAGAAGGATGTCATGGTACAATTGTGGATATTCATCTCCTTTATTGTGCAATATTGATTTATTATTAATGGTAACTGATCTAAAGATGATCGAAAACAGGCAGCTACGCAGCTGCATTAAATACTTGTAAGCAAAATAAAGCCTGGCCTTGAAAGCCTTGCTTTTTCATTCCATTTGCTTTATCTTAGCCTTAGAGTCTTAGGCAGACTTTCCATCCTCCCAGGCTCAGATCATTATCTTGTATTATTCCTATTTTGCTTGATTTTTATAATAAAATCTCTCTGAAATATTGGCAGTCTCTGGCCTCAAGGAGCTGGTCTGAAGACAGAAATTTGAAAAAGAATAAAAGAGAATTTTGTAATAATAGATCCAAAATTATATCTGATACACATTTTTCCCCTGTGAGTGAAGAAGACCTATTTAAAACCAAATCCAATGTGGGAGTGACTTTTGAGCTTGAAGGCACAGGGCGTTGAAACAAAGTCCCGCCACATTCGGAAGGCAGATCCTGCCTGTCCTGGCTCATGGCAGACCTACCCATTCGGTGAGGAATCACTGCGTTTTAGCTTGGATGTTTTATTCATGTATAAATAACGATTATGAAAGGACATTGATGGGCATAAAATTCTCGATTAGATTGAACACTCTTGCCTCTATAGAGAGAATTGGACAACAGAGTTCCCAGCAGCTCCCTTGGCCAACAAGCAAAGGGAGGACAGTGCTGGAGCGCCAGGCTGGCGTCAGTGCGCCTGCCACGAGCGTGTGCAGCGGGCACTTTGTCCAGCCCTGGGCATGCTTAGCTGTGGCTGAGATCATGATCTCCGCCTTGAGAGAAAGCAAATTTCAGGGTGCTAGTCTGTGGCTGTTAGCTTTGAACAGGACTTTAGCAGACTAGAGTCAAAAGTTGGGTTTTTTCCCTGCCTTCCTCACTCCCCCACCCCCAGGCTTAAAAACAGCCACCCCTGCCGAAGGTAATGTTTAAACCTCCGCTTCATCGGAGGCATCCCGCAGCCAGAGCAGTTAGAGGCGCCAGGCTTTTAACCTGACAATGATGTTGTATTTGAACAGCTGCGTAAAGGTTTAAAAGGTCTGTCTCACTGCCACTGCGGAGTTTTTTAAAAGGGGTTATTGTTTGGGCGAGGGCACTGTGAGGGGACAGCCAAAGCGGTCCCAAGGCCGAAAATAATGTCCAACGACTGTTTCCACCAGGCCAGGGGAGATTCCTTTTGGGGAGGGGTGGACAAAGAGTTTGTTGGAAAAGGTTTTTGTGAACGAGCGAGCGGGCTATTATGTCCCCCAGTAGGCTGAGCATCAGGCTCAAAAAAAAAAAAAAAAAAAAAAAGGTTCTGCTGAGGCAGAAACCCAATTTGCCCACAAGTTCAGTCTCTGGGCCTGAAATCCAAGGCCAGCCCATGACAGGACTAGTGTGGGGAGAAGAAACCACAGATGCCTTCCTGGACAGAGAACTGGTTCACAATAAGAGTTTCCAGGGCCCTTTTCCTCTCTTGGACGCAGGAAAGGGGATCCGGGGAAGCCAGATCGGCTCCAGCACCCTAGCTGGGGTCCCTCGTCCAGGGCAAACCTTTGGAAATCAAGGTTAAAGCTCCCTGCTGCTGCCCGGAGGCCACGGCTTCCGAAGGACCGCTCACCGCCTGCAACCAGAGAACAAGGGAGGAAGTTGTTGAAGAAGTTTCTCATAAAACTCTGAGTTTCCATGGTGGTGCTGGTGGTTGTCCTTTTAATGAGGTTGACCACAGCCCCAGACTAAATCCTCTTTATAGAACTTTCGCTCACCAAAGGAAACAGAGGACTGAGGTTTCCCAACCTCCTTTTCCCCTCCCTTCCCTTACCCAAGCAGAATCGAATCATGTCAAATACTTTTAGGAATTGTCCAAAACTATAAAACTCAACTTCTGACAAAAGTATAGCTTTTAATATTTGACAATTTGTGTTAAAACAAAAATTGACCTTCTTGGTTAGCAGCGAAGGGGAAAAATCAATAGTATAATTTTCAATAATTCATAAAGCAAACACCATTATGCTAAATCTTAACTATTAATCTTATCCTTTACAAAGTCTCAATTGATTTGTTAATAAAATATCTTCCCGTGTGTGGCAACAGCGGGTATAACTCTTTAAAAACCTTCGGAAGCCAGAAAATTACCAAGTAGCCCAAGAATGTAGATGAGAATTTTATTGATCACCCTGAGTCTTCTTAATATGTATTAATAAATTCCACAACCTTTTGTACCTTGCACTTGTCAGAAACCAGTGCTTTTACAAAATCCATAAAAGGGAAACATATTTTTCTGTGCAGAAGAACCAAATGACACCTTTGCATCTCTCTCTCCTGCTTGGCCCAGTCAGTTTTCTAAAACTTCTGGAGTCTGAGGGCGAGAGTTTCCTCCTTTCCTAGAACACATTATTTCCTCTCTTCCTTCCTCTTTGCCCTCTACTATCAGGGCGTGTGGAGAGGGAATCCTCGGTTTACTTGGTTTAGTTCTTCCGCTGGGAACCCGGGGGATGCTTTCGCGGATAGCGAACTGCTGGCGAGGGACTGTCTCCGGGCTGAAAGCTCCCAGCGGCCCGACCCTAAGAGATTGCGGCGTGGTTCCACGGAGAGCTGAAGGCTCGGGTAGCCCACCGGGGCGGCTCGGGTAGCCCACCGGGGCGCGGAGGCGCCGGGGACTGGGGCGGGCGGGCCGGGTCAGAGGACAGCGCCGGGTCCGATCCGGTCCTCGGGGCTCCGCGGGGCCGGCCAGCTGCGTGGCCTCTCGGCCCTCGCGGCCCTTCTCGCCTCCGCTCCCCAGGATATCTTGGCCGCGTCTCCGCACCAGAGCTCTTTACTGTGGACCCTTGGGGTGGTATGTCTCAGAGCCTGGGGAATCCAACTCACCTTCCCAGGCTGCCTGGTACAAAATGAACCAGGCTGTGTCCCCAACCCCGCCCTGGCCCCGGCCCTCTTGGGCGCCTTCTGCCTGGGCGTGTGCGGAGAATGCTTCTGTGTGCTGGCGCCACGGCGCCCCGGCTTCCCTCCCCGCGTGTGTCCTCCCAGAGACCCCTCGGGCCGAGCCTTTCCTTCCGCCTGCGGGGCCCAGCGGCTGGAGTGGGGGACGCGAGTGGGGCGGGCGGGCCGAGCGAGCCCCGGGAGGCTGGCGGACAGCGGAGAGTGCTGGGCCGTTTGTCTCCAGCGCGCACTATCGCGGGCGCGTAGTAGATGTCGCTGTTGTCCGTGCTTACGCGGCCGGCTGGCCGGGCTCTGGAGCACGTGACCTGCGAGGAGGCTGCGGCTCAAGGCCATTTTCAAATCTCATTGGCTTGGTTGTCATGTGGTCGGCAGAGGCATCCACAATTACACGGGGAATGTTTTCCTAGAGATGTCAGCCTACAAAGGACACAATCTCTCTTCTTCAAATTCCTCCCCAAAATGTCCTTTCCCAACAGCTCTCCTGCTGCTAATACTTTTTTAGTAGATTCCTTGATCAGTGCCTGCAGGAGTGACAGTTTTTATTCGAGCAGCGCCAGCATGTACATGCCACCACCTAGCGCAGACATGGGGACCTATGGAATGCAAACCTGTGGACTACTCCCGTCTCTGGCCAAAAGAGAAGTGAGCCACCAAAATATGGGTATGAATGTGCATCCTTATATACCTCAAGTAGACAGTTGGACAGACCCGAACAGATCTTGTCGAATAGAGCAACCTGTTACACAGCAAGTCCCTACTTGCTCTTTCACCACCAACATTAAGGAAGAATCCAATTGCTGCATGTATTCTGATAAGCGCAGCAAACTCATTTCTGCTGAGGTCCCTTCGTACCAGAGGCTGGTCCCTGAGTCCTGTCCCGTTGAGAACCCTGAGGTTCCTGTCCCTGGATATTTTAGACTGAGTCAGACCTACGCCACCGGGAAAACCCAAGAGTACAATAACAGCCCTGAAGGCAGCTCCACAGTCATGCTCCAGCTCAACCCTCGCGGCGCGGCCAAGCCGCAGCTCTCGGCCGCCCAGCTGCAGATGGAAAAGAAGATGAACGAGCCCGCAAGTGGCCAGGAGCCCGCCAAAGTCTCCCAGGTGGAGAGCCCCGAGGCCAAGGGCGGCCTTCCAGAAGAGAGGAGCTGCCTGGCTGAGGTCTCCGTGTCCAGTCCCGAAGTACAGGAGAAGGAAAGCAAAGGTCGGTATGAGCAGAGTTGCCACTCCAGCGGGGCGCGCAGCCCGGGAACCCGGCAGAGAGAGGGAACTCCTGGGTGCCCAGTGCCAAACCCGGCAGCCTGGGCCCCCGACTGGCAAGTGCCACTCCTCCCCGCTCTTAGAGGGGCAATCTTAGTCCCGAGATGGTTTCCGCTTTTCCTGCTCTGCCTTCGCTCTCCTGGCTACTCCTGGCCCCGCGCTGATGGCGCCCCGGCAGAGGAAGGGCTTGCTGGGTTTATTTTTCCTGAGCTAGACCTGAAATGCAACAAAAGAGCGCAAATGAGACCTGCGGCTGGTAAACACGGCCCCAGAACCTCCTTTCTCCTGCTCAGATTTGTAGTCCCAGCCCTGCCTTTCACCCAACGATGATTTTAAGGTGGTCAAAGGCACCGTGTTCGTGTTCAAGTGTATGCACCCCGCATCCTGCGAGCTTGGGGGCGGCAAGAGGAATGAGGTAGCTGGGCTGGTTGGTGCTTGGGCCGAAGAACAGGGCTCCTTGCCTCTGCGGAGCTAGGTAACCTTGGCTTTGTCTGGGGAAAGTGCCGCAAGCTTTGCAATCCATTTGCAAAGGCGGCAAAGGCAGGAGGGGGAGAGAATGGAATGTGTGTGGCCCACCCAGCAGGGCCAGCCTGAGGGCTGGGCAGGGCAAAGAGCCAGGGGCTCTGGCTTTTCTGCCCCTGATCCTCTCCCTCATTGCTCAGAGTTGGGCCACAGCAAGGAGCTACATTTCTGGGAGAATGTTTTTGTGTGGGGGCAAGAAAGCATAAGAATTCAGGAAATTCTTGGGCACACAGCGATGCCGAAGCAGGGCGGAGAAGGTGTACTCAGTTATCTTTTGAAAGAGAATTGGTGCCTATTAACCTGGCTGTGCGGGGCTCTCTGCCTACCTAGGAGAAGTGGGAAAGAAGTGTCAGACTTGGGGATCTGAGGAAGCAGTGGGGTTTGTAGGCTTGTCAGGCTGTGGCTTGCTTCTTCCACTCTAGCCCTGTTGTAAGATGATCACTTAGAATGTTGCTGGTGAGATCCTGAAAGTTTACTATTGTACTAATATTTTGTGCAGGTCAGAAAAGAGAGAGAGAGAGAGAGAGAGAGAGAGAGAGAGAGAGAGAGAGAGAGAGAGAGAGAGAGAGAGAGAGGTGGAGAGAATGCTGACACAGAGGGCGAGAGTACCCACCCATCGTGTCATTTGGGGTATTTTAGCTAATCTGGCATCATTTACAAATCCCTTCCAGGGCCCACCTCGTGTGAGTAATGTGTAATACCAGCATTTCCCAAAGGGCCTGGCTGCCAGAGGGGTCATGGCCAAGGGTACATTTGAACAGACTGAGAAAAAAAATTCTTGATTTTTTTTCTTCTTCTCCCTTTAATTTTGTTAGAGGAAATCAAGTCTGATACTCCAACCAGCAATTGGCTCACTGCAAAGAGTGGCAGAAAGAAGAGGTGCCCTTACACTAAGCACCAAACGCTGGAATTAGAAAAAGAGTTCTTGTTCAATATGTATCTCACCCGCGAGCGCCGCCTAGAGATCAGTAAGAGCGTTAACCTCACCGACAGGCAGGTCAAGATTTGGTTTCAAAACCGCCGAATGAAACTCAAGAAGATGAGCCGAGAGAACCGGATCCGAGAACTGACCGCCAACCTCACCTTCTCTTAGGTCCGAGGCCCGTCAGAGGCCAGGATCGGAGAGGGGGCACCGATTTCCAGGGCCGAGTACTGGAGGACTGGGAAGGCGGAAACAAAACCTTCATTGCTCTTTGTTTTTTTGTTTTTGTTTTTTCCTGCTAGAATGTGACTTTGGGGTCATTCTGTTCGTGCTGCAAGTGATCTGTAATCCCTATGAGTATATATATATATATATATATATATATATATATATATATATATATATATATATATATATATAAACTAGCACATGTAATTTATTATTTTTTTCATCGTAATGCAGGGTAACAATTACTGCGAATTTTCATTTGGGTCTTAACTTATTGCAACTGTAGAGCATCCATCAATCCACTTGTCCATCCAGCAATGTGACTTTTTCATGTTTTTCCTAACACAAAAGGTCTGTGTGTGTGGTTAGTCCATGAGCTCATGGCGTTTTGAGTGCATCCAGTACTTAAAAGTACTTTAACATATATAGTTTAAAAAGATTAAGAAAACCCACAAGCTTTGGAGGGGGGAACTAAAAAAGCACATTACAATGTATCTTTTTGCAAATGAGTTTAGCAATTGTCCTTGGTGAGATGGAATATTGAGACTTTGCCTTGTAGCCTTTCCCTTGTGGTGCATCTATGGTTTGGTAGAAGTACAACAGCAACCTGTCCTTTCTGTGCATGTTCTGGTCGCATGTATAATGCAATAAACTCTGGAAACGAGTGTACTCCCTCTGCTTTCTGAAATGGAAATATGTTACGGTGGAAACGAAAGAATTTGGTGAGATTGTCTTCCTGTTAAACTGCTTGTTTGGGGGCAGTTGTCCGGGTGGTAGAGAGCAGGGGAGGGGAAATGGGAGAGAAAAGCTGAAGGGGGTCTTTGGTGCTGAAATTTGGCAGTGGTCAGGGGAGTGCTAATCCAAACTGTGTGTGCTGTTCTCCTAGTTGGGAAGAAGGAGGGTCCCCTCTCCCCCTCCCCCAATGATAGTAACATAAT
Source organism: Kogia breviceps (assembly GCF_026419965.1). Taxonomy (NCBI): domain Eukaryota; kingdom Metazoa; phylum Chordata; class Mammalia; order Artiodactyla; family Physeteridae; genus Kogia; species Kogia breviceps. The sequence goes on from NC_081311.1 coordinate 144,984,693, forward strand.
TGATTTGTCAGTGGGTGTGAGCTTCCCCTCTAGTCTCAGCCTGGTAAGTAAGCCTGTGCCCAAACCGCATTTTCCTCGCAGCTCCCCACTTGTGTGTCTTAGTCTCTTTGGTTTTGGTTGTGTTATTTTTAATGCTTTCATTGGAGTCTCGGAGATTTCTGGCTGGTGTGCCATCATCAGGGGCTGGGTTGAAATCTGTCTTACCCACCTGGAAGCCGCCAGGCCTCCATTACAGGAGCAAGGACAAGCAGCAACTTAGCATTGCATCGGATCCAATTCGGCCCCCATTTCCCTCACCCCCACCCCCACCCCCACCCCCAGTGCAAGACAGCCAGGCCAAAGTGAAGTCGAGGATAGGTGAGTTTTCCCATCCCACGTTGCCCTGGTTTCCTTGTGGAAGGATTTTATGCTCAGTCATTACCTTTTAGTGGCCTACATGAAAAAAATTTTTAAAGGCAGAAAAGGTTTTCCCCAGTTAGTCCTCCTCTATTTAATTACAAAATGCTGGTTGGAGCCATTGTATCTGGGAGGCAAGAAAATATACGAAGGGTGACCGAAAGAGAATTTACAGATGAACATGACTTCCCATGAAGTCCAATGTTCCAGCTACCACCATGGCTCAGAAAACTCCAGCCAGCTTTCACGTGTGTGTGTATAGATAGATAGATAGATAGATAGATAGATAGATTGCAGGATCCTCAGCCCAAGAGGGTCCAGACTTTAGTCTGGCCAGGAAGGAGAGAGGAGAGGCCTTGGGGGTATGAGCTGACAGAATTCGTTACCCATGTTGTACTGTGGTTTCAGAGGGTCTCCGATAGATACAAGCAGCTTCACAAAACACGTCCTTTTCATTTGTCCCCTTTTAAAAGGGTGTCTGAGCCTTAAAACCCTCATCCAAGGAGTCTTTGGGAGACTCAGTATTTATTCAGAGTTTTAAACTTCCTCCTGAAAACGAAGAGTCTTTCCCAGTTCCAAGACAGAACTCTTTAGGGTAGCCATTTCCTAGGGTGGAAGAGGAACGGCTGCGCATCAGTGCCAGGTTGGTAACACTGGAATAGATTTGCCCAGACCTCCATTGGTTGGGCAGAAGAGGAGGGCAATTTTAGCTTCTCAGTTGACCCCCTGCGATGTGGGGAGCACCATTCGTTGTTGACAGGGGGCCATGTCTCGGAGGAAAACCCGTGCTACAGGCAAAGGCAGCTCCTCTGGAATAAAATCAGGAAGCCATTGGCAAAGGCAATAGATTAGGCCAGAAATAGCCATTTTCCCCCTTCCTTTCCGGGGCTCGAGGTGGGCTGGGAGCCCTCCAAGGGTGCGCTGGGCAACTTGTAGAGCGAGGAATATATCCTCCACCGCTGGCGCCCCAGCTGCTTTTGTCTCGGCTCCCAACCGGACTTCCGAGGCTCTGTACCATGGATTTGGGAGTGACAATGGGCATTTCCCTCAGATTCAAGGCTGCCCAGCCTTACCTTTGGAGGCTTTAAAAAAAAGAAAAAAGAAAGAAAGAACAGAATTCCTAAGAGAGTAGCTCAAGGACCAAGCCATTTAAAAGACATATCCGAAATCCACTCAGAGGCCTTTAAGTGGGAACCATGGGAAGCGGCCTGGCCCAGGGAGATGCTGGCCTCTTTGAGGCGAGTCGGGGCCGGGGGGGCAGCGGGTGGGAGCGGGCGGGAGCGGGCCTGCTCTACAATCTGGGTTCTGCCCTATGGCGTGTTCTCTTCCAGGACCTTTCCAGAAGTCCCGAAGAAGATAAGGCAACCTGGCCGCCACTGTCCGCGCAGTGCCCACTGCCAGCTTGCGGACGCTTCCGAAGGCAGACAGAGCCCGGGCGGTGGCCGCCGCCACGCCCAGCCCACGGGCCAGGCCGCCCCATCTCACCCCTCGGGCCTCGGCGTGTGCTCAGCCTCACGTCGGGGGTGTGTGTGGCTGCGCGCGCGTGTGAGTGTGGTAGGGGGAGGGGACCCTCCGAGCTGCTCCATCCGTCCGTTTTATTAGGGACACATTAATCTATAATCAAATACACCTCATAAAATTTTTATTGAAAGGCATAATATCATTACAGAGGTCTTCCACCTGTTTTAAACAACACGACAAGCTGTGAGAGAGCGTGTGTGTGGGTATGTGTAGGGAGGGGTGGGTTTGGGTCGGGAAAGAGGCACGGGGAAAAGAACTCCTCTCGGGCGCCAGGGGGGCCGCCTCCAAAGGCCGTCCTGTCTCGGGCCGCACCGGCTCTTCGCTCCCCCCCGGGCTACTCTGGGCTCTGCCAAGTGCTCTGTGCGCTCAGGACGCACGGCCGGTAGCTCCGAGTCCAGGCACTGGGGAGGCAGCACCAGCTCCGGACTGCAAGACCGAGTGCGGCCAGAAGTGAGGAACAAATAGTCCCCAGCGCCTCCTTCGGCCGCGATCGGGCGTGTGGTCCCAGCCGCCGCCGGGCTGGCCGAGTCAGGCCGGGCTGAGCTCGGCGCACGGGTTGGGACCCGCGGGCTCTAATTGCCGCGCTTATGTTGATGATTTTTTTTTTTTTTAAATCACAGCAGCCCCCACTTTAGCGGACTGATTTACTCCCGGTATTGGTAAATATGATCACGTGGGCCGCGCGACCAATGGTGGAGGCTGCAGCCTGCGAACTAGTTGGCGGCTTGGGCGCCGGCGGGGAGCGGCGCGCCGGCGGGCAGTGTAACCTTGGGTGGGAGCGCAGGGCGCCTCAAAATGTCCTCCAGTGGCACCCTCAGCAACTACTACGTGGACTCGCTCATAGGCCATGAGGGCGACGAAGTGTTCGCCGCGCGCTTCGGACCTCCAGGGCCTGGCGCGCAGGGCAGGCCCTCAGGTGTGGCCGACAGCCCGGCCGCCGCCGCCGCCGAGTTTGCCTCGTGTAGTTTCGCCCCCAAATCGGCCGTGTTCTCCGCCTCGTGGTCCGCGGTGCCCGCCCAGCCCCCAGCGGCGGCGGCGATGAGCGGCCTCTACCACCCATACGTGCCCCCGCCGCCCCTGGCCGCCGCCGCCTCCGAGCCCGGCCGCTACATGCGCTCCTGGATGGAGCCGCTGTCCGGCTTCCCGGGCGGTGCGGGCGGTGGCGGGGGCGACGGTGGCCCGGGCCCTCGTCCCAGCCCTGGCCCCAGCGGTCCACCCAACGGGCGCCACTACGGGATTAAGCCTGAAAATGGAGCGGCACCGGCCGCCGCCACCGCCGCCACCACCACCTCCACCTCCACCTCCACCTCCTCCTCCACTTCCTCCTCCACTTCCTCGTCTTCCTCCTCCAAACGGACTGAGTGCTCCGCGGCCCGGGAGTCCCAGGGGAGTGGCGGCCCCGAGTTCTCGTGCAACTCGTTCCTACGGGACAAGGCGGCAGCAGTGGCTGGGGGAACCGGGCCCGGGGCGGGGATCGGGTCAGGGTCCGGGGCAGGCGGCTCATCGGAGCCCTCGGCTTGCAGCGACCACCCGAGCCCAGGCTGCCCGCTGAAGGAGGAGGAGAAGCAGCATCCGCAGCCGCCGCAGCAGCAACTTGACCCAAGTAAGTGCAAAAGAAATTGCCCCCTGATTTATTGCTGAAACCTGTAAGGCTCGAATGTGCAAAACTGATAGTTTTACTAACCTATAAAAACGTCTAGACGCCTACCCTAGCCTAGGCGAGCAACACGCATCCATAAAAAAGCTTCCCATAACCACCTACCCTGGGCGCGCGGTTTGTACGGTAAACAGAGCGCGGGCATTAAGGCTTTTTATGATAATTCCCCCCAAGTTGTGAAAAGCAGCCATCCTTGGTGAAATTAATTTAACGACCTCTCTCCCCCACCCTGTCGTCTCTCCCTGCCTCCCCTCCGCCCCTCACTCCCCTTCTCCAAACACCCCTCTTCATAGACAACCCCGCAGCAAACTGGATCCACGCTCGCTCCACCCGGAAAAAGCGCTGTCCCTACACCAAATACCAGACGCTTGAGCTGGAGAAGGAATTCCTCTTCAACATGTACCTCACCCGGGACCGGCGCTATGAGGTGGCAAGGATTCTGAACCTCACAGAGAGACAGGTCAAAATCTGGTTCCAGAATCGTAGGATGAAAATGAAAAAGATGAGCAAGGAGAAATGCCCCAAAGGAGACTGACCCGGCACGGCGCCGGTGGGACCGCTCGCTTTGCAGTGGCAGAGGGTTTTTGTGTGTGTGTGGGTGCTTGATTTCCAGAAGTTCTCCAGCGATTCGGACATTACCCCCGCCGGCCTTTTTTTTTTTTTTTTTTTTTAAGGTAGAAGTGACTGTATGGTTGGTTTCTGTGAGGTATTTGGGGGACTGTATTTGCTCGCTTATGTGTTGGAGAAACCAAGTGGCTTTGGGGTGTTCCCCTATCCCGCTCCCCCGTTTCCTGTCCCTTTGGTTCCTTAGGAAATGCTATATTTTGTGAGTGCACGTCGGTTTGAGGAGCCCTCTCCTGTGTAAATGTCCCCTATGTTTCTGAAAAGTGCTGTAGTTTAGCCCCCAGCGCTGCTCAAGCAGGGGCCAAGCGCACCCCACTTCCGAGAGCGGAGGCAGAGCGACGACAATGAGGAGGCCGGCCTAGGCTGAGCCCCGGCCGTGTTGCCCACCGGTTACGGAAGCCCACTTTCCTCAGGGAGCCCGCGGGCCCTCCACTGAGACCTGGAATGAGGCCGAGAGAGAAGCCCAGGGCCTCCGGTGGGTCGGTGGGTTTCTTCTCAGGTCACTGGAGGAGCCGCTCTCTCCCCTGGAGGGCTTAGCTCCCGTGGGCGGCCGCGGGTGTAGGCCCTCCCGGTTCCTGCCTCAGGACCAGTTGTAAATGTTACCGCTTCCTACCAATAAATGCTGACCTGATCAAATGGAGCCCAGACGCTGGCCCTGAACATTGTGTGCTTGCTTTCTCCGGCTCTCTGCAAAATGTCACCATCATGGGACTTCTCCCCCATCCCTGGGAAGGAGACGCTGCTAAAAATCCGGGGCTCTTCCACCTGAGAGGTCTCTCTGATGTGCCTCTGAGTCTCCCTTTGGGCGGGCAGACCCAGCCTTGAGCACAGACCCTGGGGGCACTTGGCCGTCCTCCCCCTGCCCCCCGCCGCCCAGCCTGCTTCCAGTGCCCCTGCGAACTCTGTGCTCTGGGCCCAGTGTCAGCCTTGCAGCAGTGCCAGCGGCCCCACGGGCTCCAGAAGCCAGGCACCCTCTCGCTGGGGCTTTGACGTACCGTGCCCCACCTCTCCCCCTGCTCATGGAGTCGCAGCCATCGACACCCCGTCTCCAACCCCGGGAGAGGCCAGTTCTGCCCTCTGGGGCAACTCCTCCAGGTCCGCGGGGCTGGCTGGCTGGCTCTGGGAGGGCTGAGCCGGGTAGACCGTGAGCTTCCGCTCCTCCCCACGTGAGCCCCAAAGTGACCTTAGCAGATCAAAATGGTCAAGGCTCTCCTCCGCAGCTATCCCCACCCCGCTGCCCCCTCCCCCCACCCAGTTTCTGTGTGTTTAGCCCCAGCTCGGCCCTCTGAGGGCCGTTCAGAGGCTAAAATGAAGGTCATTGTAAGTGAAGGATTGGGCCCAGCCCAGCCTTTGCAGGCCGGAGAGGCAGGCGCCTGGCGGCCTGGGCTGGGAGGAAGGCGGGGGCGATGGCAGAGTTTTGGGGGATCCGGCTGAAAGAGGGGACTTGAAGGAAAAGCAGAGGGGGGCTGGGAGGGAAACCGAAGGCCCAGATCCGGCAGAAGGTGCTGCGTACCCCCGCCCCTGCGGCCAACCCGATACCTTGGGCTCTTTGAAAACAGGAAGAGACAAGGTGTCATAAAGCCATCGAGCCGGCGAGACGTCTGGAGGTAATGAGTTTACGACAAGCCCGGCGCTTCTCTTTGAAACCATCTCATTTTGATGTTTGTGTTTGTGGGAGGAAAGGAAAAATGCAGACAAAACTGGGTCTTAAAATCTGGACAATAAAATGTAAACAGGACTCTGTTGGACTAAGAAGGCAGGGGCTTGGGACCCCCGGATGAGGTGTGAGCACCTAGGGAATAAAAATGGAGGGCGGTGGGAAGGAGGAGACGATAGATTTTTGATTTTTAAAATGGGCTGGGTATTAGAAGTAGCCGGTGGGTGGCTCTCAATAATATTTGACTATGGCCGCCTTCTAGCTTGTACTTTAAAAAAGAGAAAAATAGGCCTGTTATTTGGGGGTGGGAGAGTTTGTAACTGCAAACTCATGGTCTTTTCCTGCATGGTCGGCGGGAAAAGATGCAGTTACTTAAATGACCTTTCACAAAATATCTGGCCCTCCACTGCAAACCTCGTTGCAGAAATATTGTTGGAAATTATATCTATTTGCTTATAGAAAAATTAATCGTTACAGCTGAATTAGAGGAAAGAATTTTTGAAAATGAGAAAAAAGATTAACCTCTCAGGAAACACCTAAACTGATTAAAGTCTTTGCTTAAAAAAAAATCAAGTGGAATGCTTAGTCAATTCACTTCACTATGTGTCTTTTGATATAAATGTAATGTCTCATTTATTGTGCATAGAAGTTCCAGTGAACACCGCCCAACAGGGCCTTTTCAGACAGCCATTCAGAGATACAGCAAAAAGCTTTTAATTTGACTTCTATACCCCCTCCATTGTCCAGTGAAATGGGCCTGAAGCATTAAAACTACAAAGTTAAAGTAGCAAATAGTCACGATTTAATGCTAAGTGTAACGGCTTTAAAAGAAAATAATTAACAAATGTAACTTCTATAATTTCTTAGTTTTTGAAGTCCCTGGCTCCATTGGGGAAAAAAAACAGGCCTGTTGCAGTTGATATTTAGAAAGTTGCGGTTTTTAAAAATCTAGCCCATCCTATAATTGTGGGCGATTACAGAATGGGGACTTACTGTGTCTGGCAAAAGAAGGGCTGGAAGCTTTTGAAAAAGACACTACTGGAAGCTCTTGGGAGCCCAAATATCTTCGGCATTCAGGAGCCCCTGTTTGCTGCACTTGACTCGTTGACAAAGGGATGAAGCTAATTATTAGTGTCTGTGATCCAAGCCCCAGTCAAACTAAAGAACAAGATTGGAAATGGTTTGAGTCGAATAAAGAGAAGTTAAGCTCCGTCGGCTAGAGGTGGCATTTGACCACTAGAGAGCGCCGTTGCTCCACTTTGTGATAGTAAAGCTGGCGTTGCGGCGGAAGGTTTTGATTAAAGATACTTACAATCTTATTTTAAATTCCAAATTAGGATAAATTTAAGCAAAAAGAAGCAATGTGCACTGTTAAATTCTCCAGAAGTGTTTGTTACTTATAAAATTTTGGCTTAGGATTTCAGAAAATTTGGACTACGGCACAGCGGAAACTATAAAACGTTATGGTAAGTCAATGCATTGTATCAAAACAGAAATGTGTAAAAGCATACATCTTTACGAAGTTAATCGCACTCTGTTCCCATTCAGATTATAAACAGAATGCTTGAAGGAAAAAAAACAACAACTAAGTGTTTTGTCCCAAGAGGAAATGTTGTGTTCTAATGTTTTCTTAATTAGGCCAGAATGCGTAGAAATGAATTCTGTAGTGTTTCTTTTTCGCTCCCCGGCCCCCTCGCCCCAAGAATCACAAAGTTCTAGAAGGTGCCTTGTATTATTGAGATCTAGGCTCGTTCTTCTTTTTCCCCCATTCCATTCCAAAACCCACTATCGAGGGTTTAAACACGCACACACGCCAAACAGTGAACTAAAAAGGCACAATTACATTCCAAGGCTTTATTGAAAATAATACTCTTTTAATTGGGTATTTGCAAGATTGGAGTACAAATCGTTAACTGTCAGAATCAGTTCGTTCGGCTTCGGATTTAAAGGAAATTTTACTTGGCGATAACTGGCAGAAAACAACAACAAAAAACCCTTACCCGTCGCCATGCCGACAACAAAAGCCCCCTTCCACTCCCTGCTAATTTAAAAGTTAAACAAAGCATGCCTTTATCATTTGGAGATTCATTAGAAATCCGTTTACCTTAACCATTTTCAGCTATTCCCTGTAGAAACAATAGAGTCTTAAACATTATCTTGTTATGCCTTTCCATCTCGACCTTATTTTCTCCATTTGCAAAATATGATAGTCCACTCGGACTGACCTCAGCTCACCCACAAGCTGGGCCAACCCACAAGGAGAGAGTAGTTGAAATCACTCGCCTGCTGCACCTTTGGGAGCCGTCTGGGGGTTTTAGACGTTCGCATGTGGCGTGAAAAGCCGGGGGAGGTGTGTTTTAGCTTTAGCTGGAGCTTCCTCGGTGGGCTCGGGAGTGTTTCTGATGTCGGTTCCCAAGGACGGTGGGCCTGGCGCCCTCAACAACAGTAGCTCATCCCAAGGAAAAGGGTCACTCAAAGAACCCACGAAAAAAGGCAGAATAGGCAAAGGAAAACGCACTTAAATGTAGAGACCTATTACATTTATTGGACATGAAAACGGGAGGGGGGAGTGGGAGATGTAGGGAAGAGAAGGCGAACGGTGGTGTAACGCCAAGCGGCTTCAAAGCGAGTTTCTAAAATCAGGAATATTTTGCCGATTCACACTCGATTTCCCCACATGACACGGGACGTTCCTCTTCCTCATCGCTCATAAGCTAGAACGAGCTTTCTTTTTTTTTTTTTTTTTCTTTTGGAAAAATCGGTAACTTTTAAAGCTGAGCCGGGCACCCGCTATCGGCGGTAACTTCACCGGCTTGTTGGATGAACTAGAATCGTCAGAAGACGCGCGCCGCCTGCAGCTGCTTGGAACCGGCGCGATCCGAACGCCGGCCCGGAGGCTCCTTGGGGGGGGGGACTCGCGGGCGTCGGTCCCCCGTGCTCCGCCTGGGGCCACCGCCTGCCCTGGTCCGCTCCGCGCAGAGGCTGAGACCCGGGAGTCGTGCGTCTTGCCCGAGGAAATACCACCCACCCCAGCGTGAGTCCTCCCTTCCCGCCTTGGAACATTTCTGTCCGCTTTTCTATTTACTCCCTCAGCAATGCTAATGTTCCCCCCCCCGCCGCCCCGCCACATTCTTCAGCCTCCCCCCTGAGCCTGGTACTGACGTCTATCGAGGGTGAAATGATGGAAACTATATTCAAGGGCATGATTTCCATTAAATATCAATTAACCTGGGAGCCTCAGCCAGGCGTGCAGTGCTTCAAGGGTAAATGTACATCTCATTTCCACAAGGCCTGCTCGGCTGGAAAAGAAGGGCTTAGATTCGCTTTGATAATGCAAGGTATTGGGGTCACCCTTGTGGCCTTTAATCAAATTACTTGGATAGAACCTAATGCAAATGTTCGGTCCGGATCTTCTACACGGCTTGCCCTCGTTCCCCGGGCTGCGCCCGCGTGTCCAAAGGCGCAAAAGCCACAGCCAGCCTCTGAGGGGCTGCTCCAGGGGCCCGGGGAGGGAGTCATTTGCTCCACAGCCTCCTGGGAGTGTCCTCCCTGCCTCCCTCCCCGCCAAGTGTAAGGCTCTGCTGCGCCCCCGCCCCGCCGGCCGTGGTCCGCATTCCCTCGGCCCCCGGGGGCATGGCGAGCCCTTGGCAGTGCGGCTTTATGGGCCCCCTTTAAGGCCGGCGGAGGCATCTCCCAGCCACTGTGAGGCGTTCATCGTGTGCAGCAGTGTCGCCTCCGCGCGGATCCCTCCGCGCGGTTATCTCGCGTCCATCTCGCTCCCTCTCTGCGCAGTGGCTTGGTGCGAAAATGCCTCGCCGGGGCGCACCGGGGTGGCAGCCTCGGCAGCGGCGGCGAGAGCGGTGGGAGGGGGCTGCGGGGGGAGCGAGGTGAGAGGTGGCGGCGGGCAGAGGGTGTTTTTTTCCTTTTCCCTCTAGAGCGGGGGTTTGTAAACCGAAGCCAAAGAGTGTCCCCGTGGGCCGGGCGTACTTTTTTTCTTGTCCGGTGCGCTCCTGCAGGGCCGCCTGGTGCCTGAGAGGAAACAGTGGAGGCAGCGGGGCAGGTCACCCGGGGCGTCGGCGATTTTACTGAGGCCAAGCCAGCGCGCGCCGGGAGAGGCCGGGCGGGCGGTGGAACGCGGGGGCTGGGTGAGGCCCCGCGACCCGCCAGGGAGGCGGCGCGAGGTAGAGGCGGCGGGCGCGAGAGCGGAGCATGAGCGCCCAGTAGCCGAGTGCCCGCGGCTACCCGACCTCAGAGGCGACGCGAGGGCGGGCGGGCGGCAGCAGCAACGTAGCCCGGCGGCCCCAGCGGCGCCAGCAGCCGCCCCAGAGGCCCCCGCGGCAGTGCGGTGGCGCTGAGGCACTTTCCTTGCCTGCTCCGCGCCGCCCGCCCGCCCGGGGCCGCCCTTCCTCGGCCCCCGGCCGCCGCCGCCCCGATGAGTTCGTACTTCGTGAACCCGCTGTACTCCAAGTACAAGGCGGCGGGCGAGGCCATCAATCCCACTTACTACGACTGTCATTTCGCGCCCGAGGTTGGCAGCCGCCACGCCGCCGCCGCCGCCTTGCAGCTCTATGGCAACAGCGCCGCCGGCTTCCCGCACGCGCCCCCGCAGGCGCACGCGCACCCGCACCCGTCGCCGCCGCCTGCCGGGCCGGCTTGCGGTGGTGGGGGCGGCCCCGGTCCCGGCCAGGAGTACTTCCACCCCGGAGGGGGCAGCCCGGCCGCAGCCTACCAGGCCGCCCCCCCTCCGCCGCCGCCGCCTCCCCCCTGCGGCGGGATTGCCTGTCACCGGGAGCCCGCGAAGTTTTACGGATACGATAACTTACAGAGACAGCCGATTTTTACGACCCAGCAAGAGGCCGAGCTGGTACAATATCCTGACTGTAAATCGTCCAGTGGTAATATTGGCGAGGACCCAGACCACTTAAATCAGAGCTCGTCTCCTTCTCAAATGTTTCCCTGGATGAGACCACAAGGTTGGGATGCTTTTTTTTTTTTTTTTTTTTTTTTAAGCGGGGAGAGGGGGAGAAATCTGCTTTCATCTCACGTTCTAGCTTTAAAACTCCCTTTTCCTCTCCCTCTCCTTTTCCTTTTTGTGTAGCTTACAGTGACTCTTATAAAGTAAGATAAACTTCTCTTTTTAAGTGGAAACCATGTAAAGATGATGGGGACAGAATGATTGCGAAGACGTTTTCTCTGCTCCTCTTGATTGCCCATCCTACATACATATCAGACCTAAGGAGAGTTGTGTATATTTCACCCCTTAGACCCTTCCAGAAACCTTCAGCAACCTGCAGATGCACCATTACATTTTAAAAACACTTATTTTTCTCTTTTTTTTTCCTGTTTGTTTTAATCAGCAGCTCCTGGTAGACGAAGAGGAAGACAAACCTACAGTCGATTCCAAACCCTAGAGCTGGAAAAGGAATTCCTTTTTAACCCTTATCTGACCAGGAAGAGAAGAATCGAGGTTTCCCATGCCTTGGCCCTCACCGAGAGACAGGTAAAAATCTGGTTCCAGAACAGGAGAATGAAATGGAAAAAGGAGAACAACAAGGACAAATTCCCGGTTTCCCGACAGGAGGTGAAGGATGGGGAAACCAAAAAGGAAGCCCAAGAGCTGGAGGAAGACCGAGCCGAAGGCCCGACAAATTAACTTCCACCTTTAAAATTTTACCACAGATTATTGAAACTAATGATCAGCATATGCTGGTGAACACCACCTATTTTCTTTGTTGGAAAGGACTTTACCTGTATTTCAAGCTACCTTCATGTCACTGCACTTGAGGTTTCTGCGCTTTGAGAGGGATTTGGGTGTTTAAAAAAAAAGTTTCTAGTGTCGTATAGAAACAGCCCTTGAGCTGTCCTGTGTAAGAGTAATTTGATACTGACCTTGTAGCTATATTTTTATAATGGTAGTTTTTAATGGCTGAGCTGGTGATTTTGCCTCAACAACGTAAACTTCCTAATGTTTAGCACTAAATAATTGAATATAAAATGCTTTATTAATCAAACAAGTGCACTTGAACATTTTAAATTTTTTCTTTATGGTGAGTAAATTAAAAGAAGTCTATTAATTTTTTAAAAAAATTATGCCTGCAGAATATTTACTTTATATTATTTGATTAAAATGTATTATTTATATTTTTTCTTTCTACTTTTATAATGAATGGTTCGGGTGCCTTTTGTTTACTCCTAAAAGGTTTCTTTGAGTATTTTGTAAATGTAATATCTCTGGGAAAAAGTCTGGGCCAAATATTCAAAAAGCACATGTTAGCTGAAAAGTGTAATGTGTAGTCCTGGCTCTGCAGCTTCCTTAAACTTGGGGAAAATGTTGGGCCAGTGACAGAAGTTTCAGGACAATGTCGAAGTTGACATTTAGTAATTTTTCTATAGTTTATACAAATTACGGCAATTTAATCATCTAGAGTGAATGAATACTTGAAAAAACAATTATAACATTTTCACTCATACTTTTTACTTTGGCAAGTCGCCTTGTGGAACGCCTCTCGTTTCTGAACTTGCTTTCGTTTTGAACTGTGCTTGGTATTGCCTGAAATTGCTAGGTCTCTGTGCTGTGGCCGCCGCTGTGATTCCGTTTTTTTGAGGAGGTGCCATATTTATTTGTATTCCCTTCGCTCTGTTTGCACGCCCATTGTGAGCCAACTTGCTGTGCACGTCTCAGATGTCGGTTGGTACGTCCTCTGCTGTTCTCCAGGTTGGCCTCACCTATTTGAAACAATCCTTGAGAGCAAACGCAGAAAAATCCGAGTGTAAACAACCGCTGCAGAACATAGCTAGCTCCTTAATAAAAGAAATGAATCTTTTTCTAGAGCTAGTGTCTTTGAGCGCCGTCAGTAACCCTTTTCCTGAGTCAGGAACAATCGCCTGGGCTCACGTGAAGGCAACATCCTGCTAAAGCATCTATTTGATTTTTTAAAAGGGGGGGTTATATGCACCCTTGCTGTAAAAATAAATAAATCAGTACAAGGAGGGGGGCCTCTCTTTCATTCCAGAGAGGGCTGGCTCGGCTATCCCAGCTTCATCTTGCTCTAAATAACCTTGATAAGATACTTTGAAAGCTTTGAACTTCGCAAAGGACTGGAATCAGGTCCAGTGGGGAACAACCCAGAGTCCAGGTTACACCACAGATTATTCCACTGAGCTGGCGCTGTTGCTGGGGTTTGGGATCTGTTATTAACAAGATACCCATTTTCTATTTGAGGCTGCTCCTACAGCTGCCATTTTATGAGGGAAGAGGATGGGGGAAGAGGGGCAGGAGGGAAGAGGAGAAATTCAAGTAAACTAACATTTCTCCCCCCAAAAGGGAAAGCACCTTTATCAGGTAGGCATTGAAGAATTCTCTTCTTTTTCTAGATGCCTGTATATTTTTAAAGAGGTACATTTTAATTTCCAGAGTGGCTTTTACTGCACAGGTAAGAAACTGGAATCCTATAGTTTTAGGCCTGTATCACACCCTCAGGCATTGGTGAGCTGTTTGCCTGCTGTTTTTCAAGTACCAGGGAGATGTTGGCACTGGTTTGGCAAGAGGCAAAGCACCACCTGGCTTTCTATCCAGGGAAGAGGCCATGGCTGTGGCATTCGCTGACCTGAGCCAGGAAAGACATTTTAAATCAAGGGTGGTGCACGAGAGGAGACAGCTGCAAACGTGCATGCTGCATTTGGAAACATTTTGCTCTGTGTGTTGCCTGAGATTCTGCTGTTGACTAGTTTAGAGCAAGTATACCAAGTGCCTGAAAGCATGGCTAGGGAACAGCCTGGCTGGGGAGAGGGTGGGAGTAAGCTGGCTAGAGACTTGTGCTGGTTGAGCTCTAGCTGCCCTCCATTTAAGGGACTTCTCTACTAGCAATATTCACTCTCTCCTACACAACAATGCTCCCCCAAAATTATTTTTAGAGCCATTGATATGGGCAAGACTCTCTGTATGGTGTGGGACCTGGTTGCATGGATATATGTGGAAATCAGTGAAGGAAGGGAGGTAAAAATATTATTTCCTCTCCATTTTGTGCTACTCTGAAAGTGTTGTACCTTCTGGCCCCATCGGCCCCCTAACCCATGGTAAACTCGTAGCTCATGTACAGAAAAAGGCTGTTGCAATAATTAGTACATTTGAGAGTATTTGTACATTTGCAAATTTGGTATTTTTGGTATATATTTGGTGTATTTGTACATATATGTAGATTAGTCATGTGTAGAAAGTGTTGGTAATGAATATAGTAGGTATATGTGCTTCCTTTTGTAGGTAGGAAAAGAGTGTAGACTTGTCTCCCAATAAAGAGCTTGTGGAATTACAAGTCACACACACTCACCACCTTCTTTCTTACAGTGGCTAGAAACCCCCATCACAGTGTTTCATGCAGACAACTCGCAATGACGAGTGCAGGAGATGCCCTTCTAATTGGCTCAAATCTGAAAACATCCGAGGGTTTGCAGCAATAAACCGACATTTTTGCTGCAGCAATTTGCATAAACCTTCAGAGAACCCTTTGCAAACAGCCGACACTCTGGTGCTCTGGACTGCTTAGAGAGTCTGCTTAGAGAGGTTTGTAAACCGTTTACAGAAAAATCGGACCCTCCAATGTTAACACTGGATGAAAATACCAAGAATCCGAAGTGATTTAGGTTCTCTGTTTGTGTGGATCAGAAACACACAAAAGAGGATGTGGGTGTCAATGGTTCCTAGAGAAAAGTCAGTTCAGGGGCTCCCATTTTGTGAGATTCCACAAAGCCCAGCACATGGCTTACAGGCTGCATAGGGGGAGAAGTGCAAATATGGCTGCTTTTTCAAAAATGCAGTCTTTTCCCAGCCCTCCTTCCCCCAGCTGAAAAGGAGGGTCATAAAGCTCTGTCTTTATTTGGGTAGTGGAAAACTGACAATTGAGGTAATTTCTCAGAATATTTCAGAATTGAACAAGTTATGTTCAGTTCCACACGTACAGACCAATGTAAAGTGCTCTAGCTTGGGAGGGTCCAACAACATGATTGATTTTCCTGTATAATTAAAAATATTGTTTAATTATTCTTCAGTGCAGAAGGTGTTGCTATTTCACGACCAAACCTCTGTCCTCTGCTTCCCCAGTGTTTGCTGAATCCTCGAGCATCTGGTGGTGAACAGGGCAAGAGAGAGAACATTTAATGGACCCTGGCTGCTGCTGTGGTTACCTCCAGCAAAGTTGGAGCCCACTGACTTTTTCTAGAAAGAATATGACTTTTGCTGACACATGGCAACAGAAGTACTTTAATCAAAAACATCCAAGGTCATCGGCTTTTTCAAGGGATACAAATGGCCTGCTCCAGAGGGTGCTGCGTGCTTCCTGCTTAAGTCCATGTCCACTTAGGTACTTACTGGGTGTGAGGATGTTAATAGAGAACTTTCAAATAGACATCCAATGCAAATGTTTATAAACGTATTACTAGAAATCCAAAGACAGTGTCCTTGAAAGGATGGGGGGTGAGAGGTTACCTCTTAACAGGCAGGTTGTAAAGCCTGATGGCCATGCCCATGCATTAATGATGAGGGGAGCCAGTCAAGGACATTTACTTTCAGCTGGGGTTCACTGGGGCAGCTTCCATGAGAAGTGCAAAGGGAATGTGACTCCTGCCTTTGAAGAAGGACTATTTTTTTTTCCAAGCCTGAAACTGGGGAGTTGCTTTTTTCCTAAACAAATGGAGCCCCTCTCCTCTTCAATGTTGCATTGACCAGGCTTTCCAGTGGACAAACATTTGGGGGGCAAGGGAAGAGGGGCTAAAATTAATTCCATAAAAATGAGAATTGCTCGTAGGGGAGACTTAAGCAAGGGGTTTCAGAGGGAATCCAAAAAGATTGCCTCTCCTCTAACCCAGGACTGTTCAGGAGGATGTTTCTGCCGAGAAAAAGGATAGGCATATTGGGAGTTCAAACTATAATTTTGGAGAAGTTGACAAGTACGTAAATGCATTTCCAGCCTTTGAGCTAGTTGGCAATTCTCCTACTGCAGAAACTGGAAGAAATGGGAGGGACCCCAACTTATGTAGGAGACGGTTGGTGGGGGGAGAGCACATTTCTTGGCCTGCAGAGCCCGGGTTTTCTGCGCAAGGTCAGACGGGAGGGCTTGCCTGGAGCTGAGGGGCAAAAACCGAAAGTGCTTGTCTGCTCTTTCAGAGCGGCCTTTTGGTGAGGTAAGGGGAGGGGAAGCCAAGTGAAGGGAGAGTTGGAGGGGTGACTGCCAGGATCACCTCCCCAAGCGAGCGCGGGGGGCAGCACACCGCACTCATTCTCCCTGTAACACAGCGCTCAATGAGCAGAGGTTTCAAGCCAAACCACCAAAAGAAAAAATAAAAGGAAAAGAATTCCTAGAAAAAGAAACCGTGAAGGCAAGAAAGGCAGAGAGAGCAGTGGAGAGGGACACAGAGGAAGAAAGAGGAGAGGAGGGAGGGAGGGAGGAAGGAAGAGGAGGAGGAGGTGGAGTGGGAGGAAGGAGAGCAGAAAAACAGAAGAGGGAAGAGGAGAGAGAAAGAGAGGAAAAAACATGGCGCTTGCGAGCTGTATGTGCAAAATCCGCAAGGAATTGCAGTAAATTCCTTTTTGTTTGAAGAAAATTTACAACTTGGTAATAGACCTTTTTATGACCTATTTGCGGTCGTCATTGGCTGCGGCTGGTCATGTGCAGGCTCCGCTCGCCTTCACGGCCTTTTTCCTGATTTCCCAGGCGAATTTCCCCCCGCATTCTGCCTTCCTAGAGCCTCACCCCCTCTTTTTCTAACCTTTGTCTCCGCAGAGGTGGGCTCCAGTCGCCGGCTGCGGGATTGCGGGGTACGCGGCGGTCTCGGCTCCCGCCCGGCTCCCAACTTGGCCCCCTCGCCCCGGCCGCGCCGCCGCCGCCCCCGGTGCCGGTGGGGATCCCGGCGGGCGGGAGAGCCCGGAAGGAATCCGGGGCGCCGAGGCCCCGGCTGGCGCCGACACCGCCCGCCGGGAGCAGCCGGCCTGCTCTGGGTGACCGAGCCGCGCGGTTCCGACGCGGCTTCTTCTCTAACATGAGCGGGTCCCTGCCGCGCAGAGCGCGCGTAGCCCGGCAGCGCCTAGTGGATTACAGCAGCCGCCCCGGCCGACCGCCGCCTCCAGCTCGGCACCTCCGGTAAGAGCCGTCCCCTCCCCGCGCCTCCAGCGCTGCCACCGAGAAGCTCGAGGCGCCCACCCGTTTGGGCAGCTCGGAGATCCCTGCCCGACCCCCCTCCTCTACTCCGGGACCTGGGAGTGGCTGCCTGCGCCCCCTGCCACAGATCACTCCATCTCTGAGCAGGCGTCCCCTGGGGCCCCGGGTAGGGTCCGGCTGAGCTCAGAAGTCGAAGGGAAGCCCTTTTTCCTCTGGAGATTATGGGAGGTGGATAGCGGCATAGATGGAGAGCCCCTCTATCCCCACCCTGGGAAGAGTGTGCAGATGGTTCCTGGATGTGTCAGCTTTGCTGGGGGTCACTAAAGGCACTCTGTAGTGCCTTTAGTGTTTTGAGGTTTGTCTGTGGTCAGAGGTACCTGGGAGGCTAACAGGTGTGTTTTGAGGGTTGGAGCTTGGGGGTGGGGTGGATTCTGTGTATCCAGGATGTGCTTGGTTTGTTAATCTAGGTTTTGATGAGTGATGCTAATTTCTAGGGTTTATGGTTTATTGGGCCTTGTATATGAGATGGAATTTTAAATATTAACTGCTTCTCTAGTTCTTAGATAGTTTTTGTAACAATTCAAGGAAGATTCCTCACACATCTAATAATCTGTCAGGTGAATTTGGATTATTCTATGCCACAAAATGGATGCATGTTTTGAGAGGTAGTAGTATCAGAAAATCTGGTGCAGGTCTTGGGGGAAAACCAGGAGACATTTCAGAAATTCGAAACATGTCTAAGTTCAGACATCGCGTGTGTTTCTTATTTGCCGGATTGGGAAAAGAGTAGATATTTTGCTCTCTAAATGTACTGTCGTGGTGTGTGTGTGTGTGTGTGTGTGTGTGTTGCCTACGAATGAATATTACATAGCAACATTTCCAACTCTACTTGAAAATTACTGGACCAAAATATCTATGAGTCGAAAGAAAATTATTTGCAGAAAAAAATGCTATTTTCTCCCACGGATTTTGAATGGCACTTGAGGATGCAGTTCTCAAATCCTATTGCCTATTCTCTCGTGGACACGTTGTGAAATACTAAAACCTTTGGGACAATCTGCCGCATTGCGCATGAGGTTGACCTGCGCGCAGCGGAGTATCGTTTTTTCAAGCACCCAGAGGAAAATCCTAACATTTTAATGTTCTCCCAAATATTCCAGTGTAACCGTGTTGGCCGTAAAAGAATTTCTGAACAATAAATGACATCTTTGTAGAAAGGTATTTTTAGTAATTAACGACGGAATCATGCGAGTTTCAAAATGGAGGGCCACTATTAGTGGCCAGTTGAAGTCTAGCAGAATTGTCGTGAATCACTATGAGCACTAACAAATTAGAAACTCAGAGTGATTTTTAAATCTGGAACGTCTGTATTTTGTAAATATTTCTGTATTACGGTACTGCTGAGATCATTCTTTCATATTGGTTTAGAGCATTACCTACTGAAAAGCAGGGCCCTGGTCAGGGGCTCACAAGGCCCTCCCCTGGCAACTCCAGAGCCTAAGGAGCCCCTAGGCTGCCTGAAAGCTCGGTGGGGGTGGGGATGAGTTGTGGCCATGATGGCCAAGCCCTTGTGTTCAGAGCTTCAGTCGCCTTTCCCTGGGTTCGATGGCTGAGCGCGCCCAAGTGACTGAGAACCTGGGCGGGCTGCAGGTCCGATTACGCAGCAGAGGGTGACGTCATGGGCAGATAGGGAGGACCAGGGGGCTCTTTGTAAGTCCCCTAGTAGCATTAAGAGTTTAAATGGTCAATTGCATTAAGAGCTTAAATGGTCAATTGCATCTAAGGAAATAAATAATCTGCAAATCACATTTGAACGCAGGCCATTTAGTCCAAGAGGAGACTAGTTAACGCTTTTGCCACTGCCAGAAATGCCCCCACTGTCCCGGTTAACCCAATTTTTAAAAAATTAAGCGAAATTAAAAAAAACACTTGGACCCTAGGACCTCACAAGTGGGGGAGTGTAACTCTCAGCGTCCTTGGGCCGAACCTCTACCCCTTTTGTAGATCAGGGAGCCGGTGGCACGTCCGGGCCTTAGTGTCTAAGGTCAGGCAGTGAGCTGGGCTTGCGCTCTCCAGGAGGACCAGAAAAAAGCTCGTTGTTATAAATGCGGTCAAGCACCAGGGCTGAAAACCAAATGTATTTTCCTGTCAGATGCTCCTCCAAATAAATATATTTCGCCAGAATTCTGTTTTCCGAGATCGAGAAGCAGGGGAAGGAACAAAGACAGTATTTCACTCTGGACTGGCAGGCAGCTGTTAGAGGTATTTACGGCCTTGCCGCAGTGCGGCCGCCGGGCAGGGCACGCGGGGGCACCGGAAGCTGGGGAGAAGGCACCAAGAACTCGGAATTCCGATATAAGTCCAATTTAGGGCCACTTTTCCGGAATTGGTGTGAATAGATACCCTCTTTCTAGGAACTGGTCCCTTAGACTTCATAGTTGTGCAGACTGAGGGAGAAGTTGTGCTCGCTGAACGTAAGGTGGTTCCCCCCCCCCACCCCGCCTTGATTAACGACTTGGGAGAAGGCGAGCACTAGATGTGAAACTGCTGATCCAAACGAAAACCTTGAGAGGGTTCACCGGCAACATGGCGATTTTGTTGGTTTGGCGCAACAGGGCTTGCAGATCAGAAAGGACGTTTGAGGCTTTTAACACAGGTTTTCCTGAAAAAGTATGTTTCCTGCCTCTCTAAGATGGGGCGTCCAAGCGCTTGTGCAGGTAGGCGCAGAAGCAGTGCGCGGTGCCTCACACCGCCCAGCACTGCGCACAGCTACCGCACAGCTCAGTGCCCCAAGCGCCTGCCTTGCCCGCTTGCCCAGCGTCCGGCGCATGTGCAATGAAATAGCCCAGCCTGGGGATCCAACCAGCAAAGCACGGAAGGGGGGAGGGGGCGAGTGGACTCAGAGCAGGAAGATATAACCCGATCTCTCCAACTCCTCCCTCAGGATTCGCCACTCATCTTTCCTTTATTCCAGCCTTCATTCTAAATATAGTCAAACATCTTGCCCTTGACTACGTTATTTTCAATCATCTTGACTCACCACCCCACCCCAATTTAAATCTGTACTTTAGAAGCAGTCTGCAAATGCGAGCTCTGGCCAAAAGGAAACCAAATCTTTGAAGGTGTTAAAATAAGCACGCACACATACATTTTTTAACACCTTCAAAGAAGATATGTGTGTGTGTGTATCTGATCCTTGGGTAAGTGTATATAGATTTTCTTCAACCTGGTGCTTCTGCTTTGGGAAAAGGCCTTTCCTCTTGGCGCCTGTTCAAACCGCCAAACTTCAGGCCAATCCTTCAGCCGGACCATTCCCAGATCTTGTTACGCCAGCGCAGCACGTTCGAGGGCTCTGTGGGGACCACTGGCTCAGCAGAGAGCGGTCAAACAATAAATAAATAAACGGACAAACTGGAGGGCTTTTCCGCCTGGGCTCGCCTAATTAATGGAGGATGCACGCTCCTGGGCCGCAAGC
Organism: Kogia breviceps; assembly: GCF_026419965.1. Classification (NCBI taxonomy): domain Eukaryota; kingdom Metazoa; phylum Chordata; class Mammalia; order Artiodactyla; family Physeteridae; genus Kogia; species Kogia breviceps. The sequence continues at coordinate 145,005,173 of NC_081311.1, forward strand.
TTGTTGTCAGTGCTGCTGGGGGAGGCGGCCTCAGAGCCCTCTCAACTCCTTCTGACCGCCCCAGGGGACAGGAGGACCAGCTTGCAGCCTCTGGCGCGGGAAGACCTCCGCCCGCGCGAAGAAGCCCGGGCCTCGGGTTTCTGGGGCTGGCGCAGTCCCCCTGCTCTGCTGTCTGGCGCCTTGTCCAGGAGGAGGCGCTGTAGGACAAGCGTCCTGTGGGCTACGGAGGCGCGGGAGACGTCCCGGGCGCCAGCGGGCTGGGGGAGGGGAGGACACGTGACCCCGCCCCTCCGCCTCCGCCCCCGCCTCCGCCTCCGTCTCCTCCTCCTCCAAGTGTTTTCCGCCTGCGAGGAGAGTTGGCGGTGCTGCGCCTACACCCAGGGGCGGCTTCCCGAGCAGAGGCAGCCCAGAGTCCCGGGAGCCAGAAGGCAGGTTTCGCGGGTGGCGGGCTACCTCAGTTCCTCTGCTTTCCCGGAGGGGGCGCGATTTTCGCGTGCTGGGCTCCTAAGAGCAGGAAGAGTGAGAGGCCGGTGGTGGGGCAAGCTGCAGCCAGTCCCAACCAGCCCCCTAATTTGGGCTGCTGTTCTTGCCGCTTTCCTTTCCCTTAATTCCTGGTACCTAGAACCGGCAGCCTTGAAAAGCCGAGCGTTCAGCCCCTCCTCCCTCAAGCTGACAGGCCTCGCCCTGGCTCACCTAGAACAAGGCCTTCGTCCTGGGACTCCTCGGGCCTCCCTCGAGGCTCTGAGATCCAGGGTGAATCCCACTGACTGTGCGGCTTGAGAACAACACAGATGCTCCTCTCTCCCCTTTTCCACACCACCATACACCCTTCTTTCCCCATTGTACCCATTTCAGGCCTTTGGTGGGTTCCATGGGGTATTGCATCAGCTGTGACACCCAACTTCAACGACTGGCTCGGATCCAACCCCACTGTTCCTCGTTGCCTCCTGGCAGCACAGTCTTTTGCCTCCCTCTTTTCCCTAGTTTAGGGCAGTGATTCTTAATGAAGGCCTGCATTCAAACCTCTTGTTTATAATGCAGATTCCTGTGTTTCATGCCATACTTACTGAATCAGAATGTCCAGAACCTGCAGTTTGTAAACACTCTCCACCATGGCAGTTAGGATGTACGCTTATGTTTGAGTACTGGTCAAGGGTCTCTCCTGCTTCTTCTATGGTTCTTTGGTCTCCGGAGGCCAAGTACTCTCTACCATTCAGCAACAGCCATTCCCCTAGGTTTGGGGGCTCCCTCCTTAATTAGGTTTTGTAATGTCACTACCCCATAAGCTGACTAGTTGCTCCCATATAGGGAAGGAGACATTGATCCCTTGCTAACTTGGAGATTTTTTCAAAGAGGTGAGTAGGTTCTGGGTACAGACCTGCCTTCTTTCAAATCTTTATCACTTACCTGCTGTGTGACTTTAGGCAAGTAGGACAAATTCTCTGGGCTTGTTTCCTCATTTAGAAAGTAGGGATAATAAGAGTACCTTCAAATGTTGTTATGAGGATTTTTACTTATGTAGCACTACTATATGCCCAGCACTATTCTAACTACATACATTAACTCACTGATTAAGCACTTAAAACAGTTTTTTTTTTGGCACAAGCCAAACATTCAATACCTGTTTCGACCACATGTTAAATAACAAACATTCAATAGGAGTTCCTTATCATCAGTATCCTTTTTCTGTTCAGTAATCAGGCCTAGACTTTTAGAGCTGAAAGAGACTGGTTCACTCACCTAATCCTTGAATTGTACGGAGAAGACAGGACGAGGTTTGGTCACAGGAGAACATGGATCTGGGACTTTTCCTTTTGCTGTAGTGGGCCTCATAGGCCCCTCACCCTTGGGTCTCAGTGTCTGGCCCCTGCCTACAGGTAGACTTAAGGGCCAAACCTAGGAGGAAAGTGCCCCTAGCTCCTCAGTGGACACATGTCAGGTAGGGGAGGCCTCACACCTACATGGGCACATCTGTGACTCCTACAGAAGGCTCAGGCCTTACCACAGAGCAGGCCCTACTTTCCACCTTCTGGAGTCACCTTCTCCACCACCACCCATCAGTCGCACCCACTAGGCCAAGCATCCTCTTTTACAGCCCCAGGGCAAGTACCCTCTTTTCAGTCTCTTGAAAGCTCAGACAGGGTGGGAAAGCAAAAGGCCAGTGAGCAACAGCAAAGGAGGCAAGGAGTGCCCGACTCCCCCTTAATCTGCTTGTGTTCCAAGATCTGGGCTCCAGGACCGTGGCTGAGCCACAGCTCCAAACTTGGGCCAAAGTGATGTCAAGGTGTGGCTTAAAGAGGCCTATGCCCCTCAAATCTCCAATTTTTTTGATTATTTATATCTTTTAAAAATAATTATATGTATACTATTTCACTCTATAACCCACACATATGCGCGCGCGCGCGCGCACACACACACACACACACACACACACACACACACACACACACACACACACACACACACACACACACACACACACACACACACACACACACACACACACACACACACACCCGCAACCAGGTTCTACGCCTTAGCCCTGGCCTCCATGACTTCTGACGATAGGCTTTTCCTAAGAAAGCCTCCGCAGCCCTTGGTCAAGCTGCTTCTCTTGGCTTAACCAGGAGTCCACCTGGGTCAGATTTTCTGTCCAAACCCACCTAGTCTCTTCTGCTGTCAACCATGTCGGGCAGAGTTTGGCTCATGAAACCGGGCAGTGCTGTTGCCACCCCTATCTCCTGTGCCATCTACCCTCTATTCTTGGTTCTAAAAGGACTTAGGTGACTCCCCAGATCCTGCTTTTCTTGGGACTGCTGGAGCCTTTTCCAACCTCTGGCCCCACCATCAGAGATCCTCCCCCAGAGCCTGTTCTTTTGGATGCCACATCTCACTGTTAGAGTGGTTCCCTCTGGGGTCACCTTTCCTTCCCAGAGGACACCAAGGCAGAGCTCCAATAAGCAGACTCCACTTAGGGGGGAGGGGCGGGGGTAGCAGGAGACATGGTCCTCTTTCAGTGATGGGATATAATGCCAGGAATATGGAATTATATTTCTCTCCTGCTTGGGACTCCCTGTTCAGCCCTTTTCTGGCTCTACCGCCAGCCTGTGTCCCTAAGTGCCAGGCCTGGCAGTCTTTCTTTATCTGCCCCCAGCCTAGGGAGTTCATCCAAAGTCCCATCCCCACCTATCCTGGTTGTGCAGACAGTTTAAGGGAAGAGTTCAGTACCACTTCTGGGCAAGAGGCCTCTTGAAAATCAAAGTGAGGATATTCTTTCCTGGGCCACATAGCAAGGGCCCTTAAGGTGGGCAGAGAGTGGACCTCAATACATTTGGAGTGCAGCTGATGCCTCTTGCAGCCCCTTCAGTCTCTCCTCCTTCCTGGGAGCGGCTGTGGCATCTGGCTGTAGCTCATGGAAGCTCTCTGAGCAGGAATTCCCAGGACTGGCTTTTTCCAGCTCAGTGGGGAAGGACAGTGTCCAGAGTCTCAATTTACCCAGAAACCAAATTCCTTACAAGTTTTTAAGAAGGCCCCCACCCCACCTCTTCTCCCCGACCTCTTCCTGAGGACTGTTACCACCACAAGTCCTTGGAAAACCCCAACAAATTGGCCCAAAGTAGACTTCTGTTCTCCCTGGTGCTTAGCCTTCTTACTAGACAGAGTTTGCTCTTCCCCATGTGCACTTTGTCATTCATCTACAGAAGCCCAGCACTGAGGGCAGGGGCCAAGGAAGATTGGAGGAAGGTAGACACTCTCTCCTTTAATCATGTCGCCTGTCTGTCCTAAGACTAGAAAGTAATTGAAGTTGTCTGCCTCAGTGTCTTCCTTTCTTCTCTCCTTTTCCCTTACCATAGCTGGTTACTTTGCTGTTATTATCTAAATGTACAGAGTAGGCTATATAATTTTATTCTTATGAAAAAAGCCACAGTGAATGCTGCAGGCAAGTTACCATCCTTTATCACCATTCATTCAAACAATATCTACTGAGCCCTGAGTAGGTGTCAGACATTGTTTCAAACACCATCTCCTCAGCCTGGTCTTCTCTTTACATGCTCCCTCTCCCATAAAAAGCTCATAACAATTGCCTAGAATGTCATAGGTCCTTTGATTCATCCTCTTTTATTAACTTAAGGAAAAATAAAGAAGGCTTTTCCCAACCCCTCAAACTTTTGTTATTTTTTATAGTGGATTAACAGGGACTTGTTTTGAAGCTGCTCACCTAGTGCTAATAGAGTCAGAAAACTTTTTTAAAGGATTGATCTTTACTCACATTTTAAAAACAGATGCTACCAACTTAAAAAAAAAAAAAAAAAAAAAAGGTACTCCTAAGTGGCTAATGGTGGCGGGGGGAGAAATAGATGCCATACAGTCTGGGCTAATAGACCCCTGCTTTCTAGCTAGTGAAAGTGAAATCAAGAAATGGGTTTAGAAATGCACAGAGAATGGGTGGAAATTAGGAGGCAAAGAGATTTTTGTGGAAAGGAGTCTCTTTCAAGGGCTTGATGGGTTTGCTGATGAGAACTTTTACAACTGAATTTGACTTAGAAATCATATACGTATATGTGCTCTACAAAGCTAAACAGAACACCCATTCTTTTAATCGGAATAGTCAAAATCATACGTTTTCACACTGTTTGGTAGCAACTCTGGCAGGCTATGGAAGGATGTTGGTTGTCAATTCTCTTTTCACTCACTCCCCTTGGTGGGAGCTGGGGGCGTCTTCTCCACCCCCACCTACCCCAGGCATAGAGTGGCACATTCTACTCCATGGATCAGTGCTCGGGCCCAAGCTCCTTCTCTTGGCTTTCGCAGCAGGAGAGCCCGCTGCCTCCCCCTCTCTTAGTCTCTCCCTCTGGTGGTGGTGGAAGGGTAAGGGGGGCGGAGAGAGAGGATCCCACCCAGATTTGGACCCCCAAGCCCTGTGGTTGGGACACTATGGGACTGGGGACATCTGACTTCCTGGGCTTGGGTTCCTTTAGAGCCTCATTTACTTCCTCACACCCTGTCCCCTTCACACCAGGGCTGTTTTATTGTTTTATAACCTTCTTTAGAGCTTCAGTTGCCAAAGATGCCGATGGGGCTATTCTCCACTTTCTCACTTTACCAAACCCCAAGTCTTGCTGTTTTAAGCAGTTTGGCCACTTGCAAAGGCTTCCCTTCCAGATCTAAGCAAATCATAGAAACCTCTAGGCATGTGGCTACCTTCAACTTTCTTTCGCTGAGCTCATTCGCAACAATACAGAGCCAAGTGTTAACTCCAGCTGCCCCCCCACCCCCAAGCCCACCCAGCGTCTCCCCAACCACCCTTTTCTTATTGAAGCTAAAACAAAATCTCAAATAGCTTCTGGTATAAGCAAGTAAGAAGCGGCCTTTGGCTTTCCTCTTTATTCACCACATCCAAAGCTAAATAAAAAATGATTGAAATAAAGGAGTTGATGGTACTCACAGCGGATGCAGCCAAAGAATCATAAGACATGCCCATCAACCAGCCTTTTCCAAATAGCACTATCTCCCCCAGTCTCAATAGACATCCCTGAAAAGATGCTATTTGAAAAGCCTGGGGTATTGATATGAATATAACTCCCCCCTTGCATCCTAGATATTTGGAACTATTTAAATGTGAGGGAACAGTTGCAGTGAACCTTTATTTAGTGAATAAAAGTTTAAAGTGGAAGGTTATTTATGGTTCTGCCAGAGGTGGAACCTGAGTGGCTATTTACGAACACGTGATCCCAATAAACTTTGTTTTATGGCTTGAGAGTTGACAAGCCAAAATATAATTCCCACCATAAATTAGGTTAAGAGCATACAAGTGCAGATGCTTGGTTCCTGAAGCAGCAATAGAAAAGTGAGAGGCTCCAGCTAGCGCCGGGCTCAGGAGACAGGTCTGCTCCCAGCTCCCCTGACCACTAGGAGAGAAAACCAGTAAGTCACTTATTACTTTTTCCAGGACAACTCCAGGGGTGGGGGATTTCTCTGCCCCATCTTTTCCACCTGGTGTGGGGAGAAGTCCCCTGGAAGTTAATTTTAATTTTCGCTTAAACCTAAATCAAGAAATAGAATAGGAATCCTGGTTTTCTCCTCTCCTTTCTAGACGTAGAAAGTTAGGAATTGAGGGCTCCCACCTCACAAGAGGGACTTTCTGTCTCTCTCCTCCTCATAATGGGGCATCTGCTTCTGAAGTGGAATAAAACGGGTAGTCTAGGTGGACAGAGAGAAAGGATAAGGATGGAGATGGCTCTGCCTTTGTGATTTCTCAGAGAAGACTGCCATCCCAGAATAAAACTATAGGAGACTGAAAACTTAAAGCTGGACACCAGCCCCTGTGAGGATCACTGCTTTGTAAGATTGCTTTGTGGGTCCTCCAGCAAAAATGCTGACGAAATGATGTCATATCCATAGAGCTGGATAACAGTCTAAAGCATTGCCATTTACCTTTAAACCCATCGGTTTTCCTCTTCCTTGGTTATCATTTGGGTCCTCATTTCCCTTGGAAATTGCTCTTTGTTTTGAATTAGAGCAGAAGTGGGAAGGCAAGTCCCAGCCTTGGCTGGTCCTTCTTTGGGAAGGAAAAGACAGTTTTAGGGGAGCGCTGGTTGGGGCTGGGGAATTTGAAACCAATCTGAAATTGGAAAAGGGGTCTGAATTGCTCCTAGCGCAAGACAGACGGGGAGCTGGGGCAGGGGACAGATGCAGCGGCTAACCCCCTCCCCAGTGGACCTGCGCCCACCCCGCCGATTGTGCAGAAGAAAACACACAAAGGCCCGTTTTCTCCTCGCTTCCCGTTTTCCCACTGGGGAAACCCTGTTACAGACAGCCTGAGTCGGGCCAAGCAAAAAGTAAGGTTTTGCTCAAGGGGTGCATAGAGTGGGGGAGGTGATGGGGGCCATACTCTCCTACCTCGTGGGTCTGCCCTTGAGCACTGCAGTCTCCCGCTCCGCGCGCGGAGAACTTGGCGCAGTTCCTGGGGGCGGGCACCCGAAGCAGGAGGGAGGTCTGGGTATTGGCGGGGTGTCTGGGCCTTGTCATTTTTCTGTGTATCATCTATCTTTATTATCCTGTGGAATTTAAGTGACCCCCGTTTTCATTGCAACAGGTTCGGGACCGTGAGAAACCGCCGCTGTAAGTACCTTCCCGTTTCTTCCGAATCGCGAAGGGGCGGTATTGATAACTGGGGTGGTAGGGGCGAAGGGCCGCGCCAGAAGAGTGGGCGGGTGGAAGAGCAGCCCTGCCTCCCCAGGCCTGGCTGTGAGAGGGGAGCTCGAGTTGGAGGTTGAGGATCTAAGTTGGACTCCTGGAAAGATTTTCTGGGGACTGGTTTACAGTCACCTAAGTAAGAGAACGGGCCACGGCCTCTCGCCCTTGTCTCCTTGGACCTCCCTGGACCTTCCCGGCCTTCCCAGGCCTTCCCAGCTCGCACAGGTGCAGCTCCGCCGCAGCAAACGCGTCTGTGAAGAGCTTGCAGCTAATTAGCAGCCCGCCCTATTAACAAGTCGCGGCGAGCATCGCTTTCTGCTCGAATCAACCTGCTGAACACCCAGGCAACGCGATCCCCCTTTGCCGCCCAGCCTAGCTAAACCCGGTCCAGCCTGGCCCAACCTTCTCTAGTTTTTTATAAAAAGAAAGAAAACAAACAAAAAACCGCAACCCTCTGTGGCTGCGGGTGTGTGGGGTTGGCCGGCTTCCGGAAAGGGCTGCGAATTCTGAGCTTTACGTGGAAGTCCCTCCTTCCCCCTCCCTAGGCCCCGGCCCCAGCCGCGGCGGTTTGGGCCCTGGGTTGGGGAACTCCGGCCGAGCGAGGAGGGAGGGATACGGCCCTTCTAGGTCACCTCTGCTTCTCTATAACTGCAATTTGAGAATTTCTGCGCCAGAGCGTCTAGCATTGCAGGCAGACGTGGTGGGGAGGGGGTGCGGGGGGGCAGAGATTTTTGGGGTCTTGGGCTTGGAAGTTTGGACCTTTCTGAGTTGCATATGCCGCAGAAGACAGGTACATTTCTGAGGAGACCTGTGAAATCTCCAGGAAGGCTCTCTCATTAAGATGATGGTAGTGGGGAGAGAATCAAGGAAAGACCAGTGGCCCCTCCCTCATGCAAAACGGAGATGATTTTATTTTCATAGAAGATGGAATGTGCGAAGATGTTAGGAACCAGGCACCCTCCCTCCCTGGTGAGAGGGAGGGTCCGGGAAGCTAAGGCTTGGCTCTGGGCCAGGTTTCTGCCCTCAAGGCTGGGCAGCCTAATCGACTCCCTGGGGGCTGTGCCCAGCCCCCCAGGAGTGGAGATTCCGCCCAGTACATAGTTCACCTCTATGAATCAGGCTGTCTCAAGTGAAACAGGGCTCAGGGCTCCAGGCTGGAAAATCCGGTGTCCCCAGGAACTCCTGGTCTTGCCCTCTTCCTGAGGCTGCCCTGGCTCCGGGTGCTTATCTCTGTGGATGCTCCTTGCTTGCAAACCCACGATCAGCACCCTGTAGCTGAACACAGCACAAAAAGCCGGAGACATCAAAAGCATTTGTATGGGCAGTTGAGCGGGAGGTGAATATTTAACGCTTTTGTTCATCAATAACTCATTGGCTTTGACCTGTCTGAACAAGTTGAGCAATAAGGTGAAATGCAGGTCACAGCGTCTCACAAATATGAAAATGTGTACCCTCACCCAGCTCCCCAGCCGTCCCAGCAGGCTCCCCCAATTTATCTGGATAAATCCTAGGCCCAAGATGCCCAGGAAGGCAGGTGTGTGGGAGCTCTTGGCATTAGAGGAAGTTGGGGGGAGGCCCCCTGGGACAAGGGAGCTGGGTGTGGGGCAGCCTCAGAGGTCTTGTTAGAATTGGCACCCAGGATATCCCTACAAAATAGCCAAAGCATTGGAACCAGAGGATGGCGGTGGGGGGAGTGTGCAGGGAGCGTGCACAGTGCAGAGTAGGAGAAGCCAGCCAATTTTGCCAGGCAGAGGGGGGCTCCACCGTACCAGGCCCAGGTTGAGGCTTGAAAATAATTTTTGAGTCATGAGGGTAAAATCAAAACAATCAAAAAAATTTTAAACACCTCTAGTCTACAGTCAGGGATCCAAAAGCCCCACCGGAGCCGGGGCATCCCTCAGCCCCTGAAGTCCATCCGGGCCCTGAGTGCTCTTGGTGCCCTGAACCGAGGGGTGAGCTCGGGACTGCGCTGGAGCGGGCACAACTTGTGAACTTTTATACTCTTGTGTGCTGCTGTCGGCAAAGCAAAAATAATGAAACTTTGTGATATGTTTGTAAATGATTTCGAATGACCCCTTGCCCTGCCCTTCACCATTAGTGCGCCGGCCCCAGCCCAGGGCAGCTCGGTGCCTGCAAGCAGCGCCTGCCTCGGGGTCTGCAGCAGCAGCCGGATGGAGAGGCCAGCCGGGCTCAGGGCCCTGGAAGGTAAATGCGCGACTTCTTGGAGAACTAGCTTTGTCAGCCAACCTGGCTTGCCCCGACAGTGGGCAGAAGAATGAGCAGAGGATATTCCCTCTTGCCTCTTTTTCTTCTGCCATTGAGGGCATTTGCTCCTTTCTGGAAAATACCACTTGCTAAGGGAGTGGGGGTTATGTGGATCCGGAGAGGGGGGTAATAAAGCCGCCGTTTCTGGGATGGATTATTTTTCTTCTTTTCTTTCTTTCTTAAGAAGACTGTCCTGACTCCTTGGCTGCTTGGTAACCCCAGCCCTGGTACAAGGATGGGGAACTCGTTGCTGCAAATTACCACCAAGCGCTTCAGGCTACCTGAACCATCTCTGAAAGGCAGGGTGGCTGCTTTGGGCTGGTGGCGGCTCCGAGGAAGAGGCGGGGGCTGGCAACAGTCTGGGTACTCACTCTGGGTGGAACCCGGAGGTAGTAACGTTGTCTATATATACCCTGTAGAACCGAATTTGTGTGGTATCCACATAGTCACAGATTCGATTCTAGGGGAATATATGGTCGATGCAAAAACTTCACATTTCTCCGCAAAAGCCAGAATTAGAAGTGGAGGCCAGAGGCAGCCGGCGGGTCAGTTGCCTCTTTCTGTTTTATTACCTTGGACTCCAGGAGGATCGTCTGAACCTGGTGACATAGAGCAGCCTTTTCCTGGAGAAGCTCCTCACCTTTAAACAGGGCCCCCTGTGTAAACCCCTAATTGGTTGCATGAATGCAGGGCCAGAGGGTTAGGTTTGGGGGCACTGGGGAGCAAGGTGGGAGTCCAGGTCGCCCCAGCCCCAGGTCTGCCCTCCAGGGGCATAAAGTTGGAGGGTGCCCAACGAAGGGCCTCATTGGCCGTTACTGCCATATGAGAAGAAGGTGAGCTGGGCAGAAGGAGTTTAGGGTCCTTTGGGGTCCATTTGGGTGAGCTGGGGGTGCCCTCACCACCTTCCTGGGTTACCCTTCAGCTGCCCTGGCTAGAGCATCACGCGGGCTTCTTGCCATACCAGCAAGGCCAAGATTTGGCTGGAAACACCCCGGCCTCAAAGAAAGCTTGGCAGTTACTCATTGCCTAATTTGATTCAGGCCAGCCAGATTGTAGTAACTTTTGGGTGACCCTGATGAAGACAAAGCCGGGATTCGGCCTTTGTATGGCAGAGTCCCCGCTCCGCAGGCTGGGCGGGCGGGAGTCCTGCCTGCCTGGGGTTCTCTGCCCAACTCAGAAGCCACCTCTTCCGCCCACTTTTTGATGCCATGCATCCTGACAGATGTGAGGATTCATTCCCCCTTGAACTGTGCCCATTTTGGGGAGCTGATTTCAGGTGGGGTGAGTGGCGAGGGCACTGGAGGTTAGCAAAGTCAGTGGCAGACAAAAGCTGGGGTTACCTGTGGGGAATGAGGGTGCTGGGATTAGAACTACATTAACATCTGGCGGGGGCCCTCATATGTGCCACGGCAAGTCACTTGATTACACGTATGTTATTTAGTTAAATTTGTGAAAATTATGAGATGCTCACCAACCCGGTGATAAACTCACTCCCTCGCTATTGGCTGGCCTGGTCACATGGCCGCCAACTTTATTCAGTTGACAGCAAGTAGGAGGGCCCTATGGAAGGAGAAAAAAAGACAACACGAGAAAAATTAGTATTTTCTACCTTCTGAAATTAATGGCCATGAGTTCGTATATGGTGAACTCCAAGTATGTGGACCCCAAGTTTCCTCCGTGCGAGGAATATTTGCAGGGTGGCTACCTAGGCGAGCAGGGCGCTGACTACTACGGCGGCGCGCAGGGGGCCGACTTCCAGCCCCCGGGGCTCTACCCACGGCCCGACTTCGGTGAGCAGACCTTCGGAGGCGGCGGACCCGGGCCCGGCTCTGCACTGCCCACGCGGGGTCACGGGCAAGAACCCGGTGGCCCCAGCGGCCACTACGGTGCCCCGGGAGAGCCCTGCCCCGCGCCCCCGCCCCTGCCCGGCGCCCGGGCCTGCAGCCAGCCGGGCGGCCCCAAGCAGCCGCCCCCTGGGACGGCCCTCAAGCAGCCGGCCGTGGTCTACCCGTGGATGAAGAAGGTGCACGTGAATTCCGGTAAGGCTCGGGCCCAGGACCTCTCAGTCTCCACCTCAGCCCGGCGGCCTGGGCCCCGAGAGGGGTTGCGAGTGGGTGGGGGCGTGTGGGGCTTCAATGGGCGCCGCAATTACTCTCTCCATAAATTTTTATAGCCGAGGGAGCAGGCCGGGACCATGTGGCTGGCTGCTTGGCTCTGGGCGCAAAAGGGGGTGGAGATGGGGGTGGGGTGGGGGAGGACTCCATTTTCAGAGCGGAGGGAACAGTGGAAGAGCGGTGGAAGAGGGGATTTCCAAAATGCCTGGGAATGCTGGAGCGGGCGGTGGGCTGGGGAGATGGGGGCACGTTTGGTGATCCCCGCCCGAGAGCCCGGGGGAGCAGGTGGGTCCGAGGGGGTGGGTGGGAGTGAGCGTGTGCGCCTGGGAGGGCGGGCGAGAGGCAGGGAGTGGGCCAGGAGCGCGCGGGGAGGGCCCGGGCCGCGGGGCGCGCCAGGAAGTGAGCGGCTGTGGCCTAACCCGAGGCCGGGCGGTGACCTGACTGTGCGGTCTGCTTGTCTCGCAGTGAACCCCAACTACACCGGCGGGGAGCCCAAGAGGTCCCGGACGGCCTACACCCGGCAGCAAGTCCTAGAACTGGAAAAGGAATTTCATTTTAACAGGTATCTGACGCGGCGCCGTCGGATTGAAATCGCTCACACCCTGTGTCTTTCCGAGCGCCAGATCAAGATCTGGTTCCAGAACCGGAGGATGAAGTGGAAAAAAGATCACAAGCTGCCCAACACGAAAGGCAGGTCCTCGTCGTCGTCGTCTTCATCCTCCTCCTCCTCTTGCTCCTCCTCAGCTGCCCCTGGCCAGCATTTGCAGCCGCTGGCCAAGGACCACCACACGGACCTGACGACCTTATAGAAGTGGGGACCCTGGGCCCACCCCTCCCTGAGCTCCCGGCTGAGCCGAAGCTGCGGGGGCAGGCCGGGCCTGCTGTCACCTCCCTGGGCTCTAAGGTACTGTAGGGTGGACCTGGGACAGGCAGGCCGCCCTCGGACTAGGTTAGCACCCTGCCCGAGGGTAGCTCCCTCCCTGGAGTGGGGATGGGGGTTGGGGGGGCGGGATTTTCTCTCTAAGTATATTATCAAATGGCAGGAACTACTGAGAACGTAAAACCTTGGCGAGTCATTAAACTCCTGAAAATCTCCGCTGTTGGATTTTGAATTTGCAAATGAAGGTTGGATGCTTTATCCCAGTGTGAATTTGAACATCCTCCCTCCCCCCCAACGCCCCTCCAGGGATCTTTGTTGTTTCATAATGTGGGCGTGTTGAGGCTGGCCACCCCTGCGCTAGGTGCTTTCAGTGGAAGCAGGAGGGCTGGGCCAGGATTTCGGAACCTTCTGGGTTGTCTGTATAATTTTCAGTGTGAAAAAATTTGTTTTGCTCCCAGTGGCCCCATGCCCAAAGAAATGAGTCTAAGAAGGAAGTGCAAATGGGTTGTTTTATGTTTAGATTATATTTGCTTAAATATTTATTTGTTGGAGAATTGGGGTGCAGAAATAACTGACATCTTATTGCCAAAAAAACTTACCATGGTGAAAGGGGCTGGGTTTCAGGGAGCAGAATCAAGAGATGCGTGGACTTACTTCTGGCTGTAACCGGCATTTTGAACTCCACCCCCTCCCCACTCCCCGGAAATGTGTGTAGGGGGCCCTTAACCCTTCTAGAGGGAAGCAAAGGATCCACTCAAAGTTGAGTTCCTGAAAATATATTTCCACATGTGCTTTTTTCAGCACTGTGCTTACAACCAGTTCTGGGTGATTAAAGGAAAGGGAAAAAAGAAAGAAACAAATGGTCCAACATTTTCCTTCTGGGGAAAGAAAACAAAACCTCTGTGTTCTGGGTCATTAGGTAATGACTGAATTTTCTGTTCCAACTGGATTCCAAATGTCCCCCAAATACCCCATATAGCAGTATTTTATAGGCATTGGTGTATGGCCTGCCTGTATGGTAGAGGGAATGTGCATTGGGGAGAAAGTGGGAAGGTGAGGAAGTCTTTCTGTAAAAAATGAAAAAAAAGTAATTGAATCTAGAAGTCCACAAAAGTTGGTCTTAGGGTTTTTTCCCTAAGTTTTAATTTTTAAAAAAACAAATCTAAGGAAGTTTTCTTCAACCCATTAATTAGGAGGAGAATTTGTGAAAGTATAAAAGTTTTCAGGCCCTCTCCTCTCCCTTGCCTTGAGAATAGTGGTTTAAAAAAAAATTGCTCTCAAACAACAGGAGAGATGTTCTTTAGTCATTTTTCTTATGCCTTGCCTGGGAAGGGTTCAAAGCTCACTTTTCTAAAATGTTGACCCTTAAGGATAAGGGAAAGAGTCAAAGGTAATGGCCAGAGTTCATAGACTCAAATGAAACAAGACTTCAGAAATTTAAACCGCAAAGCCTCGGGCTCCAAAAAGAACCCCCTGGTTGTAGCTACCGAAAAGTCACAAAAGTGGGGAGGGAGAGGGGGTGAGCTTGAAAGGGAGATTCAGAATTGGGGCTATTTTTTCAGTGCTTGAGAACACTTTAGAAGATTTCAGAGGTAATTTTTAAAAATATATTTAAGTGTAGGGGGAAAAAAGACTTCCTCTACAGGCATGTTCTTTGGTTCTGTGTCTCCTGAGAGCTGAGGGCAGGTATTCACTGGAGTCCCTAGGCTGAAATTCCACTTCTCTAAAGTGTCTTCCAAGCCTTGCTCTTTTGTATTAGACCCTAGGGACAGCTCTTTGTTCCTCCTTGGGGTGAGCCTGGCTCTCAGACTTGCACATGGCAATACTTGAATATCGCCACGTCGGGATATTAAAGATGGATATTCTTGCATTATTCGCATCATTGTTTCTATGACAAAAAGCACAGAGTTCATACATAGTCAAGACGTCTTTTTTCTGATGCCCTCACGTTGAGAAGCTGAAAAGGTATTTTACTGAAGTTCGGCTAAATTACAGAATCAGGTTCATCCAGAGGACAAATTTTCTATTCGATTAGCTGTATTTCAGCCAGGAGGACTGACCTCTAAACCCTTAACCTTTTGGACTTTAACTACCCTTTCTCTTCTTTTTTTCCCCCTCGAACATGGAGAGCACTCTTTGGATGTAGGATTTGAAAAGGGCCGCTATCCTTAGGCAAGTTGGAAAGTTGCTCAGATTGTTTCCTAAAACCCAAATCTGTGAATGCATTGAACCTTCTCCTTGGGAGGGGGTAATATATATTTTCACAACATCCAACTACATATGTATTGCAAAGATTATTATATAGATTTCCCCCTGCCCAGAAGTTCAGGTTACTCACCCCAGCTTCATACCAAATGCCAAACAACTTAACTGCCTTCACCCATGCCCCAGAGGAAAGCCAAGAGGCATGTTTTGATGAAGAAAACCCAAGGTCCTTCTTAAAAATAGCCCCACTACTTTGGAAAGTAACTTAATCAGAGAAACAACTTGTTTGTTTATAAGTCTCACTTCTCCTCCTCTTCTACAGATTGTCTTTTTGAAATGTTAATGGAGCTTGGATGGCCCAGAGGGCGGCCCTCAACCCTGAGGTCCCAGTCGGGACCCCAGCGTCCATTTGGGCCCACAGGAATGGGGCAGGGAAGAAGCAGGGCCCCCCAGTCACCTAGGGCAGGGAAGGAAATGAGTTTCCATCTGGGAACGTACTCTGGAGAAACCTAGATGTAGAAAGCCTCAGTGCCCATTTGCTTTTATTTGTTTCCAGTTTGTTCCCCCAAATATGAGCCAGAAGTGTTTGTTTTGAGTTTTTTCATTGGTGTGTGGGGGTCGTGACTGGGGGGTAGTGAAGTGTTTGGTGAGGACATCGCTCCTCAGACTCCCATCTCACTTTGTCCATTGCAGCCTTTTGTTGGGAGATGACATTGTCAGTCAGCCCCATGGTGTCTTCACACAAGATGCTTTTTAAATAGAATTGACCAATGTTCTGCTGCCACTGATTAAAGTATTATTTATACTAATTGTTGCCTGTAGTTTTGATGTAATTAATGGTTCTATATTTGAAATAATAAAAGGTGTAGCGAAATCTCCCTCCTGTTTGGTGCCTCCACAGAAGCATTCTTCATTAGGTCTTCTAAAAGCTAACATCCAATAGAAACAATTTATTATTTTCTGTAATGTGCCTGATGTGTGAAGGTTAAACTGTGTAAGGCTTAGCAGTTCTACCATTTCCCCCTCCCCCATACTACACACTCCCAATTTGGCCATCATATGTTGTGAGAATTGGGAAGCCTAAGGCTGGATTCAGGCTGCAGTGGGGTGGGCATTATTTTTTAAAAGGAAAATAAGTAACTTCCCGGGCTAAAAGGAGGCTCCAGTTTGGCTCTCAGCATGGCCTGGATCAGCCCCAGGCTCCCTCGGTCTCTCTTTGCAACATGGTGGGTGAGAGAGATCTCCTGGACCCCCAACTCTGAGGGCGTGTCTGGTGCTGGGTTCTGGGCCAACCTGGGGCTGGCGGGTGGCTGCTCGGATCTCACCCCTCTGGCCTCCAATCTTGGGCTCCTACTTCTCCTGTGCTGTTCAGCCCCACCGGGGCCTCCAGCACCTGCCCCTCCTCCCCCGAGTGCCCCCTCCGCCCTCCAGACCACAATAAACACTCCCCACTATAAAAAGTGGCGTGTGCTGTTTTTTTCACGAGGGCTTTTCACGTCTTGGCTTCGTCTTGAAGAGGGGGCCAAGACAGGAGTCCCAAAATAGATGGGAGGGGCCCTTACTCGCGACAGGAAATGAGCAGAATGCATAAAATCAGACATGTGTCCTTAATATATGGAAGGGCTCGCCTCAGACGCGTGGACATGTGTATTTATAAGTGCGCAGACAGAAGTTTAAATATTCAGACACATTTTATGATTGTTCTCTGCCCGTCTTCTGGTTAATGGCTCCTCCTGTGCCCACCAATACATCAGTACGGTTGTGTGTATTGAATCGCGGGGCAGGGATGAGGAGGAAGCGAGTGCACAGCCGAACCCGCCGGAGTACAGTACAGTAAATCGGGACCCTCGCAGACTGCGCTTCCCGCGCGCCCGCCATGTTGGGGAGCCCTCCCTGCCCCCCGCGCCGGGCTGGGCGGCCGGGGCTCGCCGCCAGCCGGGGGAGGGCCTTTCATAACCCGGAGAATTTTCAAAGTGCGAGGAAGATGATAAGAATAGATTTCTACAAGTCCTGACCACGTGATTGGTGAAATAATTAATTCAGCACGTCCCTTAAGAAACACGGATTCGTCATTAATCTGCCACGCAAAGGGCTCTCTCCGACTTGGAAAGTGCAGGGATCCCAAGAATATCACCCGCCGAGGGGGGCCGTGCGGCGCCCCCAGCCCTCCACCCTCGGCCCCAGGCGGCGGGCGCGGGAGCGCGGCCGGCAGGTAAATATTTTCGCGACTTTTATTTATTCTGATTTAAATCCTTAATGAACTTAGCTGTCAGGCCACTGACAAATAGTTCCCTTTGCTTCCTGATTTGGAACCGTGCGCCGGCGAGAAGTTGTTAGTGGCTTGGATGGTGACCTTTGGTTCAGCAAAGCTTTGCACTTATGAAAAATTACTGAGAGCCGCCGAGTGTGTGTGTGTGTGTGTGTGTGTGTGTGTGAGGGGGGGGGTGGTGAGGGTGTGCGAGGGGCGAGGGTGCGCGCGGGCTGCTCAGAGGCGACAGGAGTAGTAAAAACCCGCCCGGCTGGGGGACGCGCCTGGCGCACGCGGGCCGAGGTTGCCCGGTCGCCTGTGTCTACCGGGAACAATGGTCGCTGTCACGGCATCTGCTGCCTATTCTTAAACCGGTGAGAAAAGGCCTCGGCCCTCTTTTCAAGCGAGGGTCGTAAATTTTTCTTTGCGTCATAATGGAAGGCTATAAAATCGAGTTGAAATTTTACCCCAGGCAGGTTTCAACCAACAGATAATGATTTCGGAGTTGCTTCTCTCACTACCCACCCACGCACCCACGCTCTGCTGCTTCTGTCACCCCAGCAAGGAGTTTGCCCCTCTTCCCCTCAATTTTTGTATCTTTAATTTGGGGAGAAGATATAAAGGCAGGGAGAAGTCCCCGCCGCCCGAGGAATGGGAGACTCTGGGCTGAGGGGAAGAAGCCTCGGGGGAAGGGAAACGGGGTTGGGGGGGAAGAGGCCAGGGTGAGAGGCAGGAGCTGTCTCTCCCGCTGGCTCCAGTTTCAGCCTTTTTTCTCCTGCACTCCAAGGAGCTGCGAGGTCCCACGGACCCCTCCACTCCCACCCCACCTTACCCCACCCCCAGCTTGCCGGAGATCTGTGCTGGGGGCAGCAGCGGTCATTCTCCTCCAGCTCTCAACTCCGGCCCTGATGCCGGGGAGGAGGGCCTCTCTTTTTTGCCTCCTTCCCTCTAGTTGGCTTTGAGGATGACATCGGCGAGCTGGGGGCTGTCTGCGTGTGGTGGTTGTTTTGGGATTGTGTGTGTTTTGATTTCTTTTTTGGTGTGTGTATATTTCCCCGTCAGGACAGAGACAAAGTTTCCTCCGTTGTGAATTATACATTCAAACAATAACACATTAATTCAATTATTCAAAGATGACAAATGTTTATGTGCTTTGCAAGTGACTCTGGCGCAGATTCTGGGCGCTTTCTCTGAGCTGCTTGCGTTTTTCTCTCAATGAGAATTGGCTGCCCTCCCACAGCCCAACCCCACCCACCCACCCACCCCGACATTCCCTGGTAGGCGCAGAGAGGAACCCACAAAAAACCTCCTCAGCCCCGCCGCCAGCCCGGCAGCCAACAGCCTCCCAAGGCCCGGGCTTGGCGGGCACCGGCCCGGGCTATTTTATCAGTGTGACAATTGCCCGGGTTGGTGTGATAAATCATCGTAAGTAATTCCTGAAAGGGTGCGAGGCTGTTGGGGGCCGGGCGAGGACTGTAAATCTTTCCGGTTTATTGCTCTATGAACATATGCTCTGATTGAAGAAGGCTCAGATCCTTTCCTGGAGACAAATTCCCGCAAAGCAGCCCCCCTCTTTGGCTGGAGATTAACACTTACTGCAGGCCGGCTGCTCGGCCCCTGGCGGGAGGCTAGGGGGCGGGGTCCTCCGGGTGAGGGTGGACTGGGGGCACCCACGGTCCGACTCCAAGAGGCGCCCCGAGTGGGCCTCCAGCCAGGCCCGGCCGGGTGAACAAAGGAGGGGCTCGCTGACAGGTCTGGGTGCTCGAGCCTGTTCTCCGGGACTTTCCCGTGCTTCTGGAGTGGGAATGCGGAGGATCTAACTCCTTTCTCCCTGGCTCTTCCGCGGCTGCCGGGCACGTTCTCTTTCGCCTGTCCGAGACCTTGCAAGTGGCGACAGGGCATCTGCTCCGTGCCCGATGCCGCTAAGAAGCAGAGCTGGCTATGAAAGCGAGACTTCGGGGATGGAATGGACACCCCCAGATGGTGCGGGATTCCGGGGTGCGGGCCGAGCTGGGGTAGTGCCGTGGGGCTCACCGCAAGCCGGGAGCTGGAGGCTGGCTCCTCGCCCTGGCCGGGAGCTTTTAACTCTTCTTCCCGCAGGCAGAATTGTTACCTACCGTAAATTCCACCCGACCACTCGGAGAGTGCTGGAAACCTATCCTGATTTAATATTTCTAAAATAGAAGCTCCCTCTTCTCCCAGATAAGCCCAGCCAGGACTGATTCACAGCCCCCCTCGCGTTCTTGGAGGCGCCGCAGGAAGCGGGAAGCCGCGGCCTGGCGGTTGCTGGGCCTGCGGGATCCGTGGGCCCTGCCTGGATCTGGAGGCGCACAGGTCGCGGCAAACAGCGACTCCGCGCCTCGGCGGCTCCAGGCCGCGCAGAACCTGGGTGGAGTTGGCCAGACGCAGAGAGGAGAGAACGCTCCGGGTCTCGGCCCGTGCTTCTGCGCCTTTTCTGGCTCTGGAAGTGTAGGCTCATCGGCCGCGGCCGCGGAATGAGCCAGGGCCCCAAACTGTGGTGGTGGTGGTGAAGAGGGGTGTTCCTCGGGGTGACCAAGTCTGGTCTGTGAGCTGGAGCCTGTCACCTTAGGGCCGGAGCCTGCGCTGTGCCACAACGTAATTGCCTCCCCGGGGAGGGGAAAAGCGGCGCTTCCGACTAGGCTGCGCCTTGCCCGGGTGCTTGAGGATGCGGAGCACCGCGCGCGGCCGGGAAGCTAGGCGAACCCTGGGCCTCTGGTACTCCACAGCTGCCTCCGGAGACGCCCGTAAGAGAGGCAGCCTCTAAAATTTCCAACCCCCGGACCAGCCTGATGGAAGGCTGGGCCAGGGTCAGAGGTCGTGGGGGAAGAGACTCTCAGCGCTCGCATCCCACTGCCGGCGGCCAGGCTGGAGCTAGGTCACTCCCGAGCCGCGGGACGGGGTCTTACCTTCCGCCCCATACCCACCCTTGTCTGCCCAAGGGAAGGGACCGCGAAATCCCAGGTCTCCTGCCCCTCCTCCCAGCCCCCAGGCCTGGCTGCGCTCCGGGGCTGGATGGCGTGAAAGTTTCAGCCTCAATCAGTACAACCTTCCCTCGGGGTCACGTGAACAAATATGCTCGCATTTGAAGGCAGCGTCTGTATTTGCCGACTATGAGGGGGTTTCCGGGGCTCTCTTCAAATCCAGAAAGGGCCACATTCCGAAAGGAAAACAAACCCCGAGCTCTGGGGGGCCTGGGAGGGCTGGGCAGGAACCCAGGAGTGGGTGGGGGCGCGGGTGGCAGCCGCTCTGGGCCTGGGAGCGGACAGGAGGGCGGGTGGACCGACGGTCGTGCAGCGCAGGCAAAGCCGGCGCGGGGACTACGAACTCGTTCTTCCTGCGTTTATTGGTAGCTGAACCTCAGTCTGGTTCCGTTCTACCGGGAATTCCGTGTGCTCGGGTATATGGCCGCGTCTTCGAGCGCGCAAGACCAGGGTTGGGACAGTGTTGTCTGCAGACAAAGGGGGAAGGCTAGCTCTGCCCCCCACTGGCGCCCACTCTGAGGCCGAGGACACCAGGTTTATGATAAATTGGGATCCAGGTAAGCAATTGCATGACAAAATGAAATCTTCGGGCACGGGGCTGCTTGCTGCCCTGAGTGGGATACTACATATGATTTATTTTGTGTAATCTGTGATTGTGATGATTGCCAATTGGTGAGGCAGCACTCGTAGACCTAAATATACTTCTACATATACATCCAGGACGGTGATTAATCGTAAGGAGGTGCGCTTTGTGGGGATGCTCCCCGCCTACCCAAAGGTTAGAAGGACACACTACCTTGCCAGGCTGGGAGGGTGGCCGGTGGCATTATGGGGGGAGGTGGCAGTTTGAGAAGAGGGCCGGTGAGGAGGCTGGGGGCTGGAGGAGGTATTTTGGGGGTAAATGTACAGTTACGAGAACGGGTTGAAAATGAAATGAATAAAAAGAAACTTTTTTTTACACTGTCACTGCCAAAGTAAGATGGAGCATCATATTAATTCCTTGTCTTGAGCCGCCTGGCTGGGTGCAGGCAGGTTGATTTATACGTATTTAAAATAAACTCTGTGGCCAGCCAGCTCCCTGCATTGTTCTGGGAGCTAGCTCCACATACGTATGCCTTTATCTCTTGCTGTTGGCTTAATATTTTTTTCTTGCGAGGTTAAAGTGCTATTCAAGCTTCTCCCCCAAATTCAGTAGAACCCCCAAACTACCCAAAAGAGTTTGGGAGGCTCCTCCCCCTCACTAATCTGGTTTTTGACTGCGATAGTGGCAGAGAAAAGGTTTAGGGCTCCTGGGTCCTTCGCCTCAAAGAACCCAGAATGAAAACTAAATCATATTTTGGTTCCTGCATCCCATCCATCCTTTTGTTTATTGTGTCCTGTGGCTCCTGGATGTGGGAGGACAGGACAGGTCATCCTGGGTCTTTCCCCGGGGCCAAAGCCTGAGAAAGCCGCTCCATGAGTTGGAGTGAGCGTCTCCATGTTCCTGGGAGCCGCAGGGAAAGGCCAGACTGGGCCTCTGTGGGGAAGGGACCCAGAAAGCAAGGCGTACTCCCTTAGTCTAGGTTGGGACGGGCCCCAGCCAGAGAGGGACCGACTTCCAGGGGTGTTGCCATCAAAGGAGAGAGTAAAGTTGTTTTGTCAGTCGCCAGCGCTTGGCTCCATCAGAACTTAAAGTCGCTGGACATTATTCTTCTCTCACTGCCTTGGAGCTGCACGCCTGCCAACTTAGTCAGCTGAATCCAATTACTGCGAGCAGCATTTCATTTGGCCCCATGGAGCACTCACTTATAACTTCCCCGAAAATTTCAATAATCCGCACTAAGGCTTCCTATTCAAAAGACTTTTCCCGGTGGGGGATGGGGTCTAGGGCCAGGTCTGCTGGGGACCAGCTCTTCCTTGACAGCTCTCAGACGGGGCTCCCTCCCGCTTGCTCGCCCAGTTCCTGGCTGTGGAAAGGGTACTTGAGGCTGGTGGCCCAGAGCCAGCCGGATAAAGCCTGCGATTCTGGGCAAGCAGAAGGCTGAAGTTGGTTGGGACCGTGCTGGGTGCTGGGTGGGCTGGGAAAAGAGCGCAGGAGAAGATGGTGGGGGCTCTGGGTAGCCCAACTTTGGCCACCTTGGGGTCCTCTTTACTTTCCCCTTCCCAAGCCTCCTGCACCCAGAGCACACCGAGCACCCCAGAACCCCCGGGAGCAAACTTACCCTGTTCCTCCGCGGCTGGGAAAAAGAAATCTAGCTATAGCCACGGGGGTATCACGGCACCGGGTGGCCTTCCAATTTAGCCCTTCTTCTGAGGGGAAACTCCTAATTTTAAAGAACTCTTTTTTTCCAAATAAATAAATAACCAAGCGGTGAAAGTTGACGTCCGCTCACGTGAATGTATTGTATAAAGTGGCTTCGGGACCCGCTGATCCGGTCCGAGGGCCTGGGTGCATTGTGTTTCCACCGAGCAGCCCTCCGGGCCGTCTCAGTGGAGTGGGGCCCCTGGGTCTGGGGCTGGCTGGGGAGCTGAAGCCCGGGCGCGATGTTAGGAGCCCTACCGGTACGGGATCTCTCCGAGGCGCTTTCCGTTGGGTGTTCATTAAGGGGTGAGTTATTGCCGCCTGAGCCAAAGGTCACTTCAAAGGCTTATGGCTGCGCGCTCTGGTCTTTAGAAGGGCCCTGAACGCTTTGTGTGGGGCTTTCCCGGGCGCAGTTTGGTGTTTGCAAACTACTGAGTCGACTAATTGGCACAGGGCAGATGCAAGAGGGGGGATTGCATCTCTCCTTTCACCTGACCGGGGCGGGCAGTGGTGGGCACCTTGGTCTGTTTTGGGGTGAGGTGGAAGGGATGTTTGCTTCTCAGGCGGTTTGTAGCCCAAACTCGACCCAGCTGTGGGCAGCCCAGACCAGGAATGTGGTGGGTACCTACTGGAATAAAATAAACTGAGGGAAATCATTGGAGATATAATGTCCAAACCAAGAAATAACACCCAGCTCCCTCTTCACTGTGGCTGCCTGGGGAGCCTTGACTAGGACCCACCCAGGCCCATCTACATATCCACCCTCCTTTTCAGGTGCCCTGTGCTGTAGCCTCCTTCCCATCCAAACCCTGCACCGTCCCTCCCTTTTGCTCCTAAGAGGGGTGGGCTTGGCCTGGGGGATTGGGGAACCTGGGGCATTTAGGGCTTGTTTGGAGTAGGAGGAGAGGAAATGGCTTCCCCGTGCCTCTGACCCACTTGGCTCACGCCCTGCGGAGGCTCTGGCCCTTTCCTACTGTCCTGCCTCCCCCTTCTCCCATCCAGTCAAGGATTTTGGTGTTAAAAGCCACCTGCTCCCCAGGAGTCAACTGAGTCTCCTTTCTGCCAGTAAGAAGGTGCCTGGAGTGGCTGCGGACACCATGTAAAATAGTGACATTGATTATGACACCCTTAAAGGGAGTAATGCATATCTGCATGTGTTTGTAAGAAAGAACTGGCTGCCAGAGAGTTTTCCATTTTGTTCCAGATCACCTCAACAGAATAGACTATCAAAAGGAACCCGAAGAGCCTTCAAAGAGTTAGAAACAAAATTCGAAAAATCTCTCTCCCTCTCTCTCTCTCTCTCTTTCTTTCTCTCTCTCTCTCTCTCTCTCTCTCTCTCTCTCACACACACACACACACACACACAAACACACATACATTGTGGTGAGTGGTGTGATTTTTAAAAATAATTTCCACTACATTTCCATTTGTCCTGCAACTCAAGGTAGCCATCTCAGGATTCATACATCAAGACATAAAACAAAGGGCGGCTTTGAAGCGGATCACCTCAGTGTGAACTGCCGCCGGTTACATGATAACCGATCATCGGCCTTCAAATTTATGGCGCTTTAATGGCGTGAGCCCAGTGCCTTAAATGAAGGGCGTATTACGTATTAAGTTATCTGGGCTAAATAAGAGTGATTTAGAAGGCGCGTCCAGGGCTTCCCATAGGGCAGAAGAGCTCTGGCTGAGAGATCGGGAGAACGTGGGCAGAAAGCTGCCCCAGTTCTGCGGTAAAGACATCCCATTCTGAGCAAACCCGAAAAGTAGTAGTTTCGAAATGAAATCCCGAGGTAGTAAAGCCCACAGGGAGGGAAGAATCGTTGCTAGGTTCCAGTGAACTAATGGGGATGCCCAGCAATATTGCTGTCCGCCAGAAAGAGATCTGTGGGTTTCCAAAGCCCTGATTCTGGCAAAACAGAGAGGAAGCCAGGCCAGCTCGAACCTTAGAAAAAATTGAGAGGAACAGAAGCAACCGGCACTCCAACGCCTCCCTCTTCTCTTTCAAGTCGCACGGACTAACTCTACCCGTCCTTGATTTACAACGATCGCGGCGGCGCTAGTCACAGCCCAACGACTGCAGCCGTCTCTCTCCCCAGTCCCCTCTGCCTTTCCGCCGCCACGGCGGGCAGCGGGCGAACGGCGCGGGGCCGGCCTCCGCGCGTCCGGCGAGCCTCCCGGCCTCCCGAGGCCACGGAGGGCGGCAGGTCTTCGGCCCCCGGCCGGGCTACGCACGTCCCGTCCCGCGTCCGGCCGCCGAGCGGAGCTGCTCCGAGAGGCCGGTACCGGCCACTTTATATAATCCCCCGGCTCGCCGGGCGCGGGGCCGGGAAAAGTGCGGAGCAGGGAATTCTTTTGCTGCGCTTCCTCCTACGCGGAGCCTGTTTTCCACTTCTGAAAAGTGCCAGGCCTTGGGAAGTGTTGTTCTTTTCATTCCTTACTGAAGCGTTTACTGCAGCCGTGCTCGCAGTCATAAATTTTGCTACAAACCACAATGACAGGTGCATTGATATGCACCGTGAGAGCTCCAGCTGCTTAATAACTCCGTCCCCCGGCCGCTGTGAGCGCCTTTTATTTATTCGGTATCATATTTAGGTATTGATCCCGGGCAGAATTAAGTGCAGTGAGCAAGCATCAGGATTCAGCTGATTCGGAGGCGCGGCGGGTGCGGCGGGCCACCACGGCCCGGGGAACGGGCGGTGGTCGCTCCGAGGCCGCCTTCCTTCCGGCTGGGGGCCGTTTGGCCTTGCATTCCCGGCCTGCGGTTGGGCCTCGGAGCTGAGCTGGGCAACTTCCCGGGACCACGAGAAAGAACCAGCTAAAGCCCTTTTGGTGCCCCTTCCCCGGGAGGAGCCCGGGATGGCGCCGGCGGGGTTCTGGGGAGGCTGCCTCGGCCGGTGTTCCGGGCCGCGGGGCTGGGGGGCCGGGAGCCGGGGTGGGGGGCGCTGGTTGTAGGGTGGGAGCAGGATTGGGAGGTAGAGGGGAGGAGGAGGGGAAAGGGCAGCTGAGGACTTCGAAAACCGCCCCTCCCCCTACTCGAGTTAGTCTTCACCCCAAGGCATTTGGGTCTGGGGGCCCAAATGAGCAGAGGTACCAAAGGGCGAGAAAAGAAAGCCTTAAAAGGGGGGGGGGTCGAAAAGATGAGCCACTGAACAGTTGACCATTGTCCAAGTGATTTATGACCCGTTCCTGCTTCTTAGGTTCAAGCAGAGTTCACAAGGAGTAGCGATTTCTGGAAAGAAATAAGCTTTTTTTTTTTTTTTTTTTTTTAAACCAGTTTTGTAACAATATCCTCAGGTTCTGTTTTAGGAAAGGTGACTTCTTTGGGGCTGTACATTTTGGTGTGGGGGAGAGGCTGCAAAGCCCTTTTCAGTGAGGAGAGAGCTACTGCCCTTGCCTCTAGGAAGATGGACATTTGGGTGGTGGATCATCACTGAGTGACCCTTGAAATTCCTTAAGACAATGAAAACAGAAGTGGGAGAACAGATTCTCTGCTCATTCATGGAGCTGCCCAGTATTTGCACTTTTGAGGTACATGCACAGAGCTTTGTCTAGGAATATGCCATAGGAACAAATATATATGTAAAGCTATCTGTTTCAAAGACTTGGTCAGTTCCTAAAGAAGCTATTTTAATGTGACTGGTCTACCTATCAAGATAAACTTGGTCATCCTGGGAGGCAAGAGGGGGGATGTTTTGCTAGCACTGCTGTAAATGGAGTGACAGAAACAGCAGCAAGTTCTGGTGGTCTGAGTGTCAAATGTGACCATTTTGACATCCAGAGGGCCCAAGGTTTAAGACTGGAAGAAGGATCCCAGAAAAGTCCAGAGATTTAACCAAACTCAGAGAACATGTAGTCCTTTGGCCTGTGGGCAAATACATACAAATATTAGTCACAGGATGAGGATGTAGCTGTCCATTTAATATTCAGTAACTTTAATAGAGAATGATACAGAAAATGAATGAAAGAAAGATTAAGACCAGCTTTGTTTGGTAGATATCCTAATTACATAAGTTTAAGAACAACAATAGAAAACTATTCCTAAAACATTACATCCTAGTATTCTGTTATTCCATTGAGAAGGGTCTTTCTCTTATCAAGATTAATGGCATGTTCACTTTTATTTGAAAACAAAATGGGTAACTATACTACCAAATAAAGGCTAATATGAAGAATTTTAAAAATTGAGTTAGGTTGTTTGGTGTAAGTGTAGGGGAAATGAGTAAATGAAGGAGTGGTTTTAGTACTAGTGGTCAAATCCATTAGGCTACATAAGTTGTCTAGATAATGTGGTCCATCATAATGTCCCTGATGGAAACCAGGGAGTTTGGGGGAAGGAAAGCTGCCTGAAAGATGAGATCAAGAATTCAGACCTGGGAGCTGACCTATGAGTTTTCTTTATCAAGCAGATGAAAGTGGTTGAATGGTATTAGTTATACTTTAACTCATTAGGGGCTTTCAGGAGAAGAGGGGGGTGGGTGAGAAGGTAAGCCCCCCATCAAGAGTCAGAGGACACAAAAGCGGTAGAATTTTTCTTAGTTTTTTTTTTTCTTCTTCTACTTCTGGGTCCATTCATCATGCCAAGAGAGGTTCTCTCCTTGGTTGTAGATTGGGTGAGAGGTGGGGTGGAATGGATGATCCAGAGCAGAGGTCAACAGTAGTATCTATTTATACAATGGATGCAGCATTAACATGATAGAGTTATAACATAAAGCATCTTTCATTCGCCCATGCTCCATGCATTTCAAATTCTAAATCTCTTCACTCATTTCCAGTGGTATCCATTTAAAAGTAGTGGAGGACAAAGTTAAGCATCTAGAAAAATGTAGACCAAAGAGAAGAAACTTTTCTAGCCTCAAAATAAGTCTGGGAGTCTTTAAGTCC
Source organism: Kogia breviceps (assembly GCF_026419965.1). Lineage (NCBI taxonomy): Eukaryota > Metazoa > Chordata > Mammalia > Artiodactyla > Physeteridae > Kogia > Kogia breviceps. The sequence continues at coordinate 145,032,249 of NC_081311.1, forward strand.
TCTTCTTGGCTTTTATCTCCCAGTAGATTTCACAGTGCTGACCCATGAGCTAACTGGTCAATTCTCACCCAGTCACCGGAGAGTGGACTATCTGCGTCTCTGTGAAACATGCTGTGATTTTGAAACCGGGTGGGGGAGATAACTTTTTTTGAGAGCTCTGGCTTTTCTGAGTGTTATAGGACTTTCTTTTGCCCATCAAAACCCTGGGATGACCTAATGACTGACTTATCCATTCATTCATTCACTCATTCAACAAGCATTTACTGCACTTACTACATGTGGTGCACTGGGCTGGATGTCAGGAATACGCAGGTGAATAAGACACAGTCCCTTCCTGCAAAAAGCTCAAAGTCTAGCAGGAGAATCAGTCATTAAAACGCATCAGGCCATAAATGCTCTTCTATGTAGTTTCAAAGGCTAAATTGACAATCTTGGAGAAAGAAAATTGTATCTGGAAAAAAAAAAAGCCCCTTCCCTTGGATAAAGGATACTCTTTTTTGTGTGTTTATAAGAAATTCCTTCTGACTTTTCCAAGGGTTCAAATAAGTTGAACTTTATAAAATCTCAGATCCTCCTACTATTAAGTTGGTGGGAAGCAGAGGGCCTGGGCTAGTCCTTCTATACTGACTGGTCTTACCAATGACAGTCCCTCTGGGGCCTCTCATTTTTCTTCTTTGCAGGTTGTCTGGAGCCTGGAGCTGCCCCAGCTCTCTCAGGATTTGGCAGACATTGGAGGTGGTGGTGAAGGAGACAGTGGTGGTCAATGTTATTTGAGCAGGGTCAGCAGGCCCCGGAGCTTCCTGAGTACACGATGCAGAAGGCTGCTTACTATGAAAGTCCAGGACTCTTCGGAGGCTATGGCTACAGCAAAGCTGCTGACACTTATGGCTATAGTGCCCCGCATCAGCCTTATCCACCCCCTGCTGCTGCCAACTCCCTGGACACTGATTACCCGGGCTCTGCCTGCTCCATCCAGAGCTCTGCACCTCTGCCAGCCCCAGCTCACAAGGGGGCTGAACTCAATGGAAGCTGCATGAGGCCTGGCACTGGGAACAGTCAGGGAGGGGGAGGTGGCAGCCAGCCTCCTGGTCTGAACTCAGAGCAGCAGCCACCACCACCCCCTCCTCCACCACCAGCCCTGCCCCCATCCTCGCCCACCAACCCTGGAGGTGGAGTACCTGCCAAGAAGGCCAAGGGTGGGCCCACTGCTTCTGGGTCCTCAGCCACCATCAGCAAGCAGATCTTTCCCTGGATGAAAGAGTCCCGACAGAACTCCAAGCAGAAGAACAGCTGTGCCACTGCAGGTAGCTCTCTGAGGGGGCTCATACCTGGGCTAAGTCCCCCAGACTGACCCCAAGAAACTAGCTCGCCTAGGAATTAAGAGGCTCAGGGCTGGAAGTGCAACTTTGGAGGCCATATGTGTAAACTCCTCATGCAGAAAAAAGGTTTTTTTTGGCTGCGCTGTGCAGTTTGAGAGATCTCAGTTTCCTGACCAGGGATTGCAGAGACTGAACCCGGGCCACGGCAGTGAAAGTGCCGAATCCTAACCACTAGACCATCAGGGAACTCCCTGTTCTTTCTTTGTATTGTCTCTGATTGTGGTCATATCCTTACAGTGACAGGGTGCTCACATCCGTTCGAGGCTGCTGGCATCATTGCTGGACATGTCTCATAGTTACTCATAGACCGCTCTTCCTTATACTGCCCTAATATCTGCTCTCCTGGGCTGCTGGTCATAACTCCTTCTTCCAGCCAACAGCTCTTCAAAACTTGAAGACAGATACTGTGATCCCCAAATCCAGGTGGTTGTGTAGCCCATATCACATGATTCCCACTCGCTTAAATTAATAAGAACTAAAGTCTATGGAATGCTATGTTAAGAACCATGTTAAGTGCTTTACAAACATTGTCTAATTTCATTTTCCAAAGAACCCTTTGAGGTAGGTATATGATAAAACATCCTTCAGGAAACTGTTAGAGATGATAAGTCACTTGCCCAAGATAACAGAACTACAAAATGGCACACCTGGGGAATTCTCTGGCTGTTCACTGGTTAGGATTCCTCACTTTCACTGCCGAGGGCACAGGTTCAATCCCTGGTTGGGGAACTAAGATCCTGCAAGCTGTGAGGCCTGGCCACCCCATCCCCCGCCCAAACAAAAACAAGAACAACAACAACAAAAAACAAAACAAAAAAACCCCAAATGACACACCGGAATCCAACCAGGGTCTGCAAAGAATACCCATGGGACTCTCCTTAGCCCACCCCAGCTCAGTTCTCCCCATCCCATTAAATCCCTAATGTGGAGGTACATATCCTAAGGGAAGAGGATGTACTCTGAAACAGGAGCAGCCTTGGGTTTTTCTCCCTGGAAAAGGAGACCCTGAAGTTGAGAATATTTCCCGTAGGTCCATTTAGGGGTGTGGAAGAAGACAGGTAGGGCCAGGAGCTCTGAGGCCTTCTGCCTCTCTGTGCTCAGCCTGTTTGGTTCCTGAACTTTTCTGGCCTTGTGTTCTCTGATGTACTTTATCTTCAGGTAGATGAACTTGCTCCCAGACCCAGGGCTAGCTTGAGGCCTGGGATGTAGTTAGCTTGTTATCAGTTCTCTGGTTTGCCTGCTGCTCTCTGGGGCTGCTGCTCCTGGGGGGAAAGTGTCTTCAAGTCTTTAAGCTCCTTCTTCTTCTGCCCCTCCTTCTCAGCTGCACACCCAGGCCCTCCCTCCCAGGAGAAATCCATTTGTCTTCCCAGGGAGGGAGTGGACAAGCTGCTGAGAGGTGGCAGGGGCGGTGGAAACCAGGGCTGAGGCTGCTGCTCCTAGCATTGCAGTATTCAGAATATACCCAGCCTGGTCTTGGATCCTCTAAAACTCTGGGGCTGTATTTTTATGGTTTGTCACCTCCCTGTATTTGGGTACTGAGCTCATGGGTGCAGCTGAGCTGGAGTGAGGTGCCAGGATCTCCACCCTCATTCGGTGCTTGGGGTGTTTTGCCCAGGAGCCAGACTCTGAGCAAGGCGGTTTGGGGCTGCCTCCAACCGCACCCCCCAGCCCCCTTCCCAGCTGTAGAGGCTGGAGGGACTGTTCGAAGAAGTCTGGCCCTGCTTTGACAGGGGGGAAGGCCTTACCAGCTGCTACTAGTCTCTCATTAAACTCCTCCTCAGCCTTTGGGACGAGATGGTGGGCTAGGCTAAAGGGGAGGGGGTGGGCTGAATGAGTTGGACCTCAGAAGGCAGATGGGAGTTTCAGATGCCACCGATAGGTAGGCCTGGGGCATTTGAGTTCTTGGAATCTCTTGGAATCTCACCTCTCAAACGCCCCTCCGCCGCTCCAGCCGTGATTAAGGTGGGGGGAGGGGGGAGGAAGAGGAAGGAGCCTGGGAAGCACCTCTCTCCGGCCCAGGGTGTCCCCACCTCTCCCGCTCAGCGTCCCCTCTCTCTCCCTCCTTGCCCAGGAGAGAGCTGCGAGGACAAGAGCCCACCGGGCCCAGCGTCCAAGCGGGTGCGCACGGCGTACACAAGTGCACAGCTGGTGGAGCTGGAGAAGGAATTCCACTTCAACCGCTACTTGTGCCGGCCACGCCGCGTGGAGATGGCCAATCTGCTGAACCTCACCGAGCGGCAGATCAAGATCTGGTTCCAGAACCGGCGCATGAAGTACAAGAAGGACCAGAAGGCCAAGGGTATCCTGCACTCGCCGGCCGGTCAGTCTCCGGAGCGCAGCCCGCCGCTCGGCGGCACCGCGGGCCACGTGGCCTACTCGGGCCAGCTGCCACCCGTGCCCGGCTTGGCCTACGACGCGCCTTCGCCGCCCTCCTTCGCCAAATCTCAGCCCAACATGTACGGCCTGGCTGCCTACACGGCGCCGCTCAGCAGCTGCCTGCCTCAGCAGAAGCGCTACGCGGCGCCCGAATTCGAGCCCCACCCCATGGCGAGCAACGGCGGCGGCTTCGCCAGCGCCAACCTGCAGGGCAGCCCGGTGTACGTGGGCGGCAACTTCGTCGACTCCATGGCGCCCGCATCCGGGCCCGTCTTCAACCTGGGCCACCTCTCGCACCCATCTTCAGCCAGCGTGGACTACAGTTGCGCCGCGCAGATTCCCGGCAATCACCACCACGGACCGTGTGACCCTCATCCCACCTACACAGATCTCTCGGCCCACCACTCGTCTCAGGGACGCCTGCCCGAGGCCCCCAAACTGACGCATCTGTAGCGGCGGCCACCAGCCCGAACTCGTGGCACGATTACCTCTTTTGCTGGGGTGGCTGGGGTGGCGGGCGGGGCCCGCGGGGCAGCTCGGTGACCCCCTCCCTCGCTCTGGCCCGGTCACTGCCTTCCGGTCTCGGGCCAACAGCGGCCGATGCGCAGGCGTCTGGGCCTCCTCTCCAGGCTCGCCCTGCTTTGGGTGACTCGCCATAAATCAGCCGCAAGGATTCTCCTCTGTAAGCCTGACAGTGCCACATAACTGCGGACCGAGGGACTCTAATCTGGTAATGGTGTCCCGAAGGTAAGTCTGAGATCCATCGGCGGCGTGCCCTGCAGAGGGTCCAGAACCCAGAGAGTCCGGGCATGGCCCGCGTCTAGTTTAGTTGCGGAGACCTTAATTTATATGCTTCTTCCCGTCCCGTAAGGATTGCATCGGACTCAACGATCTGTATTTATTATTTGAAGCGAGTCATTTCGTTTTCCTGATTATTTATCCTCGTCTTAATGTATTTATGTGTATATCTGTAGAATTCTCCAGCCGAGCTTAGGAACGCGCTCCCAGGCCGCGGGGGCCACATTTCACCTCTTTAGTCCCCTTGGTCTGAACTAGTTGAGAGAGTAGTTTTGAACAGTTGTAACCGTGGCTGGTGTGTGTAGTTGATGTTAAGGATTAAGACCGCAAATTGTCCTTCACGGGTAGAGTCAGGCGGCCCCATGGCGTGGCACGACACCCGTTATTCTCTTCCCAATAGCCACAGACCTCGCCACTCGACACAGTTTATTGATTTCAAATTGTCTGGTACTATTTGAACAAATATTTAGAATAAAAAAAATTTCTCAGTCTGAAGTGTATCTGTGTTAATCACGCACACTTGCAAGTAGGTCAGTCTATCTTGTGCACAATCCCAGTGGAAGGCCCCCCAGTAGGCTGACCCTTTGAAATATTTTTTCCACTTATTTGGAATCCAGTACACAAATTGGTTCTGGGGATACTTGATTACCTTCCAGCTATTGACTTTAGGTTGTGTGTGTGTGTGGGGGGGGTAATATTTGAGGATGCAAACCTAGAAATGTTCTGTGTGGGATGATCTGGGTAGGGTGTTTCACTGCTGCCTGTTTTGCTGTTTCTATCGCCCTCTTTCTAGACACAAATCCACTTTTTTAGATTGCACTTACATTGGGGAGGCCAGAGCTCACTTTTCTGCGCTAAGCTGTAAAAAATAAACTTTGAAAGAAAACTGACAATCAAAGACACAAGAGAAGTCATAAGAAGAACTGAGCTATGAGAAAGCTAAGATGCAGAAAAAGAAATAATTACTTGAAGCCATGCACCTAAGCTTTTTCTCTAGGAAATTCTGTCACGATTTTTTCCTTATAGAAGTCAGTGGTTCATTTCTCAAGAAGACAAACGTTCCCCATGATGTAAAGTAATAAAAGTTTCATTAATGGAACATAACAAGTATAAACACTTTGTTTACTCCTGCTTCTTTGTACAAAATGGGCAAAATGTCTTCGAGGATTTATAACCATTTTGTAAATATTACTGTGGTGTTAGCTGGGGTGCGCTACTTACACCCGCTTCTCTAGAAGGAGGCACTCCGAGAACGCCTTCAGATAAGGTTCAATTCTTTTGTATTTCAGCAAAGTGGGCCCACGCATCTCTATTTGGTTTGACAAATAATGCAACTCCTACTACATCCCCGGTGACACGAGGTGAAATTCCTATTGTGTGGAAATAATTTAACTTCTAATCTTCTGGTGGAACAACAATCGTTTCTATTTGGATGTTTGTGTTTCGCTAAATAGTGATGGCTGAAAATAATATTTAGTTTCCTTGTTCCTCTGTGCTGTTTTTAAAATGGCATGTTAGATTGGGGGTGGGAGGGGATTATCCTTTTTGCTAAATTTCACTTCATCCAAGCAGGTTTAAAGTATACATGTTGTAGAAGTGTATCAACAGAATAAATGACTTCAACCGAAGGGATATTTTACCCACTTCCAAGGCTTAAAATTGTTTTTCTGTGAAATTTGCATCCATAGGCAGAATTTCTAATTGTCTTGTAAGAAATTATTTTTTAAAGCTATTAGGGAAATCAAAGAAGAGCTTGTTGCCTTGCAGGGATTACAACAACCCTTCTTAACTGGCTAAATATTAGATGAATTGTCAGGCTGTTTAGATTCAGCCCGGTTTTCCCTCATCTCCTCTTCCCACCATAAATAATAATAAAAATACATAATGCATCATGGCTCCAGGCGTTTTCCAGCGCGGTGTGTTACCGCAGGAGTATCTGCTGAGTCTGCGGGTGTCTGCAAGGCCCCAAGTGTCATCTGCGGCTTAGCGTTTCATGGATTAGATTTTAAACGGTGTCTAGCCCGGCTGACATCAGCCTCCTCTCACACTCGGGCTCAAAGAAGCGCGGGGTTGGGGGCTCCCTCTCCAGGCAGCCGCAGCCGCCCCGAAGCACCCCTCGCTAGTGGGGTGGGAGATCTCTTGGGGCAAACCTGCGGTCCTCTCTCACCTCTGGAGAAAGGTTCCCCGAGGCTTCTGAGAGCTGCTCGGATGGATCCGTTCCTGCCACTGGCGTGAGCGTCATGGGATGGCCACACTCGGTGGCTCCCGGCGCGAGTGTGGGCGGCGGCGAGTCTGGGGACGGCGCTTCCCGCGCGGCCGCCGGCCAGGGCGAGAGCGGGGGCCCGCGCACGGCCATTTAAAACTTCATAAATTATAAACAAGCCGCCTTGGCCTTCGCCATAAATTCTGCTGCTTTTGAGCCTGCAATTAGTGTTAGGAAGCACCGGAGTCTAAACACAACCAAACGCCCTCTGAAGAGCTCCAGTGCCCGAGGTTGCAAACCTTTATTTCCCAGTGCCACCCCCTCCGCACCCCGAGGTTTGCACACAGACGCCTCCTCCCCCGCCACCACCGGCGGTACACACCCGGCTGGCTTCCCGCTCTGCGAGGGAAGGTCACAATAGCTGCTCTATCGGCGAAGGCGCCCGCCTCCTCCCTCCCGGGTCTCGGAAAAGCAGAGAAAGAAGAGTGGGGGAGGGGAGTCCTGGGCCCGGCATGGCGCTCCGGGTCCAGGCCTCTCCTTCTCCCGGAGCAGACTGCAGCGGGAAGGGGCAAGTTTGCTGCGGAAGGAAACCGCCATCCCAGACCAAGGCTTCTTCCCGGGAGCGGCGCGCGGGGGGCCGTGGGAGCTCACCCCGGCCTCGAGGCTGCTGGCCCCTCGCTACCGGGCGCTGCGTCCAGGGCGCCCGGAGAAGCGGGTCTTCCGGCAGCGGCGGCGCCATTGTGCGCGCGGCTTCCCACGGGCCCCGCGGCGGGGAGGCCGCACAAAGGCGGCGCGGGGGCCTACACCGGCAGGTGGTGAGGGGCCGGCCTCTCTCCGGGCCTTGGGCTCGAGGAGGCTTTACCTCGTCTGCGCAAGGGGCGGAAATGGCTCTCTGGCTGTGGCCGTGGCCAGCTTTGCCTTTTTCCTACAGAGACCGATTTGAGAGAGGTGGCATCAGGGAGTTTGTGGGGGAGTCTCCTGGGACCTGAAGAAAGGGCTCGGGGCCTCAAGCCCAGGCCCACGGATGGGGGGTGGCGGTCATTCAGGAGCCCCGGGTTGCTCCGTCGAGACAGTCAAACGTGAATTAAAGCAGCGCTGAGGTGAGGTAGCTGTAATGGCCAGCTGCAAAATGGGAGGTGGGGTGGGAAAAGCTTTCGGCCGAGGGAGAGCCTGCCCTGGCAACGAGGAGAAACTCAGGACCCAGCCTGGAGTGGAGTCAGAAGACCCAACTGAGCTAGCCAGAGGGTTGGGGAAGTTGCCGAAGAAAGGCCTGAAGAGTAGTCCTGGCCCCTGGAAAGGTGGCAAGAAAGGGCGACTACACATTCTACCTCCTGGCTTTCAGACCTCAGCCTTATCCAGCGACCTGACAGAGAAGAATCCACCTCTGATGGAATCATTAAGTTAACCCTCCATTAGTACCATTTCTTTGTGCAGGCGTTCAGATGAGAGAGAGAGAGAGAGAGAATATAGAGCAAGTGCTTTCCCCTTGGAGCAACCCAAGCCTAGTCCCTATCAAAGACACATCAGCCAAATTAGTTTCCCAGGCCCCGGAGGCTGCTAACCTTGCTGAAAAGGAGTTTTTGAATTTCTATCTGTAAGGAGTGTTAAAAAAATAGTGGTTAACTATACTAGCTACTCGTCCCTTCTCCCTCCCCCATTCTGAACCAGCCAGCTGACCCTTGAGTGAAGTGATCTTCTCAGCCAGCAGGCATGGAAGCCTAGGCTCCCCATCTGTTGAGGTTTTTCATTAGGGAGGGTGAAGAGGATGTGTGTGGGTGTATGTTTGAATAACAAAGAAGAAACCCAACATTCTAATAAAAAGTGTTTCTCTGCTTGACCTGGGGGAGCCAGAAGCTTGTTTACACCATGAATATTCAAGGGACAGTCACAGGCCCGTTTTGACTTTATCCTGAGAATTAGGTGAAACTTCCACCTGAAGTCAAGAATGGGTTAATCCCAGTTAGATCCAGGAAGGTCCTCTTCATCTGGCAACTCTTGGCCTTACTCTGCTCCTTCTTTCAGAAACTGTAAGAAAAGAATAGGATGAACAGAAGTTTATATTAAATAAAAATAAAAAAAGAGACAGAAGTCTCCAGTCCCCACAGGCCTATAGCCTGATTACTTCAGGGCACTGCAACTTCCCAGAGAGGGGCTTAGCTATGGCCTGGGTGAGCGGACCTATCCCTAGACACTTTGGGCACAGGTTGCTGAGACTGAGTTGCCAGACACACCCTCATCACCTCTGACGACTGGCTCACTGAGACCTCTCTTGCAGAAGGCCTGGATGGAGAGAAAAAAGATAGGGTAGATGAATCCTCTGCACTTACTGCACTGGTGATACTGGTGGTGGAGAGGATCATCACAGAGAATGAAATCTTAGTTATCATTGCTCCCTGTATTCTACTCCAGCTACAAATGCCCTTATTTTCAGGGCTCAAAGTTGGTTCCCAATGGATTTTTATACCTGGTCCAAAGCCCATGCCTAAACACTTCGCTCAGGGCTCATACTCACCTTGGCAAGTTAGGAAAGTACAAAGACAATTCAAAGACCCACTTTCAGGCCCGGTCCAGCCTGAAGCACAGTGAACAAAAGGTTTCCGCACATGCAGGAAGAACCAAGGTAAATAAATGCATGTCCAGTCATTTGCAGTAGCAGAAGCAGGTGAAGGGTCCTCAGGAGATCAGCATGGTCGGAGATACGACCGAAGTCTTCTTGTCCCAGGTCTTGTGGCAAAATATCTTGACTGGTTCCTGTATCTAGTCTGGATCATTTTTATGGAAGAATAATAGCTGGAAAACCATTAGAATAAGATTTTAACATTAGTAAGAGCCCAAGGAGGAGATCTTAATTTAAATGAGGATGCATGGAGAACCCCGATACAAATGCAGTGTTTTTGCTGGGGAAGTGGGGCTAAAACCGGGCCAAGAGGACCTGTTGGACCAGGGCCTTTTTGAAGGAGTGGAGAAGAGTGTCCCTGACCTATGAGGAAACAGGGAGAAGGTCTTTTGATGGCTCTATTGTTCAGAGCGCTGCCTTACAAATACCACATCCCTCCCAACCTCCACAAGGGCCCAAGGGCCGAGGGAGCGGGAATCTGGGTCGGTTGGGCTGAGCTCCAGGCAGTGGCAGAGCCACGACTGACCTCCCTCACCCGCGTCTCCTAATCTCTTGGGGCAGCAACGATGCCATCTCCGCCACAGGCAGAAAACACACAAAGGAGGCCCCCACCCATCCTCGAACCTGGGGACACACTGGGGAGGGGGCTGGCGTGGACCCCGAGTCCGAGCACCTCCCACCCCCGCGGGGAACAATAGCCGCCGCCTCCCCGGGGCGGCGGGGCTGTCGCGCTGCACAAAGGCCGGCTCGGCCCGCGCCATGTGACGCACGCTCGATCCAGTCTCCCGGAGGCGGCGCGGCGCGGAGCGGCGGGCGGGTGGGTGTTCCTGACCCACCTGGAACACTTTCCGAGAGACAAACGGTGAGTTAATCACCCAACCGGCTGGCGACCGCGTCCCCCTGGCCCGCGGGGAGGCAGGGGGAGGGGCGGGGGTGAAGGCCTACTCTGCGTGTGTGTCTAGGGTGGGGGCGGGAGAGGTTAGTCCTATTAAGAGTTCATCAATCACCGGTGTGCACTTTTCGCTCGACAGCGGCCCCTCCTACTTCGGAGCAAGTCTGGGCCAGCTGCGATCCGACCAGAAACCGCAAGCGGAGGAGACGCAGGCACGCAGGCTGAGCGCTAACGGAGGGCGCGACCCGCCTCCTCGCGCTCTGCCGCGCGAGGCCCGAGGGCAGCGCCGGCCGGTCCCCTCTTCGCACAGCGGCCGCGCGTCCGCCCGCCAGCCCAGCCCACAGAGCACCCAGTGCGCGCAGGCCCCCCAACTGCCCGGCCCCAACGCCGACCCGCCCCCCACGCACCTCCGGCCCCCCCACTGACCCCCTTCAACGCTGCTGTCCCCCCAGAAAGGGACAAATTCATCTCTGAGGGCAGGACAAGAAAAATTTCAATGGGTCGGAAGGTTCTTAAATACACTTTTATTTAAGAGTTTTGGGTCTTCCCTGGTGGCGCAGTGGTTGAGAGTCCGCCTGCCGATGTAGGGGACGCGGGTTCGTGCCCCGGTCCGGGAAGATCCCACATACCACAGAGCAGCTGGGCCCGTGAGCCATGGCCGCTGGGCCTATGCGTCCGGAGCCTGCGCTCCGCAACGGGAGAGGCCACAACAGTGAGAGGCCCGCATACCGCAAAAAAAGAGTTTTATACACGATGTCCCGAGGGATCAGAATTCAGGAGAGACGCTGAACTAGTTTCGTTCTCTCATTCACCTGTAGGACTATTTGTGGGAGGAAGCAGGATGAGACCCGTATTGAGCTTGGAACTAAACTTGAATGCCATTTAAAATAACCATAAAAATACACTTAGAACACTAACCACAACGATATGCATCTTCTTTCTTTGATGGTGTGAGAGAAGGATTGGAGTATTTCTACTCTGGCTCTTTTGGGTTCATTTTCGAAACAGTGAAGAAGGAGACTACAAGCGGTGGGGGCGGGGGCAGGCTTCAAGTCTTGCAGCTGTTCACAGCAGGAAGGCCTGGATGAGCGGGTAGCCCGGGCCTTGTACCCCCTCTTGAGCAGTACCTGTTGTCCTCTCTGTGATAAGTTCTAAGAGAGTTCTGGGCTACCCTCTCTTTAACCTTTGTTCTAAGTGACAACAGATGAGAAGTTTCTCAAGTTAATGTGTTGCCTCAGCCCATAGGAAAGAGCCCCTGAAGGACAGAAAGTCCCAGATTTCTCCCCCTCCTCTCAGCCCTCTCTTCTCTCTTACCATTCTCTTGGGTGGAAAAAACTTGCTCTGGAGAAATGGTCTACTGCCATTTTCCTCAGAAAGATATAAACTGAAGCATTAAGCCTTGCGCAGGGTCCTGAACTTCTCAAGCAATTAAAATACTGGACCTCTTGTCCTTGGTTCAGAGTCCTCTCTCCCTTCACCAATAGCTACTGAACAGCTCCTATGTGCACTGTGCTGGGCTCTGGGATACAAAATTGATGTGTACGCCCTTCGATCTACTGGGGGGAGAAAAAGAATTAATCCTAAGACATTGTGACAGATGCTATAACATAGGTGTGGCCAAAATGTTCCTGGAATAAAGGAGCCACTGACAGTATCGTAGTATCAAAAAAGGGTTCTCAGAAGAGATAAATTTGGGTCCCTGAAGTACAGGTGTTTTAGGCCCAGGAAGGAGGGACATACTAGGTGGAGAGAGCAGCACATACAAAAGCAGGGAGGGAAGAAAGAGCAAGGTGTGGACCTGGAACAAGGAGAGGAGCTGGAGTGGGGCATCTGGCTGGACAGAGAGGTTGTGTAAGGGCCATGGAAAGGCGTCTGGACTTAATGTGTAGGCAAGGGAGAGCCACTGAAGGTTTTAAGCTGGGACATGTGGTTACCTATTATCTACATTTGGAAAGCTGACTCTTGGGGGTACTGTGTCTGAGGGGACAAAGAAGAGATAGCAAGCACGAAGCACAAAGGAGGAGGCTTCTGCCATCATCAAGCCTAGAGAGGTAGAAACTTAATACGGATGAAGAGAACATTTAGGAGGAAGAATTCACAGAACTTGGTATCAATCGGATCAGCGAAAAGAGGAGTTGTGCTTATTAATCCCTAGGTTTCGATTTTGACGGCCTGAGGGGGTAGTCAGGTCATCCACCAAAACGAACAGTGGAGGGGGAAGAGGAGACTCCATAGGGGAAATGAATGAGTTCAGGTTTAGGTCTCTGTACATTTGTTTCTGCTTTGCTAACTGATAGACTGTGTGACCCTAAGAAATTCACTGAATCTTTCTGGCCTTCAGTTTCATCATCAATGAAACAGTCAATAAAGATATCGACCTCGTATTAGAACAGTGTGCGTGTGTGCATGTGTGTGTGCACTCCCACACTTAGGTATGATCTTTACCAGGTCCAAGTGAGTGTCCTGTATAATGCTAAAACCTAGAGAAAACGTCCTCTTACCCACACCATGGTGATCAATACTGAGATCCTGGGTGGCCAGTGAGAAATGTAAGTCTCAGGGAAATTAAAAACAACACCCTACTGCTTTCCAGATATTGAATCCAACCTAATGCTTAGGGCTAGGTCAGATCAGATTGCTAATCAGAGTCCCTCAGCTTCCAGAGGGTACTCTCCAGGGGAACATGCGAAATGTAGTCTTGGTATCAGACCACTAAAGGAGAGGCCTCTTAGCAGATGTCTGAAAGCTTCTGTGCTTTTTTTAATACCATGTGTCTTTCAGGGAATGCCCTTTGAACCTCCTTAGGCTTCCTTGTGGCACAGTGTAGTATAGGAAAGAGTGCTGAACATCTGACCATGGCCATTTACATTGCATGTGACTACAGTAAATTGTTTATCTTTTTTCTATGTCAGTATTAGCATTTGTAAAATAAAATTATAATAGGATCAAATACGATAAGGAAGAATGACATTTTTGGAGATGCTATAAGGGTAAGTGAAAGGTATTCATTTTCACTGATCAGATTGGCAAAAATAAAAGAAACTTTAATATCCCACTGACTTGTCAAAGGTGTGGGGAAACACGAATTCTCATATGTTGCTGGTAGAAGTATAAATTGATTCACTTCTAAAGAGATCAATTTAGCAACATGTATCAAAATTGCCAGTGCACATACATTAGACTAAGTAATTTCATGTCTAGGAATTTTTCAAATAGGCAAAAATTTGAACATGTGTTTCTAATACCAAAATGAAAATAAATAAATGCCCATTAATAGGGACTGGCTAAATAAATTGTGGTAGATGCATACAGTAGAGCAGCATAAAATTGTAAAAATAAAGCAGAAAGTTCTGTATGAAATGATCTTCAAGATATAATAGGGGGAAAAGCATGGTGCAGAAGAGTCTTGTAATGTGTTATCATTTGTGGAAAAGTATGGGGAGATGTATCTATAACCAAATATATATCTGTCTATAATTGTAAAGGTATAAAGTATTTCTGGAAAGATATAAAAGTGGTGAAGAAACTCGTGAAATTGTTGTCCAAGTGAAGAGGAACTAGGTGGCTGGGGACAGGGGTGGGAGAAAGGCTTTCACTGCATACCCTTTTGTACCCTTTGAATCTTGAACCACGTAAATTCAAACTTAATATCCATTATAAAGATAAAGGAGCAAAAAAAAAAAAAAAAAAGACCAGTATAATTGACCTGGGTGTACCTATGTGTGTTCACACATATCCTTATTTGTACTTGCCTATCCAGCTACATTAATCTAGGGACACCTCTTGTTTTGTCTCCAGGGCCCTGATGCTGATCAAGCTGAACAGGAAATGAGGGGATCCTTTACCTTTGCTTGGTGGAGGGTATGAGGACCTGGGCTCAGTTCTGCCCTTTCTCGCTTGAGCAGCTCAAGGTGGGGCCTCAGAAGTCTGGGGCACAGGTTTAGCAAACAAATGGCAAAGGGAGGGCTGCAGGCCTCCCAGTCAGCCCCACTGGCTGTGTGGTGTCCTTGAACACTGCTCTGTTGCTCAGGGTGGAGGCCACCACTGTGCACAGGACAGGCAGCCTGACTCCATCCTCTTTGCACACTGTGGGGATTCGGGAGACCCAAGTTCGTTCTCTCATCTTTTGAAGAATGGCTTTGTCTTTTAAAGTCTGGGTAAATAAAGTAACTTCCCCACTAAAATGAGGGGTTTGATGTCGCTTATCTCTAAGGGTTTTTCTAGCATTGACATCTTATGCTGCTAAAGGTCAATCTCTAGCCAGAGTAAGAGTTACACCTTAGGCCAAGGGACGGTTGGCCCCCTCTGGATCCTGAGGGCTCAAGTGCTCATTCCAGGCAATCTGGGAGACATGGAAGGAAATGAGAGTTGGCTCCTCTCTCTTGAGACCCCCATTCCTACTCCTTCCTTCTTCCCAGTGCCTCAGAACCACTCAGCTTTCTCTGAAGGGCTTAGGAGAGACAAATCCCTTTCTTTCACTTCCTACCCCACTGGCATTCTCAAAGCCAAGTTAGGGAAGTGGCAAGAAGAAAGCTGGGTCTCTTCAAAGCACTATTTTGTCAGCAAAACTTGAGACATTCCTACCGACTACCTTTTAAGAATATTTTCTGGAACTTCAGCCCAGCTAGACTTAAGTTTGACATTGACATTGACCTCTCTGCCCCTACTACCCAACAGGCTTCTGGACACTTCTCAGGTGTAATCCTGCTCCATTAAGCCATGAACTCTCACCTTGCTGGTCAAGAATCACCCCTCTCTCCCCACACTGCCCCCCACCCCCACTCCTAAAGCAGAAATTTTCAAAGTGTGGTTCCGAAGAACACTGCTTTAGAATCACCCAACAGGCTTATTAAAAAGAAAGACTCCTGAGTCAGACCTATTAGATTAGAAGCTCAGTGGGGATGCAGGGGAGGCTGAGGAACCTGCACATTTAAACAAGCTTCTCTGGTGATTCCTACCCACCTGGAGTGGTGCCAGGAGCCAATAATCTAAGGATATCCTTCAGCCAATATTGGTCATGGTGAAGACACACCATTCTGTCCATTTT
Organism: Kogia breviceps; assembly: GCF_026419965.1. Taxonomy (NCBI): domain Eukaryota; kingdom Metazoa; phylum Chordata; class Mammalia; order Artiodactyla; family Physeteridae; genus Kogia; species Kogia breviceps. The sequence goes on from NC_081311.1 coordinate 145,047,561, forward strand.
TACTTCTGCCTAACAAACGTTTCTTTTTTTCCTCTTTGATTTGAATTTTATTTATTTTATACAGCAGGTTCTTATTAGTTATCTATTTTATAATATTAGCGTATATATATCAATCCCAGTCTCCCAATTCACACCCCCTCTGCCGCTCCCCCGACCCCCGACCCCGGCTTTCCCCTCTTGGTGTCCATATGCCAACAAACGTTTCTCGAATGCCTCCTGTGTGCCAGGCACGGGCTTGACCCACAAGTCTTTCACAAAACTCTAGGGAAAGGCACACCACACTAAACTGTTTTCTTCAGGGAGGGTCACATTATCAGACTTCGGACAGGTTTTGAATTCCTGTCTTTAGGATCCCGTTCATCCCTACCTCTACCTTAGGATAGAAGGATGCTGCAGAGAGCTGCAAATCTTGCTTAAGAGAAAAGAACCCTCCTTTTTATCCCAACAAGCAAGAAGAGCCTTTCTGTCTTTGGGGGCTGTGGAGCCAAGAGTTTGCATGTGCTCAAGCATCTCCAAGGGATAACACAGTGGGTCTTGTGGAGAGCAAGCGATTGTAAGAGGCTTCTTAGGAACAACTGTAAACACACAGAAGACCAGACTGCCACCCTCCATCACTTCTGTCTGCAGAAAAGAAGACCGTTGTTTGAGTGGGAGAGAAAGGTAGTCCTGGGGGGTGGTTAGGGGGTGACTGCTGTGGTGAGTATGATGGGACAGATTTCAAAGCATTCCTACATCAAACACAACCTGGCAATCAGGCCCCTAGGCTGTCACCTCCTGCTGAGAACTCACAGTACCAAGACCCAGCAGGGTAAGTGACCCTCAAGAATCCATGACTCAAACAAGCAATAAAATCAGTAAGACATTTCTTCCATACTCTGTGAACTTCTAGGAGACAAAACTTTAAAGTTACTAAAAATATCCTATATTTGTATCTTTATACACACAATTGCCCCAATAATATCTTCCAACATCTCCTTAGAAAATCATAGATTCAGATTTTCCTAGAGTAGATTTATAGTGTAGCTAACATGTGCCAGAAATGAATCCCTTGTTCCTTTGGTTTGAGAATATCTTTTTTCTCAGCCTAAACTTCCCCTAACAAAAAAGTTCTTACACAGTAGGTCCTTGGCAAATGTTTATTGAATCTGAGTCTGAGATGATCAGAGTCTTGACTTTCATCCTGAGCAAGTCAAGAACCAGCCCAGGAGTGGAGATGGCCACTCTGAGCCCCCAGGTGTAGCATATGCCAAAGGCTGGGAGATGAAAGGGAGTAGAGAGAAGGAGGAACAGAATGTAGCTCTGCCTGCAGTTATCAGGGAACTGCTACTGGGTGTGAACACATACTGAACACCCCTCCCACCCACCCTCACCTACAGTTGTTAAAATAGCACGATTTTTAAAATCTAATTTTTAGATTATTAATTTTAGATGTCCCTTTCAGGACATTCTCTTCTCTCAGCAAAAGCTCAGTCTTCAAAATTTCTCTTTGGGGAAATAGTGTGTACAGCTCACTGGTGCACCAAAGTCGATGCTCAACTGTGACATGAAGGACCCAACCTTTGTTCCAAACGCTTAGCATTAAAAACCTGGTCTTTGTTGCAATGAAGGCTGCCAAGGCACCTAGGCTGCCTGTTTTTCCTGAAACCTTAGAGAAAAGGCCCTTAATTTGCTAGGTTTTGGTCAGATTTGCCAAACAATCAGGCTGGGCTTCCTGTCCTACATCTGGGTTGCAGCCAGCTGGTGTCTTTCTCCAGAGACGTTTACAAGGAGAAACGTCTTGACCCCTTGGGGCCTCTGAACCTAGGAGCTGTGATCAGATGAGTACCATTTGAGAACGGGTCTTACAGTTTTGAGACAAGAGTGTGAGAGCTGAGACATTATGCTGGTAAAAACTGGTAAAAATTAAAGTCTAGCCAGAGGGGGGATGAGGGGGCATTGTGAACTCAGCAGCATCTGACCTGCTGATACTTTTGCATTAAGGGCACAGAAGGAGGACAGTGAAGAAATGCATCTATATTTGATGCCTGAGGTAGCTCTGAAGAGCTCTATCATTTCCTAACCAAGGTGCTAGAGAAGAGCCTTTTTCTCTTTTTAGAAACTATTAAAAAAACACAAACTATTTAGTACCTTTGTTGTATGACTGGCTACAGGAGATAACTGAAGTAGCAATATCAAGTATGAAGGGCTATTTTCCAGCCCAGGATTTTATTTCCCAATTAAATCCAAGAACTTCAGCAGTGCAGGAATCCTAGACCTCTTTAGCTCTGTGCTCATTCCTAGGTGTCTACCCTCTACCTACCCTCTCCCCTCCAGACTCAACCCTCCCCCATCCTGGCTCAAATTCAGCCTCAACACTGGTAACACTTTTGGTGTGGCTCTGTTTATTCACAAGTTCACATCCCTGTAAGGAACTGGCTCTCTGGACTGTAAAAGCTCCTATTTTCCAGACTTCCTCAGAGTGGAATTTTAGGCAAGGGCTCAATCGCTCTTTCATGACAAGTGGATCAGTAGAACAATAATAAAACCTCGGTCACCATAACTCAGAGGCTGTAATAGATCAAGTCCTCAAGGGCACTTGAATAAGCCAAAAGTAGACTCTTTATTCACACACAGTTTTAGGAAACCACCCTCTTTCATTACCGCTGTGTGTAAATAACATTTATTTATTTAATTTGTTATTTGTCCTAGAGCCCCAAAGAGGGAAACATTTAAAAAAATGTTCAAGGAAGTTGGAAGGTTTATCAATGTAAAACTTGTCTTTGTAACCCTTCTACTTTTCATTTCCCGTGCCAATTGCACTTTTATTTCCCGTCTCTCTACACTCAGTAAACAAAACCATATTATCAAGGGAAAGACGTGAGCCCATTAACATTGTGAGACCTCAGATTTCACTCGCAAGAGACAACGCAGCACTTATCTGATGGAACAGAAGCTTTAATTGCTTCGAGGTACAAGGCTCTCCAAACCTCTGAGATCTGACCGGTCCCTGGGAAGCCTTTGCGCCCCGGAGCCAAAGCGCCTCGGAGAAACCGTGCGCAACAACGGTGCGTGTGCCAACCTCCCAGAGAGTAGCACAATGAGCGGTCCACTCCAAGGGCAGATTCTTTATTTTACAACCTAGTGGGGGGGGGGAAATCTGCTAAACGTCCCACAAGGCAGAAACTTGCTTCTGTCCAAATCAAACCCCTGGACTCCAATACTCGCCCTTATCATGCCGCCACAAATGGAAACAATCGAAGAAGCTGCGAAGTAACGTGAAAAATCTAGCTTAAAAGTGAAGAGTTTGTACCGCCCCAGCTACACAGCACCTACAGCTTAAAATTTAGTCCCCAGAGTTGGGGGGAGAGGGAAAAGAGGGAGAATTAAACGTCTACTCCAGGTTTAGGAGAGAGATTAGGAGGAGTGCCAAGAACACTGAAAGCGCTTAAGGGCTCAGAGAAAAAGGGAAGAGGAATAACTTTACCTTCCCTGGAGGAGGCTAGGAGCGGTCCCCGGGGGCCTTTTAACACTTTCCCCACCGCGGCGCCCACCCTTCACACCCGAGAGACTAGCCACCCACGATGCAGAAGAACGAGCTCTCACCCTCTCCATCCTCTCGTCCTCACCCGAGCGGCTAGTCCTGCCTTTCTGCCCCAGCCCGGTCCAATACCTGTCCTGGAAGCAGGCGTCCCGCGCTCTCGCCCCTCCCTTCCCCAGGCAGCCCCAGGCCAGGGCGCCTCTCCGCCCGGCCGGGATAGGGTGCTGGGCGGCGGCCACCCGCGGGTTGGCAAAGTTGGCGGCCCGGCAGGCGCGTGGAGCGGCGCGCCAGTCGGGATCCAGGCCGTGCTGGGACGGCGCCCATTGGCCGGCCGGCGCCACGTGGCCACCCCGCCCCTATATTAGGCCTCTATTTACCCCCGGCTGGCTTGCCATGGCTCGGCGAGGGCAGCTCGGCTAGAGGGGGAAGGCGGAGCGGCGCCGACGGCGGCGGTCCTGCGGGCCCCGCACCTGGGCGCGGCCGGCGCGCTCAGGTGGGGTGGACCGGAACCATGAGTTCCTACCTGGACTACGTGTCGTGCGGCGGCGGCAGGGGCGGCGGCGACGTGCTGAGCTTCGCGCCCAAGTTCTGCCGCGCCGACGCTCGGCCAGTGGTCCTGCAGCCCGCCTTCCCCATAGGCAGAGGCGACGGCGCCTTCGTGAGCTGCCTGCCCCTGGCCGCGGCTCGAGCGGCGCCCTCGCCCCCGGCCGCTCCGGCGCAGCCTCCCGCGCCGCCCCCGGCCGCGCCCGCGTACTCGCCGTGCCCCCTGGAGGGGACCTACGAGCCGGGCACTGCACCTGCCGCGGCTGGGGGCGCGGACTACGGTCTCCCGGGGCCCGGGCCCCCGTACGACTTCCCGTGCGCGCTCGGGCGGCCGGCCGACGACAGCGGGGCGCACGTCCACTACGCCGCCTCGGCCGTCTTCTCGGGCGGCGGCTCCTTCCTCCTCAGCAGCCAGATGGACTACGCGGCCTTCGGCGAGCCCGCCCCCTTCCCGGCGTGTCTCAAGGAGCCGGCCGACGGCCACTCCGGGGCCTTCCAGACCGCGTCCCCCGCCCCCGGCGTCTACCCCAAGTCTGCGTCCCCTTCCTCCGGCCTCCCCGCCGCCTTCAGCACGTTCGAGTGGATGAAAGTGAAAAGGAACGCCCCGAAGAAAAGTAAGTGCTTGGGCCTTGGACGGACGGACACCACTGGGGTTGGGGACGGAGCCTGCCTCGCGGAATTGCGCCGGGGGCTTGCTGTAGCTGTCCCTCTGGACCGCGGTTTGGGTGTTATGGGGGAAACGCGGTCCGAGGCATCATTAAAGCAGGCGAATTCCATTGAGCGTGCCCCGAGTGCCAGGCGTTGAGAAAATTGCGGGAAGGAGCACTCGGTGAAGCTTTTCTCCTGGCACAACTGTGTTCGGAGACCCAAGAGGGCCGCTCAGTGACTTTGACTCTAATGTAACCCCAAAGCTCTCCCGAGCCTCGTCTCCCAGTCCTCTCGCCCCGCTGATTCCTTGTCTTTACGTTGCAGGCAGATTTGCCAAGTATGGAGCCGCCAACTCGTCCAGCGCGATCCGCACGAATTTCAGCACTAAGCAACTAACAGAACTAGAGAAGGAGTTTCATTTCAGTAAGTACTTAACTCGGGCCCGACGAATCGAGATAGCCAACTCACTGCAGCTGAATGACACCCAAGTCAAAATCTGGTTCCAGAACCGCAGGATGAAACAGAAGAAAAGGGAACGAGAAGGGCTTCTGCCCTTGGCCACCACCGTGACTTCCCTCCAACTTCCCCTCTCAGGAACGAACCTCACCAAGTCTGGCAAGAACCTGGGGAGCCCTTCTCAGGCCCAAGAACCTTCATGAGGTTTAGTCACGAGGCTGAGGAACCGTGGCCTGTAGAACTTACAGGCCACCCCACCCCTATCTGGACTTGAGCTCAGTTTGGGATGGAGGTGGGCGGGGCAGAAATAATAGAGGTTTCACTTGGGAGAGGAAGTATCCTGGTGACTTCTGAGTTCGGAGCTGTGGGTGTACAGATGTTAATTTGAAGTCTCTAAAGTCACTGATCTGTGTATTAATTGTGTCTTATCAGGGAAAAGGAGCCCAGCCCTGCTGCTATGTTGCCTAACTTACATGTGCAATTCTCGGTGCAGAATAGCAGAGCATTCCTTGCTGAGCTCTGCCAACACCTTGATGTGCTCAGAAGAGCATCTACGCAAAATTTTATCTGGTTTTAATTTAAAAGACAAGACTACATGTATTCAGCTTCTAGAGATGACCAAAGCTAGTTGTAGTTAGGGCCTCCTTGATGTATAAGCTGCTTCAAGCAATGATCTTCACGTTTGCACTACAGGTTTTGTTTGTTTGTTTGTTTTCTTTAAAAAGCAATTTCTACCTCTCCATGTGCCTGAGTGAAGATACAATCGCTGTTTAGTTAGTAGCTGAACAAATCCACAGGGTGGGTAAAGATCCTGAACTATACCTTGACACCAGTTACTCAAACTTGAATGTAAATATATACAGTATGTATATATTTTAAGAGGTTTGCTTACAGTGAACTCATATATGACATTTAATGTCTTAGCATGTAAAGGGGTTTGAACTTTTTTTTTGTAATAAAAATAACAGAATGTGCTACCTTCTGCTTTTCCTTACACTCTTATGTGTTTTTTTTTTTTTTCACTCTTATGTTTTAATTATCTTTCTTTAAAGCTGATTCAGTTTCTTCTGTTTGGAATTTCTTGATTCAGCTATGGGAATTTGTTAGGCTGATAACTTTATAAAACAACACTTCTTAAAGGCTGTGTATGTGAACTAGTTAGGGACGATTATCTGAGCCGTTTAAGGGAGAAAAAAACCTACTCTGCCCAATATCCAAGTAATTATGGAAGTATTTCCTTACCTTAAGTGCCCTAGTTTTATGGTGAATATGTAGACTGCACATTAAGTTTAGATGTCCACTGTGGAAATGTTATATAGCCAAGGAGACACTGCAGAGAGATCTCCTTGTCTTTTTCTCTCCTGCTCTCACAAAAGGAAGAGGAAAGACAACTTGAAGACTTTGTTAGTTGGTTAGTGTTCTGAGAAAGGTAGCTGCACATCAAAAAATCTCAATGGCTGAATTCCCATTTCCAAAGTCAAGAATTACAAAGGAGGATCGGAGAGGCCAGTAGTCGAAGCTTTCGACTTCCTGTAACCCGGACTGTCTAGCCTTGTAAGAGCACAGAGGTGCCTTTCTGTTTTTTAAAAAAGTGATATATTTTCAAATGAATTCTTTGGAAGAAGTACAGGCAGAAAATTTGAAAGATGGCAAGAAAGTACGTGATAAAAAGCTTCTAACCTTATTTCCATCCAGTCCCCCAGTTCCCATCCCTGAAGGCACCTGTGGTTGAGCAGGCTTTTTGTAACCTTAAACAAATATGATTTGAAAAACTGTGGTGTTAATACACAAAATCATGTGGATACTTGGGACAAGTGTTGGGGGAGAGGTCAGGTCATTTTCCTCACTTTATAGATAGCTATAGCTCTATCTTTAAATTCTCTGTATAGTTCAACTGAAAGGCTTAAAGGCCCAAAATAATCCAGTTAAGAGCTTCAGCTCTCCTGTTAGCTGAATTTCTAGATTCTAGTGTAGTACTTCAACCCAATAGTTCAGAAGTTTAATAATTGTGGAGGAATACTTTCCCTATAAAACAGGGGTGATTGTCTTAGAAGATTGAAATTACACTTAAACTCTTGTCATTGCACCCACAGTTGATTTGAAGAAATAAAATTATCAGCTCAACAAACTCAGCTGATTAGGGGGGAAAGATACCATTTAAAAAGCAGGTCTGTCAATATTATTCTTATGTTTCACCATCTGCCCTTCACTAACTTGACGCTAATCAGATCTTGTTTGAGACAACAGCTCCCCCTCTGAGCTCTGTAGCCATTTGAAAGGACTTGTTAAAGAGTTGTGATCTGCTTGCTCACAGCTATCTCTGGGCTTACCCTGCAGTGGTCTTTGACAAGACAATGTTTCTTTTTTGATAAGCATTCAAAAGTGCACCTAAATAAAAAAATACCAACACACTTGGTCATTTCCTTAATCTACCACCCCTTTCTCTGAGAAAATAAAGCTTTTCCTTTTGAAGCTACTACTAGCACTTAGCCCTGATGGATGTCTTCCCTGATGAAGGTGGCTATTTTGTCATACGTATAATGCTGTTCTATGAATCAGGCCAATATTAGCTATTTTTTGACCAACCCCAGGGATCTTTAAAAGCTTTCTTAATGCATATCGCTCTACAGCTATATTCAGTATTAGGGAGAGTCCTGGCTGGAGATTGGGATGAGCTAGGTGACCTCTGGAGGTCCCTTCCAGCAATGAAAATGTTACAGAAACAACTCAAAGACTTCTGCCAATTTTATTTTAGGCCTATCGTTGGAAGAAAGAGTTCAGTTCTGAGAAAGCAAATGCAGCCCCTAGGATTACAGTGATACTGTATTTATACAGGAAAAGTGGATTTTTGACATTATTAAATACATCTCACCATTGGAGATAACCTGGCCCATGTGGATGTTTGTAGAACATTCCCCTTTCCATTATTCAGAGCCTTGTGTTATGTTGAGTCAGATCTTTGATGGAGTATGATGGTTACTACACAAATTGTGAAATTGCTAAAACAATCCATCCCATTTCTGTTTTATAAGATTTCCAACTAAATATGCTAATTTACCCTCTAGCAACTCGCTACAAGAATGAATACACAGTGGACAGCTCTATCTGTTATATAATTAACTATTCAATGTTCCTTTGTCTTCACAGAATGACCATGTGTCTATTTTTCTGGATTCAGGATAGCTGGGAGTGAGGAAGAAGAAATAAAGTATTTAATAACATAAAAAGTTTTCATTACTGTTCCTGACTACTGGCAAACAAAGGACTTGCTGATGTAAAAACCAAAAGCAATGTCACCTAGATCCTCAAAAGATTAATTATATGTGATTTATTATGCCTCAATCTTATATAAGGTGAGGCCCAAGACCAGAAGAGGTTATGTCTGATTATCATGTCATCAGAAAGGAGGAGCGGGCTCAGGAGAGTTGCATTAACTCCGAAGTTCTTAATTATTTCTTATGGCTCAACAAATGCTCTGTATTTGCTGAATATTGAATTTGAAAACATCAGGACCTAATCAGGTTCTAAGAGATGTTTAGCTTGACCACAGAACTCTCAACGAGAAAAATACCCATTGTTAAAACTTTATTTGTGGTTTTAACGTGAAACCATACTGGACATATCTCACAAATAATGATAAATCTCCATCTAAATAGAAATCAAGATTTTCATGGCTTTGAATTCTATAGCATATTTCCGGGGCATGAACATGCAACAAATATACAAAATAGTTCTATTTAACATCTCACTTGTAACTGCTTCTGAAGTTATACTTGTTATGCAGAGTTATAATTTCAATAGAAACTGTTTAACTAATTCAAGCCAAATGGAAAGAAATCCTAAATATTGGTATGAAAGTAAGGTCTATTATTTAGATTGTAAAGTTTTAAACACTATGTCTTCTATTTCTAATAGTCTTATTGGTATATTTAATAACTATAAAGGACGGCCAAAGAGTGGTCATTTGGACTTGTAAAAGCTAATAAAGCAGGTCACTGACATCTTCGAGGCATTTCTAGAGGGCTGTAGACTATTTAGCACATCCCATTCTTAGGGGTGTTGTGCAGCCTAAACTACAATTTGAGGGAAACTCTTTAAGAAAAAAAAAAACTACTGAAATTCATAAATACAAAATTGCTAGGGCACCTCCCTAGACCTGGTAGGGCCCAAGTTAGTGAAGTTAAGTTTCTCTGGGTTCATCTCTGTCCCTTCCTGAAATGGTTGCTCTATTCCCACAACCAGCCATTGCCTGTAAGATGATATCAATAATTGCTTTTCTCCGACATCTTGGAGCCAGAATTACTGTTTGCTCCTCTCCGAGTGTATCAAATAGTAGGTAATGTGAACAATGGCAGACTGGGGCTCTGTTCTGCTCTCTGAGCGTCTCAACCCCACTCTGTTCTTCTGGACTGCCGGATGGATGAATTGCTTCATTGCCTTGGAGGGGGAGCTCTATCTCATCCTGGAGGTCCTTTTCTGGTGTGTTTCCTTCTCAATGATACAAAGAGAAGAGAATTGTAGAGCTAAAGATGACACAGCTGCACTGCTGACTTCTAAGCATTTCCTAGAAGGGTGGAATCACTGAGGCTGAGGAAAAGGGCTGGGAAAATAAGAACACTGTTCTTAAGGGAGGGGACCTGGATGTTAGCAGTAGTTGTGTTTTCAGATTAAATGGGAAAATGACTTCCCTGGTCTCGGTTTCTCCTATAAAACGAAGGGGTTGGTCTGGATGATCATTACATTTCCTTATCATCGTAGTAACCTTCCATAATCCTTCACTCTGCTGGTTATTACTGAAAAGTTTATTTAACTATAATGTAGCTATGTAAGATTAGCATCAACAAGAGGCACTTATTTAAGTAATATCTTGAGTCTTTTTTTTTTTTCTGCAGTACGCGGGCCTCTCACTGCTGTGGCCTCTCCCGTTGCGGAGCACAGGCTCCGGACGCGCAGGCCCAGCGGCCATGGCTCACGGGCCCAGCTGCTCCGCGGCATGTGGGATCCTCCCGGACCGGGACATGAACCCGTGTCCCCTGCATCGGCAGGTGGACTCTCAACCACTGCGCCACCAGGGAAGCCCTATCTGAGTCTTTAATAAGTTAACCTATGGAGCTTTAGAATGTGTGTGTGGTGTGTGTGAACTGGGTAATGTTTCTCATGGGTCTTGATGCACAAAAAAGTTAACAATGAACATGGTGATAGCCCCCTCCCCTGAAGTTACCACTTTGCTCTGAACAGATAAATTAGGGTCTACTAAGAAACTTCAAATGGCTGACGGCGCTTTACATTCAGATTCTTAATCTCCTTGTTCTTAAGTCCATATTTCAAGCTTTCAGAATAAAGAAGTAATTTTGAATTTGTTTTCTTTGAAGGTATGTGGGACTCCAAAGTAAATGCGTTGTTCTGTTGAAGACAAGAGATATGGATAACCAACTCACTCCTGCTTTCCATTAGTCACCAAGTTCTGCCTATTTTTCCTTCACGGGCTCCATCATCCTTCGTTCATCTGTGCGATGGATGCCTTTCTTGTCTCCTTGCCTTCAGTCTCCTTGGCCAATCCATTTTAAAGCCACTTCTTCACCATGTTGTTCCACTGTGTTTTTTTAAAAAATTTTTTATTTGTTTATTTAGGCTGCACTGGGTCTCAGTTGCGGCATGCGGACTCTTAGTTGTGGCATGCATGCAGGATCTACTTCCCTGACCAGGGATAGAACTCGGGACCCCACATTGGAAGCATGGAGTCTTACCCACTGGACCATCCTGTTGTTCCACTTTTAAATTCTTGGTAGCTCCTGGTTGGTTGTCAGTGGGAGAAACTCAGATGTCTTTAGCCTGAGACTCAAGTCCCCCAACATCTGTATTCATCCATGTTAATCTCATACCATTGCCTGACATAAAAACTTAACCCCAGGTAGTGTGATCTGTTCATTCTTTCCCCAAGGCAATTTATGCTTTTCTGCCTCTGGGCCACTTCTCATGATATTCCTCTCTTGTAATTTTCTCCCACCTTCTCTTTGCCTATCCTACGTCATCCTTTATGGCACAGCTCAAATCCTGTCACCTCTGTAAAATCTTTTCGCATCATCCAAGTTTAAAGTGAGCTCCTCTGAGCTTCTGTAGCATTTATTGTTTGTATTACTTGTTCAGCACTTACAATCTCCTGCCATTGTATGAGAGCTTGCTCTCGTTCACTTTCTCTTTCCTTCTTCCTCTTCCCCCTGCCACTGTCTCCCTCTTCTGCCTCCCTCATTTGTTCTCTCTCTATACTATTTGCTGAAAGTTGAATGCAGTTTTAGTAGATGAAGCGTACAGTGCTACTTGTTAAGTGCCTCTTCTACCAGGTGAAGAACACTATAACCACTTAATTGCTAAGTACTTTTAATATTTTATTATTTACTGTCGAAAACAAGCTATTCTTGACCACAGGATAAAATACCAATATCAGGCTAGCGGGTGAAGGAGGGAGAACCATAGACTTCTTTCATTGTGCCTCGAGGCACATTCTTTTGATTGAATACATTGTAAACTAACAAAGAGTGTGAATGTTGTCTAGAACAATCCCTTTTATCCTTTCAGACTATAATTTATAATGCACTTTGGTTGTTGTTTGAGGCTTTCTAATATATTGTGTTAATTACTTGCTACAGTCACTTGAGGACCTTATGGGAGCAGAACTTTTAGAGGAGGATTGTTGAAACCAAACAAGGTCTAGTGTGGAGTTTATTAAGAAAGGTCTGGAAACAAATGTAGTGGTTACAAGAGTGGAGGCAGATAGGCTTGGGAGCAAATGGTGGGACAGATGACTCAGTAACACTTAGCTTCTACATTCCTCCCTTAAGAATGGCAATAATAACGGGACTTCCTTGGCAGTCCAGAGGTTAAAACTCCAGATTTCCACTGTAGGGGGCATGCGTTCGATCCCTGGTGGGGGAACTGAGATCGCGAATGCTGTGCAGCAGGGCCTAAAAAAAACCCCAAAGTAACCATAAAAATAAAATAAGAATAAATAAAACAAAAAGCTTCTGCACAGCAAAAGGAACAATGAACAAAATGAAAAAGAAGAAAAAAAGAATGGCAATGATAACGTCCTTACTTCATTGACTTTTGGAGATGAACAGAGATAATACATGCAGACTGCTTAGCACAAAGTCTGATGCTTAATAAACAATCACTAATTACTAATACAGAATGGATATGAGAGTTGTAATAGGCAGCCAGACAAAAAGATGCAGGCTAAGGGAGAGAAATAATTTAGATATACAACAAATATGAAAGAATTGTAGAAAAGATAGATTCAATGTAAATAAAATGAGCTCCAAAGGACAAATTAAACTATAATATTTCTCATTCAGATGAAGATAGCATACTATTTGTCCCTAACATCTTCAATTGACTTTAAAAGCAATTTACACTTTCTTCAGTTAACCTGACAAAAAGCCCAATTTATTCTTCTGTTTTGACTGCACATAAAATCCCACATGCAACCAGAATAATTTATTTTTCTAGCAGCATATGGTTCCTTTGCAAACTTCAAAAGCAGCTGTGTTTGTACCTCTGAAGATGCTTTGGAGTTTGTCACATGTTTACGCTATCCAAGAACTAAGTCCACTGTTATCGAAGGTTTGTGATTTTTGCCTTGGCCCTCGATTTTGAAAATGTATATATTTTATAAGAATATGTTACAGGTTTCTTAACTCATCCCATATAAACACAGGCTATTGTACGTTACATATTTTATTATACCAATGAACTGAATAATCTTCATTCAGAATGATCAAAGATAATACATGTATTGTTTTATACCTGTCCCTAACTCAGTATGCATCACAAGGACAAAAGCAAGCTAGCCCCAGGTTATTCGTAAGTAAGTTTCATATTTTCCAATTCTGTCCTCTTTCAATTTTAGTTATAAAACATAATTATCATTTGAACTTAGGACAAATAGAATTAACTTAAAGCTTTCCAATTAAGGTTATGTGGTATTAGGGACACTAATAAAATTCAAAAACACATTTGGGTCACTAAAAATTCCAAACTTTTAAATATTTTCTTCCCTTAATGTCAGAAGGCTCTATTAGAGGCTGCTCTCTTAGTGAAGAAGAAACAGTTATCTGTTAGTTTTATCTGTTTCTCTCTTTTGTTAAATTTAATATTTTTATTTTAAAAATAGTATGCATGGTACATAGCCAGTTTTATAAAATTATTTCTGTGTACCGAACTATCTCTCTATGTGTTCATCTATCATTCCTCACATCTATGTATATAGAGAGATGTTAATATTAATGATGATTATTTCTACATAGTAGAATTTTGTTGATTTGTTTTCTCTGTAGTACATTTCTATATTGCTTAAAATTTTCAAATAATGAATCATTAAATGTAGAGATAATAAAGTCGTTACTTTAAAATATATGAAAAAGGGGAAAATGTATTTGGTAGCCTCATTGTTTGCATTTATTTTTGCCGGTGGAAGACCCCAGAGGAATTAGATAATGCATCTCATGTGCCAATTCCTGAATAATTAAATAAAAATGTCTGTAATATACATGGGTGTACACACGAGTCAAATAAATGATAGATAAGGTCTATCATTCATTTCTTCAATAGGGAATTCAGTACTTGGGTGTCACATATGTTCAATTTTCATCCTACCAGTTGGAAACCAGCTCTGAATTGTGCTGATAAAAGCAGAATTCATGACTAGCAAAAGAATAAGAATACCTTTAGCGTAAGGAAAATGGAGAACCAAGAAATATGGAAAACTACACTTAAAAGTATCATTTTTTCTGTACGTATAAAGCAAAACTAAAGAAATGCCTTTTATTTTAAAAGCAAGTTTATAAAGATACAAACAAACTTTTTATAAGAATGCGTATTCTTTTTTTTTTTTTTTTTTTTTTTTTTTTGGCTGCGTTGGGTCTTCGTTGCTGCGTGCAGACTTTCTCTAGTTGCAGAGAGCGGGGCTACTCTGTGGTGCGCAGGCTTCTCATTGCGGTGGCTTCTCTTTTTGTGGAGCACAGGCCCTAGGCGTGCGGGCTTCAGTAGTTGCAGCACGCAGGCTTAGTAGTTGTGGCTTGTGGGCTCTAGAGCACGGGCTTAGTTGCTCCACGGCATGTGGTATCTTCCTGGACCAGGGCTCGAACCCGTGTCCCCTGAACTGGCAGGTGGATTATTAACCACTGCGCCACCAGGGAAGTCCCTATGAATGCACAGTTTTAATGAGCTTTGCATTTTCCTGGAGAGCAACACCAAAATGTTCTTTAATTTCTTTCTTGCATTTCTGTTGCAGAAAGACAAATTTTCCTAGTGGTCTGTGAGATAAACACACAAAAGAACAAGTCTAGTTAAGCCTCTAAGAGGGTAGTTAGGAATTAGATAACCATGATGAGAAAATGCTAGTTCTTTCACTGTTTTATTTCGAAGTTGGCTTATTTCATTAGCAACTTGATACCTCTAAGTATGTGTGAGAAAACTTAAAATAGATGCCTATTTTTTTCTAACTGTATTGGATATCTCCATTTGCCTGAAATTGTGAAAATTCTGTGGAGCCTCTGCTCTACAATGGCTGCCGTCGTTTGGTCGTTTTGGGTTGCCCAGTATCCACTCTTCCTTCTCCTAACAGCCCTTCAGTTTTCCTTAGGGGAAAGGAGTGGTTGATTCTCGTGGCCGTGGTGGTGATGCCAGCTCTGGGGCCTGAGCCTGACTTACTTTCAGGGTGTTCTCAGCCACCTGTGGAGCCACCTCCAAGCCTAGTTCCATGGCCCTCCTGGAGATAACTAAAATTAATCTTTTTTGTTTTCTGTTTAAACTGACTTGAATGGGTGCAATATTTGTCTCTCAGAACCCTGTGTGATGCACTGACCTCAAAAAACTTATAAACTCAGGAGTAAGGAAGATCAGATGAGTCCAAAAATAACGTTAAGTGCTTTAGGGGAGCTTCATATGCTGCGGACGGTGTCTACACAGCACAAAATGAAGTGGCAGTTGGGCATGCATCCAGTTGCTTTAATAATTTTGGCAGCCCATTGAATACATAAAGCTGCAGAGTGGATCATGAGATCTCTGGAGAAGGGGATCCTACAACTTCCACTGGGAGCTTGCTGGGAGTTGCTTCACAGACTCTGGCAATGGAGAAGACTGGGGATTTTTCCTTCGTCTCTTTTGGTTCTGAAGAACTTTCTCATCTCAAAGTGGGAATTTTGGACTAAAGATAACAAAGCTCTCACTACCAATTGCTTCTTGTTTGGTTTCATAGTTTGATTAATTTTAATTCCTTCTGTTTCCACACCCTTCTGTGCTCCACTCTGTACTTCATACACATCTGTATTGTATTCGGATTGCTGGTTATTGCAATGATCTGCGTCCACGTCTCTCTCCTCCAGGGCAGGAGATGTAATATGCTCATCTTCCTAACTCTGGATTCTTCACCACACCCTTTTTTTTTTTTTTTTTTTTTTTTTTTTTTTTTGCGGTACGCGGGCCTCTCACTGCTGTGGCCTCTCCCGTTGCGGAGCACAGGTTCCGGACGCGCAGGCTCAGCGGCCATGGCTCACGGGCCCAGCTGCTCCGCGGCATGTGGGATCCTCCCGGACCGGGGCACGAACCCGCGTCCCCTGCATCGGCAAGCAGACTCCCAACCACTGTGCCACCAGGGAAGCCCCACCACACCCATTTTTGATATGTTTAGTGTTATGCTGATTTTATGTACCATAATTACTGAAGAGATTTTTTTTTTTTTTTAAAGAGTTGTCCGTGTGCTCCACTCTGATCCTTTTAGAAGGTGCTTCCTCCCATGCTTGGGTTAGAATGATAAAGTAAGACAAGTTTGTCTCTGTATCTTCTTTTTCTGAGGCTCCTTCTGTCGTAACTCCCCTGTGGGTCTCCCCACACCTTCCAGTCAGTCGTGGATTAAGTCAGCTCTAAAGCACTCACTGGCAATGTTCTGTCTTAACCTGGTTACATGAGTGGTCTCTTTTATTGTTTTTTAAACTGTACCCAAAAGTTCAATGCGTCCTTCTGCAATCAAAATAAGTGAAATAATGCACATTAAGAACATGTATCTTGGGACCTCCCTGAAGGCGCAGTGGTTGAGAATCCGCCTGCCAACGCAGGGGACACGGGTTCGATCCCTGGTCCGGGAAGATCCCACGTGCCGCAGAGCAACTAAGGCCATGCGCCGCAACTACCGAGCCTGCTCTCTAGAGCTCATGAGTCACAAATATGGAGCCCATGTGCCACAACTACTGAAGCCCACGCACCTAGAGCCCATGCTCTGCAACTAGAGAAGCCACCGCAACGAGAAGCCCGTGCACTGCAAGGAAGAGAAGCTTCCGCTTGCCTCAACTAGAGAAAGCCCATGCGCAGCAACGAAGACCCAACGCAGCCAAAAATAAATAAGTAAGTAAATAAATAAATAAACAATTTAAAAAAAAAGATGGGATGCCCAAGTAAATTTGAATTAAAAAAAAGAAAAGGACATGTATCTACCACTACATATACTGGGTTTCCCTCTGTGTGAGAGGGAAGACTTTTACTACATTTTAAGCTTCTTCTAGAGGCAAGAACGAGACACTGAGAGTATCAAGCTCTGAGATGACATGGAAAGCAGTGTTGTAAGATGGATTAGATGGGAAGAGATGGAAGTCAGCCAGGCCATTTCAGGGTTCATTTCCATAGCCTTGATGACAGATGTTGAAGTCTTGAGGCAAAGAAGACAAAAACATAAAACAGGCGCTTTGGAGGAAAAATGGGAAGGCGTTAGTGACTGATGCAAAAGAGGAGCGATAAGACCAGATACAGACCTTAGAGCTCTAGAAACAGAAATGACTAAAACAATTTTTTAAATCATGGTAATATACATAAATTAAAAGTTACCATTTTACCCATTTTTAAATGTATGATTCAGTGGTGTGAAGTACATTCACATGTTGTGCAATCATCACCCCATCCATCACCAGAACTTTTTCATCTTCCCAAACTGAAACTCTGTACCCATTAAAAACTAACTCCCCATTACTCTTCCCCTCAGCCCCTGGTAACCTCTACCCTATTTCCTGTCTCTGTGAATTTGCCTATTCTAGGCCCCTCACATAAGTGAAACATAATATCTGTCCATTTGTGTCTGGCTTATTTAAATTAGCATAGAGTTTCAAAACAAATGAGTTTGCTGTGCCTCACCTCCATGACAAGTCACTTAAAGATAAAGTTGTATTTCTCAAAATGACATCCATTATATATATGCTTAAATTTAAAAAGCCCATTTCTGGGTTTTCTGATTGCAAACTTCTGGATTTGAAGCCAAACTTTTCTCTCTGTGTGTGTCTGGGGCGTGAGTAGGGTGTGTGTGTGTGTGTGTGTGTGTGTGTGTGTGTGTGTGTGTAGGGTGTACTCTCTGCTCACCTACTAGGCGCTCCTCCACTGCTCAGGAGGCCTTCTAACACCTGGAGATGCTACATTTTCAGATCTTCCTTGGACTCACCGCAGATTCAAATGTATCTGGCCAGTCTCCTATTCCCTTTGGGCTCTGTTCTCTGCTAATAGGTCAAGGAGGGTAACAACAGGTTGGTGTGCATTTCCCAGGTTAAATATTTACACTTTAACCAGGAGTATTGAATCCTGGAGACAATGTGGAAATGGAAATGTCAGGAGACCGGAAAGCTGATGGAGGAGAAGGTGAGACATATCATGTGGCCAGGGCAGGCATGGGGCTCTCCCAAACCTCCCGTGCAGATGAGCACCCAGGATGGCTGCATGGCCCCGGCACATACCTAAAGGTGGAGGTGCTTTAGGTGCCACGAGGTAGGGTGGAGGAGGAGCCCCTCACGGCACAGAATCCTAACTGTTTGGGCTGGAAAGAGCATTAGTGGTTGCCTAGTCCAGTTCCAGAATACGGGCTTGGAAATTGGAGGGCCTGAGTTTGAATTTTGGCTTCATGCCTTACTGTATGACCTTGGGCATGTCATTTGACCTCTTATGTGCTTTCCCCACAAGTTGCCTTGTGGGGAGATGAACAAGTGGTATCTACCTCATAAGTCTGTTGTAAGGATTAAATAAAGACAATCTATTAAAGATTATTTAAGAATGGTTTTTGGTATATAGTAAGCACTAAATCTATGTTATCCATCCTTCACTTTACTCTTGAAAAAGACTGAGGCCCACAGGTATTGCCCTGACGGCGCAGTGTAAAACCAGGGTTGGAGCTACAGTAATAGGAAACTTTATGTGCCCATTAGCTCTCTGGGTTTCTTTTTTTTTTTTTCAATTGAAATATAGCTGATTTACAGTGCTATATGAGTTTCAGGTGTACAACCTAGTGATTTAGTGTTTTTACATCTCTGAGTTTCTTAAAGCCAGGAGGAGGGAGAATAGCAGGTCATAATCAAGAATGTTTCTATCCAAGTCTGAGGGGGAAGGTGACCTACTGCCCAAAGCACTGCATTTTATTTTCCCACGATAGAAAGAAGGTGGGTAGGGGGAGCCTGGTGACGCAGAGGCTGACTGCCAGTGAGACTCCTTTATGTGTGCGCGCGCGTGCGCGCGCGCGCGCGCACGCACACACACACACACACACACACACACACACACACACACACACACACCTACCTGTTATTTCGGCTTTTTTTTTTTAAGTGAGAGATTCTGGTTAAAGTATAAATGCCCCTCAAGGGGGGTTATATATTAACCTCCTGCCTTAGTTATCCATTGTGGTGTAACAAATCACTCCCAGACTTAGTGGCTCAAAACAACAATAATCATTCATTAGACCCCCCAGTTTCGGAGGGTCCGGAATTCTGGAGCGGCATGGCCGGGCGGCTCTGGCTCAGGGTCTCTCACCAGGTTATGGCCAGACGTCAGCTGGGCTGCATCAGCCTGAGGGCCTGACTGAGTCTGAGGATTCAGTCCCAGCCCGGCTCGCTCACGTGGCTGGCAACTCGGTCCTCTCATGTGGGCCTCTCTGTGGGGCTGCTTGAGTGGCCTCCAGACATGGCTACTGGCTCCCGCCAAAGCAAGCAGTCCAAGAAGCCAAGGTCTTTCTGAACAAGCCTCTGCACCGACACGCTATCACTTCAGAACGTTCTGTCAGTCACACAGTCAACTCCACTCGGGGCGGCAGGGGACAGCAAGGTAGGAAGACCAGGAGGTAAGGGTCTCAGAGGCTGGCTACTACGCCCATCTTCAGCTCCAATCCCAGTCGTGAATTAACCCAGGAATAGGAGAAACATGGAGGTGGTGTGGTGTCTGGAAGGAGGCCTTAAATTGGCCCTGAGGGGGAAGGCAGGAAGACAGGAAGGCAAGCTTCATCCACCTTTCTCCGCCCTAACAGAGGGCCCGCAAGGCAGCTTGAATCACGAAGGCGTAGCCCCTGAAGGAGGCGACAGACCTCAGAAGCACACTCATCACTGGAAAGTACCGATAAAATGTTTCCTCTTTGATGCAAAGCAGTTAGAACTTTTTTTTTTTTTTTTTTTTTTTTTTTTTTGCGGTATGCGGGCCTCTCACTGTTGTGGCCTCTCCCGTTGCGGAGCACAGGCTCCGGACGCGCAGGCCCAGCGGCCATGGCTCACGGGCTCAGTTGCTCCGCGGCATGTGGGATCTTCCCGGACCAGGGCACGAACCCGTGTCTCCTGCATCGGCAGGCGGACTCTCAACCACTGCGCCACCAGGGAAGCCCAGCAGTTAGAACTTTGACGTTTCTGACAAATGTCCTGACACTCCCTGTCACCTGGCTGGACAGCAGTTTGAGATGGTTACTGTTGCTTCTGCCAGTCTAATGTGTGTGACATCAAGTCAGTCTCTTCATGTCTTACTGTCTCCATCCCTAGAATGGGTTTGACAATATTAATTTGCTGGTGGTTGTTTTGAAGAACAGGTTTATCATTACCAATACATAATATACTTATTTTCATGTTATCATTTTGCTTTAAAAAATTCATTAGTATGTTTAAAAGATAGTACAAAGATTCTCATAGATGCCTGAATCAAGACATTTACTTGCTCATTTTTCTTTTAATTTTACTTTTCAAAAATGCCCAAAGGCTGCATCCATGACAGGGTAATGGACTGCGAAATGTTATTTAATTGCAACGAACATATTTACTGGAGTTACGGAAAAGAAAAAATATATAATTCTGTGAACTTCTATCAGTTTAAAGGAATCAAAACAACCCCTGGGAAGGGGTAAGAGAACGCTTCCTCATGTTCTCACTCTCCCTCTCTCTCCTTTCCCTGCTCGTTCACCTTAGCTCCACTGACCTTGAGAAAGCAGGAGACCTTGGGCCAGAGCATCTTCTACACTCAGAAGGCCCGAGACCCGTAGCTCAGAACTCTTGGGAGATGGATGATTCTAACACCCTCCTGGTTTGATTCTGATACAGGGCTTTAGAAAATTGCTCCCCACCAGCAATTTTCCAGAGCCTTCCTCCTCTGCAGTCTGAGAATACTCAGCAGATAGATCTTCCAGGGACGGGCAGGGGGCAGGGGCTGGTGGGGGGTGGGGGTGGGGTGAGGGTGGGCACAGCAGCCACAAGCGGTCCCACTCGTTGTGAGTTATTTCTGGTGCTTTGCTCACTCACCTCACAGATAGTCTGAGCATTTTTTGGAGGTGACTAACCATGGCCTTACACCAGCAATCTTATTTATGATTCTTGAATTATAAAATATTTTAAGGGAAGATTTTCCCCATAAATTTAAAACTGATAATTAGCAATATCAACAGATAAAACACATAAGTTCAGGTATACTTAATACACCCCAATTTTTCCAGCAGATCCTGGTACCATTACATGTACGATTATATTTAATTCCATCGAAGATGATTACTTTGAACTGGATTCGCCTGCTGTCTATTTCTTGTTCCTCAGGGATCCTGTGAAAAATCCAAGGAAATTCCTTGCTGATTGGGGAGATATTAGATGCAACATATGGCCCACACATGTGATTAGTATTCCTCCAAGGAGAAACGCCAAGGGTTATATTTAGAATATGGGGTATGTGTTCAGTGGTTCGGGATGACCCAGGGGATTATTAGACTCTTCGTGTGGAATTTTCTGTAGTTACAAGCGGAATCCGGAATTCTGACTGTGTGTTGGAGCTCATCTGTAGGCTTTGTCAGGTGGGAGGCCTGCCACATTTTCACTATTGTGTAGTTTCTTGAAAGCTATTCCTATGGCTCTTCAGAGATTTTCTGAGTTTCAGGGTCTCTACCATGTATTTTAGAGGAGTCTAAATTTTTACTTTAGAAAGTACACAGGTACTTTCTAAAGTAAAAATTAATAACTCACGAACAATGTTATTGGCCCCCAGATAAAATGGATTGAGCCTATAATAGCATTGCCTGTTTTGCGCCTACCTTAAATGAAATAATTCTACATTTTATTTTATTGTTTGTCCTGATGTTTCACCACAATGGTGTTTTACCATGCATTTGATCATGGAACTAGAGAATGGGATAGGATTTCTGATAAAATTCTGTTGTTCATGTCACGGTCCTGGGAGGCCACACGCTGATAAGTCAGGATTTCTGCTGCCTTGGTCCAAGGCCTTGGCTCATCTGACCACCTCAGAAGCTCCACAGTCCCTCCATCTCCTGGTGGGATGTCATCTATTGCACTATGAACTCCTAGTTTTCTGTGTACCCTACTTAAGCCACTGAAGTCCTGAAGAATGTAAGGGCTGCCTATACTTGACTTTTCCATCTGAATACCCTACTCTCAACTCAGAATCAATACCCCTGCCCAATTTACTCCTCAGAACTGGAGGTTCACTTTCCCAGTTACCTGCCTGCTGTCCCTGTGGTGACTCCTACTTCTTTTCACTTCTAGTCAGGCAGATGAGAACTCTTGGGAAGTACACTTTTCTTCATTGTCTTACACTAATGTCTAAGTCCCTTTACTCACTTTTCTCTTCAAGTGTTTGGATTCACTTTCCATGTTCTTTTCATTTGACATTGCATGGGAAGCTTTGATTGTAGCTATTTGCCGTGACTCCTGTGTCCTCTCTCTCTCTCTCTCTGTCTCTCTCTCTCAGTTGTGATGCTCCCCTGGCCTCTAGGCAAACTGCACCAAGCTTAACTAGTTTATCTCACTCTCAAGGGCCACCTCTAGTAGGAATTTGCTTAACTCATCTAGCCTGGTTTTCCACTACTGCCAAAAAAACCTTCACTTCAGTCAGGTTAATTTCCTTTTGTCTTTTATTCATATTAAGATTTTACTTGCTTCTGTTTATTTTTTCAGGCATATTTTTCTTCCTGAAATATTCCTTTTCCCATCTTTCAGTTCTCCATATTCAGACCTCTGATAACCCCGCCTCACAGTACTTTCTTCTTTCCTGTACTTAAAATTAACAAAACAGATCAAAACCATAAAAATGTGTTCATACTCTTTGATCCAGTAATACCATTTCTAGAACTGTATCCTAAGAAATGAAAAATTAACAAATGAGAGAAAGCTCTTGTGCACAAAGTTTCCTCTCCCATACAACATTATTGATGATAATATTGAAGAACTGGAAACAAACTATAGATCCAATAATAGAATTAAATAATTATCATACATCCCTCTATGGAAATTTTGCATGCACAAAATGAATATTATAAAGACTGGAATTATATGAAATTTTATTTAAAATATAAAGTTAACTAAACAATAGAAACAGAATGTATAATATTGTATGTATATAAACATTTAAAGTCAGTCCTTAATGTGCAAATTTTAAACAAGCTTGGTTATTCCCCTTTTTTAGATAATTTAACACTAAAGACATTACTGACAAAAGGAAAACACATCCATTTACAAGTTTCTATGTAAATAAATTTGAATTTTTGTTAAAAAGAATCTAACATCTCTTATGTGCATATGACATTCTAGTTACTTTATAATCATTTAATCCTTAAAACGTACTCAGTGAGGCAGGTATTATTAGCTCCATTTTGAAAAAAACAAGCCAGGAGAGGGTAAATAATTCTCCCAGGATCACACAGCTAGGAAATGGTAGATTCATAATTTTCACCTGACTCTGCTGCATGATAATCTGAAACAAAACGTTTCAGAGGACTTCAATATTAAATAATGTGACTATTATCATCCTTAAAAAGCAGGGGAGGGCTTCCCTGGTGGCGCAGTGGTTGAGAGTCCACCTGCCGATGCAGGCGACACAGGTTCATGCCCCGGTCCGGGAAGATCCCACATGCCGCGGAGCGGCTGGGCCCGTGAGCCATGGCCACTGAGCCTGCGTGTCCAGAGCCTGTGCTCTGCAATGGGAGAGGCCACAACAGTGAGAGGCCCGCATACCGAAAAAAAAAAAAAAAAAAAAAAAAGCAGGGGAAAAGAGAAAGAGAAAGAGAGTTTTGGAATTACTTACATGGACTTCTTCCTAAGGAGTAGTGGAAAACATCACAGAGGTTAATGACAAAGGCCATGGTGGTGGACAGGGTGTCTTCTAGGAGTCCTTGTTCACCATTCTTAGCTTAAGGTTTATGATTCAGAGGTGACAGTGATAAAACTCTTCAAGCACTTGAATGGTTTGATTAGGATGCAACCCACCCTCAAAATCAGATAGAAGATCGGATGCTACCATCTTTCTATAGATGGTAATTCAGTTTGGTCCTTCATGACACTTTGGTTGCAAGTAATCTGACAGCTTTCCAAAGGTAGTTGGAGCTCCAGACTCAGGGCTGTTTCTAGAGCACAGAGGATCCTGGAGCTATCTCCCATGTAGAGGTCATAAGAAGCTGTGAGGTTTGGGCAATCTTTGGCTGCAAGTGATACCTTGATCTGCAGAGAATTTTGCAAAAATAATGTTGGCAAAAAGCTAATTTTACTGAATTCATGGAACTGGTAGCCACCTGGAAATGGGTATTTCAGAGATTCATACATTTTCCTCTGGGACTTAAAAGTGTGGATTCCTGATTGAAGAGGACAGGTAAGATGTAGTTTTTGAGCTTCTTCCATGCTCTTCAAGCTATATGGGGGTGGCCTAGGCACCATGGATTCAGTGCTAGTGAGAATTTTAATCTCACAGTGATTTGGTTATTAGGTCAACCTTTGATTCTACCCAAACTGTGTTGTACTTGTCAAAGCCTATGGATAAATAACGCCATTAGTTAAAAAGATGAGACTGTTCATACCTAAAAAACTCAAAATTCGTTTCACATGGCTATGGGCAGAAAAAAGGTCAGTGACTAGTTTAGTTACTCACAAGCACCATCAGATAATTTTCAGAACAGTCCATGGGGTTAGCATGAATTGGGGAAATAATGTTTATAGAGATCCCTTTGTTATGAGAGTGACCAAGACAGGCAAGGATGGAGTGTACATTTGTTGTGTGGGAGGAGGGTCAAGGTAGGATGGCTGAAGCTCATGTACAGCCAACTCTTATCAAGGTGAAAGGGAATAGAACTGCCTTTCCCCCTTTCCCCACACACATTTCAGGCTTCATATTATTCATATTGCATTTATATATAGTATGATTCATATTATTCATATATATTCATATTGCATCGTTTTGATGTTTTGTTTGCTTTCAAGTCTGCCCATACTGTGTATTTTAACTTGAAATCCACTGTGCAGAAATTCTGGGGTGTGGGAGGTAGTGAGGAAATTTTAACTTCCCCAAACATGGTGCTAGCTTTTGGATCTCCCTCAGGGTGGTACTACTTTGGTTAAAATTTGCAGTTTTGTGAAATCTGTTCCCTGTTGAAGAGTAAGGAGTCCAAAGTTTAGAAGTGCCTCATGTCCACCAGTAGCCTTAGCATTGTTACCAACACGTTGTTAAATAACTCGGTTGTGTGGTATTTGCTAATGTGGGTATTAAAATCCCAAACAATTTTAAAAAATGAAAGCTTTTAATGTGAGCAGCTTCAGGGGACAGAATATGCTGAAATTAGCAGAGCGGCATGGAATGACTAAGAAGATCCACCAACCCTTCTACCTGAAAATCTTAACGCCAGAGTAGAGAGGCCTCTTGGATCTTTGGTTTTCTTTTTAAAATTTTATTATTTATTTATTTATTTATTTTTGGCTGCGTTGGGTCTTTGTTGCTGCACGCGGGCTTTCTCTAGTTGCAGAGAGTGGGGGTTACTCCTTGTTGCGTGTGTGGGCTTCTCATTGTGGTGTCTTCTCTTGTTGTGGAGCACAAGGTCTAGGTGTGCGGGCTTCAGTAGCTGTGGCACGTGGGTTCAGTAGTTGCGGCTCACAGGCTCTAGAGCACAGGCTCAGTAGTTGTGGCTCATGGGCTCTAGGCACACAGGCTCAGTACTTGTGGCACACAGGCTTAACTGCTCCGTGGCATGTGGGATCTTCCTGGACCAGGGCTCGAACCCGTGTCCCCTGCATTGGCAGGCAGATTCTTAACCACTGTGCCACCAGGGAAGCCCTGTTTTTACTTCTTTTTAAACTTACCTAAAGTCTCTTTTTATTATGGAAATTTAAAAACAAATATGCAGTCTAAACTTATCTTGAGAATTCTATTCACTTGGATGATTTTCAAGCTAGATAACTAGGATGCAACTTGGATATTTTCTTAGCTGATGCTTTCTGAAAAAAAGATTCAATATTTTGCTTTTGATGTACATCAGATGAGCAAAGAATAGAATATCATATCTTTGTATGCTATTTAGGGATTCTATTATGAAGAAATTTTGGAGTTTTCATAGTGGTTGTTATATGAATAGTATTATTTTTAATAAAAGCATGACTTTTGGCCATCATTTTATTCCCCTTTCACTGAACTATAAGCAGCATCAGATAACTTTCTTAAGATTGTGAAGGAAAAAACCCTATTATTTTATAGGTGACCTTTGCCAGGCACCTGCTCTCTTGAACTGCTCATGTCTCTGGAGTGTCTGACTAAGGTTTCTTCTGGTCAAGCCATTGACAATCCAAATGTCAAACAACAGTGTGGCCATTTTTCATCTTGAGATAAGCGTTTCTCCAGTAAGATGATCAATTAGTCTCATTCACATTTTAACACTCCTCCCCATGTATTTTTATGCCATACAAGGATCTCTATAGTCCAATTACCTTCTTATTAGAAAACCTCTTCATTTAGATTTCAGGCTATTAGAACACATAATCAATCCAAACACACCTCATGTATGACCTATATGTGTATTGACAATTTCATAATACCAAAACATCCTGCAAAGGTGGTATTATGAAAAAAAACCTCTCTTCTTAAGGATATGAGCTAAAGTCTTTCATAGAAAATGTCCCACTTTATTTCAAGTTCTGGAAATGATTTTTTCCTGAAGCAAAACTTATGTTTAATTAATTACAAATAGGGCTTTTTTACTTGGAAATAAAGCATTTCATGGAATGCTATGTAAGGAAAATTCCAAAATGTATTTGCTTTTTGCTGGAAAGACACTTAAGATGTTATATTTTATTCTAAAGAAAAGTATAATGTGGGAAACATTAGGTGTACATTTTGAGAATAATTATCAGAGAATCATGACATATTACTTTTGGAAAGTTTGAGTGCTGTCTGGGTTTGCATAGGTATAGCTATAACCACTGCTTCAAATGCAGCCAGATTTTAAATATGAACTACTGTATTTTTTTCTTAATTCCTTGTTAATGGTTCATCATTCACATCTACCCAAGTTTTTGAAACTGTTTTACATTACAGCTGGACAATTTATAAATCCTGCCCAAGAGATACCTACGTTTTAGAGATACTGATGAATGCTCTCATTTTTAGAGAGCTAATTTTTAATTAATGAAATTTAAAAAGACCCTTTAAGAGAATGTTACTTGGGAGCTCAGAGTGCTTACGCCTCTGAATATAAACTGTTTCAAGTCATTTTAGGAAGCACAATAAAAATATAGTACTAAATGTATATGCATATGTGTCTGTGTATAGTGAAAGAGAAAAATAGTTCCATGTCCAGAATCAGTCTTTAGTAACACACTTCAGAAATTTGGAATATTTAACATAATCAGAACAGTTGGCTTAAAATAATAACAAAATGCTTTTCGACATTTGAAAGTGAAACAGCAGTTCCAATAGGCATTATAAATAGAAAGATCTTCGTTGGTTTATTAATTCATTCTTTCCTAAGACAAGCCAGTGACGAGCACCTAATCTGGGCCAGGTAATGTACAAGGCACTAGAGATACAAAGATAAATGACAATCTGTGCCCTCCTAGAGATTTTTTTCCTCTTGGAGTTTTAATGTTTAATTTCTTTTGTGCTTTTATTAGGAAGGAAAGGCAGAAGAGGAGGAAAATGATTGTCTAAAATAGGAATGGAAGCTTGAGTCAGAAGCCTGAACTCATTCCATTATTAGAATGGTCTCAGTTCTCCAACTGAAATGAAACATACACACTCCTTTTCTCATACAAAGGTAGGATGAATAGTAACAAGAAAAGGGCATGGGTTCTGGAGTCAGGAAGGTATGGGCCGGAATACTAATCCTGCTACCAGTTGGATTGTGCCTTTCTGTAATTAACCTAACTAGCCTCCTCATAGATTGCTTTCTTCATTGCAGAATGGGAATAGAAATATAGGTTAGTCCTTGCTAAAAGCCAGTTCTTTCCCCTTCTAGTCCCTTCCTTTCCCTTCAAGCAGTGAATATCACTGATCTGAAAACAAGGCTCCAAACAAAAAAAATTAAAATAATTTGAAACCTGGGAATTATAAACTTTCAAACGATGTAGCTTAACTGCTAACCTTGATGTTTTATAAGTTACTGGAGTAAAAATGATGTTGGGGACCCCTAATTTCTTGGTCTGGCTGTGCATGCTTGGCACTGGTCCCAGACTAAATATAGCACATCTTGCTCCTTGGGGCAATATAATTTCTAATCCCTAGGTTGAATGAGCAAACCTTCCCGGACAAGATTTAATTCTCAAATGCATTTAGGTAGACAGTGGATATATCTAACAGTGCATCACCAAGTGAAAACAGGTCAACAACATTAGCTCAGCTAACTGAAAAGAAACTTGCATTAGGAAGCCAGCAGTCTCACCAACAATCCTGCTGGGGATTGACTAAACATAACTGTTAATTGAAAAAAAAAAATTAAACATAGAGTATTAGGGATATATTCTCTCACATAATTCCCCGAAGTGTAAATGGAAGCTCAGCAAGTGCATCCTCAGAAGAGAATCTACCTCTTAACATCCATGTTCATCGCTCAAGCTCCATTCACAGACTCTTGAAGGGGGGTGAAAAAGGAAAGAAAATCCCATGGAATTTTCAAGTAAGAGGAATCCATCTCTTTGCACTTACCAGTTCATCACAACATAGCCTTGGCTTTAAAATGGCTGTACTGTTTAGAGTCACGTGTTCTCATCTCTGGAGGATGGACTTGGCCCTTTACCTTTCTAGAATAGAGTAATGGGTTTCATTTCACTTACCCACATGAAGGGCAAGGTTTAAAAAGCCAGGCCGCTCTGATTTAGATGGACTGGAAAGCACTTTTTCTTTTGTTTTTGGCCTTGGTCAAAATGTCTCTGAATTCTTAAACTTAAAGCTGAAAACAGGCTTTATGCTCTCAGAGTATCAGGAGAAGTTAAATGTCTTGATTTTTCCATTCATTTCCCTTGAAATAAACAAGACTATATTTTCCAATTTCTTTACTAACTGGAATCAATTTCTGCGGTGGATGAAAGTTACTATCACAACTGAGTGAAAAATCAATGAGAAATTTAAGACTGCTGTTTCTGCCACCACTTGTAATGATTATGACAGCAGGCTTAGACTGCCTACCCTGTAGTCCTATAAGCCAGGCCCCAAAGAATCCTTATATCTCTGTGAAATCCTTCCTAGTAAAACAACCATTCAATCGAAATGAGACTGAAAAAGGTATCCTTTAGCAATTTGTTGTTTGGCTTGTGGCTGGTATTAGTTTTCTGTAACTGCCTTAGCAGAGTAGCACAAACTTAGTGGTTTAAGACAATCCAAACTGATTATCTTACAATTCTGGAGGTCAGAAATCTGATGTGGGTCTCACTGGCCTAAAGTCAAGGTGTCGGCAATGCTACATTCCTTTCTAGGGGCTTTAGGGGAGAACCTGTTTCCTGGCCCATCCAGGCTCCAGAGGCTCCGTATTCCTTGGTTCAGAATCCTCAAAGCAAGCAATAGTAGGGTGAGTCTTTGTCATATCACATCACTGGACACTGATTCTTCTTCTGCTTCCTGCTTCCACTTTTAAAGACCCTTGTGAATACTGGATCACCCAGGATAATCTTTTTATTTTAAGGTCAGCTGACTAGCAACCTTAACTCCATCTGTAACCTGAATTCTTCTTTGCCCTGGAACATATATCCACAGTTTCCGGGGATTAGGACACAGACATCTTTGCCTGCCACGGGCTGAATAAAACCTCCTCCCAAAACAAATAAAAACAAGCAACAACAAAAAAGGCAATACATTTCCCTTTTTCAGAAGAGTAGAATAAAACCCTTTCTCAGATGAAGACATTTGTCATTGGGTTGGAGCCTTGGGAGCCACTATGTTTGAATCACAAACTCTGAGTGAGCCTTGTCGAGCTGGAGGAGTTCCCAGACTAGTGACAGTCGCAGCTAAAATAAAGTTCTGAGTCCTCTGGGGGTTCACCTCCTGTTTCAAACAGTAAACTGGAGTAAACAATTACTTTCTTACAGGTGTCTGGAGGAGACAGTTTAAATATGTATCATTCTAATCTGAACTGGGCTGAGAGAGCTAGATGTCTCCCCTTTCCTAAAAGCTTACATTACAAGTTCCTGTACCAGGTGTGAAGACCCTGACTAGCATACTGGCAATCCAGGGTGGGCAATTTTGTAGAGAATGGCTTTGATTGGCAGCTGGTGCATAATTAGATACATACTATCATTCCATAATTGATGCATCTTTTTCTGTCTCTGATAATTTGGGGGTAGGGAGTCATCTTTATTTTCTCTCCTTCCTCCTCTTCCTTCTTCCTCATTTCTGCCTGCTTGTGTCTTGTGTCTTTACCCAGTGCCTCGCAAATGGAAGGGTATAAGTTATCATTCTGTGAAATGTGTGAAGTTTTTACAGCAGAATCTTTTTTTTTCTTTTCCATTATGGTTTATTACAGTTTATTGAATATAGTTGCCTTACTATACAGTAGGACCTCGTTGTTTTTTTTTTTTTTTTAACATCTTTATTGGAGTATAATTGTTTTACAATAGTGTGTTAGTTTTTCCTTTACAACAAACTGAATCAGTTATACATATACATATGTTCCCATATCTCTTCCCTCTTGCATCACCCTCTCTCCCACCCTCCCTATCCCACCCCTCTAGGTGGTCACAAAGCACAGAGGTGATCTCCCTGTGCTATGCAGCAGCTTCCCACTAGCTATCTAATTTACATTTGATAGTATATATATGTCCATGCCACTCTCTCACTTCGTCACAGCCCACCCTTCCCCCTCCCCATATCCTCAAGTCCATGCTCGAGTAAGTCTTTACAGCAGAATCTTATGTAACTGAGGCAGATCACCAGATTGGGCTTGGTTTTTCTCTATTGCCTTCTCATTCTTCCTCTGACCGTTTAAAAAATGTGATATAAAGGATCTTTCCCAAGTCAAAAGATTCTAAGTACTTCCATATTGCTATAAAAAATCTTTGTACTTACAACTTTTATTTATTTATTTATTTATGGCTGTGTTGGGTCTTCATTTCTGTGCGAGGGCTTTCTCTAGTTGTGGCAAGTGGGGGCCACTCTTCATCGCGGTGCGCAGGCCTCTCTTGCTGCGGAGCACAGGCTCCAGATGCGCAGGCTCAGTAGTTGTGGCACACGGGCTTCATTGCTCCGCGGCATGTGGTATCTTCCCAGACCAGGGCTCGAACCCGTGTCCCCTGAATTAGCAGGCAGATTCTCAACCACTGCGCTGCCAGGGAAGTGTACTTACAACTTTTAATGGCTGCGTAATATTCTCGTAAGTGGAAGTACAATAACTTACCTGATTTCCTCATTCTCTTTGGGCACGTTGGTTACTTCCTATTTTGTTATTTCAACTTGCAGTTGAAAATAACAGCAATTATGGTCTTGTGTCTCTGGTGCTGTATTCTTTTTTTCTTTCACCACTTTGGTTTTTCCCATGCCATTCTCTTCCTTGGTACAGTTCTCCATTCGTTGTAGTAACCTCAGATAATCCTCAGTGGTCAGTGGATGGCAAAATTTCTGAGTCACTTCATGTCCAAAGCTATCTTTGTTTTTTTCTTCATTAAATATTCATTAAGATGGCTATTGATTTTGGGTTGAAAATTGCCACACACAAATATATGGCAATATCAAACAAGAAAAATTCCATCTCCCCAATAAGAAGATAATTTAAAAGTTTTCTGCTAAAATTGAATATACAATTTTATACATGCAAACAAAATAGGTAATGTATATTTATAATATTTAACTTTATCTTTAATTTCATAACACAAGCATTTAAAACAGCATATTAAAAAATCACTTTTTTGTGTGTGAAATACTGCTTTCTTTTTTCTCACTGAATTCTTTAATATTTTTGTTGTGGTAGAATATACATAACATAAAATTTACCATTTTAACAGTTTTTAAGTGTACAGTTCAGTGACCTTAGTACATTTACATTCTTGTGCAACCATCACTACTATCTATCTCCGATTGGTATTATCTTCCTTCTGGATTAGGAATTTATTGTAGGTGTGATTACGTGGTTAGAGGGTTTGAATCACCTGCCTGCTTTGAAATTCAATAATATTGTAGTGTCAAGCACATGGATTATAGCATTAGACAAACCTAGATTTGAGTCTTGAATCTGAGTAATATTTTACAACATTGGGGAAGTTATCTAACCTCACTAAATCTCATTTTCCTCTTCTCCAAAGTGGCAGTAATAATGGGAGCTAATAATACCTAATAATAATCTGTCTGAAATTATATATATAAAGTGCATAGTATGGTGCCTGGCACATAGTAAACATCTATTACTTATTTAATAATATGTAAACATATGTAGTATGTAAACCTATTATTTATCATTATTATCATCATATTCACAATCATATAGAATCAATTATTCTTTGAATACTGTGGCTTCTGGCATTTTACCACCATTTTGTAAGGATATTTTAAACAATATTTGAATTTTGAACAAGTTGTGATAGTATCAGGATTATATAAGGTGCCATTGGGGTGATTCTTGTTAGACTTGAAGGATCACCTTTTTACAGAACATGGAATTAAACCACAGCAGTATTCACAGCACACCACAAGGCAGATTTCAATATCAGATGAAGTACAGTGGGAAAGAATATAAAACAATGAAAGAGACAGAGAGAGAGGGAAATAGATTGATGTTGAAAAAATGAATAGAAAGAGAACCAGGGAAGCTCCTAGTTATTAATCCATTAAGGAAAGCAATTGTAGAAAAAAAGGGGATCAACGTATAATCAAGTCCTGCAAATATCCTCACAATACACTCATGAGACAGTGAAGAGTGCTTAAGCCTAAATACAGGAAAGCTTACTATTCCCAGCCTCACACAGCCATTCATTGGCTGATTAGAATTTAGGTTCCCAACCCCACGATTCCATTTGCCTGTGGCTCACTGATTGAGGACTGATTTTAGTAAGAGGTCCTTTTTACTTGGAATAAGTGGGTCTTTACATGGACACAGACTCATGGAGAATAGACAGAGCACAGCTAAGCAGCAGAGCTGACATTTGTCCTCTGAGATCCCTGCCTACCCTTCTCCACCTTGCTCCCTGCATCAGAATTGGCAGGCAGAAGTTGCACTAAAGGGCTCTCTTTTTTTTTAACATCTTTATTGGAGTATAATTGCTTTACAATGCTGTGTCAGTTTCTGCTGTATAACAAAGTGAATCAGCTATACATATACATATGTTCCCATATCTCCTCCCTCTTGCGTCTTCCCTCCCTCCCACCCTCCCTATCCCACCCCTCTAGGTGGTCACAAAGCACCGAGCTGATCTCCCTGTGCTATGCGGCTGCTTCCCACTAGCTATCTATTTTACATTTGGTAGCGTATGTAAGTCCATGCCACTCTCTCACTTCACCCCAGCTTATCCTTCCCCCTCCTCGTGTCCTCAAGTCCATTCTCTACGTCTGCGTCTTTATTCCCATCCTGCCCCTAGGTTCTAAAGGGCTCTCTTGCCCTCCAACTTTCTACTGGTTTTGGCCAAGGAGACTGGAGGGAGGAGAGTATTATCCTTCTGGTCTCCTCCCTGCGGGCTTGGGTCAGGCTGGCTGTGCCTGGCTTCTGTCTGGCAGCCCTCTGGGCACAACCCCTCAGTCTACATGTTCTGGTAACTTCTCTACACTCTTGTTAGTGCAGGGCGAAAACAGCCCCAGTGCACTACCATATTGTTCCTTGTTCATTCCTTATACCCTGATCATAACCTTGTAAATAGTCCTATTACCAAAATCTCCTCAAACAGTCCCCATATTATCAGTTTTCTGCTGAGACTCCAACTGATACACAAGCTTTATTGCTGCTAACCAGAACTTTGGGGGAAGAAAGAGGAGGTGACCTAGCCTAAGAGGGATCTAGATGCTTACCACTCCAGACTGGGTTTGGCCCATGCTGATGGGAAAAGAATGTGAGTGGAGTTATTCCAATAGCTATGAGTCCTCCAGAAAACTGGATCCTTCCTTTTCCAGTCAAAGAGGATATGACATTTGCATTGATGGGGTCTCACCAGGACAAGAAGAGAGACCTGGACTGGGTGGTGTCCTGTTGCCCTGGGCTGTCCTGGAGAGTTGGCCATGAGGCCCCTCCCCTGGGTGTAGCCTTTTGTCTAGAGTGGCCAGGCAATCGGGCTGGGCAGCCCAGGCATCTACTGATTCTTAAAGTCATAGAGCTAAAAGGCAGCCGAATCCTTACATTTCAGACCTATCATTGGCAACTAAATTGCAGTGATTTTTTGGCTGCACTGTGCAGCATGCAGGATCTCATTTCCCTCACCAGGGATTGAACCCATGCCCCCTGCAGTGGAAGCGTGGAGTCCTAACCATTGGACTGTCAGGGAATCCCTAGTATGTATAATCAATATAATATCCCAGTATTATAATTAAGCTTTATATCTAAGGCTTTCAGGCTTTGGATACTTTAAGGAACAGTTTAGTGACCAAATAAAGTCATTTGTTTGGAGGTCTCTAGACTCCAGAGAAGAGATTGTCCTGGGAAGCCCTACCACAAGACCACTGTTGTCCCATATGGGGACAGCGGCTTTGACGTTGGAGTTGCTGCTTTATGCCCTCTCTTGGGAATGCTTTATACATTTGATAGGCTGCCAGGCTCTAGCCAACGGGAGAGCTTCTTCTATTCTGTACGAAATGGGAAAGCCCAATTCTAACCTTACCTCCAAACCCCTTGACTATCATTTAGCTATCTTCGCTTCTCTAACTGCTTCAGGTTTTAATTTTCTACCCCTCACTTTGGTACCTGACTCTGTAGAGGCTGCCTTTTGTTGTTACTTCAATGGTGTACGTTCATTTATTTATTCAATTATTTATTGAGTGGGCAGGGTCTGGGCTATAATGGGCAACTGTGAATATGATGAATATAATCTCTGCTGCCCTAGAATTTATAGTCTAGTGGAAGATACAGATACATGGAAAGATAATTACACATGCTTGTTTCTTGTTTTGCCAACTTTATTGTAAGCAGGAGGCAGAATTCATACCTACTGTTTTGTATCCATCAAGTACCAAGTACATAGTGACATTCAGTAACTAC
Source organism: Kogia breviceps (assembly GCF_026419965.1). Classification (NCBI taxonomy): domain Eukaryota; kingdom Metazoa; phylum Chordata; class Mammalia; order Artiodactyla; family Physeteridae; genus Kogia; species Kogia breviceps. Next base: position 145,082,408 of record NC_081311.1, read on the forward strand.
TTCGTTTTATACATTTCCTGTTAATAGTTCAAAGTTTGTTACTCTGTGTATTCTTTGGTGTTAGAGGCATCAGATCTGGCCTCCAGGCAAGGAAGGAAATCAGATTGCAAACTGTTGCTCGCTCAGCCCTCTGTCTACAGTCCGGGAGAGCGGTCAAAGCAGACTAGCTCGCTTCGGGCATCTGCTAGACCTGGCCAGCTCCCCAATTCTAAGCCTTCTTCCTGGAGGTACAGGTGCTCCCTCACTGATGAGCCTGCCCACCGCACTGGGAAGAACTATTTTACAGTAAGGAAAAGATAAAAGAGGAAAGAACAGAAAGCTCTGTAGCTAAACAAGTTTCATCTCTCAGGGATAAGAAGCTGTTCTCCAAATGACTTCATTGTAGGGAATGGGAAAGGAGTCTATGTGAGGCTCACTGGAGTTCAGCCACTATCTCTTACTTTGGTTTTCTTGCTAAATTCTGGATATGTATTGCCACTGCTTGATGTATTCTACTATTGCTCTTTTAGGAAGTAAAGCCCAGTTATTCCAACTAATATATTCTAATATTGTTTGGGAATGGTTAGTTTCAATTATTAATTTAATTTCCAACATTCTTGACATTTAAATACTTTTAATTAAGATGAATTTGTTAAATGCATCAGGATTTGCATTATGGAAATGGTTCTTTGTGAGGTTCTTTTTAAACTGAGTGGTTTTAAATGGACAGTAGCCCTTATATTGGTCACTATCATTTAGTATTAATACCAGCCCTTCCATCTAGATCAAATTAAAGACTTAAATCAAATGCAAATTCAAGAGTTAAATCAATTATAGTTATAATTACATTCACAAATTTCTTCAAAATTTTATTTTTATGAAGTTACCCACTTATGTAACTTAATTTTCATTCATCTTAATCAGTTATGATTTTTATTTAAGATTGTTACCTTAACCTGCCAGCATGTCCATCTTATATTTGTAGTAATTTGTTCATGATCTTAAGCTTTATTATGTATGTATTTATTTACAGTTTTATTGAGAAACAATTGACATATAACACTGTATAAGTTTAAGGCGTATAGCATAACTGTTTGGTTTACATATATTGTGAATAGGTTCTGCTAACATCCATCTTCTCATAGAGACACAATAAGAAGAAAAGAAAGAAGAAAAGTGTAACAGAAAAAAAATTTTCTCCTTGTGATGAGAACTCTTAGCATTTACTGTCTTAACTTTCCTGCCTATCATACAGCAGTGTTTGCTATAGTCATCATGTACATTACATCCCTAGTACTTATTTATCTTATAACTGGAAGTTTGTACCTTTTGACCACTTTCCTTCAATTTCCCCTCACAAGTCTGATCTCTTTTCTATGAGCTTGGTTTATCCTTTTGTTAGATTTCCTATGTAAGTGAGATCACATAGTATTTGTCTTTCTCTGTCTGACTTATTTCACTTAGCATAATGCCTTCAAGATCCATCTGTGCTGTTGCAAATGGCAAAACTTCATTCTTTTCTACAACTGAATAGTATTCCATTATATATACACACACACATATATGCTGTATCTTCTTTATCCATTTATCTGCTGATGGACATTTAGGTTTCTTACATATCTTGGCTATTGTAAATAATGCTGTTATGAACATTGGGGTGCATGTATCTTTTTGAATTAGTGTTTTTGTTTGCTTTGGATATACACCCAGGAGTGGAATTTCTGGATCAAATAACAGTTCTATTTTTAGTTTTTTGAGGAAACTTCATACTCTTTTTCACAGTTGCTACACCAATTTACATTCCCAGTAACAGTGTACGAGGGTTCCCTTTTCCCCACATTCTGGTCAACATTTTTTATTTGTGGTCTTTTAGATGATAGCTATTCTGACAGGTGTGAGGTGATGTCTCATAGTTTTGATTTGCATTTCTCTGGTGAATAGTGATACTGAGCATTTTTTCATGTGTCTGCTGGCCATCTGTATGTCTTCTTTGGAAGAATGCCCATTCTGGTCTTCTGGGTTAGGCTTATTTCTAATTTTGAGGCCATTGGAACTTCTTCTATCACTGTCTGCCGGGAACTAGGTAAAAGGCTCCTCTGCTGTTTACTCTGCTGCTAGACTAAATCCTAAACTATTCTTCTAGACCAAGTCTGGTGCTCCCTGATCCCACTGAGACTTTCTCCACAGGTGACTATAGCTCATTTATCCATAGAGTTCATTTATCCATCTAGTTCTTACCCTGTCCTTCTGACTGGAAGTGCTCCAGTTGTCTTCTGGCTTACAACTTCGGCATCTCCTAACTTCCTCATTCCAGCAACAACTTCAATGGCTACCACAGGAAATGTTCTCCCAACCTCCACATTGGAAGGGAAATGATGCTTCCATCAGACTTGTCCTAGGCTTGAGGTGGAACCCAGATGCCCTGTTCCTTAAAAAAAAATTTTTTTTTTTTTTTCTAATTAAATGTTGAATTGTGGAAACTGTTGGGATGGATTGGATCAGAAAACAACCTAGAGGTGAGTTTAGGGCTGAATGCTTTAGATAGAATTAGAATATAGCACGCTTTAGCAGAATTAGAATATGGCAGAAAGCCAGTAACTGGTATTTTCAGCTATTACTTTAATATTTGCAGCTATTCTGCTGTTTAAATCCTTTTTATAACTAGGATGAATTAACCGGAGCTGTGAAAAGCATAACTTTTCTCAAGGAATTTCTAGGAGAAGGAGAAATGATTTTCAAGGTAGAGAAAAAAGTTTAAGTATTAAGATTGAATTCATGTAATAAACCAGGAATCTATAAGAAAATATATCAGTTAGGATTAGACCTTGTAGCAAGTAACAGGAACCCAAAATAATAGTAGCTTTACCTAAGTGGAGCTTTATTTCTCTCCATGTAAAAATATTTCTCGATTTCTCGATTTCTACTTCTGTAGGCAGTCCTTGAAGTCATCAGGGATTCAGGCTCCCCCGTCTTTTGGCTTTACTGTCTCTAGTGTTCCATTTCCTGGCCCAAAGTGGCTGCTAAAGCTCCAGCTGTCACATTTGCATTCCAGCCAACAGGGAAGAAGGCTATTACATATATATATATATATTACTTTATTACATTAGATATAACTTAGTCATATGGCCATACCTAGCTGCTAGGGAAGCTGGGAAATGTCTTTTACCAGGTGGCCACATGCCCAGCTAAAAATCAGTACTATTGCAAGGAAGAAGGAAAGATGTTGGGGAATAGATAAATATGATGTAACTGGGGACTGTTGGGGGTAAAAGGATCCATGAGCATTCCATGAAAACAACTCCCAAAGAATTTCTGCCTTCTAACATTAAGCAAATAATTTAAAATAGATGTTAGGGCTTCCCTGGTGGCGCAGTGGTTGAGAATCCGCCTGCCGATGCAGGGGTCACGGGTTCGTGCCCTGGTCCGGGAAGATCCCACATGCCGCGGAGCAACTAAGCCCGTGAGCCATGGCCGCTAGGCCTGCGCGTCCGGAGCCTGTGCTCCGCAACGGGAGAGGCCACAGCAGTGAGAGGCCCGCATACCGCAAAAAAAAAAAAAAAAAAAAAAAAAAAAAAAAAAAAAAAAATAGATGTGAAATCATTTTCCGGAACATTTTTATAATAGAACTACAGCACAACTCTCAAGAGCCCAGTAGTAGAAGCACATGACAAGTTATAACTCTTAATGTAGGTGCTGAGAATGAGGAAGAGTGAGTGACTGTTGAAAACAAAGACCTCAGAGACTTTTGGATGAAGGGACACCAGAAGTGTAACAGCAGCCTGTCACAATGTGAGGAATGATTTTGATCATTGTCAGAAGAGTATCTCTGAATCGCAGATTTGGGACTTGCAGAGTTTTATTTGGGTCAGGTTCTCATGGGAAGCATTTCTGTACTTAAATTTTCAAATCAGAGAAACTGAAATCTCAACTCCAAAGGATACCAGTTTTTTTCAAAATAACATTTTCCTCCCACATGAGTCAATTTCAGTTCCTTCTTGCCATTTCCTGAAGCAATAATATATTTATCCAGTGTACTCCAAGTTAACTTAATGTGCTTAATTTGTTATGAGGAAATGATTCATGTACCCTGAAAAATAGAGTTCACTAGTTTGTGTGCGGGGGAAAAAACCCAAAAGAATGTTCCCTATGAACCACCAGATCACTTACCATCACATTTGGCCTCATTTGTTCCCTCTGGAGGACTTTCAGATCAAAATCTCTTGAGGCTAGGGAATCTTTCTACTTCACTTGGTATCCCAAGTGCCTAGCACAGTGGCTCTCACAGAGCTAGCTCTCCATAAACATTTGTTGAAATAGTCTGAAGATGGTTCATCAGAGACATTGACAGAAAAGCACAGAATAAAAATTAACAACACAGCTCTTAGTCTTGGGTTGTTTTTAGTACTTCTAAGAGAAAAGAAAATTCACAGCAAGACAGCCCTGGGAAGCCTTGAGCTTTCGTAAAGAAGTGATGAAGGAAAAATATTTATTTGACAACTGCTCTTCAGTGTGAAAAATCCACAGCTGCAAACCACAACGAAGCAAAGAAAACCTAATCTATAAGAGCTTAAGCATTTTTCCATACTACATTTCAGGATACACGATTATTCCTTTTGCTACTTCTGTTTGCCAGTTCTGCCCATTTGCCAAAATAAAGATGTCATTTCTCCAGCCAAACCTCAGCTGTGAGAGTGAACTAATGAATTCAGAATGGAAGACATGCTTCCTGCAGGAGGATTCCCGAGGAAGACAAAGAACATGTAACTAGGACCGGTTACAGAGTTTGTGAGGCTCAGGGCAAAATGAAGACGTTGGGGCCCTTTGTTCAAAAGTCAGGAAAAAAGTGCTGTTAAAGTTACTAAAATATAAAGCTTTTTCCTTTTTTCCACCGCCTCTCTCTTGACTTGTCACATTGCTTTTTATTATTACTTAGTTTTGCTCTAAGTAAAGAAGAATTAGTTTAAATTACTGGCATGATTTTTACCATTCATCTTTTAATCGTGGAATTCCAGTTTTAAATGTAAATATGAGAACATTTAACTTGCATGCGGGATCAGCGAAATTACACAATTTGTATTTTGTAGCTATTACCTGCATATGTATTTTGTTCTTACTAGAACTGGAAATGCTGCAAAAAACGACCTCAACTGTTTTTTATTTCACTTCTCGATACATGCACATTCTACCAACACTCCACAGAAGCCAATATCTTCCATAAAATGTTTACCTTGTACTTGCTTTGAGTCCTGCTGAACTCCCGTGCTGAGTCCACTGGAATTCTGTGCTCATGCAGCACCAGAAATGCTACATGCAAATGGGTTGGCAAGGAACTATGGACACACATATATTGTGCATATCTGCTTATGCTGCGCTATGTTGTGCCTTTGGACTTCACTTACAAAACACAAGTTTACAGATAAAATTGTTATGAATTTCAACACAGTGACAGTAGCACATTAAACCAAGTATGGGGCCCTTCTGAATGTGGGGCTAGGTGACTGCCCAGGTCACACATCCATGAAGCCAGCCGTGCAAGTAACCAAAGTAAGAGTTACTCTTTCTTTTTCATTAATTTGAAAGATGTGTAATCATAGGAAGAGCACAAACAAAATGAGCAAATGCCAATAGGGGCAATACTAAAAAATAGTACTGTAATGGGTAACTCAAGCATGAGGTGAATCTTGAAATATTTAAAAGAGTTAGTAGGAAAAAAAGAATCTGAAGGCAAAGTTCAATTGAGAGACATCTGAAGTGCAATAATTACATAGTTGTGTGGAAAATTAGTGCATTAAAAAATTTTAAAGGATTAAACATTTTTGTTTATTGTTGCAAACCTTACAACTTTTAAGAACTAAAGTTTAAAAATTACAGAGGGGTCGTATTAAAAAACTACTCACAATTTTAACATATTTTGAAAAACCTGTTGCATATATCTCTAACATAACCATTTTTACTCCTAAATCAGGGAGATGACTTAAGAATAAACAGTCTTGGGGCTTCCCTGGTGGCGCAGTGGTTGAGAATCCGCCTGCCAGTTCAGGGAACACGGGTTCGATCCCTGGTCCGGGAAGATCCCACATGCCGTGGAGCAGCTAAGCCTGTGAGCCACAACTACTGAGCCCACATGTTGCAACTACTGAAGCCCACGCGCCTAGAGCCCGTGCTCTGTAGCTAAGAGAAGCCACCGCAATGAGAAGCCCGTGCACTGCAATGAAGAGTAGCCCCCGCTTGCCGCAATTAGAGAAAGCCCGCGCTCAGCAACAAAGACCCAACACAGCCAAAATAAATAAATAAAATTAATTAATTAATTAAAAAATAAGAATAAACAGTCTTGTTCTTTTCATGCACTCAAATTTTGTATAACTTTGTTGATGAGAGTCAGCGCCATAATAGCCCCAAAGGAAATCCATCTAAACATTTTCAACTTGAAGAATTTAAAGAAACAATGATAAATAAGCCATTAATTTGTTTTCATTTTAATGTATCTTATTTTATATTAGGGTGAAAAATTCAGCTATATTTTCAAATGATCAATAAAAATAGAAATAACTATATTAGAATGATACAGAAAATCATTTGTGACAAGAGGGCCATGATTAAGTTGTATAAATATACAGCTCTGTATTAAAGTGTTGCTGCCAAATAAAGATGTATTATACACTCAATAATAATTTTTTATAATAAAATCAACCAAAAGCCAGATTATTATTGTGCTTAATCAAATATTCCTTAAAAATAACTCTTCCAAACACATACGCGTGTGTGCACGTACACACACCCCCACGCACACACGCACACACTTGACTATGCATTGAATATTTCTAAAAGGACGTTCAAGAATGTGTAGTTAGGTGGTTCGTCATCTCTGGAAGTGAGACTGGGTGTTGAGAGAAAGACTTTTACTTTTCACCTTTTCCCTATCTTCTATGCTATTTGGATTTTTTGTCATGAACTTGATTTTGTTTTAATAATTTAAAAACTGGTTAATTAACAAAGGTAGTCATTCAGTGTGTATACACTAAAACACAGTCCACAGGCACACAAGGAAGGTACATGTTTCTACCTTGCCTTCATTTCTTTCTTAAGTTGGTTGCAGCCAGTCTCTAGCCAGGGGGGAATCTTTGCATTAATAATGTCATTGGGGGTCCCCATAGAAACAAGCGTCTGCAAAGGAGAGGCACTTCTTGCAATAGAAAGGCTTAATTGTCCATCATGAGGAAGAGCAGTATCCATGAACCTTTTCCTGTCATATGTTGTATGTAAATGATATTCTCTCATACTTTAAAACATTTTTTAAATGGAAAAATTCAGATATATACAAAGGTAGAGAGAAACGAGGCCCCACGTATCCATCACCCAACTTCAGCCATGGTCAACTTATGCACAATCTTGTTTTGTTTATACTCCCACCCATCCACCCCTCCCAACTGAATTATTTTGGAGCAAATCCAAATATCCTATCTTTTCATCCATAAATATTTCAGTATGTATTCCTATGAGGACTATAAAAAAAGTAACCACAATACATTATCACATCTAAGAAAATTCTCAGGAATTCCTTACTATTGTTAAGTATCCAGTTACTCTTAAAATTTCCCTGATTGTCTCATAAATGTTTTTTATGGTTGACTTATGTCTCTATTTTTTTCCTTACCCTTTATTTGTTGAAGAAACCAGGTACTTTGTCCCACAGAGTTTTCCATAGTTTCAATTTTGCTGATTGCATCCCCCTGTTATTAACATGTTTTCTGTCCCCTGTATTTCTTGTAAATTAGTAGTTAGATCTGGATGCTTGGTCAGAGCATTTCCTATTATTGGGGAAGAAGACTTCATAAGTGGTACTGTGTACTCCCTGCTACATCACCTCGGAAGCTGCATAATGCCTGGTTGTCTCTCTCTGTGTGAGGTTAGCATTGGTTGGCAGTTTAGGGGCTGTCAGTAGAGCGCACTGTAGTATCCTCCTCACTGGTCTCCCCACTTTGCCCTCGCTCCCACTCCATAAGGAGTATTTTCTGGGGGGACTGAGCTGTGGGTTGGCTGGGTGATTCTACTGATCTCTGTGGGTCGGCCGGGCTTGGCTGGGTGATTTTTCTGGGCTCATCTAGGGCTCACACACTAGTCGGTCAACTAGCGGTCTGATTTAAGGTGGCCTCCAGTGGGATGGGATGAGCCCAAGCATGTTCTCATGGGTAATTTCAAAGGTCCAAGAGCTTTCCATATTTGATATAATCTGAGTCATTAAAAAGAACAATCTTTCTTAGCAAATTCTTCATTAGGCTTCCAGTTAGTTTTCAATATGAGCATTCAATACAGATATACTATCTGACAGAGCTGACCTTTCTGAAGTTTTGGCAGTTCATTTTGTTTCTTATGTAACAGGATAAGGATTATTATTAACGTTTTCTTGTTCTTGTACTTACATAGTTTTATAGACTTTCTGATGTGATTAAAGGTCTTTATCATTTTATTCTTGAGCTTGTCAGTTCAGTCCACACCAGAATTCTTTATTTCCTTTAATTTGTCTCATTGACTCTTTTACTTCCTGCATAATTCTTCTTTTTCTTTTGGCAGCCCAAGCAGATTTACAGACATTCCTGTTTTAGCTATGCCGGCCTATTTATTCAATTTATCCTTAGGAGATTCAGGTGAAACCTGTTGCGGTTAGTTTATAAGCTTCTGTGATATTTACTTAACAAATGTGGCCTTTAGGAGATCAAGGTAGGCATTGACTGAGTTGACAAATAAGAAAAATAGTGGGGTGGCAAACTCAGGCACAGGTAAAGGGGAGAGTCACTCTGGAATGATGCTTATTTTTGATGAGGAATATTTTCCCCCCCAGTGTTAGAAGCAGCTCTGCCAAATCATTCATTTCTTCAGGCCCAACTTCTTGGGCCTCTTAGAGTATAAAAATTATATCTATATCTATTTTTGCCCCCTTGGCTTGACCAAATATATCTTATTTGTTGTTTCATACTCTTCAAACAATTTTAAAAGTAATAATTCACTTAATAGTGACAAAACCTTGTGTCATACTTCAGGAAGTATTAATTCAGAGGCAAAAAAAAAAAAGACCCTAAACTCAGGAAGATGGCTTTCCTCTAACTCATGGCAGAGGCGAGAGCACACAAGCATAACTCTATGCTTACAGGCAACCCCTTACTCACCCCGTATGCAAAAGCAGGTAGCTTACAGCCTGAACTTGAAGGATGTTACATAATAAAGTATTTTGCTGGAAATTAAGAATTGAAAGCCTTGGATAGATTTTGCTAAACAACACAGTGATCTGTGAATGCCAAAGAAGTGGAAAAGAAAAAGAAAAGCAACTCTTTTTTCAGAGCTTAGCCAGCCTTATGTGAATCCTAAGGGACAAACTCAACAATAATTAAAAATGAGAAAGGCCTTGTGTCTTACATTATAAACAAACTTACAATCTGGGAACTTCAAAAAGCCTTCTGGAATACCACTATGACAAATCAGTTTAAAATAGTATCAGTTTAACACTGATAAATAAAACACTCTCAGTTTAAAAATATTTCTTGAATGTCTTAACACTGTGTTTTGTACTTCCAAGGAAGGCAGATGAAAAGAAATTGGCCCTCGTAACTTTTTAAAGAGACAGTAACCTCTTTTGAGTCATAGACTACTTAAGGATCATTTGAAAGCTAAGAATTGTCTCCTCAGGAAAACGCACATCTGAACATACACTCCAAATTTTACATTTGGTTTTGGGGAGTTTAGTGGGCTTTCCAGAAGCCCTTCCATGGATCCTCTTGGGGTGAGTTATGGACTTCAGTTGCCCCTAGTGCACTGGGAAGAAACTAAGTAGGAGTCAGATATGCCCCTAACTTGTCATCTGATCTTGGTGAAGTCATTCATCATCTTCAGGACTCAGTTTCTCCATCTGTGGAAAAAAGAATCATGCCTTCTTTACATAACGTCCTCTGTCTTTTGGACAATAATCTGGGTGGAAAGTTAAAATGAACACTCACAAAAATTCAAGGCAATATTTTCCCAACAGTTATTATGAAAACTGTAAGACAAACAGTGAAAAGGGGAGAATTTTAGTGACCACCCATATCTCTTTCACTTGAATTCTACCATTAAGTTTTATCACATATTTATCCACTTAGTCATTCCTCTATTCATCTATCAATTCATCTCTTTAAAAATGCATTTCAGGGCTTCCCTGGTGGCACAGTGGTTAAGAATCCACCTGCCAATGCATGGGACAAGGGTTCGAGCCCTGGTCTGGGAAGATCCCACATGCCGCGGAGAAACTAAGCCCGTGAGCCACAACTACTGAGCCCTCAAGCTGCAACTACTGAAGCCCGCGCACCTAGAGCCCGTGCTCTGCAACAAGAGAAGCCACCGCAATGAGAAGCCTGCACACTGAAACAGAGTAGCGCCCGCTCGCCGCAACTAGAGAAAGCCTGTGCACAGCAACAAAGACCCAACACAGCCAAAAATAAATAAAATTAAATAAATTTTAAAAAATGCATTTCAAAGTAAATTAGACGTCCCTACTTTCTAAGTTCTTCAGTATGCATGTCATTAAGTTGAGTTCAACATTTGTTTGCAGTTTTCTTCTTTTGGTGTGAAATTTACATGTGAGGGAATGCACAAATCTTAAGTTTACCTTTGTTGAGTTTTGACAAACTAGTCACTCTATAATTGATCACTTGCTGCACCCCAACTCTTCTGTCCCTTCTCTGTTTATTGTACTCAGCTGGAGAAACCAAAACTACTTAAATCCAGCTCTCCAACCAATAAAAACCTATCTGTGATGTTGAATGAGATGAAACAGAAACAACTATGTTGACTGTGTGTTTAAATTCATGATTACTAGCATCAAGTGGGGGCTTCATGCTTCCTAGCAGTTATGCTGTTTGCTTAGTCAGTTTCTCCCACATTTTAAACAAGTGTTTTTCAAACTATCTGTGGTGAAGGGCCAGTTTCTTATAATTTAAAATTCATTTTAGAATAATACTTTTATAAAATACAACTAAAATGGGTTACAAGAAAAATGAAATAAAGACATGCAAAATGCAAATTCTAAATTTGTCTAAAAATTACTCTGTCAAATTGCTATAAAAGATTCTAAGTGCTTACTCTTAATTTCTGTATTTATCCTTTCATGGACAGGTAACAGAATTTGCAAGAAAGCACTGGTCTGCGTGCTACCCTTTGAGTAGCACTACTGTAAATGTCTAGACTATTTTGTACCTTCTCTCCTCAAACCGCCACCATCTCCTTGCCTTTTTTTACTCTCAGTTGATGATTTCCCTTCACCAAGACACTTGAATGAATCAGAAGAGAATTTTCACAACTCTCACCATCATGTCTACTTATCTACCTGTATCCGCGTCCATATGCACTGTCCTTTCTCATGTGACTGTGGATGAAGTGTCACATTCCTTGAAAAGGCCAATCCTTTCATCTGTTTTTGGCGTCACACTCTCTGAACTCAAGGATGTTGCAACGGCAATTCTCCCCCTCTTCTGCATCTTTGTTCCCCCTCCCCATCTCTATACATCATTCCAACATCAGCGTACAATCATGCTGTTATTGCTCCCATCTTAGAAAACCTCCCTTGGCCCTCCCTTCCTGTCCAGCTACGCACTTACCTCTCTGTCCCTTTCCTGAAAAACTCTATGAATTAGTTGTTTATACCAGCCCTCTCCAATTTCTCTCCCTAATTCTCTCTTCGACCCACTTTAGACAGATTTTCACCCCCAGCACTGCATTGAAACTGCTCTTTTTTTTTTTTAATGTCACCAAAGGCATTTGCATTTCCAAACTTAGTCCTCATCTTCCTTGACCAATTGGCAACATTTGACAGTTGATGATCCTGTTCCTTGGAACACTTTCTACTGTCTTCCGGGACACCACTCTAGTTTGCTTTTCCTCCAACTTTTCTGGACTTTCCTTTGGAAATGTTTGAGTACCCAGTCCTTGGATTTCTCCTTTTTCCTGTCTCCATTTATTCTCTACATGATCTTAGTCAACTTCATGACTTTAAATATCATCTATAGGCTGATGACTCTCAGGTTCTCAGAACCTCTCCCCTGAACCCCTGATCACCTGCTTATCATCTCTCATTGGGTGTCTAGTGAGCAACTGAGCATTTCAAACTCAACATGTTCAAGCATGGCTCCAGATACTTCCATCTGTCCCCAAATGCTTTCTCAGTCTCCATCCTTCTAAAGCCCTAAAACTTTGGCATCATCATTGGCATTTCTCTTTCTCACACACCACATCTAACCCCTCAGCGATTCTTGTTAGGTGTCTCAGTTTATCCAAATGATGAAGAGTTTTTGCATAAAGATTGAAGAGTAATACTTTTTAAAACAGAAATACTACGAGAATGCCAATATAGTCTCTGCGCCCATTGAATATGGGGATGGAAAAATGAGCAGCCTCCATTCCAGAGGGCTGCAGAGGGTTGCTGGGGCACAGAATGTTCTCAGATTCTCCACAGGCAAGAGATGAGTCAGATTTTGTAAAGAGACTGAGGATGAGAGGAATTTGCTAACATTAGAATTACTGTTCAGAGGGCACAAAGGAGAAGACTCAGGAGATAACACTGGGAGGTTATGTCATCACCATCATCATCATCATCATCGTCATGTAGTTTAACAGCCTATTAGAAGAGTAGTAGGGATACATATACATATAGATGCATTGGGTTGGACCCTAACATCTTAAATGTGATATACATGTGGCAATGTTAGTTTAATAATTTCATGCCAAGGCCAAGTAATCAATAATGAAGTCCCAAATTGTAGCTAATTTATAAGAATTGAAGAAAAAGGACAAATATTGTATGATTCCACTTACCTAAGATACCTAGAGTAGTCAGATTCATAGAAACAGAAAGAATGGTGGCTGCCAAGGGCCAAGGGAGGAAGGAGGGTAGTTAGCGTTTAATGGGTAGAGAGTCTCAGTTTGGGAAGATGAGAAAATTCCGGAGATAGATGGTGGTGGTGGTGACGGTTGCACAACGATGTGCATGTACTTCATGCCACTGAAACGCACACTTAAAAATGGTTAAAATGGGGCTTCCCTGGTGGCGCAGTGGTTGCGAGTTCGCCTGCCGATGCAGGGGACGCGGGTTCGTGCCCTGGTCCGGGAGGATCCCACGTGCCGCGGAGCGGCTGGGCCCGTGAGCCATGGCCGCTGAGCCTGCGCGTCCGGAGCCTGTGCTCCGCAACGGGAGACGCCACAAATGAGAGGCCCGCGTACTGAAGAAAAAAAAAAAAAAAAAAAAAAAAAAAAGTGGTTAAAATGGTACAATTTACGTCATTTATTTTTTACCACAGTAAAAAAATTGAAGCAGTGTGCATTTTAACACTTGCTAATCCAAGTGAGTTCACAGAATGTCAGCTGCACACACTAATAGGCGTCTAATGCTGTGGAAAGGGTTCTATTCAGTTCCTCTTGTTTAATCCTCACTCAGCCTCATCAGGGAAGTATATCTATCTTCATCATAGAAGAAGGAAAACAGAGCCAGAGAGTGTTCCTTTTGTTTGTTTGTTTGTTTGTTTTCTTTTTTAGTTGATTTATAATGTGTTAGTTTCAGCAAAGTGATCAGTCATGTATATATATATGTACACACACACATATATAAAATATATATATAAAAGAATCTGAAAAAGTATGTATATATAATATAGGTTATTACAAGATATTGAATATAGTTCCCTGTGCTATACAGTAGGTCCTTGTGGTTAGCCAGAGAGTGTTCTTATCCAGTCATATAGCTGGTAAGCAATGGAGCTGGGAATTATATCAAAGCAAATGTGTCTCCAAAGTGTATGTGCTTTCTACATGCTAACCCCATCACACTGCAATAGGGCAGATGTCAGTTCTGTTTTTAAAATGTTCTGAGGTCCACATTTTAAGCATGTGGCACAGTAACGGACCACTGGCAAACACTAGCAACAGACAGTTAAGGCAGCTTCTTTTTTTTTTTGCGGTATGCAGGCCTCTCACTGCCGTGGCCTCTCCCGTTGCGGAGCACAGGCTCCGGACGCGCAGGCCCAGCGGCCGTGGCTCACGGGCCCACCCGCTCCGCGGCATGTGTGATCCTCCCGGACTGGGGCACAAACCCGTGTCCCCTACATCGGCAGGCGGACTCCCAACCACTGCGCCACCAGGGAAGCCCAAGGCAGCTTCTTTTAGACAAAAGCCAGACTGTGCTCAAGTTGAGAAGCCAGTGCTGTGAACCAGAGCAAGCTCCAGAAGAAGTGGCCGAGGCCTTTAATGAAAGAACACTGCTCAGTGGGAACACTGCTGAAGGACTCACCAACATACATCGGATTCCTCAGCCATCTCTGCACACACAGGCAGTAATTGCTATCATGGGGCATCACCTCTGGATAACGCACAGCCAAAACACGATGTGCTCAGAGGTAAAATTAAAATTTTATATCTGTCCTTTATAAATATAAGTATTTCATAAATACAAGGCATTAAAATGATTTAGATTTCACAAAGCAGTGTGGGAACAGGAACGGTTTTATCAGATGCGTGTCATAAAGTTCATGAACTGCCAAAACAACAGTGCCCGAAAGGCATTAGGTACAGACCACTCAGGGAAGCTTTGTATAATGCCACCTTGATTTTTTTTTTTTCTTTTTCCCACCAAAGCATTTTTTGGAAAATCTATGCATGTATCCTATTGTATAGAAAACTTCAAAAGACTTAAGTGGACCACTGCAGAAACCTCAGAATACTGTCTTGAGAATACTTCAAATATTTTCAAAACACATCAGTATAAAACATCTGCACTGTAAGTTAAAGATGCCAGTTGGGTTGCCAGTAAGGGCAAAGTTTAATATTCCCAGATGTTATTATACAGTATCTATGATATGCTGGCTGAGTAGGGTATGCACATTTGTACACTGTGGTATTTTTTCAAAATGTAAATCTAGTCCCTGGAGATATAACAATAGCAAGACTGAATAAATTGTCTGAAAAGTAAAATTCATTTTTCTTTTTTATTGTTAGTTTGAAAGATGGGGGAGGGAAAGAGCAAGAGAGCTAATTCCTCTATTAAACAATATTTTTTTCTTATCAAGATTATAAGCAAATTCTTAATAAGCATAGATATGAAATGAATAGTTTTTAATTTTGGCATTGAATATTCCTATTACAGATCTTCAGGAGGAAGTAATGGAAAGTAAATATGCTCATTTACTTAATAAACTCTCTTGTTGAGGTATTGACCGTGTTATAGTATACTCCATTTTTAAAGCTTCCTATATTTTAAGACAATTGATTGAATTCTCTCTAAGATATTCAAAACAAAACGAAGCATGGTGATTTCACAACATCAAAAAGCCACACCTGTATTACAGAAGTATTTTGGAGAATTCATAACATCCTTGCCCTTGTGGGAGTTGGTAGAGACGATAGAATAGTAAAAGCAGTTTCATTCTCGAAACTTTCTCCTACTTAACTCCATTCGGATTGAGATTCAGTGATGATAATATCCACAAAGAACATTTTAAAGTGCAAAGTTATTTTGGTTAACCCAAAGAAAAATTTTTATCCAGTCACTGTCTCATTCAATTATTCAATAGATTTTGAACTCAAAATATCATTATAGAAAGCAGAAAGGGAAAGTTGTCAAGTTGCCCTTCAAAAAAGTAATAAAGCTAATGTACCAGTCTCCAAATATTCTGGCATTATGCAAAAAACCTTCAAGGTATGGGTCAGTAAACTAGGTTTCTAAACTCTAACAGTGGGCAGTTGTGCAACATTGGAAAAGTAATTTTAGCTCTTTGGAACTATGTTTCTTTATCTTCAAAATGAGAAAGGTTAGCCTGATGAAGTTAGCTTCATCATCAGAGTACCTAATTTCAGCAGTTGTCAGAGGTGTCCTAGTTGGGAACTTCCAATTAGCTTATGTAGTCAATCTGAGGACAAATGCACAATGTCTGTTTGATGTTAGGCTAGGATGATGGGGTTTTCAAAGTTTCCTTCCATCTCTAACCGTCCATGATCCTATGACTTATTTGGTGGCTATCTTTCAATTATCTTCAACAACAATGTGTTATGGGTGTTATTGGGCTAGGCAAGGAGGATACTAAAAAGTTTAAAAGGTTCCTCTTCAGTCTGATTGGGAAGATAGGTTAGATAGATAAAATTAAGGGAACAGAATTGTGTGTACTGGTTGGGAATGACGCCCTAGGACCAGAGTGTTGAGGAAGGCCTTCACAGATCGGACTGGAAAGAGTTAACAAGGTAGAAGAGGGTGGACCCGTGCAAAGGAGTGATAAGGCCTTTCTAGGTGGGATAAACAGAGTCACTAGGAACATAGGAGCAGGAATATTTAATGTCTGTCTTGGAATAATGTGTAGGCCAGTTCAGCTGGAAAGAATTGTGTTATTATTTAATGAGTCTTTAATCCCAAATTGTGTACAGCAGCTTAGCTGTTATTTTAGCAAATGTGGTAGTTATTATTGCTATATTTAGCCAGCCTGTGGTGCATCAGACTATCCAACTGTTTACAATTACTTTTGTTAACCCTAGGGAAATTATTGATGTGTCTCAAAATCTAACATTGACACAGTGGAACAATCGACAAATATTTATTGAATCCATATAGTGTGCAAGTCTTTATGGGGCCTAAAGCTGGATTGGAAAGGTTTTGGACCTAAGGGAGAACACTAGCTGCTGTTATAAAATGCCCTCGAGGAAAAGCAAAATAAAATACAAGACCATACAACCAGTTTAGCACCTTAAAAAATAAACCTTCAAGCCACCTATACTTACAAAAATGAACTTACTCATACCCATGATGCGAATGATCATCTTGGTATGCTTATCAGTCTAAACCTCTAGCTCTGGTCCAAGTCACCTTTTTTTTTTTTTTTTTTTCCGCCGTGCCACATGGCTTGCGGAATCTCAGTTCCCTGACCAGGGGTTGAACCCAAGACCTCGGCAGTGAAAGTGAGGAGTCCTAACCACTGGACCACCAGGGAATTCCCCCAAGTCACTTCTTATCCTCATAAGCTCTGAAACAGCGTTTCCTTCATTTTTTTTCACTCTGCAGATCTCTACCTGGTATCTCACAAGCATGCCAA
The DNA here is from genome assembly GCF_026419965.1 of Kogia breviceps. Lineage (NCBI taxonomy): Eukaryota > Metazoa > Chordata > Mammalia > Artiodactyla > Physeteridae > Kogia > Kogia breviceps. The sequence goes on from NC_081311.1 coordinate 145,099,477, forward strand.
ACTTTAAGCTCCAATAGATCTTGACATAATCTTCTCTCCCCAACACAACATCTCTTTCCCAAACAAAATATAACAAAAGCAGAAACCACTTCCATTGCCACTACCATCATAAAAAAGCAGCCACTAAAAAACTCCAAACCAAACAAATCCAAACCCTTCCTTTCTCTGGCAATTCGCACCTTGGTGAATGGCACTGCTTCCAATAACCCAGTCACTAGGTCAGAAATTTTGGACCCTGGAAGAAGGGCATGGTTAGATGAGGGAGTATTGCATACACGAAGCGGGTAGGGATAAGGAACCATTATGAGGCCAAGGGATGTGTCTGTCTTAATCACTGTATTTGTACAGAATCTGTCACTTAGTAATTGTCCAATAAATGTTTGTTAAATTAAGTAGAAAGTTGCCCAAGAGCAGAAATTATTGCTTTATCAGAAGGGAGGAGTAAATTATTATTCTTTTTTTTGCTTTTTTTGGACAGCATAAAATTTTGACCCACAGATTCTTAAACTGGTCCTGAGCACTTGGGTTCAGTTTCCTTAAAGGCTAAGTAGACTGAGCTAGCTTCAAAATCTACGCAGATAAAAATGAACTTATTTACAAAACAGAAATAGACTCACAGACTTTAGAGAACGAATTTATGGTTACCAGCGGGGAAGGGTAGTGGGGAGGGATAGTTAGGGAGTTTGGGATTGACATGCACACACGGCTCTATCTAAAGTGGATAAACAACAAGGACCTGCTGTATAGCACAGGGGTGATCGTATTCAGCATTTCAAGCAGCCAATTTATAAAGATACCTTTGGAATACAACTTGTTTGTAAATTGGGGATTCTTTGTACTCTATGTGACAATGATGAGTGAATATTTGAGATGCCAGAACCTAATGGTGTACTCAGAGGGGCAAGATTCCTTCCTGGGGGTAGGTGAGAGAGCTTTTCAAGATGAAAGATTTGAATAGAAACTTTTAAAAATGAGCAAGGATTGAAAAGGAATAGAGAAGGAAGACGGGCATTCTAGATGAGAGTAAAATTATGAACAAGAGCAAGAATTAACAAGGAGTACAGACGGATAGGGAGTAAATGTCTAAGTTGTGTAGGGAAGTATGAGAGAAATGTAGAAAGCACGTCACTCAAAGCACAGCTTTTTAGGAAGATTAATCTGGTGGTTACCTGTGGCATGATTTGGAATTGAGAGAGATTGGAAATGGTAAAATTGGTTGAGTCTATTTTATAAATCCTGGTATGAGGTACTGGCCTGAACCAGGGTGATAGTGGATGTACAAGGAATATGAAAAAAGATAATAGGAAATGAATGCTATTTTATTATTTCACAGAGCAGAAATTATATCCTAAGCCTTCTGATTTATAACTAATATATAAACTATAGTGAGATATTCTCTGTAAGGTCTTGTATTACTTTTCTTGAAGGTACTTTTAAAAAATTTATTTATTTGTTTGTTTTTTTTGGGGGGGCTGTGTTGGGTCTTCGTTGCAGTGTGCGGGCTTCCCATTCTCGTGGCTTCTCTTGTTGCAGAGCATGGACTCTAGGTGTGCGGGCTTCAGCAGTTGTGGCACGAGGGCTCAGTAGTTGTGGCTCATGGGCTCTAGAGCACACGCTCAGTAGTTGTGGCACACGGGCTTAGTTGCTCCATGGCATGTGGGATCTTCCTGGGCCAGGGCTCGAACCCGTGTCCCCTGCACTGGCAGGCGGCTTCTTAACAACTGCGCCACCAGGGAAGCCCTGAAGGTACTTTTTGTTTATGTAAAAATCATATTAAATGATACATAATTATACTCTTAGAGCGACCAGTTGAATTTTTTGTTATTAAAAAGGCACACTGAATCAACTATACTTCAATTAAAAAAAAAATTTTAGGGGCTTCCCTAGTGGCGCAGTGGTTGAGAATCTGCCTACCAAAGCAGGGGACACCGGTTCGAGCCCTGGTCTGGGAAGATCCCACATGCCGCGGAGCAACTAGGCCCATGAGCCACAACCACTGAGCCTGTGCGTCTGGAGCCTGTGCTCCGCAAGAGAGTCTGTGACAGTGAGAGGCCCGCGCACTGCGATGAAAAGTGGGCCCCGCTCTCTGCAACTAGAGAAAGACCTTGCACTGAAACAAAGACCCAACACAGACAAAAATAAATAAATTAATTAATTAATGAAAAAAAATTTTTTTTAAAGGCACACTGAAACTTCTATTCCCAGCAAAACTGTGAATTAGATAACATGAAAAAGTCTCTCATTACAAACCACTTGGAAATCAGGGAAAATACAACATCCCCATACATCAAAAGTGAAGAGGGAATTGAAAACGATAATGGTGTGGTGGAAGATGCTCTTACGGTGCCCTGGAGAGTTTGCTGGTCTTGTTAACCTAGAGCCCTGGGTTTATTATCCCATGCAAGAACACAAGAGGCCTTGGGCTGGTATCAGGTTAGATGACCCCATAATGCTGGAACCCCGAAAGGCTGTGGCCTCAGAGAAAGGACAGGCTAGAAATCTTCCTACCAACATGTGGAGGCAACCAGGAGCTTGATGCTTTCCACCTGTGCAGTGGGTCGACCAAAACAGTATCCACTTGAGGTTAATAACCACAAGCCCTCATGTGGATTTGTCATTTGAATTGACACTATCTGTAGGGGTCCAGGAACTCCCCCACACTGAGAAATCAACCAAAAACAAAAGGTGGTCTAGGCTAGGCTGGTATTATTTCCGGAATGCTTGGTAGAGGCAAATGCAAAACCTGCCCAGGGTGGTGGTGGTTATATCCTTAACCCTAGTTGCACATAATTGCCACAGAGGAAGCTAAACAGATTAAAATTACAAAATACACAAAGAATAATCTACTGTGAGTGAGGGTCAGAAAATACATACATCCAATAGGGTGATTAGACCCCAAGAACTTCAGTTAATGAAAGTGTTGGTTAAAATATCTGATTTATACAACTGTAGTCCTCAAAGAAGAAATTAAGAACATAAGAAAAAAAGCTATTAAAATTTTAAAGAAGTATTTTGGAGCCTCATTCTGGGCAGATTGCTTGGGAAAGGGGAGCAATTTGGGTATAAGCAGGGCTGAGACCAGTGGTTAGGAGTTGTCATAATGTCCATGGGGTGATATGAACTTCCATCCTATTCATTTAATGTTGACATTTAAAATGTGAGACATTTTGGGGTGAGGCTTAGTGGCAGGGATCTCCATGAAGTAGTGATAATTTAAGTCAAATGATGAAAGAACAGTTCTGTCCAGTTGGAAGCAAGACCCCAGCCACTGGGTAGAATATAAGGGTAGTGGTGGTAGTGATGGCGGTGGTTACAGGGGGTAGGGGGAGAGATGGGGGATAGCTGCTGACACTAGGGTGATTGTCGAGACTGTAGTCAAGAGAGCTTGAGTTTAGGGTACACGTATATCCTAGGAGAGAAATGGGTTACAAAACAAATTGTGAAAGAAGTCCCGTAATGCAGATTAGGCGTGCATAAAGATAGGGAGCAGTGAAGACATAGTTCATTCAGGATTTGAACTACAGATACCCTGGGTACCAGACTTCAAACAACAAGACTAATTCCAGACCCCACATACTGATGGGAATGGGGTTTCCAATATGTTGCCAGACGTGGTTAGGACTTGGTAAGAAGTTGAGCAAATTTAAAACCTAAATTTGGGTCAAGTTCCATGAGACAGGCACTGATACGTCTGACTGTATTTATATACCCACTTATCTCTTGACTGTGCAATGCCTTTAGGACTTAAAAAAATGAAGAATCTCACATTAGTATTGGGTCATAAAGCAATTGTCATCCTCTTTAATTTACTACAAAATGTCATACAAAATATTTCCTTTTGCACACAGTATGGACTCTATTTAAATGAATGTTACATCTCAATGAACAGATTTATGATAAGTTCATCCAACTCTTTGTTGTATGGCTTCCACTGTCACTAGAATTTCTTTTTAGGTGTTTATTAAGAGAAGCAGTTTTTCCTTTGCTGATAAAGTATTTTTTGAGGAGTGATTTTTCATTTTAGAAAATTTAAAATAAAATTTTAAATGACTGAGTTTAGAATATTTTGTTTGGGAGGGGGAATCCCAATCAGCCGTGTTCCCACCCTAACTGCCTGCTGGGTTGGTGCCCACCTATAGGTTCCATCTGGATAGGCCCTGTCAGGAGCTGCTCCCTTCTGGAAAGAGCCCGCAGCTGCTGAGCTCCCCGGATTGAGGGTCTGCTCCTGAGAACCAAAGTCCTCCGGAACTGTGCTCCTACACTGAATGTGAGTTTCCAAATACTCCTGGGCCTTTTGATTCCATTGGTTTGGTGTTCTCCCTAACCCTCAACAGAGTCCCTCTCTTCTTTTATTTTTTTTTTAAATTTTTAAATTTTTTTTGCAGTACGCGGGCCTCTCAGTGCTGTGGCCTCTCCCGTTGCGGAGCACAGGCTCCGGACGCCCAGGCTCAGCGGCCATGGCTCACGGGCCCAGCCGCTCCGCGGCATGTGGGATCTTCCCGGACCGGGGCACGAACCCGTATCCCCTGCATCTGCAGGAGGACTCTCAACCACTGCGCCACCAGGGAAGCCCCCCTCTCTTCTTTTAGAGCACCCTCCTGCTTCCCCAGCTCACAGGTGCCTGTTTTAGAGTTATTCTCAGCATGCTGTTCAGCTGGGGCTGCCGTGTATCAACACTAGGAGTACTCTGTGGCTATCTTCCAGGGTAGGAAAGTTCTGTTTCCTGTAAAATAAAAATAAAATTCCTAGATTCTGTGTTTGACTTTGAGGGCAGAGAGGAGGTTGAAGAAAATTGGTTTACAGTGTGCTCTAAAATTTCCAAAGTGTATTCCAAGATACATCTTGTCCTGAGAATCCCTTTGGAAAAAAAGATTGGTTAGGGTATCATTAGGTGGGACTTCCCTGATGGTCCAGTGGGTAAGACTCGGTTCTCCCAATGCAGGCGCCCGGGTTCCATCCCTAGTTGGGGAACTAGATCCCACATGCATGCCTCAACTAAGAAGTCTGCAGGCCACAACTAAGAACTAAAGATCCCTCATGCCACAACTAAACATGCTGCAGTGAAGATCCCATTTGCTGCAACTAAGACCCGGCGCAGCCAAAATAAATTTAAAAAAAAAAGGTATCATTAGGTTAATTTAATACAAAACATATGCAAAATATTTCTTTTTGCACATAGTATGACTTCTATTTAAATGAATGCTACATCTCAATGAACAGATTTATGAGAAATCCATCCAACTCTCTTTGTTACCTGGCTTCCACTGTTACTATAATTTCTTTAACTTTTGGTTGGTTAAAAAAAAAGTGTAGAGATCTGCATACTGTTCTGTCTTATGGGAATTCATAATCCATGGAAGCATGTTAATAGCTCTGAGAAATCCTGTTTAATTTTGATTAATCCAATGTTTTTCAAAAATTTTTGATTTCCATAACATTTTTGGAATAATACCTGTTATCATCCTGAAGGAACTAGATTGCTAGTTCTGAGCTTTGGAAAACACCAGAATTACCTGCATTCAATGGCGTTTGCTCAGGCCTCACTGACTTTGCAGCTTCTGCATAGAGGCTCACTTTTACTCTCTGGATCTTTCTTCTTTCTTGGCCTCTGTGACTTCGCTTAGTCTGATGTTCCTCCTACCACTCTGTGTCCTAAGCCTGGGTGTTCTTCAAGGTTCAGGCCTCAGCTCCCAGTTTTTTTCTTCATCTTCTTTTTAAAAACTCTCTTCCTTTGGTATTACATTCCCTCTCCTGGTTTCAATTATCATTCATACCTAGATTAAAAGAAAAAAAAAAATCAGTCCCTAATACTTCTCCTAGCTTGAGTCCTGCATCTCAAAATGCCTCCAAAACATTTTCACTTGTATATTGTTCTGCCACCTCAAATTCGACATGTCTACACTTCTCTTCCCACAATATGTGCCCCTTTCTGTGCACACAAACAATAACCAGTTACAGTCCATAAATTTGGAGAAAACCCCATTTTAATTGCAATAAAGAAGATTTAAATACTCAGGAATAAACATAATAAGAAATGTGAGAAACCTAGATGTGAAAAATTTAAAACACTCCTGAAAGCCAAAAATGTAGACTTGAACAAATGGGGAGACATTCTCTATTCCTGGATAGGATGAGTCAACATTATAAAGATGTCAGTTCTCCTTAAATCAGTGTATAGATTTAATGCAATTCCAATAAAAATACCAACAAGCTTTTTTTTATGGAGCAATATAAGTTGATACTGAAGTTCATGTGTAAAAATAAACATGTAAGAACATACAGGATAACATTCAAAATTTATGAGAAAAGAAAGACACTGAAGAAGATAAATTACTTCATGTAAAAAGGAAGGAGGTTTTAAGAAAAGAAACATTTATCTGCTAACTTCTACAAAAGAAATGCAGGAACAATAAACCAGAAATAATGAGATTGGTTACTTATAGGGAGTGGATGAGAATGGGTAGAAAGAATGTGTACAATGAATAAGGGAGACTGACATTTCTCTGTGACTGTCTTTTTATATTGCTTTGACTCTTAGAACCATGGTAGTGTTTCACTTGCTCCCCCCTCCCCAAAACAAATAATTGAAATAAGCCAGGACTTGGGGGTAACCTCAACTAGAACATGAAGGGTCATAAATGAACCTAAATGTATTAAATGAATAACATAGTCACGTTGAAATGGATGGGGAAGAAAAAACTAGCTTAACAAACCTTGGAAAAATAGTTTTTTAGCTATAAACTATAAGGCTAAAGCCAAAAGTCCCGCACAGAAATATTGTACTCTACTTAGTAAATTTGTTTCCCATGGGGATATGGGTTTGCAATTCTGAAACTACTTTATGTGTACACTATGACTGAACAAATAAGAAAATATATTGTGGATAATGTGAGCCAGGCTTCTCACTGTCGGAGAAAGAAGTTACAAATAAGGAGGGGGGGAAGGCTAAAATGAATTTTGTGGTGTTGGATTAAAATTGAAGGTATCAGTATGAACTCATGGTTTTATATATTTATAATATATATTTTATATAATGTATACATATATGTATTGTGAAAATAAAGGAAACCTCATTTAAAATGGAGTGGGGAAGTCCTGAAGCAGGAGCTCTCATATACTACCACTTGCCACTCCTTGCAGACTCCAGTGGGAAGAAGCTTGCTTTACACCTCTGCAGAAGGTGGAAAGATTTTTCTCCTTCCCTAGCCAATGAGAAACCACTACACTCAGCCAACCAGAAGCTACCACCACCCTCAACTCCTGCTCTCCTCCAATAAACTTCTGTGGCAGACAGCCCCTCATAACCTCTTCCTTTTCTCTGTAAAAGAAGATGGCTTCTCCTCTGTTCTCTAGATTTGCCTATGGTACACCATGGTTTGCATGTCCCGAACTGCAATTCTTCTGCTATTCCTGAATAAACTTAATTTTGCTAGCTAAACCACTTACCCTTTTATATATGTTGATATATATATATATATATATATATATATATATATATATATATACACACACACACACACATATATATGTGTTGATATATTCACACACACGGATGAATAGTTTTAGAAATAAATATAGGTGTGTGTGTGCATGCGTTACTATACACACATTTATTTCCTACCTTTGTTCACTGAGTGGGTCTGAAAGCAATAACAACCCAGTAGCATTGGGCATACCTAGCAACCAGATCTTGGTTTCTAACTACCACTCCACTAAAAGAAATCAGGCTTCCTTAGAAAATGATTGATTCCATGGCTGGAGCAGGGAAAATACAAAATGAGCCTGGAACATCTTCTAGTGCTAGAAAATAAGGAAATGCTCAAAAACTCATAGAGCCATTTTGAAAAGACACAAGAATCAACTTGAAAGATCTACCAATATCCAAATCTGGGGAAATTTAGCAACAAAATAAACTATGATAGCTTTGGTTTATAACCAATAGAATAAAATTAATATTCACGAATCCTTACTGATATAAATGAAAAATCAAATAAACAAATAAATTTTAAAAAGAGAAGAAAGCACAGCCCTTTCTCGAAGTAGGATTCTATTTATAAATGTGGGAGGAAAGACAAAAGTAGAAAATCACCATTAGGCAAACATCAAAGTAATAATTGTTGCAGGCAAGAACCATCAATGGATATCAAAATTAGCGGACAGAAGTATGATCAGAGACAGGATTTTGTATAGTCTCAAAGTATCTTCCACAATGTACTTATCAATTACAAAATAAAATGTAACTGTGCAGTGGAGAAAACTCATAGATAGTATCTTAACCAATGATCAGATTGAACATGAACAGTAATAAGATGTATTGATGTGTACCCCTCATATGATGTATTGAAAAAGATACAACATCACTTCTGGGGGACTCTTGCCAAAAATCTCATAACCTCAATTTATCATGGAAATATCAGAGAAATTTAAATTAAGAGACATTCTACAAGATAACTGAGCAGTATTTTTCAAAAGTGTCAATGTCATGGAAGACAAAGAAAAAGAAAACCAGAGAAACTGTCACATATTGGAGGAGACTAGAGATATGACAATTAAATGCATGTGAGAGCCTGGACCAGAAAAAGTAAGTTAGTAAGAAAACTGGAGAAATTAGTATAGGTCTGTAGATTTGCTAATGGTATTATATCACTGTTAATTTCCTGGTTTCAGTAATTTTATTATGTTTTATTTTACATTTAAAAATTCACATACATTTTACAAATACATTACATTTACAAACACAATTTTGTATTTACATAAAACATAAAATTATATTTTCCCTAAGATATTAACATTAGATAGAACTGAATAAAGTGTATATGGGAACTCTGTACAATTTTTGTCCCTTTTCTATACGTCTAAAATTATTCAAAACAATAGTTAAAAACAATTAGATAAAAGGACTTAACTACAGCTACTAGGAAGATATACTTCAATACTCAGGAACTGAAATTTTAAAAAATACTGAGAAGGCTATGATACTATTTTAATTTTAGGCTTGTTACTGTGTGTTTTAATTCAACTTATACTTTCCTTAATATGCTTTCTTACCACAAAATGATCAGGCAGTGCTGGTAAGCTTAAAGTGTTTTCCAGTATGCCATTCTTTTTCTAAAAGCCTTATATCTTGCTGTTAACATACACTTCAACATGATGGACACTAAAGAAAAGTTGAAAGATATATTTTTAGTTTATCATAGGAATATATTGGCTACTTATATTACCTTTAAGTTGTTAGATACCAAAGTAAATTTATTATTATTATTATTTTATTTTTTTGTGTGGTACGCGGGCCTCTCACTGTTGTGGCCTCTCCCGTTGCGGAGCACAGGCTCCGGACGCGCAGGCTCAGCGGCCATGGCTCATGGGCCCAGCCGCTCCGCGGCACGTGGGGTCTTCCCAGACCGGGGCACGAACCCGCGTCCCCTGCATCAGCAGGCGGATTCTCAACCACTGCGCCACCAGGGAAGCCCAATTTATTATTATTAAAAAAAATTCTCTTAGGTATCATCTTTTTTCATTCTGTCTTCATCGTATTTTAAGGTACTGAGATTCGTTGTTTTTCACAATTGTGTTTATGTATGTGTGAAACTACATCTTTCTAGATACATTATATATGCAGGCTCTCTTTCTCAGATATAGGGGAGTTTAGCTACAAATCCTCTGGAGAAAACTGGATGAGGGAGTCCTGTGCAAAGAAACAAAATTCTTTTATCCCTCCTTAGCTAGTGAAAGGCCTTCCTATTTGAGTTTTTAATACTTCAGCCTTAGGTTACAGTTGAGATACAACTAATGTGCTTTGAGTGCTCCTCATACAGTACCCTTTACTCATGATTTTGGAGTAGTAGCCTAACAACACTACTGGTGTTATAAATATGACTTTAAACAAAGCAAAGGCAGTTATTCTTTGTGACTTTTATAGTTGGAATTAGGTTCTTTACAGACAGTAATATACAGACAAAACTAAATAGAAGATCTCAGTAAAGTTCATGTGGGTTCATGTGAATGACCGGGTTCAACAGCAAAGAGAGGAATATTCAGTCACTTATTAAAAACTTTCCAGGAAGAAAATGGGAAACATTGCTGTGATTGGTGAGAAGTGCTGCTTTCCAATATTAGTTGTTTCTATTCCTTTTGAGTTCCTGTGTTTTATTTCTGGGATACTGTTTTAAAAAAGGGAAGCTGGTAAGATACCAAATGTTTCATGCTGAAATTTGAACTGACCAACAGCTTAAAATCACTGCTTTTGATTTTGAGGAGTATATGGTGAGATGTTTTCATTTTATCTAGAAAGGAAAAAAAATAATGAATTGCCATGAACAGAAGCACATCGTGCCCCTGAGAGACTGTGAGTTTCACACATGTGCCAAAATAAGGTTGTTCATTACCCCTGTGAAGGCTAAGATATCTGATGAATTTTCAGGTTACTGAAGGTGCACTATGTACCAGCCTAAGGAGTTAATTTTCAGACATCTAATTTCAGAAAGGCATTTGGTGTCCTGGCAAGGGCATTTCACTTACCCTGAAGAGTTGTGGTTGCTATGGCAACACAGCAACTTAAAATATTTCTTAGGTCACATTGCCTGTGACTTTGAATGGGTTTGGACACTCATAACACTTGTTACACTGTTGAAATGGCTTGTTTGCTTGTCCATCTTCTCAACTGGGTCCATATCAATTAGATGGTAATTCAGAGCAGACACTGAATTTTGTTCACCATAGTATCTCCATGATCATGTTAAGGGCCTAGCATTACAAAATGGGGTCCAATAATTACCTGATGAATGAATGAATGAGTGAATAAATCTCATGCTCTAATACAGATTCTGATTTGAAAAAAGGGCAAAGGAAAACAGTGGTGGCCATGTTGATGGACATAATCTTATAGATGCCAACTTTATATCAGAGGTGACCTATTTTTCCATAATGAGAACCTTTTCCTCGAAGTGTCTCCAAGTGTTCAGAGGTCCTTTCAAATTTCTGCTGTCTTAGGCCCATTCTTTACCAGTTGTTGGTGACACACATGTTGTAGACACTCTTGCTTCAGGTTCCTTAACCACTTTCCTCTTCAGCTTTGTTTAAGGGTTATAAGGTAAAATATGAAAACTCAGACAAAGTTTAAAGTCAATGCCAAACCATCATCAAAAGCAAGAGTCTCTGTAACCAGTCTACAAATTTTGCCAGTTTCTCCCTATTCAATGCACCACTCAGTATTTGACGATAGGAGTCACGCATTGAGATATGTCTTGTCCAGGTGTGTGCAGCATTGACTAAGGACATGCAATCAAGCAGTAATGTATTTTGGATGTTGTTCTGTCTGCACGTGTTCTTCTCTCATTACCGTAGCAGTGAATCTCTGCTATGGAACGTGGAACTGGTTAAGGCAGGTTCTCAAGAGTATAATTAAGGCTGTGGAGACCTGTACTGTGAGGCCTGCATGTAGACAGGCCAGTGTGCTTGCCCTCTTAGTCACCTTCTAAAAAGTTCTACTCAGTGTGATAAAAACACTTTTTTCCTAAGTTGTAAAAGTGGTAAAAAATATGACAGAAAGTTTAGAAGACAGCCAAAAGAAAAAAAATCAAAATTCCATCCCTTTGTTGCGACACTTTTACCACATTTGAGAAATCCCACCCAGTTTTTTTTGAACACATTGTTACATAGTGGTATTCACAATAAAATACATTTCACATTCTGCTATTATGTAACATTGCATCATTCATATTTCCATGTTTCCATGTTGTTATATTCACACATATTATTTATAGCTTCAGAAAGCGTATATCCTTGTTAGCCAGCTCTGGAAGGATAATATATACACCAAGGGATGAGACAATTGTGTGTGGGTTTTTCGTTTTGTTTTGCAAACCTGTAAGTTTACTGCTATAGTGATTTAGGACTGAGTTAGCTTATTACATTTATGTAAAAGTAATTACTTTTCTGTAAGTATAATAATGTCATAATAAATATATATAAATAATAAATATAACTTGTTGAAGGTATCCTCAGCTCTTCCTTTTAGTTAACACAATCATCTGAATTTCTCTCTCCTTCCCCCACCTCAAGAGACTGTAGTTAAGGCGTTATTAGATTTTATTATCCCCTTTGTGGAAATGAAAAATACCAAAGAGCTTAAATGGCTTTTCTAGTTTTAAAACAAGTGGCAGCCACAGTGTAGCACTCTTGAGTCTTACTATAGACTGTGGTACTATGGTTTTGGCTCCTAGCATCTTTTCTTCCATTTTTCCTTCTTATAACAGGTCCCATTTCTCCCTGGCCTGGTTGATCACTGAACCCATTCACTTGGACAAAATATTAATCCAGAGGTGAGAACATCCAAGCAATTATCATTCTTCCCTGGGATTGATTTAAGGAAGTTGGGGTTGCCCAACTAGGAAGATGTTAAGTCGGTGCTGCTGGCAGCTATTTTTCCTGCCATCTGGGAGAAGGTGTGTGTTCAATTAAAAAAAAAAAAAAAGCTGAACAGAGATGAGAGGTGGTGAGACAGAGAGCTGAAGCACTAAGGTCCTGGCTCCTAGAGCTCTTCATTCAGTTCTGGGAATTACTCTCGTGTCTTTTCTGCCACTGTGAGGCAAAAAACTCAAACTTTCTTATGTTAGGTTTCATTGTGTTTTTATAACTTGCAACCAGAAAAGTCCTAACTCATTCAGTTCCTGTAACTGTAGATAAGACATTTATCTACCACCAGTGAAGAGCACCCTCAGTAGATACGGTTAAGAGACTCAGCTCCCAATAATAAGGTAAAGCTGTGAAAACGAGGTAACATACATATTCTGCAGAATATTTTGGAAATTAAGCATTTTCACTTCTTTTGATAACCAGTTAATGTTTGAAGAATCTAGGCCCACTAGAATCGATAACGTAGATAGTTCCCAAAGTGTAGGCCAATAGACTTGCAGTTCATATGAGGGTGTGCGCTAACCTAAAATGCAGGAGGGTGGGATCAGAAAGTGAGAAAGAGGTAAGAACCTAATAGTCCTGGATTGACCATGATTTCTTAGGAATTAAACAATATGCGGGAAAGAGGGGTTGAGAGAGATAAGAACCAAGAACCAATGGCTGTCACATTTCTGTACCCTTTAAAAAAAAATCTCTGTAATATATTAGATTGCTAATAGTTCCATTGTTTTTAAAGAAGTAAAAACTGTTAACAGATGAACAGAAAAGCTCTGGTGCATAACATGGTTACCTTACTGTTTTTTAACTATATTAACACTCTATTTGGATTGATTGAATTAATGATAGTTAATTCTGTTGATGGGAGTTGGGGGGGAACTAATTTGATAAAAAAGACCTGAATTTATTATATCATTGTTAAGTAAATAGTATAATTTTGAAGAAATCTCAAATTTTTTCTTGCAGGCATTTTTGAAAAAAGAAAATATTTACATTTAAAATATTAACATTCTGCTACAGAAAAACAAAATGAAGATAAAATGCCTTAGTACTTTAAGCTTAATAAAGCATATATTCATCATGATCACTATATATTTTTAATTTAACATGGTAATATAAAATCCAGATTAAGACATGAAAATGACATTGACAGAACAGTTTTGCAAGAAAAGTGATTTTGTTAGGGCAAACAGTAAGGCTGTTAGCGTCATGCATTAATATTTTATTTTAAATAATTGTGTGATTATCCGTTTAGTAACATATGAATTCCCTAGCACTTTTGTTTTATAACCTCATTCTTAAAAATTCCAGTGGCTTGTTTTCTTGTATGTTCCCTAATTGTGGTGATCTTAAACAGATCTTCAGTTTTAAATCTGCCAGTTGTTCTAATACAGATGCATAAATATATTTTCTCCAGTTGGCTATTTATTACAAAGACAGCTTGTTTGTGGGCACCGTTAGGACATCTGCATTTTATTGGATTTAATTTTTAGTAATAAAGACCTCCCACATTTATAGATTCTTTCCAGCACAAATTAGCCTGTGTGGGAAGCAAAGAACCATCAGTCAGGGAGAAAAAGTGAATCCATATGGTGCCAATGATTCTGTTTCCCTGACTACAATGAAGAAAGAGTTGAGCATAGACAGTTTCCCCTAGCAGATCTTTGTTTTTTTCTCAAAAGCTTGCTAAAACAGGATTGGTGTCAGTCCCAACGCAGTACCTTTCAGCCAGCCCAGCTCATCCATGTACCACGCATCAAGTCATAGAAGCTTAACTGAAATAAGGAGGGTGAATTCTCCTCTTCTTCTAATCTTGCTCTGTTTCTCTTACATGTGTGCCCAGTCCCTTGCTCTTGCCATTCTCTTCCATTTTGGGGCTCACCCCTGCCCTATGGACTTGTTTTGTTTTTGCCAATCCAAATCCTCAGCACTTTCTCAGGGCTTTGGTTCAGGTTCCCAGTTGGAAATAGGGTCTTTGCAGATGAAACCAATTTAAGATGAGGTCATACTGGATTAGGGTGGGCCCTGAGCCAATGACTGGTGCCTTATAAGAAGAGGGAAATGTGCCCACATAGACACAGGGGGAGAACACCGTGTGATGACAGAGGCAGAGATTTGAGTGATGTGTCTATAAGCCAAAGAAGGCCAAGGACTGATTGCTGGCAACCCCCGAAAGCTACAAAGAGGAATTCCCTAAGAATTCTTCCTTGCAGCTTGGAGAGAAAGCATGGCTCTGTTGACACCTTGATTTCAGACTTCTAGCTTCCACATTTTTGAGAGAATAAATTTCTATTGTTTTTAGCCACTCAGTTTGTGGTTATCTGTTATGAAACTAATGCACTAGTTAAGGAGGCAGAAATATGAACAATAAACTGTCACACAGTTTTAGAGACCTATGGAAGCATAAAGAAAGGAAACATTGCTTTCTAAATGTCATGGGCAATAATTTTTGGAACATCAGGTTTCTTTGCAGAAACTTAGTAAGCTATCTGACTTTTAAATGTACTGTGTGATTCTTTTTTTATTGAGGTATGATTGACATACAACATTACATGAGTTTCAGATGTACAGCTAAATGATTCCACGTTTGTATGTACAGTTGCAAAATGATCACCACAATAAGTCTAGTTAACAGTCTGTCACTATACATAGTTACAGAAGTTTTTTCTTGTGATGAGAACTTTTAAGATTTATTCTATTTTTTCTTGCGATGTGAACTTTTAAGATTTAGCATTTTTTAAATATGCAATACATTATTGTTAACTATGGTCACCATGATGTACATTATATCCCCTTGACTTATTTTATAACTGGAAGTTTGTACCTTTTGACTCCCTTCAGCCATTTCACCCAATACTTACACCCTGCCTCTGGCAACCACCAATCTGTTCTCTGTATCTATAAGCTTTTTTCCTTTTCTTTTCTTTCTTTCTTTTCTTTAGATTTCACTTATAAAGGAGATCATATGTTATTTGTCTTTCTCTGACTTATTTCAGTTAGCATAATGCCCTCAAGGTCCATCCATGTTGTTGCAAATGGCAAGAGTTCATTATTTTGTATGGCTGAATAATACCCCATTGCATGTATGTACAAATACCACATCCTCTTTATCCATTCGTCTGTTGATGGACACTTAGGTTGCTTCCAAATCTTGGCTATTGTAAATAATGCTGTGAACATGGGGGTGCATATATCTTTTCGAGTTAGTGTTTTGCTTTCTTCAAATGAACACCCAGGATTGGAATTGCTGGTTTGTATGGTAGTTCTATTTTTAATTATTTTGAGAAAACTTTATACTGTTTTCCACAGTGGCTACACCAACTTACATTCTCACCTAGAGTGCACAAGTTTCCCTTTTCTCCATATCCTCAACAACAATGTTATTTCTTGACTTTTTAATGATAGGTGTTCTAACAGGTGTGTGGTGTATCTCATTGTGATTTCGAATTGCATTTCCCTGATGATTTGTGATGTTGAACATCTTTTCATGTTGGCCATCTGTATGTCTTCTTTGGAAAGAAGTCTGTTCAAGTTGTCTGACCATTTCTATTTTACTTTATTTTATTTTATTTTGGCTGCACTGCACAGCTTGTGGGATCTTAGTTCCCTGACCAGGGACTGAGCCCGGGCCCTGAGCAGTGAAAGCACAGAGTCCTATAAACCCTGGATGGCCAGGGAAGTCCCTCTGTCTATTTTTAAATCATATTTTTAAAAGTATTGAGTTGTATGAGTTCTTTATGTATTATAGATATTAACCCCTTAACATATATATGATTTGCAAATATTTTATCCCATTCAGTAGGTTGCCTTTTCATTTTGTTGATTGTTTCCTTTGCTGTGCAGAGCTTCTTAGTTTGATGTAGTCTCACTTGTTTATTTTCACTTTTGTTGCCTTTGCTTTTGGTATCAAATCCAAAAAAATCATCACCAAGATTGATGTCAAGTTGCTTACTGCCCATGTTTTCTTCTAGGAGATTTATGGTTTTAGGTCTTATATTCAAGTCTTTAATCCATTTTGAGTTAATTTTTGTGTATGGTGTAAGGTAGTGGTCCAGTTTCATCCTTTGCATGCAGCTGTCCAGTTTTCCCAGGATCATTTATTGAAGAGATTGTCCTTTCCCCGCTGTATATCCTTGGCTCCTTTGTCATAAATTAACTGCCATATACATTGGTTTATTTCTGAGCTTTCTATTCTGTTCTATTAATCCATGTGTCTGTTTTTATGCTAATACCATTCTCTTTAGATTACTACTGCTTTGTAATATAAATAGTTTGAAACCAGGAAGCATGATGCCTCCAGCTTTGTTCTTCTTTCTCAAGATTACTTTGGCTATTTGGAGTTTTTTGTGCTTCCATACAAATTTTAGAATTGTTTGTTCTATTTCTGTGAAAAATGCCATAGGAAGTTTTATAGGGATTGCATTGAATCTGTATATTGCTCTGGGCATTATGGACATTTTAAAAATACTAATTCTTCCAATCCATAGCACAGAATATTTTCCATTTATTTGTGTCTTCTTCAATTTTTTAAAAAAATTTATTTAATTCATTTATTTTTGTCTGCATTGGGTCCTCTTTGCTGTGCGCGGGCTTTCTCTAGTTGTGGCAAGCGGGGGCTACTCTTGGTTACGGTGTGCAGGCTTCTCATTGCGGTGGCTTCTCTCGTTGCGGAGCACGGGCTCTAGGTGCGTGGGCTTCAGTAGTTGTGGCTCACGGGCTCTAGAGCACAGACTCAGTAGTGTGGCACACGGGCTTAGTTGCTCCGCAGCATGTGGGATCTTCCCGGACCAGGGCTCAAACCCATGTCCCCTGCATTGGCAGGCGGATTCTTAACCACTGCACCACCAGGGAAGCCCTCTTCAATTTTTAAAAATCAATTATTATTATTTATAAATTTATTTATTTATTTATGGCTGCATTGGGTCTTCTTTGTTGTGCACGGGCTTTCTCTAGTTGCGGTGAGTGGGAGCTACTCTTCGTTGTGGTGCACGGGCTTCTCATTGCGGTGGCTTCTCTTGTTGCGGAGCATGGGCTCTAGGTGAGCGGGCTTCAGTAGTTGTGGCATGAGGGCTTAGTTGCTCCGAGGCATGTGGGATCTTCCTGGTCCAGGGCTCAAACCTGTGTCTCTTGCATTGGCAGGCCGATTCTTAACCACTGTGCCACCAGGGAAGTCCCTATCTTATTATTTTTGATGGAATTGTAAATGGGATTGTTTTCTTAATTTTTCTTTATGACATTTTGTTGTTACTGTATAGAAACAACAGATTTCTATGTATTGATTTTGTATCCTGAAACTTCACTGAATTCATTTATTAGTTTAAAGTTTTTTTGGTGGTCGTTAGGGTTTTTTTTTTTTTTTTTTTTTTTTTTTTTTTTTTTGCAGTATGAGGGCCTCTCACTGCTGCGGCCTCTCCCGTTGCAGAGCACAGGCTCCGGACGCGCAGGCTCAGCGGCCATGGCTCACGGGCCCAGCCACTCCGCGGCATGTGGGATCTTCCTGGACTGGGACATGAACCTGTGTCCCCTGCATTGGCAGGCGGACTCCCAACCACTGAGCCACCAGGGAAGCCCTATGGTTTTTTACATTTAATATCATAGCATCTGCAAATAGTGACAGTTTTTCTTCTTCATTTCCAAATTGAATTTCTATTCTTTCCTTTTTTTTTTTTTTTTTGCTTTTTTAGGTATATTTTATTTTATTTTTTTAACATCTTTATTTGAGTATAACTGTTTTACAATAGTGTGTTAGTTTCTCCTTTACAACAAAGTGAATCAGTTATACATATACATATGTTCCCATATCTCTTCCCTCTTGCATCACCCTCCCTCCCACCCTCCTTTGCTTTCCTTTTCTTGCCTAATTGCTATGGCTTGGATTTCCAATTACTGTGTGATTTAAAATGAGTCACCTCATCACTCTGAACCTGTTTATCATCAGTGAAAGAGGGGCTTTGGCCCTCCAGATGATCTCTGAAGTCTGTTTCACTTGTAATATTTCATTCCTCTAAATCTGTAATATAGTCTGATTTTTCTTGAATTGTTTATGTATAATTTTAAAAGTTATTAGGTTAAGGGGCAAAAAGTCACCTATGGGATTTAGGTGTCTCCTCTTCCTGCCCCTCTTTCCCCTGAAAGGGATGAACTGAAGTGTGTGACTGGAGTATTTTATTCTCCAAGATGAGCTTCATTTCAGGTGTACAGAGATGAAGGGCAAACTTTTAGCTTAGGTGCTGCTCAAGCCGCCTTCTCTCTGGCAAGCATGTTTGAATAAAGAAATAAACACTAACATCTGTCCATGGACTAATCAACCTAACAGTATAGTTGAACAGAGGAAATTAATGTGGGTTTGAATCTGGGCTTGGGTGGACTCCCCGCGCAGGCAGTTTAAAATTCCTAAGCCTGTTTCTTTATCTGTAAAATGGCAATAACATAATCTTATTGGTCATCTAGAGGATGACATGAAACAGAATACTGTATATATTTTTTAAATGCCTAGTATCCAGTGGACACTTAAAACTGTTACTTGCCTTGATGATATCCCTTATTTGTGGAATCTAAAAAATACAACAAATATTGTATTTGTGAATATAACAAAAAGGAAACAGACTCACGGATATAGAGAACAAATTAATGGTTACCAGTGGCGGGGGGGAGGGGCAATACAGGGGTGGCGGAGTGGGAGGTACAGATTACGGGGTGTAAGATTAGCTACAGGGATGTACTGTATGAATACAACACGGGGAATATAGCCAATATTTTGTAATAACTGTAAATGGAGTTTAACCTTTAAAACTTATGTAAAAAAATAGAATTTAAAAAATCACCAACCTATACAATCAAGAGCAAACAAATGCTTGTTGTTTGAAACGACTTTAAAAAAAAGTTAATTGCTTACAAAATCCTCGCTTAGAAACGAAACTGAAAACCTCTGGGGTACCCCAGCCTGCCGGGTAGGCTGGAGTCGGGAATCAAACACCCTTCTCCCCTCTCCCTCCCCTCCCCCCGCCCACCGGCAGCCCACAGCTGCCGTGAGGCCTAACAGAAACGCCGGGAGGAGTCAGAGGCGGGGCCGGCGGAAGTGCTCTCTCGCCGCTGTCAGCTGCGCCGGAAGTTCCTGGCCCGGCCTGTTGGTAACCTTGGGGTCTTCGCCGCCCGAGCAGCCACGGCCGCCGCGGGGGTGGGCTTTGCTAGTCCGAGCCTCAGCCGGGGCCAGGTCTGTTAGGTACCAGGAACCGCCGGGTTGTGCAGGAGTTCGCTGAGGTTCCCGGGGAGTAGGAACCGCGGGCGCAAGGCCGCCGAGCCGACATGTCTCTAGTGGCAGAAGCCTTCGTCTCGCAGATCGCAGGTAGCGTGTGCATGGCCGCGGACCCGGAGGGAGGCGGGGACCGGTGTGGGGCAGTCGTGGGGAGCACTGTGGGGTTTAGAACTTCAGGTTTCTTCCAGCCTTGCAGCATTAGACGCTGAAACCAGGCCTGGGGATGGAGGTGGGCACTGACTACCAGCCGCATCTCACAGATGAGAAAACGGAGGGGGAGAAACTTGGCCAAGGTCACCCCGTGGGACTGGGAGTTCCATCTACTTTTCCTGGGCACTGCTTTGTCCAGCTGCCCACTGGGCCTGGAGGTGTTGGGGTGCGTGGAGAACGCCGTGGGTTGGAATTAAGGTGGGTGCGTGGCCACAGGGGCAGGGCTTTCGAAGGCTTCAGTGATTAAGTATGGGGGCAGCCTCGGTTTGGGACCTGAAGTTTAAGGTGATTGTCACTAGTGAGTCGCCATTGTCATTTGAGTGGCCACCGAAGTTTCCTCTCCGAGCAGCACAGTATTACCATTTGCTAAGTGTGTAGGATTCATTGACACATTTTTAAGTCTACATGAATTTTTTGAAACACCTTTGATTTGAGGGACTGAACATGATTGATGTAAATAGATTTACAATGTATTTCTGTTATCGATGTTCTTATTTGCTGTAGTGAAAGAAATTAAATATTGTTGAGAAAGTGAGGAGACTATTGTAGGTGTAGGTTGATGGGTAATAGTTAATCTTTAAATGGAGTTAAACATTCTAGCAGTATTTTCACGGTGAGTACGGTAAATATTCAGTCACGAGGATAAATAGGTACATTTACAATAAGGTGGTATTTTTGAAATGGAAAGTACTGAATGTGTTATAGAATTTGCCAAAATGTTTTTCATTGCCTTTGTGTGAACATAGTTCTTTTTTCCTTGTTTCACTTAAAGACTTTTCTAAAAGAGAGGGAAACTCCCACTAGATTGCAAGCTTCATGAAAGCTGGGATAATACTTATTTTTTCTCTAGTATCATTTTTTCTTTTTAAAATTTATTTATTTATTTTTGGCTGCCTTGGGTCTTCATTGCTGCGTGAAGGCTTCTCTCTAGTTGCGTTGAGCGGGGGCTACTCTTTGTAGCGGTAAGCAGGCTTCTCATTGCAGTGGCTTCTCGTGTTGCAGAGCACAGGCTCTAGGCATGTGAGCTTCAGTAGTTGTGGTACGTGGGCTCAGTAGTTGTAGCTCGTGGGCTCTAGAGCGCAGGCTCAGTAGTTGTGGCGCACGGGCTTCGTTGCTCTGCAGCATGTGGTATCATCCCGGACCAGGGCTAGAACCTCTGTCCCCTGCATTGGCAGGTGGATTCTTAACCACTGCACCACCAGGAAAGTCCCTGTCTCTAGTATCTTGAGGACCTGTCAGTTGGTGCTCAGTAAATATTTGCGACCTGAATCAATGAATAATCTTGAGATTTCAAACAACGATTATTTCTATTTATACCATTTATGTTTTTAAAAAAGTTAGATCATTAATTTAATTTAGATTACTGCTATGTTAAAATATTTCAGTGTATGCTGATATTGGTATACTGTATTCCCTAATGTGTGGTTTCTTTTAAAGAAAAAATGATGAATATCTTTTAGTAAGCTTTTAATAAGTTTGGAACTTTGCTTCCATTAGTGGAATTTAAGAATTTCTAGGAATTTTATCAGTCTGCCATCTTAGCTATTTGGAGTGGTCACTCTAGGAGGAGACGTTTATAGATGAGTAATTCAATAAATGGTGTTGGGACAACTCCTAAGTCATAACATTGCAAGAATAAATTCCAAATGAATTAAAGATTTAAGTGTAAAATAAGAACAAAAACCAAATTGTAATAAAATAATTAGGAAAAAATATCGGAGATATAGCGTAGGAGGCCCAAACAAGACACAGAATTCAGAGTTCATGGAAGAAAATAATTATGGATTTTATTGCACATAAATTTAAAAAGCTTTGTATGATAAGAGACATCAGTTTCTACACATTAAGAAAAAGACAGTCCAACAGAATCAAAGATAAAGGACCAGGAACAGGCAGTTCACAAAAGGGGAAATGCAAATCAGCAGTGAATGTATGAAAGGATGTTCTCCACTAATTTCCACTCAGTTGGACCCTCAAAGTACTGGTGAGTCTGTAAGAAATCACTGCTTTTTGGGAACTTAACATAGCAATATTTATTTAAATGCCATTAATTGACCCAGAAGTTCTTCTTCATGGGATTTATCTCATAGAAATAGAAGGACCATTATTTAAAGAAATATACAACAGTAATAATTGTAGTATTATTTGTAATAGCAAAAACCCAGAAATGTCCTAAGTTATGGCATGCCCACATTATTACAGATACTAAAAATGAAGAGGTATATCTGTTAAATGTATTGGCTTGAAAACTCCGATTATCTTAAGTAAAAACAAGTTATAGAATAGTGTATATGTGTGTATGTATATAGTATGAACCCACTGTTGTTAAATAAATGAACCCTGTATAAACATGTATATGTAAGCAAAGAAAAATATAGAAGAATATTCAACTAATTTTAACTAGTAATGTCAGGGTAATAAGGATAGGATGTTGGTGGAGTGAGAATATTTTACTTTTGAATTTAAATGGTTCTAATTTTAAAAATTTGAAAGATTATATTTTGGCAACAGCGAAAATAGGTATTTGACTTGTAAGTGTGACTCAAATCCAACAACTAATCACAGCATTCTGCCTCTGGCAGTAATATGGTTTTCTTGGAAGAGATCAACCTCAAGAGATTAGAGATACATATCTACATAACTTAATCAGTAAATGTGAATCTGTTTTTGTAGTTGAGAGCTCTATTTTTAATGTGTTTAACACTTTGCTTATTATTCTTTCTTTCAGTGGGCCAACAAACTGGTATTTCTTTTGGAAACATTTAACGGGCATCTTACATCTGTCTGTGATATTCATGAAGTGCCCTCCTTGAGAACCTCATTCATAAGGAGATCTTTTTGAAAGCCTTCTCTGAACTCCCCCATTTAAATGAACCACTTCTGTCTCTTTACCACTAGTGTATCTCTCACCAAGTCCTCTCAATTTTTACTCCTTATTATGACTCAGTAGGTATTCTCTCCATCTCCACTGCTATATTATTACCTTAGTTTAGGGCTTTGTTATTTCTTGCTTGGATTACTGTAGTAGTGTCTGAATAGGTTTTCCTGTTTTCAGTCTGGTCTCTTTCTAGTACAGCCTCTACACTGCAAAGCCTCAGTGGGTTTTTGTCTGTTTGTGTTGTTTTATTTTTATTTTTGTAAAATGCAGATTTAACTCCTCTTGTTTTAACACCTCATTGGTTCCCCACTGTCAGTAGAATGGAGTGAGGCATACAAGAGCCTCCATGAGTTATATTCCAAGTCTGTCTCTCCAGCCTCATCTCTCATCACCCCTTTCCTTGAACTCTTGCCTTTCTAAACTATTAGTAAATAAATAAACTATTATTAGTGTCCATCTTTGGCAAATGTTGCCTTTTCCCTGAACTGTCCACTTTGCTTGGATAACTCCTGTCTGTCCTTTAAGACTCTGAGCACATTTTAGCCTGTAAGTCTACCTGACATTTTTTTTCTGTGTAATAAGAAAGGTTTATTGTTTTTTTCTTTTTTTCTCATAATAAAAATGATACATTACTACTGTAGAAAATGAAAACAATCCAAAAGAATACAAAGTAAAAATCACCTAAAATCATAAATTTAAAATCTCATCCTCATCATCAAAACTTTGGTGAACAAAGCTACCTCATTTACTCTCCCTACAAATAAAAAAAAATGAACATAATATATAATATGATTACTTTTTTGTAATCTGTTTTGTCATGTAGCATATCGAGATCTCTTTCCATGTCTATGAATGGACTGACATATATATCATCATTGTTAAATGGTTGCATTAGTATTCACAGTAATGAAGAAAACATAATTAGCTTATCTAGTCTTATTATGATGGGTATTTGGGTATTGTATTAGTTCGGCCTGAGAAGCAGAAGTGGTAGGAGCTGTAGTGCTAGTTCTAGCTCTGTCTACACACACACACACACACACTCGCACGCACGCACGCACGCACGTGCGCGCGCTCAGGTGTGCATGGAACTGGCTTATGCTGTTGTTGTGGGGTTGGCCAAGCAAATGCTAAATTCGAAGGCAGACAGCCCTGAAGGGGGTCCAGGAGGAGGAGGGAGCACGTGCCGCAGGTGCTGCTTGCGGAGCCCCAGCTCAGGGAGGACTTAAGGTCCTCTGTTAGTAAGTTGGGCCCACCCAGGATAATCTCCCTTTTGATTAACACAAAGTCAGCTGATCCTGGACTTTAATTGTATCAGCAAAATCCCTTCACAGCAACGCCTAGATTAGTATTTGAATAACTGGGAGGTGTTTGCTACAAAATGGCTGTTGCCTCCCTTCTGTCTTCCCAAAACCTGCTGGAGGATACCCCTTGTAGCTCACCCTAATAGATAGTAGAAGGGGTATTCTGGCAGATGTAGTTCAGTCTAGCCAGTTTAATGCACCTCAAAACCATCACAGGTGTATATGACTTTGTAAACAGTGCTTACAAATACATATTTGTGTATCTGAGTAGTTTCTTTGGATAAATTTCTTAAACTGGGAGAGAATTTTGAATTTTTCTTTTAACTCAGTGACATGGAAATAAATGGTAGCTTATGATTTTGAATTAATAGCTTGGATCTCTAGATAATGATATGCTAGATTAAGAACTTTAAAAGGATGAAAATAGTCCTGGATATTGAGTGGTTTTCAAAATCTTTTGTAACAGCCTGTGTATTTTAAATTTTAACTTGTTTTTTTAACTGGCAAAATTTTCCAATACATTAGTTGAGTTTCAGATTTTAAAAAATTATTTTTTTCAGATAGTTGGGTAGGCACATATCCCGGGGAAGGATTGAGTATTCCAATTTGGGTTGTATGACCATATTTGGAGTATTCACTGTAGCCAAAAGGACAGAGTACTGTGATAGGCCTGACTCACTTGCCCATCTCTTTACCAGGAGTGACTCCAGCTTTTAGGGCTCCACAGTGCCACCAGATACACGCAAAAAGTTAGAAAGGTGCTGAGCGCTAAACTGCAGGAATCTCCTACAGTGTTGATCACTTCCTTCACCTTGCTTACTTCCTGTGGACTTGGAAGTGAAAGTCAGACCTGGGTTCTTATTCAGCTACTTGCTAAATGTGTGACCTTGGGCAAATTACTTGCCTTTTTAAGCCTTAGGTTTCTTATTTGCAAAGTGGTAAAGATAATTATAGATTATTTAAGGAATAGATGACAAAAGATAGAAAATGCTTGGCATTGTGTCTGGCACATAGTAAGCACTCAATAAGTGTTCATTAATATTTTTAGTTCATTTACCTATCAGTTTTTCTCTTTTACTGGACTTTGCTTCTGTCCTCCTGTGTGAAGATACAAATTTGGTAAAGCTTTTAAAATTACTTATAAACAGAATACATAATTTATTTCAATAATATAAAACATCTGTAAAGAGTTATTTTATTAAAATTACTCCTGTAATAAATTATTATGAGATATTTGTTTCAAGATTATACCTTTGATAAGTTCCAGCCATATTTATCTTCATTATATAATTGAATATTCAGTATAGGTCATAGGTATAAATACTCTGAGACTTTTTCAGTGGTGATTTGTTTGTTAGCATTGCCGAAAGGT
The DNA here is from genome assembly GCF_026419965.1 of Kogia breviceps. Classification (NCBI taxonomy): domain Eukaryota; kingdom Metazoa; phylum Chordata; class Mammalia; order Artiodactyla; family Physeteridae; genus Kogia; species Kogia breviceps. The sequence goes on from NC_081311.1 coordinate 145,124,907, forward strand.
TTTAGCCTTAAAAACTTAGCTGCTGAGTATCTGGTTGATGATAAGAGTAAGCGTCGGTTTTTGACCCACTGTGCTAGATGATATATTGATACATAGTTGCTAGTATTAACAATTTGACCATGTTAGGCATTTTTCTTGTTTTATGGATGAGGAAATTGAAACTCTGTTAGTTAATAGAGTATAAAGGTTAGGAACAAGGCCATTGGAGTGAGACAACTGAATTCTAAGCTCAGTTCTGCTTTCTGTTTTATGATCTTGGGCAGAGCTTTCTAGGCCACAGTTTGCTTATTTGTGAAAAGGGATAGTATATTTTATAATCTAAGCACCTAGGGTAGTACATGGTATGTTCAGTATGTGGTAGTTTGTTACTGCTTTTGTTTCCTAGGTGCCTCTGAGGATGTTACCTTTGTAACCTTTACCATTTTGGTCAGCAAAATATCCAAAGTGTCTTTATTTTTATTAACTTCTATACCATAATTTCTGAATGATCTTATTACTTCACTAATGTGTTGATATAGTTTAAGCATATTAGTTAATTTCATCATACTATGATTATTATTAATCTTTTGAAATCAGGACAATATCTGTTATGTTCTTTATTTAGAAGCTCTGTAAACTATGTAAAGGATGAAAAAGAAGACTTGGAATATTTCATTTATCTCATTGTGAGCACGCAGGTGCTTAATTATTTAAATTTATTAATAATTTCATTCTCACAGTTGCATTAATTTATGGTATGATCTAGGAAAGTAGTTTTACAGGTTCCATGGCACCCATATGTAAGCATTTTGAAAGTAAGTATAATCAATATAGGCATGTTTTAAAAATTTTGTTTTTATATCAATAATAAAGTGCTTTTTATTCCATCTTTCTTCCACATGAATACTGGGAAATTTGGACTTTGAAAGCATTTCAGAAGTGTCTTAGAGGCCCAAAGTGGAAACTATGGGTTAAAAGTCCTTTGTAAAATAGAAGTGATGCTATTGCTCACAAGATTTATTAAGAGTGAAGGAAATGGTAGTCAAGGCTATTACATCTGTATATCTAATATCTAATAATTGCAACAGATATTTGAAAAAATACAATGTGTTCAATTCTTTTGCTCTTGGAAATAAAGATATTTTGTTAGTTATTTGTAGTTCACATTCTGAGGATTCTCCAGTATTGAGGAAGGCACTGAGGAATTATTGAGAAGTTATTGAAGTGGCCATTACATTTCAGAGAATCTTTTTTCATTTGTATTAGTTGTATGAATAGACTCATACCGTAGTGCTTATCACCTTGGCACATGTAAAGTTGATATTGAAGGGGCAGATGGAAAAGCAAAACAAAGACAAAATAGGTTATACTTCAGATTAGAGGCAAAAAACAGTTTATTGACAGCAGTGTGACCTATTTTATCATATGAATAGGTTGAAAACCAGATTCTTAAAGGCAATGTTTATTTCCTTTTAGAAAACTTTGGTATGCTGTTACGATCACTTGAAAGGCTTGTTTTGATCGTATAATAGTCCATATTAAGCATAATGTGAGTTTTGATATTCTTGTGTGCTTCATTAACATTCTGTACTCTGAAATTACATGATTTTTCATTTTTAACTTAAAGGATTTTGGTGATATATGTCCCATAAAATTTGTCAGTCTTCTGTGAAGACTTTTGAGTTATTAATGTTAGCTCAAGCCTTTCATATATGAGTGAAAATTGAAAGAAAACATGAAACTTCTTAACATTTTTCAAACATGTTTGATATTTCTTGATAAGCAGTTTTCAGTTGGGCTGAAGATGTCAAATGAAGATGAGATATTAAATTCACGCTTCTCATTTTTTGTTCAAAGACAGAAGTTATAATATTCAGCAAATCCAGCTACAGACATTTATGTGTAGAAGTTTCTGCCTTGCCAGTAAGAGAAATGCACGTTTTAATTTTTTATTGCTTTGTAAATGATCCTGTACTCTATTCTTGAACACTTTTCTTATTTTTGTACGCTCTATAAATGAATCATGGTTTTGAACTTTCCTACATCAGTAATAAAAATGAAATTTGATTGCTTAGTAATAAAGAAGATTCTTTTCATGAAAACAATCATTTTGTCATGGCAATTCCCATTGACTGTAACTGCATTAGCAAAATAGAAACCATAAAAAGCATTTCATTATGCTTCTACACTTAGATATGTTTTTGTACTGATTATGTATTTTTATCTCTAAGAACTTTTATAAACCAGAGAAGTTTCTTCATGGCTTAACCTGAGATGTTAACATTCCTAATTTGGTTAGATGGTTTTATTTCCAGACTTATAGCAATTTTTTACTGTCAGATATCTTTTAGGCTTTAGATAGCAAAAGACCTGCTTGTATTTTCCACAGAATATATTTTTAGGTTGAGTATCTAATTTGCATTAGGTGCTCTGCTAAGTGCTGGGGTACAAAAATGAGTAACAGTTGTTGCGATTGTTGAACTAACATTCGTGTGTTGGACAGATCCATTGAAACAAATACAAAATGGTGTATCCTGTAATAGAAATGCTAATTTACTGAGCCTTTTACCTCCCTTCTCTCAAACTGAATTAGGGGTGTTAGATATTTAGTGAACATCTCAACCCTTCTCCCTGCCCCTCACCTTTTGTCTAGTGCACTCGTGATTATTTTTTTTACCCAGTCCATATTTCGTCTCCTCTTGTGAATTCTTTCCTGTCTTCCTCAAGCAGATTGTTATTTCTTCAGGAGGATTCCTGTAGTGCTTTATACATCCCTCTGGTCTGATGCTTATATTAGTAATTGTTACTGAGTACATTCTGTGAGCTTAGAGACTGTATATGGCATTTACATAGTTTATCTAATTTTATTCTTCCAAGAACCTTACAAGGTAGATGATATTTCCCCTTTTTACAGATTAAGTAAATGAGGCAAGAAGAGGTTATGCAACTTGGCTAAGGTCACTTAGGCAATAAGTTGTAGAGTTGGGAGGGGAACCCAGGCATGTCTCACTTCAAGACCTATGTTTTTTCCCTACACCACCTGTATTCATTTATTGTATTGTAAATGGTTATGTGTATCTCAGTCACCTCTTCTCCCTCTGCTCTGTGCCCCTGACCCGCTCAACAAAATTAGATCTTAGAGAGCAATGGCAGTTTTATATTCATCTTTGTCTATTTATCATAGTCCCTGGTACATTTTCCAAGTTTAATAACCTATGGTTGTTTAGTTAAATGCTTTAATATATTTTTTTCTGCCTCTCTGAGGATTTTCTATCCCTGTGCTTCTGTTCATGAAGGGATTCTGTGATGGTTAGTCTATGTTATCTTATTTCTTGTTTGTTTTTTCTTGTTGTTGTTCTTGGGGAATCTGGCAATTCTGTCAAGATTTCTGCAGGTATAACAACAGATCACATCCTCTGTAGGGAGTCCTTTGTTTCAGGGCTAGCTGAGAGGAGTGAGGGAGGAGGAATAGAGAGTTCTTTGGTTACCTAGCTTGATATGAGAGAGTGAGTATTTGTCCCGTACTAGAAAAGGGCAGGTACTTAAAATAATAGGTACTATTGTTACAGTGATTGTAATTGGTTTAGAGTAGTGGGGAGGATTGTTTCTTAGTTGGAGGGACATTTATTTTCCATTTTCTAGGATTAGATTTAGAGAACCATTAAATCTTGAAGGTTAACACTGTTAACAATGTTGAGGTCTGATGCTTGTGTGGGACTGTTTGTCTTCTCTCTGTTTTTTGGCCAGATACTGCACTTTTAATCTTAACCAGCTGTTTTTGCATAGTTCTGCTATTGATCTCACATTCATCTCTATTTCTGAGAAAAGTTCAGACACGGTGTCAGTGTTTCCTCTTTTATGAATTACAGATTGCCATTTTTAAAAAGAGAATTCAAATTTTGAGTCCTAGCTACAAGGTTCCTATCTATTCATAGTCACCTGGAGTTGGCCTGCTGTTTATTGGAAATTAATGAAAAATGGTGGATCTTTTTTTATAATGGGGCGAAGTCTAAACATAACCATTTGAGAGGATAACGCATGAATCCTTACTAAGAATGGAAGGTTTTCAGTTTAACTTGTATTCATTTTAGCCTGAGTTATTGGCTTGCTGATGCTGTGAATTTGTTTTCTTCACCCTTGTTAACCTGCAGAAGTTTGTCACTTTTATGAAATTGATTCTTGAATACCATTTTGAAATTGATCTCTAGTGTCACATAGATAGGTTCAGATGGCTCACGTTCAAGTCTCATAACTACTAACTTAATTTTACTTTCCTTATTGATTACATCTAATGGAAAAACTATCATTTAACCACTTTTTGGTTCCAAAGCAAGTGCAGCCTCAGTTCATTAGTCTTAAAAGCTTATTCTGGAACACTATTAAATTGCAACATGTTTCTAAAGCATGTTTTAAAACATGGCTTTAAGCCATATCCACAAATACTTAAGTAGAATAAGATGGGCAAAAATCTTCTTGAATAAAATTAATGTACATAGATCCTTACTGCCACATTCTATGAGGCAAATGAATGAAAGGGGTGAAAAGAACTTAATCTTATTTCAAGTGTACTCCATGTCCTGCGGACAGTACTTTTTTGTTTGTTTGATGGTGGTCGCAGACCATCTGCATCAGATTTACTGGGAGTGTGTGTGGCAAGTTTGGATTCTTGGCCCTCGTTGCTGCAGTATCAGAATCTCTGAGTTTAGGGTTTGGTGGAAATGTGCAATTTTACAAAGTTCCTTAGGGGATTCGTATACATTAATGGTTGAGAACCATTGTTGTAGGATGATTGTAAATTCTTTAATTATAATTAATTAATTATTACAGTTATTACCTAAGAACGTTTATTTGTGGTCTTTGTAAGAGGTTAGCTAGTACAGTTCTGTGTTCATTGAATCTGGAGCCAGACTACCTGGGTTCAAACCCTGGCTCTTGTCACTTATTAGTCACTGTGACTTTGGCAAATTACTTATGGTTGTACCTTAATTTTCTTATTGTATAATAGGGATAATAATAGTAGTGTCTACCTCATAAAGTTGTTGTGAGGTAGTTACTATGTCAAGCACTTAAGTGCACAATAAATGCAATAAGTCTTTTAAAATCTATTTCAGCTTTACTGAGGTATAATTTATATACCTTTTTAAAGTATACAGTTAATTTTTTAAATATATTTACAGAGTTGTGATTATTACCACAATCCATTTGTAGAAGAAACACTTTCATCACCCCCAAAAGAAATTTCTTGCCTGTTTACAGACATTTCCATTCCCATCCCAGCTTGAGTCAACCACTAACCTACTTTCTGTTTCTGTAGATTTGCCTATTCTGCACATTTCATATAAATGGAATCATACAATGTGTTTTCTTTAGTGACTGGCTTTTTTCAGTGGGAATAATACTTTTGAAGTTCATCTATGTTGTAACAGGTATTAATGCTTGGCTCTTTTTTTTATTGCTAAATAGTATTCTATGGTATGGATATACCACATTTAGTTTATCGACTCATCAGTTGATGGTCATTTAGGTTGTTTCCACCTTTTGATTACTGTGAATAACACTGCTGTGAACATTCTTGTACAAATCTTTGTGTGGATATGTTTTTCCATTTCTCCTGGGTGAATACCTAAGAGTGGAATTGCTGAGTCATAATGGCAATTCTGTGTTTAACATTTTGAGAAACCTCCAAACTTTATATTCCTACCAGCAATGTGTGAGAGATCCAAATGCTGTACATCTCTAAACATTTGTTATTGTCTGTCTTGTTGGTTAAAGCCATTCTAGTGGGTGTGAGGTGGTGGCATCTCATTGTGGTTCTGCTTTGCATTTCTCTAATGCCTCATGATATTGAGTATCTTTTCATGTGCTTGTTTGGCCATTCATGTACCTTCTTTGGAGAAATATCTATTCATATCCTATGCCCATTGAAAGGATTGAGTTATTTGTCATCTTTGTTATTGAGTTGTAAGTTTTTTATATATTCTAGATACTAGTTGTAAGTGTCTTAAGGGACTCTTAACTGCTGTCACCGCCCCCCCGCCCCCCACCATTATCATCTGCCTCAGTAGCAGTCTAGGTAGTTTTTGACCAGAAAGAGGTAGATTGTCATTATTCTCTAGTTTCATTTGGGCACCAACTTTGGTTGTAAGAGAAAATTTCTGCCCTTTACAAGTTTTCCTGAATTTTCAATCTGTTTTGCTTTCCTTCTTCTGCCTCCTGAGTGGCAGGATATTAGAACCCATTTGCCTTGGATATTAATTCTAATGTATCATTCATTCATGTGCCCTCACTTTGAATCATTTTAGTCCTTTGTTTACCACTTTGTTACAAATGAATAGGTGGTTGGAGATATTGATGAGGGATTTGTGGGGTTGATGATTTGTCTGCCATGGGCTTCTGGAGATTGTGTACTGTTTTATGTAATTTTTTTTCTTAGTTCTGTGTAACATGTAGACAGAATTAAGCCTTGTAATGTGTGTATTAGATAATTTTATTGTTATTTTCAGATAGGCTCCAGTATTCAATCAGAGTTTTAAACTTGAAACATTATAAAGATAACAGATAGGGAGATGGGCCATATGGTACCACTAAAGTCTAAGTGCCTTAAAGGCAGTTACTTGATTTTCTTTATAATTGTATCCCTAGTGCTTAGAATGGCACCTGGCACATTATATTCAGGGTGTGTGTGTGTGTGTATATATATGTGTGTGTGTTCTGTGAATATTTATTGAACGACTGATAAAACGCATTTGTAGAATGTGGCTTAATTTACTTTCTAAAATGAGGGCTATGTACAGTTTACTACACATACTTATATGCAACAAGCAATAAAGAATATGCAGTGGATTCTGATGTCAATCAAGTTTTTAAGGACTGATGATAACTTGTAGCCAAGGGAATGGTTCTAGTGTGAATCTTCTTCCAAAGTTTGGCAATCCCTTTGTATTTTTGTCTTACACTTCTCTAGTCTATCTAAGAATGTCTGCTCCTTGCTTCAGGACCCTTATTTCAATCTAAGGTATTCTTTACTCTTTCTATCTGCACTTCCTTGCAGTATATTTTTTAAGTGGCTCCTATGATCTGAATGTTTGTGTCCCCTCCACATTTATGCATTGAAACCCTAATCCCAAGGTGATGGTATTAGAAGGTGGGGACCGTTGGGAGGTGATTAGGTAATGAGGGCAGAGCCCTCATGATTGGAATTAGTGCCAAGAGATCCCAGAGAGCTCCCTAGCCCCTTCCACCACGTGAAGACCCAGCAAGAAGTCCGCAGTCAGTGACCTGGAAGAGGTCTCCTACCAGAACGCAACCATGTTGGCACCCTGATGTTGCACTTTGAGCTTCCAGAACTGTGAGAAACAAATTTCTGTTGTTTATAAGCCACCCAATCTGTGGTATTTTGTTATAGTAGCCCAAGTGGACTAAGAGAGTAGCCTTACCACTGTTACAAAATACTACCTGTCAGTGTTTTAAGTATTGGAACTATTTTAAGTTTATGGAAATGACAGCATGGCACTACACCTCTCCATTCTCTAACATGAGCCACTTTCTTTAAATTTTTTAAAAATTGAAGTATAGTTGATGTACAATATTGTATAAGTTATAAGTGTACAATATAGTGATTCACAATTTTTAAAGGTTATATTCCATCTATAGTTATTATAAACTATTGGGTATATTCCCTGGGTTGTATGATACATGAGCCACTTTCTGACATGAACATTGATCTCCAACTGTTGAGGTGATGGGAGGATTTTTTTAAAAAAAATAAATTTATTTATTTATTTTTGGCTGCGTTGGGTCTTCGTTGCTGTGCTCGATCTTTCTCTAGTTGCAGCCAGCGGGGGCTACTCTTCGATGCGTTGCTCGGGCTTCTCACTGCGTTGGCTTCACTTTGTTGCAGAGCACGGACTTCAGGCGCGTGGGCTTCAGTAGTTGTGTCACGTGGGCTCAGTAGTTGTGGCTCCTGGGCTCTAGAGCACAGGCTCAGTAGTTGTGGAGCGTGGGCTTAGTTGCTCCGCGGCATGTGGGATCTTCCCGGACCAGGGCTCAAACCCATGTTCCCTGCATTGGCAGGTGGATTCTTAACCACTGCACCACCAGGGAAGTCTGAGAATGATTTTAAACTCTTATTGTGTGAAGAGTCACGTCCTACTTACATATCCTATGTAGTATCATTAAACATCCCCTATGAGACAGTACCTCAAGGATATCGTTATTTAATCATTTCATGATCAGTATTATCTGGGATATAGTGTTATCTTTGAATTGTACTATAGTTTGCAGGCTGACTTGTTGAATCTAATATATAGCTCTTAAAATTCTAGCTTTGATAAAGTCACATGTCCTCATATTTTAACTCTAAACATCTTAAAAATCTATTTTTTTTTTTTTTTAAATCTATTTTAAATGAAGGCTTCATATCATAACTGTGTAAAACTTGACAGGTGTTGAACTTAGTGTCTATGTTGATATCACTGAGATCATCAGTATAGTATTTATGTCAAACAGTAAATTTATTTCCTTCTTTTCTCTGTGTGTCTTGCAGTAACTTGTCCATGTTTAAGAGCTGTCAAATGTTCTTTGAGCATTTTGTTATATTAGTCATATTTGCATTTACACCTTTGGCAGAACGACATCCAAATTTGGAGATAGGTTGCATGCGTTTCTTATTCCTTTAGACTGTCTAAATAGTCTTTGGAAGTGGAAGAGATGACATCTATGAGCTTTTGGAATCTAGTTGCCTAAGGATAAACTGGGTTTGACTTCATTAGTGCACAAATGATAGGTTTGTATACAGTTATTATAGCATTAATCAATTTGATGGATTGGAAATATGACAGTACTGAAGCGGCATGTAATATTAGTGCCTATTATCCTACAAATTATGTCTTCACCTACATTCATATGCCAGAGGAGTCATGTTGTACATTAAGAATGAAGAATTAAAAAAAAAAAACAAAACCCGACAACAGAGGGCATCTTTTTATGGCCCTTCTCTTGTCCTTTTAGATTAGATCATCAAGAGATGGACTTTAGAATTAGACTTGTGTATTAGGTCATAGCACTTTCGTACTGTGAAGTACCCTGAATTGAATGGAGTAGATAGATTATTTGACACCAGAATGACTTATCACCCAACTTGATACTATAGAGAATACTGCAGGTAAAATGGAGTCTTTAAGAAACCTAGGTAGGGCTTCCCTGGTGGCGCAGTGGTTGAGAATCCGCCTGCCGATGCAGGAGACACGGGTTCGTGCCCTGGTCCGGGAAGATCCCACATGCCGCGGAGCAACTAAGCCCGTGAGCCATCGCCGCTAGGCCTGCGCGTCCGGAGCCTGTGCTCCGCAACGGGAGAGGCCACAACAGTGAGAGGCCCGCATACCGCAAAAAAAAAAAAAAAAAAAAAGAAACCTAGGTATATACATATGTGAATTTGTTGGCCAGTAGTCATTTCTCTAAAAATTGCAATGGATTTGTAGTAAAGGATATTGATGTTTTTGTTATATTGGTTGATAAATCTTAAAAATAATAGGTACCTTAAAGATAATTAAATGAGAATCAAGTATTTTGGGGGCCTATGGGTTTTGCTTTATCATGTGTGTATTTCTAGCCCAAATTTATTTACTTATGCATTGTTTATTTTATATTACTGCTTCCAAAAGTCCAAAAGTATGTATTCTCTCTCTTTCTAAGCTTTATTCTCCTCCAACATAAATACTTATGGGAGGTAGAAAATGTCTTTGAAAAATTTAAAAACATTCCTCTGCATAAAAAAAGCTATCATCACTAAAGGCTGAGGCTTTAAGAGGAATCACCTTTGCTCCTGGTAAAAGAGACACTAGTGTAAAATACTCAGGGCGGTTTTACCTGGGCAAAATTGGAAAGAAAGTAAAGGATAAAGGGGTTAAAAGACCTTTAATAGTGTTATTTGCATAGAAAGTTATGCGGTGTTCTGATATTTGCTTTATTTCTAGATGTTTTTTATTTATACCTGTAAAATAGGAATATATTTCTTCTTTATAAAAATGATAAACACTTTCATGGGCCTTTTGCTAGGGAACAAGAAGTCATTCTAATTTTCAAGAATGAATTAATATAGGTCACTAAGAGTATCTTGAAGTAAGTTATTGCTTTGGTATGAAAATGATATAGTAGTTTCTGATTGTGAAAGAATTAATTTCTGAGAGGTGGGTAGTTTTACTTTGGAACTCTTGTGATAAAGATTAGTTTTAAATGATACTTAGACCAAAAAAATTTAAATATTGCTTAATTTGAATTTCATATTTTGGCATGTATTGTACATATTATTATAAATGCCATATTCACGTTCAGAGCAATTGAGAAGCCTAGTCTTCAATAAATAATCTCAGGACCATAGGAATTTTCACATTCTAGGAACTTACTGCCTAGAAATGGAGATAAGATATTGACATAATAATAGAATAGAGAAGAAAGCAATATATGATATAAGACAAGTACAAACTGCTATGAGCAGTATAGATAAAGGAGAAATTAGATTTGTTTAGTTACAGAAGCCTTCTTGATAGAGGTAGCATTTTAAGCTTCAACTTGATAAAGGTGTAGTATTTGGGTATGTGGTGGGGAAGGAATATTCTGGACAGAGGGGAACAATTTGAGCAAAGTCACTAAGGTGAGGAAGTATGAAGTATATGGGGGAAATTTTAAGTACTCTGGTAGGATACAAGGGTCCTATTATTAGGTAGATGGGTAGGCAGGTATTCCCCACTCCTCCAATTAATTTGTCTGTGTTCTTTCCAAGCTTTTTTCATGGTCAGAAAAGGTGATTTCATTAGAATAGAGGAGGACTCTTCTTTGTTCAAGGGTATGTGAATGGCTGGGTTCCCTGCTGAAACTTCAAATAAGTAGTTATTTAATTAGAACAGTGTTTTCCAAGGTGGGGTGAGGTATATATATATACCCTGTTTTATGCAGGACAATCCTTTGAAGTACAGGAAGAAAATATTGGAACTTAGGTTTCAATTTATTATTTAACTGTTTTCTTTTTTAGTGTATGTTTTATAATGTGCATGATTTATTAGCTTTGGAGTACCAGCCATATGATTTCCAAATCTATTTGGGTCTGCATACTCAAGTATTTTATTGATGGGGACATGAGATTTTCAAAAGTGATAATCCCTATGTTAGAGTTAAAGAATATGGAAAGGGGAATAGTGAGATGACTTGTCAGATGGTTGAGGGCCTTGTGTTGGTCTTAGGAGCATTTCAACAGTACTATCCAGTGAAAACTGTATATTTGGTATAAAACATAGAAACAGATTTCCAGTTTTAGGGTCAGTGCATAGGTAAGTTTACAGGATTAGATTCTGCCAACTATTTCAGGCAGCTGTTTAATATTTTTATAGTTGTGTTATTGGTTGTAGTATTGGAGTTCTCTGGGTAAAAGTTTCCCTTTTTTTTTGGCCAGGTTGTGTAGTTTTCTTATCTTCCCTGCTTCATTCTTAGCCTAAACAGTACAGAATCATAATAATGATAGTAGTAATAGTAAACACAAACATTTATTCAACCAGCATTTACTGATTGCCTGTTTGGTGCTAGGTTCTAGGAATGAAGTGGTAAGCAAAAATCAGACATGAACACTGGATTCATGTGCTTATTTTCTAGTGGGGGAGGTAAGCAAGTAGTCCTCAAATCCCTGTAAAAATGTTGACTGTGATAAGTGGTACAAAGAAGTGTGCATCTTATTCAAGCTTGAAACAGAGAGGATTTGAACTATTCCAGAGGTCACTGAAGTCTTCCCTGAGGACAGGACCAGCTACATAATTTGTAGGGCCCAATGCAAAATGAAAATATGAGGCCCCTGTTTAAAAGAACAGGGGCCTCAAGACTGGCACAGCAGAACATAAAACCACCCGTGGAGCCCTTCTAAGTATGGGCCCTGTGCAAGCTGTTCAGGTTATAAGTCCATGAAGCTGGCCCAACCTGAGGAAGTGATGTTTTTGCTGAGATGTAAGGACATGAAAGGAGGGGAAGATAGCTCCAGGGTAGAGGAAACAGCTTAAATGCATCTGTGGGGCAGGAAGGAATGTGATGCATTGAGAAACTGGGTGAAGGCCATTGGTGCTGGTGTATAGAGTGGGTGGAGAGGAATGATGAGGCCAGAGAGGGAGAGAGGGTGATGTGTAAGGCCAAGTCGATCTTTATTCCAAGAGCCACACAAACTTGATGTGTGTGGCATAAAAATTACTTTTTTTTGGTTTTGTTTTGCTGTACGTGGGCCCCTCACCGCTGTGGCCTCTCCCGTTGCGGAGCACAGGCTCCGGACGGGCAGGCTCAGCGGCCATGGCTCACGGGCCCAGCCGCTCCGCGGCATGTGGGATCTTCCCGGACCGGGGCACGAACCTGTGTCCCCCGCATCGGCAGACGGACTCTCAACCACTGCACCACCAGGGAAGCCCTAAAAATTACTTTTGATATGCAAATAATACCAGTAACTGGCACCTTGACAGTGTTGGACAACGTTATCTCTCATTCCTCATTTTCTATCAGTCTCCTTTTCAGAAACGTTTAGTCTCACCTTCTATATTTATTCTAAGGCTGGCCCTTCCCTAAGGCAGGTTTAAAAAGGCTCTTCACATCAGGGAGAGATTTTGGTGGTAGAAATTGAAAATAGGATAGGTGAGTCATGAAATTTTATTCATTATTGAATTAGTCTGTGGTCTAAAACGTTTTAGGGTGACTAAAGTAAAACTAGTAAGAGATGAAAATGTTTTATCCCTGCATACTCTGCTATTTCTTGCCTCCTGGACTATGGGTATACTGGAATTCCAAGCTGCTAAAATAGCATGGTTATATAGGTTTATATTAGCCAACTTGCTTTCTCTTTTTAAATGATAGGTTCTGTTTGTGAAGATACCATCAAATGTTTTGGCAGAGTTACTTTCTGAGAATTTACTTTCAATAATAATTCCTGAGTTGGAACATAGTTTGTATATTGGAGCAAGGAAAATATACTCTGTCATCCCCATTTCCAGCTTTAGGTTCTTAATAACAGAGAACTCTGATACTGCTGAGTAGTGATGTAGCTTCTGATTTATCAAAGAACACTTAAATTATATTCAGCATATATTTAATGCTAAATGTATGTTTTTCATTGTTTTGAAAATTTGTAATTCATGTCTAATATGTACACAAAATAGCTAACCAAAAGTTAAAATTACCAGAATATTTAATTAGAGCACCCTATAACTTTAACATAGTTGATAATTAAGTTCAGTAAAACTTTGATTAGCCAGAATGTTTAGGGGATTGACTGGTAGGTTTCTTTCTTTCCATGCACAATTAATGATCACGAACTGCACACAAAACATGGCACAGTGTGGCATACACAGATGCATATGACACATTTGTGCCCTCAAGGAACTTAATTTCAAAGTCTTTGGGACTTTTGTAAATTTTATTCCTATGCCTTATTGCTTTCTTTAATAAGATTAATATAATGCATATAATTGAGTCTGATGATGTAGACTCTTATAATGAATGAACCTCGTTGTATTGTTTCTTTTTTTTCTTTTTTCTTTTTTTTTTTTTTTGCGGTATGCGGGCTTCTCACTGTTGTGGCCTCTCCCATTGTGGAGCACGGGCCTAGCCACTCCGCAGCATGTGGGATCTTCCCAGACCGGGGCACAAACCCGTGTCCCCTGCATCGGCAGGTGGACTCTCAACCACTGCGCCACCAGGGAAGCACTTGTTTCTTATATAGATGTGTAGGTGTGCTGATCATACAGTTTATCCTAAAAGGTTATTCTTTAGTAAATTGCTGATGTCACCTTGTTTTTGTTTCCCTGACTTTTATTTTTAAAACTGTTACACAGGTTAATTGGGTTCTTATTGAAATTTTACTTTGTTAAAAAGTTTACAGTAACATATAGTAATATTTAGTTGCATTGCCGTTTTGGTATGTGAGTTGAAATTCAGTAGCCTTTACGTATATGTATATAGACAGTCCCTAACTTACAACGGTTTGACTTACGATTTTTCGACTTTATGATAAAGCAAAAGCGATACGCATTCAGTAGAAACTATTTCAAATTGTGAATTTTGATCTTTGCTTGGGCTAGCGATATGTTAACTAGGTACTCTTGATGCTGGGCAGCAGCAGGGAGTCACAGCTCCCAGTCAGCCACGAAATCACAAAATCTAGAGGGTGAACAACTGATACGCTTACCACGATTCTGTACCCATAAAACCACCCTGTTTTTCACTTTCAGTACAGTGTTCCATAAATTACATGAGATATTCAACACTTTATTATAAAACAGGCTTTGTGTTAGATTTTGGCCAACTGTAAGCTAATGTAAGTGTTTTCAGCACGTTTAATGTGGGCTGGACTAGGCTATGATGTTTGTTAGGTGAGGTATATTAAATGCATTTTCAACTTACAGTGGGTTTATCGGGATGTAAACCCGTGGTAGGTCAAGGGAGGTCTGTAAGACTGTGGTTAAGTGTGCAAAACTGTGTATGGTCCACTATTTGCTTGTTAACTTCATGTATTATCCCTAAGTATGAGTTTAATTTTGTGTAGCTCAGACCAAACCAAAATTTATAATTTACAATAATATTACAATTTTCTTCTTTTCATTCTAAAGTGGAAGTAAAAGGAAATTAAGGCGTCCACCCCTCCCTCCCACTCCTGACTGTTTTAGTGCATCTTAAATGATCAGTCTTAAGAAAATAATGCTTCATGTGTATAAATTTCTTTTTTAAAAAAACAGCTGGAAGTATATATTAAAAAAATAATTTCTTACTGTGTCACAGAGACTGTATTAATTTAAACACAGTAAGAAAAATACCAATTATTATCAAATTTCATATTTGACTTTCTTGCTGACAGCAAATAGAGTGTTAGAATTGGTGATTCTGATGTTTTATGCCTTTTACAAAGAAGAATTCAACAAATGATATACTGTATATTCTGTCAGTGGAGGCATTGCTTCTTAAGTGCAGTTGATTAGACAAATTCAAATCTAGTGCTTTTTCCAACAACTGGTAGGTTGCTAATATTCTCTTTGTAGTTGGAGTCTTCTCTGGATGAGAGATTGAGTCAAGGTCAAGCCTGGCTTCAGGCCTAAAATTAGCTTTAGCAGCTCTATTTCACATTGTAGGTACTTAACTACTTCATCATGTTACTTCCCTTTGTTTTTGTGAGATGGTATTGGTGAGGTCAAGGCAATGAAATGTAGACAACAACAGGATTCCTCTGTCTAAATACTACCAGCTTATGAGGAAAGATGCACAGCCTGATACAGATGAATTTGATTCTTTCATACAGTGTTGTCTTTTGAAAATTTACTTCTTTAAAAGTTTACAGTAAAATATAAATATTGCTTCACTATTTTTCTTTTTGATAGTGAACTGAAATTCAGTATCTTTTTATATGCATGAGTAATATTTTGGATATGTCTGTGTTTGAAGGAGGCTAAAGGAATAGTAGCATTTAGGCTGTTTTATTTTTAAAATTTTCCCTTTTGATTGGGCAAGATGTCTTCCACCTCCCCATAAAAAATGAAACTGCCACGAAACATTCACTTAAAAGAAATTATCTAACTTGCTTATATAGGTTCCCATAGAATCTAAAGTAGTGTGACTAGTTGCAATATTTAAGATATCCTTGACAATTGACTTTAAATGCTCTAGGCAAATGTATGTGATTATTAATTTGGTTGGTTATTGATATGTTTTTGCCCTATGTGCCTAATTATCACTGTTGTGTTTCCACAGCTGCAGAACCTTGGCCTGAAAATGCTACATTATATCAGCAGCTGAAAGGTAGGTACTTGTTCTCAGTAAAAAATGGCTTTGTATCAAAATATATTTATTACCAAAAACACCCTTCAATAATATAATCCTTTGCAAAGAGAACATAAAACATAAAGAAGGGATTCCCTTGTATAATCTGTCTAGGAGATTTTACCTAAATTTATATCTGCCAGTGTAAACCAACTATTCATGGCCTATAAGGTCCTTAGTTTATTATTGACTCATTATATTGGCTGCTGTAGGCAGTGTAAAATGATGTGGTTGCAGGAGCAGTTGGCAGATTTACTGTGCCAATAGCTGACACAGCAGATTTTTGAAGTCCTGTGGTAAAGTGGGCTCTCAGTAGAAAGGAACTGTTAAAATGTATAGGCTAGGATGGTTCAGGCTCCCTTTAGCAGCTCTTCATATATCATCAGGTCACATTATGGACCCCATTTGGGGCTCAGCAGCCTGCTACAGTTGTCAGAAGACTGCAAAGTAATGAAGACTAATAGGCAGCAGCCCTAGTCTTCTAAGCATGGAATTTTTATTGCAGCGAACTTGTCATCTTTCTTTTGTGTGACAGACCTAGACACACTGTGTAATATTAACTGTAAGCTGGTTTTATATGACTTTGAATGCTTTTACTTTTAACTAGAAAGGTTTGAGTAGAGGTACTGTTTTACTGAATTTTAATGAAAAGAAGAGGAATGTTTCTTGAAAACTTGGAAAACGAATTTGTTTGTGAGTGATTTTCATTACATATTGTTGATAAAATACAGTAAGTGATCAATTAGTTTTAGAGGAAATTGTTGATAAAATACAATAAGTGATCAAATAGTTTCAGAGTAAATAGTTTTGTTTCATTGTTATTTACATACTATGATAATTTAATCAAAATTATAATCACACATTGATATAGACATATAGACAGACACAACAGCATTGATATAGAACTTCATGATTACATTTTCTTTTTAGAAATAGGAATAGTTTTTTAAAATAAAAACACTTATAAATGTATTTTACTTGTTTAGCAGTTATGCTTTTGACTCAGACCTTTCATTGTATTTAAACAGGGGAGCAAATTTTGCTTTCTGACAATGCAGCTTCTCTTGCTGTGCAGGTATGTAAATAATGTAATTTTAAAAATTTTGAGTTCCAAATTTTTTTTCCTCTCCAGTTTGATACTGTATGTTTAGAATTTTTTGTGATTTATCATTATCAATATAACATCTCTTTGTGAAGTATAATTTTATTATGTAATATTATTCAGATAATTGTCAGTATGTAAAATGAACATAAAAATCTTCATTATTCATTCTTTTTATAAACATCACTTACGTTGTAGGTGCATTTTCTTTACTTGCTGTTTTGCTTTTGGCTAGATATGATGTATTGATTATTTGGGGTAATATGTTCATTTATAGGCACAAAACTATTTTCTAACTTATTTGTAAAGATTTATTCACTACATATTTTTAAGCATCATTCTCTCATTCTTCTCATTCTAGCCTTAATCCATTTGGTAATCATGAAGCAAAAATATTCTTCTCCAGCCATTCCTTATATATTTATCGATTACATTAGTGTCTGTTATCCCCAGACCACTTACTGAATATAATCTCTTCAAGTTGTATATCACAGTTGTGTAATCCAAAAGATTAGTGGCCCTGTAAACTTTAAACTGCCCTATAGGAAGAATAGGTTACTTGGGAATTGTTTGCCTTAAAAAAAAGAGAAATGTTTATGTAGATTATGGAATTATAATTATTGAAACATTTTACATATTTAGTTGCCATTTGGTTAGCTTACATAGTTTGAATCACAAAGAGGATTTTATTGTGTAGCACCTAAAAGATAACTTAAAAGAGAAATCTAAGATATGACATTTGTTGGAGATGAGACTGTGAGCTTCTTGAGGACAGAAAGAAAAGGAAGAAGAGGGACTGCTTTGCTGCATTCTAGGGCATGATGCTAGGTACTTGGTCATCTTGTTTTTTTAAAATTCAACTTGATATCATCTGGGCTTAATAACTGTCTGATACATAGTATGTCATTCAGTACATTTTAATTTTGTTTAAGGCAGGGAAAGAAGGAAAAGATAGAAAGAAATGTGTTTGGACAATAATTTATTTGTATGAATATGAGCTTTTTTAAGTTTCTTTCTTTTAGAAGATTTATATATTTTTACCAAGAATATAAATTTTGTTTATTTTATTTACTTACCTATATTTTATCTTTAGGCACTAGTACTATAACTAGTGTATTTTCTTTCTTACGGTAATCTTTGAGAGGCAGAACTTCTTAGTTGGTTATATTTAATAAATATGGACTTTATACTGCCTTTTTGGCAGGGGGGATAAGGAAGTTGAAATTTAAGTTTAGTTTTCAAATACTAATGACACAGTGCCTAGCTTATAAAATGTACTCAGTAAATATTTGTTGAATGAAGGGTTTATAAGTGTGGTAGAAGCAATCTTGCTTGATAACTGATAGCACAAGTAAATTATTTGCTGTGTGTGAAATAGTGTCTTCAATCTTTATACTTTTGAAAAGATAGCTTCAGGGCACAGTGAATTTTTTTCTTTTTTTAACATCTTTATTGGAGTATAATTGCTTTACAGTGGTGTGTTAGTTTCTACTTTATAACAAAGTGAATCAGCTATACATATACATATATCCCCATATCTCTTCTCTCTTGCGTCTCCCTCTCTCCCACCCTCCGTATTCCACCCCTCTAGGTGGTCACAAAACACCGAGCTGATCTCCCTGTGCTATGCGGCTGCTTCCCACCAGCTATCGGTTTTACATTTGGTAGTGTATATATATCCATGACACTCTCTCACTTTGTCCCAGCTTATTACCCTTCCCCCTCCCTGTGTCCTCAAGTCCATTCTCTAGTAGGTCTGCGTCTTTATTCCCGTCCTGCTTCTAGGTTCTTCATGACCTTTTTTTTTTTTTCTCTTTCTGACTTACTTCACTCTGTATGACAGACTCTAGGTCCATCCACCTCATTACAAATAACTCAATTTCATTTCTTTTTATGGCTGAGTAATATTCCATTGTATATATATGTGCCACATCTTCTTTATCCATTCATCTGTCATAGGACACTTAGGTTGCTTCCATGTCCTGACTATTGTAAATAGAGCTGCAATGAACATTGTGGTACATGACTCTTTTTGAATTATGGTTTTCTCAGGGTATATGCCCAGTAGTGGGATTGCTGGGTCGTATGGTAGTTCTATTTTTAGTTTTTTAAGGAACCTCCATACTGTTCTCCATAGTGGCTGTATCAATTTACATTCCCAGCAACAGTGCAAGAGGGTTCCCTTTTCTCCACACGCTCTCCAGCATTTATGATTTGTAGATTTTTTGATGATGGCCATTCTGACTGGTGTGAGGTGAATACCTCATTGTAGTTTTGATTTGCATTTCTCTAATGATTAGCGATGCTGAGCATCTTTTCATGTGCCTGTTGGCAATCTGTATGTCTTCTTTGGAGAAATGTCTGTTTAGGTCTTCTGCCCATCATTGGATTGGGTTGTTCGTTTTTTTGATATGGAGCTGCATGAGCTGCTTGCATATTTTGGAGATTAATCCTTTGTCAGTTGCTTTGTTTGCACATATTTTCTCCCATTCTGAGGGTTGTCTTTCCATCTTGTTTATGGTTTCCTTTACTGTGCAAAAGCTTTTAAGTTTCATTAGGTCCCATTTGTATTTTGGGTAGGAATAGACCAGTAGTTCTTAACTGAGGGAGGATTACTACCCTAAAGAGGACATTTGACAGTGTTTAGACATTTTTGATTGTCACAACTGCTAGGGAGACTGCTTTTGGCATCTATTGGGTAGACACCAGGGATGCTGTGAAACAGTGCACGAGACAGTCCCTCCACAGAAAGAATTATCCAGCCCCAAATGTAAATGGTGTCAATGTTGAGAAACCCTAGAAAAGATGGTTTAACTAGTTTTCAGCACAAACCAAGATATCATTCTATTACTGTTTAAAAAAATTAACATTTTAAATAATCTGGGGAAGGAAAGAAAAAAATCTTAGTGTGTACCATATCTAGTAATTCTGTTTTTATGGTTCTTATTAATTTGCTTTCTCACTATGGCATCTCAAATCACAGTTGCAATTAAAACCAGAAAATAAGAACCTTTTAAAATGCAGAATTTTGCATAACTGTTTTAGTTTTTTTTGTTATCCTACGTATGTCACTTAGATGATAAATTAACCAGCATATATTAAAAATTCTTGGTTTTCTTCAATATTCTTTGACTCGACAGCTGATAGTAGCCATGACTATAAATGTGACTTTTCCAGATATCTGATGTAAACTTTATGGAGTAATTTTCTTCTATGTAGTGGACCAGTATCCGTTTAGAAGAATCAGTTAAATGTATAAAATTGATCAAAACAATGTGATGGCTATCCATAAACTGGATATTTTCTAGAAGATATCAGATATCAAGCATCAGATATTTCAGTAGTCTGCCAATTAAGCCATCAGGAAATTTAAATTTTACTTACCACATAGAATTGGCATTTATTATATTCCTGGAACTAAGTGGTTAGATTTTCTTTTTTTTTTCTTTTTTTTTTTTTTGGTTGAAGGAAGTTTTATGATTTCATTTTAAAAGAAAATAAATTTTTTTTTGCTTTCCTTCTTTCATCCACAAAGTATTGGTATTACCTGAAGTGTTTGCCTAGTCATAAAATAATCTTGTATGTTGAATATTTTGAAGTATTAGAGTAGCGTGTTCCTCTGGTTCTCATGAGCAGTGTGTGTGTGTGTGTGTGTGTGTGTGTATAAATATATATATACACACACATATATATGGCAAGGTTTACATAGACAAACATGGGGGAGAGAAATCTTCTATTTCATAATATTACTTCCACTTTGAAGCTTGTAATGGTTGGTGAAAGAATTTTGATAACAATTCTCTGTCACTATCCTCTCATCCCCTAAACCTAAATCAACTGTCCAGTAGATATATAATGTATATAATGTTGCCCACATATGTAATTTAAAATTTTGTAGTAGCCCCAGTAAAAGAAGTAAAAAGAAACAGGTGAAATTAATTTTAATAATATATTTTATTTAATATTATCAAATATTATTTTAACATGTAATCAGTATAAAATTTATTAATGTGATTTTTTTGTTTTTTTAAATATTATGTTCAAAATCTGTTGTGTATTTCACACAGCACATCTCAATTTCTGCCAACCACATTTCAAGTACTCTTTATGTAGCTGGTGGCTCTTGTATTGGGCAGCACATGTCCAGAAATACTGTATGAGCAAATGCATATGGACTTCAAAGTTTTCTGCAGAAAATGTTTCATTTGATTTTTCTTCAAGAAGTTTATGTCTTTACTGATTCAGTATATGTTGTCTTTTATAGCAGATTCCACAAATGAAATGGGTGGTTGGTCTCTGTTCCAAATACATTAAACATTACTCTTTGTTTCAAGTTTCCTCATCTGTAAAATGGAGATATAATAGAAGCTATCCTACTGGGTGTCATGAAGACTGAATGTGTTAAAAAATATGTAAAATATATATAAAAATTAAAGCATTTAGAAAAGCACCTGGCATATTGTAAACATGCAATGAATATTGGTTATTATTTCCTTCTTTCCTGATTCTTTGACAGAAATATACATAATCAGTGTCAGCATCAGGAATGGAAGCTTGCAGGCTTTGTAATGCCTAAAGTAATTAAAATAAATGTTAGGTGTAAGAATTATTTTTGGACATATTTAAATCTGTATGAACATTAATAATTTTTATATTCATTGTTTCATTCCGTAACTAAAAGTTGTTAATATAGAGTGATTGAATTCAAACAAACCATTATTTTAATAATACTAAATAAGGTTTGTTTTAAAATTGAGTATTTATTGAATGCTTTTATTGTCTAAGGCACTCTAGAGAGAGCTTTTATGTTCAGTATCTCATTCAATCTTTACCGTAACCCTAGTTTAGGGCACTATTGTTAAGCTCATTTTAAAGATGTGGAAACTGAAGCTCAGGAAAGCTCTGGCCAGAGTCATAGAGCCCACAAATTGCGGAGGTAAACAGACACCAACAGCATCGGTGGAGTGCCTACTATGTGCTCATCACTGTGCTGAGCACTTAATTCTTATGAACTCATTTAATCCTTAAAATAACTGTATAAGGTCAGTGCTGTTATAATCCCCATTCTGCAGATAATATTAATAAGAACAACAATAATAACTGAATCTAGAATTTACACAGCACTTACTCCATGTGCTAGGTCTTATTCTATGTACTTTAGGTATCATAGATAATGCTTACACACAAGCACCATATGAGGTAGGTAGCATTATTATTTCCATTTTGCAGATTAGGAAGTTGAGGCAGAGAGGTTAAGCAATTGGCCCAAACTTATATAATTAGTACTTGACAGAGCTGGAATGCAAATCCAGGGAGTCTGGGTCTAGAGTCCACCCTTGTAACACTTTGCCGCATACCAGTCCAGTCCAGTGATACAGACCTTTGGAGTTTTATCCAAAAAATAAAATAATTAATTTTTATTTTTAATTCAAAATTAAATTCAAAAATCATTTCTGACGTTTCCTAGCAAATTATATCTTACAATTTACGGATTATGTTAAGATGTGAGAGATAGATATGTTGCAGCTTTTGGATCTCTGAGATGTGGTAAAGGTAGTATTACCTATGTTATGGGTTATTAGGAAGTTCAAGTTAGGTAATAAATGGGAAATTCTTTTGAAAAAAGTGAAAACAATAGAACTACAAGATGATGTTGAATGCTGAATTAGTGCCTATTTTTGCTTCAAAGATTTATATACATATTTTGTGAATATCTTTATATAATAAAATGTTACTTCTAGTAAGTTTTAGAAAGGATTTTTGTTTATTATATATGAAGCCAATTTAAAAAGAAACCTGTTTTCCTTTTTTGTATGACTTAATCTAAATATTGTAAGAGTTTAGTTATTGAATTTATTTTTTAGAGAGTGTCTCAAACTGATGATTATTAGAATGATGAATGAAAAAGTAATCTTACTTTTTACTTCTTCATTTTTTACTTCAAGTAAGAATAACATTTAAGCTCGGGTTAAGGGAAATAATATTCTTATTTTTTCCTGTCCTTTGTGAATAAATACTTAATCTCTAAAAGTGAAAGGGAACACAACAGAAAAAAACTATATTCTTTCCGTTGAATATGTTGTTTTTTTTCCTTCAGGTTTTGTGGTTTTTATTAACACAGGCTTTTATAAAAAAAATTTTGTTTTGCTTTTTAAAAATTATATCTAGTCATATAACCCCAAAGAATTATTTACTATTGGTACAAAAGGAAATAAACTGGGAGACCGAAGTCCTATTTTAACAGTAGGAAAATATAGT
Source organism: Kogia breviceps (assembly GCF_026419965.1). Classification (NCBI taxonomy): domain Eukaryota; kingdom Metazoa; phylum Chordata; class Mammalia; order Artiodactyla; family Physeteridae; genus Kogia; species Kogia breviceps. The sequence goes on from NC_081311.1 coordinate 145,148,074, forward strand.
TTAAGCTATTCCATTGAGAGCCTGCCTCTCTATATGCTCCCCCAACTTTAATCATTAAAAATGTCAGCATTTTTATAGGCCCCATTAATACTGGGCCGTGGACACTAACATGTCAGATCTGCTGATAAGCAGTTAGCTGACCCTTGCTTTTTCCTTTTCACAATTGATGCTTTTTAGGTAGACATATTAATTTGAAGTTAAATGATAACATCCTAATGTAGTGATTGGGGAAGAACAGGAAAGAGTATCTCTCTTTCCTTCAGGACTGCAGGCCAATTGTTGCATTGGAGAAAGAACTGTGATTATGAAATTATAGCTGTTGTAAACTTGTTGTGTCATTCAGATGGTCCCAGTGGACAACTTACCTATAGAATTTTAGAGGAGATGATTTTGAATTTTCAGTTTGGTTTAATACATTTTCTACTTTAAACAACTTGTTTATGGTTGTATGTAGTTTCTAAGTGTCAGTTTAAACCTGATATAAATACAATAGGTGGGAATGCACCGATACATTTATTTTAATAGAGAATTAATAGAATACTATTTTATGTAAAACATTTTAAAATTGATATAACTTTCTTAAAGTTTTATAAGTGTAAAATTTTAGTTTTTTAAAGTATGTTTATCCCTTCCACTTTGATCATTTTCTGCAAAATGAGGCTTCCGTGTTCACTTTCAGGATTAGGAGAAGGAAAGCTAAGGGATAGAGAGAATTTAGTGGATTCTTTTCAGTGTTCTAAAACAGAACAGCAGCAAATAGAGGCTGCAGATGTTTCCTTGATATCACTGAATTTAAATTCTTCAGATTGAATGTGTTACATTACCTTACCTTTTTTATATCAGAAGTATTATAAAGCATTTTGGTGATATATGCATATAACACCTGGAATGATTTAAATGTATAAAATGTGACCTTTAGGAAAGATGACTGTGAATTTAAAGTGCAAATAGAATTTAGCAGATTAAAAAAATTCTCAGTATTAATATTAATCCCTCAATACATAAATGGTATGGCATATATACAACATTTAAATTAATCTTACAGATTTGTGAAAATGAAGTATATTCAAAATAGAATTAGGTGGCTATTAGAGTTGTCATTTTTAGTAATTAGTGAAATAATATAAAATGGTTATACAGGGTAATGGTTTGCTACTATAAGTATCTATTTAACTTAGCAGAAATTTACATTTCTGTAGTTCTGAGAGGTTGCAAGCTAGAGTATCAACCGTATACTTTTCTGTTTAAAAAATAAATAGTAAGCAGGATTTTAAAATTTATTGCTGTTAAACAGAACAATAAAGACATAGCAGTAAGATGAAAAAAATGACAGTCTATTTTTTAAACAGAAAAAGGCTAGAATTCTTCATGATTAGATATACAGTATCAACATAATCGATCTAGCAGCATTATATTTGAGCTGAAAATGCACTTAAATTTGAGACCATACACTACCCCGTGTGAGCGAAACATCTTTCATATAGTTCTAAGATGAAATTACCCTTGAATGAATAGCATCTTCATTTATCTTCAAACCTCTTCTGTGCTTTTAGTGAATCTACTCTTTCAACATTCTACAACAAGAATTACATTATACCATTATACCAGAGTATTTCTGCAGTGTGAAATAGATTGGTTTGGAAAATGAACCTGGCTTTGATACAAATTACATTGCCAGGTACAAAGGAATTTGTTATTTTGTTTAAAATAGTCACAAATATAATTAAGGTCTTAATTTATGTTAAACTACAAATATGGCTATTACTTTAACTGGATTCGGAACTTAATCTGTCACTTCAAGAATGATACCTAACACTTTTCATTTGTGAGCTTAGATACATTATTTCAGTTACAGGGTCTGCAGCTGTTTGATATAAAAAATGAATTATTTTGTAGATAGATTTGTTCATGGTTTTTAATTTTAAAACATGTCTCTTCAGTAAGGTAGAAAATAATCCTTCAGTTGTCACAGACTTTTTCCTTTATGTTTGGGTAAAACAGATATGAATTAAAATTCAGAACCATTTTTATTTTGTGCCCTGAAAATCGTATTATGTGCTTTAGAATAGTTCTTAGTGAGTTCTTACCTAAAATATTTCAAATTTAATTATGAAATGAATAGAAGCTTTGTCCTAAAGAAGAAAACCTGAGGCCTGCTGTCTAAGGGTAACTGGTAATGGTTGGACTGAAAATGGATTTTTTTCTATTTAGAATTTGGATAATTTTGTTAATGTTAAGTTTACATACATTTAGAAACTATGTTTATTATCCCTTAAATTCCACAGTGTTAATCAATTTAAAGCACCCAATCTTTTAAAAGGTTATTGAGGACAATTCTTTAAAATTTTGAGTTCTTTTAATATTTTTATTGGCAAGCAATGTTGATTTTATTGCTTAAGTGCAATTAAAGAGTATTGTTATATATTTAACTTATAAGATAAATGTTCATTTTATTTTTGGAATAAAGAAAAGAAGTTAATTGGTGTTGCTCATTGGTAAATGATTCAGTATCGAGTTACCATTAGGTTATTAAAATGAAATGAATACATTTTATATTGCTGCCATCTACTATTTAACTTACCCAAAGAATTTTAAATTTTGTGGGTTTTTTTGTTGTTGTTGTCATTTTTCTCAGTTGGGAATATTTAATCTGTAAATCACAAAACTTTACAACATTCATTATAGGAACTCAGAAAAAAAGTAGTTTCCTGTCATTACTCCCAAATTGTTCATTGAGTGCCAACTCTGTGACTGGTACTGTATTAGGTTCTTGCGTTACAAGAATTATTCTTTCTGTGTCTTTGACTATTTTATAACTCTTTTACTTAATTTTGACCCTATGACTTACTTTTATTTATATTTAATTCTAACAGGGAAAGCTTATATCTTTTCCTATTCTGGTTAGCTTTTTTGTTGCTTTCGTTCTGCACTTGATTTTTTTCTACAGATGTCAGATAGTGATATATCTAAACTTGAGTCATATATTCCAAGAGTGGTATTCAGGTGAGAGTTGTGTTAATTAGGAAGGTCCTATTCTCTGATGTGATGTTTCGTATGTGCTCCCAATAGCATTTCATGTTTTTGGTAACAAATTTGCTCTATTTAGAGCTTTCTATGAATATTGAATTGTGGTTTCTGATTATTTCTGCATAGCTAATTTTTTAAGAAGTTGAATTCCTGTTATTGTTTTTCTAAAACATGCCTGCTTAAATACCTCTGAATTTAACAGGAGTTACATTGATCTTTTTAATACAGTGAGCTTTGGTAACATAAAATAACAAAATGCTAATCATTGTTGTAGCTTACTCGTTTTCTATGAACTTAGGTATGTTTGTATTTGTTATTATGAATATCTGTGTCTTATTCATTAAGCAACCATTTATTGAGAACCTGTGGTGTGCTGAGGATAAAGCAGTGAACAAGATAGGCATGGTCATCATGTACTAATGGAACTTATGTTCTGGAGGGGGAGGCCTTTTATCAGTTTCATCAGTGTATGATTTTGAAAAATTATTTGTAAAGTAAAAGTTTATGTCAATATCAAAATGTCTTTGGTTGTTTTTGCCTTGTTGAGAAGATTTTATATTGTATAAGCTTTTGGTTATGTTCCCTTATTTATTCTTTTAGTATCTACTTAGAGATTTCTGTCTTAGTGCACAATTTTTCTATTTTGATTATAAATAAATATAAGTTACAGGATATAATTATTATTTGCCCTTTTCTCTTAAGGAGGTGTTAATAGGTAATAAAATAAGTGAAGTTTTCTTTTGAAATCACCAAAGTTAAATAGTCTTTCTTCTTTTGCAGCTAGATCTATGAGTATTTATTATTACTAATATTATTACTACTAATTTTAATAATACCTTATATTTATTGAAATACTGTGTGCCAGACAGTCTGAAAAGTGTTTTACATACAACACTTCAGTTAATCTGCATAATAAGGTGTCTTCATTTTAGAAATGGGAAAGCTTACAAGGTAAAGGAACTTTCTCAGATTAACACAGTCATCACCAAGATTCCAACCAGAGCTGTCTCACTGCTCTATTAACTTTTTTTTTTGTTCTATATTGACTTTTAAGACTGATGCAGGGGATTCCCATTTTTCAAAAGACACTATAGTCTCCCACTTAAACAGTTTGCTTCTTAAATCTCTACTCTGTTAGGATCCATTAGGTTCTGCTAGGGCACTTAACCAGTGACAAATAAGGAGTGAGAGTGTGCTGATAGTAGCCCAGTCATAAGAGTGGTACGCTTATGAATCAGCAACAGAAATCAAATTACTCTAAATGATGGTAAGGACAGCATCTCAATGAGGCAGCATCCTCCATGTGCAAATGCAGTGACCAGGATGGACCTGTTGTTGGCTGGCTGTGTTTCCATTCAACCAGGGTTGAGCCCTTTACACCATTTCATGAACTGAATATTTTTAATTGCCTTTTTGGTGGTTGTTAACATAATGCAATTAAAACAAAGGATATTTGATATTTTAAGGTTTTTAAGGTTGTAGATTCTATTTCCTTACTTCTGTCAGGGACGATCATAATTATTGTTTTCTGTAAAAGAAATTGATGACTTTTTGGCTTAAATTTAATTTCACTGATTTCCCCCTAGATTCTTTCTGGAATATTATTAATATTTTTCTTTGGGAATAAAGACTTGAAGAAACTAGATATGTATACGTTTTGTTTTGTTTGATTTGCTCATTAATGTTATTCTGCTTACCTACTTATATTAATTGTGGGACTTGCATGCTTATTTTAAATTTTCTGACAACTGGGCCATAGTTGCTGAGATTTTAAAGGACTCTGGCTGACAGTGGCTCCTTCATGTGTTACTTCTCAGTAAATTTTCAGAAGATAATACTGTTCTTATCAGATGGTTTCTTAGCTTCTTAAAGCTTCTTGTTTAACCAGGTGTTAAATTGACTTTTCAGTTTTTAAGCTTGGTGGGCTATAGATGCAGAAAAGATCAAAGATAAAAACTGTCCTTGATTGTTTTTATTCTGCATAATATCTGTAGCTCTACCCATTTATTAACACCTTGATACTACCATACTTGCAGGAAAAGTGTTGACAAAGATGATACTGATTTGTAGGTATTTCTGTCACCTTTGTTCATAAAAGAGATGGAATGGTCTTTGAGATTGGGCTTCTTGATGTTTCGTTAGAATCTGTTTATCTGGTTTCAAAGCATATAACTATGCCATTTGCAACTCCAGGCCTTTGAAAAGAGAGCAGAGTTTTCTGCTATTCATTGCCTGTCAGAAGTCTTAACAGAGAAGTGATAATTAGAGAAGACCATCTAAAGGCCCCTGAATCTTCCTCCTCCCACCAAAACCTGCTCGTCCCACAGTTTTTCCTATTTTGGTAAATGGCAGTTCCATCTTTCTAATTGTTTATGTGAGAAACTTTGAGTCATCTTTGGAGTCCTCTCTTTTTTTGCTATGTCCACATCCAGTTACCAGCAAATCTTTTTGGCCCTACCTTGAAAACATAGCCAGAATCTGACTTCTTACCACCTCCAGCTCTCCTATCCTGGCCTGGGCTGCCATCATTTCTTGCCTGGATTAGTGCAAAATTTTCCTAACTAGTTCTTGTGTTTCCACCCTTCTACTGTTTACAGTCTAATCTCTGTATAGTGGTTTGTAATCCTTTAAAATGTCGGTCAGATTCCAGCAATCCTCAGCTCAACTCCTTGTAATGATTGTTCGTCTCACTCAAATTAAAAGCCAAAATCCTTACAATTATCTCTATGTCCTACATGATCTCCTGGTTGTCTCTCTGAGCTCGTCTCTTACCACTCACTTCCTTAGTCTGCATTGTCACACAGGTCTTGTTGCTGTTCCTCAAACACTCCATTTGAAGCATAGAACTGCTTTGAACTTGGACTGCTCTTCTCCTAGAAACCTACATGGCTTGCTTCCTAACTTTCTTCAGGTTTATGCTCAAATGTTATGTTACCGGTGAACCCTTATCTAACCATCCTACATATAATGGCAATACCCTCACACTGCTTTGTATTTCTAAGTAGCAGGAATCACAGTGGATCTATTCTGGTTTATTTGCTTATCATCTGTCTCCATTAGAATGTAAACTCCATGAGGTCTGGGACCACTCTATTCCCAGTGCCAAGAACAGTTTCTGATATATAGCACGTGCTCAATAATATTTATTGAGTGAGTGAATGAGTGAATAATTGCTTTCCATTCATTCTTCTAGATATTCAAAATTATACCCTCCTACCAAGTTAGTTCACAGGAAGCTATGCAATGGACCAAATAAATTAGCTTTTTGCAGGCCTTATTAAGCTATGGTTTAAGTGATTTGCTCCAGGCCTTTAGAAGAAAAATAACACAAAAAGGAATTCTGCATTTGGTGTATACTGTCTTATGTCATTCAGTAGCCCAGATGAGAAATGTCTTTGGAATTTAGTGTGAGAAGTTCAGTTGAGGGGCAACCCCATTCTTTTTTTTTTTTTTTTTGGTTTTTTTTTTTGTGTGTGGTACGTGGGCCTCTCCCATTGCGGAGCACAGGCTCCGGACGCGCAGGCTCAGCGGCCATGACTCACGGGCCCAGCCACTCCGCGGCACGTGGGATCCTCCCAGACCGGGGCACGAACCCGCGTCCCCCGCATCGGCAGGCGGACTCTCAACCACTGCGCCACCAGGGAAGCCCCCCATTCTTTTTTGAAGGCTACAAATATTCCATTAATAAATTCACCACAGTTTATTGAACCAGTCTTTTATTGATGGATATTAGGCTATTGTTATAATTATTACTTTGTTACTATAAATAGGGCTTAGGTGTGAATATCCTTACATGTATCTTATATAATCTTATGTAAATATGCCCATATGATATATTTCTAGCAATACAATTACTGGATCAAAGGCTATGTATATTTAGAATTTTGGTAGATGTTACCAAAGTGCCCTTTAAAAAGATTACATTGATTTATACCCCGACCAGTGGTTGAGTATAAATTTTGTTTTGAATTTTGACAAAAGCAGCCTTTTTTTCCCCCCTGTTTGTTTGGGTTTTTTTTTCCCCTGTGTTTTTATTATCAGAAGTTTCTGTTGTTTCATTTAGAAAAATTCATATATGACTAGAACTAGGTGTACTGAGTTTTGGATTCTCTACTCTTTGTTTATTTTGTGGTTTATGTATTGTTCAGATTTTTGTGTGTTTGTTCATTTATTCATTGAGCTGATAATTATTATCTGTTATGTACCAGGCACATAGTTGGGAATTACAGCAGTAAAAGCTAGTTTTAGAAGACAGAGGGTTCTGAAATGAGAAGGAAGAGGAATCATCAGAAGCCTTGCCACCATGTTACTGAAGGATTGCTGTTACAGGATCCCTGTCTATATTCCTGACATTCTTTTTTAAAAAAATTTATTTTATTGACGTATAGTTGATTGACAATGTTGCGTTAATTTCTACTATACAGCAAAGTTATTCAGTTACACATATATATGCATTCTTTTTCATATTCTTTCCCATTCTGGTCTATCACAGGATACTGAATGTAGTTCCCTGTGCTCTACAGTAGGACCTTGTTGTTTATCCATCCTGTCTGTACATAGTAGTTTGCGTCTGCTAACCCCGCACTCCCAGTTCATTCATCCCTCCCGCTGCTGCCACCCCCCACCCCACCCGACCCCGGCAATCACAAGACATTCTTTTATCTGCAACATGTGTTAGGTTTTCCCCCGACATTTAAGATGCTAGTTTTATGATCTATTAAAAGGAGTGGCACTGTTATCTAAAATAACAACTTTTGAATATGGGATTTAAAGTATATGTAAGGGTCGAATTGATTGGTAACAGATTGTTCTTATTTCTTAGACTCCTGGCCTTAGTTTCAATTATATGTAAGTGAGATATATTTTATTTCTCAAAACTAGTTTTTACAAAATATTTGAGCTGTAGTTCCCAGAAGATATGATTCAGAAGTAATTACTGAAGCAATAGAATTTAGAATCTTCATAGATTATCATAGGTGTTACCTTCTGGGGCTGTTTCTAGAATTTCTCTGATTTAAAAGTTCTCCAAGTATGCTATTTCTGAAGAATTTAGAGTTAAGAAAAATGTGTAATCTTTTAATATTTTTTGCTTTTTTATAATAGCAATTGGTAACATTATATATCCTTTTTAGCTTGGAATTAGGAATTTTAGAGTTGCTGCTCATGTTAATGGACATTTGAGTTCCTTTATTTGATTATATGGATGAAGTTGCTAGGAACATTCTTATTCTTGTATGTTAGTGGCTATATGCCTCATTTCTTTCTGGTGTATTTCTGGGAGGGGAATTGTTGGCTGACAGAGTAGGCATCTGCTTAATAGTCAATATTACCAAACAGTTCAAAGTGGTTGGCTCGTTTACCACTCCCACCATCAATGTATGCGAGTCTTATCACACACAGAAAAGAGTCGACTGTCCCACCCTTACCTCACCCCAAATCCTGATACCCAGAAGCAACCACTTTCCATTCTTTCAGCTGTATTTTTTCCCCCTGGGTATTTACCTCTATATTTCGAAGTAAGATGCTTGTGTTGCCGTTTCATTTTTTAATTTAAATATATCTATTGAATTCTACTACGAAATTTACCATTTGCAGCTCTCTTCCCCTTCTGCTTCCCCATCTTCCCAATAGTTCTTTAACTTTTGTTAAATTAATATTCAGTGTTTATATTATAATTAGAATGTAAATATTGACCCCAGCTGAGTGGCTTAGTGTACAATGAACATATTCTTTCTATATGATTTTTTTCCCGTTGAGTAAATAATTGCTTTATTTAATTTATTTGGATAGTTTTCTTTCCTAAACTGACTGAACTGTAAAACTCCCCCTCATAATGGTCAAACACATCAGGTCCTTTATTTATTTATTTATTGGAACTATTACCTTTTTTTGTTTGTTTGTTTGTTTTGTTTTGCCGAGCACAGGCTCAGCGGCCATGGCTCACGGGCCCAGCCGCTCCGTGGCATGTGGGATCTTCCCGGACCAGGGCATGAACCCGCATCCCCTGCATCGGCAGGTGGACTTTCAACCACTGCGCCACCAGGGAAGCCCCGGAACTATTACCTTTGAAAGCCCTGTTCCTTCTACTTTAATTGGGACAGTTTCGTTCTTGGTTGGCGTCACAGCTGGTTGTTGAGACTGCTATTCATCATCATTCAGGGAATTCTTCTTGCCTTCCTTTTATGTTGGATTCCCTAATTTTCTGCATCCCATGTTCTTTTTTTCTTGGTTTATTATTTTTATTTTAGGCTTTTAAAAAAGACCTTGCTTGTGTTATGTTTTTAAAAAATTCTATCTTCACACCTGATTGATTCCTTGGCCACATGTAGTATTTTAGGTTGGCAAGTTTTTTCCTTAGAATTTTGAAAGCCTTTTGCCATCCTTTAGCTTTTGGAGCTTCTTTTGAGACATTCAGTGTCATCTCAGTCCTTTGTATGCTTTGCTTCTTTTCATTTTCCTTTTTCCCCTTTTTCTTTCTTTCTTTTTTTCCTTTCTTTCCCTTTTTCTCTCCTTTCTTCCCCCCTTCTTCCTTTCCTTTCTTCCTGTATGCCTTGAATAGATTCCTTGACCTCCCTGTACTTCTGTTTTCTGATCTTAAAATAGGGATTTTTTTTTTTTGTACCTACCTCATAGAGTTAAGCTCTTATGAAAGTACCTGGCACATAGTAAGTGCTCAGTGAATATTAGCCATTATAATTTTTCTTTGAAGTTGCTGTCGCATTTTCTATTTCCTCTCAACTACTTTTTTTTGTAGTTTGTATTGGCTTTGTATGTTTGAGGCTTTCCTCAAATATCTATTGATCTCTGCTAACAATTTATATTTAAGAGTGAGGCACTGAAAAGCTGATGGGGCACTGAGGGACTTTTTGACATGTGGGCTTCACTATAGACTGATTGCACAGTGGCCATTTTTTGGCCACTGTCCCTACCCCTCACTAAAATCATCAGTATTGGTAGGTGTTTTCTATGGAGGGGTACTCTGGAGCACTTAATGTGGCTGCCAGTGTTTGGGAGCTGAGAGGGAGAGGGTGCTATGGCTTTCTACGGTGTACATACTTTCCCTTAACCTTCCTTCCAGTGTGACCCTCTACCCAGGGCCCTCTGCTATGCTTGGGTCCTGAGTCAGGAGCCTCTCTGGTTGGGTTTCTCCAGAGAATTAACCCTTGTCTTCTGCCAGATTGGGGGCGGGCTAGTTGTCTGATGCTTTTACAGACTTTCATCCAATTCTCCTGTTTTTAGTCCTTTACCTCACCTCTGCCTTCTGTGGTACTTGGTGCCTCCAGTTTTGGAAACTTCCCAGTTTCTGTGATGTAAATGTATTGATTTTCTCTTCTGCATGCCCTTAGGTTTCAGCTTCCTCTGCCCTGCTAAGGCTGCTTTTTATCTTATAAAAATGGGTTCACATCTCTGGTCTGCTTTGGTCTCCTCTTCCATTCTTTGTGTTTTTCTGGGTTTACACATTTTCTGTTTCTTCACTGTTATTTCATTGGACTTTTTGAAAGGTTGCAGAGGTAAATGTGTAAGTTCAATCCTTCATGTTTAACTGGTTCTCGATGATCTATTATTACTATTTTCCTTTGAATTTTTTGTGGAAATAAAAGAATATATAGACATACCCTTCAATGAATTTTTTTGACGCTATGAACTTAATTAATTCACTCAATATATTGAAACTACATGAAGCTAATTAAATTTCAGGGTCTTAGACGTTAGGTACTGGCTATTATGTTCTGTGTGCGTGTGTGTTTGAAAAAGTCCTACCATGTCATATGTGTAGGTAGTCAGTAAATTTATATTCAAAGAATATATTTATTGGCTGTGCTTTAATTTATTCATTCTAAAGTTCTTAGTTTTCACATTTTAATAAACTTACCTGACCCATTTTGTCAGTTGGTGTTGCTCAGCAAATGAGTGAACCCTATATTAGATATTTCTGAAAATTGAAAATATCGTGGTGTTTAATGTCTCACAGTCATCACTGTAATACTGTGCAGGTTGTTTTTTATAATATTTAGCCTAATCTCTTTCAGATGATGTCAGCCTGTTTTGCTAAGGTATCTTTTATGCAACAATTACCATTGCTGTTGCTATTGCTATTACCATTGCTATTGCAATAGACCCACACTGTCCAGTAGAACTTTCTGTGATGATGGAAATGTTCTGTTATTTGTACTGGCCAATAAGTATGGTAGCCACTAGCCACATGTGGCTGTTAAGCATGTGAAATGGCTAGTGTGACTGGGGAACTGAATTAAAAATTTTATTCAAATTTAATCAATTTAAATTTAAGTTAAATAGCCACAGGTGACTAGTGGCTACAATACTAGACAGCACAGTTATAAATCATTGTTCTCATAGGATATACTAAATTTTTTATTTAAATTATTTTATGTTGTCAGTCACTTGAATTAGTTTGGAATAATGTATCCAACAGAGGAATAGGAGTTGGCTGAATTTTCCTAACTTTCCTTATTATAATTAGAACTACATTTTTCTTTGTATTTACATAAGAATAAAAGTATGCAGATTGCTATTCAGAATTGAAAATAAAATGTGTTTTAGGTTGTATATCATACCTGTTTTAATTAGAGTATTTGAGGTGCTGATAGAGATTGAAAATGCAAGTGAAAGGTGAAAGTACTATTTGAGAGCCTCAGAGATTTTTCTCCTATGCTACAAGAGAAAGGAAATACTGTTGAATCAAAGTCTGTTTTGGATTTGGAATTTTTATATTCTTGAAGACAGTAATGGCAATGTTTTGGTTTGCATTTTTAATGTTTGGATGAACATACTGTGTTTGTGACATCAGACTTCTTTGTGATTAATTCAGATTAATTCAGAAAATTTCTTCTGAATCAGGGATGAAGAATAATTGCAGTAAATGCTATAAAATTAACCTTTGGCTAAGTAGAATTGTGCCGTCAATTGAGGTCTGTGGTAAGTTGAATGTTGTTAAATTGGTTAAAATTAAGCCAGTTATTTTTTAGTAGAGAAGTAAAAAATTCACAGGACTGGAAACACGGCTTTGATTGTAGAATGTTACAATTTTGCTTAATCTCTCTTAGTGAAATACAGCTTTTTGGAACAATGATTAGTACAGTTACCAATATACATGGAGGTTAGCAAAATATACCATATTTACTATTTTATACAGTACTATGATTGTTAACTAACAACTGAGTATTATTCTGACCTTTGAGAAGATGCATTAAGCAGTTCTTTCAAATTCTTTCTGTTCTTCTGAAGGCCTAAACCCCCTCTTAGTCCTACATTCTCGGCAATTTTTCTCCCATTTCACAGAATAAGAGCACTCCCTCATTTTCTTGTCCTTCTCACTTATCAGCTTGCAATCATCATCACTGATGCTGACCACCCCTTGCAAGTACAGTGGAAAAAGTGTCCTGTTTCCTGAAAAAAACAGATGCTTCCACCTGTGCTCTTATTTCATTCCTTTTTATCTTCTCATGGATCTTGTATGTCAGTTATTCTGCCTGGTTCTTGTCATTTCAGCCTATTTCCTATATGTGTTTTAATGAGCTCAACCTTTTTCCATCATTGGGTACAGATACATATATAATAGAAGGGAGTTGACCCTTCTTAATTCCCTTCTTCCTTCTCAGTCTTCTTGAAAGGTCTCTTTATACTTATTCTAATTCTTCCCTTCTTATCAAACCGTGTTTTAACAAGCCTTCCACATGACTTTGATGGTACACTGAAGCTTGAGAACCACTACCTGGAGTCCATACTTTTGGGCCAACCAAGAAGCTCACTATTATTGTTATAAATTGGGAGCATAGGTTATAGTATTTAGAGGACTGTTAGTTATACTTACATAGACATAGAGGAGTCAACTTTTGTTTGGGTGAGGTGCTGTTTAAACCTAGAAACAGTAATTGTTGGTAAATTAGTCAAGATTAGGTTTGGCTGTGAGTTAGGAAAACCCAAAATAGCAGTGGCTTAAAAAGATAGAAGTTTATTTCTTTTCTTTCTTTCTTTTTTTAATGCAAGTAATTCAGGTTTGGGACTGAATGATTATCAAAAACTTAGGCTTCTTGCCTCTTCTTGTTGCTCTGCCGTCTTCAACGCTCAGCTTCTACTGTGATTCAGTTTGGCTATAGTGGCTGTAAGTCATCTTTTTCACATTCTAGTCAGCAAGAAGGAAAAAGAGGAGAGGTCATATCTCTTCTTTTTAAAGAAACTTCCGGAGCAGTTGCCCAGAACTTTGAGTCCCATTGGCCAGAATTTAGACATTGGTCACACCCAGTTGGAAGGAAGCTTTGGAAATAAAGTTCTTATTTCAGGCAGTCATGTGTGAACATATAATTAATGATTTAAAAAAATTGTATAAAATTATATGGTTTGCATTTACCATAAATAATTTACCAGTTCCCTATTGTTAGACAGTTAAGTCACTTATAAAATTTTTGTTGCTATAAACAAAGTAAAAATAAACAATTCTATATCTTTAAAAAGTGAGTTAATAAGCCTGAAAGCTACACATTAGGATGTTGAGTATTATTGGAGAGAACTTTGAAGTAGTAAAAATAAGATTTTGAGAGTTTTCCCCTAAGACAGGAAAGATAAGGATTCTGTAAAGAGTAGTGGAAGTTAGTAATAGCTTATAAAGTTTGGACTTTAGTTATCTGTTAAAGAAAATTAAATAAATATACAGTATTGCTGACTTACATAAACTAATGCAGTAATATAAGTGTATAATTTACATTTGTGTGTATAAATGCTTTAAGTTTTATACATTTACTGGTGTCTAAGTCATATTGATTTTTAGTATTGAAATGACATTTTATTTTTGTCTTAGAGTACAAATCTTTCACTTTAAGTTGATTCATTCTTTTTCTTTTCCTGAGATATTACTTAAGTTTAGAAAAGAAATAAATAAAAAATTGTGTTCGAATATGCATATACTTTTCACTAGACTTACTGTAGACTTCTCTTGGTTGACAGGCCTTTTTGCAGATGTGTAATCTGCCTGTCAAAGTGGTTTGCAGGGCAAATGCAGAATATATGTCTCCATCTGGTAAGTGTTTTTTAGTTTTGTTTTTCTTCTCTGTTAATATTCTGCATTGATAAAATTGCAGTGATAGTCCAGTTTGTACCTAGATTTTTTAAATGCCTATTTTTTTTAACCCTTTGAAGAAGTTTCCCATTCTATAAAGTAACAGTTGCAAACTTGACAGTCTTGGGGTGACATGTCTACTCATTTCAACTCTGTGGTTAGAGATGATTACTGGAAAGTTAGGGGAATTGTTTCAAATAGTAAATGTCAAGAAAATACATAATCTCAGATTTCCCCCAGTCTTATTTACATAAGACTGTTCCTTCTTCAGAAAACAGATTTTACTATGTGAATCTATTTATTGTTAAATATACTTCTCTAAATTGTATTCTCCCATTATGCTGATGGAAGAAGAGAGATTGTGGAATAATTAAATTAACATGTCATAGATCTGAATGTCTTTGGTTTCTGATTCTTTTTGTTTCATTTTAAGTTTTTAAGGTACTTTTTCTTATTAAGGTTTTAGCCTTTCTGCTATTTTTTATAATCAGTATTGCCTTTTCTGTGTATCATGTATTAGTAGATTAAGGTCCAGTTTTAAATAAATATGATTCAGGTAATTTTTAATATAAAAATATAGTGCCACCAAATCTGATAAATAAATAGAATTGGTATGGGTTATTATAATTATGGTTTTGCTGGAGCAATAATAACGCATAGAACCACTGCTTTATGATTAAATACTGAATATAACTGATTGGTACAAGTGTGTTACATAGCTTTTTAGGGAGACATTTATCGATCTCTTTGTTGTGGTGATAATTTAGGAATGACTTGGATCATTAGGAATGACATTTTTTTCATCATAAACTCTTAAGGTGGTAGTAATTGTCAACAGCTGTGAAGACACCCTCTCTATACACACTGAAAATTCTATATGAATACCTCTACATTTATAGGTTTATGAATATACATTTTAAAAACATTTCAGTAAATGAATTTTTAGACTTATAAACATATACATCTTTTAGATTCTTGAAGGCTATTAATTGAATCATTTTGTTTTAAATTTATACATAGGTTTTATAAACTTTATTGATTTCTGGTGAAATGAATTATATTGGGTTCTGTCTAACTTTTTCCTCTGTGTAGTCATACAAAGAGTGTAGATATACATATAAAAAAGTTAGTAATCTAATACTAAAGTTAATATCTTTAACAAATCAAGGAGAAGCCATATAGCTTATCCACCTATTTCCTAAAATGACTGTACTATATGTAGTATTACCTAGGTAGTTATCCATCTTTATAGATTCTAGGAAAGATAAACATAAATAGTATAGAGACTATAATACATGCATATATACATATATGCATAGGAGAAGTCTCCTATAGGTAGATGAAAATGGCACTTTCTATTAAGGTATTTAAATTTCATCATGTCTCTAGTATTTGGGTGACCATGGGAATGTGTTATATTTTTATTTGCTTGTTTGATCTGGTTGTTGGTAGATTTTTAAAGCAGAGAGCATCATGGAATAGTCAGAAGACCACTTAGCTAAGAGTTAGGAAATTTTTAGTCTAACCCTCTGTGACTTTGTCACATGTTAACAGTTTTCTTGGGAAATTTCACTTCTCTTCTTTGAGCCTCAGTGGCTTCATCTGTAATATGAGGTGGTTGGATTAGATGACATCCAAGGTCCTTTCTATTTCTAATATTCTCTGAATAAATAAATTTGCTTGGCAGCATCTTCTTGCTCTCTTTAAATATAAAAGTTCCAAAAATGATTATTCTGCCTAAAATGAGAAGCAGGGCCTTTGAGTTTGTTCTTTATGACCTTTGATTGGTGCCAGAGAATAACTGTCTCACTCTGCTTTTGCCTGATCACCTCCAATAATAAGGATATAACTCTGGCTCCACTTTAAGTCAGGCTAGTGACAGAAAACATTATTTACTTCTAACTTGTTGCCTTGATTTTTAAAAATAATTAATTAATTTTTTGGCTGCATTGGGTCTTCGTTGCTGTGCACGGGCTTTCTCTAGTTGTGGTGAGAAGGGGCCACTCTTCATTGCGGTGTGCGGGCTTCTCATTGAGGTGGCTTCTCTTGTTGCGGAGCATGGGCTCTAGGCGCCTGGGCTTCAGTAGTTGTGGCACGCGGGCTCAGTATTTGTGGTTCACGGGCTCTAGAGCGCAGGCTCAGTAGTTGTGGCATGTGGGCTTAGTTGCTCCAAGGCATGCGAGATCTTCCTGGACCAGGGCTCAAACCCGTGTCCCCTGCATTGGCAGGTGGATTCTTATCTGCTGCGCCACCAGGTAAGTCCCTTGTTGCCTTGATTTTTATTTATTTCTTTGTATTTAGAGATATATGAATATTCAATTGACTACCCACACTGCTTCCCTGCTTCAGAATCTACAATGCTCAAAGTATTTTTAAGAAAAGAAATAAAATACAGGCATACCTTGAAATACTGTGGGGTTTGGTTCCAGACCACCACAGTAAGGCGAATATCGCAATAAAGTGAGTCACATGGATTTTTTTTGTTTCCTGATGCATATAATAGTTATGTTTACACTATACTGTAGTCTGTTAAGTGTGAAATAACATTGTGGCTAAAAAACCACTATACATATCTCCATTAGAAATATTTTATTGCTGAAAAATGCTAAGCATCGTCTGAGCCTTCAGTGAGTCAAAACCTTTTTGCTGGTGGAGGGTCTTACCTGCATATTGATGGCTGCTGGCTGATCAGGGTGATGGTTGCTGAAAGTTGGGGTGGCTCTCGCCATTTCTTACTGTTTCTTTCATTCATTCATCTACTCATTGATTGATTGATTGATTGATTGATTGATTGCTGTGTTGGGTCTTTGTTGCTGTGCGCGGGCCCCCTCCAGTTGTGGTCAGCGGGGGCCACTCTTAGTTGTGGTGCGTGGGCTTCTCATTGCAGTGGCTTCCCTTGTTGCGGAGCACGGGCTCTAGGTGCATGGGCTTCAGTAGTTGTGGCACACAGCATCAGTAGTTGTGGCTCGCGGGCTGTAGGGTGCAGGCTCAGCAGCTGTGGCGCATGGGCTCAGTTGCTCCGCAGCATGTGGGATCTTCCCGGACCAGGGCTCGAACCCATGTACCCTGCATTGGCAGGTGGATTCTCAACCATTGTGCCACCAGGGAAGTCCCTGGCCATTTCTTAAAATAAGACAGCATTGAAGTTTGCCTCTTCGATTGACTCTTCCTTTCACAAACGATTTTTCTGTAGCATACAATGCTGTTTGATAGCATTTTACCCACAGTAGAAAGTCTTTCAGAATTGGAGTCAATCCTCTCAAACCCTGGTGCTGTTTTATAAACTAAGTTTATGTAATATTCTAAATCCTTTGTTGTCATTTCAACAGTCTTCACAGCATCTTCACTAAGAGTAGATTTTATTTCAAGAAACCACTTTCTTTGCTCCCATAAGAAGCAACTCCTCATCCTTTAAAGTTTTATATTTATAACAAATATAATAATAATGAAAATGTTTGAAGTATTGTGAAAATTACCAAAATGTGATACAGAGACAGAAAGTAAGCAAATGCTGTTGGAAAAATGGCACCAATACACTTATCAAATTCGGGGTTGCCACATACCTTCAGTTTGTAAAAACACGCAATATCTGCAAAGCACAATAAAGCAAAGTACAATAAGACAAGGTATGCCACTATAAACTCTGTCTTCCAAGAACTGCAAACTGGATAATGAAAATGAGAAATATACTTTGATCTCAAAATGTACCACCCCAAAATACTCTTCAGTCTAGACATTCATTCACAAAGTTTTCATTCTCTGGTCATATTATTTCAGAGGACCTTCACTATTTCTATCAGTATAGTAGTTACAAAGATATTATCCCAAGTTAAAAAAGAGTATGATCTAATTTTTAATGCAGATAAGAAATTTTTTTCTTTTTTTCTTTTTTATCTTTATAAACCTTTTACAAGGTTTATAAAGCGGTAGAAAAAAGGAATGCAGAATTCAGTGTTTTTATATTGGTAAATGGAAATGTCTTCTAAATACCTCTGTTGAGTTGTATTCCAAAAGGCCTGCCTTTCCTTTGTAATGTCCTGTGGACGCAGATGAAGCTTTTGTTGGTGCTGTGCACCTCATCCATTACCCTCAGGCTGTCTAAGCCAGAGAGGAGTGAATCTGTTGAAAAGGACCACGAAGAAGCCTGCTGTTAGTGTGAACTCTATTTGAACTAGGTCTGACAAAGTTTCATCCTCTAGCATTTGAGGTAGACTTTATTGCTATTTGGAGATCATCCTCTCTGATAATTTCATCTATTATTAGTATTTTAAAAAATGAAATATTACTTTTTTAATGTGGCATTTATTTAGGGAAACCAGTTTTTGTAAGCATACTAATTCTTTTTTCCCCACATGTGTTGGGAGCATACTTTGTGTTATAATTCATAAGCTAGCGTACCTTCAAAGATTGTTATTGTCTTAATTCCTGATATTTTTGAGTCAGATACATTTATTAATGCACCATTGTGTGCTTAAACAATTGATCTGAATGGGTACCTGAGATTTGAAAGTAGTAGATGTAAAAAAAAAAAAAAAAAAAAAAGCTTCATAGATGTAGTTTAAATATAGATTGATTCATTGTATTCTGAAGAGAAGGCCCAGTTAAATTTTTTCAGATCTATCAATGGTCATGAACCAATGACTAGGCTTGGTTCGTATAATTTGAATAATTAGTATTTACTACTATATAGTGCTTTAATAGTGTTAGCTCTGAAAAGGGAATATTGTGATTTGTTATTACATATAAGAACTCTAGAATGAATCTCCTTGTTTTGTTCTTTTGTTTTAAAATTAGTAATTAATGTTTAAAAATTTTTAGAATTTAACATACGCATTTAACTATAATTTTCAAAAGTCATAGTGTTAGGAAACTGTGTATTAATAAAACGTATCCCAGTTTTGTGTTGATTTCCTTTTTAGCACAAACTTTAATTTATGGAGAGTGTTTTCACATTTTTTTTCTCCCTCAACAGGTAAAGTACCTTTTATTCACGTAGGAAATCAAGTAGTATCGGAACTTGGTCCAATAGTACAATTTGTTAAAGCCAAGGTAATAAAAAAGATATTAAATGCATTTGATCATAGTTACTTTTAAATAAGTCATTCATAATTCTTTAGGGTGTTGTAACATTTACGTTGATTTTAAGTTAACCTAGTTTTACAAAATGCTGATATAAACTACCAGAGAAATATTTCTAAAGAGTAAGTTTTTTTTTCCCCCATAATGTAAGTCAATGGCAAAAGAGGCCATTTGACCTCTACAAAGTGATAGATAATTTTCTAACTCATGCTTATGAGAATTTTGGTCACAAATGAAAACTCTTCATTGTTGTAAAATATCAGGTTAACCTTTGAGAAGGGAGCTACAGAATATGTTTATAAGTTGAATGTATCAATACTAATTTACCCATTTGAATTTTTATTCAGTTTAGATTTTAATAGTTATCAAAGAACAACCTCCATTAACATTTTGTGGAACATGCTTCCAGAAATTTTTTTTGCATATGTAGAAAAATACAAGTCATACTATTATGTATTATTTTGCAACCTGCCTTTTAAAATCATCAATGTGTTTGGAAATTCTTCCATTTAATGACTATAGATATATGTTATCCTTTTAAATTGTTGTATAATATTCTATCATATGGATGTATTATAATTTATTTATTTAAGTCTTTATTGATGGACACTGAAGTTGTTGCCAATTTTTTGCTGTTATTGAATGCTAATATAAATATTCTTGTACATACACCTTTGTACACTTGTTAAATTATCTCCTTAGTATAAATTCCTAAGAGTGGTAATACAGTGTTATAGGGTATGCATTTTAAAAATCTTACAACTAAAGCTTATACTATTTTATGCATCCACTCATTACTATACTGTATTAGAATTTAAAAGTTAGTGTCTATCCCTGTCCTTTATTAATAACATTTAAAAAAATCTTTGACCACTTTATAAGTAACACATGTCAATCTTTGGAATTTATTTTATTACTAAAAAGGTTAGTCTCAAAAAAAACAGGGTTTACTGACCATCGTTGTTTTCTTCTTTTGTGAAATAATAATGTAATTTTGTCTCTTGAAATATACATTTTTATAATGACAAGTAAATACTTCTTATTAATATTTTGTAGTGATAGCAAAGTATAATTTTTTCACATAAAATAATTATGTTTTAGGGAGCATTTTGGAAATTAATCCATTTGACATTTGCAGTAAAACATTGATGTTGTATCACTTGGTAGTAAGATAACTGAAAGTTTTTGTATATTTAATATGATGCTCTTTTAAAGTTTTTTAAATTCCCTTTAGGGCCATTCTCTTAGTGATGGGCTGGATGAAGTCCAAAAAGCAGAAATGAAAGCCTACATGGAATTAGTCAACAATATGCTGTTGACTGCAGAGGTATAATAGAAGATAATAGGCCTTGAAAATAAGCTTTTTCTCTCATAAAAGATCATCTTTCTTATGGGTTATGTTAAAGTTACTGAAAAATAGGAAAACAGTCAAGCAAATTCTCGGGCTAGTGTGGCTACCCAAATTATTTGATCATTATCTTTGAGCAAGTTGCCTGATATTATCATATCTAGTTTTTCTCTTTGTAAACAGGAGTGACTCTTGCCCACTCGTTATTTTATTTTGGTCTTGTGAAATTCACTTAAATGGTATCTGTAAAATACTTTAATGGCATTTAGAGATGTATTCTATGAATAAGAAATATTTTTATAGGTACCACCATTAAGTTTAATAATTCTATGTAGCAACATTAGCCAAGAAAAAACAAAAACAACCCTCACATATGTGACTTTTATGACGTTGGCTTATAAAAAATCACCCTGGCAAGAAATAACTTTCTTTATCCATTTTCTCTTTGATACTTTAAAGTTTTGGTGACTGTTTTTTTTTTCCTAGTTGTATCTTCAGTGGTGTGATGAAGCTACTGTAGGGGAGGTGAGTGGTTCTGCAGCATTTATCTTAATTAAAATTTAATGAAAAAACACTTTTGCTCAGAATCATAAGTCCCTGCTCATAAATGAAACATTGTGGTTTATACCATTAGTGATATAGTTTTTCACTTTAATTTTGCTTGCACATACATTTTAGGGAAGCTGTGTGTCATTGTTTGATATAACTGGTTGCAGAGTATGTGAAAGTTTATATATTTTTAAAGGGAATGGTTTAAAATTTTAATTTTTAGATTGCAAGCTATGTCTTGTTTTGTTTTATTTTTTCAGATTGCTCTGTTTGTGATCTCTGGAAATATATTTCCCTTAGAATTTTATTTGTGAAAACAGGCTATGTCTTTAGAATCATGTTTTTAACATAATCTTTTTGCTTTAGATCACTCATGCTAGGTATGGATCTCCTTACCCTTGGCCTCTGAATCATATTTTGGCCTATCAGAAACAGTGGGAAGTCAGACGTAAGATGAAAGCTATTGGATGGGGTAACAAGACTCTGGACCAGGTCAGTTCAGATTGAAGTTGATAAAACCCTCAACTTTAATACATAAAGAAAAAAGATTTTTAATTGTTGGTCCTTTAAAATAAATCCCAGGGGACTTCCTGGCGGTCCAGTGGTTAAGACTCTGCACTTCCAGTGCAGGGGGCGCCAGTTCCCTCCCAGGTCGGGGAACTAAGATCCCACATGCTGCGTGGCGCAGCCAAAAAAAAAAAAACCTCCCAACATAATAAAAAAAATTTAACAAAACATTTGCGCTTATTTTCTCTGACATGAAATACTTTTTTGTTTTATAAAAATCACACATGCTTATTGTAAAACAAATTATGTAATACAGAAAACTTCAAAAACAGAATAAAAGTTGGCTGGAATCCTACCATCTAGAAATTGCCACTGTTAACTATATGGAGAACATTCTTCTAGGTGTCTCTTAATAGCATTTTCTTTAAATGGGGTCATATTATACCTGGCACTCTATAATTTTTTTTATGCATTCAGCAATACATTGGGGACATTTTTTTATGCCAATAAATATAGATCTGCAGCATCAGGGCTTAAAAAGAAAAACCCAACCCTATTAGATGCAGTGCTTAATATACCTGCTTTTCTTTGGTCTTAAATTTACTGAAGTAGCAAAATTATAAAAGTATATATCATGTCAAAGTCATGAGTTTGAGCATCATTAAGCTAATTAATGGCTCTTTTTCAAGGATACCCCTAGTCCTTGTCAGCCAACTCATTGATGTGTGCCATTGGCCACAAGGGGGATTGGGTAAATGAATAGGGATGGAGTAAATAAAATCTATTTCCACTAGTGGGAAAACAATTCAAATGATTTTTACTCATGGTAGGTCAGCAGCGTCTTATTTATGAAGCAGATTTTTTAATATACGTGAAATCATTTGATTTTATGAATTCAGGAAAACATTTTTGTAGGGAGTAGAGTTTTGAGATAAAAACTGTATTTATTTATTTTTTTTGCGGTACGTGGGCCTCTCACTGTTGTGGCCTCTCCCATTGCGGAGCACAGGCTCCGGAGGCGCAGGCTCAGCGGCCATGGCTCACGGGCCCAGCCGCTCCGTGGCATGTGGGATCCTCCTGGACCGGAGCACGAACACGTGTCCCCTGCGGACTCTCAACCACTGTGCCACCAGGGATGCCCGAGATAAAAACCTTCTTGATCATAATCCTTATAAGTAACTTAAATGTACTTGTATTTAAAGGAAATTTGCTCTCAAATTTTCTTCCTGTTTCTTGTATAGAAATTATTACATATGTTCTCTATATGGTCTATAGTCTGATTTAAATATACTATAAATGGTTACCTAAATTTATATTTTTATTATAAACTATGATACATGTTAAGTTTTAGACACATTTTATTGCTTTGCTAATTTAAATATTTTTCTTTGGGGTCTGTTGCTTGTGTTAGGTCTTAGAAGATGTAGACCAGTGCTGTCAAGCTCTTTCGCAAAGACTGGGAACACAACCATATTTCTTCAATAAGCAGTAAGAATTTATTCTTTTTAGTTAGTTTCTTTTCTATATTATTATTTTATCATACATATCGTATCAAACATTTTATCATAGAGGAATTGTTTTATCAAGAAATATTTATGAAAAGATTTAGTTATATTAAAGTTCATTTTTGCATTCATTAACCATTTAATTTCTTGGGTATCAGGCGTAGCACTAGCTTCTGGGAGACCAAGTTTTCTAAAATGCAGTGCTAGCTATTAAGAATTTTCTTCTGAGGGTAGACAATGTAAACCAGTCATTATTGTATGATATGATAGAGGTTCTACTAGAGGTAGTTCAAGGTGCTTTGTATGGAACTATGACATCTTAACAAAATCTGAGCTTGCAAACTACTATTAAAACGTGAAACCTAGCCATACTTGTCTGTATAGGATGATACCCTGAGGACTAGAAAAGTGAATAAAACTAAACCGTAAAAAATATTGTTGGACAAGCATTATTATGAACTTTTCTTTTAAAATTTAATGAAAATATTTGTAAAGCACAGAAATAATTGTGAAGGATATAGATTAAATATGTGTATGTGTATATATGTAAATTGAATAATTCATGTTTTATTAAGACAGAATTTTTTTGTAATTTGGAAAATAATATCTAATGTAGGCAAAGAATGAATTTTCCTTTTTTTTTTAAAGTTACAATTTTAGTATATCAGAATCAGCTATCCTGTGATCCAGTCTAAGATGGGTTTAAATTAGCATTTTAACCTCATTGGTTTGCTTAGAATTCTAATCTTTTCTTGGCTTTTTAATAAAAATCGCTTGATTTTTAGATTGATAATTTTTAAAAAGGTTTATTTGCTATTATTTATTACATCTTCATAGGCATTCATCTATAGCTATATCAAACATCTTTTGGTAGAGATACTAATATTTGTAGCAAAAATGACTGATGATAGCTTGGAAATATTAAAGTTATATTAATGTAGGTGCTATATAACTGATATTAAAATAAAATAGGGCTCTGTTGATCTTTGAAGCAGAAAGGTCATAGAGTTCAAACCATGAAATCCTGGTAGGTAAAGTTTCTACAGCTATGTTCTTATTTCTAGTGATGTTTGCCTATGCTGATTCTAGTTGTTTAGTCTCCAATACAAAAGAAAGGTATCAAAATGTTAGTATTATGTAGTCCCCTTTCTTTCTGATACAGGAATTCTTAGGAGCTGAAAAGCTCAGAAGGGGTGCATTTTATTGTTCGAAGTGTATCACTCTGTTTTAGGAGTTAGTTTTGTTATGTACCCTGTCTCCATGGGAAGCCAGGATAATAGATCTAACTTATTTTTCTCCTCATTGAAACTCAGTGTCAAAGAGTTAGTAACCAGGTATCATTTGGCATGTGATTCAGTGGAAATATCAAAAAAATTTTTTCTTCATGACGGTATAATTATTATTATTTTTAACAACTTTATTGGAGTATAATTGCTTTACAATGGTGTGTTAGTTTCTGCTTTATAACAAGGTGAATCAACTATACATATACATATATCCCCATATCTCCTCACTCTTGCATCTCCCTCCCATCTTCCCTATCCCACCCCTCTAGGTGGTCACAAAGCACCGAGCTATTTTACACTACCTAATGTAAAATAGCTAGCTAGTAGGAAGCAGCCGCATAGCATAGGGAGATCAGCTCGGGTATAATTATTTTTAAACTTGTAATGAAAAATTCAAAATTTAGAATAGGTACAAAAACAATTGAGAAACTGTTTAACTGGTATTAAGATGTAGGTTTTTGAAATAATTTTACCTTATATGAGACTTAGATAAACATTTTTATGATTGAAGTATAGAATAGTTTTAATTTTTAATTTTACCCAATTGTTTAATATTAAAATTTATTTCCCTGTGTGTCCTCTCCTTACCCTCTAAAATTAGAATCAGCTTTTCTTCTAGCTTACCTACTAGACATGTTGAGAGGCCTCATGAAAGAAATTCAGTAGCTTTACTTGATGAGAGAAAGGGAAAGATAGTTGAGGGAGATCTTGCAGCAAGAATAGTAATTGGGAAAAGAGGACAAAGAAGCTAAATGGTGGAAAGGAGAAAGGAAAGTGAATTTGAAAAAAATTAGAAATAATACAAAGTAGATACTAACAATTGTCCTTTTTATCCTTCATAATATATAGTTGATAGCTTTTAAATATTTAAATCATATTTCTAAAATGCAACTCAAATAAAATCTGTGTTATCTGTTATATCTGTGATCTTGCTGATGTGATATCTGTTAAGACACCTACACAAAGACTGGGTAATTTATTCCCTTTCACCTGGTGAGTGGATTTGGAATAAAAAACTAAAACTTTTCTTGAAGTGATATTTTCATGTTACCTTTTTAATAAAGGGGAAGAAGAAAAAGATAATTTTTCTAAATGTAATCAGTATAGAAAAAGTTAATACTACTCCAAAGCATTTATGAGCTCCTTGAGGGTTTGTGTTTTCCAAACAAAACCTATTAGAGGAAGCTCAGTAAATGTTGGTTAAGACTAGATTAAATTGAATGAGAAATTGGAAAAGGAGTTAGGTTTGAAAAAGAAAAAATACTGCTATTAACCATTAAGTAAATGGTAAAATTTGAAAATATACCTTCATATACTGATAGGAAAGTATTTTGAAGAAATGATGTAAAAATTTTACTTGGGAACCTTAAGAATAATTTCAGGGGGTAATGGGATTTCATTGAAGTTTATTCAATTGAGAAATCACTAGTTAAGAAAATTAAGGGGAAATTGCTCAAAAATATCCAAAAACAAAATATAGCAAAGTTGATGGCAAGGGGCTTGATTTACAAATTTGAATGATAGTCCTAAAGATCAGTGATTGATATATAAAGAAAGGATATGTAGATTATTTCTGTTAGTATGAAGAAATGACAAGTTAACAGTATAATGGGAAAGAAAAATTAGGGAACATTCAGACAAAATTAATGTTTTTGAAACTAGACTGTGAAACGTATCAGAAAGAGAGAAAGAAATGTGGAACCATAATAATTGAAGAAAATGAAAAAGATAAGTACAAAAAAATTTTTAGTGGGAAAGGTTAGGAAAACATTCTCATTTTATTGGTACCGTTTTTATTTTGATATTCAAATGAAAGAATAGTAGATAACTGGTGGATGTTAGCTGAACCTATTGTGGCAACAATTTTACAATATATTTATGTAAATCAAACCATCTGTTGTACACCTTAAACTTATACCTGTTGTACACCTTAAACTTATACAGTGATGTATGTTAATTATTTGTCAATAAAACTGGAAAAAAAAGAATGGTAGGTAACCAACAGAAATGTGGAAAGAATGATAATGTAAGATGAGAAGGCAACAATGTGAAAGATGTTGAAGGTCTTAGGAGGAGAGTTGCTATCTGTATCCAAATTACACTCTACAAGCTACTTAGTAAGCAGAAGGGTGGAAATGTTATGTTTTCTCTCCATATTGTATAGTAAAGGTAATTAAAACTGGAGGTACATGAAATCTTGGCTTGGTTAAACAATTCAGTGGAAGTATTGGCTAAAGTGTAATTTTTTGTCCTTGTCTCTCATAGGAGTTGCAAATATTTTTCTGAGCTTATTGCTCTTTTTAAAAGTCAGGTTTATTGTGGCATAATTTACAAAAAGTAAAATTGATGCTTTTATGTGTATAGTTCTGTGAGTTTTAGCAGTGGTATACAGTTGTGTCACCACTACCACAGTGTACTTTTTAAAAAGAAAGAATTGTGGGAATTGATAACATATATGTCAGAGTCAACTAATATAAGTAGTTGCTGAAATTTGTAAGTATTACAAAAAATATGCATTAAGTTATGTGTGTGTTTTGTTTGATTTAGTATAGTGTATTCTACTTCGTGTTAGATGTTCTAAAAGTAATTTGTCATGAAGTTGCTATCTTTAGGTAACATCATATCAGGTTTTGTATGCTCATTACCCTATATAATTCAGCACCTTTTGAGTTATGTGGATGTATATTTGAAGCAAATAATATTTTGACCACTTCAGGGGTACTTCTAGACTACTCTGGTTTGAACATACCTTCATACCTGAGCTCATTCAGAGCCTTCACTTATTGATAAAAGATGCCCATCTACCCTACTGGAAGTTGCATCAGAGAATATATTCACCTTTTTTTAGGCTCTAATACAAGAAGCAGAGGGTAGTTAATCCTAAATAAGGATTAGGAAAATAAATCCTAAATTGGTAAGATACACATTTTAAGAAATATGTTTAGGGATCTGGAAGAGTTGGTGTTTATATCACTTCTCACAAAGTGCCTCAGCTCAATACTTATCCACCTTCTACATCCTTGGTTTTTTTCAGCTATCCATTTGTTATTGATTCTTCATCTGTAATGCTAGGATCATGGTGCTATTAAGTCCCAGGACACTTGTGATTTTTTTAAACTATCCTATTGACTACCCTCTTAAACATGGCCATAAATTGCACATTTGACTTTGATTAATACTTCATGAATGTGTCAAAAGAGGGAGGGCTTTGGAAGAATGTGAATAACTACTATTGAAAAATTAAATATCCTATACAATTTAGGCAGGATGCTTTCTTTGCTCTTTCATATATTCATTCAGCAAATAACCATTCAGTTCCTTAGATACTTTGCTAAGAACTGGGGTTATAAAGATATATGCAGTGTTATCTTTAGAGAACTTAGAGTATAATGGGGGAAACATTAAGTAAACAGTTATAGTATGGTATGAGAAGTACTACAGCTTTTTATTGATTCATTAAACACATATTTATTGAGAACCTACTTTGGGCCAGGCATTGTTCCAGGTGTTGGGGACACAGGAGGAAACAAGTAGACAAGGTCCTGGTAGAAAGAGATAGACAATTAATTAAAAACAAATATTAGATAGTTTTAAGTGTCATATAGAGAATTAAAATAGGATCACATCACAATAAGCGGCTATATGTCCACTTTAGTTTGAGTGGTCAGGGGATGCTGACCACTCAAACTAAGATGTGACATTTAAGTTGTGTTCTGAAAAACAAAGAGGAGCCAGCAGTATGAAGTCAAGGGCAGGGTGTTCCAGGCAGCAGGAATAGTTGGGTCAAGGCCCTAAGATTGGCTAGAGTTTATGTTCAAATGGAAGAAGCAAAACCATTTATGGTTGTATGTTGAAAATGGTAGGAGATGAGGCTGAAGAGGTAAGCAGGAGCCAGATCATCTAAAATTTGTATCTTTTGGATAAGGAGTTTGGCATGTTAGTGTAAGTGGAGTGGAAATTCATTCGAATGTTTTATGCTTGGAGCAGATATAGATAAGTGGTGGCATTCAGGACATATTTTGGTGGTTGTGTCTCACCAGGTTTGCTAATGGATATGGGAGGGTAAGAGAAAGAGAGGACTGAAGAGTAACTCAGATTTTTGGCTTGAACAGGTGGTGGGTAGTGGTGACTTTTATTTTGGGAAGATGAGGGGACAAGCAGGTTTGAGATGCTTATTCAACATTCAAGTGGAATTGTTATATAGGCCTTTGAATGTATGATTCTGGACTTTAGTGGAGAGACTCAGATTGGAGATAAATATTTTAGGAATTAGTGGCATGAAGAGATGCAAAGCCGTGCAACTATTAAAAGAAGTCATTCATTAGTGGCGGTCAAGGCCACATGGCTAGTAAGTGACAGAGTTAGGATTTGACAGACCCCCAAATCTATTTTGCCAAACGAGATTACTGCAACATATTTTTACATTTTAGGTCGACTAATGTGTTTTCTCAGTAACTTTTTCACTGTAGGGCTGACAGCAATAATTAGTTAATAATAATGGTATTTTCTCCTTTTAGTAATATTGTACTAGTACAGTACAATGAGGGGGCTCAGGGTGCTGACCCTTTGCTGCAGCTGAAAATCCATGTATAACTTTACATTTAGACCTCTGCGTCTGTGGTTCTGCACCTGCAGATTCAGTCAACCCTGGATTGTGTAGTATTGTAGTACGTATTTATTGAAAAAAACCTGCGTGTAAGTGGACCTTCACAGTTCAAACCAGTATTTTTTTTTAAATTAATTAATTAATTAATTTTTGGCTGCGTTAGGTCTTTGTCGCTGCACAAGGGCTTTCTCTAGTCGCAGCAAGTGGGGGCTACTCTTTGTTGCAGTGCGCGGGCTTCTCATTGCGGTGGCTTCTCTTGCTGCAGAGCACGGGCTCAGTAGTTGTGGCTCACGGCTCTAGAGTGCAGGCTCAGAGAGGAGTGGTGCATGGGCTTAGTTGTGGCACACGAGCTTAGTTGCTTCGCGGCATGTGAGATCCTCCTAGACAAGGGCTCAAACCCGTGTCCCCTACATTGGCAGGTGGATTCTTAACCACTGCGCCACCAGGGAAGCCCTCAAACCAGTGTTGTTCAAGGGTCTACTGTAATTATTTTAACGTAATATAGATTGGTGATGTCCCATTTATAGACCGTTAGTAGCAAGGTAGATAAATTTCATCTTTTTGTTAGTAATATATAATTAAAGGGAAAATAAAACATAGAAAAAATTTTGTTGAAGCCATTCTTACATCTTCTTCAGAAAGCTAAGTTTGCTTTTAAAATGGTAAAATTGGGGCTTCCCTGGTGGCACAGTGGTTGGGAGTCCGCCTGCCGATGCAGGGGGCGTGGGTTCGTGCCCCGGTCCGGTAGGGTCCCACGTGCCGCGGAGCAGCTGGGCCCGTGAGCCATGGCCGCTGGGCCTGCACGTCCGGAGCCTGTGCTCCGCGGTGGGAGAGACCGCGGCAGTGAGAGGCCCGCGTACCACAAAAAAAAAAAAAAAAATGGTAAAATTAAAATTAAATCATTTTGTAATATGGTGATCAGGTAATCAGGTATCATTCTGTTTTCCTAGCACCACAGTGAAATCCTCTGCTTTGACAGCATTTTGGTTATGCATCTACAAAAGCACTTATTAATTGTGTTGTGGTAATTTATGTTTTGTGTCCATGTCTTAGAATATCTTTCTTGCTTTTATATTTTTAGCATCTGGCATAGCTCCTGGCACACTGGAGACCTGTTGTATATATTTAGTGAATAAATTAATGAATAAAATGAATATGATATTTACACCAATATTATTATTATTTTAAGGTTACATACTATATAATTCCATTTGTATGACATTCTTTTTGTTTTACACCAATATTATTTTAACACATTTAAATGATGCTATTTTAAAAAGCAACTCACGGGCTTCCCTGGTGGCGCAGTGGTTGAGAATCCGCCTGCCAATGCAGGAGACACGGGTTCGTGCCCGGGTCTGGGAAGATCCCACATGCCGTGGAGCGGCTGGGCCCGTGAGCCACGGCCGCTGAGCCTGTGCGTCCGGAGCCTGTGCTCCGCAACGGGAGAGGCCACAACAGTGAGAGGCCCGTGTACCGCAAAAAAATAAAATAAAATAAATAAATAAATAAAAAGCAACTCACACAACTAGCAGATCATAGTTTAAAAGATATTTTTTCTTTCATATCTTACAACAGAAACTCCAATAAAATAGAATAAATCCTATCAAATTGGGGTAGGATTTATTGTTTACATGACTTTTTTTCTTTTAAATAGATGAATAAAGTGTTTAAAATAAAAAAATAGTATATAGTCTACCATACAACTTAAACATTGTTCATGTTACTCTCATTTCTGCTTTTGTCTTAGGCCTACTGAACTAGATGCACTGGTATTTGGCCATCTGTACACTATTCTTACCACACAGTTGACCAATGATGAACTTTCTGAGAAGGTGAAAAACTATAGCAACCTCCTTGCTTTCTGTAGAAGAATCGAACAACACTATTTTGGTAAAGTCAGCTCATCCATCAAATTATCTTAGAGTTATGTGTTAATTTAGTTATTATTTTTTAAAAGTTTAACTTTTGAAATACATGTTACTTGAATGATGTAATAGATAATGGTATCAGAATTTTAAAACCAAAAATACTGCTTTTCAAAACCTCAAAACAAATTACATAATGTATCGTATATGTGTACCTTATACTGCTATTTGTGTATAATTAAAATAATTTTGAATGATTTCATTTGATATGTTGTACTCTATATCTTGAAATTTTTGGTTTATTTGACAGATGTATGCATATCAGAATAAAGTTCAAACAACTGTGTGGCCGGTGTATATACTTTCTTTCCATCTTTCTGAAAGCTACTCTCTGAGCTTTATACATGGAATAAACAGTCTTTTCTAAGGCAATAATTTGTATTCCATACTTCCACGATTACTTTGCTAGATGTAATGCATGGTAAACCTGGTCATGGGAAGAATGTTCTTAACAGTGAGCACTTAGAAAATGTGCATGATTACAAAGTGATTAAATCCTGGAACAGATTACCATTTAAGAGCATTTTTCTTATCTAAACTTTATTGAACTTAAAAACATTTCATCAGAGCAGTTATAATTTACATTTGATAAAGGGATAAGTTTCAAGGACCTTGTTTTTTTGAAACTTCTTTTTGGAGAAAATAATATTTTAATAATGCTGTTTTATAACTTTTGTGGGGAAGGGAGGATAGATTTCACAGAAGTATCAATTTATACATAAACATAAAAGATTATATGCTGTATTTCTTTCAGTTTTTCTAATATTTTATGTAAAGCCAGGGATGCTATGAAAGAGTCAGATGTACAAATAATTTCTTGAAAATGTCTAGAATAGTAGTACTTCTATATTTCTTTTTATGTACCAGACATTTAAACTCATTTAATCCTTACAACAACTATGAAGGTTATTATTCCCAGTTCACAGAAGAGGAAATGGAGACCCAAAATGGGTAATACCTTGCCCAAGTTCATAGGGTTAGTAAGTGGTAGAGTTGGAATTCAAACCTAGGCGTCTGACATCTGTTTGGCTTTTAAAGAACACTACATTTTTATTTTTATTTTTAAGATTAGAGATTTATACCTTATAAGGGATGTATTAGGTTCTCCTTAGCCCAAGTCCTACATAAACTTTGGGTACTCCCTTTTTTTTTTGGCGGTACGTGGGTCTCTCACTGCTGTGGCCTCTCCCGTTGCGTAGCACAGGCTCCGGACGTGCAGGCTCAGCGGCCATGGCTCACGGGCCCAGCCGCTCCACAGCATGTGGGATTTTCCCAGACTGGGGCACGAACCCGTGTCCCCTGCATTGGCAGGTGGACTCTGAACCACTGCGCCACCAGGGAAGCCCCTGGGTACTCCCTTTTGACTTTAGTGCTCTTTATTATGGCTATCCTGAACTAATTTTGTAATTTGTTTTATTATTAAAATAAAAAATTCCAAGTTACCTGTGCTTTTGCTTTTTGACAGGTTTTTTTTTTTTGGTATGTAGTTTTGTATGCTTGTTTTATACTGAATGATGCTCTTTTAATAATACCATAACGTTCATTTCATAGAACAAGTACCTTCTGTACTCAGTTATATAAAATCTAGACTTTTTTCTTCGAGTTTTTTGGATATAAAGATATTACAACATGGGCTCTGATATTTTAATCTTAATCATTACAACTGACTGTATTCTCTTAATATGAGAAACGTTGGCAGGCAATGGTTGTTTATTCCAAGTTGAGATATTTACTCTTATTTAAGACTTACTGACTGGATCACTTTGATAGAGGTCTTGTTTTTCTCTAGTGTTCAGTGAATCACCATCAAAACAGAATGCCTTAAAAAGTAGAAACCTTGACATTCAGTTATGGTTATTTAATACCTGCTTTTATCTTTTATTTATTTATTTATAATTAATTAATTTATTTTTGGCTGCGTTGGGTCTTCGTTGCAGTGTGCAGGCTTCTCACTGCAGTGGCTTCTCGTTGTGGAGCATGGGCTCTAGGCTCTCCGGCTTCAGTAATTGCAGCACGCAGGCTCAGTACTTGTGGCACACAGGCTTAGTTGCTCCACAGCGTGTGGGATATTCCCAAGCCAGGGCTCGAACCCGTGTGTGGTGCATTGGCAGGCGGATTCTTAACCACTGCGCCACCAGGGAAGTCCTACTTTTATCTTTTAAATTTGGGTCCATCCAGCCGAGTCACAGTAGCTGAAAATTACCACTGAAAAGCTAGTTTGTTGACCAAAGAGTTAAGGGTTTTGCTGCCAAAACACTTAGGTGTGTACTGAATTTTAAAGTAAGTAGCATGATTCCTTATTTAAATTAAAATTTAAGTCATAAGTAGTGAGAAACTTTAAATCAAGATAGGTATAGTCTACCCTGTCATTTGATGACTTCTGAATGATGTATGTTGTTGGGTTTAAAATAACTACAGGGCTTCCCTGGTGGCGCAGTGGTTGGGAGCCCGCCTGCCGATGCGGGGGACGTGGGTTCGTGCCCTGGTCCGGGAGGATCCCGCGTGCCGCGGGGCGGCTGGGCCCGTGGGCCGTGGCCGCTGCGCCTGTGCGTCCGGAGCCTGTGCTCCGCGATGGGAGAGGCCGCGGCGGTGGGAGGCCCGCGTACCGCAAAAAAAAAAAAAAAAAAAAAAAAATTAAAATAACTACAGTCATCCAGGACCTCCCACAAATATCAAAATCTTTGGATGCTTAAGTCCCTCATATAAAATGGTACAGTATTTGCAATAACCTACACACATTCTCCCATATACTTTAAATCATCTCTAGATGACTTATAATAACTCATACTATGTAAATGCCATGTAAATAGTTGTAAACACAATGTAAATAGTTGCTGGTGCGAGGCAAATTCAAGTTTTGCTTTTTTTGGAATTTCCTGTTTTTTGTTTTTTTAAAAAAATATTTTAGACAGGCAGTTGGTTGAATCTGCCAACGTGGAAACTGCAGATATGGAGGGCCAACTGTATCTTCTATAAAACCCTTTAGAAGCCCAACTTGTTACTTTTTTAATTGATTTGAATGTTGGATGAGTAGATATTGTGTTAATTCACTTGGAACCCTAAATCCAGGAAAAGGAGAAATTATAAAATATGTCAATCTAAGCGACTAATATATTTTGATACTTTTTTGATGAATAGATAACAAGTTTTCTTACTATTGTTTATGATTGTCATTTAGTGAGAATGGGTAAAAAGCAATTGTACATTGAGATATTTCAAAATACTACATTCTAAAGTAAAATTTAAGATGATATAATTTTTTGCACTTATTTTACTTTCTTGTTTTAAAGTATTACAACCAGTTGCTTCTTATGAGATAATTTGTAAATTTCATTGAGTCAAAAGGAAATATTAAAAAGTATGATTTTATCTAGATTGATAGAAATATTTTCCTAATCTATTTTTAAGTTCCTAAGAATTGGGATCGGATTTCTATTTTTAATTTTTTTTTACACTTTTATCAAATTATGGTAATTGTATTTGTCATAAGACTGTAGTAGAGTCTCTGGGTTTTTCTCCTTTTTTTTTGGCCATGCTGGCTTGTGAGATCTTAGTTCCCTGACCATAGGATTGAACCTGGGCCCTCAGCAGTGAAAGCACAGAGTCCTAACCACTGACCGCCAGGGAATTCCCAGTCTCTGAGTATTTCTACTTAGTCTTGTTTTCTGTGAATAGAAATAATTTTATTTAATACTTTATAATTGGTATGCCTTTTGCTTGTTTTGCCATATTGCAGTAGGACTTCCAGTACAGTGTTGAACAGGAGCAGTGAGACTGGACGTCTTTGCCTTATTCATGATCTTAGGAGGAAAGTATTCAGTCTTTCACCATTAAGTATAATTGTAGGTTTTTGTAGATGCCCTTTATCAGGTTGAGAAAATTTCTATTTCTAGTTTGCTCAGAGTTTGTGTGTGTGTGTGTGTGTGTGTGTGTGTTTAAATCATGAATGAATGGTGTATTTTATCAGAAGCTTTTTCCATATCTGTTGAGGTGATTTTATATATATTTTTTCCTTTAGACTACAGAAATGGTGAGTTATGTAATTTTCAAATGTTGAATTGACATTAGTGTCCTGGGATAAACCCCATATGATCATGATGTATTACTCTTTTTATATATTGTTGGATTTGATTTCCTAGTATTTTGTTAACAATTTTTGTTTCCATATTCATGTGGCATGTTGGTCTCTGCCTTTCTTGTAATGCTTTTTTCTGGGTTTGGTATCAGGTTAATGCTGGTCTCATTAAACGAGTTAGGAAGTTTTCCTTCCTCTTCTATACTCTGGAGTTTAGATTCGGTACTATTTCTTCCTTGAATGTTTGGTAGAATTTACCAGTGGTTAACTAGGCCTGAAGGTTTCTTTTTTATTTACTTAATAAATTTAGGACTATTCAGATCATCTGTTTCTTCTTGAGTGAGCTTTGGCATGTGCCTTTCAAAGAATTTATTTTCTCTAAGTTGTTGAATTTATGGGCATAGAGTTGTTCTTGGTATTCCATTTTTATCCTTTCTGTAGTACCTGTAGTGATGTCCCTTCTTTTCTTCTTCATATTTGTAATTTTTATCTTCTTGTTTTCTTGGTCAGTCTGTGCTAGGTTTATCAATTTTTATTGATCAACCCCCTCCCCAATCCAGCTTTTGGTTTCATTGATTTTTCTCTGTAGTTTTGTTATTCTCATTTTCTTTTCTACCCTTATTATTATTTCCTTCCTTCTTGCTTTGAGTTTAACTTGCTCTACATTTTATAGTTTTTAAATATAGAAGCATAGACTGATTCAAAGCTTTCCTTTCTAATATAAGCATCAATGCTATAAATTTCCCTCAAAGCACTGCTTGGATGGAATTTTGAAATGCCATGCTTTTATTTTCATTTGGTTCAAAATATTTTCTAATTCCCTTGTTATTTCTTCTTTGACCCATGGGCTATTTGTAAGTGTATTCTTTTTTTTTTTTTTTTTTTTTTTGTGGTACACGGGCCTCTCACCGTTGTGGCCTCTCCCATTGTGGAGCACAGGGTCCGGATGCGCAGGCTCAGCAGCCATAGCTCATGGGCCTAGCCACTTCACGGCATGTGGGATCTTCCCGTTCCCGGACCGGGGCACAAACCCATGTTCCCTGCATGTATTCTTTAATTTGAAAATACTTGAGGATTTCCCAGATATCTATTATTGATTTCTATTTTAATTCTGTTGTATTTCTAGAACATGTTTTATATTTCAGTTCATTTAAATTTGTTAATATTTGCATTATGGTCCAGTGTATGGTTTATCTTGGTGAATGTTCCATGTGTAATTGAAAAGAGTGTGCATTTTTCTGTTACTGGATGGAGAATTCTATAAATATTCAGTTCATCTAATTGGTTGGTAGTGTTGCTCAGGTCTTTTATATCCTTATTTTCTGCCTACTTGTTCTACATTGCTGAGAGAGGAGTGTTGAATTGTGGCTTTTTTTCCCCTCCTTTTATTTCTATCAATTTGCTTCATGCATTTTGAAGATCTTTTGTTAGGTATATATATATATTTGGGAATATTTCTTCTTGAAAAATTGATCACTTCATTGATATATACTGTCCTTCTTTATTCCTGGTAATATTTCTTGTTCTGAAGTTATTTGTCTGATATTAATTTAGTTATTTCAGTTAATTTAGTTATTTGATATAGCTACCCAGGTTTTCTTTAAAGTTTGCAAGGTCTATATATATATCATCATTTTTCTTTTAGCCTTCTTACATACTTAAAAAATTTTTTTTTCTTGTAAACAGCTTAGAATTGGATCTTGGATTACCTGACAATGTCTTTTAATTGATGTGGTTAAGGTGTTAACATTTAATGTAATTATTGATGAAAATGGGTTAAAATATATTGTCATGCCAGATATTTTCTATTTGCTTTTATGTTTCTTTTAATGCTTTCTTCTTTCTTTTGGATTGATTGAGGTGTTTTTTAAAATGAGGCCTTTTATCCCCACTATTGGCTTATTATTTATACCTTAATTTTTTTTTTTTTTGTAGTGATTACCCATGGTTTACAATATATATCTTTAATCAGAGCCTGTGTTCAAATAGTATATACTGCTTTACTCCCAGTCTGTGGCTTGTCTTTTCATTTTCTCAGTGGTGTCTTTGGGAGAGCAGAAATTTTAAATTTTGATGAAGTCAGTTTATCAAGTCTTTCTGGATTATGCTTTTGTTGTTATATCTAAGAAATCTTTGCCTAATCCAAAGTCCTAAAGATTTTCTTCCATGTTTTCTCGTAGAAGTTATATTGTTTTAGCTCATATCATTTAAGTCTATGATCCATATTGAGTTAATTTTAATGGGGTGAGGTAAGAGTCTTAAGTGTTCTCTGGAGTTTTTTTGCATGTGGATATACAACTGATTTGTTGATATATTTGTTTCATGTGAGAAATAGGGAAGAAGGATCCAGGTG
The DNA here is from genome assembly GCF_026419965.1 of Kogia breviceps. Taxonomy (NCBI): domain Eukaryota; kingdom Metazoa; phylum Chordata; class Mammalia; order Artiodactyla; family Physeteridae; genus Kogia; species Kogia breviceps. Next base: position 145,185,411 of record NC_081311.1, read on the forward strand.
GGGTTTTGTTCCTTTCCTGTAGTTGCTGCTATTCTCCTCTCCAGGGAACCACACCGGACTCTTTCTCAGATTCCCACCATGTCTCCCGTTTGGGTTTTTTTTTTTTGTTTGTTTGCCTTTTTTTTTTTTTTTTTGGTGAACTTCCTGTGAGTTCCTTCAAGAAGATCCTGTGAGTAAATGTGAATTCCTCTTTTCATATGTGGCCTCCAGGGTTTTGATAGGCTTTTGTTAGCTCACACTCAGCCTTTAGTCATTAATTTAAAATATTAGCTAAGTTCTTACTGTTGTCCAGTAGTGTCTTTCAGGTAAACAAGTGCTTGTGTCCCTTTTCTCCTTAGATTTTGGGTTAGTTGGCCCTGCAACCTCAGCTCTCTGCTGGGTTCAAGAACCAGGGTGAATTTGCAGATTATATGGTGTTTGTCATTACTGTAAGGGAGGAAGCAATGCTCTTTTTAGCGTTCTACATTATAAAATGGGAAATCTGAGTTGCTTTTTATTTTTTGAATTTTATTTATTTTTTATATAGCAGGTTCTTATTAGTTATCTATTTTATACATATTAGTGTATATATGTCAATCCCAATCTCCCAATTCATCCCACCACCGCTCCCCCTGCTTTCCCCCCTTGCTGTCCATATGTTTGTTCTCTACATCTGTGTCTCTATTTCTGCTTTGCAAATGGGTTCATCTGTACCATTTTTCTAGATTCCACATATATGCGTTAATATACGATATTTGTTTTTCTCTTTCTAACTTCACTCTCTGTGAGTCTCTAGGTCCATCCACGTCTCTACAAATGACCCAGTTTTGTTCTTATTTATGGCTGAGTAATATTCCATTGTATATATGTGCCACATCTTCTTTATCCAGTCGTCTGTTGATGGGCATTTAGGTTGCTTCCATGTCCTGGCTGTTGTAATTAGTGCTGCAATGAACATTGGGATGCATGTGTCTTTTTGAATTATGGTTTTCTCTGGGTATATACCCAGTAATGGGATTGCTGAGTCATATGGTAATTCTATTTTTAGTTTTTTAAGGAACCTCCATCCTGTTCTCCATAGTGGCTGTATCAATTTACATTCCCACCAACAGTGCAAGAGAGTTCCCTTTTCTCCACACCCTCTCCAGCATTTGTTGTTTGTAGATATTTGGATGATGCCCATTCTAACCAGTGTGAGGTGATACCTCATTGTAGTTTTGATTTGCATTTCTCTAATAATTAGTGACGTTGAGCAGCTTTTCATGTGCCTCTTGACCATTTGTATCTCTTCTTTGGACAGATGTCTATTTAGGTCTTCTGCCCATTTTTTGATTGGGTTGTTTGTTTTTTTTAATATTGAGCTGCATGAGCCGTTTATATATTTTGGAGATTAATCATTTGTCCGTTGATTTGCTTGCAAATGTTTTTCTCCCATTCTGAGCGTTGTCTTTTCATCTTGGTTATAGTTTCCTTTGCTGTGCAAAAGCTTTTAAGTTTCATTAGGATTTGTTTATTTGTTTATTTTTGTTTTTATTTCCATTACTCTAGGAGGTGGGTCAAAAAAGATCTTGCTGTGATTTATGTCGAAGAGTGTTCTTCCTATGTTTTCCTCTAAGAGTTTTATGGTGTCCGGTATTACATTTAGGTCTTTATAATCCATTTTGAGTTTATTTTTGTGTATGGTGTTAGGGAGTGTTCTAATTTCATTCTTTTATATGTAGCTGTCCAGTTTTCCCAGTTATTGAAGGGGCTGTCTTTTCTCCATTGTATATCCTTGCCTCCTTTGTCATAGATTAGTTGACTATAGGTATGTGGGTTTATCTCTGGGCTTTCTATCCTGTTCCATTGATCTATATTTCTGTTTTTGTGCCAGTACCATATTGTCTTGATTACTGTAGCTTTGTAGTATAGTCTGAAGTCAGGGAGTCTGATTCCTCCAGGTTCATTTCTTCCTCTCAAGATTGCTTTGGCTATTCAGGGTCTTTTGTGTCTCCATACAAATTTTAAGATTATTTGTTCTAGTTCTGTAAAAAATGCCATTGGTGATTTGATAGGGATTGCACTGAATCTGTAGATTGCTTTGGGTAGTGTAATCATTTTCAGAATATTGATTCTTCCAATCCATGAACATGGTATATCTCTCCATCTGTTTGTGTCATCTTTGATTTCTTTCATCAGTGTCTTATAGTTTTCTGAGTATAGGTCTTTTACCTCCTTAGGTAGGTCTATTCCTAGGTATTTTATTCTTTTTGTTGCAATGGTGAATGGGATTGTTTCCTTAATTTCTCTTTTTGATCTTTTGTTGTTAGTGTATAGGAATGCAAGAGATTTCTGTGCATTAATTTTGTATCCTGCAACTTTACCAAATGCATTGATTAGCTCTGGTAGTTTTCTGGTGGCATCTTTAGGATTATCTATGTATAGTATCATGTCATCTGCACAAGTGACAGTTTTACTTCTTCCTTTCCAGTTGTATTCCTTTTATTTCTGTTTCTTCTTTGATTGCCATGGCTAGGACTTCCAAAACTATGTTGAATAGTAGTGGTGAGAGTGGACAACCTTGTCTTGTTCCTGATCTTAGAGGAAATGCTTTCAGTTTTTCACCATTGAGAATGATGTTTGCTGTGGGTTTGTCATATATGGCCTTTATTATGTTGAGGTAGGTTCCCTCTCTGCCCACTTTCTGGAGAGTTTTTATCATAAATGGTCTTGAATTTTTTTCAAAACCTTTTTCTGCGTCTATTGAGATGATCATATGGTTTTTCTCCTTCAATTTGTTAATATAGTGTATCACATTGATTGATTTACGTATATTGAAGAATCCTTGCATCCCTGGGATAAATCCCACTTGATCATGGTGAGCGATCCTTTTAATGTGTTGTTGGATTCTGTTTGCTAGTATTTTGTTGAGGATTTTTGCATCTATATTCATCAGTGATATTGGTCTGTAATTTTCTTTTTTTGTAGTATCTCTGTCTGGATTTGGTATCAGGGTGATGGTGGCCTCATAGAATGAGTTTGGGAGTGTTCCTTCCTCTGCAATTTTTGGAAGAGTTTGAGAAGGATGGGTGTTAGTTCTTCTCTAAATGTTTGATAGAATTCACCTGTGAAGCCATCTGGTCCTGGACTTTTGTTTGTTGGAAGATTTTAAATCACAGTTTCAGTTTCATTACATGTGATTGGTCTGTTCATATTTTCTGTTTCTTCCTGGTTCAGTCTTGGAAGGTTATACCTTTCTAAGAATTTGTCCATTTCTTCCAGGTTGTCCATTTTACTGGCATAGAGTTGCTTGTTTGTAGTAGTCTCTTAGGATGCTTTGTATTTCTGTGGTGTCCATTGTTACTCCTCGTTTTTCTTTTCTAATTTTATTCATTTGAGTCCTTTCCCTATTTTTCTTAATAAGTCTGGCTAAAGGTTTATCAGTTTTGTTTATCTTCTCAAAGAACTAGCTTTTAGTTTTATTGATCTTTGCTATTGTTTTCTTTGTTTTTATTTCATTTATTTCTGCTCTGATCTTTATGATTTCTTTCCTTCTACTAACTTTGGGTTTTGTTTGTTCTTCTTTCTCTAGTACCTTTAGGTGTAAGGTTAGATTGTTTATTTGAGATTTTTCTGGTTTCTTGAGGTAAGATTGTATTGGTATAAACTTTCCCCATAGAACTGCTTTTGCTGCATCCCATAGATTTTAGATTATCATGTTTCTTTGTCATTTGTCTCTAGGTATTTTTTTATTTCCTCTTTGATTTCTTTAGTGATCTCTTGGTTGTTTAGTAATGTATAGTTTAGCCTTCATGTGTTTGTGTTTTTTATGTTTTTTTCCCTGTAACTGATTTCTAATCTCATAGCATTGTGGTAGGAAGAGATGCTTGATACATTCAATTTTCTTAAATTTATTGAGGCTTGATTTGTGACCCAAGATGTGATATGTCCCGGAGAATGTTCCGTGTGCCCTTGAGAAGAAAGTGTAATCTGTTGTTTTTGGATGCAATGTCCTATAAATATCAATTAAATTTATCTGGTCTATTGTGTCATTTAAAGCATGTGTTTCCTTATTAATTTTCTGTCTGGATGATCTGTCTGTTGGTGTAAGTGAGGTGTTAAAGTCCCCCACTATTATTGTGTTACTGTCGATTTCCTCTTTTAGAGCTGTTAGCATTTGCCTTATGGACTGAGGTACTCCTATGTCGGGTGCATATATATTTATAATTGGTATATCTTTTTCTTGGATTGATCCCTCGATCATTATGTAGTGTCCTTCCTTGTGTCTGGTAACATTATTTTAAAGTCTCTTTTATCTGTTTATGAGTATTGCTACTCCAGCTTTCTTTTGATTTCCATTTGCATGGAATATCTTTCTCCATCCCCTCAGTTTCAGTCTGTATGTGTCTTTAGGTCTGAAGTGGGTCTCTTGTAAACAGCATATATATGGGTCTTGTTTTTGTATCCATTCAGCGAGCCTGTGTCTTTTGGTTGGAGCATTTAATCCATTCCCATATAAGGTACTTATCGATATGTGTATTCCTGTTACCATTTTCTTAATTGTTTTGTGTTTGTTTTTATAGGTCCTTTTCTTCTCTTGTGTTTCCCACTTAAAGAAGTTCCTTTAGCATTTGTTGTAGAGCTGGTTTGGTGGTGTTGAATTCTCTTAGCTTTTGCTTGTCTATAAAGCTTTTGATTTCTCTGTTGAATCTAAATGAGATCCTTGCTGGGTAGAGTAATCTTGGTTTTAGGTTCCTCCCTTTCATCACTTTAAATATATTGTGCCACTCCCTTCTGGCTTGTAGAGTTTCTGCTGAGAAATCAGCTGTTAACCTTATGGGAGTTCCCTTGTATGTTATTTGTCATTTTCCCTTATTGCTTTTAATAATTTTTCTTTGTCTTTAATTTTTGTCATTTTGATTACTGTGTGTCTCAGCATGTTTCTCCTTGGGTTTATCCTGCCTGGGACTCTGTAATTCCTGGACTTGGTGGCTATTTCCTTCCCCACGTTAGGGAAGTTTTCGACTATAATCTGTTCATATATTTTCTCAGGTCCTTTCTCTCGTCTCCTTCTGGTACCCTTATAATGTGAATGTTGGTGCTTTTAACATTATCCCAGAGGTGTCTTAGTCTGTCTTCATTTATTTTCATTCTTTTTTCTTTATTCTGCTCTGTGGCAGTGAATTCCACCATTCTGTCTTTCAGATCACTTATCCGTTCTTCTGCCTCAGTTATTCTGCTATTTGTTCCTTCTAGTGTATTTTTCATTTCAGTTATTGTATTGTTCATCTCTGTTTGTTTGTTCTTTAATTCTTCTAGGTCTTTGTTAAACATTTCTTGCATCTTCTCGATCTTTGCCTCCATTATTTTTTCCGAGGTCTTGGATCATCTCACTTATCATTATTCTGAATTGTTTTTCTGGAAAATTGCCTATCTCTGCTTCATTTAGTTGTTTTTCTGGGGTTTTGTTCCTTCATCTGGTACATAGTCCTCTGCCTTTTCATTTTGTCTTTCTGTGAATGTGGTTTTTGTTCCACAGGCTGCAGGATTGTAGTTCTTCTTACTTCTGCTGTCTGCCCTCTGGTAGATGAGGCTATTTAAGATGCTCTGCATGCTTCCTGATGGAAGGGACTGGTGGTGGGTAGAGCTGGGTGTTGCTCTGGTGGGCAGAGCTCAGTAAAACTTTAATCAGCTTGTCTCATGAGGGGTGGAGCTGAGTTCCCTCCCTGTTGGTTGTTTGGCCTGAGGCTACCCAGCACTGGAGCCTCCAGGCCTTTTGGTGGGGCTAATGGATGACTCTGGGAGTGCTTACACCAAGGAGTACTTCCCAGAATTTCTGCTGCCAGTATCCTTGTCCCCATGGTGAGCAGAGCCATCCCCCTGCCTCTGCAGGAGACCCTCCAACCCTAGCGGGTAGGTCTGGTTCAGTCTCCTATGGCGTCATTGCTCCTTCCCCCTGGGTCCTGTTGTACACACTTACCTTGTGTGTGCCCTCCGAGAGTGGAGTCTCTGTTTCCCCCAGACCTGTCAAAGTCCTGCAATCAAATCCCGCTAGCCTTCAAAATCTGATTCTCTTGGAATTCCTCCTCCTGTCGCTGGACCCCCAGGTTGGGAAGCCTGACATGGGGCTCAGAACCTTTACTCCAGTGGGTGGACTTCTGTGGTATAAGTGTTCTCCAGTTTGTGAGTCACCCACCCAGAGGTTATGGGATTTGTTTATTGTGATTTCGCCCCTCCTACTGTCTCATTGCGGCTTCTCCTTTGTCTTTGGATGTGAGGTATTTTTTTGGTGAGTTTCAGTGTCTTCCTGTCAATGATTGTTCAGCAGTTAGTTGTGATTCCAGTGCTCTCACAAGAGGGAGTGAGCACACATCCTTCTACTCTGCCATCTGCTTTTTATATTTGAGGCAAGAAATGGTCATTAAGAATTTTAAGTGCTGACTATTTAAAGCATTTTTATTATGGAAAATTTCAAACATACAAAAAGAAGAGAAAATGAAAAGAACTCCCATGTACCTATGAACCACTAACTCACTTCAACAGTTACCAAGTCAAGGTGGTCTGTACCCCCATTCTTTTTTATATGCTTTATTTATAATATATGTTGCCCCAAAGTTCATGTAAGTCTGCTTTTGAAGATGTAATATATAAACATGTTCTTAAAATATTTTGTTGTTACGTAGATCATATCCACACCTAGGTTAAAAAATAGAACATTACTGGTATCTTAAAACCTCTATTTGACCCTATTTTCATCTAATCTCAACTCCTTGCTCTACCACTGGAGGTTCCCGCTATCCTGAATTTTGTGTTAATCATTCCCATGATTTAATTTTTTACTTTTGATATTTCTATAAATGGAATCATACTATATGCATTCTGCTGTGTTTTTCTTCTTTCACACAATATTGCGTTTAAAAATTTCATTCATTTTGTTGCACCTAGCAGTGGTTAATTACATAGTATTCTTTTATATGCAAATACAACACTTTATTTCTCTGTTCTGTTCTCAGTGGGCATTTTGGCTGTTTACAGAATTTTGCTGTTATAAAAAAATGCTGCTTATGAACAATTCTGTACATATGTCCTGATATAAATGTGTAAGAAGTTTTCCAAGGTATATACTTAGGAGTGTAATTGCTGGGTTGTCAGGTATGTGTCTTTCACTAGGTAATTCCAAATTGTTTTCCTAAATGTTTGTGCCAGTTTACACACTTAACACTTATCTACCACTTTGCAGACATTTGGAATTATTGGACAATTTTTTTTTCCATTTGGGCTTTAGTTAGTATTTTCCAGATTACCAATGAGCTGAGTACATATTTATATTTATTGGCCATTTTCTTCTTCCTTTTTTTTTTTTTTTTTTTTTTTGTATTGACTCTTCCTAGTGGCTTTCCCTATTTTTCTGTTGGGTTGTTTGCCTATTCTTATGATTTATGGGAGTCCTATTTGTATTATAGATATTAATGCCTACTTGGTTATAAGGGTTACAAATGTCTCCTAGCTTGTTGTTTGTCTTTTCACTCCCTTTATGGTGTATTCTAATGTACAGAAGTTCTCAATTTTTATATAGTCAGTGATGATCAATCTTTTCCTTCATGATTTGAGATTTTTGTGCCTAGTTTATGCAGGACATCCTTCCCAATCCTTATGTATAAGTCAGGCTTCAGTCTTACAGTCCTCTCATTCATGGGACTCCAAAATAAGGCCTTACTTTTTTTCCATGGGAAGTGACTCCTAAAGCCTTGTGGCTAGTTTACTTTCTGTATTTTAATCAGTCCAGTGGACACAGTCTTGTGAACCAGTATGGTTATGGTAGATCTCAGTGTCATAGAGCAGGTAACTGGAAACTATACCCATTGTATGATGTTAAGCAAAATATTTCCATGTATTTATTTTAGTGTTCCCCTTGTAAGTTCTTGCCTACTTTACCAACTGAGTGGAGACCTTAAATGATGTATTAAAGGTAATACCACAAAGAACACTTTATGAAATTCCTAAGCACATTCAGTTTACTTTTTTGTTGACAGTTGTGGAGAAAGATAATGGGAGACTGACAGCAGATATGTTGAGAAAGGTATAATTTTCAACTGCATAGTACTCCTTTATAAAACTTAAGGAAAAGAAAAAAAAGTCAAGTTCTTCAAGAACTGGTTAGCTTGAAGAATTGTTCTACAAAAAACTAACTAAACTCTGCCTACCTGGCTTCTGTGCTCTATACAGAGTTTTTTGGAGATAATTTATGATGACTCTATTGTATTGGTCTATTCCATGTATGGCTGTCCTACTTTGCATCAAAATCAAGTTCTCTTAATTACTATAGTTTATATCAAATTTTGATATGTGATAATGCAAATCCCCCATTTTATTCTTTATCTTCATAAATTGAAGTTGGACCTTTGCCCTTCAATGTCAGTTTTAGGATCAACTTTTAAAATTCCATCAAAAACAAGAAGAATTTTGATTGGGTTTACATTGAATCTCTGGATCATTTTGGGAAGGATCATTACGTTTACAAAATTGAGTCTTTATATTCATGAATGTGTCATGCTTCCACATATCTCTTTAATGTCCTTCAATAAGGTTTTTTTTCTCCATAGAGGTTTTGAACATCTTTTGTTGATTTTGTTTCTATTTTTTCACTCTATTTTTAGCCATTATAAATAACAACTAAATATTTAAGTTGTTGTTATAAAAAATGTCCATGACTTTTGTATGAAATCTATCCAGTAATCTTGTTGAATGTTTTTATTCTAATGATATTTCTAAGGATCCTTTTTGGTCTCCTATAGATAAAATAATATAATGCCTAGATAATGGCAGTTTTGTTTCTTTTAAACTTTCTTTTACTTGTCATATTGTGGTAACTAGCACCTCTACGTTAATGTTAAATAAAAATAGAAGCTCCTTTTGTTGATTAATTAGATGGGAATTGACAGTTTAAAAATATTGAGTTTCTGCTCTTAAAACATGGTAAATATCTCCATTCATTTAGATTTTCTTTTGAGTACTTCTTGAACGTTTTATATTGTGCTGCATATAAAGTGATTTTTTCCCCCTTGTTACAAGTTGTATTTTCCTGCTTCTTTGCATACCTGGTAACTTTTGATGTCAGATATTGTTAATTTTGTCTTTTGGGGGGCTGTATATTTTTGTATTCCTATGAATATTCTTGAGCTTTGTTCTGGGATGCAGTTTTCTGTTGAATTTGGGTGTCTTTTCTCTCAGGGAATTGGTTTTTTTTATATGTTTGCCAATTCTTCATTGTCTGCTTGTCTTTCTTTGTTTTTGAGAATTGCTACACATTTCTTTGTGGGTGCTAGTTATATTACCTTGTCTGGTTCTTCTCATTTTCCATGATGTGCTTCTAAGTAGAGTTTGGTGGCAGTTTGTGAGTGTGTTTTTCCTCATTCTTGGGATTAGTTGTTACATGTGTGCTTCATTGTCTCTCTAATCTCAGATCTATGCTCACTACATCATTCTGAGAGCAAATACTATATTGCTGTTGAGCACCTCTTTCTTAGCCAAAGCTGGAGATGGAGGAGAGCCCCATTAGCCAAGCTGCTCTGAATTAATTTTCCTAATTAATCACTTGAATACCTAAAATCCCTTCCTGCAATTTGTATAAGGTGGTACCTACCAGCAGAGTTTCCTTGGACTGTTGCCATTTTTTGTGATAACCTTCAGCTTCTACTTGGAGCTTTGGTTTCCTCCAAACTTATTTCTATGTAAATCTTATGCCATCTGCATTATTATTATTATTATTATTTTTTGTGTGTGTGTGTGTGCGTGTGTGTGTGTGGTACGCGGGCCTCTCACTGTTGTGGCCTCTCCCGTTGCGGAGCACAGGCTCCGGACACGCAGGCTCAGCAGGCCTAGCCGCTTCGCGGCATGTGGGATCTTCCTGGACCAGGGCACGAACCCGTGTCCCCTGCATTGGCAGGAGGATTCTCAACCACTGTGCCACCAGGGAAGCCCATCTGCATTATTTTTTAAAGCAGAATTTCTTCAGAATTTCTGCCCCTCTGGTAGCCCTTTTTGTTTGTTTGTTTGTTTTTCACTGTTGCTATAGATATATTCTTTTAAAATACTTATCTTTTCTGACAGTTTATGGGCTATAGGGTAGAATATTGTGGACACATGTTCAGTGGTTACATGTTTCATTATATGAAGGTGTACCATAAGTAGTTTATCACCCTCATTAATAAGAGATTTAGGTGGTTTACGGTGTACATAAGTTATATTATAATAAACATTCTTGAACATATATCTTAAAATATGTAAATATTTCTGAAGGGTAAATTTTTAATGGAAATTTTTTGTGAAAGCTTATATGTTTCTTGCTTTTGATAAATTTTAAGAGTATACGTTGTTAAATTATCCTTCTAAAAAAGTGTATTTACGTTTGTTCAAACCCAAAGAATTTATAATACCAAGAATGAACTGCAAACAGTGGACTTTGAATGACTATGATGTGTCATTGTGGGTTCATCAGTGGTAACAATTGTACCACTCTGGTGAGGGATGTGTTGGAGAAGCTCTGCATACTTGGGGGCAGGGAATATATGGAAAATCTCTGTACTTTCCCTTCAATTTTGCTGTGAACCTAAAATTGCTCTAAAAAATAAAGTCTTAATTTTTAAAAGTGTATTTATTTAGTAAAGACTTATAGTAGTTGCAGATGTGAGTCATTATTCTAAGCTCTTTACAGATATTAAATAATGTGTTCTTCACAACAACCCTATGATGTAATATTATCCCCATTTTAGAGATGAGAAAACTAAGGGGGCACAGAGAGGTTAAGAAATTTGTTCACTATCATATAGCTAAATTATATCAGTTCACATCACACAAAACTGTGTTTCACCATGAAACATTTAAATATTTGTCAATCTAAGTGAAAAGTAGTATTTCATCACTCTTTGATTTTGTATTTCTATATAAGTGAGATTAAACATATTTTCATATTAGTTATTAGTTATTTGTAATGTCTGATTTTGTTCGTTGTCAATTAGATTGTTTCTTTTCCTTATTGATTTACATGTGATCTTTGTATTATGCATAAATTAACCCATTGTTTTCACAGGTATTGTGGATCTTTGTCCTCAGCTTGCCATTTGCTTTTGACTTCATTTTTTCCAGAAGTAAGTTAAATTTTTAAAAATGTATTGTCATATATTCTTTTTTATTATGGCTTTCTGATTTGTATGCTTATTTTGGTCTAACTGGAAGTTATCTTGAGGCAAGAATTGAGAGAGTTAAGGATTTGGCTTTATTATTTGTACGTTCATTTATTTACCTATTCATACAAATGGCTAGCCAGTTGTTCCAACAGAATTGTATGAATTCGCTGATTAGAAATACCATACTTATCATACTAATTCCAATTTGAAATTTTGTCCAGAAATGTTACAGTAACTTTTGTTATTATGGTAAATTATAGTATTTCTTGTTACATGGATTTTCAGTTTTCAAATCATTAAAATGCAGTAAGATGTAATTAATAGTGAAATAGCATCAGGCATAACTTAATTACTCAGAATGAAGCAGAAGGTATTCTAGGATATGATAATGCTTCAGGTTATTTTTATGAAAATCAGTTATAATTAGAATGAAGAATTTTAGTGCCAATTGATTACATCTATTGCTAGAATGCTAGATATATCTGTATATATCATAATTATTAATCTTTATAAAGTTCTAAAACATAGCTTATTTGATTTGCTCACATTCTATTTAAACACTAAAGGTATAAAGTATTCATTATAGCCTCACCTGCCTACTTGATGAGATTGTATTAGAGGAAAAAATATTGATTCTAATTTGAAAAACAATGTTTCTCCCTCCTGATTCCTAACTTCCTCCATTAGTGAGAGATAGTAAAAGGCTATACCTTAAAAAACAATCATACCCTTTGTATTTACTAAGTATTTTGAAAACTTTACCAAATTACAAATATTACCTAATATCTTAGGTGATGGTTTGTTAATTTATACTGAGTATTAGATCAATGTCCTAAGTTTGGTGTGTTAGATATTATTCAGTATGTTTGTGGGTTTCACACCCAATCATTTAATATGTGAACTTTCAGTGATTATTGAGTTGAAACTGGGGAGGGGAGAGCATACTTAAATCTCTCTGCACCCACATAACGTGTATTTTGTTAATGTTGAACATGTAATTATTTCATTTTGGTTTAATCATACATTCAAAAGAAATACCATTTATAGGCACAAAGTTGTTTCTGGGGGATTAGCTCCTTATTGTTTTTCATTGCCTAGGTTTTAAAACTAAACAAAGTTATTTTAAAAATAATGTATAAAAGACTATAATATAGCTTAGACCAGAAAAATGACTAATTTTATGGCATTTTAATCAGAAATGTTGGCTTACCGAGTTTAATACAAAGTACTTTAATCAGTGTAATGTTTCACTCCTATAAAACCACAGAGCATTAAAAATAAAACAGTAAGGATATTGCTATTTTTAGCTTTTTATTGTAAATATTTAGTTTGAATTCCCAGTTCTCTTTACTTTTTTCTGTTGGAATAAGCAAGGTATGTACTTAAGGAAATCCCTGAGGATTTGTATCACAAACAGGGAAACTGAAAGACAAGAAGAAAGTGCATGAGGAAAAACATACGAGAGTCTCCTTATTCACCATACATGGAGTTTCAAAATGAAAAGACAAAGCTAATTAATTAAATTAAGTCAATTGAATTTTTAAAAATGTCTACGCTTTTAAATAGGAAAGATCTTTCTCCAACTAGCTAGTTGTTTATTAATGATAGTTGATTATTTATTTACTTATTTATGTATTTATTTGGCTGCATTGGGTCTTCATTGCTGCGTGTGGGCTTTCTCTAGTTGCGGCAAGCAGGGGCTACTCTTCATTGTGGTGAGCGGGCTTCTCATTGCAGTGGCTTCTCTTGTTGAGCATGGGCTCTAGGCATGCAGGCTTCAGTAGTTGCAGTGCGCAAGCTCTAGGGCACGCAGGCTTCAGTAGTTGTGGCACGCAGGCTTCAGTAGTTGTGGCTCGGGGGCTCTAGAGCACAGGCTCAGTAGCTGTGGTGCACAGGCTTACTTGCTCTGCGGCATGTGGGATCTTCCCAGACTGGGGATCGAATCCCTGTCCCCTGCATTGGCAGGCGGATTCTTAACCACTGTGCCACCAGGGAAGTCCCTGATTTTTTTTTTCCTGATTTTTTAAATAGACTGGAAAGTTAGTTAACAGTCTATGATATGTTCCTGCATATAAGGCTATAATTGTGTAAACAAGAATTTAACACATTATTCATATGGGGTAGATCTACTGTATCATTTATTGGCAGTCATTTGACTGTGTGATGTTAAAAGTGTTTTTCCAACTAAAAGCAGTATCAGATTAGGCATCCATTATCTGTTCCCTTGGAGAATTTAGAAGTGCTGAATTTCTCATGAGCACAAGAAGCATTATTCTGGCAAGTTCTTGAATACCCATGTAGTCTTTGTCCCTTGGTATCAATCATATTCTTTATCACTAGATTAATACTCTTGAGAGCTAAGTTCTAATCAAATTTCATTTTTACATCCCCCAAAGTGCTTATATTCATTCATTCAGTAAACAACTTTAATTTGCCAGAGACTGTGCAAGGTTAAGTAGTCAGGATGAAGATCTGCTATTTTCCTGTCCCGTATTTCCAGAAACTTACTAACTTGTTGAGCATATGGTAGGTGCTCAACAAATAGTTACCGAGTAAATTTAGGTCATGGATAATCCCCTAATATTTGGAAATTAAACAAAACACTTCAAAACAACCCATGGTCAAGGAAAAAATCACAAAGGATATTAGAAAATGTTTTGAATTTAGGAATAATGAAACTATATCCAAGCTCATGTGATTTAATTTAAGCAGTGCCTAGAGGGAAAATTATAGCTGTACATGCTTATATTAGAAAAGGAAAAAGGGCTTCTTCCCTGGTGGCACAGTGGTTGAGAGTCCACCTGCCGATGCGGGGGACGCAGGTTCGTGCCCTGGTCCAGGAGTATCCCACATGCCGCGGAGCAGCTGGGCCCGTGAGCCACGGCCGCTGAGCCTGCGCGTCTGGAGCCTGTGCTCTGCAACGGGAGAGGCCACAACAGTGAGAGGCCCATGTACCGCCAAAAAAAGAAAAAAAAAAAAGAAAAAAAAAAGGAAAGGAAAAAAATTTACAATCAATTATCTCAGCCTCCATCTCTAGAATCCAGAAAAAGAAGAGCAATTAACCCCTAATAAGTACTATGAAGGAAATAACAAAGAATGAAAATCAATAAAATAGGAAATGGATAAACAATAGAGAAAATAAACCCAAAATGACATAGAAAACAGAGACAAAATAGATAAAATCGATAAAACCCTAGATAATTCAAAGGGGAGAATAGGTAAGTTTTTAGATAAATGATTCTGTAACAACTCAATATCATATGGAAAAAAAACCTCCAATATTACCTCAAGCATATATAAGAATTAACTCAAAATGTATTATAGATCTAAATGTAAAAGTTAAAACTCTAAAACTTCTAGAAGAAAACACTGGGAAAAAAATCTTTGTGTCCTTGTGTAGGCAAAGGTTTTATAGATAGGACACAGAAAGCACTTACAAAAAAAATATTGAAAAATTGGACTTCATTTAGAACTCTGCTATTCCAAAGACACTTTATAAAATGGAAAGGCTGGGCTTCCCTGGTGGTGCAGTGGTTAAGAATCTGCCTGCCAATGCAGGGAACACAGGTTTGAGCCCTGGTCTGGGAAGATCCCACATGCTGCAGAGCAACTAAACCCGTGAGCCACAACTACTGAGCCTGCACGTCTGGAGCCTGTGCTCTGCAACGGGAGAGGCCATGACAGTGAGAGGCCCGTGCACTGCGATTAAGAGTGGCCTCCGCTCGCCACAACTGGAGAAAGCCCTCGCACAGAAACTAAGACCCAACACAGCCAAAAATAAATAAATAGATAAATAAATTTATAAAATGAAAAGGCTTGCCACAGATGGAGAAAATATTTTGTAATAATATATCTGATAAAAGTCTTGTTATCCAGAACAGATAAATAACTCTTAGAACTTAATAAAAAGACAACCCAGGTTAAAAAGTGAGCAAAAGACATAACACAGACATTATACAAAAGAAAAGATATAAATGTCCAATAAATACATGAAAACAAGCTTAATGTCATTAGCCATCAGGTAAAAGCAAATTAAACCACAAGATATCATTACACACCTATTAAAATAGCTAAAATTGGAAAGTTTGACATTACCATGTGTTGACAAAGATGTGGAAAAATTGGAATTCTCACACACTGATTGTGGGAGTATAAATTGGTACAAGCATTTTGGAAAACTGTGTTTCTTAAATATGCATTTGCTATATGATGGAGCAAATCCACTTCTAAGTATTTGCCCTAGAGGAATGAAACCACGTCCATATAAAGATTTGTACCTGAATGTTCATAGCAGTTGAATTCATAATAGCCTGGAATTTGAAAAAAAATAAAACAAAACAAATTCCATCCACAGATGAATAAATAAATTATGGTTTATTCAAACAATGGAATACTACTCATAATAAAAGGACAGACTACTATGACTTACAGCACCCTGGATGAATCTCAGAACCATTACGTAGGCTGAAGCTAAGAGGCCAGCAGTGAAAATACATACTCTATGTATGGATATATGAAATTCTAGAATAGGGAAAGTTAACCTATATTAACAGCAGATCAATGGTTGCCTGGGGTGAGGTATTTTGGTTTTGGGTGGGTTGTTTTTGTTTTTGCTTGAATACAGAGGGGCACAAGGGAGCTTTTGGGGGGAAAGAAAAAATTCTATATTTTGATTTTGATGTTGTTTATAAGTTGTATACATTTGTCAAAACTCATCAAACTACATTTTATTATATGCAAATTGTACCTTAATAAAGTTGATACAAAGTTATGAATTAGATGACACTGTTCTCTGAAACTTATATGATATAGGGATTGTCATTCTTAAAGGTTATTGGATTTGGGGGAGGAGTAGATTTTTGACTACCAATTCAATTTATATTATTTGTCTTTATTTAGATTTTATATTTTAATTTAAAGAGCAAATCAGTGATGAATCAATAGTCTAGAATTTCAATTTAAGGTCGTTTTCTTCACTTCTTATTAAACGTTATGAGATGTTTGGGTACTGAGGGAAGAGGGTTCTTGTTCCATTCTGTTTCTTTCTCCATTTATTTCAAATCTTGGCTAAAACTATTCTTAAGAGTTATCCTGAGATCTAGGCTGGGTTACATTCCCCTCTTCTGTGTTACCATATCACTTGTAACATTGTGCAATTTTCAATAAATCATGATACCATGCCAGGCATTGCTTGTTTAGATAGGGCAGAGGTAAAATATTTCTTAACTGAAGAAATTGATGCTTAGATAATATGTGATTCTTGAAAAATCTCTGGATATATTTAACCACATATCTTGATCCAGGTTACTTTCTCATTTTTTTCCCCCTTGGTTGTTATTATTTATATCTTTACATTAAGGTAGGGATCATAAACTCCGTTTGGAAGTCAGAATGAGTGAAGTGGACAGGATATTAAGACAATAGAGAATGGTGGAGGCTGTGCAAAACTGGAGAATGCATCCCTCTGCATAAGGCATTTAAATAGCATATAGAAATTAAAACAACTGGCCTGCCAAGCAAATATGTCTTTAGGCCACGTTCAACTGGTTGACACCATTATGAATCCATTGACTTGTGACTTAAAATATATAGTATCATTTAAAGAAGTTTCTCAATTAAGAGGCAAGGAATATCCTGGGAAGCTTTTCAAACAATACATATTCCCCATACCATCTGCCTGATTGAGGACGACTGGTATACTACCTTGGTATCCAGTGCTAAATGATCATAATCAAGTTGATGGCACCATGTGGCTTTAGTTACTGGCCATTACTAACAGTTTTCTTTTTGCCAGCAGAGAATGTTAATTTTGCTGTGGGTTTTAGCAAAACTACACTTGTGCACAATTGCATTATTAGAGAAATGACAAGAGATAACCATATGTAGCTCTCAAATGACCCATATTACAATGTCGAGCACTTGGGCAAGAATTCTATTTTCTCATGTATTATTCATTTATCCATTTATTCATCCATTAATAAATATCTAAATGTATGCAAAAATGAGTTAGTGGTTTCTTTTCTCTGAAGATACTTAAAACTTAGTGTTGGGTGGGAGAATATCTAGCACTAGTATTCAAATGGTGAATGTCACTGAGATGGGCTTAATGAAGCCTCTTAGGATCAGCTGGACTGCTAGCAAATGCTTCATTTCCTGTGGCTTTCTTTCCTCACAAGCTGAGCAGAGCCTCAACAGTTCTCGCAACAATTATTACCCACTTGTTCTGTAGGTCTCAAGTTTTTTGCATTAGTCAGGTTGAAGGATTCATGATATTAATCAGGACTGAAGTTGTTATTTATCACCTGCTGGGTGAGAAATAATAATTTTGGCACTAGTGGGGCAGCAGGCCAGAGGTATCAAATTAAGTAAAACATCTAAACACTAGCAAGGATCATTTCTCTGATTAATGAATTGTTACAAAGAAAAAGTGCTACTCATTATCTGGTCTTACCAATACAAAGTGGGACATGTAAGAAAATAAAGTACCAGCTTGCTCAGACCAATTTTTCTGTTTATTTCATTCCTTCCTTTTCTTGCTCTTTCTCCATTCTCCCTCGCTTTTTTCTTTTTTTACTATGAACAGACTTGTGTAGCCAGTCACATTATTTTTTGCTTTTTGCTACCAAATAAAACAAATGGACAAATACTTTATATTTTAATAGTACATAAGGAAATATTTCTGGCTATCAAAGCAATGATTTTTGTGACCATTAAGAAATTAAACTGAGTTCAAAAGAAGTTAGGTAAATAACCTTTTAAATGTTGAATTATCTCCTCATCATGTATAAATTAAAGATTTTACTATAAACAGTCAATGTATTCTACTTTTTCTACTTTGAACTAAATACCATTTCTGAAGGGCTTATTTTAGCAAGGGTAAATTTTCATTTCTGTTCATTAGGTTTTCTTTTTTTTTTTTTTTTCACAATTCCAAATAAGAAAAACTCATTTTTACTCTGGCTTCTAGAGTAATCTTTACCTTTCATTAATGCCATCTAAGAGCTTCCACTTCATCATTATGGGAGTAACAGGGACTGGATTTATTTTCCTGCCTTAAACAGCTAAAGAATCCAGACAAAATAGATGAAACAATGGTTTTCAGATGTGAAACAATAGTTCAGGACAGTGATCCTTGCATGAAAGGGAAACACAGGGTGAGCCTTCACTTACCCCCACTTCTGCCTAGAAAGCATCTCCATGCCGCAGCAAAGGAGAGAGGAACCCAAACAGAGCTCAGTAGATTCCCTGAGTTGAGAAGACAAGAGTTGAGAGTTCACGAAGACCAAGGTGGTTAGAATTCACAAAGCAGAGTACTGGAGATAAGCCAACTGCACAGAGAGAGAACTCTGGAGAGCTGTAGAGGGTTCCACTTCTAGTGTTCAACTGAGTGTTGATCATCACAAGGGTATGAGGAAACTACCAAGACTCAGGAAAAAAACTGTTGGAAAAGAACAAGCAGAACAATCTTTAGAGCTCATGGAGGGCTGCAAAGAACTTGTGGTCCCACCAGTTCAGATTGGAAAGATTACCTGGTAAACATGGGGATCAAATGGAGTGCTCAGAAGGGCATTGCCTCAGAAGGGGATTAGGGCCAAATTAGACTTAGACTGAAGGCTGTCTGGACCTGCCTACTATAGCTTCAAAGCAAGTGTCAAAAGAACTGAATTAATTCCAAATAACTAACTGCATCCCAGAACAAAACCTTAACATAAATATCTCCAGCACCCAATAATGTAAAATTCACAATGTCTGGCCTGCAAGAAATAATTACCAGGCATGCAAAGAACATGAGGAGAAAAATTAGTCAGTTGAAATAGACCCAGAAATGACAGAGGTGACAGAATTAGTACATAAGGATGTTACAACAGCTGTTATACTCCCTATGTACAAGAAGGTAGATGAGAGAATGTTATGTAAAATAAGTGTTATTCTAGGTAGACAATTGATGTTAGAGCTTTGAAAGTGTGCTAAGGACTGAATCAATGCAAATAAGCCAGGATTAATATGATTGACTTTTCAGAAGATGCATTTTAGTAAGTAGAGAAAGTCTTGAAACATTTGTCATTTATATTTTCAAACAATAGGAAAATTATCCTGAATGGCAAATTGAAATGCTGAACTTTATTATATTTATGCTTGTGTTAAAATTATCCTAAAATGATTAAAAATATACAAAGGAATAAACAAAATGTAGGTTTATGTTCTTTTCATTTGGTATGCCATCAAAGCTTTACAATATATTTAATAATTACCACTGATTAATGACATAATTACCACTGATTAATGACACATTTCTCCTAGCGAAGTTGTTTCAAGTGGTTTTCTAATAGGAGTCAGTGAACACCATCTCTGTGTAAACGTAATCAGAAAATAATGTGTCACATGAAAAGTTGATTTCTAGAAGAGACCAAGAAAAAGTTTATTTTAAACTCCTCATTTAATGATGGTTAATAATATAGTATTTTAAATAATATTTTAAATAATATATCAAATTAGATTGAAAGTATCTAAGAGAGGGTGGTCAGGATATCTGTATATGGAATCCTATTATAATGCCAGAATGGAAATTCCAAGTGTAAAAACCATCTACTAACAAAACTCAATCAAAATGAATTCAGTTCAATTAAACATATTTGTTGAACATTTTAGTATTGCATTTGTTAGGTTCTGAAGGAGGTACAAAGATAGACATAGCTCCTGCTGTCAAAAAGATTATAATCTATATGGGTAGATCAGACAAAGATGTGTGAATAGTTAAATGAGAGTACAAAAAAGCAACAATTTAAGAAGGGACATGGTAATACAGAGTTAAGTATTCAAGAAATGATACTGAGTTTAAACGTGTGAAAAATTATAGACATTTAATAGAATGGTTGTGGGAAGATTCATGGAGAAGGTCAACTAAATTACATTTTTAAATGTAGGTAGGTAGATTTTGAATAGGGGAAAACTTTTCTTAGAAAGTCATAGTATGAGTAAAAAGGGCCCAGCAAGTTCATGGACAGTAGGTAAATCAATGTGGTTGGATCAGAAGGTTTCTGTAGGATAGGCATGAAAGATGAAGTTATAAATGTAAATTTGTACTAGATTACAAAATGCTTTGAGTGCACTTCAGAAATTTTGACATTAGGCAATATGCAGTCATCCTACACAGAATGGTATAATGGAAATGTCTCCAGGCTTGGAGTCAAAAAGACTTGAGTTGGACCCTTGGCTCCAGTTGGTAGCTATGTACATGGTTTCAGGCAAGTCACTCCCCTTCCAAGTTTTAGCTTCCTGGTCTGCAAAGTGGAAATGTGAATACCCGTTCCGCCAACCTCACAGGATTGTTGTGACGATCAAACAAATTAATTAATGTGAAAGTGCTTTGTGGATTATGAAGCATTCCACAAATCCAAAGTGTTATCGTTATTGGAGAGAAGAATAAGATATGATTAAATTGGCTGTTGCCAATCAAGTAAGCTTGATCAGGAAGTGAGGTGTTGGATGCTTCCTGCAGCTAGGAGGCAAAAATGAAAGACCGTTTCATTAATTTAAATTGAGGTAAGAGACCTGGATTAGGAAGGTCACCAAGTAAAAGGAAATAGAGGGCAGATCTGAGAAAAGTGTGAAAGGAAAAGCTTACAGGGCTGATAGCTAATCAGATGTGGAGAAAGAAAAAGTAGCGCCAAAGGTTTTGAGCCTCAGTAGCATAAAAAGTATAGTTTCTAGAAAAGCAGTCTCACGAGTGGTTGACAGTTTGGAGGCCAGTGTAGGCATGTTACTCTGGACATCCAAATGGAAATATCCAGTAGGCAGTTTACAAAGACGTTAGTTTTCACAATTCGAATTTAATGAATCTCCCAAAGAATCTTCTGTACATAGAGAAAATTTTAATAAGCATTTCCTTGGTATTTTTAGGGTGTAGGAGAACAAAAAGCCTGGGGATGGGGGAGGGGTAAACCGCGTATAATTTGGCTCTGCCAACCTTGACAATGCTCATTTAAAAACATGCAAATTAGACCTGTCAGGATAAACTCCTGAGGGGCTGCTGGCCACATCTTAAAAAGTCCCCAAATGTAAATTCACAAAATCCATCATGCTTGTTTTTTCATAATTTTATTATTAACATATGTATGTTTCCATTTTCTTCCCTCTTGTCATTAATTGAAAGAATTACAGGTAATCAGAAGTGACAAATATTGATGGAAATTCTGTTAACTGCCTGTTATTCTCAATTGATAGTGTTCAATTTCTGGAAATCATATCATACTGAGTCACTACGAAGATGGCCTCGATGGCTTCTATTACACTACTTCCATAAGCATAACTGGTCCTAAGTGGGATGTTTCATTTTGGTAAGTACATAGATTTTTGTTTTACAGATTATCAAACAAAAATTTTGAGGGATTATTTTCTTAAATTAAAATTAGGTACTTTGGGTCGAAGTTTCAATGTCCATGTTTGAAAACATTTTTGTTTATGTCCAAATCTGATAAATGGTGGAGGACAAGAACTAAATATCATGTCTGATTTTAGTGCTCCTCCCCATCCCCGCTGCCCACCCATCACTGAAAGAGGGAGGTTGGGGAGATATTTTATGTCCACGTGAATTTTATAGGAAAATAAATCCATTTGTTTCTGATGAACTTACACTTCACTCATCAAAATGTGTGGTTTTGTAAAAGCTATTCGATGTCTAAACGGATCCCTTTGGGACAATCTTTAAACTTCTTAGTTCTCTTCCTCTGTGGTTCCCTCTCCCTCCCTGATAAAACCAGAGGAAAATGCTGTATTCTGCCTTGAATCGAGTGTCTGGATTCTGCAGAGCTCTTAAAAGAAAAGATATCTTAATAGTTTAGAAATTATGTTTTACGATCTCACTCTTACCATCTGTGTCTGTGAGAGAGTCTGCAGGGATGACAATTCCCTCTACTTCGTGTCTGTAGCAATGGCAAATCCCTAAAACTAATCACCTTCTGGTTGTAGGTGTAGCCAGTTCGGTTTACCACCGGTGATTTCAAGTATACCTTACGCCGCGTTCTCCTCCAAAGGAACAAAACAAAGGCCATTTCCGAGGCATTTGACACAGTAGTTAGCCAGGGGATAGCAAGAGTGCCCTTTGCTTTCCCCTTTATCAAAATATATTCATTCCAGTTTTTAAATCGCTGTTTTTGAGTCCTAAATCCCTACCCACACTAATTTCTGCGGGTCAGACTTTGACCCTGATTGGAACAAAATCCGGAGTCGGGTATTCACACCAGAGCGCCTCCGCCCCGCGCGTGTCAGAAGCCATATTGCGGCAAATGCCTCACGCACCTTGGAGCACAGCTTGTGGAACTGATGAGGTGAGAGCGCGGCGCAGCGGCGCGGGCCCGGTAATCACAGGACTGAGGAAACACATACATCATCTGCCACACAGGTTGGCATTTCAAGTAAAAAACCTTCACACTGTGTAAGATGTTGGACAAATGATGGCCACGTGCATGTTTGTCTGGGTGCAGATGGCTCTGCGTTCTCAGAGAGGAGAGAGCTGAGCTCGGCTCTTTCTGCAGACAGTTTAATATTGGTGACACAGTTTATGTCCTCTGCAAAAACAATAATGGAGGGGAAGGTGACATAAATTATTTGCAAATCGTTTGACATATGCAGGGCATTGTCCTTGCAATAATCACCATCAGTCTGTCAGTTTAAGATATGAACCATGCCACTGCCATTTTATATCACTGTGTTAAGCTTTCACATGTTGTAATTTTATAGATTTGTTCTTTGGAGAATCACGGCAACACAAATCAAATTGGATTATGTTTAGTCATGGACTGTATCGTGCTTAGATAAAAATAAAAACGTGCATTGTATGGGATAGGGATCTTGAGGCAGTCTTCCGTTTCATATCTAGGTGAGGTTGAAGTTAAATAAACTTTTCCATCCACACCATTACTCAACTTTACTTCATTTTTCAAATTGGCAAGGCTATTTTTTAAACTATTGACTTCTGTTTCTCACTATAAAGATATGTAGAATGTGTATAAGATGACAATGACTCATCATAAGGATTTTTGTTTTCTAATAAATTTAAGAAGTTAATGTGCAAATGTTCAATGATACCTCATAGTCACCTTTAATTTTATATATGGTATTATTGGATTTCTTTTTCAACCCAAGAAAATGACTGTAAATGGTAATTAAAATGAGACAGCATTGTCCCTGTTTATACCAAATGAATGTAATACCATATGGCACTTTTTACTATTGAGTTCTTGATGCCAATTGATATTGAAAATTGTGTTTTTCAGTGTAAACATTCACAGCAAATGTTATAACACTCCTGAGTCATTGCTCTATTGCATGTATTTGGATCACTGATAAATGAACTTTAGAGACAGTTTCTCAATTTCCCAGAGTTTCCAAGAAAACTATAAATTCTAATTATAGGAAATTATAAATTCTAAAACAGGGCATTCAGAAATTGAGTACAAAAATTTCTAAAGAGAAATATGATTTGTTTTCATTTGGAAAAGTTACTTCCATTCAGTTATATCAGCAGAGCTGCATCTGCCTTCTCTCATTATATAACATTTAAAACAAAGCTTTATTACATTTCCATCTTTGAAATAACATTTTTTCTCATTGAAGGTAGCCATTATCACTATGCTATTTTATATCTGTACTGATAAGTACAGTGAGGCAAGCATATATAAATAAATTGTTTTAATCTCTCTTAAATGATGCACTTAAATGTTACATCAGGGAATTTGACATTAAGGTTTAGGTGATTTCAGGAATTCTTTATTGTAACATTAAATTAGAATATTCTTTACTTAGCATTCAGGAAAGATTTAAATAAATAAATAATTAGACTTGATGAAGATGCTGATAGTAGCAAATATTTTACTCATAGGACCAAAGTGTAAAGGTGGCAATTGTCTTCCAACAAACTTAACTAGTCTATTTATTTTGAAAGTCATTGCCGTTATGCTGATGTATGACCTCTATGTCTCATCTCTGTTGAACCTATTCAACAGAATGTCCCATAAGAACCTAAAAAAAAAAAACCAGTCCTTTTAAAACTACTGTTCCTCCAGTATTTTCCCCATTTTGGTTAATATCAATATTTATTCAGTTGTTCCTTCATCTCTGTTCTCCTAGAAATTTCATGCTAATTTCTGTTATAAAACATTTGTATATGTTATAGTTTGAATTATTTATCTCTTCAAGAAGACCATTAGTTCTTCAAGATCTTGAAAGGCACGCAGATACTTGGTAAATATTTGTTGAATTGAATTGAATCAGCTTTGGCTCCTCTCTCTTCCTTGTTGCAATATTAAGTACTGTCAATTGTTCTTATGAATAGTCTCTAGAATTCACCCATCATCTTCATTCCACTGCTTTGTCCCTAGTTTCCGATCCTCACTGTTCTCTTATTTTTTGCTAACTATTCCCTCCAGACTGAGGTGCCCCCTTTCTGTCTCTGCTCTAGTTGGGCACCTGTTTCCTCATGGTCCATATGCTGCTTTTCCCTTCCTGCTCCAGGGACCTCATGGCTTTAATTAATTAATTAATTAATCAAACAGGACTTATCAAATATTATCTGATTGTTAACTTTTTGCTTTGATTGAGTTTTGGAACTATTTCTTTACATTTTATTATAGCTTTCACTGAGTCTGATCTCTCCTGTGCGTGACATCTATTTTTAGCTCACATGTCCAGTTCTTGATTTTCCTTTTTCTTTCAACTGTTAACATTTGGCACTTTAAAAATCTTTTTTATTATGACAAATTTTAAACATACAAAAATCTAGAGAGACTAATGTAATAAACTCCCTGTACCCATTGCCCATCTTCTACAGTAATGAATTTGTGGACAGTCTTGTTTCATCTATACCTCTCTTCCCATTTTTTCTGTAAGTCATTGTGTTGAATCACATCCTAGATGATATATATCATCTTTAAACATAGTATATATTTCTAAATGGTAAGGGCTCTCTTGAAACCTTATTAAGTACCATTATAACACTTAGCAAAATTGACAATAATACCTGACTATCATCTAATATGCAGTCAATGTTCATATTCCTTTGTTGTCTCATAAAGGTATTTTGAAAATTATGTTTGTTTGAATAAAGATCTAAATAAAGTCCACACATTGCTGTCAGGTTGATGCATCACTTACTCTTGATTAAGCTATAGAGAACTCCTCCATCTCTTTATTTTTTCTTGGCATTTAGTTGTGGCAAAAACTAGGTATTTGTCCTGTAACCTTTTCTGCAGTCTGAATTTGCTGATGGCATCTTCTTTCCCTTTATTTACCAGTTTCCAAATAAATGAATTTGTTCCCTAACTCTCTTCAGTGACCAATGAGTGTATTTGTTGTTGTTATTTTAGAGTCATTATGAACAAATTGATTTTTTAAAGTTTGTTGTTTAATCCACGCATTTATCATCTTTATTGATGCTCAGATGGTCCCATCTTTGGCCAGTGGGAGGTTTTTCAGCTTGACCTCTGAGTCCTTTTGACTGAGGTAGTATTTGGCAGCTTCCTTGGTTTTTATTGTGATCCATTTATACATTTTCTTTCTCAGACCTGGGATCAGCTGTATCTCTTAAAAACTCTGGTTCTTTTTGGTGGTTAGTGGTATTTAGTGATACTCATTGCTCCTGGGGCTGATCATCATTTTAGGTATTTTCAGTGAACAGAACTAGGAACTATAAATAGCAGTATATTCATATATGTAAATGATACACAAGGCATGTTCAGAGAAGTCTAGCTTGTATCTCTGTCCTGAATATACCATATTCTCTAGGTATCTAGGTGTTTTCTCATTGTTCTGCATTCTATTGCAGAACAAACTGTGCTTTAATAAAAATTTGTGTGCATATTTTTCCATATTTTTGCTAATATACCTTTGTAATAGAGTCCTAGAAGTGAGATATGCAGGTTAAAGGTAAATGTATATGTTGTTTGGTAACTATTGGCAAATTTCCTATGGTTAATCCAATTCTGTATTGTCCATAGTAATGTATGAGAGTTCCTTTTCCCCTCACAGCCTCATCAACAAAGCATGTTTTCTAACTCTTTGATTTTTACTAATCTGATAGGTAAGAAATAGTATCTCAGTCTAGTTTTAAAAATCAATTTTATTGAGGTATAATTTACATATAGTAAATGTAAATTTTAGGTGTACAGTATTCAGGTTTAGAAAAGTACACATCTGGGTGACTATCATCAAAATCAACCTATGGAATATTTCCATCATCCTCCAAAGTTCTTCATGACCCTTTGCAGTCAATCCTCACTCCCTACCCAACTCCTGATCTTAGACCACCACTAATTTGCTTTCTATCACTATAGATTAACTTTACCTATTCTAGAATTTCATATAAATGGAATCATATTATATGTACTCTTTTGTGTCTTACTTCTTTCAATCAACACTATGTGAGATTCATCCCTGTTGTCCCATGTATCAGTTGTTCATTTTTAAAAATCCATTTTATAAATCATTTGGATATACTACAGTTTGTTTATACATTTGCCTGTTGATGGACATTTGTGTTGTTTTAAGTTTTTGACTATTTTGTTCAAAGTTGTTATAAACATTCACATTTGTGTATAAGTTTTTGTGTGGATATATGTTTTCATTTGGGTAAACATCTAGGAGTTGAATTGCTGAGTCATATGACACATGTATGTTTAACTTATTAATAACTACAGAATATTTCCCAAAGTGGTTGTACTATGTGGCATTCCTACCAGAAATATTTACAAGTTTCAGTTGCTCCTCATCCTTGCTATCACTTGGTGTTAGCAGCCATTTACATTTTAGCCATTCTAGTGCATGAGTAGTGGTATTTCACTGTGATTTTATTTTACATTTTCCTGATGACAGTTATATCGGGCATCTTTTGTAGGCTCACTGACCAGTCATGTGTCGCCTTTTGTGAAGTGTCTCTTTAAATCTTTTGTCCAATTTCAATTGGATTCTAAGAGTTTATTTTTAAAAATACCCTGGGTATAAGCCTTTTGTCATCATTATGTATATATTCTCCCAGGACGTGGATTGCCTTTTCACTTTATAAAGAATGTTTTTGGAAGAACAAAAGTTGTAAGTTTTGATAAAGTACAATTATTATTATTTTCTTTCTACGTTTGTACTTTCTGTGTCCCATTTAAAAATAATTTTCCTCACCACAAAGCCACAAAGATTTTCTATTATTTTATTCTGGAAATTTTCTATTATTTTATTCTGGAAATTTTAGTCTTAACTTTTACATTTATTTCTGTGTATGGTGTGAGGGTCAGTGACCTTTTTTTATTTCATATGGTCATTCAGCTGTTGTAGCACCATTTGTTGAAAAGACAATTCTTTCCATATTGAATTACTCTGGCACCTTTATTGTGAATCAGTTGACCACATATGTAATAGTTTGTTTCTAGACACTTTACTCTGTTTCATCAATCTATATGTCTGTTCTTATGCCAATACCACACTGTTTTGATTACTATAGTTCTATAGTAAGTCTTAAAATCAGACAGAGTAAGTCCTCCTATGTTATTCTTCTTTAACAAAATAGTTTAGGTGATTCTAAGTCCTTTGCATTTCTATATAAGTTTTAGAATCCATTAATCAATTTTTACCAAAAAAAAAACTTTCTGAGATTTTTACTGGGATTTCCTTAAATTTAGGGAGATTGACATCTAAATAATATTGTTTCCTCCATCTAATTATCATAGTATATATTTAGGTCTTCTTTAATTTTTCTTAGCAATGTTTTATACTTTTTAGTGTACAGTTCTTAACACTTTTTAAAATATTTTATCACTAAGTAATCCAAGTTATTATTCAATATTAGAATCTCATATGTTCACCATTACATGACATTTTTTTGTAATTTTTTTCATAGATTCCCTTTATCAGGTTGAGAAAGTTCCCTTCTAGTTGTATTGGGTTGGCCAAAAAGTTCGTTTGGGT
Source organism: Kogia breviceps (assembly GCF_026419965.1). Lineage (NCBI taxonomy): Eukaryota > Metazoa > Chordata > Mammalia > Artiodactyla > Physeteridae > Kogia > Kogia breviceps. Next base: position 145,213,505 of record NC_081311.1, read on the forward strand.
TTTTCTGTAACATCTTACGGAAAAGCCCAAATGAATTTTTGGCCAACCCAATATTTTGTTGTGAGGTTTTTTCTTTCTGTTTAATTTCTAGTAAAACAAAATTTTCTCTTTTGTTCTGTTACCATAATGAATTACATTAGTTGGATTAAAGTATTAATCCACCCTAGAATTGCTGAGATAAACCCATTTGGTCATAGTATAGTATGTTATATTTAGATATTGCTGAATTCAAATTGCATATGTTTTATTAAGGAATTTTGCACATGTGTTCTTGAGGGATTTGTAGTGTCTTTGTCTTATTTTGGTATCAATGTGATTAATGTTGGCCTCATAAAATAATTTTTAAAAAATTTCTCCTCTTCTATTTTCTACAGACATTATTTCTTCCTTAAATGTTTGATAGAATTCACTAGTGAAACCATCTGGTCCTGAACTTTTCTTTCTGGGAGTTTTGTTAATGATTTCAATATATTTAGTAGATACAGGAATATTGAGAATTTCTGTTTCTTCTTGTGTTTCTTTAGTGATTGTGTCTTTAAAAGAAGTTGTCTACTTCATCTAAGTTATCAAATATTTTGGTTTAAACTTGTTCATAAAAATTCCCTTCTTATCCTCTTAATATTTGTATGATATGTAGTGATGTCCCCTATTTTATACATAGTATTATTAATTTATGTTTTCTCTGCTTTTTCTTCATCAGTCTGGTCAAAGGTTTATAATTTTATTCATGCTATTAAAGAACCAGTTTTTGGATTCATTGATTTTCACTATACTTTGTCCATTTTCTATTTCAATTAGCTCCATACTCAGCTTTATGATTTCCTTCTCTCTACTCACTTTGGGTTTGATTTATTCTTCTTTTTCTACCTTCCTTAGGTGGAAGCATAGTTTATTTTAGACATTTTTTTCTTTGCTAATATAAGAATTTGAAGCTATAAAGTCTCTCTTGCCACTGCTTAGATTTATGATGCCTGTTTAGTATCCTTCAGTTCAAAATAGCATATCATTTCCCTTGTGATTTCTTCTTCAATCCATATATGTATTATTTACAAATATTTGAGGATTTTCCAAGTATCTTTTTATTATTGATTTCTAACTTAATTCCATTACGGTCAGAAAACATGCTCCATATGATTTCAGTCCTTTTACGTTTATTGTTTTATGGTCCACCCTAAGGTCTATCTTGGTGAATGTTCCATATGCACTTGAAAAAAAATTACGTTTTGTTTTTGTCTGTAGTGTTCTATAAATGTCAATTTGACCAAATTGGTTATAGTGTTGTTTGTCTTCTATATTCTTACTGATTTTATATATACTTGTTCTATCAATTATTAGAACAGGAGCACTGAAGTCTTCAGCTATACTCATGGATTGTTAATTCTCCATTCAGGTCTGTTAGTTCTTGCTTTCCTATATTTTGAAGCTCTCTTATTAAGTGAATACACATTTAATATTGTTATATCTTCTTGATACATTTACCCTCTTATCATTATGAAATGTTCCTCTTTGTTCCTTGTTCTGATATCTACTATGTCTGATATTACTGTGGCTACTCCAGTTTTCTTATAGTTAGTGTTTGCATGGTATACTTTCCCCATACTTTTACTTTTTAGCTTATAAAGTACATTTCTTTAGACAGCATACAGTTGGATATTGCTTTAAAAAAATCCAGTGTGACAATCTCTGACTTCTAATTAGAATATTTATTCCATTTATATTTAATGTAATCATCAATGTATTTGGCTTTAAGTCTACCATAGTCCTCTTTGTTTTCTATTTATCCTATCTGTTCTTCATTCCTTCTTTTTTCCTCTTCTCTTTCTTTATTTGAAAGTAATTTTTTTTTTTGTATTCCATTTGAATTTTACTATTGGCTTTTTATTGCTCCCTCTCTCTCATTATTATTTATTTATTTATTTATTTTTGTGGTTGCTGTAGGCTTTGGAATAAGCATCTTTAACTTGTTACAGTCTAGATTCAAATAATAATGTACCACTTCCTGTATAACATAAGGCCTTTACAATGATATACTTCCATTTCCCCTTCCCATCCTTTGATTATTATTGTCATTTATTTTATTGAAACATATGTTATACACCACAAAATATATTTTTATTATTTTTGCTCTTAGTCAATTGTCTTTTAATGACATTAATAAATGAGAAAAAAAAGTCTTTCACATAAATTCTCATATTTGCCATTGCTAGGTATTTTTCATTCTTTTTTGTGCTTTTAGTCTGAGAACCTTCCTTGCAGTGCAGGTCTGCTGATGACAGATTCTCTCAGCTTTTATTTGTCTCTAAAACTGTCTATTTGCCTTCATTTTGAAGGATTTTTTAGGCATAGAATTTTTAATTGGCAATAATTTCTTTAAACATTTTAAAGATATTGTCTTTTTGTTACATTCTTTTGGATGTGAATCTGTGGTCATACTTTTTATGTTTCTCTTTATGTAATGTATCTTTTTTCCTCCGTCTATATTTAAGATTTTCTAATATTTCCTAGTTTTCATCAATTTGATACCTTGGTATGGCGGTGGTGTGTGTGTGTGTGTGTGAATGCATGTACACTTATTCTTACTGGGGTTTATTGAACTTCTGGGATCTCTGGATTTATATCATTCTCAGGTTTAGAAAACTTACATATAGCTCTCAAGTTCATCCAATGCTACTTATTAAAAAATCCATTTTCCCCTACTGATTTGAGATATCACCTTTATCATATACTAAATTTCCATATGCAGCTAAATCTACTTCTGGATTTTCATTCTGTTTCATTGTTCTGTTTATTAGTGTACCAAAATGATACTGTTTTAATATTTGAGCCTTGATAGTATGTACTATATTCAGTAAGCCCAGCTACCTCAACTTGTTTAACTCCAAAAGTGAGTGGAAGATGAGAGGGAAGTGCTTATTTTTTAGGGGATACAGATCTATAGAGTGCTCCATTTCAGGAGCACTTTGAAGGTTAATTTTTCTGAAGCAGGTGTTGCATCAAAGAGTAATTGGGATAAAGGTCATTTGGGAAGTTGGAACCTGACTGAGACATTAACCTTGATGTTTCAGCAAGCTAGTATGAAAAATACAGAGAACAGACATCCAAAAATAACAATGAAAGAAATAATAATGTATCTCATTCTTTTTGTGCTAATCTGACTTTATGTGCCCCTCTGCAGTTCTTAGTGAAAGCTGATTTGTCCTAACTTTGGCATTTCTCACCCCATGAAAGAACAGAATTGTCTGCTGCCCTTTCAGATAGGAAAAGACACCCCTGATCCAATCTTAATCAGATATGTGTACCAAAGTAACTAGCCACTAGCAGTGATGGCCTGCTGTAAACCATCTGCCCTTGGTATAATGGGGGGCATCCTGATGCTTTAGCAAAAGCACTGCTTTTGGAATCAATCAGACCTGGGTTCAAATCTTAGCACTTCTTTCTGGTTATGACCTTGGGCAGTCAGTTTCTTTGTTTGTAAGATGAGTATGTAATGCTTACCTTATAGGTGCTGAGCTAGTTAAATATAAAGTGTGTAGTAGTCTCTTTTATTAAGGCATCATGAGTGCAGGTATGAGTAGAGAGGGCTATGGTTTATTTTCATGCCCTGGTTCTTCTCTGTAGTATGCCAGTGGACACATCTGGGAGTTAAAACTGTGATCTTGGCTTTATTATCACTGTGTTGGTGAAGAAACTCACATTTAATTTTTATTTCATTTTATTTGGAGTTAGAATGTTATAGAAGAAAAAGAATGTTTGTCTTTTTGCTAGAATGGTATTTGAAACAAGAGCTGGCAAATTAGAAAGTGGTAGGTAAACTTCCTCCTTTCGTGAGGGAGTCTCCTTGAAGATATGAATAGATCCAGGAATGTCTGCTGCTCTCCTCCACAGATGCAAATGGAATCCTTCCCCGATGTAGAGAAAACCAATACACCATTTTGGCTTAGAGCTCAAGCTTAACTTCAGTTGTTTTTTAGATTCCTCAATTATAGAGATCAAAAAAGAAAACTCATTTCAAATCTTATCTGTTAAAACCCATGCCAAAAGGCATTCGACACTTTTTAATATTGTATATAATATCTGAATTATTTTCCAAACAAATCTTGCTGGAATCATTGATTCAGCCATTTAACACAACTTATTGAGTGCCTATGGTGAGTAAGGCACTGCCAGGTTGCGGGACATAAAAAACAATTAAGGTGAATTTCTTTTGCTTAAGTGATTTCTGGATTAAAAAAAGGGAAACTAATGTATGTAATAAAGTGCAATCTCAGTTTTATTTTGAAATCAGTTTCTGATTTCCAGGTGCATAATGGGAAATAATAGGATTCTATGTATACTAAAAAAAATCCAAATACCCAAGAAATATAGTAGCTGGCTGAATAATTTCTTCAGTCTCAAAGATATCCCATATAATTGGAAATGAATGATATATGGTAATCTTTGATCTTGAGTCACCTTGGTATTTTTTACTACAAATTAATTTCTTAAATCAAATAAATGTTTAATTAGAGGTATTCTGTGCCCTTTACAGTTACCTTTTTATAACAAGAGATAAACGTATTCTGCATTGCCCAAAATATTTATACTTTTATTTTTTATTGCCGACTTAAAAAAATAATTTGTTCATATCAGTGCAATAGTCACTGCTTTTCTTTTCCTTTTTTTGGCTGTGTTGGGTCACTGTTGCTGCACGTGGGCTTTCTCTAGTTGCGGGGAGCAGGGGCTACTCTTCGTTGCGGTGTGTGTGGGCTTCTCATTGTGATGGCTTCTCTTGTTGTGGAACATGTTCTCTAGGCATGCAGACTTCAGTAGTTGTGGCTCGTGGGCTCAGTAGTTGTGGCTCGCGGGCTCTAGAGTGCAGGCTCAGGAGTTGTGGTGCACGGGCTTAGTTGCTCCGCGGCATGTGGGATCTTCATGCACCGGGGCTCTAACCTGTATCCCCTGCATTGGCAGGTGGATTCTTAACCACTGTGCCACCAGGAGAGTCCTGTCAGTGCTTTTCTGAGATTTATTTTGTTGTAAGGGGGAACCCTGAAACACACGCATATACACAAACCTTAAACCCAAACAAGTCAACCCCCCCCAAATTTGCCTATTTATAAGTGTTAAGGGTCATATCAACAACTCCTTCCTTCCCTATGTTAAATATAATTCAGGTGTGTACTTAGTCCCTTGTCACTGTAGTCTCGTGAGAAATGTGCATAAACTCGCGTAGAGACGACATTCCTCACACAGGCTACTATAAAATGCAAAGTATTATGTTTTTGTATTATGTTAACTCAAGGGAATTTAACAAAAATAAAAGCATTACATTAACATGCAATGTCCTTCTACTTTAGGAAAGGACAAGATTATCACTGGGGTTTTCCTTTGTATCAAATCTACTGCTCTTGGCTTAAGCACTCGTGGTCTTCAGCTAATATTGAACCACGCAAATTAGTTCAAATTTAGTTTCTTATAGTAGACTCAAGTGTGGTCTCCCTTTGTGGAAGTGAACTGGTAGAGTTACCAGATAAAATGTAGGATGCCTAGTTAAATTTGAATTTCAGATGAAGAACGAATATATTTTTGTATGTTCCAAGTACTGTATGGGACCTACTTCAATAATAAAAATTTATTTATCATTTATCTGAAATTCAAATTTAACTGGTGTTCAGTATATTTCTTTGCTAAATTTGGCAACCCTAGTTGTTGGGCTTCTTGGCAAGAGACCCTTCTTACCATATATGGTAAGAATTTACTGTCTATAAAGTTTAACACAGAACTGTGGCTAAAATAAGCCCAAACCTATGTGTTTATTTTGTCTTTATAGACATCTGTCTGTAATCCTTGTCCAGAGGCCCTGGTACAACTTACCTGTTCGGCATTTAGAACCTTTAGAATGATTAAATAGTAAGGTACAATGTTCTGAGAATGAAAACACCCCCCTTCCGTAGGGAGTTAAGTCTCTCCGAGCTGGATCACACAGCCACTTTCTGCTTTCTGGCTTGATGTGAGACTGGGTGTTTCCACTTCACCTCCAACAGGTCAAAATAGGAGCAAAGTCTTTTTTCCCCAGTCCAAGTTCAATATTTGTCTTTTGTTAAATATTTCACAACTACGGATTTTGCATGCCCAGTGTTCCTTTTATTGGATTTTGATTTTTTGATTCTGTCTCCTTCATAGACATTGAATCCAGTCACACAAAGATATAATTTAAAACTTGTTATAAGGGACCCCTACCTGCTTACATCTGGATATCCAGGGCCACCAGCAGTGGTATTGTTCTCCTATGTTACCCCCATTATAATGAGTTTACAATCCTGAATCTTTAGATCTACTTCAAGCTTAATTGAAAGAAACATTTCAGCGCCAAGATCTATCATCCAGTGAACTGAAGGGGAAATAAGAAAATAACATTGATGTGTGTCTGGGGTCCACAAATATACCAGATGAACAAGTATATTGGCTCATAATTTATTTTGAAAAGGGTCTTGTAATACAAAGTGCTTAGTAATGAAAGATAGTTGATAGGTACCTATGACTAGGGCTGACATTTTTAGAGAACTATCCCCTTTTCTAAATAAGGGTCTATATCACAAGTGGCCAGTCTTTAATTATATGGAGAAACAGAAATGATAGAATGAACACAACCCATTCCTGGGAAAGCAACTGAATAGGTGAATTACCATTATCAAATGGCCTACACACTCATCATGTGAGGGCAATACGTGTTTTAAAAATAACAGGTGCCTTCTTTTGGCGATAGTGTCTTTTCCCTATTATATAAGAAGTTCACATAATTCTCTTAAGAAGTTACTTGGCTGTAGTAGGGTGATCCTGATCTTGGCTGGTAACCTTTATTATGTTGTAAACGTAGTTTGTACAGTTGTTACACTTGTTTAGCATATGAGAAATTTTGCCCAGAAGAAACTTCTCTTGGTCTCCTATATTATCCAGGAATAGGTCTTTCTGGACTTTTCGGACTGTGGGTGTCCCTGTATAGTGAATCAGCATCTGTCCTTGGTTGATTTGTGACGTTTCCTCTGCCATTTGTTGAAGGCTTTAGCAAGCAGTGAAATGACCAAAAAACAAGGGATCAAATTTGACTCAGACTAGTGAAGCTCTTACCCTTGTTCCAAACATTTGGAGTTTGGGATTTGGGCTGTGAAACAGTTGTATCTGTGATTCTAGTTAGCCTAGCTCTTAGAACACATTCATTTATTACAAACTATTGAAACGTTAAGTATGTTTTAGAAGCACCTACATACTATATTCATTAAGCTGTATAAGACTTGCCTAAGTGTAAGAAGCATCTGAGACATTTGTTAAAATATAAATTTCAAGGCCCATCTTTTGGAGATTCTGCAGGTTTAGGAGATATCGACTTAGATAGGGTTAATGTATGAAATACTCTGGTTGGCTGGATTTTGTCTAGAATTTGATCTATGCGATTTAATGAGTAAGTGCATCATGTTACCCTACTAGTTGTTTATCTTAATTTCATAGATTTTGGTACATTTTCCCTTTTAGTCTTTGTGAGGTAGGGAATCTTAATTTATTAAGACTCTCTTTCTATGAAAACTGCTTCATGAACATGATCATTTTACTTGCCTTTTACCTAAGCTTCTGGCCATGTGTGGATGTTAAGTACAAGGAACAGAATTGCATGCGCTTTTCCAGATACAGATGTACCATTGTACTCAGGAGGATCAGAACAAGTATTTACCTCTCACTGCTCATCACTCCCAGGCCCCATCTCTCCACTTCTATTCCAGCCACTCAAAGAGCTTCAACACCTCCTAGGTTCCCTGTGGGCCTTTTCTCTTCTAGTTTTTTCATTCTGGGACACCAAATCCTTTCAGCCCATCTGCATCCAGCTAACTCCCACCACTTCTTTTACCTTCCTTGCCCCTGACCATCTAGGCTATGTGTTCTTTTTCCATGTAGTATCATGTGATGTCATCTAGGAAAGAATTCATCACATTCCATCAATTTGTCATGCTGTGAGACTATAAGCTTTGTATTTCCAACAGCAAACACAGTGCACATAGTCTGTGTTCAGTACATATTTATTTGAAAGAATGTTTATTTGTTACATTTTCTGATGCCATCCTGCATTTATTCACTTCTTTGTACCCATGGCAGGGGGACAGTATCTGTAGAGAAAGCTCCTGAATTCTTTGGTAAAACCGAAAGCCCAGATCCCGGAGATTCTTTTTTTTTTTCTTTCTTTTTTTTAAACATCTTTATTGGAGTATAATTGTTCTACAATGGTGTGTTAGTTTCTGCTTTACAACAAAGTGAATCAGTTATACATATGCATATGTTCCCATATCTCTTCCCTCTTGTGTGTCCCTCCCTCCCACCCTCCCTATCCCATGACTTCTAAATGCTGACACTCATCACTCATTTCATTTACATGAAATCACAGAATTTTGAGAGATTCTTCTAGTATTTTGTTTCTATGGGCATTTCACATGTTAGCTATCTTAGTATCATTTATAATCCAGGAGCTTTTTCTTGTGCTCTCTTGCAGGATACTTATAAAACATCAGATGGTCCCAATTCTGATCTCTATGGAAACTCATTTTTTGTACAGGAAAATGTTGACTTCTACTTGCTTTTTGTTTTTAGCCTTTATACTTCTCTCTCCTTGACAAAATCACAAAGCTTTTAAGAACAGAGCTCTTAAACTCATGAATAGCCATTTGGATAAGAATGATTTTAATAGGACTTATTTTGGGTTATTAGAATGGGAGAAAGGTCTATAAAAATGCATCAGTGAGAATGCGTACCAGATAATGTTATTTGGAGTGTAAGGACTTTAGAAAGAAGTGGATACTTTCAGAATGTATATGAAAGCATCTATTCAGAACTCATGTCTACCAACTCAACTCCAAGTCCTTACAAGTTGTATTAAGCCCAACATGATCTGGCCACTCCTACTTCTCTGAACACACCTTTATCACATCCTGCTTCACCCACCAGGCTCCAGTCAAACGGACTTCCATGCTGTTTCTTGTTCACTAAGCCGGGACCACTTTCTCACCTCTCTTTCTTCAATCACTGCTCAAATATCACCTTCTTACTGAATTATTCCTTGGCTACTCTAGAAAAAAATAGCACCTCCCCCCTCCTGTCAGGCACTACCTGTGTCCCTCTCAAGCTTTTTCTCAAGTACCATCACCTACTGATGTAAATAATTTATGTTTATTTGTGTGTTTGTTTTTCTGTCTCCTCTGCTAGCAGGTAAACTCCATGAAGGCTGAAGCTGGTCTGTTTTGTTCACTGCTGTATCTTCAGCACTTAAATCAATGCCTGGAAATAGCCTAGGAAGTCAATCAACATTCATTGTTCAATATCGAATTTATTTTCTATCTTACAGTATCTAAAGTCTGCATTGTTTTTAAAAAATGGAATAGAACATCACCAAGGAAAAATGAAAAAGTTATGGAATAATTACCTCCTAAACTATTGGGTTTTAACAATTTTATTGAGATTTTTAAATCTTTCATGGCATATTTCAACCCAATACTGTTAAACTCTTTTAGAAGATAGGAAAAAATATGCATCACAATTTACCATAGTGAAAAATGGAAACAGTGTAAATGTCCAACAATAGGGAGTTGCTTGATAAGTTAATGGGTGTTTATACAGTGTGTTCTTATAAGGCATGAGAAATAATATTAACATGGAATAATGCTTCTGATGTATTCTTTAGTGTATAAAATACATAAATATGCAAAAATATGATTTCAAGTTTGTTGTATATATTTGTGTATATATATATATATATATATATATATACTAGGTACAGACACACTCAGAAGACTGGAAGGAAACACATCAAAATAGTAATGAAACAGATACAGATGTTTTAAGTAAACTGCACACTAAATGGAGGAGCTGGGAGTCAAACCTAGGCAGACTGGCTCTAGCCTGTATCTTAGCATCTTCTGTACTGTACACTGCTGGTTTTACGTGTGTCATGCTGTACACCTCAGCCTCACCAGCACCACTCCCTGTAACAGAGAGCTTCTGCAGTGCAAGGCTGGGTATCTGTAATCCAGCACCTAGCACACGCACCACCTCACCACATTGTAGAGTTGAATTACAGCACAATATAACTTTGGGTCCTATGTCTTCTCTTCCGGATAATGGGGTTAGATTACAGCAGGCGTAAATCAGTCCTTTATTTTTACCTGGAAAATACTGTTGAATAGTAGTATTCAATACTCTGCAGGCTAATATGTAGTGCTTTCTGTAATGACAATGAATGAGCCCACGAGTGTTGAGTTTTTTTCTTTTTCAGGACCGGGACTATTGCCGTTGACCAATGTGGAAAGGATTTAGCTCAAAAGCAGATCCTGTCGCTTAGTTGTGAGAATATGAGTTAACACCTTGGGCAACTCTTAGGTTATGACATCAGTTTGAGAGCAAGCTCAGACAAAACATCTTCTAAAGTATCATCATTGGTAAAGTCTATTTGGATATTTAATCAAAACACAGTGTCAGTAAATACAGCCCTAGACTAGAGTTTATAGTCTTAGGCAAGTAGCTTACAAGATGGTCACCATTTGTTCTTCTGTTTCCTTAACCAGTTATCTTGATATCCAAGATGTCCTGTTTATAAACTGTCATCTACGAGGCCAGGGAGCAAAGTGAGCCCTGTGATGGATCACCCTCAGCAGACTGACTCCGCCTGTCGTTCTTGCTGCTCTAATTAAAAGACGGAGAAGTCAGGGGTCTAAGGCAGGGATGACAATAGGGCGGCAGTCCCCAAAATAGCAGCAAAGGAAAATGGATGCCTTTGAGTGATTGCATGATGTCTGAATTAATGGCCAGGAAATGAGCGATTATTGCATACTTAAAGCTGGGCTGTTTTATAAAGCTTGTGGTATGCTCAAAGCCTTGTACTTGAACTTGGGGAAATTTAAGAGGGGAATTTGTTCAGTTATTGCTTGGCTGGATATAATGCATATCCAAGCAGTGCTTAAACTAAGGGGAAAAACTGTTACTGTTGTTTTAGTATTGATGTTTCTAAAATAAGCACGATCTTATGAAACTCGTTTTATAGGCACATGTAGTCTCTAGCCAGTTGTTGACTTAGAGAAACCACTTTTATTGCCACTGCCTCTGTCCCTGACTTAAAATAATATTAGTTGGTATTTAAATAGATGTTTTACTTTGGAAGCAAAGCTTCTAAGATCACCGTTCTTTCTTCCTTTCTTTTTAAAAAAGAATATATTCTCACAGCACTGCTATTTGGCAAGTCAGTGATAAGCATCCTTATTTTTCCGTGGCTGATTAGTTCTGTAGGTTAAGGCATCACACAAAAGAGGCCAAGGTCCAGTGTTTGATTCCCCCATGGGGGTGAGCTCCCCTAGGCTGCACTCCTAACCCCAGACGCCATCTTGTAATGGTGTCCATTCATCATGGGCAGAAACAGGAGAGGGTGAGGGTGGATCACAGCAAATCCATCACCACTGCTGGAAGCCCACCTGATCATCCTGGCCTCACAGACTGGGGGCTGGGAGGGGTCAGAGCAGTTGTTTTATGCAAACAGTGAGGCATGCAATTGGGGAAATGGAGGTACAGCTACATGATATTGCTGAATTTTAAAAACCTGATCATTTTAATAAACTTCAAATCCACATTATTTTTTCCTCCTTTTCAGTCAGTTTGAATTTTTTAGACGTAATCCTAAAAACATTTGCCGCTATCTGGACTGTATCACATATGGGCATCTAATTATTTCTTAAACTATCTTTTGTTCTAAAAATAACCACCACAAATTTAATAGCTGGAAAAAGGATGTCAGATGAAACCTCCCTCCTTCCCACGTATATCTTCTCACAGAGAATGGCCTACCTTAGAAGAACCCATAGGGAATAAAGGAGAAAAAAATACAGAAACATAACACTGACTTCAAAAGGCAGATGATTGGGGCTGAGGTAGGGGACGTTATATTTGCCTTGGTTTTGTGTTTGCAGGACAGTTATTCTTAGAGTGGCTGACCTTCCTATTGTGGATTTCTTTTATCTTGACTAACGTTGGTTCTTCTGTTTTTTCCCCATTTATTTATTTATTTTCCCTCCAACTGGTGGTGCTTCCAAGAAGCTCAGCTGCTCTCAGCCCCGCAGACTGTGCTGTCAGATGCTCTCAAGTGCCCTTGGCAGCTGAGGTCTCCTCTCACGCATACCAAGCCCACAATCAAGATTTCACTGAAATGAGAAAAATCTGGGCCGTGTTCTTTACTCCATTCTGTCGTATGTCGTGCTTTCCTCATAGTAGGCCTTTTCTGAGAGTTCACAGAGTTAAATGGGCACAGAAGCCAAGGTCTGTAAATGTTATTTATATGCTTCTCTGATGAGAGTGGTTTGGCTTCAGTTTTCAATGTGCTCCATCCACAGAGAGCCAGAACATCCTCTTCTCAGTTCAGACAGACGTTAACCTCCACTTCTGGTTTCTTTTCTTTTTTAAATTAATTTTTAAATTTATATTTGTTTTTGAATGCGTTGGGTCTTCATTGCTGTGTGCGGGCTTTCTCTAGTTGCTGCGAGGAGCGGTGGGCTACTCTTCGTTGCGGTGCACAGGCTTCTCACTGTGGTGGCTTCCCTTGTTGCAGAGCATGGGCTCTAGATGCACGGGCTTCAGTAGTTGTGGCTCGTGGGCTCTAGATCGCAGGCTCAGTAGTTGTGACGCTTAGTTGCTCTGCAGCATGTGGTATCTTCCCCGACCAGGGCTCAAACCCGTGTCCCCTGCATTGGCAGGTGGATTCTTATAGTTTATTTTCTATCTGTGGGTGACCTCCACACCGGGCGTCAACTCTCCCTCCCTTGGCCACTAGGATTATCCACTGCATGTGTGTCTGGTCAGGAAGACCCAATTCTCAGTGTCCAAAGCACCTGTTCCCTGGCCCTCCTTCCCTCACTCCCCATTGTAGCTTCTGCCCCTCTGCTTGGCTGGAAAGGTAGCTTCTGGGTTTATGCTAAGCACTCTCTTCGTTCTTATAGAAAAATCAGCTCATTAGTGATTCCAGGAATTATAAGGGTAGAGACAAGGCTTCCTATCTCAGGCTGAAGGAGGATGCACAGAGTCATAATTAAGAGCACAGATTCTGCAGCCAGACTGCTTGGATCAAATCCATCACTTTGTAGCTGTGTGACCTTAGACAGGTTACTTAATTTCTCTGGCCTCCATCTTTTAATGCGTATAACAGTGTCTATTTCACAGGTTAATAGTTTTCGTAAAGCACTTGGACCTGGCAAAGAGTAAATGCTATGGAAGTGTTGCTCAAATCATGAGAACATTTTCCTCCTAAACCTTTCTGCTAACCACCTCGCCTATTATTTTCCTATAGCTTTGTTCCTTTGGGAGGCAGGCAGACAAGGCTGTGTGTCTTGGGACCAGGAATCAGGCATCGCCTGCCTACAGGCCCAGCCCTCAGCAAAGGTGTAACTGCAGGGTTAGTACATTTTCTCTGAATGAGCCCATGTGAAGCCTTGGCCCTGATGTATGACCTGACCTTCAGGGTCCTGCAGGCTATGGAGCAGCCAGCAGGTATATGTGAGGTGAGTGTGTGTGGTCTGTGAGGTGTGTGGAATACGGTGTCAAACCAGAATCTCTCTGGGTTAAAGCCTGTTTTGTACTCGAGACTCTCAGAGACATTTTTAGAATGAGAGAACGAAACTCAAGAGAACTAGAGAGAAACTCTGGAAAAAGAATGTGTTTTAAAGAGAGGAGGAATCAAGAAATAATGGGAAAATTTGCTTTTTGTAGAGAATTTAGAGACTTTAGTTACTTTCACAGTATTAACATGTACTTACTATACCTAAATATGTCCCTAATCTTGACTGATAGGCTTAAAGCAGCACTCAAGGACATGTGTGTCAAGGGAGAGGGAAGGACCAGCATCATCAGCAACTATAGGCCTCAAAAGGGCCCTGGTATCTCTTCAGATCCTGCTTGGATCTTCTTGGAACTCTCCATATTCCTAATCAAATCTGCTTTCATAATCCCAACAATCAATATAAAAATATACTTTTCCTAACATATTTTACTCTGTGTTTCTTTTTTTTTTTTGGACGACTAGTCATGGGATACATAAGGGAACTACTTCGTGTATGTTTTAAAGACCTTTGAAATGGTCCATATATTTACATATAATTTATGAATTCTGAAAGATAAAGATGATTCTCCAATACCCACAGCCCTGGGGCATGTCTCTATGGATTACTATAACCATAGGACTTGCTCAGTGTGTTACCCCTGAGGATATGTTTAATAAACATTTATTTCAGGTAATTGCTGATTGTATAGGTAAATGTGCCATATATTATATTATCAGTTAAACAGGATCTGGGATAATATGTTTTTGTCTCCACTGGGCTTCAGGTGTGTAGAAATGGGTTGATAATTTTTGGTTCATGACACATTCTTATCATTGGTCCTGCTTTTATTGTTTACTTGTTCATTAATATAATTTTATAAAGTAATAAGTATCTGTGAAACCACCATCCAACACAAAAGCTCAGTCTTAACAATAACCTACATCTTACTTATGGTCATCCCCCCTTCCCCCCATCCATTTGCCTGCTCCTCAATCCAAGGAAGCCACATCCAGAATCCTGTGATGAATAATCTTCTAAAATATGTCTCCTGGGATAGGGATGGGGAAGAAAAAACATTCCCAAGTTCCAAACAACTGGCCTGGGGATTTCTGAAACAAATCCATCTGCAAGTTGGAGACAGTTGGTATTTTATTCAGACAAGCAGAAGACTGTCTAATCTGATTCAATTCATCTTGGCACGGAGGGCTTTGCAGGCCTGTGATGAAAGGGGTAGGATGGGAGGAATTTCTTTGCCTTTTGATATTAAGTGTTTACAGGGACATGATAATCTACGTTTTAAAGTGTAGAACTAAGGCACTTTGTAGTAGCATATCAGAATGATGTTCATCGCTAGGTAAAAGCTATAAAAGTCTTCCGTGAAGAGTAATTGTCTTATTCATTACATAATAAAGCTCTGCCTCCCATCCTCTGACTACTTTCAGCTCTTTTAGTTGTTTCTCTTGGAATGACTTCCATATTTCTCAGTAAGTGCATGATCCTTCCCCTTGAGTCATCAGTTTTACTCACTATCTGTGGAATATCTCCTCTGGTAGAGAGAACTTAGCTCTCTTACACAACCCTCCAGTCTTTCCCCATGATTTTTGGTTCATTCAGTATTTCAGAGTTTATAAATATGACTATAAATATTGTTGCCTGAGCTAAGTAGTGTACCCGTGATTACATTTCTTCTCTCATGTATGTTTTCCTTTCTCTGGAGTTACTAACTCCCTTGATTTTCACTGGACTTGTTTTCTTTGAACCCATTAATATGTCTTTCTATACTCTCTTCTGGTCACCCAGTACAATTTCCCTCAGAGTTAATCGATCAGATTCTCTCTCACATTCTCCCTGTACCCTCCCTCCTGACATTTTCTCCCTGGAAACATCTCTCCTGGATCCTGGGTCCTCTTGCCCTGATCTGAACCAGCAGCTCTGGAGGCCTACGGTCCTGGGATTTTCCTTTGCCTTTTTCCTTCATTGGATTTTCTGTTTTCTTGAAGCGCATATTTTTCTCTTTCTTTTGCTCACTTGTTTTGAGAGAAAAAAAGAGTTCCTGAGAAAAAAAATTGTTTCATTGTCCTCTGTGTTCCAATGTAGCTTTTGAGGAGTCTGATGCCATTCTTCTTCCTGACCCTTTGTGTGTCCCGGGATTACTACTCTCTCATTTGGAAGTTATTAGGATCTTCTATTTATCCCTAGTGTCCTAAAATTTCTTGATATGGATATTTTCCATTAGTTATACCAGACTCTCACAAGGCCTTTCATTTTTCAGATTTGTAAACTTTAGTTCTGGTAATGTTTCTTATATTATTTATTTGATAATTTCCCCCAACCACTTTCACTTTTCTTTCTGTCAGTTCTGTTCATCAGCTGTTCAACAACAGTCTACATTGATACTCAAATTCTCTTATGTTTTTCTTTCATTGTGGATTTCCTTGGCAGATTTTTTTTTTTTTTTAACTTAATCTTCCAGTTCTTCTACTGGACTTTTTCTTTTTGCTGTCATATTTTTCTTTTCTAAAAGCTCTTCCTTCTTATTTGTTCCCTTTTTATAGCTTCTTCTTATTTCATGGATACAATATTTTCTCTTTTTCCCTTAAGGATATATATATATATATTTAACATCTTTATTGGCGTATAATTCCTTTACAATGGTGTATTAGTTTCTGTTTTATAACAAAGTGAATCAGCTATACATATACATATATCCCCATATCTCCTCCCTCTTGCGTCTCCCTCCCACCCTCCCTATCCCACCCCTCTAGGTGGACACAAAGCACGGAGCTGATCTCCCTGTGCTATGCGGCTGCTTCCCACTAGCTATCTATTTTACATTTGGTAGTGTATATATGTGCGTGCCACTCTCTCCCTTCGTCCCAGCTTACCCTTTCCCCTCACCGTGTCCTCAAATCCATTCTCTACGTCCTGTCCTGCCCCTAGGTTCTTCAGAACCATTAAAAAAATATATTCCATATATATGTGTTAGCATATGGTATTTGTTTTTCTCTTTCTGACTTACTTCACTCTGTATGACAGACTCTAGGTCCATCCACCTCATTACAAATAACTCAATTTCGTTTCTTTTTATGGCTGAGTAATATTCCATTGTATATATGTGCCACATCTTATTTATCCATTCATCTGTCGATGGACACTTAGGTTGCTTCCATGTTCTGGCTATTGTAAATAGAGCTGCATGACTCTTTTTGAATTATGATTTTCTCAGGGTATATGCCCAGTACTGGGATTGCTAGGTTGTATAGTAGTTCTATTTTTTATTTTTAAGGAACCTCCATCCTGTTCTCCATAGTGGCTGTAACAGTTTACATTCCCACCAACAGTGCAAGAGGGTTCCCTTTTCTCCACACCCTCTCCAGCATTTATCGTTTGTAGGTTTTTTGATGATGGCCATTCTGACTGGTGTGAGGTGATACCTCATTGTAGTTTTGATTTGCATTCCTCTAATGATTAGTGATGTTGAGTATCCTTTCATGTGTTTGTTGGCAATCTGTATATCATGTTTGGAGAAATGTCTATTTAGGTCTTCTGCCTATTTTTGAATTGGATTGTTTGTTTTTTGATATTGAGCTGCATGAGCTGCTTGCATATTTTGGAGATTAATCCTTTGTCAGTTGCTTTATTTGAAGATATTTTCTCCCATTCTGAGAGTTATCTTTTCATCTTGTTTATGGTTTCCTTTGCTGTGCAAAAGCTTTTAAGTTTCATTAGGTCCCATTTGTTTATTTTTGTTTTTATTTCCATTTCTCTAGGAGGTGTGTCAAAAAGGATCTTGCTGTGATTTATGTCATAGAGTGTTCTGCCTATGTTTTCCTCTAAGAGTTTTATAGTGTCTGGCCTTACATTTAGGTCTTTAATCCATTTTGAGTTTATTTTTCTGTATGGTGTTAGGGAGTGTTCTAATTTCATTCTTTTACATGTAGCTGTCCAGTTTTCCCAGCACCAATTATTGAAGAGGCTGTCTTTTCTCCATTGTAAATTCTTACCTCCTTTATCAAAAATAAGGTGACCATATGTGTGTGAGTTTATCTCTGTGGTTTCTGTCCTGTTCCATTGATCTATAATTCTGTTTTTGTGCCAGTACCATACTGTCTTGATTACTGTAGGTTTGTAGTATAGTCTGAAGTCAGGGAGTCTGATTCTTCCAGCTCCATTTTTTCCTCTCAAGATTGCTTTGGCCATTCAGGGTCTTTTGTGTCTCCATACAAATTTTAAGACTTTTTGTTCTAGTGCTGTGAAAATGCCATTAGTAGTTTATAGGGATTGCATTGAATCTGTAGATTGCTTTGGGTAGTATAATCATTTTCACAATGTTGATTCTTCTAGTCCAGGAACATGGTATATCTCTTCATCTGTTTGTATCATCTTTAATTTCTTTCATCAGTGTCTTATAGCTTTCTGCATACAGTCTTTTGCCTCTTTAGGTAGGGTTATTCCTAGGTGTTTTATTCTTTTTGTTGCAGTGGTAAATGGAGTGTTTCCTTAATTTCTCTTTCAGATTTTTCATCATTAGTGTATAGGAATGCAAGAGATTTCTGTGCATTAATTTTGTATCCTGCTACTTTACCAATTTCATTGATTAGCTCTAGTAGTTTTCTGCTGGCATCTTTAGGATTCTCTATGTATAGTATCATGTCATCTGCAAACAGTGACAGCTTTAATTCTTCTTTTCCAATTTGGATTCCTCTTATTTCTTTTTTTTCTCTGATTGTTGTGGCTAAAACTTCCAAAATTATGTTGAATAATAGTGGTCAGAGTAGACAGCCTTGTCTTGTTCCTCTAGACAATCTTGTCTGATCTTAGAGGAAATGCTTTCCTGCTTTTGGGATTCTGTTGGCTGGCTTCTCTTCAGTACATCCCTCTGCAGGCACTTAGCTTTAACCTTTCCACTTGGTTAAGTCAGTTACCACCTTCCATCTGCTTTCCATGTGTATATAACCATGGCTGAGGATTTCAGATGGCTCCTAGGCTCAATAGAGATGGAGCCTGTGTTTTTGTTTCTTGTTTCATTTACTGTTTTGGGGGTGGTTTTCAGAAGTGATGTGGCAGAACAGAAAAGTCAGTCTATAGCATCTTAAAACCAGAAGTGTACAATCATTTAATACAGTTATGAGAGGGTCTCCAAGAGATATGAGGGTTCATAACAGAGGGACATTTGAGGGAGTGAGGGTTGGCCATCTGAGCTAAGAGGAAAGGTCCTGAGGAAAGGCTATCGTTGTTACAAAGCAAATTGATCATATTAATTGTTTTTAGTTTTCCTTGAGACTTAAACAACTTTGCTGGGTATAAGGTACAAACATCTGGTTATAAAAACATAAGTCATGGGGATATAATGTACAGCATGGTGACTATAGTTAACAGTACCGTATTGTATATTTGAAAGTTGCTGAGAGAGTAGATCTTAAAAGTTCTTATCATAAGAAGAAAAATTGTAACTATGTGTGGTGATGGATGTTAACTAGACTTGTTGTGCTGATCATTTTGTAATATATACATATATCAAATTATTATGTTGTAAACCTGAAACTAATGTTATATGTCAATTATATCTCAAAGAAGTATGATATATTAAACCTTATGAGCATGTAAATTTTTTAAAAACAAAAACTGTTTAAATACAATGTCCATTGGCAATGATCATTGGAATACTTTCATGTGATTGCACATTTTTTGGAGGGTGGAGATTCTTCCTTACTTTGAAATTTTAAGTCATGTAGATCTTTAAAAATATGTTTTTCAAATCCTCAAACAGCAGTTTGTGTTACTCTGTCTTCCTTTGAACATTCTGAAGCTTAGAAAAAGAATTTCTCAGAGATTATTCCCTTCTTCTTTTTGCTAAATAACCATTCAGGCAACTTACACTTAAAAGAGGAAACACTGACATTTAGTCAACAAAAGAAAGTTGTACTTGATATCCTGTTTGTATGTAGGATGAAAATAGCTCTTCAAAAATAACAGATTGAAGTTGATATTAGAAATGTCCACTTTGATAGTGAGCATTTCTCTGTCTCTGTTCCTGAGATGATCTATGCTCCCATAATAAATAGGGCATCAAATGGAACACGATTGTGTCAGAGTTTCTCTGTTTTGCACAAACACAAGTATACATATTTTACAATGACAGTTGATAATAAAGATTTGCACAGGACTCATCTGTTTGTACCTTTCTTATAACCCCATTATTGGTGATATACTGTACACATTTTTTTTTTTATGAAAGGGAAAAGAACAGAATGCAATAACAGAAAACCAGTGGGTAGAGCTCTTGTTGATCTGGTTCTTGGGGTTTTGGGGTCCGTGCCTGCAGCATTCTAGGGATTCCTTTATGGACTGAGATTGGGAATAATCTCACTGTGCCTCAGGTGTAGTGTCTAGAGGAGTTGTCTCTGGATTTACTTAAGTACCCAGCATAGGTACATTTATTTATTTAAGGGGATGTTGTTACATGTACTTTGTATGTACCAAATGAAAAATTAAAGATGATCTAGGTACTACACCTAAATTTTAAAAAATTTAATTTTCTACCTGTACCCAGTATCTCATTCCTATTTTGGAGCCCACTGGTCTGGAAACAAGGTCCCCATTTTACCTATAAAATGAAAGCTCCTAGAATTTTCCTCGACAATAAGTGAATCACTTAGTGAGAACAGAGTCTAGAGAAACATATGTAGCTTATTTTTTTCTTCTCAACGCCCATCTAAACCTCTCTGTATTAAAGGTCATTCTTCACTCATGGAAAATTCTCTTAACTAGGCATTGGTATAGAAACCCAGCTCCCAGAAGTCATATTCTCCCCTATGTGATTTGAAAGTATTCTGCTGGCTATGTTTATGTCCTCAAAGTCCAGGATCAGAAATGGAATTTTCAGATTAGTTGCAGATGCCCTCCCCTCCCCCTTTGTAACTGGATGTGCTTTAATTCAAAAGGAAACTTTTCAGGCCATTAAGCTTCAATACAGTTTAATGCCTTTGGGCTGTGGGGCTTGAAATCATGGGGAAGCCTGAATAAATGTTTTAAAATAAAATCTGGAAAGCAAAGTACATTTTTTGTCCTTAACAGCAGATTTGTGTTTAGTTTTGTGATTTCCTGCCTTGTTCAAATCAAAGATCTTGGTCACATGGAGGCTGTATCAGTCCCTGTGGAGGGCCCAGCCCAGCTGAGGAGTAGACAGGCCAAGTCTGAGGAAGTTTGGCTTGTCACAGAGGGAGGAAGGCAGTGACCTCCGCCTCCTTCTTCTCGTAGTTCT
Organism: Kogia breviceps; assembly: GCF_026419965.1. Lineage (NCBI taxonomy): Eukaryota > Metazoa > Chordata > Mammalia > Artiodactyla > Physeteridae > Kogia > Kogia breviceps. The sequence goes on from NC_081311.1 coordinate 145,234,361, forward strand.
TTTTTTTTTTTTTTTTTTTTTTTGCGGTATCTGGGCCTCTCACTGTTGTGGCCTCTCCCATTGCGGAGCACAGGCTCCGGACGCGCAGACTCAGCGGCCATGGCTCACGGCCCAGCCGCTCTGCGGCATGTGGGATCTTCCCGGACCGGGGCACGAACCCGTGTTCCCCGCATCAGCAGGCGGACTCTCAACCACTGCGCCACCAGGGAAGCCCCTCGTAGCTTTAAAATAGTCTCAAGTGACCAGTTTGCATTCTGGGCCATAGTAACTTTTGCAGAATGAATAATATTTTCTTAAGCACTTTTTAAGTTCTCATTCACAGCCTATTTTTAAAATGATTTAATGAATAAAAATATGCTGTTTATAAGTCCCTAAGTGCATATTTTTCAGAAAGGCCTAAAAGAGTAGCTTCGTTTACATATTTAATACAATGGCCAAGTGGGATGTTGTTGTGGTCAGAACTCCCTCACAATGATTTATGGAGAAAATGGCTATCTGCCTGGTCATCTTTTTTAGAATCAGATTCGATTTTAACACTTGATTCACTTGAACTTGTACAGATCCTCGGCGCCACTTTTCAAATGGGGAAACTAAGGCTTGCAGATATACGAATAACTTGCTCCGGTTTAATCCAAAGACAGCAGGGTAATTAGGAGCAAAGTAAGATTGTTGGAAAATCTAGCCAGTGTGCTGCCTGTAGACTGTAAGGAAACCTTAGTCAGAAGAGCTCTGATAATGGAGACAAGAATGGGGCTCTTACATCTAGGCTGGAGAAAGGATTTGTTAAGCAAATTAATGATCTACAAACGACAGCCTTTAAGTCTGGGGGAGCAGCCAGCCTTGTGCAATTGGCATGATAATTGTGAATCATTTCTCTATTTGTCAATCAGGTCCCTGAATAATCTCTTATTAGCAATACCTAATTAGAGTTCTTGTGCCTAATTTAAAGGAATAAAATGACGTTGAATTAAAATAGCCTCTTTGGGCTTCCCTGGTGGCGTCGTGGTTGAGAATCCGCCTGCCGATGTAGGGGACACGGGTTCGTGCCCTGGTCCGGGAGGATCCCACATGCCGCGGAGCGGCTGGGCCCGTGAGCCATGGCTGCTGAGCCTGCGCGTCCGGAGCCTGTGCTCCGCAACGGGAGAGGCCACAACAGTGAGAGGCCCGCGTACCGCAAAAAACAAAAACAAACAATAAAATAGTCTCTTATTCAGATTAGACTAAGTGTTGCATTATCATATGCCATCTTTTATGTAGCAAAGTGCTAGCTTTAAGTGTCTTAATTTTTAAAATTAAGTTTTAAAGATTTACTCATAAATTTGCTGATATCAAATATATGTGGGGTTCCGAATACTTTCATTATTTAGAATTAAAAATCATTCTAATTTCAGATAAGAAATGGATTTTAAAAACCATTTCCCACCAAGAAGAAAATTTAACTTTATTTTTTAAAACAGTTATCTCTATGAGACAGTCCATAAGGGAGCAGCACAGGCTGAGATGGAATTTAATTGAAAAATAAATTATTGGGTAAGAGTATGTCCTGTCAAATTTATAAATATGAACATTCTATTTTCCTTTTTAAGTAGACTTCCTAGGAATAATCCATAACCTTTGAATAAACTTAAATAAATGTATCTTTTGTTGTTTTTGTCAGTGTGGTGCTTCAGGAATTTCAGGAAGCCTATAATTCTGGCAAAATGAAAGAGATTACTTCAGTATTTCTCAGTAAAAAGGAGGATCAAGTGATATCATAATTTATTTTCATACCCCAAATAAGAAGGAAAAATAACTATTGGTTATATATTACTCAGGCCTGCAAATACAAAGTCACTATTTGACTTGAGCTGTTTTAACAAATCTTCTAGCCCAAATCAATTCAAGTTAATCAGATACAGGCCACTGAAAACTATCCAGAGTGATTTAGGAGGTGCACCGCACAGGCCAGTCATGAGAGAATCAGAATTCTTTTGAAGAGCTAAAGCTTTAAATTGTTAAGTGTTTAAAGTGGGAAAATTCATCTTTTCTTTCAATCGGAAAACCCAGGTCAAGCTAGAGTGATACAGTGCAGCTTCTCAACGGAGAATAATATTGAATTGATTTGAGGGTAGGAGTTCTTGGTGATTAGCTTTCAAATAAGGATGCCATTCTCTGGAATTCTGCATTAAACCCGGTTTCATCTTCTTCTTGAGAAGTAGTTATTTTCATCCAGCAAAAAGCATCTCCTGTGCGGTGGTAATAACAAAATGAAATTTTACCAGGTACTTCAGTAATGTATAGTCATCAGTGAATCTAACAAGGATGCATTTTATAAGAAAATCAATAAGAGAAAGTGATTATATTGTTGACTCGAGCCAGCATCCACAAATGAAAAATAGAAAGAAAAATATCACTTTGCATTGGACAGGGTTTCAGTGTATATAATGTGCCGGGATCTTCTCTTCAAAGTTATTAGGTATCTAGAGGAACAACAGGCAGCAATGTGATAAAAAATACTTCAGGCCTTTTAAAATGTCAAAAACAACCTTAAAGACACTATTTCATCCCTAATCTATTGTTTGAATAAACTGCAGTTTTCTGTCCCATCGAAATGTTTGTGTCTAAGTTGAAATGTGTTGTGAGCCTCTGTTTGGAGGTATTCATATTTAAAAATGGGAAAAACTGTTCAAACAGTGAGTTGAAAAAAAAATCAGTGAAAAATTCTAGCAGATAAACATCTGGAAAACATGGGAAATGAATTTTTTTTAAACCTCTGAGGACTGGAGATCTTGTACTTAACCAGTGTTGTTTCTAAATACTCACAAGAATGAACACATACTTGGCAAAGAGTGATTAATATATGTTATAAAGAAGAATACAACACACTTATGATTTTGAAATATACTTAATGTAATTGAAACTACCTTAAAAACCACTTTTTTAATACTGTGACTATACCATTCCATCACAATCCTCTCAGTTTTCTTCCTTTAAAAGTATATGGACTTGAAATTACAAGACTTGAAAGGTTATTTAGCAAGTTTTTTTCATTAAATTTGAAATATGCATTCACTATCATAAATGCATCTGATTCTAAAATACGAACTTATTTTGATATCTTGATTCTACTTATTTTGGTCCCTTTACTTTTTAAACTCTTACAGAGGTGTACATAGATAACAATTTTAAAAGGTGAAATATTTTAAAGGTTTAGAATTAAGAACAGCAGCCCCTGGCTCAACTTTTCGCTCCTGAGTCCTTTCCAGTGGCAACCGCCTGTAACTCTTCTAATTTGTTCTAGTATTTGTGATCATGTTTCTGAATAACTTCCTTACACGACTATTAAAAATTTTTTTTTCAAAATAAAAACACTAATTTGAAAAGGTACATGCACCCCAATGTTCATAGCAGCGTTATTTACAATTGCCAAGATATGGAAGCAACTTGTGTCCATCAACAGAAGAATGGATAAAGAAGATGTGGTATACAATGGAATACTACTCAGCCATAAAAAACAACGAAATTTTGCCATTTGCAGCAACATGGATGGACTTGGAGGGTATTATGCAAGTGGAATAAGTCAGAGAAAAACAAATACTGTATAATATCACTTAAATGTGGAGTCTAAAAAATAAAACAAACCAGTGAATATAACAAAAAATAAACAGACTCACAAATATAGAGAACAAACTACTGGTCACCAGTGAGGAGAGGGAAGGAGGGAGGGGCAAGATATGGGTAGGGGATTAAGAAATACAAACTACTATATATAAAATAAATAAGCTACAAGGATATATGGTGCAACACAGAGAATACAGACAATATTTATAACTATAAATGCAATATAACCTTTAAAAATCTGTGAATCAGGGCTTCCCCGGTGGCGCAGTGGTTGAGAGTCTGCCTGCCGATGCAGGGGACATGGGTTCGTGCCCCGGTCCGGGAAGATCCCACATGCCACGGAGCGGCTGGGCCCGTGAGCCATGGCCGCTGGGCCTGCGCGTCCGGAGCCTGTGCTCCACGACGGGAGAGGCCACAACAGGGAGAGGCCCGCGTACCGAAAAAAAAAAAAATCTGCGAATCATTATGTTGTACAGTTGAAACATATAATATTGTACATCAATTATACCTTAATTAAAATTTTTTTTTCAGCTTTTAGATATTTTCTATTGGTTTCCTACCTTTAATGATGAGGTTTGGTTTTCATACACTTCCTGCCTCCAGACACCTTCCCATATTTGTTTTCCCATTTTGGTTAGATCAATATTTGAAGTTTATAACTATGTACCTCTTTTTCACAGCTGAGCCATACGTATGACATCATTTCCTTTATTGTCTACTTTGTTGTTTCCCCTGGAATTAATACTCTCTTTCTCTTTTTCATTTGCCTAGTTTTCTGGTTTTGTTCTAATTTGTCCCCAAATCTTGGACAAAGGGGTAAAGTTTCTGTGACTACAGTCAAACAAATCAGGTAACCTTTTTCTTAGATACGTCCCTCCAGAATCCCCTTTTCACCTTGCCACAGTCTAGACTGCCTCATGGCTGGAGCCCTAGAAGCTCCCTTTACCATCATCATGTAGATTCCCTGTAGATTTGGATCCCAAATCTTCCTCTTTCTTGTTTTACCACCCCTTTGGGTAGTAAGCCTCTAGCCTATTGGATTCCTAATCAAAAAAACAAAAAAACAACAGAGGAGATCTTTTGTTCTTTGCATTTCCAAAACTGTTTTAATCTCTCTTTACATTTGATCAGTATTTTAGCTGAGAACAGAATTCCTATATGCGAATAACTTTCCTTCAGTCTTTTGGAGGCATTTCTTCAAAGTCTTCTTGTTTTCAATTTTGCTGTTAAGATTTCCTATGCCATGCTTTGTATGTGGCCCTTATATCAAAGTTTCTGGATTTCCTCTTTGTTTCCAGAGTTCTGAAATTTCATGATTATGAGCTTTGATATCAACCTTTTTTTCACTTACTATGCTGGATACTTGAAGAGCCCTCATATATGGAACCCCATGTCTTACTCCTCTGTGTGTTCTTTTCTGGAGTTACTTCAATGATTTCCTCCCCTCCTCGTTTTCCATTCTTTCTTTGTTAAGCTGCTATAATCAGAAGATAAACTTTCCAAACCGGTCATCTGAATTTTTCATCTTATATCTTCCACAGTCTTATATTTATTTTAAAAATTTGATTGCTGGGAATTTTTCTCAACTTTATCTGCCAACCATGCTACTACTTAAAAAAAAAATGTCAGTGATCATTATTTCCAAAATCTTTTCACTGTTCGTTGAATGTCTTTTAATAACGTATATTTTTTAGGATCTTTCTTATTTGTCACTGTTTCTTCTGTTCCTGCATTGTTTCTGTTTTCCCCAAGTGATCCACCCATCCTGCATTCCTTCCTTATCTCTTTTCTGTCTTTCATGTTAGAAGTGTTTCTTAAATGTCTAATGATCCTTGGCTGTCTGTCCATTTGTAAGAGTGAGTCTCTACCATGCAATCTGGAAGCTGTGTGCACGTGTGCCCAGCTCCGGGCTCGATAACCACGAGGCTTTGATATCAGGAGACCTGACAGCATTCCTCCATTAGGGCAGTGACTCAGCTGTTCACATTTACTTGTCTTTTCTTCAGCTTGGTCAGTTTATTTTTTCAGAGAGGATTCCTGCCTGGGAGATAGAAGCCAGGCTCCCAGCATTCTTGGAGTTCAGTTGGGGAAGGGTACTGTTCCATAAGTAGACTTTCACTTAATCCTTCTGTTTTTAGTAAGGAAATTCTGTGCTTGGTTGTGATTGTAGCCCTGTGTCCAAAGTTATTCTAATTCAACTTTTCTAGAGGCTAGAACTCTAGAATTCTGCCAGATTAGGGGTATATTAGGGTATTGTCTAACTGTGGTGGCTGGGGAAGGGGACCTGCTGTATATAACTGCTATAGAATATATAGAATTTTAACCAATCCTTTTGTTCACCCACATCCCTGACTCCAGAAATATCAAGTGCCTCCAATTCCTGAACCTTTCAGGTTTCTATGGTGCAAATATATTTGTGGGGCTTTTCCCCGCTGCTGGCTTCAGTTTCTGTTTTCTTGAGTCTGCCTGGACAGTTAAGACTTGTCCACTGCTTTCTAAGCTTCCACAATTTTATTATGGCCACTTCCTCTCCTGTTCTCTTAATCCTTGTGAGTAAATGCTTTTTCAAAAATCATTTAATTACCATTTCAATGGCTATTTGGAAGGAACTAGCAGGAAGAACACCTAGGAAGTCTATCATGTTTAAGTAGAAGTGTCCAATTTCCTAATTTCAATTGTCCTTCCTATGTTAGGCTTGCCTGTTCTTTCTTCTCTGGTTTCCAAAAGGGAGTCTTTAAGGCTCAGCCCTATTTCCTTTCTTCCCTTTAGTGCCTACTTTGAAGACCTCATGAATATGACAATTGCTCTTGTGCTGCTACCTCCAAGCCTGTATCTACAATCTTGTTTTTCATCTAAACTCAAGTTCCATATTTCCATCAGCCCAGCAGGGCAGGGACTAGGATGAAGCAATTGAAATCCCAGTTGCAAAAGTTAAGGAGGCAGAGTCCCTCCCAGGGGTGTGTGACCTGAGACCTGAGCAGCCCTGCTGGCTTGTACCTATTACCCTTTGGGCTATCTTATTATCACCTCCAAATTATTGATGTCCAAAGCCAAGTTCATCATCTCTCTATTCACAATCCTTCTTTCTTCCCCCATCTATACCTCTGGTCTTTGTCATTAGCACTACCAATCTCCCTGTCAGATTCAGTTCTCTCCCTTACCAACTCCCTGATGGTTGGACTCAAGGTTTTATCTATTTTTCTTTTAAAATATATCTTTTATCTGTTCCTCTCAATGGGGATTTTAATTCTGGAAGCCTTGGATGAAAACTTTCCCTGCTCCCAAATTCCTTTCACACTGTTTTCATCACTTCTTTAAAAATCTTTGGTGTCTCTTTCCTCATCATTCGAATCTAAAATGCCTGCTGTGCTTTCACAACCCCCATCATCTGACTCTACCTTACCTTGAATTGATTCATTTCCCTTTTAAGGCACAATATACGTCATAGTTCCCTCAGGAAGCATTGAGTCACTGCTCATTTCTGACTAGTCTGTTTAGCTTCCCCTTTTCAGTCCCTCTAGTACTAATTGTCCATTTTACACTTAATTTTACACTGACATACAGCAATCCATGCCTCGTGGTTATGTCCTACTCATTGGCGCAAAGCCAGGTTCATCTTTCCATTCACAATCCACCTATCTTTTCCTTACCTTTCATTCTCGTTTCTGACAGTAACATTTCTAATCTGTCAGCGAAATTCATTTGTCTGCCCCCCACCCCTGATATTCTGATTTAAAGTTCTATTAATTTTTCCCATAAAATTTATCTCATATTTTTATGTCTGGCTCTTCATCTAGATTGTAGGCTCCTGGAAGGAAAGACACATGTGTGAATATGGCTTCTTGTGAAGTCCTAAGCAAATAGAAGTCTCACAAATTCTCCTTAATAAGTAAGAAAAGCTCCTCCAATGTTTTACACAATAGTTATTATCCATGCGAAAGAAGGACAAATTTATCTTCTTATCAAAATAATATCATTTCAAAAGAAAAGGTATTGCATAGTTACCCCAATCCAATATCAGATTCATTATTTAGTATACATTTTTAAAAATTTGTGTAATTAGATAAAATGTGTTAAACTGGGTGCTGAAACTGTGCATAAAACCTAAACTTTAGTCATTCAAAATATATTTATGATTACTATGATTATTACAAAACTATAGTTTTACATAAAGGTTCATATAATGTAAGACAGCAAGAAGCTTTCTAAAACCCTACCAAACTCAACCCTCTACTAATTCCAATAAGATCTCTCTAGACCCTCTCAACTTTCCAGCCTCCCTCCTTGGTGAATGTCTATGGTTTCAGCACTAAGAACAAAAGGTTTGAAAGCAAAGAAAGAACAAGCAACAATTCATAATGATTCTCTGATACATTTTTCAGTCTTTCCAGACTATTTCACCTGGAATTTTATTCAGTTACTCCAAACTTTTCCCAACAAGAAACCTCTGCAAACTGCCCAACTCCTAGTTATTTGGGAAGGAAGAAATTCAGTTAGGAAATGGTAAGTGGGGTTGAATTAATGCTTCTCTGGGAAGGTGTGAGGTTTGACCTTTGGACTGAGCTTTCTAGCCTTCGGGGGCATTTTAGAAGGGCAAGTAGAGTGTCAAGATTACAGCAGTTTCCCTGATCATTCAGGTCTGAACTCCACATTACTTAATTTACCAGTGTCGTCTTGGTCTTGTAGTGTTTGTCGTGGTGACCCCATCACTCATGAGATCTCTGCTTCTGTATTCCCCCTTTCTCAGCAGCTCCCCCCACTGTAATCCACAGGTATATGCTACCTACCAGGGATCACCTGGGATCTTGTTAGCATGCGGATTCTGATGGGTTGGGCCTGGGTGGACCTGGAGGGTCTCGTTCTGCAGAAGCTGCCAAGTGATGCCACTGCTAGCATCTGAGGAACACACTTTGAATAGTAAGGAATCATTAGATGTAGGAATAATTAGAAGAATTTGCTCATGCTCCAAACTGTTATTTTTAAGAGTAAAGTGCTGCAGACATGCCGAACTTCCTAAATATATTGAATTATCATGATCTCTTATTGATAATTACAGACCCATGATTTTGAACTTTATTTCCATCTGCTGATGTCCCAGTGGGAACCCCATCCTCACATCAGAGAGGGCCGGGTTGCAGACAGGCATGCTTCCCTTGAGCTCCCAGAGTCAGCACTCATCAGGGCTCTTGGGAAACCAAGGGAACAATTCCCAGCCCCTCAGGGTGCCACTTACTTGGACATTTGGGGGTATTTCTAATGTTCTCCAGCTCTGAGTAACTGGATCTTCATTTTTAAGAGGGCTGCTCTGAAGTACTTAGCTTTGAAGAATATGTGTGCGTCCCACTACTGGCTGGGAGGCTGCATGTGGACTGCAGGTCTCTGATTTATGGGGCTTCTCCCCCGCCCGTTCAGCAGGGAGTCACTTGCCAGATAGTCCAACCGAAATATGACTCTTAGTGGTGATAAACATTTTGAGAAGAGGGCAGGAAATGTGACTGAGAAAAGAACTGAAAAAGAAAATAACATTTTATTCACTGAGCTACCCTCAGCTTCTCTCTCAGGGAGACAGTGGTTGTCCTTCCTTCCTGTGGGAGGTTGATATAAAAATATGAGGCTCTGGATTACCTGGCCGAGCAGGAGATTTTTCACAAAGGCTGTTTTGCCTGACATTTTAGAAGGATTGATTCATTTTAAGATACAGATTAGATGGGGATATCTCCCTTTACAGACTGATTTCATTCTATTTTATTTTTATTAACTTATTTATTTTCCAGGACTGGATTGAGCAGCCATTTGTCTGAGTTGAAAGACATTTGATCTGAACTGATACTTGTCTATATTTGTCTGTTTGAGAGGAACGAACGGCCTCTGTGAAATTTGAAATGAGAGCTCAGATTAGTTTCTACAGCTATCTAACCATCAGATTAAGAAGCACTTTTAAGATCAGACCAAACAAGCAAGGACTGAAATGATTTCCCACTTCCTTTTATCTGTGATTCTTAAAGTATGGGCTCCAGACCAGCTCACCTTGGACCCAGTTAGAAATGCAAATTCTTAAGCTCTACTCCAGACTCACTGAATCAGAAATTCTAGGAGTGCAGTCCATCACTCTGTGTTTTATTTTCTCCTGAGATCTGTATTTTTATGATATGGTCACCTCAACCAATTTTAGAAATGTATAAAGTTAAAAGTGAAAGAAAGACCCACCCAACCTCTTCTCCTGAGTGCCTCATCCTTTGTTAAAATAGTTGAGCTTATTTTCTTTAATTTTAAATTTTGAAATAATTATAGATTCACAGGAAGCTACATAAAAGAAATGTACAGGGAGGTCCTTCTTCCAATTTCTCCCAATGTTAATGTCTTGTATAACTAGAGTACAAAAGCAAAACCTGGAAATTGGCACTGGGGCAATCCACAGAACTTATGTAGCCTTCACCAGTTTTATATGCACTCAATTTTGTGTGTGTTTACTTCTATGCAACTTTATCACGTGCATAGATTCATGCAACCACCATTACAATCAAGATACACCATTGTTCCATCACCACAAGGCTCCCTTGTGTTCTCTCCTTGTAACTACACCCACTCCCCTCCCTTCCACTCCATCCCCATCCTTAACCTCTGGCAACCACAAATCCATTCATCATCTCTATAATTTCATTATTTCAATTTTATTTATTATTTGTAAGTTTATTTTTGTTATGTAAATGGAATCATATAGTATGTAACCTCTTGGGATTGGTTTTTATTCTTTTAAGTCAACATAATTCTCTGAGATTCATCCAGGTTGTTCAATGAATCAACAGTTCGTTCCTTTTTAATGGCTGAGTAATATTCCATGGTAGGGATATCCCACAGTTTGCTTAACCACTCACTCACTGAAAGACAACTGGGTAGTTTCCTATTTTTGACTATTATGAATACAGCTGTTGTAAACATTCTTGTACCTGTTTTTGTGTCAACATGTTTTCATTTCTCTGGGATAAACACCCGAGAGTACAATTACTGGGTCATATGGTAGTTGCATATTTAGTTGTCTTTTTTTTTTTAAACTGCCGTACTGTTTTCCAGAACGATGGTATTATTTTATGTTTACATTAGCAATGTATGAGTGATCCAGTTTCTGGCCACTGTTTTTAATTTTAGTCATCTATTCTGTTAGGTGTGTATTGATATCTTATTGTAGTTTTACTTTGCATTTTTCTAATAGGAAATGATTTTGAACATCTTTTCATATGCTTTTAAAAATTATTTTATTTCATTTATTTATTTTTTTGGCTGCGTTGCGTCTTCTTTGTGGTGTGCGGGCTTCTCATTGCAGTGGCTTCTCTTGTGGTGGAGTACGGGCTCTAGGCCATGGGCTCAGTAGTTGTGTCTCATGGGCTCAAGAGCGCAGGCTCAGTAGTTGTGGCACACGGGCTTAGTTGCTCTGAGGCATGTGGGATCTTCCCAGACCAGGGATGGAACCGTGTGCCCTGCATTGGCAGGCAGATTCTTAACCACTGTGCCACCAGGGAAGTCCCTTTTCACATGCTTATATGTCATCTGTATATCCACTTTGATGAAATACTGGTTCATCTTCTGCCTCTTTCCTAGTTGAATTGTTTGATTTATACTATTGAGTGTTGAGAGTCCTTCAGATATGTGATTTGTAAATATTTTCTCCTAGTCTGTAGCTTATCTTTTCATTCTCTTAACAGAGTCTTTTGCAGAGCAAAAGTTTTTAATTGTGATGAAGTCCAATTTATCAAATTTTCCATTTAAGGATTATTTGTTTGGTGTCAAGTCTAGGTACCAAAGATTTTCTCTTTTTTTTTAAACAGTTTTATAATTTTCCATTTTCCATTTAAGACTCTGATCCTTTTGAGTTAAATATAAGAGCAGTTACAGAGGACATCTTTACCTTGTTCCTAATTTTAGGGAGAAGGCATTTAGTCTTTCACCATTAAGTATGATATTAGCTGTAAATTTTTTTGCAGATGCTTTTATCAAGTTGAGAAAGTTCTCATCAGCAAAAACCAGTTTCCTGAATTTTATCATGAATGCCTGTTGAATTTTGTTAAATGCTTTTCCTTCATCAGTTGAAATGGTCATATGATTTTTTTTCTTTAGCCTGTTGAGTTACTGCCTTGCCTTCTTTTTGTTTGTTTTGTTTTTGAATAATGAACCAGCCTTATATTCCTAGAATAAGTCTCACTTGATTGTAATATATAATTTTTATTTTTTATATATGGATAAATTCAGTTTTCTAAATTTTGTTGAGGATTTTTGTGTCTAAGTTCATATTTGTCTGTAGGTTCCTTTTTTTGTGCTGTTTGTTGATTTTGGTATTAGGGTATACTGGCCTCATAAGATGAATTGTTCCCTCCTCTTCTAGTCTCTGAAAAAGAGTGTACAAAATTAATGTTAATTCTTCTTTAAGTGTCTGATAGAATTCTCCAGTGAAACTATACAGAACCAGGAATTTGGGAAGGGGGATTCTAAATTATGAGTTTAATTTCTTTAATGGTTATAGGACTATTTAGATTATTTCATCTTGGCTAAGATTTGGTAGTTTGTGATTTTCTAGTTTGGTTGGTCAGTTTCTTCTACATTGTCAAATTTATGTGTAAAGTTATTTGTATACCCCCTATTATCGCTTTAATGGCTGCAACATCTGTATTGAAATCTTCTATTTTATTCCTGATATTGGTGATTTGTGTCTTCTTTTTGTCTTTATTAGTCTTATCAGAGGTTTATTAACTTTATTGCTTTAAAAAAAGAGAGCTTTTTCTTTATTGATTTCCTCTATTGTTTTCCTGTTTTAAGTTTCATTTATTTCTTTTCTTAATATTTCCTTCCTTCTGCTTGCTTAGGGCTTAATCTGATCTTCTTTTTCTAGTTTCTTGAGATAGTAACTTAGATTTTCAATTTGAGAGCTTTCTCTTTTCTAATATAAACATATGTTTCCCTCTCAGCTGCATCCCACAAATTTATTATACTGCATTCCACTTTCATTTAGTTCTATGAAATTAAAAAATTTCTTTTTGAGTTTTTCCTCTTCCACTTATGGATTATTTGGGAGTATTTTGTTTTATTTCCAAGTATTTGGAGATTTACCTGTTGTTTCTCTGTTATTAATTTCTAGTTTGATTTTATTATGGTCAGAGAACATATGTGTATGATTTCAATTCTTTTAAATTTGTTGAATTTTGTTTTATGATCCAGTGTATGGTCTACTCTGGTATTTGTTTCATGGCCATGTGAAAAGAATGTGTATTATCTTGTTGGGTGGAGTTCTATAAACATCATTTAGATTCTGTTGGCTGATGGTGTTGTTCAGTTCTTCTACATCTTTGCTAATTTTCTGTCTAGTGGTTCTATCAGTTGCTGAGAGGAGTGGTGAAGTCTTCAGCTGCAATTGTGGTAATTTGTGTTTGAACAAGGTTTCCAGATGGTTCTGATCATGCTGAAGTTTGGGAAGAAGTACCTTTAACTATTTGCCAGTTTCAACTCCAAGAAAGAAATCACCTTGAAAGGGGTGATGATGATACACATTATTATAAGTGCCTTGAATATACAGCATCATTTAATCTCACTGCCTCTGAGGTAGGTTACTATTGCTGTTTACAGATAAGGAAACAGAACTATAAAGAGGTTAAGTAGTTTGTCCAAGATCACAGAGCTAATGGATGGTAGATTTGGGTCTAGGTAATTTTAACTTCAGAAGTCTACTCTTTTAACTGCTACACTCTACTGAGGAAATAAGCTACAAGGGCCCTGAAGCAAGTTACTTCTTCTCAATAAGGGTAAAACTCAGCTCTCTCAATTTCTGCCACGATATTCTTTCTACCTCACCAGACTATATAAAAACATGTCAGATAAATTGCAATTTCTTTTGGATCCTTCCTGTTATCAGTTGGAGTATGATGAGACTCATAACTGCAGGAAAGTAAATACTTCTAATAGTCTCAGCAAAATATTCTAAAGTTTCCCTGTGTTTCAAATCTACTGTTCGTCAACACCAGATAGGCAGATAAATAACTTACTGCCACCATTACATTAATGGAAATGTAAGAATATTATGAATAACCAAAACAAATATTACCACTTAAGAGTTACGTTGTTTCTCCTAAGCATATATTATGGGATGAATTGTGTCCCTGCCCAAATTCCTGTGTCAAAATCCTAACCCCCTATACCTCAGAATGTGACTGTATTTGGAGAGAGGACCTTTAAAGAAATAATTGAGGTAAAATGAGGTCGTATTGGTGGGCTTTAATTCAATCTGACTGGTGTCCTTAGAAAAAGAGATTAGGACACAAACAGCACAGAGGGGTGACCATGTGAGGACACAGGGAGAAGGCCTCAGAAGAAACCAACCCTGCTGATACCTTAGTCTTGGGCTTCCAGCCTCCAGAATTGTGAGAAAGTAAGTTTCTGTTATTTAAGCCACTCAGTCTGTGGTTTTTTTGTCATGGCAGCCTGAGCTGACTAATACAGTGCAATTGTTACAGCCCATGGAGTCCTGGGAATACTTACTTGAGAAAAACTTTTGGTCATTAAAGGATTCTTTGTTTACAAAATATTTGCTTTGCAAAGACGCATTAGCATAAAAAGGTGTCCAGTTCAGGATACGGTACCCCCTCTGTATACAACATGTTTCCCCTCAAGGTAAGTTCTATTTGAATTTCTCTTCTAAGGGCTCGGGAAATATTTCCTCATTTTTGCTCTCCCCTGCAATCACCAGCTTCCTGAAATCCACGGTAAATGTAGTAACCAAAGTAGCACTGACCATCTTGCTGGTTTTCCTTGTCTTTGGACAAGACTCTAGATTGAGATGTGACAGCGTGGTAAAAAAGAGCAGGGATTTCTGGCTGAACAACTGGCCTGTGGCATGGTCGGTAATGAAGCCATTTTATCTGGAAGTTGTCTACTTGAAGGAAAATTTCTGTTCTTTACCTGGTGGGGATAAATTAAAAAAAAAAAAAAAAAAAAAAAAAAGACAGCTATGCTTTTAGAAAATGGACTTTGGAAAGTAAGCTCCAGCAATCCTAAGGGGCATCAGGGAAATTATACTCATTTCCCCCCCAGGCTCCCACAGTGAGGGACCATGACAAATGTTCTTGGGAAAAAGATGCTTTGGAAGGTTATCTTTCTACCTGGAACTTTCAAATTTAAGATGCTACTAGAATATACTTATTATTTGCCAGTTTATTTGAAAACTATTCATTACAAGCCCTTCTGTTTCTCCCCCCCCAAACTCAGAAGAATATTAAAACTTTTTGCATAATGTTTCCCTTTTTAGGTCTTTTGCAAAACAGCATGAGCAAGAACGTCACTTTTCTTTTGGAATAAAATGGGTGTATGGGTGAAGGGAAGGAGTCTGGATACCCTGCACATTTATTTCTCTGTCTTGTCGTAAATATTAGCACATAAGATAAAAAGCAATGCTGCCAAACACTCACCACCAGAGAATTCTTCAAGAGGAGTTATACTGGGGCAAAAAGCTAGTTGTCAATTATGATGGAATGTAAAAGATTTTAATGCCTTTCGATCGATAGAGCATCAGGAAGTGGTAAAATGACAACCATAATAAAAAAAAAAAAGAAAAACACAATTCCAACGTACTCCAGAATTTGTAATTGTGTCCGATTTTAGATAAGTTTTGGCATCTTTAAATCCATAAGGTACCAGGAAGCTGTATAAAGCAACAAGAATATTTTTAAAAAAATTCTGAAGTGATCTAGGAGTTCTAATGTGTCAGATTTTATACGATTTCTGTGTTTGTTTTTTTTTTAATTTTTATTTATTTATTTTTGGCTGTGTTGGGTCTTCATTTCTGTGCGAGGGCTTTCTCCAGTTGTGGCGAGCGGGGGCCACTCTTCATCGCGGTGCGCGGGCCTCTCACTGTCCCGGCCTCTCTTGTTGCGGAGCACAGGCTCCAGACGCGCAGGCTCAGGAGTTGTGGCTCACGGGCCCAACCGCTCCGCAGCATGTGGGATCTTCCCGGACCGGAGCACGAACCCGTGTCCCCTGCATCGGCAGGCGGACTCCCAACCACTGCACCACCAGGGAAGCCCCCCGATATCTGTGTTTTTTAGGGTAGATAACATATACTTAATAGGCATACATATGATTCATTAAATATTTGTGGTCATATGTTGGTTGGATGAAAGACTAGGAAGGAAGTGCATATTTTTAAGCATATTACTGTAGTTATCATTTCTGGGACCATGCACTGAAGTGCAATTTTACTCATGAAGCAAAAGTAAGATGATTTTTTTTTTTTTTTTGCCAGCTAGTTCTGTACTAAACAAACTCTGCTGGCAGTGGTAATAATGTTGTGAACACAAAACTTTCTTTGTCTAACATTCCTGACAAATGCCTGATTGTCCAGGAGAAGCCATCTGTATGTTTCTGTGATCGTGTAGGATGCTGTGTCCCTATTTGTCATACAGGATTTTCTGCATAGGGGTGGAGGCGTTCTCTAACGCATTTCTTCAAGTGCTGGTTTCTCTATAGATAATCAGTAGACAGATCTCCAAGAGAGCAACGCAGCATGGAATTCTTAAACCAACGGCAAGCCTGCCAGCTCTGGGTGTGTAAACTGTGAAATAAAAGGCGGAGGGCGAAAGTGGCAAACACGCTCAGGGGCGGCTCTCTTTCTCAGACTCAATAATACTCTTGAAGTGGTGGCTTAACATGTTGAAAATGATGTGAAACTTTAAGAGCAACAAGTTAAATAGATGGTGAGGCTCCGGGGATTTGTAAAAGGATGCGGACCTTTCTAGTGCAGATTAGGAGGTCATCAGTTCAAATGCAGCTGTGCTCAGCCATGACAAAGTCACCGCCCGGGGTGGCTGCAGAGGCCAGCTGGGAAGCGGGCGGGTGCTCTGGGTTCCCTTGCAGACAGCTGGGTAGTTGCAACCCGGAGAGGAGAACCACCATTTGCAGCTGGCACTCACGGAAACTTGAACCTGCCAGAGCGCCCCTGGGCCGCTGAGCCCTGCTGCCCTTCGCTGTATTATCGCCTCCTCAGGGCTCTGCCCACCGGGAGGTGTGCTGGGAGAGAACCTGACCTGTGACTCTGTGAGCTGCACCAATTCCAGCTGCCCCGAGGAAACCCTTTCAGGCAAGAAGCCAGCTGCCCAGAATCGTGCTGGTGTGCAGAGGACTTGGTGGGGTTTGACTCCTGTCTTTGAAAAAGTCACGCAGCTCTGAGTTTCCTCCAGGTCCCCGTCTCACCCCAAATGTACGTCCAGGAGAGTCTCTGCGGGGTCCTTTGATTTGACTCGGTTGCAGTAACAGTTGCAGAAAGGTACATATGCTCACAGAGCTTCCAGTTCTCTGACACTGTATTCAGGACTGCAGCTGTGTTGGCACCTAGTTAGTACCCAGGACTTGGTTTCCCATGAAATAAAAACGTTTTTCAAAGACAGGAAGGTAATCACATTTCGGGCAGTCAGGTGAGGATTATGCTATTCAAACAAGCCCTGGGTACAGGCAGGTACCAGCTACCTGGTCCACTTCAGTTGGAAAGACTGAGAAGTGCGATGTTATCTTTCTGTGGTCTCCGCTCCCCTCCCCTCCAATGTCCACCCAGTATGAGATGGAGATGCTGAGGGCTGAGAGGAGGCAGCTGTGGTTGGGTCTGGGGTTCTGGGAACGTGGGTTGCAGTCCTGGATCTGCCAAGAAGAATCCTGGCTGGTCCCATAAGGTCTTTAGAACCTCAGTTTCCCCCTCAGTAAAACTGGGACGTTGCACTAGGAGGATTTCTGAGCTGTGCTGTGGTTTCCAAGGTGCTATTTTAAAACAGTTTGAATTCTTCAGAAGACAGCCATTATCAAAATATAAATCATTGTGACTAGAGTCATTAATAGTAACTAAATTATATAGGCTCAAAGTGAATGAGCAAAATTTGTTCATTCTGTAGAAAACTGGGGATATGTTGATAAGTGTAGAAAGCAAAAACCACAATGACGTTTAAATTAAGATTGCTTTGTGAAATGCGTGCGTAAGACAAAGACGGCCTAGAAAATAGTGAAAGTAGCTATAAGTGAATGGGAGAGATACGGGTGTGGCTTTTTATAGAAAAAATTTCTAACATTTTATTTAATGCATTCATTATTTTTCTCAACAACTAAAAACAGTCTTCCAAACAGCTTTTCTCTTTAAATTTACTTTATGGAGGTAGTCACGCTGCCTTTAGAAAAACTTTATGAGGCTGCACTTACTACATTATCTTGAAAACAGTGCATTTATATGCCTATGGAGCCACCTCCCCTGACTCCAAGCACACAAAACAAAAAATATAGATGCCTGCTTTTGTCAGTCCCTATAAGTAAAGGAGGCAGAGACAGTAAATCGAGAAAGGTGGCATGTTCCATTACCATAACATACCAGAAACCCAAGGTGAGGATAAAAGTCCTATTTATCAAATCCCCCGAGAGCTATGGTTCTGTGGATTTTCGTGTCTTCAGCATTACTGGAGTTTAGATAATTCCACAATTTGATGCTTTATCTTAGAACTTTATCTTTGGAAGCCTTTTTAGTAAAACTAAGAAGCAGAGTCTAGAAGGTGGGAGCCTGATGGGGAACAAAGGTAGATGAGTGGAAGGTGTGGAATATCTATACCCGGAATAGTAACAGAAAGTGGGGAAATGTTGACTCATAGGGAATGCTCATGGTCTCCACATCCATTCACTTGTTTGCAACCTGTAGCCCTGGCAACACCATGTGACTTCTGTCTAGTATATTCTCCCAAATGCCAGTCCAGGTAAGGAATCCATTTGTCTAATTTTTTGTTTTGTTTTGTTTTTTGCGGTACGCGGGCCTCTCACTGTTGTGGCCTCTCCCGTTGCGGAGCACAGGCTCCGGACGCGCAGGCTCAGCGGCCATGGCTCACGGGCCCAGCCGCTCCGCGGCATGTGGGATCCTCCCGGACCGGGGCACGAACCCGTGTCCCCTGCATCGGCAGGTGGACTCTCAACCACTGCGCCACCAGGGAAGCCCTGTCTGATTTTTAAGCTACATATTTAGCTGCAAATAACACAGCAATCTGGATGATGTTATTTGCACTAATTGTATTTCTTTTCAACTTTAAGAAGTACATTTCTCCTCTCTCTCTGTTTCTGTCTCTCCCTTATATATGTGCACATGTATTTATTATTAGGTACCTGTCTTTGTAGAAAATATAATCATGGCTTCTTAGCATTAAAGTGAACCAGAGTATTATTGTGGTGAAGAATATATAGCATTTCTTTCTTTTTTTTAAAATTCAAAAGTTTAAAAAAAAAACATTCTGGGTTTCTAAGGTTAATGGGAGACAGAGAAGTGTGACTAGCATTTACTGAAACCTACACTATTCCAGGCTCTGTGCTATGTGCTTTAAGTGTTTCATCTCATGACCCCTCATGCCCCTGAGATGGACCTTGTTCTCCCCAGTATACAGATGAGGTGACTTGCTCAAGGTCATAGAACTGGGAGTCAAGCTACACCTGAAATGGGTAGTGAGGTGGGGACTGTACACTTTGCAGTTTAAGAGAAAATCGGTAGCTTTCTTCGTAGAAAAAAAAAAAAAAAAAAAAAGGATCTTATATTCCTCTTAAGACACTACCCAGCTGCTGATGGAAGAAAAATAAGTATTTGTCAGTTAAGGAGAACTTGAAAGAGAATGACTTAGACTGGAAAAGAGTGCTGAAATCAGAGAAAAGTTACTTCAGCACATCAGACTTGTGCATAATAAAGAAAGTTACGTATATGAGTCCTAGTGTATGAATTTTGGCTTGAGAATGTGGGAAATTTGGGGTGGAAATTGTGGGCAGGTCTTCCTTGGAAAAGGCCTCTTTACTTTCCTCTATCTGCCCCCTCACTGAAGCCTGGTTTGCCTACCGCTCCCCCAGCCCCCCAGCAGAAGCTCCCAGCGCACCCTGAGCTTCTCATTTGCAGAACCCATCACCCTTCTAATAACTCTTCCCCACCTGTCTTCCCGGCTGGGTTGGAGACCCCAGGAGTGCTCGGACTGTCTCTCTCCTTCACCACCCAACACTCTGCATGTAGGACCTGAGGCAAAGCTGCAAATGGAGGCCCTGGGCCTTGGTCCACTCTCCTTTCCCCTCTACCCCCAAACACCCCAGCCTTACACTCAAGCTCCATCCTCCTTTCCCCACCATAGCTAGTCCTTTGCCTCCTCCCTAGGGCTGTTTGGACTGGGAATTCTGGGGTCTTGGGTACCTGGAGCCTGGCATAGAAAGGGGGGAATGGGCCAGAGCAAGCCCTCTGCAGGGAAGGGTAGCGGTCATCGTGGTCTAAGGGGGATGTTGCCAATACTCCAGAAACACTGTTGAATGAATGATTATCAATTAATATACTGAAGCAGAGCTACAGAGAGATAGCATTAAGGTGACCTCTGGAGCCTGAATAGCGGGAGGCCATGCAGGTATTCAGGAGTCCCTGAAAGAGAGGGCAGAGTCTGGGGGGCCATGGTACCCCTGAGTGGAAAGCTCACTGTAGTTTATTGTACTCTTGCTATTATTTTTCATTACTTTTCTATAACCTTTAAGGGCATTCATTGCAGAGAAAGTTCCATCTACCTGGGTGTCTAATAAAGAGCTAATCTCAGGCCTTCTCAGCAAGGACTCAAACCAATAGAAGCTGGATTCCCGAGAAATGACCCAGACCCTCAGGTTCTTTCCTTTTCTGTCACCAGGAATCTCTAGATCCACATGGCATTTCTAACTCATTCCTGACAACGTGTATAAAATTCAGATTACAAGTGAAATTGTAAGGCAAGGTAAATGCCTTCTGTGTCATGTTGATGCAGCAGGGTCTATGGGGTAGAGGCCAATCAAACTGGTCCAGCCTAATAAAACAAATATAAAACTCAAACAGAAATCTTGGCTATAT
Organism: Kogia breviceps; assembly: GCF_026419965.1. Taxonomy (NCBI): domain Eukaryota; kingdom Metazoa; phylum Chordata; class Mammalia; order Artiodactyla; family Physeteridae; genus Kogia; species Kogia breviceps. Next base: position 145,254,849 of record NC_081311.1, read on the forward strand.
GAAAACAAAATCGTCTCTCTTACAACTAGACCATTGCTGCATGTGGTTTTGAAGTTAAAGTTCAGGGATAGTGTGAAAACAGGGGGAGAATCTTCATGAAACAGTAGAGAAAATTCTTGGAGATGAATTAGAACTCCATTCATTTTCCTTGATTCTTTTACCTTAAGAATACAAGAATGATTCTGAGAGATTCAGAATGGACTTCACTTATAGAAGGAGAAAAACAAGAAGGGAATGTATATTCAGTAGACAGGAACTCCATTAAAAACAGAATTGACAATTACTTAGAAGTCAGGAAGCCAATTTTAAAATCAATACATTGTTCGAGCAGGATACCGGGCTGTAGTGTCAAAGTAGGAAGCATTATCAAAGCTGCATTTACTTCGCATCAGTCCTTAAGTAGTCTGGTCAGTGCTGAAACATCAGAGAGAGGAAGGTCCGTAAGCAGAGTTACAATCTGACCTAAATCTTTACATTCCACTAACCAAAACTTATGGTATAGGACAAGACTGAAAATCAGGTTTGAGTAGCTTTTATACTCACATTTGCTTGGTTTTAACCTAACTGTAAAAGAACATCTCCATCCGTGGCCTCCCCCCAGCCGTAGAATAAACAGCGTATAAGTATAAACAGGAACAACCACAGAACCGGGTCCCTTGTGTCCCACTCAGATTCTTGGTGGCATTGCACAACACAATCTGCATGTTATTAAAGGGGAAGTCGAAAACAAAGGGGGATTTAAATCACATGAAACGAATTTTCAACATCTCTGCCTTAGTTTGGGAGAAATTCAGTGTCATCCCCGTATGTACATCACTGAAGAATAATTTCGGCTTATTCAGCTGAAGGGACAGGAATATATTTAATTTGTGGAAGAATTCACTGTCATTTGCATGATGGTTATCCTGTCAGAGAGGTGCTCAGGAAAGCGCACTCTGATAGGAAGTCAAGCCAGGTTGCTGGAATGGAACCACTGAGAAGGAACCAAGTTTCTTTTCGCAATGTTTGGTACAAAGCCTGTTCCCATTCGTTTTAAATTACTAAGAAAAGTAAACATTTTGGTAAATGCCTCCGAGAGATTTATAGGTGACCCTAAATGCAATCTACTTGGTGACTGACTCAATTTTAATTCCTTTGCTTCTTGGTTGCGGAAAGGGCAACACTGTTACCACTTGCCTGGTCAAAGGTTACATTTCCTGCCCTCCATCAACCGGGCCTGGACATCTGAGTGTTTTTAGATACTAGTCAGGTCACCTTCCAAGGGGAATCACTCACGCTAACCATCTGATTATGGGGCCTCTGTAATGAATACTGCTACCAGGTATGCAATTAGCCAGCCTCTAGCCTTCCCAGTTTAATGAAAGGCGTGTTAGATGCCTGTGAGGGTAAGAGCTCAGTGAGCAAAGGCACCTGGGAGCTAGAAAGTTCAATAGCCATCCTTCTTTTTAAATATTTTTTATTTTAACCACATTTTAATTAACCTTTTAAAAACAGTGTAACACAAGGTTTTTTGTGCTCACATCGCAGGGGATTTGGAAGCTCAAGAGTGCCACTTTGGGGTCCTTGTTTCTCCAAAGAGGTTTCCGCAAGCCCAGCTTTAAACGCATACCGCAGAGATGCCCGTGGCTGTGTTGTGGGTGCTCTTTCTCCGAGGTCTCCATTAACAGAGAAGTTTCACCGAGTGCTTACAAGGCCAAGCCCTGCATTAAGCTCTTTCCTTGCTGAAGACTCATATTATTGCCTTTTCACACAGTAGGAAACTGAAGCACAGAGAAGAGACTTGTCTCTGTCTAAGCAGCAGAGCCAGGATTTGGACCCAGGCAGCTTAGAACCTGTGCACTGAACCATGACCCAGATTGGGCCAGAGCAAAAGGGTGAAGCCCTCGAAAGTTGTTCTGGGATCTCCAAAATCCTCCTCTGCTTCTTTGCTCAGAAGCAGGCCTCTCCTGGCCCTTAGTTAGTAACACACTGGACATGAACCACCACCACACCTCAAAGCAGAGATCTACCATCGTAACTGACCATCCCCTAAACTCAGCGTATGCCCCCGGGGTGATGCTGCTCAGGGGTGTTCACTTGCTACCGTGCTCAATCCAGCTCGGATCTCCACCCCACCCCACCCCCCGCCACCCCCCACCCCCACCCCACCCCCACCCCCCCCACCCACCCCCACCCCCCCGCCCCCGACTGCAGTAATTAGTTCAGGAATGGGTCCACGGCCCAAGCTAGTCTGACCAGAGTTCATCCAAGTCCTTTTTTTGTTTGTTTTTTTGAAGCTAAGAGAAAGGAGGGTGGCTTTCCTGTGGACTTGAACCTGGGAGGAAGGAACAGCTGCACCATTGTGGACCACACAGAGCCTGAGCAGGGCATCAGCAATGCAAGAAAAGCAGAGCTCAGCTAAGAGCCGGGCAGGGCTGGGTCCTAGGGGCATCCTGAAGTCCCAGTCCAGCTGGGTCTGACTCGGGTTCTAGCCCGGACTTCTTAGCTGTGACCCAATTAATTCCCTTGCTGTTGAAGGAGTTTGGGTTGGGCTTTCTGACACATGCTTCAAAAAGGAGTCCTTTCTGCCACTGAACAACATTTTAATTTTCATCAGAAAACAAAATCCTTTTATTTTCATCTGATGAAAATAAAAACATTATCCAGTGTCAGAGAGAAGCCACTGTGACCCTTCAAAGAAGGATGAGGTGGGGTGGGTGCCGTGGTAGAGCAGGGCAAGACGAAAGGGAATTAATGGTGAAAAGCTACATCGTTGGCATTTACCGTCTCATTTAATGCCCCCAATGATTTTGCAAAGAGGGTGGCATTATCTCCAGTTCACAGATGAGGAAACTGAGGCACAGGGAGGGTAAGTATTGTCAGCTACTTCACACTCTTTGTAAGTGGCTTCTCTGGCCTTCACACCTGGACCTATCTGGCTCCAGGTGACTTTCTGCCACTGGAGGCGGCTCCTGAAAGTGCTGTGGAAAGTGGAGGACCTGGAGAGTGGAATTGTCCACGGTGCTGCACATTTGATGTGCCCTGGCCATCTTCAGAGCACTCAACACGTCGCCTCATTTACTGAGTCCAGTGGATGAGGTGGTGGGTGTTATCTCCAATTCTTGGAGATGGGCTCCTCTCATTAGAGCAGACAGGATTTGGGCTAACGCTTTGGTTGTGGAGACTGAGAGGAAGGAGATGAACAAAAAGGTGATGCATTCAGAGCAGTAGCGTTTTGCTGTGGTCCTAGAGGATGATGTGGGCTCAACATGACTCTTGGCCTTTTTGGGGGGGTGGGGTGGGGGGCTGGGAGGAGTCTGAAATGCCACTGTTGCCATGTAATGAGTAAGTAGAGCACGGGTAAATTGGGGAAGGAAGAGGAACATTTCTTTAGTTTCTACATTTAATTAATAGTGAGGCAAAGATTTGTTAAACATTTAAAAATGTTGGACCGAGCACAGTTCTGAACTAGGCACTTTTGAGAATATAAAATAAAAGGGAACTTTTCTGAGGAAGCCAAAATACACAGAACCATGGAGCAATTAAATAGCAACGTGTGAACAAGAGAAGACAAATGTTTCCATATGTTCGGAGTACATGGTGGATAACAGGAGCGACAACGAGTTAAGTGGGGTGGCCAAAGGCAACTTTTTGGATCTCTTCAGTTTTTTTTTTTTTTAATAAATTTATTTATTTATTTGTTTATCTTTGGCTGCATTGGGTTTTCGTTGCTGCACGTGGGCTTTCTCTAGTTGCGGCAAGCGGGGGCTACTCTTCATTGCGGTGTGCAGGCTTCTCATTGCAGTGGCTTCTCTTGTTGTGACGCACGGGCTTCAGTAGTTGTGGCTCTCGGGCTCTAGAGCACAAGCTCAGTAGTTGTGGCGCACGGGTTTAGTTGCTCCGCAGCACGTGGGATTTTCCCGGACCAGGGCTCGAACCCCTGTCCCCTGCATTGGCAGGCAGATTCTCAACCACTGTGCCACCAGGGAAGCCCAGTCTCTTCAGTTTTGAGCTAAGCTCCTAAGAATTCACCTGATCAGTAGAAGCAGGTGGGGAAGGTATTTTTTTGGTAGGAGTGAAATAGCGCTAGCTTAAACTGGTTTTGCCTCCTTAAATAGGTTGCTGATTAATCAAATTGAAACAGCACCAGCTTAAACTGGTTTTGCCTCCTTACATAGGTTGTTGATTAATCAAACCTTGAGTTATTTTACACAGACCACACTTTACACATGCAAGATTGGAACTCATGTCTCCAGGATGACCCCGGAACCAAGAATCTTTAGTCTACAGAAATTAAAGAATAGAAATGTTGTCACTAGAGCCCTTTACAAAGTGAAAAGTCCTTCGATAAGGAAAATTTGGCTTCCAGCAGCACGAGTAGCTCATATGGACGAATCGAAGACTAACCAATCAGCTTCTGATTTTGAAATTCCCCTAACCCTTAAATTTCCCTCGGAAGCCTGGATCAGGGAGACAGATTTGAGAGACTTGCCTCCTGTCTCTTTGCTGGTCGGCCTTGCAACAAAGTTCTTTCTTTTCTCAAAAGCTGGTGCCATAGTCTTGGCTTCTGTGAGTGTGATCCGGCAGTGAGCCCTTGCTCAGTAACTGGAGCACCGCAGTGGACAAGTTGAGGTGTCACTTTATTCTGGGTTTCTGGGGTAGGGTGGTGGAAACTGGGGTTGGAGACAGGTTTACACTGTACCTTTATTGGGAAAGGAGGCCTATCACGAGGTTGTTGATAAAGCCCTGGAAGGATATTTGGAGGGCCTTGCTTAGGATGGCAAGTGGGAAGATATGGAAAGGGTGAAGCCGAAGAAAGGGGGATGACCTTTCTGTCTCTGTTGCCGGGGGGGGGGGGGGGGGGGGGGGGGGGGGGGGGGGGGGGGGGGGGGAGTGTTCCATTGGGATGTGAATCAGATTGGGTTTTATTCATCTCCCCTTAGGGTCTGGCACTCTGGGGGTATGGATACATATTTATTGAATGAATGAGGGTGGGAGGGAAGGAAGGAAGGAAGCTGATTAAATTGGGGGGGGGATGCTTCAGAAGCAAGAGAAGATAATAGCTATTGATCAATGGCTGGGGGCTATGGAGAGTTCACAAAGGTTCAGAATGGAGTAGAGCCGTTTTTCTTTACAAAAGTTAAGAAGTCATTAACTAGATGGGAATTGTGGTTTCTTTTTACTGTGGCGGAGATGGAAGTTAAGCTGGAGGGGCTGGATCTTTTTGACTCAGATGCCCTGGTTACACCAGATCTTCAACTTCCCCACCAATCAATATTCATATCCTTTATGCTCCCTGCTTCCCCTCTCATGGAAATAAACACACCAGGAGCTGAATTCCAGGTGCCTTGTTCCCCAGAGACACATTTGCTTTGGTATAAAAGTTATTTTTCATGGAATACCCAAGTATTCTTTAAATCTGCTTTACAGCCCAAGCAGTTTTTTCCCCCTAACCTGTTTAGGGTCTTTTGTAGACTTGCCTTCTCTCTTCAAAGGGCATTTCACTTTTCTCCAAACATTTCCTAATACACCTGAACAAATCAGTTAAAAGAAAAAGATGCCTTGCTGTTCCCGACAGATTTTGTGACTTCACAGGAGGTTGAATCTCTTCCTATACACATCTTAAATCAACACTCTCCCTTCTGCTTTCCTCGTTCCTCCCAGGGCAGGAAATGTTCTGGGAGATGGAGTCCCTCCCCCAGGAATTCCCAGACTGGCCACGGCAAAAAGTCCTCTGATCCCCTCTCCAGGCTGATGGCTCCCGTGCTCAGGGCTCAGCACTGCTCCAGTGATCCCCGGAAATGGAATTCCTTTCCCAAGCTGGAGCCCTGAATTTACCTCTTTCTTCTTGTATTACTTCATAGATAGGTAATCTGAGTTAATTCCTTCAGGGTTCGTATATGCATTTAGCCCTTGCCTCTTAATTCTGCTGCCATTCTCCACTTAAATACCCAAGGCAAATTCCCTAAGCTTGTTCCAGTTCTGATTCTGGTTTTCTTGCATATAGAGTTGCATTAAAGATATAGTTTCTTTCAATGAGGTTCCTATGCACATATATTTTCTCCTATATTCAAAGGTTGAATGTCATTTATTATTATTTTTAAAATTTATTTTGGCCACACCGGGTCCTAGTTGCAGCATGGGGGATCTTTGTTGCTGCATGCGGACTCTTAGTTGCGGCATACGGGATCCAGATCGAACATGGGCCCCCCCAGCTCTGGGAGTGCGGAGTCCCACCGATTGGACCACCAGGGAAGTCCCTAATGTCATTTTTTTATAATGCCAAATTCTTTTTAACTGAGCTTTATGAAATGAACCTTTGCTTTCTGTTTCTTCCAGCTGCCTTTGGAGAAAGAACTCTCACAGCGTTTAGGAGTAAGGATGCTTAGACCAGGGAGTGAAAATACTAGTTTTCCATTTCCCTTGTCTTTTGGGGAATAAAAAAATTGGGATAGGAACATTCTGAGGGCTGCCAAGAAACAGCTACTTCTATAAATCAGTTCATTAGGCCCTTGATATCTGTGACATTTGTCTTTCCAACTTGATTGTAAACTCTTTGCAAGTGGGTACTGGTTCTTTCCTTCTTTTCCTTCTCCTCCACACTGAGCTAATTTTGCCATTAGAGTCTCCATGTTGTGAGGGAACCTTTCACATGTATAGCTGGCACGGGGTTAAGGTAGCTACTAATTCCTGTGGTGTTGGCTCTGTTTGTGTGTTGAAATTAACATCCTAGAGAATTTCAAAAATGAATTTATGCCAATATGTGGAATGTGTTGGTATGTTCCCTATAATTAGGATATTTTTGGCCACAAATGTCAGAAAACCCAATTCAGTGATGTAAACAATAAGTGAGGTGTTCCCAGGACATTTGCAATTGACCCTTGTTTTTCTGTCCTAACTGTTAACACCCCTTTCACTCTCAGAAATGTCCAGATTTGGATGATAAAGTGTATGTTCATCTGTATTAGTTTAATAGCTGATGTAACAAATTACCACAAACTTAGTGTCTTAAAACAGCATAAATTTGTCATCTTACAGTTTTGTAGGTTAGAATTTCAACATCAGTCTCACTGGACTAAAATCAAGGTGTTAGCAGTTTCCTTCTGGATGTTCTAGGGGAGAATCTGTTTCTTTCTTTGCTTTTTCCAACTTCCAGAAGCTGCCTGCATTTCTTGGCTTGTGGCCCCTTCATCCAGCAATGTCCTGCTGAGTCCTCCTCACTGCCATCCCTCTGGTCCTCTCTCCGATTGCCTCTCCCACTTTGAAGGGCCACTGTGATTACGGTGAGCCCGCCCAGATAATCAGGATAATCTCCCTAATTTAAGGTGGTCGTTTGATTAGCAACCTTGATTCCTTCTGCAACCTTAGCCCCTTTTTGACCTGTAGCCTAACATATTCACAGGAGCCAGGGATTAGGCTGTGGACATCTCTGGGGGGCCATTACCTAGCCTACCACATCATTCTGCCCATAAAGGGCTTTTTGATCATACACATCAAGAAGTCCAGAAGCAAAGTGGCTCCAGGAGGGTAACAGCTGTGCAACATCATCATGCACCCCGGTTCTGACATCTTTCTGCTGAACCATCTTCAACATGCCAGCCTGTCTCTTGGTTTGGGGTGTGATATGGTTGCATTCTCAGGTACTGCAGAAGCAACTACCTCCAGGTGAAGCAACCAAGGGGTGTGAAGAGGCTGTTTCTTCTCCTGGATCTCTTTACCAGGGATGAAAATCTTTTCAAAAACCTTACAAGGGCTTCCCTGGTGGCGCAGTGGTTAAGAATCCACCTGCCGATGCAGGGGACACGGGTTCGTGCCCCGGTCCGGGAAGATCCCACATGCCACGGAGCGGCTGGGCCCGTGAGCCATGGCCGCTGGGCCTGTGCGTCCGGAGCCTGTGCTCCACAACGGGAGAGGCCACAACAGTGAGAGGCCCGCGTACAGAAAAAAAAAAAAAAAAAAAGCCTTACAAGAAGATTGTGTCTTGTCCAGGCTTGGCGGTGTTCCCAACAAAATCGAGAATAGCTGGATATCAGCACAACTGGGTAGCCTCTTACAGAGCTTGTAATTACACAGCTACAGGTGGTACCACCTGCTTAGTTTCCACCGTTTTCAAGACAGCTGTTCTTGGTAATATGTTTTCCTCTTCTGAAATGAGTGAAGAGAAAGAAAAGCAAAAGATGGGGGCTATTTCCTTGGGGTTTAATTTCCTCAAGTTTCTTTAGAAACCAAATCAAATGTGACTGGTCCTCAGAAAGCATTTGACTAGAAGAAAGTCTGTGGGGTTAAAGGATATAATATTTTAAAGACTTGATGCTTTTTGTCAAAGTGTTCTACATAAAGGTTAAGGATTGAATGAATAGGGGGGTGAATAAATGAAGTAAAGATGAATTCAACTGTGAGAAAGAAAATATGCTGGTAAACCATTGGAAGGAAATTTGGGAAAATATTGAGTGATTGCCTCTGGATAGTGGAATTATAGATTTTTTCCCCTTGAATAATATTTGTACTTTTCCATATCTTCCTCAAAAAGCATGGGTTATTTTGATTCTCATGGAAAAAATGATTTAATAAAAATTTTGGAGGCAGAACTAGATTCTAATTGAGGCTCTACCATGTCCTAGTTGAGTGATATTTGGTGAATTATTTAACGTCTCTGAGCCTCAATATATCATCTGTAAAATGAGGAAGATAACTTCCAGCTTGCAGGGGTGCTGTGATGTTTAAACAAGATAATGTATTTAAGGAGCCTAGCAGAATTGCTGGCCCACATTAGACAACAAATAGTACTTATAATAATTATTACTCTGGGGTTCAAGGTGATTATAAGCTGGTAGAAGGTTTTTTTCTTTTTACTTTACCAATTAATCTTTTATTTTTTATTGCACATTTCAACATTTTACAGAAAAAAGGATAAAGAATCATTTAATGTTAAAACTCCAGCTAATTACATATATGCCTTTTACGGATACTTTTCACTGTAGAGGCCTAAATTTTTACATAATCAGTAACAGAATAATTTATGTTCTATTTAACAGTTTTGGGTCTCACAAACATTTTTGCATACAAATTTACATATATCAATATTATTTATTAACTATATAAACTCTATGATAGCAATAACAATACACCAAAATTTATTTATCCATTTCCTAATTTGGGGCCTTGAAAATAATCTCATATGAATGGAATTGCTAGAAACATTTTTGTACAGGCAGCTTTTTCTTTTAAATATTTTCTTGAACATATGTTACTCAAGGTGAGTTATTATGTCAAAAGATAGATCTATCATAGAGCTCTTGTATTCTTCTAAACAGCTCTTTAAAAAGAATGTACAATGCTACTGGTATGAGAATACATGCAATTAAATTGTTTTTGCTAATATAACAGCAGCAACTAGGTCACAGTTCTTTCAATTTTCATTTTTAATATTAGGAAATATGAATATTATTCTAAACATTGACTTGTATTTGTATTTTCTCATCTGTCCTCTACCCTTTTATAAAATGTGCCTAGTAAAAAGTAGAAAGCATTATGTATTGGCATCTAGTTTTTAAAAATTTAAACACTTTATTCATGTGTAATGCAAATAATTTTACTTATTACATTTCTTCTTTTGGCTTCTTCCTACTTTGGATACATTTTTCATTTTTCCTTTAGTTGATCTCATTTACCTTGTCAATAATGTCTTTCAATTGCTGTAAAGTTCCTTTGACTACTATTGGGATGAGAATTGTAGTCTTTTTATTTTTATTTTCATATTGTTTTATCATATGTAAAGTGGATTTAATTTTTTTCCAAACAGATATCCAGCCAATCTTTCCACCAGCATGTTATTAAATATTTATTTCTTTCCAATCAATTTAGTAGTCTTGGTTAAACTTTCTACTCAGTATCACAGGCTATTTAGAAACATTGCTTAATAAAGCAAGAGCATTTTCATAAGGTTTTTTAATACTGGGAAGATAATTTTATCACTAGAAATGCCTACATTGTGTATGAAATAAGAAATTCATTTTCCAAGACTCTAAAGTGATAATTTGAATGGAGGAAGACCAATCTGGACACAGTAGAAAAACTACTAGTTTCAACTGGGTTATTCTTCGAGGTGGCAAGTATTGTATGCAATCTGTTGTACATAGTCTGCATGTAACCTATTTGTGTGTAGTTTTTAAATGCATGAGTTAGGCTACAGATTATTTTCAGATAATTACAAGGTCATTTTACTGACAGAGTTTGCACTATTGATGCAAAGAAAACTTTGATAGCTTCCGATTTATTCTAGAGTGAAAATTCTTTTTCATGGCTTCACCGTCGAGTCCCAGCTTCCCTTCAGTCTCCTCCAGCATCCCTACTCCAGCCCCACATTCATTGTTCCTGGCCCCGGGACCTCTCCCTTTTACACCTGTCTATGAACTCCTTCCAGACAGGGTTCCTTATGTTACCTAGGATATTGGCTTGGATACTTTAATTGATATTATTTAATAGTGATGTAAAAAGGGGGAAGGTTTATTTCTATTTCATATAAAAGTCTGAGCTGTTGGACAGGTTGGGGGTAGGCTGTGCTCTTCCATTGGGTCATCCAGGGCCCAGGTACCTTCTACTTTGTTGCTCTGCCATCGCCTAAGATTTTGTCCTTGTCCACAGGGTCTAAATAGTCTACTAATAGGAAGGGCTAAAGTTGGCAGTAGAGAACAAGGAGCCTCTTTTTGAGGATATAATCCAGAAGCTGCAAACATCACATCTGCTCCCTTCAGAATTAAGTGACACGGTCCTAATTAGCAGGAAGGGAGGCTGGAAATAGAATCTATAGTGACTTTGTGCTCAGTTAAAACCCAAAGTGGAGATAGGGTACAGGGAGTATATTCTATTACGTAAAGGAGGAGAGAATGGATGATGGGGTTTCTCCATTATCTGCCCCTATTTCTCTGTGAAGTCTTTCCTGAGGTCCTTAGGCAGAATTCGTTTCTCTGTCCTCTGGGTCCTGTATTTATGGTAATATGTTTTGCACATCTTTTTTTTTTTTTTTTTTTTTTTCCGGTACGCGGGCCTCTCACTGTTGTGGCCTCTCCCGTTGCAGAGCACAGGCTCAGCGGCCATGGCTCAGGGGCCTAGCCTCTCCACAGCATATGGGATCTTCCCAGACTGGGGCACAAACCCATGTCCCCTGCATCGGCAGGCAGATTCTCAACCACTGTGCCACCAGGGAAGCTCTGCACATCTTTTTCTCCCTTGAGTCTCTGCTCTCTTTGAGGTCAAGCATAATGTTTCCTTCTTCTTGGAATTTCCCTTCTTGTTTCACACTTACATAGATACTACTTACTTTTATTTTTCCATGTCAGACATTATCTATCACACTGACTTCTCACTTGGAAGATGAAGCTGTAACTCTCTTTTACCTTCCTCCTGTAATACACACACCCTTCCTGTGTCCTCACCCACTCCATGTAGTTATATGGTAATTTTATGTAAGTCAACATTTGTGTCACATTTAAATAACTATGACTATGTAAATGCTATTCATGTATTGAACCATGTAGTGTAATTTAATAAATTTTCTGTCTCATACAATATCTTGTGTATCCTAGAGTTTATAATTGTCTTAAAGTTTATTGTTGTTATTTAATACCTATGTACTTATCACTGACTTCAATTCAAACTTTCCTGAAATTGCACAAATCTCTTTTCAGTAGGTTTAAATACATTAAGCATAAATGGCATCTTCTTGAAGAAAATGAGCCTTCTGGTGTGCTCTAACTGGGACCGTTTGTTTTCTAGGCTTTTTGTTGCTGAGTAGTATTCTGCTGTCTGGATATACCTCTAAATGTTTTTGATTACTCATCCATATTACTAAAACATTTTTGAGTATCCACCACGCTATACATATACTCAGTATATTTGTACAACAGTACTAATATATTTTACACACAATAAAATGACATACACATCTAAGAGTTAAGAAAAAATGAGATTAAAATATAACCTATTTTTTCTTTGTATACCAGTGCATCATGCTGATTAGTCTGAGAATGTACACACTTGGTCGCCATTATACTATGTCAGGTGGATTGTCATTTGGCCATACCTTATAATGTTCCAAGGTGATTCATGCATTATCTTTTCCCTAAATGCAGCTCCTCCTCCTGGTTTCTCTGTGCATGAAATTAGTCTTTTCACTCAGTTAGGCCAGGTTAGAATGAATTACCCGTTGCGGAGCACAGGCTCCGGACGCGCAGGCTCAGCGGCCATGGCTCACGGGCCCAGCCGCTCCGCGGCACGTGGGATCTTCCCAGACCGGGGCACGAACCCGCGTCATCGGGAGGCGGACTCTCAACCACTGCGCCACCAGGGATGCCTCATCCACCTCTCTCTTATTCCTTACAAACAATTTGCAATCCAAAGGTATCTCTTGGATACATCCAGTAGGGGGTCAGTCATTACCTCTCTGTGTACGTAGTCTATTCACATTTACTGCTTCTTGAATTGACTAGGAAAAATTGTTGTTGTTATTTTTTTAGAAAATCATCTGTTTTTAGGTTTTCAAATGTGTCACTATAAGTTTTACATAATATTCTATTATAGTCCTTTTAGCCTCTTTGGAACTTGAGCTTATATACCCTTTCTTTTTCACAGTCCTAATTTTACTATTTTCCTTAATCAACCTTGGGAGGAGTCTACCTCTCCTATCCATCTTTTCAAAGAACCAGTTTTCAAATTTATGTCGTTTTGGTTTTTATTTTACTAATTTCAGCTTTAATGCCCCTAAGGTATAGTTTAGATCACATCATTCCCTTCTTGGTAAGTCCTCAATAGTTCCCCGTGGCCCTCCGAATTAAATACACACTCTTCAGACAGGTACTCTTGGCTGTAAGGAGATGTGTCATGAATGGAGCTCTTTCTCCACTGACTGTCAGAGAAGGAGAGCTATAGTTGGGTGGAGAAGAAAACCATGTCTGCAAACCAGCCTGTAATCTGTTTAGCTATGTTATACAACACCTTTTATGTTTCACATCAGGGGCAGTTCCCTGACCTTTGGCAAGGTTGTGAAACAGACCTTGCTTTCCTGAAAGTCGGGAATATAAATAATATTTATATATAAGGTCTGCAATACCATAGGATCAGTTTCATAAGCTGTAATTAAATAGGGCTCTTGCCATAAATTCTTTAGTTTTTGATGGCACACAACAGCTGGTGACCTCAGTTTTTTAATAGAGTTTTCAGGGGAGGAGGAAAGAAAAAGAGAGGGTCATTAATATGGTCTAACCTCTGAGACTTCTGTGGATATTTTGGTCTAGTACATGCCTCCACTCACTAAGTGAAAGACATCTGTTCATTCTGTCTGCAGCAGTTGGTATTGACATTGAAGGTAGCCTAAACGAATGGCTCACCCCAGTCATGCTGTATCCATTTGATTGAAAGGAAGTATTTATCATTTCTGATGGACTTAGCCAATTGAGCTGATTTTTTCTTTTTTTCTTCCCAGGGTAACATTTGCAAAAGCTGATGTTACGGATTGATTTGAGATCTCGTTTTACTATCTATGAGAAAAAAATACCAAAACTGCCACAAATTTCCTATATTTAGGAGAGTGTGGCTGGGGCTTTTGTGAGTTTTTTTGAAAGTATTGCATGAGAAGGTCATGGCCATGGTCACTTCCTCCAAGGCATCCTGCACTGATTGTGTTCCCAGGCTCACTATGGATTGCTAGGCATGGTAGGTAACCAGTTGTCTAAGACATTGAGGAGATTTATTGACATGAAGGTGATAGAAAACAAGTATGAATTCACATGTAATTTGTACCTGAGGGTTTTATGTGTGATAGATTGCTCTGTGGTGATTTCAGAAGATGGATATGTGGGAAAAAGTTCCTAGCTAGTAAAGAATATGGAGATAAAATATTATTTAAGTGTTCATTTCAAACTTTAAAAATTAAATACTTTGATTTGTCTCTGATCACACAATTAATAGAGATTCTGTATAAACATTCAGGTAAAAAACGATGAAAATAAAACTCATCTAAATTCCCGAGAAAATCACTCTCAATATTTTATTTATGTTCTTATAATCTTTTTTTCCTAGCCACATGTCAACTTAACAAAAATGCAACTGTGTAAGAAACTCTTTAATAACATGCTGTGGCAGCTTGAAAAAAAAGATTGCAAAGTTTTCAACACTCCTTTCATTGTTCTGTTGCCTTGAGCAGGCTTGTGACTCACTTATAACCAATAGAATGTGGCTGAAGTGACTCTAGGTGATTTCCAGGGCTAGATCAGAAAAGGGGATTCCACTTCTGCCACCTTGTTCCTCCTAACACTTGTGCCGGAGCCCTGAACCACCATGCAAGAACTTCAACTGCCTGAAGTCCCCACGCTGTAAGGCAGCCCAAGCCACATGAAGAGGCCATGTATAGACACTGGAGCCAACAGTCCAGGCTCACTGCCCAGCTGGCCGCCATCTTGGATATCCAGTCTAGGTGAGTCTTCGATGATTGAGCTTTCGTCCTACTGCAATCACTTCCCCAGCAAGAACTGCCCCACTGAGCCTGTCTCAAATTCTGGATCTGCAAGTGTTTGGGAAAAAACAAATGGAGTAATTGTGTACTTTGTTATATAGCAGTAGTAACTAGAACACGTGATTAAAACAAACAAACTTAGCAGCATACTGTGAACCCTTTAGGTTCATTCCATTCCCTTGTGCATTGTTTTAATCTTTGCATAGCAGTTTGATTGTATGGAAATAGCATTCTGATTTAAAATTAATCCCTCAGTGTTGAATATTAGATTACTTTGCTTTCTAGCTAAACTTTCTAGCTAAATCGTTGTAATATCTACAATTTATTTCTCAAGATAACTTACTAAAATTAAAAAAGAAGTGTCAGAGTTATTATTTTTAGTGCTTTAACAAGTACCTTCAAATTATCCTCTACCAGTAGTATTTGTGCACCTGCACACACACACACACACACACACACACACACACACTCAGAATAGAGGAGAGAACGTGGGTTTTAGAATCAGCAGGCTTGAGTTCCAGCTCACAGTTCCACAACTTGCATGGTCTTGAGCAACTTACTTACCTCTCTGAGCATCATTTTAACCATCTGTCAACTGGAGATAATAATACTTACCTCAAAGCATTGCTGTGAAAATTAAATGAGGTACAGTAGAAAAGTACCAAGCACAAAGAGGTCGCTTAAAATGGTGACTACTGTTCTTGTAATTACTTCCCGAGAGTAAAGTAATCAGCCTAATCAGCCTTAGATTCCTTTTTCCTACTCTTCCCCATGGATTGGATGATTCTGCTTTCCCTGCGGTCCTTACCCTGGCTCCTATCCCTGAGGGCTTTTGCTGGTTGTTCACATAGCTGGTTGATCAATCCTGGGTGAGTGGTAGCTGACGGATGTTAAAGGTGTTACTTCTGCCAGCTAGTGGATGCATTTTAAGATGCAGTTCTTGAGAGCAGAGACATCTTGAAGACCAGTGGAATGAGTCCCTGATATTAGGATTCCTGGCACCTGCTACGCAGAGGGTACAGATGTTCCATGGGAGGAGGGCTGCCCTGTCATTGTACCCTTCAAAGCACATGCCTTGGGCACTACCAGTCATGAGACTGACTCTATTCTCAGGCAACCTGAGTGGGACAGCTGGCCTTCCTTCTAAATAAAAGAGAAGCGAGAAAACAAAAACACACAGACAGTTCTTTCACATTAAGTTTGAATTACTTTGGGGAGACACCATGTGAACTCTGAAAAGTGTGTGAAGGGACATGTGGTCACAGATGTAGGGCGGGACCTTGGTGGCAGCTCTTTGGAGCATGTTCAGCTCTGCGGAGCTGAGAAAGGCTGCTGTTCACACATGATAGCTGCAGATTATCAGCAGGTGAACAGAATGAATGATGTTGTAAAGAGTTTCTGAGCCATTTCTATTTCTCTGTCTCTTTTTTACTCTTGGTCATTTCAGAAAGCAGGATGAATTGAGGGCTAAAAAAAGGAGAGATTTTCTGCATCTTTAACTTTATTGAAATCTTTATATGGGAACCAGGCATTGGCTGAAAAGATGTTTACTTTCCAAAAACTTAGTCTTATTGTAAATATGAAATTATGCAGCAGCTGTAGAACCTTCTTTAGAGACAGGGAGTAGGCAAGATGTTCCTTTTAAAAAATAATGTAAAAAATTGAAAAAAATTCATTTTGGGTATTTCCTTTTTAAAAAATATTTATTTATTTATTTTTGGCTGCATTGGGTCTTGGTTGCTGCGCGTGGGCTTCCCCTAGTTGTGGTGAGCGGGGGCTACTCTTCGTTGCAGTGAGCAGGCTTCTCATTGTGGTGGCTTATCTTGTTGAATAGTATGGCCTTTAGGCATGCGGGCTTCAGTAGTCATGGCATGTGGGCTCAGTAGTTGTGGCTCACGGGCTCTAGAGAGCAGGCTCGGTAGTTGTGGCACAGGGCTTAGTTGCTCCGCAGCATATGGGATCTTCCCGGAACAGGGCTCGAACCTGTGTCCCTTGCATTGACAGGCGGATGCTTAACCACTGCACCACCAGGGAAGCCCCTGGTATTTCCTTTAAGTCTTTGTCTATATACCTATGTAGTAAGGTGACAAGTTTTCTCATAATACATTCAGATGTGCAAAATTTATAGTTTTTTGTTTACATAAGACCAGTTTGATCTTCCTCATGAATCCCCAATTTGTGTCTTGGTAGCAGGAAAACAATGTTACAAACTAGATTTTTGCTAGCTGATAAATTTAGTCTGCAATCCTTTAAACCGTCTTTATAGGTATTCTTTATAGGTGCTTTAGATAAAATGGGTTCTGCTCAGGCCTGCCCCTATCCCCCTCCTTTCATAAGGATCTGGGCATATGAGAGAGGAGGTAGAAGGAGATGGGGTTCTTGAATCTTTAGAGATTCCCTTGGGATCCTTATTTGTCCCTGTTGTAAAATTGTTGGTCTGTTGGCTTCTTGGGAGGGTGACCATCTGGGTGGGGCTATCTCACAGTGAGTGTTGGCAAGTAGCTGAGGTTGAGGCCCAGGGCTAGTATAGCCTCTGGTCTGTGTGAACAAGGCTGGAGGTCTCCCCTAGGAATTTGGAGTCCCTCACCTTGACTCTCACGGCACTGCAGGCCCTTTGAATCTGTGCCACCCACTACGTTCCCATTTACAATAGAAGAAATGGTGACGGGGGGCAGAGAAATTAAAAATATTGTTCAAGTGAGTGCAAAACCAGAATTTAAACCTAAATTTGCCAATTTGCCAATTGGCAAACCTAATTTGCCAATCCTATGTGTTCTTCTATCATACCACAATTCCTCCCAAGAAAAAGCATGGACTTGTAAGAAATAGACCCTCCTAAAGCAAGCTTGGGATCTGGGACTGGTTTTGGGCTAAGGAATCATTAGGCATATCGAGGTAGTTCTAGAGCAGTGGCTCTTAACTGGAGTGATGTTGGCTAAAGTGATTTAGTAAAATCTGGAGACGTTTTTGGTTGTCATAACTGGGGAGATGGTTGCTACTGGCATCAAGTGGGTAGAGATCAGGGATGCTGATAAATGTCCTTCAATGCACACACATTGATACTATAAAGAAAAGTAGAATAGAGACAGTTTTGGGTTTGGAATTAGTTCATTCACAAATAATAGGCTCAGAATGAGCTAGTATTGTCCAATAGATAACAAGACACAGCAAAGCCCTCACAACAATGAATTCTCTGGTCTAGAATGTTCATAGTGCTGAGGTTGGGACACTTGGTCTAGAGGACTGGCTTCTCATCCTGGCTTTTCCAAAGGGTATGAACATGGGCATGTCACTTTGCTTCTCTTGGCCTCAGGGTCTGCAACTATAAAGTTGGTTTGCAGAGCTACATGAATTCTATCATTCTGGGTTCATTAAAGAAGGTAAATAAAAATGTTCATGCCTGAAAAAAAGGGCTGATTCTGCTCGTCATGAAATCTGAGTAAGGATTAAAGTATATTAGAGTTAAAAGGTTCTATTTACATTGAAATGAACTAATAGGAAGTAACTACCTGTTTTTTCCCCCCACATTATTACTGGAGTATCTGTTCTCTTTTCCCAGCTGGCTGCTTCAAATCACCCTGCTATTTCTAGTCTGCTAGTAGTGGCCCATATCTCCACATATATATTATTATTTTCTGAGAACAGTTTCTATCTAACAGTTAACGTTAGTTTTCTGTTGTATCATTTGAAGGTCTTGAATCTTCCTCTAAGGGAGTGGGAAGGGTTTTTATTTTTTTAAATGAGTTGAATTCCAATAAAATTTGACTATTACAATAAGTTATTTCAAAAATTTAATGCAAAGTTGGCTGAGATAAGAGTTTAGAAAGAACATCAGAAGACAGACTGCTGGGTGTTTGTGCATAGACACAGGATCCAACATCAGCTGAGTGACTGGGCTGGTCTAATGTCATTGATGGAATAGTATATCTCATGTGGGTTATGGCCAAGGTTTAATTTATTCTCAGTATTCCAGTATATATGATTTTCATAATGGAACTTAGTGGCTGGAATATTAATACTAACTAAAAATCATATCTAGCTACTTTTGCTTAGAATGGAAGATAGATATTCTCTCTAAGAACACTAAATAGAAAATACAATGTAATATTTTCCTGTGCTCCAGCAAAAAGGTATATAATAGGATTTGGTAAAAAGAAAATTTGCTTTTGGTATGACCACAAGTAGCCAAACTAAATCACATAGCTGCCAGTCAGCAGAGATATTGGTTTATGTGCGGGAAGAAACCAACACTTCCAATAATCATGATGTTGGATTTCTTTTGTTCGTTTGTTTATTTTTTTCTAAAAACTGAAAGTGCAGAGTTTTACCAGCAGGCTTGGGATTGACACTATATTGACATAACATTCTGGAGGGTTTAATTGCCAAACTTCTTTTTAAAATGTGGCTAAGGTCAAAGTTAGTACCAAGTGATCACTAGTTAATGCCTGTTACTAAGGTAGTTCATGTTCTACATGTTCATCCTGAACCGACGGACATCTATATGGGAGAAACCAGTCTGTGGTAGGTTTCTTTGTCATTAGTCTAAAGAAGGTCCAAAGAGAAAGGCCCCATGAGGCTGATGTTTCAGCAGAAGGATTCCCTTATGCACAAATAGTAATCAAGTGTGCCATGTACCATGAGGTTAAAGAAAAATAAGTAAGTCTGTATCTAGAAAGTCTATTGGTTTTGCAGTCAGAGGCTCCAATCCTCACTCCACCGTTACTGGTATGTGACCCTGGACAAACTCCCTAAGCCTTTTTTTTTTTCAGCGTCAGCTTTCTTATCTGCAGAATAGGGTTATTATCTTCCTCATCGAGTTTCTAAAAATATAATTTAAATGAAACAGGATATGTAAACTGCCTGACTTAAAATAGGGGCTTAATAAATATCAGTGTCCTTTCCAGATTCCTACCTGCTTATATTCCATCCTATTATCCTCCACAGCTTATATTCCAATGGGAGAGAGTAGGCCGATGTTGTGTGCCCTGCAGGGGGATGTGACTGGTGTCATATGTACCCAGTACTCTGAAAAGGGAGAGGTTGTTCCAGCCTGGTGAGTCCAAGAGAGAATCTTCGTGGTGACTAATATCTAATATTCTCTTGTCCTCCATTGTGGGGTTCTTCCACCTCCCTCCCAGTTCAGGATGATGCTTGTGTTCCCATGGGCTCTATGCATAACCCTGGCACAGCCCTGCTCATCCTGCAGTGTGTGTGTGTGTGTGTGTGTGTGTGTGTGTGTGTGTGTGTGTACACTGCTGATGCCAGGGCCCTTCCCTTATCCATTCCTGTATCCTCAGGCCCACCTGCATAGAGCAAGTAGAAAATAAATGTTCCTGGAATGAATGAATGAATGAATGAATATTTGAGCTGTGCTGAAGAGAACTATGCACATTTGGAAATATCTAATGGAGAATTATGCATTCCAGGAGGGGTGAACGCCTCCAACCAGCTTTGTCCTCCCCATTCACAGTATATTTTTAGGAAAATTGTGTTTGCCATACTTTGTGATTTTCTCTGGGCAAATGGTTAACTGACCGTCTTGACAATAGATCAATATTCTCTGAGCTCAGGCCCATGAGATGCAGCAGGTGAGAGCACATTTCATTAAGATTCCACCAGAATCTTCCCTCCAGTGTAAGAAGCCTGAGCAGGACCCAGCTCTGCCCCTCCTTGTAGGGATTTGGGACCTGAGGCCAGCAGAGTATACTGCTCCATGCTGCCCACATGCTTCCCAGGCCATGGTGCTGGTAAGGGTGGTCAGAAATGGGATCCAGCCCTTCCAGTTCAGCCTCAACAAAACAAACAAACATGGCATTTGCTTTTTATGAGTCACTGTTCCACCACGTTTATTTATGGCCGGCAGAGGCTAACTGGTCAGCAGAGCTCACTAAAGGCCTCCCAAACACCAGCTGGGCTGCCAGGATGCGGACCAGCTGAACTGGCTACCATGAAAACTGCGCTGACTGTCTCTGTCATTGACTCCGCCATTTATTTCATATACAAGGTCACAGCTTTTATGTGTCCAGAGTTTGCAGGGATAAGGAATTGGAGAAATGCAGCTGTTACAGGCATGAACCGGTTTACCCTGCAGCTAATGAGGCTTAGGCTTCAGGGCCTCTCGCTTGAACAGACCCCAGACTGGGTAGGGCCCTGGGAGGGGCAAGCAATGTGTTCCTAAGATCATATGTTTTTGTAACACATCCAAAAGTTAGATACTTTTGTATTATTTTTCTTGAAAAAGATCTCCACACACCGCTTCCTTCCAGCTTGTGTAAGCTTCAGGACCCAGAAAGCCTAGATTTGCCCTTGATTATGGGTAATTAGTTTTTCAAATTCTGATCACTTAAAGAAAGAAGATGTGAAAATACTCCTGTGTCAGAAATGGCTAATTTGCCCCTGGTTTCTGCTTTCCCCTACCCCCTTTCAGTAACAGCACCCCTTAAGTTTTAGGTGGGCCCTTGCCCACTCAGCTAGAGAGTATATTTCCCATCATGCCCTGCAGTATGAGCATGTGTCTAAATTTGGGCCAGTAGGAGGTAAGCTGAAGTGAGAATGTAGGAATTCTGAATCTTAAAGCCTAAGCTGCTTGCCCTAAACCTCCCTCTTCCCCTTTCTCACTGGCTGGTGATGAACAGATGCCATAGGTGAAGGATGGTAGCACTGCCCTGCTTTTCCTGGCCTGCTCACTCCAGCCTCTTAGGTGCAAGAGAAATTAAGTCCCTTAACTTTTGAGTCTTTTAATTATGGCAGTTTATACTATATTTGAATTCATTCATGTATCCCTCCGTCTCTGTCAGAGAAAACAAACAAACAAAAAACAAACCCAACTCAGCAAGGATTTATACTTGTAATTACTCCTGATCCTATATACTTAAACTGAGTTTGTCTAAGCTAGGCAAAGTTCTAGAAACATTGTTACCAATAAATTCGCTCAAGTTCTATTGGCCTAATATTGTAAAGAGCACGGGGAAGGCAGCTAGGAGAAGAGAATTCTGCCATTTATAGGTTTATAAGTCCGGGGCAGACACTCTCTGGGCCTTGGCATCCTTGTCTGTGCACTGTGAATAATTATGATTTCATCACGGTCTTGGGAAGGTCAAATACGTCTATATGTGACATATCACTTTGGTTTTGTACTTATTTATTATATTTATATCCTGTCTTATTCTAGAAATGATCTGACAAACTGGATAATAATACAAACCTGATAGTTCTTGGGGAAGATTAGAGGTAATCTGTGCCAAGTGCTTAGCACCAGCCTAGCACATTGCTGGCACACCGTAGGGGTAATTTACCATCAGAAAGCTAGTAAGCGTTCAAAAAATGATAGCTTTTGACTATTAATAATAATAATGTATGCCAAGTGTTTCGAAACTGTAAAACTCAGCACAGATACCAGGTGTTATTATTGTTGAGTGTACTCTGAAAAAATATAACCACTTACCACTGACAGATACAAAATAACCGAAGTCACTTAAGAGATAATTACAAGATATAAGTCTAGAGTGTAGTGGACATGAGGAAAGGTGGCTGCTCAGCTCATTGTGGTTTCCTCCCCAGCTTCTCACCATGTCTGATTGGTTCAAGGGTAGAGATTCTAGATCCTGCTGGGCCAATCTGATTCCCTATCCTGAGAGATTGAAGGTTGATGGAGCCCAGGCTGAGGTGCTAATGGGAGCCCTCCAGCACTGCCTGAGACTCACTGTTCAGCCCTTCCTTCCTCACCCTGAGCTTCCCCTGTCTCCTTCCCCATCCCCTGCTTCTTGACTTACATTAGCCGGGGTCTGGTTCTTTGCTTTGCACCCAAACACCCTTGACTGATACCTACAGGAAAACAGTGCTTGCTTTTCTCAAGCAGTGTGTTAACATGTCTCTGATATTTTATACAGGACAAAAAGTGTAAGGTTTTTTTCAGCTTATTAATAAAGCTGAACAAAACTGGGGGAGATAATGTAAAACAGAACATTTTTGAAAATTTTATTCAGCTTGCTTTAAATTATTGACTTGGCAGGTAGAAACTAAGGAAAAATATTAAAGCCAGTTAGAAATGTTTTTCTTATCAAATTAGAAAACAGTCTGGGACTAAATAGAAGCACACTAAGGCCACATTAATGCATTTTGCATAAAGAAGACACACAAATAAGTGATTAAATGTACCGTGTTTCACAGGCTCTTTAGTTAAGACCACAGTGCAGTAGAACTTTGACTCAATTGTAGGGATGTGGAAGCCACCAGAACCTGGCTGTGACACTCTCTGAGAGGGAGGGCTTTGGTGAGCTGCAGGCTTGTTTTTCCCTCCAAGGGGTGATTTGCTGCTAATATATCAAACGTGCTAATTGTAAGGCCGTTTTCTCTTTAAGTCAGTCCCTGAGCACAAACTCCGGAGAATAGTCTATCCATACCACTTGTAAAACTGCCATCAAGTAGGTTTTGAAACATAAACAATTACATGGGTAATATATGCGGGAATAGACTATTGTAAAAATAAAAATTATGTTTACCTTCAATAGAATCAAATAGAACATGTCCTTTGCCCAGGTCACACTTTATTCCAGTCACCTTCATTTTATAGGGATTTATTTTTTCGCAAAGAAATGCCTCCCAACCATAATAAAAACCTCATTGATCCTTTCTTTGGAGACATTCATAACCAGATCTTTGATGAAATGCCCCATAATGGTTATAAATGAGGTGTATTGAACTGTTTCGTCAATTCATTGCAGAAACAGTGGCAGTGCCAATATTAAACATGAGGTAAACCGTTCTTAGGAAAAGCATTACGGAAGCACTGTAATCTTTGCCTTTTAAAGCCACAGTTTTACATTTTAGATCCTTTAAACATAGTTTGAAAAATCTCAACACTCTTAGGTAATGAAACTAAACATGCCGTTCAATGGAAAGCTTAGCTAACAAGGTTGACTTCCTGTGAAGGGTCTGTTAGATGCTTCGTTTCACTTTTCTTCCTTCCTTCCTTCCTTCCCTCATCCAACTACTGTTTATTAAATGCCTCTGTGAGCATATATGCGAATACACAGACAACTTCATACCACGATGGGAACATGCAAGTGATTTTTGGAAGGTTCCCAGTAGGTTTCTGACAGAAGTGTTTACACTGAACAACTTATGCTGGTTCATAGGGAAAGCTGTGAACTACCCTAAAGTGAGGGAAAGGCTTACCCCAAAGAATCCAAGATATCATCTCTTAGGTCTGAACTCAGCTTTGACCGTGTGTCCTCAGGACACAGGCTGGCTGTATTTATGACACTTATTGGCCTCCCCCGTGTTGCTGGGAAGAATCCTGAGCGCTTTTGCTAAATAAATAAATCCCTGCTGCTCTTCGCCCTGGAGAACATTACAAATGTAGCTTCTTGAGAAGCTGATGCCTGCAGTGGGAACCCTTAATGAGTCTTAGTTTAGGCTCACATTTGAAACTGTTTTCTTTCTGGCTCAAGCATTTTGATTCCTCGCCCTGCCTCTGATCTGTAGTTACAAGTGTCTTTCACATCCGGCTTTTCTCTGCAGCTAAAATGAGCCTCCCGAAGTCACTGGGGACCCCTTTAGTGACTTTCATGTTTGCAAATCCCAGGGCCTACTTTTCTTTTTTTTTTTTTCAAGTCCGGACATCCCAAACACATCCTCTAAATTTGGTAAAAATCTGTCTAGCTGTTTCGGTATGATGTGGTGACAGCGGAGAGATAGAAATGTAACTTTAGATTTATGGAACAAAGATGAGGTCTGGTAGTTCTGCAGTTTCAAAATGAGTTCAAATGTGTGGCAGCAAGGCTCCTTCCCTTTTGATGTACACGCAGGGATCTAGATGCTGTGAATTTCATAACATCAATATGATTTCAAGTGCCTAGTCCAGCACCCCTCCCCCCTCCCCACCATATGGAATCCGAGTGGCCGTGAATCCCAGTTCTTCTCCTTGTCTGTCCCCACAGTGGGGTCTGTTCACATGAAAGCTACATTCCGCAGGAGCGGCATCCTGCCCCGAGGAGAAAAAGAGCATCTCTGGCCAACTTTGACTTTTTCACACACTTTCCCAAAATTCTGTTCCGAGGGACTAAGAAAACTTCTTTTTTTTTTTTTTTTTTTTTTTAAGTCAGAATTTGAAGGAAAAGTTGCCTTTCCAGCTGTCTATAGGAGCATTTCTCGAGATCTAAAGTAGTGATTACATGTGAAAGAGTCTGACCATACTATGAATTATTAATTAATATTGATGTTCTATCAATCAGGGCAGTGCATTTATAGTTAGATTTAAGTTAGAGAAAGTCAGGCATCCTAATTGGCCCTCTGGAGGGAAGGATACTCAGACAATCCTAGCGGAAACCCTTTCTCTGCAAGGTATATGGAGTATATTTACCCTCCAGACAGCATTAATTCCAGTCAAGCTCTGGACAGCTAGTTGCGGCAGTGCCAGTTTTCAGGAATTACAGCGCGGAGGAGGCCCAGTTCTCTATTGCTGTATAACTAACTGCCGGAAGACTTAACATGTTTATGGCAGAGCAAACAGCCGCCATGGATCCGATTTTGTAATTCGCGCTGTGGGTTCCGCCGAATGGCTCCTCTACTTGTCTCACCCGGGGCCACCTGTGTGTCTACAGTTGGTTGGTGGGTTGGTCACAGGCTGGCTGGGTGGGAATGGTCTCATTCATATGTGAGTGAATCGCTGGAATGGCTTGATGGTTGGGCCTCTCTCTCCACTTGGGTCTCTCAACCTCAAGGAGGCTAGTCTGAGCTTTCCTTCTTTTTTTTTTTTCTTCTTGTTGTTGTTTTTTTTCTTGGTCACACCGAGTGGCATGTGGGATCTTGGTTCCCCCACCAGGGATCGAACCCGCACCCCTTGCATCAGAATGTGTGGAGTCTTAACCACTGGACCACCAGGGAAGTCCCGGTCTGGGCTTTCTTATATTGCAAGAGTGGTCACCCCACAGGGTGAAAGCGGAAGCTGCAAGATCTCTTGAGGCCTGGGCTGGACGTCTCACTAAGTCCCTTCTGCCACATTCTGTCGGTCAAAGTGAATCACAAGGCCAGCCCGATTCAAGGGGTGGGAAAAGGACTCCCAATTCTTGGTGGGAAGAGCTACAGATAATTTGTTGCCCTGCTTAATCCACCATAGGTAGGAGGGTCAGGGATGGAGCTGTGGGCTCCTCCCAGCTTGGACTGTCAGAGCTTCTGCTTAATGTAAAGTGAGCGCTCTTTGGAAAGGACTTGTGGAGTGAGCCCAGGTCATGGTCTTTCCATAGACCAACCCTTGACAATGAGCTCCTCTACTCCTACCAGAATGCTTTTTCTAAGATTCAAATCTGATTAGATCAGTCTCAAACTCACACCATCGCAGTTTCCTTTTGCCTGGCAGATACAGCTCTTATTCTCTAGCCTGGCCCGTAGCACCTCTCACACTCTGGCCCTTGCCTCGCTGTCTAGAGTCATCTCTCATGGTTTTTCCACGAATAAGCTTTGCTCCTTAGAGATTCCAGCTGCCCTGTGTGCTTTCATGCTTTGGTCAGTTCCTGTTGCTAGAATCGTCCCCTCCCTTTCCTACTCTAGGTCCACTGGGTTTAAGGGTCCGATGCCTTGCAAAGCCTTCTTTTTGGACAGCCTCAGCTAAGTTATGTGCCCCTCTTTGAGCTCCCCTCTGGCATCCACAGCACCCTGCTGTGCCTCCGTCATGGTGCTAGTCACCCTGTGGAAGGCTGGTCTCCTTGGCTTTCCCCCGTGACAAGACCACAAGTTCCTTGAAGGCAAGAACTATGCCTCTTTCCTCTCTGTAGCTCCCAGTGTTGGGCACATAATGGGAGCTCGAAATAATGTGAGAGAACAAATAAATCATATAGTGAAATCTCTCTGGGATCTATTTCTCACTGTTTTTGTTAAAAGTTCCCCAACTGTTCTTTGGGGGTCCCTGGGCTGTACAAATGTGGGGACACATGTCACAGAGCAGAGTCTCCAGGATTGGGTGTGGGAACGTAGGAATTTCTGGTGTTTTTCACTATTTCTAACTCCTACCGGCACCAGGATCTCTTGCACTCTTTCTTCATGTGTTTTGGAATTATGCGATCCTCATCAGTTTTGGGTGAGAAGGAAACCATCAAGAAATGGTGAAGAAATGGCAACGTTAAAATCTCATCTTAAAAGTTGCTTATGAGTCCGAGATTCTCAGGAAGACATCGTGCAAGGGCTACTTCCCAGCAAAGCATGTGACCACTGGAAAGATACTACCCTAGACTGAGGTTGATTCACCAATCATGGGTCATGCAAAGGTCTCAAATACAGCGTTTAGGACTGAATGTTGTTTTCCTTTTCTTATAACAAAGACAACCATTCAGCAAAGGTGCCCATGGCCCTTACACATCTATGGTGGTTGAGGGAAATCTCTCTTCCTCCACCTTGGGCCTTGATCACCCCTGGTCACTCACCGAGGCCACCCAGCTCCTGTCACAGCCCCTGGGCAGCAAAGGCAGCTCGGATGTTCTTTCACCTTTCAAGAGCTGCTCCAGGAACGGTGGTGGGGAAGAGTCAGGTCAGGGGAAGTGGGAATGCAATGAGAGGATGAGATGGACCAAGGAGAGGGCAGGCGGGAGAAGACCTCTTCTCCTCTCTGTGGCCCTGAGCAGGGCTTATCCAAGCGTCTCCTCTCTGCTTTCTTTATCCTCTGGGCCTGTCAAGGGCAGAGCTTCCAGCTTCCTCTTACACACATTAAAGAGTATTGGCTACAGAGGAGTATTGAACTTGAAGCTCTGTAAACCTTGCCAAATTTCAGTCCATAACTGATTTTCTAATAGTGCTCTTCATCTTTTTTCCTTTCAAAACCCTCAATCAATATTGATGACCAAATGCTTCCGTGTCTCTCCCAAAAGACTTGAACTTGCTCCTTGATTGGTCTTGTTGGAGGCAACATTTGGGTAAATTTCTGCCCTTATATGAAACTATAGACTGATTAAATCCTTAAATAAAACTGAGTCTTAATGAAGCTGAAAGGAAGACTTGCAACCTTTTCTCCCGTGCCAGGCACTTTACTAAGTTTTTACGTGCATTCTTTCATTTATCCTGACCGCAACTCTATGAGGTAGACTCCAGTGTTATCTCGAGGTGGGGAAACTGAGTTTAGTGTGATTAGGTTGGTTGAGTAAGGCTACCCAGATAGTGATTGAAAGAGCTGGAAATAATCTAGTTCTGTTTAATCCAGTGCTTTCAACCTCTTCACTACATGAATACTGAGGGTCAATATACATGCATACATCTCTCCTCCATCTCCATCCCCAATTTGTATTGAGCATCTCTTGTTACTATGAGCCAGGGCTAGGACTGGATATATAAGTTAGTACATTTAGTTAAAAGAGCCACTTACTAGTTGAGTTTGTATTCAACTAAGGACTCTTCCTTATTAACAGATTACACAGCATGGTGGTTAAGTACTTGGACTTTGGCTCCATACCTCTTGGGCTTGAATCCTGACTGGGCTACTTGCCAGTAGGTGTGTTCTGGCAAGTTATTAATTTCTCTGTGTCTCAGTTTACCCATCTGTGATGGGTAAACAGCTTATATGACGTCAGCTACTGCTTATATGACTTAAAATGTCTAAAGTGAATTGCCTTTTAAAATGTAGCTGAGGGCTTCCCTGGTGGCGCAGTGGTTGAGAATCTGCCTGCCGATGCAGGGGTCACGGGTTCGTGCCCTGGTCCGGGAGGATCCCACATGCCGCGGAGCACCTAAGCCCGTGAGCCATGGCCGCTGGGCCTGCGCGTCCGGAGCCTGTGCTCCGCAACGGGAGAGGCCACAGCAGTGAGAGGCCCACATACAGCAAAAAAACAAACAAACAAAAAAAACCAAAATGTAGCTGAGAAGAGTCACAGTGTGAACAGTGAAATGTTGCTGGACAATAACTCCAGCAAGAAAATCTTTAAAGGAGAAATGAAAAAGTACCTATCAAATTACAAAATCCATAACAAGTTTAAAATGAGAATATTGCCCAGATGTGTCTACAGAACTGTGAAGTGTGAGTGTAATGAACTAAACCAACTAATTTTATTCAAACGACAAAGAAATAGGTTATTCAAAATGTTTAAATTGTAATGGCTGGCTATACTGGAGCCTGGTTTTGAGAGAAGAACACTGAGATCTACTTCTGAATTATTTGCTTCCAAGACATTTTAGGATTATCTAAAACAGGGCTGATTGTTTTGGCTAATGAGTGGATTATTTATGGTGATTATTTATGCACTGCTGGGAGAGCATGGGGTGTTTTCACACAGGCATGGGCTGTCTGTCTAGTAACACAGCTGACCCTTGAGAAATGAAATACTAGGAGGCCAGTTTTACACTGATGCCCACGTGTACTAGTGACAGATTTTATGAGATAATCTAGGAATTCCTTGTGCTCTTTGGGTCATTCATGAAAATCAGATGAGACCATCTTTAAACTTTTGTGAGTATATATTCAACCTTTTTCATAATCTATTTAATTTCATTGACTGTCTTTCTTCTTCAGATATTGCTTTCAATCCTCACAAGAGCCACCTCCTGTCAAAATGTCCATTTTCATAAGAGCTGGGAGGAAAGCTTCCTAGAGGGGAGTACCTGCTCTGAAGGAGGAAGCAGAGGGTTAAAGAAATTAAAATGCCAATTATCTGTAAGGTCTGATGCTGGGGAGCAAAGCTATTTAAAAAAAAAAGAGTTTACTGCAAAAGGCTGCCCCCTGCTGGGCACTCACTGAATTGCACCATCATCAGCTCTGAACTCCTAGCTAGGCTCAACCCTGTAAACTCATGCAGCTGCTAGAAAGGGGCCTCCTTTCCCCAACACACAACTCCCAGTCCCAGACTCGCTGCAGATGTTTCTTTATGACCTGTCAAAATGTTTGCTAAATATCATCTGTTAATTTCCCAAACATCCTGGCTCCAGTTCTTTTATGTGAAACCTGACTCAAGATCTTAAAATAGATGATAGCAAAATAAAATATAAAATAAAGAACAAACCGTGAAGGTGCATTTGTCCTGAAACATCAACAAAGTGTGCTGTTAAGGAGGATTCCAATCGCAAAGATTATTTCTTCATTTCTCCACACTTTCATGACAGGCAGGCTGGTAAGGCATTTGGTGACCATCACTAGTCCTCAGCCTTTGGTCATAAGGATTTAAAAACATTGCCACGTGTAGGGAGAACTACTGGTCCCAACCTCAGTTTGTTGTGGCCACAGTCACTACCCGCCCCCCACCCTCCGTGGGTACCTCACAGCGGGACTTCAGTACAGTTGTCTGGGAGGCAAAGTTGCTGCTGTCAGCATCCCTTTGTGGGTGAGGTCCGGCAATCTCTCCTCTGAGGTTGGTACCAGGCTCTATTTGATAGAAGAATCCCCACTCTTCCTGAGGACTGTTTGCATGGTAAGATGGGATTCCTGAATGGAAAAGTGCTTAATCCAAAAGAAGGAGTTCCTAGTGGTGAAAATCGTTGTCATTTGGGGAAACGGGAATGGTGTAGCCCACCCATCAAATCACACACCAGGGTTCCCCTACCATTCTGTGGATAGAGGATCAGTTACCATGGCAACCAAACCTCCAGCAGTTGCTCTCAAGATGGTGTAGACTGGTTCCTGGGGTGGAGAGCTGACGTCAGGTGGCGGGAGGGAGTGGGGAGGAAGTCCACCCTGGAGGCTGGGCTCAGGTCCTCACCACACGCACGGGTCCCCCGAACAGAGGGAAGTGGGGTCACCTGCAGCTCCGCTCCAGGAAGCTGGGAGCAGGCAGCTGGGCTGGGAACCCTTTGTGCTAAGGGAGGTCTACAGAGACAAGCAACCACTGATTATAGGTTATTTCATCAGAGCAGCTGCAACCGATCAGCTCTTGACTCAGTGCCTCTCCGAAGATCCACCCTTTAGAAACTTCCCAAGCTATGCGCATTGAACTTTATCCTAAAGGCTCTACTACTGTCAGAATTCTTTTACAAAAAAAGGCAGCCTTAAAATTTTTTTTTCCTCAAGTAGCTGTGTGTTAGGATAGGTAACTGGTTCTCTAAGTATGTCCCCAGCCCAGCAGCATCACTTCTCCTGGAAATTGATGGAAATGTGAACTCTAGTGCCCCAGGCTGGAACTGCTGAGTAAGAGATTCTGGGGTGAGGCCCATCAATCTGTGTTTTCACAAGCTCTCTGGATCACTCTGATGCACACTGATGTTGGAGAACCATGGAAATGGCGGAGGAGTTCATCATGTACTTATGGGAATATATAATGGGAAAGATGAGAAGTTGGTCAAGTGGTGACCTAAACCCTCCAACTAAGATGAGGACAAAGGCAGGTTCTTGATGCACAGAGGCTGTTGGTTTCCTTTCCTTCTGGAACAGCACATCTTCAGTGTCCTTTTGAGACTGAATGGACAGGAATACTGTCCCCAACTTTGATACCATTCTTACGGGAGAGTACAATTTGCTTAATGATCAATGTCATAGGGGAGTTTCTGACAGTCCATTGTAGGGAAACACAGGGACTGCCAAATTGCTATAGAGCTTTCTAATGCTCTCTGTTAGGTATTTCCAACCAGCTCCAGAAAGGAAACCTTTGGCTTCAGTAACTGTGATAACTGTTAGAGGATAGCTGTGAGATGTGATCACAGTGAACTATTATTAGGAGGCTGATAAGTTTTTCACAGGACTTTGTGATGTGTGTGCCTCTCTCTGGTTAGGAGGTTGTTTTGCACCTTATATTTTTACCCATTTTGGAAAGTGCTCGGCACAGTTCCCTCTTAAGGATCAGGATTTGAGTTACGGCTGCCACTGATGGGAGGCTTACTATCTGAAGATATACAACATACCAGTTTTTCATTGATTTCTTGTCACAACTCCAAAAGTAGGGACTTTTAAGTTCCCCATTTAAAAGTTTAAAGGAAATGAGTCTGCTGAGAAGTAAGTTGCCCAGATTCCCCAAGCTAGTGAGTGGGCACTCCAGGATTAGAACCCTGGGCAGCCTGACTCCCAGACCATGGGGTCAACCGAGCCTCCCTGAAGCTCTAGACGAAGGGTCACCTCCTCCTCAGCTCTCATAGAGGCCTCCTCTTCCTCTTTGTGCTGCTGCGGATATTGCCCCTGAGAACTGGCAGAGTATTTACGATGAGTCGGTTATCTCCTTTTATCCTCACAATAGCCCTGGGAAGTAGGCATAGTGTCAAGATCCCCAAGTTACAGATGAGGAAACTGAGACTCTGAGCAGCCCAGCAGCCCATCTGAAATCACACAAGTGACTTGTGGCCAAGCCGAGGATCGGACCAGGAAGTGCATTCATATTTAATACACTCCATTCTGCTGCCACTTAGCACATCACGACTTGTACCCAAATTATTTATGTTCATATCTGTGGTGATCAGAAATCAATGGCCGACCCTCTGAGTTAGTTATCACTTTTTTTCTTCCAAATATTCAAAAGAAACTAGGATTTAGAGCTTAAAAAATCTTTTTAGCATTATTTTATTTTTGCATTACGAAAGTAACACGTGCTTGTGATAACAAGTCAAACAATTCAGAAGCCTATTCATCTTTACATCGTCTCCATAACATCGACTATATTGCCTGACGTGAAGTGGGTGTAAATAAATATTGACTGATTTCACATACAGGCACTAAATTCACAAGTGGTCACTGAGTACCAGGATCTGTGCTGGGGTCGAGGTATGTGGGGATGCAGTTATGGCCTCTGTCCTCAGGGAGAGCAGGCAATTCATGGGACATGTGTGGGACAAAGGAGGAAGGGCAGACACCCAGGGGAGTGACCAGATTCTGAGGTTTCAGTGAAGGCCTCCCAAGGACTGATTTATTGAGGCAAGACATAAGTTTCTTGTCTGAACTCTGCTCGCTTACTCCATGATATTAATTTGATTTACAGATGAAAAGCTCCCATTTGTTCATTCATTCATTCATTCAACAAGTAGTTATTAAACACCCACTCGGTGCCAGGTTCTGTGCTTGGCCCTGGAGAGGGAAAAAAAATAACAGCTTTACTGAGATGTAATTCACATACCATACACCACGTAAGGTGTAAAATTCAATGGCTTTTAGTATGTCACAGAGTTATGAAACCATCGTCATAATCAATTTTCTTTAGTTATTTAAAAGGACTTTTAAAATTTATTTTTATTTTTTAAAAAAATTTATTTATTTTTGGCTGTGTTGGGTCTTCGTTTCTGTGCGAGGGCTTTCTCTAGTTGCGGCGAGCGGGGGCCACTCTGCATCGTGGTGCGCGGGCCTCTCACTGTCGCGGCCTCTCTTGTTGTGGAGCACAGGCTCCAGATGCGCAGGCTCAGGAGTTGTGGCTCACGGGCCCAGCCGCTCCGCGGCATGTGGGATCTTCCCAGACCAGGGCTCGAACCCGTGTCCCCTGCATCGGCAGGCAGATTCTCAACCACTGCGCCACCAGGGAAGCCCCTATTTTTATTTTTGTCTCCACCTCACGGCTTGCAGGTTCTCAGTTCCCCAACCAGGGATTGCACCCAGGCTATGGTAATGAAAGCCCAGGATCCTAACCACTAGGCCACCAGGGAACTCCCCATAATCAATTTTAGAACATGTTTATCTCCCCAACAAGAGGTGCCACAGCCATCAGCAGTCATTCCTGATCCCCCTAACCCCCTCTGCACTAGACATCCACTAATCTATGGATTTGCCTATGCTGGGCATTTCACATAAATGGAGTCATATAATATGTGAGCTCCTGTGATGACTTCTTTTACTTATCATGTTTTTAAGATTCATTAATGTTGTAGTCTGCATCAGTACCTCATTACTTTTTAAAACTGAATAATATTTCATTGTATGTCTAGACCACTTTTTATTTACCATTCATCGGTGGATGGATATTTGTGTTGTTTCTACTTTTTAGAAATTATGAATAAGACTGCTAGGAACATTCTTGAGCAAGTTTTGGTGTGGAAATATGTTTCATCTCTATTTCTCACTTAGGAGGGAAGTTGCTGAGTCTTACTTTTAACCTTTTGAGGAACTGCCAGATGGTCTTCCCAGGTGGCTGCACCACTTTACATTCCCACCAGCAGTGTACGAGGGCTCCAATTTCTCCACATCCTGACCAACATGTATTAGTGTCTGTCTTTTTTGCTTACAGCCATCCTAGTGGGGGTAAAGTGGTATTTCACTGTGGTTTTGATTTGATGGCTAACCTGGAGAGCTTTGAGCATTTTGGTGCCACAATCTGGTTTAGGTTTTAAAAGAATCTGTCTGGCTAAGATTAAACTGTAGGGGAGAAGAAAGGAGGGAACAGGGTAGGGGGGAACCAGTCAGGAAGTCACTGCAGTAATTCAGGTGGGAGATGGTGGTAGACCAGGGCGGTGGCAGTAAAAGTGGTGAGAAGTGATAGAGTCCTGGAAGCTGAAGAGCTCCCATGTAAGAAGTGTGGGATTTCCAGGTTCTTCATAAGACAGGTATTCAATTGTTGTCCTGGGGAAAAAGAATGCCTGAGCGTTAGATTTTGTACTAAGGGTGGGGGGGGGGGGGAGGATGAGCCCGTGATCCCCTTTTTGGTGGGACCTAGCCCAGGATCAAGTAAGTGCCTGATAGCACAGGGAGGGTGCCATTGTGTTTGGGATGAACATGTCCATGGAGTCTGTCAGAGAGCTCGAGGTTGGTACCTGGCTCCCTCACTATGGGTGTGGGCGACTCTGGGCACACCATCTAAGGTCTCTAATGCCCCAATTCTTCTCTGAAAAAGGAAACAGCTCTAACTCTTCCAGGGGTGTTGAGGGGAGCTACCGGGGAGAGTGAAGACACTATGGTGAGTTCCTCGGGCCTTGAGAAGAGAAGGGAGATTTTGAGAGGGAGTCAGTGGCAATGCTAACACATATATATGGAATCTAAAAAAAAAAAAA
Organism: Kogia breviceps; assembly: GCF_026419965.1. Lineage (NCBI taxonomy): Eukaryota > Metazoa > Chordata > Mammalia > Artiodactyla > Physeteridae > Kogia > Kogia breviceps. The sequence goes on from NC_081311.1 coordinate 145,289,200, forward strand.
AAAAAAAATGTCATGAAGAGATTAGTGGTAGGATGGGAATAAAACACAGACCTACTAGAGCATGGACTTGGGGATATGGGGAGGGGGAAGGGTAAGCTGTGACGATGTGAGAGAGTGGCAGGGACATATACACACTACCAAATGTAAATTAGATAGCTAGTGGGAAGCTACAGCATAGCACAGGGAGTTCACCTCTGTATTTAGTGACCACCTAGAGGGGTGGGATAGGGAGGGTGGGAGGGAGGGTGACAAAAGAGGGAAGAGTTATGGGAACATATGTATATGTATAACTGATTCACTTTGTTGTAAAAGAGAAAATAACACACTATTGTAAAACAGTTATACTCAAATAAAGATGTTAAAAAAAAAATAATTCCAATAAAATCTCTACTTGGACGAAAAAAAAAAAAAAAAAAAAAAAGAAGTGCTCTAAAATATTTGGCTTAGAATCATCTTTGAGATTCAACTGCCATTAGTATTTTCCTACTTTTGACTCTTTCCTTCAGCCTTCTAGAAAATGCAAAATCTTGAAATATTTCATTTGAAAATATAAGATGACTTTTTTTTGCAGTCCTGGGCCGAATGATAGTCATATGATTTTTATCTAAATAAATTGGTTAGAAATGTGTATCAATGATTTAGGGACTGTAACAATCAATGGTTTCAGTCTAACCTTATACAATGTCACTCAGACCTCATCAAGTCTCGCTGTAAGGTCTAGTTGCTCAAGCAAATTAAGGCTGATGCATGAAAGGCAAGGTAAGTAACCATTCTATATTGATAGACCTTTTCCTTTACTGAGTAGCTTCTGTCGTCTGAATACAAATTGCTCCTGGGCAGAGCAGAGTGTCAAGGTCCCATCCGTCGTACTCACATCTAGATGGAACTTACCTTTGGATATAATAACCAGTGTGTTCATAATAGCAATTTAAAAAAGTCTAAAAAATAGGTTATTCACTTTTCTCAGATAAATGTTTTGTTGCTTTACCTTTGCTTCCTGTTTATAATTTTAAAAATAAAATGCATAGTTTGGTTTCTGTACTAGTTATATTTACTAGGCAATAAATTTATTAGACAACATAAAAATATGTGAAAATGTGTACCATTTTACAGTTACAAAACTAACAGTAATAGTACATCTAAGTAATGGTATATACCTAGTCAATTCATAGAGGAGTAAAAAGCATAGACCTTCTGCATTCTTGATATGATTACAGAGTCTTGAGATGTGAGCCCAAGAATGACTTCATTCTTATGAGGAAAGAAAGTTCAACTCAGCCCCAGTCACTCCAGATTACTGCTATCCCTTGGTTCTTTTGAGTTGGGGATATAATGGAGAAGAAGGGAAGTGATTTGTCCTTTCTTCCAGGAACTCCCCCCTGTGGCACCCGCTGTTCTTTTAGGTCCAGAGTTGACATGGCCAGTGTTGCAGAGACTGGTAGCTATTCACCAAACCCATCTCCCTTTCTTTTTGAGCACATGAAGTATCTCCTTCTCATTATATATGGTCATGTAACTGAGTTCTGGCCAACTGCAACTGAGTGGATTGATGTTTACTCCAGAAATACATGTACGGTTTAACAGTATGAAATCTATTGTTATTCATCATATTAATAAATTACAAGAGGGAAAATGTATGATCTCTTTCAAAGATGCCCCCAAAAGCATTTGATACCATTCCACATCCACGATTTGATTTTTTAAAAAACAGGCTAAGGGGCTTCCCTGGTGGCGCAGTGGTTGAGAATCTGCCTGCCGATGCAGGAGACACGGATTCGTGCTCCAGTCCGGGAGGATCCCACATGCCGCGGAGCGGCTGGGCCCGTGAGCCATGGCCGCTGAGCCTGTGCGTCCGGAGCCTGTGCTCCGCAACGGGAGAGGCCACAACAGTGAGAGGCCTGCGTACCGCAAAAAAACAAAACAAAAACAGGCTAAAAAAAAAAAGTCCAGGTCTCATGCCTGATGATGAAATTATGCTTATTTTCGAAAAGTTTCGAAAAGTTTCTGTCCTCCTTGAATTGGCTGGAATTTTAATTTATTCATGCATTCAACATTCAAAACAAAGCTTGCTCTATTTGGCAAATGGTAAGAAAAGAGACATTAAACTATCAGCACTTTTAAGTATCATTGAGCAATACTTTTATTCCCTAAATGCACAGCTTTGCACGAGGATGTGTCTAATAATTAACTGGTAGACCAGATTCCTCAGGAGTCTCTTCTGGTCTCATAAGTAAATAGGATTTCTTTGTTGTAATTATTTATTTCCCCGAGAGGCCAGAAAGGCTGTAATCTTAACAACAGTTTTATCTGTTTCCTCTCTCTCTCTAATGATTTACTGTGTAGACCTAAGAGACTGAGAAACCTTGTTGGGTTTCCCTAGTCTGGGCTTCCAGAAGATACTTCTCTTTTAAAGGTCCCAGGTGTTAAGCCAAATCCTCTGTTTATAGAATGTTAAGGTTATGACACAAATCAGTAAAAGCCTGGAAGTGCTGTTACTGCTGACATTGCACCCCTAACACGCGCCATTGTGCCTTTTATTTCCCTTTCACAATAGTGTGGAGCTAAGGAGGGAGTGTAAAACTTCACTTTGAATTTCCTGGCTTTTGTTGGTTGGTTGAGCAATCCTAATGCTATTGAATTTTTTTTTCCCCCCTGGCTGGGAGGTTGTTTTTCTGGTGTGCAGTTGTGCATTGTATTTTTCTAAAAAGTACAATGGTTGGGACACGACATATTTGTATGAATGAAAACCGTAGATTGACCTTTGGCATTATAAGGGGAAGCAGAGGAATATGTGTAAAAATGTGTGACTTCATTGGAACCTGATTTTGATTTTCCATAGGGTGGTCATTTTGTGTATGGAGTTTACTGGATATCTTCCTCTCTTGCTTTCCCCTTGGGTTGGATCAGCTCAGGGAGTTGCTGTGATTACATGAAGGCAAACACGCAGGTGAAAGGGAAACATTCTGCCATTTGTCATGGTGCCTCCAAGCTTAGAGAGCCCACGTTCATCCTTTAGGGACAGCAGACACCCTACCAGCTCACTCTTTCCAGTGGATTTACTGCAGAAAAGTGGCTCTGAGTTTGTTCACGTGGCAAAACAAAGAAGTCTCATTAGCTGACTTTTTCTCTTATTCCTTTCATTTATTCAAATAATCTATGTTGTTTATTTTCCTCATTGCAAAAGCTGTATATGTTCAGAGTAGAAAACTTGCTAAATAAAAATAGACAAAAAGAGGAAGACAAAAGCATTAGTTAATCAACCACTACTAACAAGTCAGCGTATATCTTTGTAGGCATTTTTCTTATGCAGAACTATTTTTTGTTTTGAAAAAGGACTCATACCATGCATAGGGTTTTGTTACCTATTTTAAACCACAACCTCAGTGCATCTTTGCACAGCAATGATGTTAATCTAATTTTTTAATGTTTAATTATAAAAGGAATACATACACAGTTTTAAAAAAAGAAGGGAACTTCCCTCGTGGCTCAGTGGTTAAGAATCCACCTGCCAAGGCAGGGGACACATGTTCGATCCCTGGTCCGGGAATATCCCACATGTGGTGGAGCAACAAAGCCCACGCACCACAACTACTAAGCCTGCGCCCTAGAGCCCGTGAACCACAACCACTGAGGCTGCGTGCCACAACTACTGAAACCCATGTGCCTAGAGCCCGTGCTCCACAACAACAGAAGCCACTGCAGTGAGAAGACCGCACACCGCAACAAAGAGTAGCCCTCACTCGCTGCAACTAGAGAAAGCCCGTGTGCAGCAACCAAGACCCAATGCAGCCAAAAATAAATAAATAAGTAAATAAGTAAGTAAATTTAAAATAAATAAAAGAAGAAACATTACTTGAGGTAATTTATGCTAAAAGTTTTAAACTTTGTATCTTTTCACATTCATACATATATAACATTCATTTTTTCCATTTATACAATATCCTTTGATTAGATGAATTATAATTTACCTAAGTACTCGTCTCTTGTTCTTCCTCTGGACTGCAAGCTGTGTGGAACTGTGCACTTTTTTCACCCATGTATCCCAGCACCTTCATAGTGACTGCTACATAATAGGCTCTCAGTCAATAATTGATACATGAAAAAACTTACATTGTTTTCAATTTTTCTCCATTAGAAACATTCCTCCACATAAAACTTTGGCCACATGTATTTTGTAGATTTTGTGTAGTCCTAGAAGTAGAATTTTGAGCATGAACCTGTGTTTTGGAAACCAAGCTGTCTGGATTTGTAACCTGGGTTGTACCACTTACAAACTGTGGAGTGCTGAGGCCAGCACATGAGAGGCACTTACACACATCTCTTCCCAATTCTGAGTTCCGTGACCTCACGTTTGTAGCTTGAAATCTGTCGTGGTGGAAGCACTTACACCACAGACATTGGGAAGTACTGCACATCAGGGCTTTTTCTTTGTCCTGTTTCTTTTCTTTTTTTTTTTTGTTTTTTGTTTTGAGATTGCTGGTTTGCTGTCATACTATTGCCATGACCACAGGAAAGTTACATAACCTCCCTGGGGTTAGTTTTCTCCTGTGTAGACTGGAGACAGCTGAAGTCCTGCCCCGTAGTCAGGGAGGCTGCTTTGCCTGCTCCAGGGGGCACCTTCACATGGGAGTATATGAACTGTACCTTCTGGAATGCCAGAGTGCACAGCACTGCTCACGGGGCAAGTGTGAGGATGGAATGGTTAATACATGTAACTGTACAAGCACATGCTAAGCACATAATAAATGAAAGCAATCATTATATTGTTATAATACATGTATGTATTATTTTAGGTGTTTCCAAATGCTCTCTAAAAGTGTTGGACCAGTTTGTACTCTCACTACCAGTTTCCTTATTCCTTTGCCATGAGTGAATATTATTGGTCTTTTCCCCAGTCTAACTGCTGAAAAATATCTAATGATGGCATTCATTTGCTTTCCATTGATTATTGGTTGAAGCTGGGCATCTTTTCATTTGTCTGTTGGCCATTGGATTTCTATGAATTATCTGTTTATGCTCCTTGTCTATTTTTCTTTTAGCATCCTCTTCTTTGACTTTTCTACCTTTCTTCTGAAATCTACCCGTAAGTCCTCTTTGGATACTTTTTTTCAATATATGCGTCACAAGCATTTGACTTTGTTTAATCCTGTTTTGTTTTTATGTTTGTTTGCTACACCATGCTAAACTTATAAACAACCTCAAAAAATTTCAATAATTATAGCAGAGTATTTCATGTATGAACAGACATCTAGGTTATTTTCATATCTATTCTTTATCTGTTTAATGTATTATAATTATTATATTAAAATATGTAAGTATCTATATTATCCCTATTACAAATATATATAATTGTAGGTAACTATTTTGCTATTATAAACAACTTTGGTTCAACATTGTTATAACTGCTTTTTTGCACACATTACAAATTTTTCATCTAGGACAGTGCCAAATTGTCCTCTGGAAGGGTTATACTATTTTTCACCCTCACTATCAGCATATGAAAATGTTATTATGTATTCAGAAAATAAGAAATCTGTGAAGCAAAATGTTCATATTGAGATTTGAGGATGCAGTTCATAGTATCTTTTTCTTGTAGGTAAGAAGATGTCTCAATGTCTGTCCAATTCTGATTTTGTTACATCTTCACCACATAAATTATCCAAACACAAAGACTGAAGTGTGTTGCTAAGCTCTTTATCAGATCTGGGGAAATAACAGCAACCAGAAAGGCAGTCTGAGCTGCTGCAGGATGTTCATCATGAAGGCTCATGAAGACACATAACACAAATGTGAAGAGAGACTCAGAAAATAAAGATGCAGATGACGTGCCAGTGAGGGAGCAAAGCCCACACAACTTGGCGTGTGAATTAGAGACAGTAAGAATGTGTGTCCTGAGGTCCCCAGCAACCTCAGGTTCCTGGATGGATTGTCCAAAGGGCAAGTGTGGTTTGAAGATGTCCAATCTATTTCTGGTGGAGGTGTCACACTGCAAATTCACCAAAGGGTATAGGAATGATTTCACACAACAGTTCACTGGGTGATTTACGTGGGTGCGGGCAGTGGAATCATGTGACGCTGGTCAGCCAATGGACAACAGATCTGCTTTGCCACTGACAGTCAACCGGCACTGAGAGATGTCAGCCGCCAGTGTGAGAGCTGCGAGGGCATAATAACATTTACATTGATGTTTTCAACCGCAACTACGACATGCCTTTTCTCTGCGATTGCAAAGATGCAATATGCGATTGTACAATAAATTCCCCAGCCTTCCTTCTTTAAGGCTTTCTAACTCAAATTTGATCATTTCACAGCAGTGTTGTGGGTTGCTATTACTCTCAGATGGAATCGCTATCTATCTTATATACATGTTTTTTAAGGGATCAGTGTTTCTATTGCTTGAATACCGCTGTCATTTAATCAAAAGATGAAATTCAAGAAAAGGCACCATGATATTGTCCTGAATGTTAAACAATATTCTGCATGCATGAGACATTGTTGAATATTGCAAGGAGCATCTCGTGGCTAATCCTTGTCACTTTAAGATAAAAGATTTAGCAGTTACACACACACAAACTCTTATACCCAGACCAGAAAAAGATGCTAATTTGGTAAGACTGAATTCAGCTCTGTAGATGCACAGGACCAAGTTCTTCAGCGAGAAAGAGAAAATAAAATTTAAAATAAAAAGAACGCAGGTTTTATGTTCTAATTTTTAATTTATTTTTTAATACTTATAAAGATGCAACTCTTTTCTAGACCTCAGTGTAGTTTTTAGATAAAGCTGCAACAACAACCATCACAACCAAAAATGGCAACTGCCGAATTTTAAAGGTTCATAGGTTATAGTGCTAAGAAGGTAATAAAGACAACTAATTCTCCACGATTTGTGTTGAGGCCTGGTTTGCTAAAATTCCTCTCCAGGGAGGGATAAAGTTTGTTTGACTTTTCTTATTCCCCATGTGGGCAGCAAGTCTGGGGGAGACAATGTGCTGAAACAAGTGCCATCAAAGACCCAAACAGGGCACTCAGCTTTACTCCTGGCCGGCAAAAACTATCTTCCTACCGTAAGAACATTGCTCCTGTTTGGGGACCCCAGGTCTTCATCTGTAAATGAGGTTTCAAATTCTGAGAAAATTCCAGGGATCTCTCCACTGACACTCAGAGGGAAGCTGAAGGAAATGTGAGAGATCAGATAGCTGCTCGTTATAGACTGGAGAGGGCCAGGAAAGGGTGCTGGAGTTCAAGGCCACCGAAGTATGAGAGGGGCATGGACCATGTAGGCCTCCGAGGAGACAAGAAAAGACTCGGCATTGTTGGAAAATTACTAGACTGCTGGGTCCACATGAGTGAAACATTCATGAGTGCATTCATCTCTGTATCCCCAGAGCCTCACACGGTGCCTGGCATGAAGTAGGCATTAGACATAGATTTACTGTAAAGTGAAACAACCTTAAGCTTTAGGGTCCCTTCTATATACATTCTAAAAATATTCACTTTTGTGCCTGACTTTGTATTTGCAGTCTTATATTCTTTTTCATAAGAGGGTCTCCCAACTCCTACAAACTTCAGTCCCCGGCAAAACCTTACCTGTCTCCTGTGGGTATGCAATAAATATTTGTTGACCTAATGAGTAACAACAAAATAAATAAATACAGGAAGGAAGGAAGGGAGGAGGGGAAAGAAAAGGAAATGCAAACCAAAAAGTCCAGTGGCTACTGGGAAGATCGAATTCAAACTTGATCAGTCAGAGGCAGCATTTCTAAACTGTTCCCAAACAACAGTAGACAATGATTTACCTCAATTAATTCAGCCAGCTAGAAGCTTAGTTCTTACTTGCCAACTGAGACCTAAAAGACAGACGTGTCTGTGCCCCTCTCCTTAGGGTGTTCTCAGGGATTGCAGTATGGGTTGTAAGCGTCTCCAGAAGCAGGAGAGAGAGGTTAGTATGAGAAGCTTTGTGCTTGGCATTGTGTTAGGTTCTTTCACACTCCTGTCTCACTTAATTTATTGCTCCCATTTCATAGATAAGAAAGCTGAAGGTCAGAGAGGTGAAATAATTTTCCTTAGTCATGCAACTATTAACCAGTACATTTGGGATTTGAACCTTTATCTGTTGGGTCCAAAATCCTACACATGTTCTTCGCTACGCCATGCTATTCTAAAGGGAGACAATAGAGGGCCCTTTTTGTGGGTTATAAAAATTTTAATGAAAAATAAGAAAAGCACAAAGGAGAACAGTAGGAAATTAAAGTGAATAGGGATTAGTGGACAAATTTTTGTTACCTGATTACCTGTGGCATCTTTATTCTGCTGTTTATTAGAATAAGATCCATATAATTCAGCATATACTGGAAAGAATCACTGCATCTTGGGCCATAGGAACTTCAAGAAACAGTGAATTTGGAGGAGTGATTTGAAATAGAGGCTGTAGATGGTTCACAGATCAAATCTGAGGAAACTTGTACTCAGAGGGATCCAAAAAATGCTTAGACTGAAATGAGAAAAAAAGTCACCTCTCAGTGGAATTTTAATTTCTGCGTAGTTCTGTAGAGCTTTTGGTTATTCATTCCTGGTAGTACGAGGCCCTCAAGAAGTCAGTTTTGGGGCACTGCAATGTGTCTACAGCTGTACTAGGCATTGTGGGTATTCAAAACAAACACATGATGTAATCCCTGCCCTTAAGACTAACAGGATAGTTAGGGAGTCGTGATACAGGTCCAGACCACAAGGAGATAAAGTCATCTGTCATGATAGAGGGTAAATTATGAGGAAGGGGTAAAAATAAGGCAAAATATAATACTCCGCTAATTTTGTGGATTTCCTGACCTTTCTTCAGTGCCTCACAATTTACAATATGGTTTCTTGTGCATCCCCTCCGGCAACAATCCTGTAAAGAAGGCAGGGAAGGTTTTCCTACTCCCATTATGCAGATAAGGATGGAAAGGAAGGCTTAGAAAGGCAAAATGAATTGCCCAAGGCTACCCAGCTGGTGAGCGGTAGAGCTGGGAGTCAAGCAATTTTCCTCATATTCCCAGGCCAGGGTTCTTACCAGACAATAACTTTTTACTGAGTCACCTTTTACTAGGAAGCACCTTCACTACCCAATGCATTTTAAACAAATTTTCAAGTTTCCTATTCACCAAATTGACCACTAATGCAGAAATTTGACTCAATATTAGAAAGTATGAGAGTACAAGTCTGTGACTTTGGAATCAGGCTCAAGATATATTTGGACACATCCTAGGAGTTGACCAGTGGTGTGCTGTGAGTGACTCTGGGGCCAGGGGTGAGGGGTGGGAGGTAGATGAGTGGGTGAGAAGCCTGCTTTGTAGCATTTGCTGATTTCCATTGGGTAAATACCCCCACCAGAGCCAATTTTAAGCTATCAACAGTTTAAGATCTAGTTCAGGAAATTCCTGAATATTTAACAAAGAATCTTAGCTGGTAAGAAGCTAGCTCACTCCTGGCTGTTGCCTCTTCAGTCTTTTCTACTCTCATTTTTGGTGCTAAGAAGCATCTTGTGTGAAAATTTTGGATCCGACTGGAAAATCTTGAGTCTAGTGCTGTGGTTATGGCTTCCTCTCTTCTTTATTTGTTCCTGTCCATTAGAAGACAAATTCATATTCTGTATCTCATTGATTTTTTGAAAGTGGCTTGATGTTATCTGTCTGACATACACAAGCTGACTACATCATTGATAATTACTTCTCCTTTTTAATTCTTAAAGAACAATGTATTGATACTCCTGGTTGATCTGAAAATCAGACTTCTAGGGCAGATAAGAAAGCTGTGCTTTCATTCAAATATTCTTCCTCTCCGTACAGTCAGCAACATTTCCATACGGAGCTGATTCATTTAAGATCTCCACTTGCTGAATTTAATGTAGCTCAATGTTAATGAATGTTTAATTCTGAATTGCTGATGTTCTGGTATTCTTTGCCTTAGTGGCACTACTTGACCATGATTAAGTCAAAATATCTGCTTTGTTCACTTTACTCTGAAAATCTGGAGTGCAAGGTATCCATTCAGTTTTATTTCTCCCTGGTGGGTACAGCCCTCATTGGATACTAATGAGAATTACAAATGTGGGTAAAGGAGAAACTAGTGACTTTGGAATGGAGGGGCTGGTTATTTAAAGATGTATTGCCATGGCACTTACGGAAAATGATTTATTTGTTTTGTTTTGTCCTCCTATAAATCAAGAATACAGCACAGCGTTAAACATTCCTCAATATTTATGCTAATATAAATTTGGGTTTACATACTTGACACTAATTCAGGAGAAGAAGCGATATTAGAATAATGGCTACCTGTGACAGCCACGAGTGTTACTTTAACTCCTTAGTAGGCTACGGATGTTCCCATGTAGAGCAGATATGGCAGATAACTGCCTGTGCTGAGCAGTCTCTCTGGTAAGTGCATTCTGACCACATTCTCTATCTTTTGTTTGGTTCCGTTTGGGGCATTAGGTTAGCAACTGTATTTATAAATTTCTCACTAAGGAGTCACCGGAACAGAATGAAGAGACAGAGGATGGGTTTTGTGAGAAATCAGAACCCAGGATGTTTGACTATATCTGCAAGTCTTGGGGCAGTCCGTGGATCCAGTAAGCAAACAAACAAAAATACTCATTTGCAAAGGACAGATTTTATATCCACTAAACTGTGTTTCTTACTTCCCTGCCATTTTGTTGCCATCACTTAGTTATGACCCTCTCAAATTCTTCAACCTCTTTTTGCTTCAGTTTCCTTAAAAGTAAAATGGGGATAGTAATAGGACTTGCTTCATACAATTACTGAGAGTAAGGGAGACAAACACAATACACAGTGCTTGTATGTGCGTGTGGTAGGGGGGCTCAATACATACTCTGGGGCTTGGCAGACACCACGCGCAATTGGAATCCTGATGGTACCTTTGCACTCTCCATCCTACTGGAGTATTTGTGAAAGTCCATTGGACCCCAACAATCACAGGCAATTTTCTGAGATGTTGTGTTAGGGCTGTCACCCCCTAGTCCGCAGTAGAAGCTCAGAGACTCTCTGGAGTTCACTGCATTTGCCATTGTCTTCAGTGCCTCTCCGCACTGTATGAATTGGGTCAGTCTCGGATTCGCTGCCTGGTTGACCTTTGCGGGGAGAACGCTGCAACTCTACTTTCCATATTTCTCAATGTCTGAGTGCATTTTTGATGTCGCCTATCAGCAGCCATCCCCAATATGCACACATTCACTTTGGTGATAGGTTTCCTATGGAAGATATAATTTTTAAAAAATATTTATTTATTTTTGGTTGCATTGGGTCTTCGTTGCTGTGCACGGGCTTTCTCCAGCTGCAGCGAGCGGGGGCCACTCCTCGCTGCAGCGCACGGGCCTCTCACCACAGTGGCCTCTCTTGCTGCGGAGCACAGGCTCCAGGTGCGCGGGCTTCAGTAGTTGTGGCATGCGGGCCCAGCAGTTGTGGCTCATGGGCTCTAGAATGCAGGCTCAGCAGCCGTGGCGCACGGGCTCAGCTGCTCTGCGGCATGTGGGATCTTTCCAGACCGGGGCATGAACCCGTGTCCCCCGCACTGGCAGGCGGATTCCCAACCACTGCGCCACCAGGGAAGCCCTGGAAGATATAAGTGATGCAGGCCGACCATTGTATCTCCCGTGAAAATTTGGAACTTCTTTGATTACTTTTGATGCAAAGTACAATGAGAATTCAAGGCCTTATTATTACTCTTGCTAACCAGGAGACATGCCAGGTTTAAAGTCAGATTTGTTTCTGTGTTAGTAATACATTTGTATTACCTTTCCTTGCAGTCCCCGTCTATACTCCTGCTATCTGCAATGTGAGTTTGCGCTTGTCAAAATGAATAATATGCAGCATCAATTCAAACTCCACTTTTCCACTGTGTTCAGCTGTAATAGTTTCACTTTGCCTTGATTCTGTTGATTGCTATTAAATCCTGGATGGCTTTAAATTCTGTGAGATAGTCCTCAAAGTATCACTTATAAATTGTGTGCATTTATTAGAGTCTTTTTTTTTTTTTTTGCGGTACGCGGCCTCTCACTGCTGTGGCCTCTCCCATTGCGGAGCACAGGCTCCGGACGTGCAGGCTCAGCGGCCATGGCTCACGGGCCGCGGCATGTGGGATCTTCCCGGACCGGGGCACGAACCTGTGTCCCCTGCATCGGCAGGTGGGCTCTCAACCACTGCACTACCAGGGAAGCCCTAGAGTCTTGCTTAGAGCAAACAGTGTTCAAGCCCCCGGAAAAGACTGCCTTCTACTTCTGCTCTCTAGATAGAAGAGGCTATGGAAACATATTTTATCTTTTGAGAAAAAATTAATTGTTTAAAAAGTAAATATAATAAATTACTGTAGGGAGGATTTTTGCTTTTATTCTTTTCTTTTTTATTTGGTGGAGGAAAAAAGTCATCCAAATCCAATACACTTTAGTGAAGAGTGTGGATTGGGGCCAAGAGTCATAATAAATTTCTTTGTGTCCATCTGTACAATACTGATGTAAACAAGGTGTTGGTTGAATTTATTATGAGGGCATTGTTCCTATGTAATTTATCTGGTTTCAAAAGCCAAACTCCAGCTCTTTTATTCTTAGAAGTATGGTTATTATAGACCACATTTTACGAATTCCTGTCAGATAGAGTATTACATATATCAACTATATTTTTCTATTGAAAATAATTGGACCCACTTCAAATAAAAATCCGTTCAAAGTGTAGTCAAGTTGAGTTGAGTAGTGGTTGTCTAGTGTTGGTTGAGCATGTCATGTAAGCCCAGCCGTGTGCTGGGTGCTGAGCGTAGGAATCCTAGGAGGTGCTAGGTTACAAGAGGAAGGGAAGAACAGTGATATGTTGACCACCACCCTTCTTGTTCCAACTAGACTCAGGTTTACCACAATGCTAATGAACCTTAAATTTAAATGAGGTCCCTCATTTGTATGAGTGTCTTCCAAGACTCTAGGTAAGGCCCAGGTAATGTGTTCACATGGCCACATGTTTTGTAAAATTTGGAAAAGTCAGATATTTAAATGCAATTGGTTAAGATCACTCCAACTTCCCCTAGTCAGTAACCAGTGTATTTGGAGTGGCCACCAGTCTTGTGATGATCCAGTTGAGGGAAATTGGGTTGGGACAGCATTTAGTTTGGGTTTCCTGAGATACATGTATGTGGCCTGCAGTCACTTCCATGTCATGTCCAGTCAGCTTCTTGTTAACCATCCCAATGCAGAAACAGTGCCCCAGGATATTTCTTCGGCCCACTGTGGTGAGCCACTCAGCATCAGGATACAAGAAGCAGAGAGCAGAAGTCATATCACAGCATCAACATGCTTTACAGGAACTGGCATTAGAAATAAGTGAATGGTGGGACTTCCCTGGTTGTCCAGTGGTAAAGAATCTGCTTTACAATGCCGGGGACACGGGTTCGATCCTTGGTCAGGGAACTAAGATCCCACACGCCTCGGGCCAACTAAGCCCGTGCGCCACAACTACTGAGTTCACGCGCGTCAACTAGAGCCTGCGTGCCGCACACTACAGAGCCCACATGCCCTGGATCCAGCACACCACAACTAGATAGAGAGAAAACCTGCAAGCCACAACTAGAGAGAAGCCTGCACGCCACAACGAAGATCCCGCGTGCCACAGCTAAGACCAGACACAGCCAAAAAATAAATAAAACAAATAAAGAAATAAGTGAATGGTGAAGGAGACATGAGGTTTGAAATGTACAGAGCCAGAAGCTAGTCTCACCAACAACCAGTGAAAATGGAAGTTCTTTTCTGTCAGAAATATACTCGGTAATGAACCATCTATCACCATATGTAAATCCACTGCTACAGATTGAATGTGCCCCTCCCCAAGTTCATATGTTGAAAACCTAAGGCCCAAGGTGATGGCAGTAGGAGGTGGGGGTCTCTGAGAGGTGACTAGATCATGAAAGTGGACCCCCCCATTAATGGAATTAGTGCTGTCATTAAAGAGACCCCAGGAAGCTCCCTTGTCCCTCTTGCCATGTGAGGCTACAGTGAGAAGACCATCATCAAGGAAGAAGCAGGCTCTCACCAGACACTGAATTTATCAGTGCCTTTATCTAGGACTTCCCAGATCCCAGAACTGTGAGAAGTAAATTTTTGTTGATAAGCCACTTGGTATATGGTATTTTTGTTATAGTAGCCCAAATGGACTAAGATACCCACCATGCATTTTTTTTCTTTCATGATAGCAATGTGTGAAATAGAACTAGTCACAATGCTCGTATTTGTAGGATACAAACTTGCAGCCACATTATAAAGAGGTATGTCTGTGTGTAATGGTTATTGCACTCAACCATCAATGATAAACAAATTTAGTTCAACCAAGCTAGAGCAAAGACTGAATTATCTTGTTATCCTCTTTATAAAAATAATATTACAAAATCATTTATGAAGAAGTGATCAAGATTGTACAGCCAAATAATTTAGAGAAAACATTATAGAAGTAGGCAAGGCAATTCATTAAGTAAAATATTGTGTTTTTTTTCTAGGTCTTGTGAGGCAAGTAGCATTCAGAAGTTTAAAGATACGTAATTTGTGGTGATTTCTTTTCTCATTCTGAGTACACACTTTTATTTTGTATTCTAGTCTTTAAAGAGTGTTCTCCCAACTGTAAGAATTCCAAGCCCCACAAAAATCTGGATCCACCAGACTCCAGTTCTGTGCCACTTTCAGGCATATTAATCTCATTTAAGGTGCATCATAGCTGGATGTGACAGAACATGTTCATTCCTTTTTCTAATGAGCAAACGGAGGCTCAGAGAGGTTGAAGCACTTCCCTGAGAGGAGCTGGTAAGTGCCGGCCTGCAATCATACCCTGGTTCATGCTGCTCTCATGTGACTTTTCTTCTCACTCCAGACTGCCTTTGGTGTCCATTTTTCTTGTGTCCCCCATGAGCTCTCTCTCACAGCCCTCACAGTAGCTCTTCCTTAAGTCATTAAGGTTCAGCAAACACTTTTGTTGCTGTCATTACCTTTCATTTCACATGGCATGTAGAGGCCATCAGGTGAGGGAGTTTTTCGAGTAAGGCGGGGTTTAAGCAAACAAACAAAAAGAAAAGAAAGGAACAGTACAGTCAAAAAGAATGAAGAGTTGGTTAGCAGTTATGGAGTGAAAATAAAAAGTTACTATTTATAGAGTGCCTACTCTGACCATACCCTCTACTAGCATCTTAAATATGGAATCAGAGACGATCCTGGAGACTTAGGGGGCCCCCTGAAGTCCACTTGAGTGTGCTTTTGAAGTGATAAGCTTCCATGAGCTCACCACAACTCCTGAACAGGCAGAGGTAGCAAATATGATGAAAATGGCATTTGAGGAAAAATGTGGAAAATGGAACCAAGGGGTGAGGGTCCTTTGCCTGTGTCCCATGTGTCACCATATGCAAGTGCTACAAAGACACCTATCTTCTTGGTGTCCGCAGCGGTATTTAGATTTGACATGACTGCTGGGTACCCTGCTTGGAATCCACTTGTCAGCCTTCACCTCAGTGATCTTATCTCCTCGTGTTGAATACTTCATGCTCATTGCCTCCTGCTCTTGGCCCAGCTTTTACTCCAGCTGCTGCTGTAATTAGCTTCATGCTGGCCAGTTTTGACAGTGCTTCACCTCAGGTACACCATGGACTTTTTCCTGTGTGTCCTTCTGACATCAAGGATCAGAGAGATGCCTGTGGAAACCTGGAAACCACATGGAACCCGGAAGTGTGGGAACTTGCACTTCCCGTGATGGATGGGAACAGGGGCTGTAAGAGAACTGCTTCCCCTTCTGTTTTACAGGCCAGTGGTGCTGAGGTAGAGTCTCACAGTGGCTCACAAGGTCCCGGTGGGGCTGAGCTCCCATCACAGTGCTGACCAACTGGACAACACACCTTTCTCTCCTGTTTTATTGTCCACAGCATCTCACTCCCATTTCCTGGGTTTGCCTCTCCACCAAGTGCAACCCACCATCTTAGACTCTGCCTGGAAGCGACAGTTTGGGTAAAGAGTTGAGGAGGAATCCTGGCTCAGAAACCCACGCTTAGCACCATTAAATCGTGGACATTGGGGCTCCATCTTAGAGCCAAATGACACATCTGCAGGGAAAATACAGAAAAGGAGCAGGGCAGGGAAAGCAAAATCATCACAATGGCTGGTCAAATACCTTCTTTAAAAGGATTTATTTTCACTAGATATTCTAAAATTTACCTTCCAGCATCAGTACGTCAATCCATTTCTTTTTCTTCCATAATATGGAAACAGGTCCCAGTAAGACCACATTTTTTTTTTTTGCAGTACGCGGGCCTCTCACTGTTGTGGCCTCTCCCGTTGCGGAGCACAAGCTCCGGACGCGCAGGCTCAGCGGCCATGGCTCACGGGCCCAGCCGCTCTGCGGCATGTGGGATCTTCCCGGACCGGGGCACGAACCCGTGTCCCCTGCATCGGCAGGCAGACTCTCAACCACTGCGCCACCAGGGAAGTCCCACATATTTTTTTTAGAAACAAATGACCTCAAACTGAGAATCCTTGTGAGGTGATCCTGCCTTATTACCTGATAAATGGCCTTTCACATAAAGGTATCATGGATTCTGCCGCCAAGAATATTTTTAAAAAGGAATCTTTCTCACTGTGAAATATCCTGTGTAGGCAGTTATCACAATTTTTCTGTGAGCTGTCACAACAAATAGTTGTTTTGGAGTTGATACAGCATGATTTTGTCAAGTCTTTCATTTATTAATTATTCAAAAGAGGAGAATTCCAATCACGTTAGTATTGTGCTTCTAAAATGTAGTGTTTTCCCACAGGGATTTTCCTAGGGATCAGGAATCAAGGAAACATCTTTTGTTTTTATATAAGATGGGTTTGTGTAGACAAAAAGGGAAATAGATTCCAGAACTCTCAAATACAAGGCTGTCTTATAATGTGAGACCCTTCCTTTATAAAATGCACACAGGAGCAAAAGTAACCATGATGTGAAAACATTCACTAATGTTATTCGTTTACTTATATAATTAGTTTCCACTTAAAAGTCTCTTCCCTACTTAATGCTAGACTTTCCAATTACTTTGACAAACTAATATAAATCTACTGCAAAGTGAAGTTGCAAATCTTGCAAAAGATGCAGGATTTTATAAAGTTGATAAAAGCGATGTTGACAGTTGTTTGAATCATGTGCAAAGCTGCTGACAGATGCGAATGGAAGACTTAGAAAACTGAGCAATAAGTAAAAGGGAAAAAATCAAGGAGAACGATGATGGAATAGTAATTCATCAGAAATGTTTGAAAATCAATTGTTTCAGAGGGCCCTTGAGAAAAAGATGAAGTCCCAAAATATTTTACTCTTTTTATGACAGCAAGGGATGTCATAATGTGGTATTATACATTATACATTATCATAAAATTCGGTAGAAAAATTACGTGAAAAAAACCTCTTATTTGTTTCATTCTTGTTTCCAAAAAGTAATTTATGGTTGCAATTATAACCCCAAATTTAAAACATGATAAAGTAAACATCTTTTAAGAAATTTTAGTTTTGCTTTTCAAAGTGAAATCTCCTTCATACCTTACCCGCAAGCACCGACTATTTACTCTGAATTTTTTTTTCTGCTTTAAGTGGATTCACTTGAAGAAGCTTTTCTAAATTATGCTGTATAATAAATCAGAGAGTCATGGATCAGGCATTTTGGAATTTGGAAAACACTTTTGAGAAACCATCTGCCTTTGTATTCGCACTTTGCAGTTGAACACCTGAGAAATTGGATGACACAGCTGATTGCTGGGGCCACGGCAGGTAGAGAGAACAGACAAACTTCTCAGACTCATGACATGCAACACAGCTCTTCCTACACTATGCTTCTACAACTCTGCCAAATCACCCAAGTCCTCTGCATCTGAGATTAACTATATTTGGCACCAGGTCCTGTCTATGAGGTTTTCGAAGATCATTAAGAAAAAGTGCTATCGAAAATTTCAATATAGTTAGTTAACTCTTGACTCTGGATTAGAAAGAACATGCAGATACTTGGGGAAAAAAACTCCAAACTTTGAATCCTTAGAAATATTTTAGCTCTGTTCTGTTTTACAATATATGACTTACTCTCAAAATAACATTATATTTTATTTTTACTCGGAAAGTTTTGAAATGGCTTCTAGCCAAGAGCATTAAAATTCTGAACTGATCATTCTAGAACAGCAGATAACTCAGATAGCATTTCTGTTTAGCTCTGTAAAACTTTACAGAATATTTCTGGGAGTGGATTTATCTTTCCTAAATATATTTTTAAAGGAAAATGTTAAAATTAGTTTGGTGGTCCTGAGCAGAAATCAGAAATAGTGGCTGGTACAGGAAGTCAGTTTTGAATTAAAAATTTGTCTTAGATAATCCATGGAGCTAAGACTTTGCACACAGATGTTACAGAGTTGTTTGTATCCAAATTTTAAATGTACTTGTTATCCAGAAACTTTCCAGGTGCTTAGTAGAATAGTTTGAGTCTTTTCCAGATCTAGCATTTTTAAGGCATTAATACTCAAAATTTGGGGAGATATTTTCAGACAATTAAAATACTTATTATCAACAAGAAATACAAATAAAAAAGAACTCATCTTGTTATCCATTTCATTATACTTGATTCCCTCCCCTTTTGAAATTACAGCTGGTAAACAGATGGCAGGCACAACAGTTGCACAAATAAGAAGACATACACACACACACACACACACACACACACACACATACACACTCTTAATGGGGAGAGCTGTTTGTCGGGGTGTCCAGTGAGGCCTCCTGGCTGAGGAGGACCCGGTTGTCAGCTTTGTCAGAGCTGTTGTAGAAAGGGAATGGTTTGGGGATATATTAGTTCTGCATGTGTGTCCCACAGCAAACAACCAGTTGGTAAGTCACACATCCTAGGTTCCAACATAGTGGAGGCTTTTCTCAATTCCTATGTTCTTGAATTTTTCTTCAAGTCCCTGGGAGACAGAAAAGCTCCTGAGGCATTTTGAGCAGGAGAGTGGAATGATGAGATTTAAAACACTGTTCTGGCTGCAGTGAGGAGAAAGTACTTTGCAGGCACAGGGAGGAGGTGGGGAGAGATAGAGGAAGGAAGTGGGGAGTGGGGAACGGAGACGAAGCAGGAGATTAATAGTTGGTTCTTGCAGTGGTTCATGTGAGGGCGATAGAACCTGGGCTAGAGAAGTGCCCAGATTCCAGAAAAATGGAGTTGAATCACCAGGGCATGGTGACAAATTGGCAGTAGGAGTGAGGGAGAGGGAGGTATCGAGGCAAACTTGTAGGTTTCTGGCTTAAACATCTGGTTGGGTGGTGGAGCCATTTGCAGAAATGGGAAAGTTGGAGTAGGTAGAAATTTGTAGAGGTCCATTTCAGACTTGTTTGAGATGTCAGTAGAACATTCAGGTACAAATCTTAAATAGACCACCCCGAGCTCAGAAGAAAGCTGTGGAGGGCTAGAGACTAACATTCAGGACATGTAATGTCTTTCAAAGCACCTATACAAATTTTATCTCATTTAATCACATAACTATCCCTGTATGAAGTCAGCAGAGCAGATGTTGTTAT
Source organism: Kogia breviceps (assembly GCF_026419965.1). Classification (NCBI taxonomy): domain Eukaryota; kingdom Metazoa; phylum Chordata; class Mammalia; order Artiodactyla; family Physeteridae; genus Kogia; species Kogia breviceps. Next base: position 145,308,786 of record NC_081311.1, read on the forward strand.
CCTGTATTTCATAGGTGGGGAAACTGAAACAAAAAAGATGTTCAGAGACTTGGCCAAATTCATGTCTCCAAACCCAATGGCATCTTCTGGGACATGATCATTTGGTCCTGTTCTTCCATCTCAAAGTCTTACTGAGTGTTTTATTCTGATTTAAGGCTTGTTTTCTAATTTTCTACACATGGGCAAGAAGTAGGGTTTTTTCTCTTTATGGAGAGTCCCAGACTCCACAAGTATTGATAGAACACATCAACTTCATTGGTATCTCTTGTCTTGAGGTACAGTGATAAAATAAAGAGAATGATCTCTGGTCAAAAGGGGAGTTTAGGGCCATGGTTCCCATTAATCTAGACAGAGTGGGCACAGCAGAAAGGGTGGTAGAGGTACAGCCTGTGGGTTCTGAAGAAAACTGCTCCTTCCATGTCTGGTCAGTGGAGGGAGAGTTCTATCATCCATTGGGTCCCAGCAGGACAACATCTGCCCAGCAGACTAAGAGTTTGTCCTACTTCCTTAGGCAGTCCTAGAGAGAAGGTCCTCAGGCCCGCTGTCTCACAGGGGAGATGACTTATTGAGTGTCTGGGCATCCAGGAGTTCAACTACCGAGGCACATCTAGCTAAAAGCCAGTCACATTTCAAACCTATCTTTGGTGCCTATAAGACACCTCTCTTATAATCAAGGTGCAATGGCTTAGATTTTTGAGGGAAAGTCTGGTGACCAAAGAAAGAGTCTCATAAAAATTTTGTTTGGGGCTTCCCTGGTGGCGCAGTGGTTGAGAATCCGCCTGCCGATGCAGGAGACACGGGTTCGTGCCCTGGTCCGGGAAGATCCCACATGCCGCGGAGCAACTAAGCCCGTGAGCCATGGCCGCTGAGCCTGTGCGTCCGGAGCCTGTGCTCCGCAACGGGAGAGGCCACAACAGTGAGAGGCCCGCATACCGCAAAAAATAAAAAAAAAAAAAAAAAAAAAAAAAAATTTTGTTTGCTAGGTGAGCCGCATGCCCCAGGGAGCTGTGTGTCTCAGGAGCCAGAACCAAGACTTCAGATTCTCTTTTCTCTACCAAAGCCCTCTAGCTTTTAAATTTTTTTCTGTGGGTATTCAAACGCCCCCTCCTCCTTTCAGCTCCAACATACCTTTTTCTCCTTTTATTAGCTTGACATTAAACATGTCTCCCTTCAGCTGCTACACACACTCTATTTTCAGTAGGAGAAGGTGGACGTGGCTGCACTTTGGGCTCATCTAACATCTTGAACTATTTTTCAGATGTTGTGGGTAAAGCCAAACCCTAAATAACTTTAGCCGAACACTTTCCCTTAATTTCTAGCCTCACATGTATTTAAAGGGAAATATATTCCACATGTTTCTGATTTCATTTATCCCTAATTCCTCAAGAGGTTATTTTCTGAGACGTGGTTGAGGTCCCAGAAGTCTCATGAACACTTTTCCTCCCATTCAGTTAAACCCATCTTTCTCAGGCTTAGAAGACCACTTTGAACCAAGAGTCGGTAACTTAATCATCGAAGTTTCCTCCTGATATATGTCTGCTTCAGAAATTATGGTCAAAAAGTGTCCACAGTTCTCTTCCAATCTCCATTTTTCTAAGTCTTCTTTGGTCTATGGATTTAGGGTTTTAAAAACTGCATATGCATGGCAAGATTTTCTCTTGACTTAAATTTTCTGATTTCAGTCACCCAACAAAGACTTATTCAGTATCTCTTCGAGACCCAGTGCTGAGAAAGGTCCTTGGGGGATGTGGCATGTTATAACATTAATTTTGAACGAGATGCCTTTCATGACATCTGGATGGTTAAGGCAGCGTGTCCGTGGCTGCAGAGCAGGTGTGAGAACAAGAGGGCAAGTTAGAAGTCCTGAGACCAAGTGTGCTCGCAGGGGGTTTAGAGAGAGAGGAAGAGGAGGAGGAAAAGGAGAAGAAGGGGGCATGCTAGCAGGGCACCACGGGTTGGAAAGGAACCTCAGAGGTGAAACCTAGGAGGGCACATCTGTGCTGTGCGGTGAGAGCGGGATCCTGGCACCCTGAATCTGAGCATCTGTCTTCGGAGATTATAGATCATTGTGGCAACAGGAAGTGTTCGCTGATGGAAGTCATTTTTCAACTACCAGTTTATTCTCACACCAAAGGAAAAAGTGGGTAGAGCATGTACTCAGAACTCACGTCCTCACAGGTCACTTGGGACATGTGCTGTGAAAAGTTACAGGAACTAGTTTTTGTTCTTTCAAAAATACATTTATAAAAGAACAAACAAACTCCAGCAACAGCACTAGGACCACTAATGACCCAAACACCAGCTATTTCAAATGCACAAACACTTAAGAAGCTTGGGGAAAACGAGAGGAAATTCCAGCGAGAGAAAAGGAGAACACTTGACAATAGGTGGGGTTCATTTCCTCCCTGCGTGGAGTTTGCTCTAGCCCTTGCTTCAAGACTCAGTGTTTCTGGTATTACTAATTCACAGGAAAAGGTAATGAAGTAACCCCAGCCTAGTCAGGACCGGAGGTGATTTAGAGCCTGAATGAAGGACAGAACTTCCAGGGAGTTTTTGCCCTGGTCCCATTAGGCAAGCCCAACATGCTCTCTGGGGTTTGTTCTAACTGACTCAGGTGTAGTTTCATTGATGATATACAATAGATTAGTGTTTGGCAAAAGAATTACCACCTCAAGCTTGGGACAGCTGATTATAGATCAATTCCATTCCCACAGACAATTTCTGTTGAGCCAGAGTGTCTGAAGGCAGCTCTTGGCTCATGCATACCGTTAGCAGTGTTAAATGAAGATTTAATGATCCAGGATTCAGCTGTTTAGTTTTCAGTACACCTACAATGTCCACCTAATCATTTTAAAGCACCTTACCTTGGAGGGAGCAGAGCATCTAGGACCTGTTTTTGTGGACACAGTTTGGGGACCCAAGGGCCAGTGATGGTGCCATCCTAGAAGAAGTGACCCAAGAGCTGATGAAAGTGAATGCAGCAGGGTTATTCCCACCCAGAATTTCCCCAGAATAGTGAGCGTGGACTTAGTGCTATTATTAAAGATCTGTATTTTTCAGCCATTATCCTGGTCCCCCATGGTAGAAATAAGAGAGCCAGAACCCGCCACCTGTCCAAACCAAGAAAGTAAGTTCACAGCCAGCAGAGGAGAACTCTCTCAGCACTCCGTGTCCAGCTTGCTGGTTATTTCACTGCCTCAGCCTCGCCTTTTGGCTCCGGATATTCATAGAGCAAATCGATTTGCCTTCCTCTGCAGTCAACAGAGTCATCTTAGTAGAGGGTGACTGCTTTCTCCCCTATCCCCCCAACAACGACAGCATCCCTGTGAAAGCAGACAGAGATGCTCCCCGCTCCCGCCCTCTCCTGGGGCCTCTGTGTAATGTTACTTGACTTATACATATTTTTTTTTTGGCTGTTGGTGATATTTATTTGAAAATTATTTCCAGATAATAATAAAGGCTGCCCTCTATTAAAGGAGTGCAGTTGCATCACTGATCATATTAAAATCCTCAAAATTGGGGACTATATATCAAAGCATTGAGGAAGCAGGGGTTTCAAAGGTTGGGGGGACGACACAGGGAACCCAACAACCCACATATAGTGTTCTTGGCTTAAAGGAACTGCTGAACCTTGGGAAAGATTTATACCACATTTATTCTGATGCCACAACATCACCAAGGATATAAACCAGTCACTGGCACTCTCTCAAAGAGTACATCATTGTAACTCGTTATAACAATACTGCTGTGATATGTGCTTGTAATATTTATAAAGGCTAAGCTCTGAAAACAGTACATGCCACCTGTCAGCAGTGATGTATCATTTTGAAAAAAGAGAATGTACATGACATAATGGTTTAAATGAACTCGGTAAAAATATGCTGCTCTGCTGAGGCCGCTTGGCCGTCTGGACCTCCGCTGTCAGGCATCGCTTTCCAGGATTCGCTGCAGCTTGGCCTCTGGGAGCCCTCTCCCTTTCCTGGAGCTCTGCTGGCTATTTTCAGAAATTCTGCAGTGTTCTTAGCAACCTTACCTGATCCTGTATCTGGCTCCTTAGTGCCTAGCGAAGTGCTTTGCTAAGAACACTTACGATTGATAGATGTGGGTGATTTCATGTTTAGACAAAAGTAGGATACTTGGTGGCTGGTCAGAGGATTGGACAGATGGTTTTGCTTCCTTGTGGAAAGAAAAGTAACTGAAGCCATCTTGAAGGGGTGGTCACGGGGTCTAGCTGATGATTTGGCTCCTGACTTTGGGCCTGCTCTGTGAAGATGCTCATAGAGCATTTTAGAAACTGGTGTGATGTGCTGAAACTCCAGCCAGACGGCTGCTGGACAGTTGAAACCACAGCTGCAACCACGGAACATGGAAGAGAAGGAACATTTAATAGTCAACCCAGGCACCAACCATGGGGGACTGACTTCTGAGGAGCAGGCAAGGTGCTTAGCCCATCAATTATTCTATCTGGTAAAAAGCCGAGATAGTTGGTAAAATCCCTCCTGTCCCTGCAGGAGAGAAGCAGGAGGAGAGAGAGCGGGACATGAAGAGAGGAGGGGGTGACTGCTCTGTAAAGTATGAGCTCTGAACATGTGGACACAGACAGAACGTTTTGTAATTAGCAGATCAGCAAGAAAACTTGGAAGGGAGCTCTCCTCTAGTGACGGTAGACGGTGAACAAGACAGACACATTTCCTTCAGCCCGTCTGTGCTAAAGGTTCCCAGCAGATTTGGAGGTAGTTGAGAGCCAAACCATGGGGACAACCCAGCTGAACTTGGAGCTTTTATGTGCATTTATGAACACATGCATGTATGTGTAAATTACCTATTTAGCAAGCTCTGTATTGGTCATTCGATAATGAGAGTTTATTTGCCTCAATACTCCTTTATTCTTTTTGCTGTCTGTAAAAGTTTTGAGTTAAAAACAAATTCTGGGGCTTCCCTGGTGGCGCAGTGGTTGAGAGTCCGCCTGCCGATGCAGGGGACACGGGTTCGTGCCCCGGTCTGGGAAGATCCCACATGCCGCGGAGCGGCTGGGCCCGTGAGCCATGGCCGCTGAGCCTGCGCGTCCGGAGCCTGTGCTCCGCAACGGGAGAGGCCGCAGCAGTGAGAGGCCCGCGTACCGCAAAAAAAAAAAAAAAAAAAAAAAAAAAAAAAAAAAAAAAAAAAAAAAATTCTGGAATTTTGAAGAAGTAATGCTTAAATGATTTGGAGTCAATAAACGTTTACAGTCAAATTACTTTCCCCAGCTTTATAAACTGCTCCTCCGGAATGATGATGTTGAGCCATTCCTACTTTACAGGGCCAACCAGCCTTAGGTGTAGCAATCACACAAATGAGATGCAAATGTTCGTAGAAGGGCAGTGAGGAAAAGAAATGGAGGAACGGGAAAGAGCTAAAGAGGGGCCAGGAGGCCCAGGCCAGCAGAGGGGGGCTGTGGTCCGTGCTAGAACATGGCGGGGTGGGTAGGGAAATCACAGTAGGGAGATGGCTGACCTAGGGGATCAGGATGCTCAGAGAACACATTTCACAGGCTTCCTCTGGAAGGTTTAGCCATGGTGTGAGCCATGCAGGCTTCAGGCTGATCAGACGGCAATGCCCTGGTGGCCCTAGTTTCAGAAAGGTGTCATTCCACTACAAAGTCCCTGCAGAAATTCCCAGCCTTGCCAGAGGCCTCAGTAGGGAAGGAACCTGGGATCCAGGCTCACAGAACTCTGCAAGTTAAGACGTTGTCTGGGAATGTCCATGTCTCTCTGGAGAAAGAAGGGACCTCTTTCTCACGAAGTAATCATTCTTGGAAGCTGACTCGCTTTATCCACGCTCTATCAATCTGCCACCTTTTAGGAAAACTAAATCTAGTCCAAAAATTTTTATAATGCTCTTGGATAATCTGAAACCAAGTTGTATTTTATCAGACTCACATTGTCATAGTTCTAACAGAGAGGCGAAAGGGCTACCTCGAAACGTGAAGTTTAAAAAATAAGTCTGTGTTCCTCATTAGTTCCTCACAGACTTTAAATTTCACTGTTGGAACCATCTCAGCTTTAGAAAATGTTAGGTGAAACAGCCTTAATCACAGACATTCTCACAACTGTGAAAAAATTTTTAAAATTAATTAATTAATTTTTTTTGCTGCGTTGGGTCTTCATTTCTGTGCGAGGGCCCTCCCTAGTTGCGGCAATCAGGAGCCACTCTTCATCGCGGTGCGCGGGCCTCTCACTGTTGCGGCCTCTCCTGTTGTGGAGCACAGGCTCCAGACGCGCAGGCTCAGTAACTGTGGCTCACAGGCCTAGTTGCTCCGTGGCATGTGGGATCCTCCCAGACCAGGGCTCGAACCCATGTCCCCTGCGTTGGCAGGCAGACTCCCAACCACTGCGCCACCATGGAAGCCCCCACAACTGTGAAAATTTGATGTGCATACTGAGAAATGTTCTTGCTGCAAAGTTGGATTCACATCTGTCTGTTGTCCCCAAACCCCCAAACTGAAACAACAAGGAGAAGATGACAAAACATGAATTAAAGAATTAGGTGCTCTGGGGCTTCCCTGGTGGCGCAGTGGTTGGGAGTCCGCCTGCCGATGCAGGGGACGCAGGTTCGTGCCCCGGTCCGGGAAGATCCCACATGCCGCGGAGCGGCTGGGCCCGTGAGCCATGGCCGCTGGGCCTGTGCGTCCGGAGCCTGTGCTCCGCGGCAGGAGAGGCCACAACAGTGAGAGGCCCGCATACCGGGAAAAAAAAAAAAAAAAAGAATTAGGTGCTCTGAAAAATCAGCTACATCTTGCCAGGGTTTGGTTACTGAATACCCAAGGATTCTAAAGTCTGAGTGATGATCCTTTCCTGAGTGGAAGAAAATGGTTTCCTGCTGAACAGCAAATTGTCTTGCTCATAGGTCTTCCTGGTTGATTTCCTCATCGGGTCTCAGAGGGGATATTGTCTTCTCACGAAGGAGCATTAATTATTTTTATCAATAGATATGACCTCATATAACAGTGAATTATCAACATTAGAAATGCAAAATTTGGAACTGGAGATTTAGCTGGAGAAAATGCTGTGCTACTTCATTTTCTCCTTCAGAAACATTGTCTTTCATGTTCTTCATTCCAGGACTGCATTGCACATTTAAATAAGGAAAGTTCCTCTGCAAATACCTAAATAGACATAACTTTTCTTCGAATTTTGGAGCTGGAAGACAACTTGATCCAACCTCTCAATTTTACTGATGAAGAAAAGAAGACCAGGAAAAGACCACTTGACTCACGCATGCTCATATGATTTATTTTAGGAGTTAAAAGGCTCATCTTCCAAAATGAAATGAAATGAGCTAACCCAAGCACCTGTTCTGTTTCCTATTGTACCCTGGGTGGAGTTTAAAATTCAAAGCCCGTATTTAAACCCGCATGGCTACACGTCTATTGCTCTTCCTCTTCTTCTAGACTAAGGAAGTAGGTCTAAAGATGTTCCTTGTGACCTTTATTCCCCGGGTCACAGTCTTTCCCTCTTGGTGGCATCGGCAAATGGGTCACAAGTCCACAGGAATAGCAGACAGGCAGACGGGCTGAAATGGAGCAGAAGGTAAAGTGACAAGGGGAGAAAGTGGCCATGGTCCCAGGAAGTGGTTCTGAGTTGCTAGCTGGAAAAGAACTCGTGTTTATATCACTCCTCCCTGACCCTTACATCATAGAACCTCTTCTGGGATAGCCCGACACTCCCCAGAGAAGCTACTGTGACTCTGAGAGCCTCTTTGGCCCCCTTCTCTAGGAAGGAGGATCCCTGAGAAGACTGGGGCATCTCTTGTCCTGTTCCTTACACCTCTAAACCGATTCTGTCTTCTATGGAAAGATTTGTTCGCTCTTCTGTCTCCCCCAAGAGCACCCAATGACAGGGTTCCCCCGAAGGATGCGTGCCTCTCCTTGGGGACAGCATTCGGCTTTGTACTCAGGAACTTGTTGGGTTGAGTCTGTATTTTGTCTCTGTCTGTCTCTGTCCCCCTTGCCCTTCAGCTGTTCTCTCTCCCACGCACACCGCTCCCCGGCCTTTAAGTCGTCCTCCCGCTTTGTTTGGGCTGTTCCCGCCCGCGTCTGTCTGCGCCCGCGGGGTGTCTGATCCTCTCCCCCCGGGCGCGGGGCGTGGGCTGGCGGGACGCGAGCGCGCTGCGAGCCCTGCAGTGGCTTTTCGATCGGGTCGTCAAAGGCCGGAGAAGCGGAGATAGAGAGGCGTGCAGCCGCAGGCACCCGCCGAAAAGGCTGACTGCGATTCCGGTCGCCGAGATGCCGGCCACTCCCACCGTCCCACCGCAAAGGGATGGATGACTCTTAGCGCCCCTCCCCGCAGGGGCCGACGCAGCCCCGGCCAGGCGCCAGCCTAGGCGCACCCACACAAAGGCCGCTCTCCCGGCGCGCGGCGCTCCCCCTGGCGGCAGGTCCCCAGACAGCAGCCCCGGGCGCGCCCCGCCTCCCAGTACCTCCCCGCGGCCGCGCCGGAACGTGGGTAGTGAGGCCGAGGCTGAGGCCGAGTCCCGAGTCTGGGGCTGCGCTTTCTCCCTCGGGACCTCTTAGACTGCGCCCATTTTGACGTTCCTGTAATCCATTCAGAAAAGAAGCCATTCACAAGACCAGATCTTTTCCTCCACGAAACAAGAAGCAAGTGATTGTTCCGTCCACTTAGAGGGTGAGAAGGGGTTCAGAGTTCACACTTCCGTCCTTGGGTTTCGGCCCTAAGGATGGAGGCTGACTTTGTCAATTATTCGCTCCAGCTGGAAGCAGGGGCTCAAAGCAAAACCCTTGAAGAAAATTTTTCTGGGAATGTGTATGAACCTACTGGATTTGGGGACAGGTCCCAGTTATCAGAGTGGTCTGTGATAGGCACACACAAGAAGAACCCAAGAGATCATAAATGAAAACAAACAAACAAACAAAACCCCAAACAACAATAAAATCTACCATCTAGTAGCCCCTGTGAAAATACTGACCACTTTTATCAACTCAAATGTGGAGTCTCCTCCTGACTAGAAAGGGACGGCTCAGGGACCATTCAGAAATGGGTGGCAGCCAAATGTGGGTGTCAGTCTCTGGGGACATCTGATGTTACTTGGTTACTCCCCAAGTCACCATAGGCAGAGGAAGAACAGAACCTCCATCTGAGGGGTTCTGGCTTGTGAAAATAACTCAACTTGTTTGGGGGGTGAACTTGAAAGTGTGCAGCCCAGATGTAACGTTTAAGATCCATGCTGCCTGACACAGCTGTGCTCTCCAAGTTGCCTTTGGATTGAGTTGGGGCCACACCCACAGCTGCAGCCAAGTGGTGCTATTTGAAACTCCCCCAGGGCCAACTGCTGTGAAAAGAAGTGTATTACACAAAATAAAACAAAATGCCAGCTCATCTTCACAGTTTCATGGTCTGCCTTGGGGAAAAGAAAAGGAGTTTTAGTTTTCACCCCTTGTGCACCAAGTGCATTGTCCTGAGGCCAGTTGTGGAAAGCTCTGGAAAGTTCTTTGTTATGCTGTTGACTCACAATCTGACCGTGGACCTAACATTTAACTTGACCAGCCTCCACTTCTCTTTTCGGGAAACGGGGAGAATGATTGCCATTTACCTCACGGGGATGCTATAAAGGGCTCTGGTGATGAGGCTAGATTCAAATGACATGCTCAATATAATCATTTCCTCCATCTTTTTTTTTTTTTTTTTTTTTTTTTTTTTGTGGTACGCGGGCCTCTCACTGTCGTGGTCTCTCCCGTTGCGGAGCACAGGCTCCGGACGCGCAGGCTCAGCGGCCATGGCTCACGGGCCCAGCCGCTCCGCGGCATGTGGGATCCTCCCGGACCGGGGCACGAACCCGTGACCCCTGCATCAGCAGGCGGATTCTCAACCACTGCGCCACCAGGGAAGCCCTCCTCCATCATTTTAAACAAAGGTAGCTGAGTTTGGGCCAAGTGTTTGCCCTGATATTAACTTTAGGAAGGTCATTTAACAGGATGTCTGGTTTTCAAGAGCAGGTTTGAAGAGAAAAAGATGTACCTGGAAGCCTCTATAAATATTGGAATATTGAGGTAAATGTTTTTCTATTCTTAGTACAACACAGATAAGAGACAGTGAAAGAATCTTGTCAAATGAAGCATCAGAACAAGTGCACTGAAGATAAGTTCTCACCCCATAATATTTAGCATATGGGTTAAATGCTACTTCTTTAGTGTTAAGGGGAAAACAACCCCCGTGTCCCTATATTATCTCTCAGGCCCTTGCTATACTGAATTAGACTCTTTGAACCTAGAAAAACAACGAATTTGTACTCTACAAAGGAGAATCCAGCCTGTTAGTGGGTATGAGAGTGTTTCTATGGTAATCAAACATCTGAAAGAAACATGAACTAATTTGATCAACCAGATTGTTTGTCTACACAATAGTAAGCATTAAGATGTTTCCCTGTATGTGGATACTTGGTGTCGTATAGATGAAACACTTGGATGGATAATTGAGATTCTTTTCTCTTTTCCTTCAGATATGTGTGATATACTGAAACAGGTGAAGAGGTATTTAGTTCAAAGGTCAGAGGGAGGAAACAAAGAAACAGGAGACAAGAAAGTAAATAAAAGCAAGAACAAGGACTTCCTCTGTGGGATCACAGCCCCCTGGGTGCACAAGCAGAAGGCACCTTTGTATGAAGAAAAAGGCGCTGCTTCCTTATGACAGCAACCCCATTCTAGCGTGTGTGACTTGGCTGTCAGAGAATGGATTACCTCCATTCTTCCCTCAGCGAGAAGCTTTTGTGCAGTGTGCTAACCATATAACTGTACATGGTGGCCCTGGAAAGTCATCAAAAAGAGTAGGAGAAATGTTCATAAGAATGTAGAAATGGATATGAAGAAAGAGGGACAGAGTTTTACTTTGTTGACAGGCTTCCCCAAGGAATGTACACAATCCAGAGGAAACTCCTGCTAATGTCTCTGTTTGACCCAACCAGAAAAATATTTGCCTTGTTTCCCTCAAGTGTGAGTACCATCCATTTATTTATTTATATATTTATTTTTTAATGTTTTAAACATCTTTATTGGAGTATAATTGCTTTACAATGGTGTGTTAGTTTCTGCTTTATAACAAAGTGGATCAGTTATACATATACACATTTTCCCATATCTCCTCCCTCTTGTGTCTCCCTCCCTCCCACCCTCCCTATCCCACCCCTCTAGGTGGTCACAAAGCACTGAGCTGATCTCCCTGTGCTATGCGGCTGCTTCCCACTAGCTATCTATTTTACGTTTGGTAGTGTATATATGTCCATGCCACTCTCTCACTTTGTCCCAGCTTACCCTTCCCCCTCCCCGCATCAAGTCCATTCTCTAGTAGGTCTGTGTCTTTATTCCCGTCTTATCCCTAGGTTCTTCATGACATTTTTTCCCCCCTTAGATTCCATATATATGTGTTAGCATACGGTATTTGTCTTTCTCTTTTTATTTTTAACTTAAGGAAAGGCTCACTGTTAATTCCAGTCATGTATTTAGTGCCTTTTCTATTTGGTGCTGTGTCTGTCAAGTTTTCACTTCCCTGGAATTGTGACTCTCCATCTCTGTTGTCCCCACCCTCCTCTCCCTTCTGTAACACAAATGCCTTTTTAAATTTTTGCTAGTTTAATTAGCGCGTGAATTCATTTTGATTGATGAATTGATGTGGCTTATTGGCATGAAGATTTTCCTTCCCTCCCAACACTGTATGTAATAGAAACAGCTTGTGTGAGGGTGACACCTTCTTTGATGCTGCAGACATTTTGTTTGATGCGGAAAGGCCAGCCATTCAGCTGTGATGCTCTGGTCTCCGGGGAGATAGTTTTTCACTGCTGCTGGTGGAGTGGGGGGAGGTTGGTGGGGAATAGGAGGAGAGAGCGGTCTGGAAAATTATGGCTGAGAAACAACTTAGCTAAGGATTTAATGTTTATATTTTATTGGACTGATTTTGAAATAGTCATTGTTCACACCCTGGACCCAGGAGGGAAGGAGACCTTGACTTTCTGCCATCAGTAGTAAGGCATTGTGAATTAGTGCAGCCAGTTGAAAATTTCCACCTCTTGCCAAAGAATTAAGCTGAAATTAGCACACAGTTGGTAACGATTTGATTTCTGGTTTCACTTTAATCAGTGAGGATTAATGGCTAAAATTTTTATTTCTAATCTCTCTTTAGCCTGACTAACAAAAGCTGTCACTTTCTTGAAAACTGCTAAATGAAGAGGGATTTATAAGCTTTCTGAGGGAATAAAAGCTAAAGTGCTAAGGCCCACTTTTCAGACCATAAAATTTTCAAATTCCCCCAATAGTCCCTAATATACTGCTGGAAGAGCTGACTGCTGCTGGGTTCAGTAATGTTTATTGCTGGACAAAGATGGTGGAAGGACTTGAGTGCATTCTTAATTGTTTCAAAACTCTAGATGAAACGTAATAATCTTCCTGGAGAAAATTAATATTACAGAACAGAGTAGGAAGTAGGATTTGAATTATAAGTATAGCATTGCCTAGCTTATATATATATTTTTACCCCTTTTCCATTTCCTCTTGCCACCTGAGCTAGACCTTTCTGTGACCTGCCAATTGATCCACAGCAAAGTTGTGAAACTGGTGAAATCTGTCCCCACCCTACCAAGGTTTTCTCTAAGTGTCCTTTGAACAGTTTCTCATTGACTGCCACCCCCAGGGAGTGGACTAGAACCTTGGCCGGATGCTACAGCAGACATAGGAGGATGGACCTGCCTGCAGGAACCCACGGTGGCATCTGCTGCAGGGATGCCGTTGGGCATCAGCCTGCATCCTCTTCACAAGAAGCCGCCGGAAACATGCTTCCAGGTCTCAGTTCCAGGAAGTGTGATTCTCCTGACATCTGATTTGTTTTGGTCTTGTTGACATGCTGAATCTTAAAAATGACTCTGTTTCCCTTTTTATTTTGGCTTTTATGAAGCTTAGGAGCAAGTCTGTAGCATATGGTCCACATTCCTCTCAGATAATATGACTCTTGGAGTTAGTATATTCTAATCTAAAATTTTTATTCAGATTACGTCAATTTTTTTTTTTTGCGATATGCGGGTCTCTCACTGTTGTGGCCTCTCCCGTTGCGGAGCACAGGCTCTGGACATGCAGGCTCAGCGGCCATGGCTCACGGGCCCAGCCGTTCCGTGGCATGTGGAATCTTCCCAGACCGGGGCACGAACCCACGTCCCCTGCATCGGCAGGCGGACTCTCAACCACTGCGCCACCAGGGAAGCCCCAGATTACTTCAATTTTTTAAAGTACTTTTCTATTATATTACTGTAAGCCACCTCAAAGCTTGGTAGAAATGAGGCAGAGGATTAAAATAAATAAAATAAAAATTTAAAAATGCCTAAACCTCTCACCATCACCCAAGCAAAACCCCTTTCATCCTTCTGCTTCCGGTTTCACCAAAGTTTGAATTTTAAAAACTTTATTTCTTTTCCTCATCAAGAGTGCCCCTGGGGGCTTCCCTGGTGGTCCAGTTGTTAAGAATCCGCCTTCCATTGCAGGGGACGTGGGTTCGATCCCTGGCTGGGGAACTAAGATTCCACATGCCACAGGACAACTAAGTCCGCTCGCTGCACCTACTGAGCCCAGGCACTGTAGAGCCTGTGCGCCACCACTAGAGAGAAGTCTTAGCGCCAAAACGAAGATCTCATGTGCTGCAACTAAGACCCGACGGAGCCAAATAAATAAATAGATAGATAAATAAATAATTTAATTTAATTTTTTTAAAAAGAGAAGAGTGCCCCTGAAATTTATTTTAATCTGGTTTCATCTGTATAAAAATGTTCTCAGTTGGAACTTGGCTGACTGTATCCCCAAAAGTAATTGTTTCTGGGTCTCCACCCTCAAAGGATGGCCTCAATCCTTCATGGGACCACTTTGCTTTTGGAATTTAAAGAGATTAAAACTTAGGGAATTAGACATTCAGTTTACACTAATAGAGTCACTCGGCAAAGAGTGTAATAGGTGTTGTTAGAGAATGGTTGTGTTTGCCTTCCGTGGTTTCTCCCTGGGTTTATGGTTTCAAGGAGCTGTTTATAATTAAAAGGAAAGCAGCTGCTGTAGCAGTTCACAGTGAGACAAAGAACCAGAAAGCAGTCCTTATTTCATTTCATTTTATTTTATTTCATTTCACAAAGACAGCACTTAGGCTTTGATTTTCACTGTTGCCCACTATCAGTTATTTGTTTCCCAGACATGCTCTAGATAGCTACAACCCATTTGTAAGTCACTTATTTTGTGCATTATGGTCTAATGTCTGGCAAAGTATTTCCAAGTTGCCTATTATTGTAAAAGTTAAGAACTCTGACAGAGATATTAGGAATCATAATGATACAATATTTATGAGGCAAACTACCAGATAATATCTAGTGATGGAAAAGAGCTAGCAAGCACTTTCAAAATAAGTTTGCTATTAGTCAGCCATTGTTAACTCATGTAGAGGTAGAAACAAGTCAGACATCCAAGATTAATTTCTAAGCACTTGCTGTGCATCTTTGGGGAACACACCTAACCTTTCTGGATTCCAGAGTCCAAGGAGGCCAGTTAAAATGACATGGGCATTTTAAGGTTGTTTAGTATTCTGAATTAGGATAATTAACAGCAGATGGCAGATTCTTTTGCTGTTGACTGAGGTGCTAATAAGAATATTGCCCAGAGGGGAGGACCTTTCTTGAGTGGCCCACAGGATCCCCTGTTTCTCTTCCTTCTCTTTAAAAGCATTAGCAAGTAAAAAAGGACAGGTCTGGACAGAAGAGAGGCACGGATTCCATCTTATTCTCCCTCAATTTTCCCACCTCTCAACTACCACCTTTTATATGTGTTTTTTTTGGGGGGGGGCCATTAGGGGTGAAAAATTTGGTTCCAATGACCCCCACCCATGTTATTTATTTATTTATTTATTTATTTATATCATGGAAGCCCCTGTAGAGAAGAACTTTGCAATAGTAAAATTCTGGCCTTCAAGGTGTGAAATCATGCCATAAAAATTGTAGAAATCTCCAAACTATAGCACTGTGACCATGGCCTCTGTGTAAATTTGACTCCTAGCTTTCAGGGTAAGGACTATCTCTTGCAAAATTTTGCCTATCCCCGTCGTCCTCTCTGGTTAAGTAGCAATATTTGTTTCGAGTATTGCAGCTTCCCGTTGCCTGAGAGTTCTGTCAAGAGGAAAAACGATAATTGTTATAACCGAAGTTATTGCATTTTTGTGACACTAGCAAAATTACTTGCAGAATAATCAAAACTAAGAAGGGAAAGAGATACTTTGCAGTCACAGATCCCACCCCGCTCCACATAAAATTTTTCAATTGCAATGCGATGTCCTCATAGTAATTTGGCAGCAAAATCTCTGAGATTTTTATGTTGCATTTTTCCCACACCGTGAACCCAGGGAATGTGGGGAGACTTCAACTTAAGTAAAAGGACTCCTCTACTCAGGCTCCATCCTCTCGCCCCTCCTCTTGCCCAGTGCTGCAGGCATCGAGTTTTATATGTTAAGGAACCCAGGAGACTGAGAGTTTCCAGTGAGGTTGCCTAGATGATAGATGTACAGAGACCATCCCTCTCCATTTTCCTCTTCTCTGTGCTGGGTTAATTCTGTCTCGGGGCACATGTTACTCTGCTAGTCACTGAGACAAGCTGCAGGCCCCAGACACCCTAGCTTACTTCTGGACATACAGAAACAGGAGGGGGACACGATGGCCTCTCAGCTTCATCAGGAAGTATGCAGTGTATGGTGTGAGGTTTGAAGTGTGCTCTGGAAGAACTCAGGGCGAGGGCTAGTTACCACAGAGAGAGGAATTACACCACAGCTGGAAGCGGTCAAATGATTCCTTCCTGCAGATGTTGGCACAGGGTGCTGCCTAGATTCCTCTGATGGGAAGTGAGGATAGCTGTAACCAACCAACATGTCCTGGAACCCACAGTCTCCTTGGATTTAACTTGAACATCTTGGGGATTTTTAGTTATGAAGATTTGTCCTTTCTACAGTTGATGATGGCCCCAGCCACCAAGGTCGCTGGAGCATCTGAATCTATTTCCTGAGCACCATTGCATGGCAATTGTGAACATGGACTCAGAGCCAAATGTCACAAATGTGAATTCTGGAACTGGGAGGTGAGGTCAAACTACGTGGTGTGAGAGTGAGGGAGGAGTAGCTCCCCAAAAGAAAAACTGGGGTGTCCCAGAGAGGAAGGAGTAGCAGCTCTGGAGTAAGTTAGACCAGTTCTACCACAGTATAGCGCTGTAGACTTGACCACATTCTAGAGCCTCTGTACACTTCAACCACTAAATAGGGTTAGTAGTATCTTTTGGCGTGTGTTCTTGAAAGGACTCAATGAGATTAAATTGTAAAACTGTGTGTAAAGTATTGGGGACATAGCAGGCTCATAAAAAGGAATTTAAAAACTTAGATCTAGCCTATTTATTGCTCTCTCTTTGTATTAGGCATTCTCTAAGGTTCTTTTGACTTGGTTACTCTTTTTATCATTCCCTTAGCCCCTGAGTTTTCCTAAACTCAACATAAAGAACGCCTTCTAGTTACAGCTTTGAATCTGGCCTTCTGTATCCCCTGGGAATGAAACTGTTTTTTGTATGTGTTTATCGTAGTGGTCATGATTATTAATTTGTCATCAAAAGAAAGTGTATCCTTAATCAGTTAGTTTCTGCATCTCATCTCACACATTTCTAGAATCAAAGCTCTGAAATGCAGAACTCAGCCTGCTAGTGAAGCAGGCTTTTTACTTTGTGCAGCTCATGCAAAAAATGTTCCCTGCGACCTGCCTCCCTAATAATTCTTGAAGGTTGAACTTATGCTCAGATAGTTACATCTGGTTCTACAGTTAACAAATGGGTCAGAAGGAAAAGAAGGAGTGAAAAAAACCATTCACCACCCCCCCCAGTTTTTTCTCAGTGTGAAGTCATTTGCTTTTCTTTCTAGCCCATACCAAGTCTTCAGAAGTTGAGCCAGGCAGATGGTGAGGTTACAGCTTGGGCAAAATGTGTTCTAATGTTATCAGCTTTCAAGGAGCACATGGAGCATAGAGGAAAGATGGTTTGTGGTATTTTTGTTTATTAAATTTGATGGTTGGATTATGACATTTATATTTATTAAATGTACAGAATCTCATCCATCACTGTGGACAGTCAGAACATGTCCTCTGCGGTTGGCATAGCCTGTCTCTTCCTGCAAAGAGATCTAACATTTATTCTTATTTGGGAGACTAAGAAGAAGTGGAAAAAAAAGGAGATCCACCCTCAGTGCCACCACCCTGGGGAAATGGGAGTATGAGATAAGTGTGATTGTGTTTGATTCTGTCATGTTAAAAAACATTTTCCTTGTTTGGGTTGTGAGTCGGTTTGATGGGCTGTGGAGGGAATACTCAGTGGCAGGGGAGCGGTGTAGCCAATGAACCCAACACAGGAAAAATATATAGAAAGAGGGCTCTCAGCTTTGCCCCATTAACATCCTGGCATCGGCTATTGTTGAAATAATGTCGCGATGGCTTTGTCTAGTGGCTAGAGCACTTCAGCAGCCAGGCGTCTTCTTTATGCTCTGGATTTTATTACCTACCAGATGTGGGCCTCTTGGATGTTTTATTAGAGCACCAGGTGAGCTGATGAAAGGACAGCACTCCAACTGCCTTTCAAATGACGCTGGGTTCACTTGAGCTTTGTTTACATGTAAGGGGAGACAAGGGCTGGCAAGGCTTAGGGACAAGAAGGCACTACCCGCCATAAAGTTTCTCGGTGGATCTTAAGGTGAAAGAGACGGTATGCTTGCTTAAGGTTTATGGACCTTTTCCAGAGTATAACTTAAAGATGTTTTTATAGCCAATGTGCAAATGAATGAACCCAAATGTGGCTGGGTTCAATCTCTTCAGCCACATAAGATTCCAAAAATAAAAGGTTCATTTTGGTGTGAGCAAACCCAGTACATTTGGAAACCAGTTAACCCGACGTATTGCCTGCACAGCCTGGAAACCTTTGAATTATAAGTATTTAAGTTACTAACCTGGCGAAGAGATTAAGTTCTTTTCCTTACCCCATCCCACCTCCTTGCCCTCCCTTTTAGGGCTAATGATCGGTTCTAACTTCAATCGTTAGTGTCCTAGATGACATTTTCTAAAGCAGCAGCCCACGTGCAGCTGCTGTGTCTAAGGGATGTTTCAAGCAGTACCGAGCATTTATGTAGGCTTCACACAGATATTGACTGCCAGGTACTGCCTTCTTTTAGGTTTACTTAGGGCTTGGGAAATAGTTTACAAGAGTCCCATATACTAACCTCATTCTTTTTTAAAATTGGGACAATAACTGTGCATAGTACTCTAAGTCATTAATCGAGCATCTTTTGGGTACAGCTCTAGTCTATGTATTATGAGGGCTATTAAACAAAGGTAAATGGCGGTTTATCTCTAGAGAGTTTAAACAAAACATACCAAAAGCCAGACCTCTATGAAGAGGCACAATTTCCTGCTAGATAATGTGTGTGTGTGTGCATCAGATTACATAAATGGACTGTAAACATTTCCAGGGGCGGGAGAGAGTGCAGGTCCTGGGTGTTAACAAGGCAAAGGTCATGAGTGCACTCCCCACATGGTCCAGTTGGCTCTGTTCCATCCCACTGTCACAGAGGCCCCCTTGGAGGTAATCCACCCTGACTATTCCGTAGTTCACATGAGTGAAGCCAGGTCTCACTTATGGCAGGGAGGATGGATACTCTAAGTCTTCTTTGTCTCTTCTTGACTAAAAGCAATTCTATGCAAGATATTATAATTTTAATTCTACACACAATATAGTTACTGCAATTCTCATCTGCTACTTGAATGAATGAATATTTGTGAGCACATACTATATGCAAGACTATATATAATATACATAAAATACATTATATATATAATACATAAAAATATATAAAATATATATTTTATATACATTCTGTATATATTCCTCATTTGATTCTCACAACAACTTTCTGTGGTAGGGATTTAGGACCATCATTTAACTGCTAAAAAATCTAAAGATCAGAGCCTGGTATGTAGTAGATGCTTAATAAATATGTGTTAATGACTAAATGAATGAAACTCAGATTAAAAACCTTGCTTTTGCTCATGGTCGTAAAGCAAGTAAGAGGCAATGCTTGGAACCCAATTCACATGGCTCCAAAGCTTGCTCTTTTCTTAACAGTGCACGTGAGAGACAACACAGTTAGGTCACTGCCCAGTCCTTAGGTGGTTGTGGTTCAGGAAAGAGTAGCACACCTGAGAAGATGTCTCCATCTCTGCACCTAAGGGCTGTGTTGCAGACACAGCCATAGCTGTGGATCTCCCAGCTTTTCCTTCTTTGTGCTTTGGAACCCCAGCTATGGAACAGAAAACAGAAGAGTATTGGGCTTGGAGCTGCTCGTCTCCCTGGAAAGATGTGCAGCCAATGCAAGGTGTGAGGACCAGTGGTGCTGAGGGCGTGGCAGCAGAGGTAAGCGTCCTAGACCCAGAAGCAATCCTGAAATCTTTGATCTGTGTTTGCCTCTGGTAGTCACTAGACCCCTGAAAAACAGATTTCAGGGTTCCATAGGTTGAAACAACCAATTCCACACTCAGGAGAGAACTGCTCTTTTATTGCCCCAATTAACTGCTTTATTTGTTTATAAATTCTTCCCTTTTCTGTTTTATGATGCAGTTGTGGTGTGTTTAATGGAACTGAAAGATTAAAACTGGCAAGATGACTGCATGTTACGTTTCCAAAGCTAATAAATGGTGCGAATCCAGAATGTTTGTGGCCCTTTCCAAAAATATTTGGTTTCTCTAAAAAGCAACAGCTGTTGGGAAATGGATGGAAGTTTTTACTGTAGTGTGTATAGCATTCTATTTAATGCTTTTATTCCTTTGGGGAATTTGCCTGCCTGATAACAGATAAAACAGGGACTTAGTAAAATATAAAAACTCATGATGTTAAGATCAGCAAGTTGGATGTTAAATTTAAAGTCACACAAGAAAACCAAGACTCTCTTTCTAAAAATACTTTTTGCTGAGTGGAAATTTTTTGCTCCTGTGAAAATAGGTGTAAGTTTTAAAAAAATCACTTTTCACTAATATTTCTATTGTATTTTTCAGTTTACAAAGCACACATATATTTAAAATTTGGATTTCACAATTCTTGATATTCTAGAGTGTGCATCCCATTGCTTTTTTTAAAAAATAAATTTATTTATTTGTTTGTTTGTTTATTTTTGGCTGTGTTGGGTCTTCGTTGCTGCCCGCAGGCTTTCTCCAGTTGCGGCGAGCAGGGGCTACACTATGTTGTGGTGTGCAGGCTTTTCATTGCGGTGGCTTCTCTTGTTGCTCATTTTGCGGAGCAGGGGATCTAGAGCATGTGCGGGCTCAGTAGTTGTGGCGTGTGGGCTCAGTAGTTGAGGCACGTGGGCTCTAGGGCACACAGGCTTCAGCAGTTGTGTCTCACGGGCTCTAGAGTGCAGGCTCAGTAGTTGCTCCACATGGGCTTAGTTGCTCCATGGTATGTGGGATCTTCCCAGACCAGGGCTCGAACCCGTGTCCCCTGCATCAGCAGGCGGACTCTCAACCACTGCGCCACCAGGGAAGCTCCATTTGTCTGATTTTTTTTTTTTTTTTTTTGCGGTATTTGGTCCTCTCACTGTTGTGGCCTCTCCCGTTGCGGAGCACAAGCTCCGGACGCGCAGGCCTAGCGGCCATGGCTCACGGGCCCAGCCGCTCCGCAGCATGTGGGATCTTCTCGGACCGGGGCGCAAACCCGTGTCCCCTGCATCGGCAGGCGGATTCTCAACCACTGCGCCACCAGGGAAGCCCCATCCCATTGCTTTTTAGAAACAAACACAACAGTATGAGGCTGGTATCCCAAAGGCTGTCACCCCTGCTTTTGGCAAGCTGCTAAAATCCTAAGTCTGGAGTGGGGCTCAGCAATCTGACTTTTTAACAGGGCCCTAGGTGATTCTGACACAGGTGGTCTATAGACTTCATTTTGAGAATCCCAGGCTAACAAGGCAGAAGGTTCACAGGAGACAATTCTGCTTAGTTGACAGGCAGAGAAATCACACTCCAGCTCAGCTCTGCTCCACCCCGCTTTGTGCTCTATTAAATGGACTTAATCTCACCCCTGAGTTGCAGGTTTTGCCTCCACTTGTTGCTTCTGATCCTCTGCAGGGCGGCCGCCCCACATATCTGCACCGTCAGCTGATTAGCCCCTGCCTTGGCTCCCGATGGCATCAGTGGTCACCAGGGAAAGGGACAGACATGATGTGCTCCAGTGGAAAGGGAGCTGGACTCTAAGTGAGGAAGTTTAGTGCTTTGAGGTTTTTTTTTTTTTTTTTTTGGTGGTACGCGGGCCTCTCACTGCTGTGGCCTCTCCCATTGCGGAGCACAGGCTCCGGACGCGCAGGCTCAGCGGCCATGGCTCACGGGCCCAGCCGCTCTGCGGCATGCGGGATCCTCCCGGACCGGGGCACGAACCCGCGTCCCCTGCATCGGCAGGCGGATTCTCAACCACTGCGCCACCAGGGAAGCCCGTGCTTTGAGTTTTATGTGTGAACCCTGCCACTCCTTTGCCATGTGAGAGATTGAAGGATTGGTGAGAAAAAAGAGGAAAAGAGAGAAATAAGGGTAAGATAATGAAATTCTATCTTTCCTTACTTTATGATTTCTACAGAGCTTTCTGTCCATCGAAGAGCTTCTAGAAAAGATAGATGTGAGCTGAAAGGTCCTAAGCACAAAAGGGAGAGATGGAGGACAAATGGGGGAGTGGATGAAACCATAAGAGGCAAGGAAACATGCATGGGTTACACAAAGTGGTGCGTCTCATCCTGAGATTCTCTATGGCAGGGGGAGAAAATGGTGATGCCCTCAGCTCCTAGAGGAGAAAAATTGTAATATCAGATAATGGTAGATTGTCAGAAGTACAGGGAATATTCAGAACCGATTATGAAATGTAAGTCCAGAACTGTTTGGTCTGTAGCAATTTAACATTTTGCACAATTTTTACTATCATGGAAAATAAGAACCAAGAGCTACCATATAACCTTTCTCCCACCCTCTCTCCGCTCCTCACTTGATTCGTGCTATGCCTCCCAACACTGGTTTCTCTTAAAAAACCTTTCTAGTTGTTCTGGCATGAGTTAGAAAGCGGTGAGCTGGGCTCCAGGCCCTGTGCCTGCCTCCTGGGCTTGACTGCCAGCTTGTCAGGGTGACTTCGGAAGGCTCGGCTCACAGCTTTGGGTTCCAGTTTCCTCATCTGTAAAAACAAGAGGCCGAGATGGTAATCTCTACACCCCTTCTCTGTCTAACAGTCTGGATTCCCTTAACATATTCAGGGTACTTTCTAAAGAACTTGCTAACCTTTTCCTGAAAGACAAAATAAAAGGCCACTCTTCAGAGCAAGTGTGACTTTTACTAGACATAAGGATAATTTCCCTAACAGTAAATAGACTGAAAGGTTTGGTCTCTATTAGTCTGCAAGGGCTGCCGTAAAAAAGGTCCACTGAGTGGGTCGTTTAGACAGAAATTTCTTGTCTCATAATTCTGAAGGCTAGAAGTCCGAGGTCAAAGTGTCACAGAGTTGATTTCTTCTGAGGCCTCTCTCCTTGGTTTGGAGATGGTCATCTGCCCACTATGTCTTCACATGGTCTTCCTACTCTGTGTGTTTGTTTCCTAATCTTTTCTTATAAGAACACTAGTCAGATTAGGACTCACTCTAATCACCTCATTTGAATTTAATTACCTCTTTAAAGATCCTTTCTCCAAATACAGTCACACTGTAGGTCCTGGGGTTAGGATTTCAACATATGAATTTGGGGTGAGGCACAATTCAGCCTATAACAATCCCCAAGTCGGGCAGTCTTTTGGAGTGTGGAAAACATCTTATGCCTCAGCTTGCTTGGGTAAAGCCCCAGATTAGAGGAGCAAAGAGGAGGATTAGATGAACTCTTGAAGACCTCACCAATTCTAGGGGTTTGGGATATTGTGTAAAGCTCCTCAAACCCAACATCTCATCGCCGGGAACACGAACGAGAAAGGGGTGCAAAGAGCAGAGCTGCAGGAAAATAAAAGAGCAGATGACTTGTACTTCAGGGAAAGCCAAGATGGAAAAGAGCTCTGAAGCATTTGCATTTGGGGCAGTTTCATTCCATCATAAGGGCAGGGGTACTTTATCACACAGCTATTTGTTTGATCTGTGCCTGAAGGTGAACTTTTAGAGAGGATAAGAGTCTATTTCACATAAATCCCACTTTTAGTAAACGAAAGGCAGGATCCTGCTGAGGACAAAGGAAAAATTCATGATGCAATTCCACATATCCTCATGGGTGTCTTTTTATGGCTAAGAAGGGGGAAGAAGAATTCCTTTCCAATGTCACTGTGAAAGCATACTTACAGATTACTCTTTCTGATTGTTTGGACAGTAAAAACAAGAAATGAGTCTCACATCACATATCTCTGGTTTTTATTGCCCCAATAACCTATTTGTCTTCTTAGGTACATTTTCAGCAGCACTGAGTACTCAGAAGAGAAAGAACGCATAGGTTCTGATGCTCAGGCCTGCATCCCCCCCTATGGCTGCTCATGGCCAACAGTCCACTGATGGTCAATCACCACCTTTGTTTTCCCTTTGGGAGAAGATGTCCATGGTATTCACAGTGAATTACTCAGACTCTCAAGGCCAGCCACCAACATCTGCAGAAAGTTATACATCTTCCTCAAGAAACCATCGCTCCCTGCAATGAAATCCATTTCTTTAATAACTAAAATAGCCTTCTGTATCCAGCCTTACACACACACACACACACACACACACACACACACACACACACCGGTTTAGATGGTTATCTTTTTTTTTTTTTTTTTGTGGTACGCGGGCCTCTCACTGTTGTGGCCCCTCCCGTTGCGGAGCACGGGCTCCGGACGCGCAGGCTCAGCGGCCATGGCTCACGGGCCCAGCCGCTCCGCGGCACGTGGGATCCTCCCGGACCGGGGCACGAACCCGTGTCTCCTGCATCGGCAGGCGGACTCTCAACCACTGCGCCACCAGGGAAGCCCTAGATGGTTATCTTTGACATTAGCTTATTTGTAGGTCATTAACTTCTGGAAACTATTTCTTAACCACATTTTCAGCTCACACTAGTGAGGAGTCACAGGCTCTATATTAGTTTTCTATCGCCGCTGTAACAAATTACCACAAACGTAGCAGCTTAAACAACACAAATTTATCTTCTTACAATTCTGTAGGTCATCAGTCCAACACAGTTCTCACTGGATGAAAATCAAGGTGTTGGCAGGGTTAGGGGAGAATCCTTCCCTTTCCTGCTTCTAGAGGCTGCCCACATTTCTTGGCTCATACCCCCCCACTCCTCCCTCTTCAAAGCCAGAAAGGCTTGTATCTCTCTGACTACTTCCTCTGCAGTCACACCGTCCGCACCTCTGACTTCCTCTTCTACTTTTAAGGAGATTGGGTCCACCTTCATAATCCAGGGTACTCTCCCCATTTCAAGGTCCTTAACCTTAGTGACATTTGCAAAAATCCCTTTTGCCGACTAAGGTTACATAGTCACAGGTTCTGGGGATTAGGATGTGGACATCTCGGAGGGCCATTATTCTGCCTACCAAAATGTAGCTGCTCATTTTGATCTCTTCATTTGCAAAATCACAGAAAAGGATGCATGCCATTTCAAGGCAGAGATTCTTTTTCTGGAGCAACCCAGTTTTCTTTATCTGTCTGCTCAGGGTGCACTGGTGTTTCTTTTAAATCATAGGGAGATGAGGAGGGGCCTACATTTAGAGCTCACAAGGGAGGGGTGTAGGGTCTGTCAGGAGGTCTCTTCCTGACCACCCAACCATGCAAACTAGTGGAAAGCTTGATGCCACTTTGGTTAGTCATGACCTCTGTTGTAAACCAAACATGAACATGTAATATTTATATGCATTTATTTAGGCAAAGCCTTACCTGAGCCCCCTTGGCCTGCTATGACTGTTCGGGTGTCTCTTGGGTCTTGCATCACACAGTCAGAACTCCTCCCTCAGAATGCTCTTCGTGCTGCATTGTGTTTGCCTGTGTTCTCATCTGTTGACGCAGGACAACTTGGAAGGTGAGAACTCTAACTTGTTTCTGTCGTGCTCTCAATACCTAGCACAAGGACCTGGTGCACGAGCAGTGTAATAAACGCTTGTTGAATTAATGATAACTCTACATAAAAGCTCCTACTCATAGCTTTTCAAGCCCAGCCTCTGATGTAAGTGGATGGCCTGGCAGACATACTAGAGATAGAGTAGAAATCTGAAGACAATTAATTTTTCCAGTTTTAATATTGGATTAAATTGGGGAAATTCAGGGAGTTGTTGTTGGTTCTTTTTTATTTATTTATTTTTTATTTTTTAAAAAATTTTTTTCTGTATGCGGGCCTCTCACTGTTGTGGCCTCTCCCTTTGCGGAGCACAGGCTCCAGATGTGCAGGCTCAGCGGCCATGGCTCATGGGCCCAGCCGCTCAGTGGCATGTGGGATCTTCCCAGACCGGGGCACGAACCCTCGTCCCCTGCATTGACAGGCAGACTCTCAACCACTGCGCCACCAGGGAAGCCCCGTTGGTTCTTTTTTTAAAAATAAACTAATCAGGCAGAAAAACTATATATATTTAATAATTAAATTTCCAACACAATATTAAAACCTACCAGTGGTGAACCAGGGATGTAATGTAGTATTCAGGAAAGCACTCTGATCTAGGAAATAGAATACTTGAGTTCTGTTTAAGTAGCTGGGTAATTTGGGACAAGTCAGTTGCTATTTCTGGGATCCTGTCCTTATCGCTAAATGATTCTATTTGACACAACATAAGCAATAGCCAAGGGCCTTTTCAAGACCGAAATGCTGTCATTTCCATGGTCTTCTTATTCTAATGTGATGTGACTCAGTCTTTCCCAAAGTATAGAATGGGGAATGTGGATCACTGGGGAAATGTAACATGATTTTAGGGGGTACATGAATTAATATTTCTAATTTTAACAATTTATTGAATGGACTGAACATCATAAGGTACAATCAGGAAACAGCATTGTTTTGGTTCCTTGCCACCTTCCCACTTGCTCTGTCATATCTTCATCCTGCTTCTGGATAACATTCTAGGCCAGTTTCATAACTTTTCTAATCACTTTTGGGTAATTAGTTTTTCTCATTGACAGATGAAAAAAGTCTCATGTTCAGGTATTGAGAATACTAGTAAAATGAAAATCAACATTTTAATCTTTTATCCAATTCAGAGTTTCTCCCCTCTACCATCTGACCCCTGATACTGAAGACCAATGGTAGGAAAAGGGAGTGATATTTAATTTTGCTTTCCTTGCTTCACAGATTCCAATTCACAATGTTGCCTCTGGTTCTCTCAGAGTCAAAACCAGGAGGAAGATTAGATGAAAACAGAAAGAATGGCTTGCCTGGAGCTGTTGTAAGCTTATGGTCATTGCCTTCCTTGAGACAGAGGCTGGCTCTCTCTGGAAGTGTTTTTATGGTTCCTTTGGAGCTGCTTCCACCATTCTACTAAAGACCACTCCCCAATGAGCTAGTGGACTCTCTGACTTTGTATGATACCCCATTTGGATCCTATCTTTTGACAAGTTATCTCAAACAGCCTTTTTCTGCTGGGGTTCTGACCCCAGCATATAGATCTTAGGCAGTATCCTTTCAAGATGGCACTAACCCCTCCATCTTCTGGGGCATCATCCACGTGGCTCATAGGAGCTCACATACCTTGCTCTGTCTGTCATTTACAGAAGTGTATCTTGTTCCACTGGCCCTCTCTCCTAACCCCTTTCCCTCTGACTTCTTCAGTCCCACAAACTCCAGGAAACAGAATCTGGGCTTCTCCCAAGAATTTGCTAAAGACTTGGAGCTGCCCAAGGCTTGCCTCCAGCTGGGGAGTAAGAGGCCATCCCCCATGTCTGGCAAGTATCATCAGTCTCTGTGAGTGGTTTTCTTGAGGCCCCCTTACTTTGCTCAAGGTGGAGGGGCAAGAACCCACAGGAAAGAAAAGAAGACACCATAGTTTTCTCTATTCCAGTGAAGTATTCTCCTCCTGATGAATCTTCAACCATCTCTCGATAGTCTTAAAGGACCAGCTTGGCCACCTGTGAGTACCTTGCTTTAGACTGCTGGGGTACTGCTCATCACTTTTTTAAAGCTTTGAAACTTTACCTAAAATTCTAAGACGGCAGAAAAAGTCCCCTTTCACATCTTGTTATGTATGTATGTTACTATGGATCAGAATTGTATATAACTTATCAAATCTGTGGTTTTGTAGACATTATTGTTTAGGATTAGAATAGAGACAAAAAGTAGAAAGCTTAAAGAAAAATGGAATGAATGATAGCATTTGGCTCATGGATATGGCAAAAACCATCACAGTGATATTTCCTGGCTGTCATGTTAAGCAGAATATAAGGCTGAGACAGTAATTCTCCCCCTTTCCTGCCTGTGACAAAAACAATGCTTACTGAGGACTGAAGACCAAATATTTAGTCTATTGTAGCTAACATACAATGGGACATTTCCTTCATTAGTTTCAGAGTCAATGCTTCCAAGGTTCTTGTTAAAAGTGAAAAGATGCTCATTTCTAAGTTATAAGAGAATAATCTGTTTATCAGGATGAGGAATTATCATAAAATATAAAATAAGTGCTAAATATGGTGGTCACATACAGAATTATAAAGACCTCTATAAATAATTTAACCATAGTTTTAAAAATTGATAAAAATGGTCTGTCTTTTTTCTTGATTATTTAAGGTAGTGTAAAGCAACATATTGAAAATATCAAGGAAAGAATTAAAAGCATGGATTTCCATGAAAAAGAGGTTTTATAGATGAAAGAGCATTAAATTTAGAATAAAAACTTCCAACTCTGCAATTTACCTACAGATAGTATGATCTTGGGCAAGTTCCTTAGCCTCCCTGACCCTGTCTTTGTAGAATCTTCCCTCAGAACCCTTCTGGAAGTGTTCAAGAATCAAGTAAGGTAATGTATGTGAAATGGAGAACAATCTATAGAGCACCGTACAGTGCTTTATCAGTCAATACATACTAGCTATTGTTTTTAAATTTTTTCATTGAGGTGTAATATACCTACAATAAAATATATCAATTTTAAGGTACACTTTGATGTGTTTTGACAAGTGTATATATAGTCATATCACTGACACCACAGTGATGTTATAGAACATTTCCCTTACCTCAAAGTATTCTATTGTGCCTTGTTGCCAACAATTCCTTCCCATATCCCTGGTTTAATCTTTTGTAGAATTTTATATAAATGAAATCATGCAGTGTGTAGTCTTTTGTGTCTGGCTTCTTTCAATTGGCATAATGCTTTCAATATTCATCCATGATGTTGCATTTATCAGTAGTTCCTTTTTATTGCTGACTAGTATTTCATTTTGTGGATACACAACATTTTGATTAGCCATTGACTAGTTGGTGGGCATTTGGTTGTTTCCAGTTTCTGGTTATTATGAACAAAGTTACTATTAACATTTGAGTATAAATCTTTGTATGGATATGTTTTCATTTTTGTTGGGTAAATACCTAAAAGTGAGGTTGCTGGGTTGTATAGTAAGTCCATGTTTAATTTAATAAGAAACTGCCAAATTGCTTTCCAAAGTGGCTGCATCATTTTGCATTTCCACTAGTAATGTATGAAATTCCCAGTTGTTCCACATCCTCAGTAACACTCAGTATTGTCAGTCTTTGTAATTTTGTTAATCTAGTGAGTGTGAAGTGATATCTCATTGTTTTGATTTGCATTTCTCTAATGATGAATGATGTTCATCATATTTTCATGACTATTTGTCATTTGTATACCTTCTTTGGTGAAGAATCTGCTCAAATCTTTGCCAGTTTTTAAAGTGGAGTTTGTTTTCTTATTATTGAGGTGTAAGAGTTCTTTTATATGTTCTAGATAAATGCCCCTTATAGATATGTGTTTGCAAATATTTTCTCCTGGTCTGTCACTTGCCTTTTTATTTTCTTCGTAGTGTCTTTTTTTTTTTTTTTTTTAAATTATTTATTTATTTTGCGCTGTGTTGGGTCTTCATTTCTTGTGCAAGGGCTTTCTCTAGTTGTGGCAGGCGGGGGCCACTCTTCATCGCGGTGCGCAGGCCTCTCACTGCTGTGGCCTCTCTTGTTGCAGAGCACAGGCTCGGGACGCGCAGGCTCAGTAGTTGTGGCTCACGGGCCCAGCTGCTCCGCGGCATGTGGGATCTTCCCAGACCAGGGCTCGAACCCGTGTCCCCTGCATTAGCAGGCGGACTCTCAACCACTGCGCCACCCCAGGGAAGCCCCGTAGTGTCTTTTGAAGTGTGAGAGTTTTTGTGTTGCTATCTTGTAGAAACAAGATGTGTTCCTCCCCACCAAATTTGATTTCGGTGTTGAGACTTTGATACAACACATGCACCAAGAAGGTATGAAAAGGTTTATTACTCAACAATGAGACTTTCTGGGGAGAGCAGGGCAGGCCCCTAAACAGGTCCAAAAATGGCTTGAGAAAGCAGGGAAAAGAGACTGGTTTTGTTTTTATTGTAGTTAGGGAATGGGGTTGGAGTGAGGTTTCCTTTGTATGAGAGCCAGGCCTTGCCTGTTTTGAACTTTGCAACAAAGGTGGGAGCACCTGGGCTTTTTTATCAGCTAGCCCAGATGTGGGGCAGAAGGGGAAGGTGGAACTGTGGGATTAGAAAGATGTCAGCAGTAAAAATGAAACATCAAAATGTCAGGCTCCTTATTACAGTTTAAATTTTTGTAAAGACTAATTTATCATAGTTTTCTTCTGTGGTTCATTTACTTTTGTGTTTCCTAAGAAATATTTTCATAATTTAAATAAAAAGCTTTTTCCTATATTTTCTTTTAGAAGTTTTTATAGCTTTAGATATTTCATTTAAGTCATCTGTTTTGAGTTAATTTCTGTACATGGTGTGAGGTAAGGGTCTAGGATTTTTTTTTTTCATATGATCAATTCTTCAACAACCTTTTTTATTGAAAAAGACTATCCTTTATCTGATTGAATTACCTTGGCACCTTTGTTGAAAATCAATAGGCTTTAGATATCAGGGTCTATTTCTGGACTCTCTATTCTATTTCATTGATCTATATGTCTCTATTCACTCCAATACCACACCATCTTTTCTACTATAGTTTTATAAGTCTTGAAATTGGGTAGTATAATTACTCCAAATTTGCTCTTCTTTTCCAAGTAACTCAACTGTCTAGATCTTCATTTGTACTTCCATATAAGTTTTAAAATCCATTTGTCAATTTCTACAAAAAGGCCTGTTGGGATTTGGTTGAAATTGCATTGAGTCAATAGATCAATCTAGGGAGAATTGACATCTTATCAGTATTGTGTCTTCTGATAAATGAACACAGTTCATTTCTCCATTTATCCAGGTCCATTTTTAATTTCTCTCAAAAAAGTTTTGTGATTTTGGGTATATAGGTTTTATCCACATTGTATTAATTTTTCCCTAAGATTTTTTAATATTTTTGATGCTATTGTAAATAATGTATGTTTTTTCAGTTTCAGTTTCCAATTGTGGAATTTTTGTTTCCAGCCAAGATGGAGTAACAAGGGGCTGGATATATTCTCTCGCTAAAACAACTAAAAAGCTGAACAAAATAGATAAAAGATTTCAAGTCATGGAACATCAGGCAACGAAAGGCAGTGATTTTTTAGTGATGGGAAAAAAAAAATAATGAGGCGAGCCCTATGATCGCCTAGCCTATCACCTGGAGAGTGTTTCCAGGCCACAGAAGAGAGGGCAGCAACTCAGGCAGAGCCCAGCAGTCTCTGGAGTTGAGAAAATAGAGGTAGGCATTCAGGGAGGCCAAGCTGGCTAGAGTTTGCAGGTCAGGGTACTAGAGAGAACAGAACTGCACTGAAAGAGAATTCAGAGGTCTGCAGAGAGTCCCCCAAATTCTTCAGCTGAATATGGATCAGTGCATGCTGGAGAGGAAACTACCAGAAGCCAGGGAAAGAATCACTCAAAAAGTTTAGAGTAAACAATACTTAGAGCCCACACAGAGCCAAGAATAGTTATTGTTCCTACCAGTGACAGTAGAAAAACCGCAAAAAATTCATAAGCTTTAGGTTAAATGCTGCTTTGGTTCTAACTAACAAAGCTTAACAGCAAGACTCAAATGGATCAAGAGTAAGTGTTTCCAAGTAATGTAAGTGCACCCCATAACTAAACTCAAGAATATTTGGGAATACAAAATCCAGCATTCAAGAAGGTAAAATTCACATTGTCTGGCATCCAATAAAAAAAAATCACTGGATATACAAAGAAGCAGAAAAGTGTGATCTAGAGTTCGGGGGAAATTTCATTCAATTGAAAATGACCCAGAAATGACTCAGATGATAGAATTAGTGGACAAGGACATTAAGAGAATTCCTATAACTATATTCCATATGTTTAAGAAACTAGAGGAAAGATGAAAAATGTTAGGTAGTGACATGAACAATATAAAAAAGACCTAAATTGAACTTCTAGTGATGAAAACTATGATGTTTGGGTAAAGAAATGTATTGGATGGAATTAATGGCAGATTGAACACCGAAGAGGAAAAAAACATAGTAGATTTGAAGCAACAGAAACTATCCAAAATAAAACTCAGAGATTAAAAACAAGACTGGGGATAAAAAAGTCCCCAAACAAAAAGAGAGCATCCGTGAGCTATGAGTCCTAATATATGGCCTAAGATGTGTGTCATAGTTTCCTCGAAGGGGAGGGGAGAGAGGGGAGCCTAAAAAGTATTTAAAGAAATAATGACTGAACAAATTTTCAAATTTGATGAAAATCATAATCATACAGATCCAGGAAGTTCAAAGCACCCCAAGAAACATGAATGAACCTCAAAATAATGCTGAGTGAAAGAAGCCAGACCAAAAAGAGTACATAGTCTATGATTTCATATATATGAAAATCTAGAAAATGCAAACCAATTTATAGTGACAGAAAACAGATGAGGGTGGAGAAAGGGTATGGAGGGGTGAGAGAGAGGGATTACAAAGGGTCAAAGAAAACTTTTGAGGGTGATGGATAAGTTCATTTTCTTGATTGTGGTTATGGTTTCATGAGTGTATATATATGTAAAGCTTACCAAATTGTACATTTAAATATATGCAGTTTACTATATGTCAACTGTACCTCAACAAAGCTGTTTAAAATTTCCAATTGTTTGCTGTTAGTATATAGGAATATAATAGATTTTTTTACATGGATCCTGTATCCTGCAACTTTGCTAAACTCACTCGTTCTAATAATGCTTGTTATTGTTACTATTATTGTTGCTGTTGTGATTAAAATCATAAACATTATCAAAGGAGACATTTAATCCGCATGTCAGAGCTTTGCAAACTGAGAACCACTCTATAAGTTATTTTGTTAACTATAATAAAAAAGTCTTTTTATTCTCATGGGTACCTAAGCAGAGGGGGTTTCTCCGTAGAAGATTAAGGCCTTGATATACTGAGATCCTAGCAGTCACATGAGAACAGTAATGCGCACAGGACTCTAAATACCCAAGGGCCAAGCCATCATCCTTCTCTTAACAATTGCAGGAAATGGACTCAGATCCCTTTTCCTTAGAGCTCGTGTGCCAGGTCCCCTGGTAGGGAAGCCCCTGCATCCTGTCTGCTCAGGATTTGATGGTTGGTGATAAAATAGGCCCGTGCTCTCCAAGAGCTGGAAACTGCTCTGAACAGAAGTATTTATGAGTTCCCTGGAAATGCCTGCGGAACGCACCCTGGCACCTGGCTGGAGAGCTTTCCCCTGCACAAGCATGCCTGCTGCTCAGCTATTGAGCTCTTGTCAACACCAGCAGAGCAGGGGAGAGAATTTTCTACAGAGTCCAGCTCATGTTCCTGGCTTGCTATCCATAGCCTTCTACAAAAGACTTTCTCCATCCACTGGCCCTGCCACTGCAGTTCTCCAGTTCCGTGTAACAGGAGTTAGTGTTAGAATAACAGATCCTATTTATGCTTTATGAGGAATTAATTATTCAACTTTGGTAAACGTATTAAGCGGTCTCTATGGGCTGCCAACAGCAGAGGATTATACTAGAGAGCAAATTGGATGTGCTGAAATCCATACATTTATATTCCATTGTTTTCCTCGCACTGTGAGCAAATATTATTTCATATGGACATCACATTTCTCTTTAGTCCTGTCAAACATCTGACGTGCACTCAAGTTTTTCCTTGCTCTATGGATGGCAGTGTGACAAGTTAGGCTTCCAGCTATTCCTCAGGGGCCTTAGCTAAATTCACATACCTCCAATTTCTCCTGCAGCTCTGATTTCCCCTCTTATGGAACTCATCTTTGCTCCAAATGTCTTCTTTAGCAACACAGAAACTTCAGCAATGGATGAACACATTTTCTCCAAGTTCAGAAATGATTCAAACTTCAAGGTTTGGGGAATTTGAAGGGGATTCTTGGTTTCTGCATCAGGTCACCCATAACACAGCAAAACTTCTGTTTTAAAGTGGGATAAAAACCTTTTTAAGAAGCTTATTGAAATGGCTCAGAAGATTTTGTGGACATCAAATAGTTTTTAAAGGACAATGTTTTGATAGTTTAATTATAAGGAAATAGGAAACATGCAGATTAAATTGACCCTAAAACACACATGGTTTTAAAAATTAAGGGCAAAGAATTCTGGCAAAATACATGTTTTGAATCTAAAACATATGAACAAAATCAAAAGGCCCAATGGATTCAGATTATAGCACTTGGACTAAGGTGATCTGCCATATAGAATCCTGAGGACACCACAGGCCACTCCTCTGTGCTGCCTCTGACCTCCTTGTCACCTGGGATGCACTTTCACGCCTCAGTTTTTGCCTCGGAAAATGAATAAAGATACTAAATCCCTCCTCTTGTCATTTCTTTTAGATTCTAAAATAAATTATATGCTCTTTGAATTCCAAGTATATAAAGTTTGTTTCTAAGCAGATCCATTTCTTACCTGAAGAAAGTGATGACTTTTACTCTGTTAAGCTTCTTAATTGTCAGGAAGTGGAGTGTCACTCTTGAGTCATGTAATTAAGAAACCCCAGTGTTTATATTTTCCTAAATACCTAAACCAGTATTTCTAACTTTTCTAGCCACAAAAACTTTTAATTACCTATTAAATGGATTAAAGGGCACTTGCTTTGGAGATCTCCTCCAGAAGGTCTCCTTCTCTCCTAGTGATTCTTCTTCCATGGAGCAGAGTTTAGGGATTCCTAGCAGACAGCAAATGTGCTCACCGTGCCTTGTTTTGGTGCATTTGGTAACTGTGTGTGTATACTTGTCATTGTCTTTGAAACATTATTTGTGGGAGTCTTTGAGGCTTGTCACGGAGGCATATTCCTCTAGAGAGGTTTTGCTTCTGCCTGGCACTTGTGGGCATTACCAGTCCTTGACAACCTTTCGTCACATTCAGAGTTTGAGGTTCTCTGGAACCTCCAGGCGAGGCAAACCCAGCTGCAAATACACACGAGGGTTGACCTGTGGCTGTTATATCTCAGAGACAGATTTCTTTTCTTCCCGCCTCTTTCCTTCTCTTCTCCACCTATGGGTGTAGTGGAGGCTAGTTTACTTCTGGTTGACACATACTCAGGGGTCCATTTAATGTGGAGAAGGTTTTTTCTTAAGCTCCTCTCCAGCATTAGCCCTAAGCCTTGACCTCTGTACACGTCTGCATCAGACCAACAAAACTTAGCAAATACCTTCTGGATAAAAGCATCTGTGGTGCTCAGGTCTTGCTTTCCTCTCTAGCTTCCCTCTTTCTCTTAGATTTTGCCTGGTATTTCCTTATAGCCTTGTCAGCGTTTACCATACACTTATGAGACTTTTTGGTTACTATTTTATCCAATATTTTTAGTTGTTTTCTGCTGGAAATTTGGTCTGAAAAAAAAAACCCTATAGAATTTCCAGAAATTTCCAGAACTTCTCTAGCTATAAAGTTGAGTTGAAAGTTTCCAACTGTCTGATAGTCAACAGATGCTAGCTCAAGGATTTGCATTAAGTCCGGGCTTCAAGGCTTAGAACAAGGAGACCAGTTTCCACTTCTCCTGTACTAGCTGGCAATGCTTGTTCTACCATTTAGCATTTATGAAATCCTGTATCAGAGATTTTATGAGAATCCTATTTGTCTGAGCCCTATACCGGCCCTATACCACATATGGTGGTGGTAAATGTGAGTTCTTTTCATACAGTTCTAAGGAATTTGGGATGCGACTTATTTTATTTATTTATTTATTTGTTTATTTAGGCTTTTTTTTTTTTTTTTTTTTTTTTTTTTGCCATACCGTGTGGCATGTGGGATCTTAGTTCCCCGACCAGGGGTCGAACCTGTGCCCCCTGCAGTGGAAGTGCGGAGTCTTAACCACTGGACGGCCACGGAAGTCCCGCTGCCTATTTTAAAGGCTAAATTTAATTGGTCTGTCCTTCTGCTTGAGGAAAAGAGTGATATGTGTTCAAAATGAGTTATACGATGTCATAAATTTATCCTCAGTAGAAAGCAAACTCGAAGTTGAGAAAAATAGTCTCAACTCCCCCACTACAGCATTTCCTCCACTTTGCCTGAGTTGGTGTTAAACTGGTTTCCATGCTCTATCTCTGTCATCAAAACAAAGAGGGTCCAGCCTGATGCAGAGTGATGCAAGCTCAAGCTCAAAGCCAACCACTGACTCCTTCAGGGTCAAAGGGTGGTCTGAATGCTGAAAGCAGGAAGCAGAACGCAGTGCTCATGTCAGGTCTTTGTGGAAGCAAGGACAGTTTGCTTGTGGCCTCAAAGACAGGAAAATTCGAGTAGAAAAGAAATGCTCTTCTGCACCTGATGGTTCTGTTTCTGACAATGGGCTTCTCTCTTGGTTAACCCCTCATTATGCCTGGGCAGCGCTCCCCCTCCCCCCCTCCCCCCCCCCGCACCCAGAGCAGCAGCAGGGCCTGGCAAACAAAGAAGTGTTTTGTAACAGGTGCTCAGTGGATTTTAAAGAATGAATGAAGGAATGAGTGAATGAACAAACGAACAGAATGTCCTTTTCTTCCAGGTTGGCAATGTTCTGTCTGTTCTTCTTCAGAGAGCGTTTGTCACCCTATAGCTCTGTGAATTGCTTCTTGACTTACTGAAAGTAAATGGTACTTTCTTCACAATTGATGCCCTATCACAGTAGTTTTTCAACGTGTGGCCCACAGACCACCTACATCCAAATTACCTAGAGTGTTGGTCAAAATTGCTAACTCCTGGGCCCCATTCCACAGCTACTGTATCATAATTTCTGGGGATGGGCTCAGGAATCTGCACTTTTAACACAACCCCAGATGATTCTTTTGTACAAAGGAGTTTGAGAGGTGTCGTATTATGTGAACATTATCATCACATCAATAAACATTTATTAAGCAAACACTCTGTGGATTGCGTATTTTAGTCTCCACTCTATGAAAATGACCTGTAGGAAGTCTGTAATCTGTTTTTATGTATTTTATGAGGTTGTTTGAGTCTTTCCAATGTTGGATGCATCTATTTGCCTTATCACCACAATCATCTTTATTAAGAAAATCCATACACATAGTGTGCCATGATGAGGTTTCTATAGAATGAGAAAATATTTCCCTCTAGACTCTCGACAGTTAAAATCTGAACTATGACGTACCATCGGAGACGTACAGTGCAGACCTTAGAGTTAGAGAGGATGGGTGTTCCTTTCAGTTTTCTGCAGTTTGGAAATTCCTCCAGTCTTGAAATAGTAATTCATTTAAGCAAGTTTGTCTTATCTTTGTCCAATATGGCTTCATATAATTTTCATCTAATTTCCTAATCAGCATTCCTTTCATGAAATGACGCAGGATGAGTCCAGAGTATTTGGCTTGGCTAATTTTCTTTTTGTTAAGGAAAACCCCATGGCTGTAAAAGAAACTGTGTGTTTTTCCTTTCATTTTTTTGAAAGAAAAAATGAATTTCTCAAAATAGGTCCATGTTCCTAAAAAGTAAGCTTGCATAAAAATTGTTCTTTTTGCCAAGTTCAGATTTCTAATGCAGGATAGAAAGGATCAGGTAACACACTGAAGAGAGAGATTTCCATAATTAACTCTGCTGCATGTGAACAGAAAGCATCTCCCCTCTCTAAATAACATCCTGTGTAAAAGAAATGTGGATTAAAAACACAATGACTTAGGGCACTACATCCTTTGTTGCAGACAGTAGGGAGGTAATTGATCAGTTGCTTTTTATACAATGAGGCAAATCTCAGCTGAATCGCAAACCTCATGTTAAGAGCAATAAAAATATAAAGCGGTACTCGTTTGCAGACGCTGGCGAAGAACCACGTTGCCGCAGATTTACTCTTTCCTTTATATAGGCCTCAGATGAGAAATCAGCTGAATTGGTAGGTTTTGAGGTCTCATTCGTCATGTGTGGTACTGGCTTGCCAAAGCGAGCTGTGTTGCTGCGTAAACACGAGGTCTCCAGGAAAACGGCGTTCTGACACGGGCACACCCAGACCGACCTGGGGACACGCTTGAAGCATGCCTTGCCAAAGAAAAGGAACTGATTAAAAGAAAGGCTGCCAGGAGCCTTGTGAAGAAGAGGGTGTAGAGACATTAAGCCTTCTGGATCGTCTGACGTTCTGCCACGCTCAGATGAGAAACACGCAGCTCCCTAGGCGGTTGGTACTGTGAAGGAGAGAGTTCATTACACTTCTAAAGATAAAAGCCAATTTTATGACAGCTGAAAGGATGAAAATAGAACATAATATCCTTCAGGTTATGAAGGTGCATTGGTGGCCCATTGTCTGGGGTCACCCAGAATCTTGTACCTAGCTATGAGCAATAAGTTTAAATTGTCCAAAAAGAAGAAAACATTTTTAAGAAGATTTGGTTGATTTAGTGATTATTTAATAATTGTGCATTGCAGTAATTACAAAGAGTTTGATTTAGCTTCAACTCTCACCTCTCCAAAGGCAAATAGAGGATAGGTTTTTAATTATCTTAAAATGAAATCTCTGGAGAAATTTACGTGCCCTGTACATTTTAACCAATGAAAGGGAAAATCCAAGGCATTTTCTGCTGCAAGCTTCTATTGTGTAAAGGCAAAAGGGACTAGGAGTTGTATATAACATGGGTGAGCACAGAGTGTGTACTCAAACCAACCAGGAGTCGATAGGAGACGGGTTCCATTGATTAGGTCTGTTCTCTCACCTGCAGGCATCTGGTGGTTGAAAACTTTAAACATTAAAAAGTCCATTCACCAGCTGGATTCAGCTGGTGAATATTGTTGCCAGTTCATCTGCAAAACACACAATCTACCTCACTTCTAAAAAAGGGCAAGAAGAGAATCCTTAAATGGGGTAAAACAAATCTCACCATAGATTCAAAAAGGCCAAATCAATCTTGTTTTTTCTCTCTTATCTTCTTCTCCTGGCCCATCTTATGTAAAGATGCTGCCCCTGGTTTATGTCTTTGATATCCTCCTTCATCTAGTGGAATTTGTGCTGTGTTTTAAGAGCTCTTCCAAACCATAAGTAGCATATTAATTAATTATTGGGTTAGTGAAACAAATTGCACATCAGTGTATTTCAGAATTATTCTCCGATTAGATTTGGCTTATTGAGTTAGAGGAGAAGGAGAATGTGATTTCTGGTTAGACAAGAGGGAGCAGCAATGCAGGGTTATGTTCTGAATTGAGAAACATTTTGCGCTTTCTGATTAAATAAAATCAAGCAGTATATGTATGTGCAGCAGCTGGAAAAGGATAAGGGGAGGGTGATTCTGAGAATCAGATGCCATATTCCTTCTTTGGAAGATTTCTACAACTTTTGGAAAATCTGTAGCTCATGTACAAGGCTGAAATACTGTCTGGGGAAGATATGCTGAAAGAGGAGAGAAAAGGAGTTGACATGTTGCTGGCATGGGGTCAGTAATGCACGGGGTCAGGAATTTAGAGTATTTCAGATGGCATAACAATCTGGGGCCTGGGATATAAAGGAAGGGAAACAAAAATCACAGTGGACACTCTGTCCAAACTGTCACATGCCACAGAGATCCCATTCAAGAAAAACTTTCCTTCAACATTTGGAAGTAGTACCCCACTTTCATGATTCCTGGTGTACGTACTCCTGAAATATTTAGTTACTCATTCTGGGCCCTTTTCACTTACAAACTTTTCTTGCCTACATCAGGGATCCCTCCTCAGACAAGGTCTTCTACAGTCCCTGTATAATGCATTTGTCAATGCCTTATATAATCTGGCCACTGGCTCCTTTCTTTTTTTTTTTTTTTTTTTTTTTGTGGTACGCGGGCCTCTCCCTGTTGCGGCCTCTCCCGTTGCGGAGCACAGGCTCCGGACGCGCAGGCTCAGCGGCCATGGCTCACGGGCCTAGTCGCTCCGCGGCACGTGGGATCTTCCCGGACCGGGGCACGAACCCGTGTCTCCTGCATCGGCAGGCGGATTCTCAACCACTGCGCCACCAGGGAAGCCCCACTGGCTCCTTTCAAATCACCTTCCCTGTTTTGCCCCCAGAAGCCTCTTCTCAGCCACTCTGGTTTGTTCTCTGAAGATTCCAAATGCCTTCCTGGGCATTTGCTCAGAGCGCAGCTCACTTAATGCTTCATCCTCCTTCTCCTCTCCACTTATCCAGATTCTACCCAGCCTTGGAGGTCCAGACAAACGCTACTTCTCTCAGGAAGCCCCCCTGCATTCTCAAGCCCTGGAGCCCGTGATGCTTTTTTTCTGAGCTGTTAGCCTGGCAATCTGCTGACTGCCGTCATATAGATCAGGGGTCCCCAAGCCCCGGGTAGCGGGCCGCTGCTGGTCCTCGGCCTGTGAGGAACCAGCAGCACAGCAGGAGGTGAGCGGCGGGCGAGCGAGCGAAGCTTCATCTGCCGCTCCCCATCGCTCCCCATCGCTCACCTCACCGCCTGAACCGTCATCCTCCAAACCCCGCCAGCCCGTGGAAAAATTGTCTGCCACGAAACCGGTCCCTGGTGCCAAAAATGTTGGGGACCGCTGATATAGATCATTGTCTTATATTGTTATTGACATCTCAAGGCTCTACTACCTTTGTCGGTCTTCCTTGACTATTAGTTTCTTGAGCGGAGGGGTTGGGGAATCTAGGACAGTACCCTCTATGTAGTTTGCATCCAAAAAGTGTACAGTGATGAATTTGCAAACAGCAACAACAAAAAAGTACTGAGAGGGCTTCCTTGGTGGTTGAGAATCCGCCTGCCGATGCGGGGGACACGGGTTCGTGCCCCGGTCCGGGAAGATCCCACATGCCGTGGAGCGGCTGGGCCCGTGAACCATGGCCGCTGAGCCTGCGCGTCCGGAGCCTGTGCTCCGCAACGGGAGAGGCCACAACAGTGAGAGGCCCGCCTACCACAAAAAAAAAAAAAAAAAAAAAAAAAGTACTGAGAAATGTTTCTTTCATTCCTTCCTATTAATATTAGATCTATTAAATTGAATTCATTAGATACTTAACTAAAAACTGAAAATCATTAGCATTTAAAAATGCATTTAATTTCTATTAAGGAGGCTTTAAGACACATGGACTATTTTATTTCTTGGCATAATACTTGTATTTTCTCATAAAATGGAATAGAATGATATTACTTTAAAGAAATGACATATTTCATCACATTCTTGTGTCCGTCCTTTTCCCTGTTACCTTCTTATTATTGGAGAATAGCGGATGAACTTGCCATGTGGCAAAAAATAAGAAAGGAATGGAGAGACAGATATCACCTTGGCTTTCTGATGCCTTCCTCTGAGAACTGTCCCATGTTTGACCTCATTTCTTCAATCCACACCCACCCACTGCTTCTGTTCTTTTACAGGTTGGGGCTGGGCAAGAGTGCAGTGTGATGCTTCATTAAATTACTGACCTGTTGGAATGGGAAGAGTATATCTAGAGGGAGCTAAGTGGTTAATTGCAATTCATGGACCCGGCCAAACTAAAAGGCAGCTTGTTCACCAAACCATCCCCCTCCCCCTCCCTTTTCTCTGGATCAATCCCAGCCCTAATTAAAATGTAATATTCTCCTTATGTGACTCTTTGGAAAAGTTTGTGGAATGACCACATAATACAGAGCAGGTTTTCCAGATGTTCCCTGTCTTGGCTGGTATTCACATGCACAGCATCTCCACCCCCAAATTTCTCCACTCTACACTTACCATATGACCTCCTCTCCCTTCTCACTTCTCCTTTGCTGTCCCTGATATGCTGTGCATAACTTCCTGAGTCTGATTGCTGTGCCTTCAGTGTATAAGAACCATTACTGAAGTGCAGTGGGCCAAGAAAAAAGTAATACTTGCTTCCACGGAGCACTTTTATGCCATTTACAATGGAAAAAACAACTTTGAACTGCTTCCAAAACAACCGGCATTAAAATCACTTCTGTTTGCAGTTGAGATGGATTTTGCAGTTGAGATGGATTTTGCAGTAACCTTTCCAAACCTGCTTCCTCTGAATGTTTTTCAGTCCATAGAGTGGCTTTCTCAGTGAGAATTTAAAATGGTGCCCCTATAAACACTTGGCCTACACCTCAAAAGGTCATTTTCCAACACTCACTCACGAGTGCTCATGAAATCAGGGCCTGCAGCCACAAGATCTCCATGAAGGTTGTACAGGCATGGTGATGTTATGAAACACTGTTCCAAACTGCAAATTAATAAGATTGGCCACTATGACACAGCCATCAGGTTTCAGCACATTTTTGATAATGTGATCACTTAGCATAGTTATCTGAGTTCAATTTCCCATTCCTCTCCCCACACATATTTTCCACATCCCTTCAGCCTTTTGATCTGTGTTCCTTAGCTCTTATGAGAATTTCTCAATGAGAGGTTGCACTATGGCAAACTGTAAGCAAAATCCATGTTCAAAAAAAATCTATAGTTTTTTCAAAATTTATGAATTAGTAGCTAATGTTTTCAATTTTCAAGATTTCACTCACAGATTTGGACTCCTGGCCGAGAGACAGAGAGAAAGAGAGAGAGAGAGAGAGAGAGAGAGAGAGAGAGAGAATTTAGACATAGCACTGTTCTGTTGGAACTGAGTCCAGTGGCTTCTTCCTTCATGGGGGGCAGGAACCATCCACTTGTTGGACCTTCTGATTACAGGCATGCTTTCCCATCACCTACCTGGCATTTGACTTTTAACATTTTGAGTCATAACTATTTCAGTTCAAATATTCTATAGACAGAAATTCAGCCAAGTAAGACATGTCTAAAGCCAGATATTGTTAGTTAGCTTAAAAAAAATCTAAACTCTTCCTCCTGGGTAATATGTCTCATTTATCTATATTCTTGATACTGGTTTCCCAAGTAAACTGAGGTCTCTCACACAGCATACCCTAGTGGTTAATAGCAAGGGCTTTGGAGTCAGGTAGCCTTGACTACTTTCTAGCTGCATGGTGCTGGGAAATTGCTTAAACTCTTTGTGCTTCATTTTTCCTATTGCTAAAATAGAAATACACCTTAACCCAGTGGTTCTCAATGGTAGTGTGCATCAGAGTCACCTGGAGAGCTTGTTAGATCATGGTGGGCTGGTCTTATCTCCAGTCTCTGATTCAGTAGGTCTGGGATGGGGCCTGAGAATCTGTAACATCTCTAACAAGGTCCCTGCTGCTGCTCTAGCACCCACACTTTTAGAACGACTGCCTAAACCCCTAGGTGAAGATTAAAAATGATCATTGTAAACAGAAATATAGATCAATGGAACAGGATAGAAAGCCCAGAGATAAACCCATGCACATATGGTCACCTTATTTTTGATAAAGGAGGCAAGAATATACAATGGAGAAAAGACAGCCTCTTCAATAAGTGGTGCTGGGAAAACTGGACAGCTACATGTAAAAGAATGAAATTAGAACACTCCCTAACACCATACACACAAATAAACTCAAAATGGATTAAAGACCTAAATGTAAGGCCAGACACTATAAAACTCTTAGAGGAAAACATAGGCAGAACACTCTATGACATAAATCACAGCAAGATCCTTTTTGACCCATCTCCTAGAGAAATAGAAATAAAAACAGAAATAAACAAATGCGACCTAATGAAATGTCAAAGCTTTTGCACAGCAAAGGTAAACATAAACAAGGCAAAAAGACAACCCTCAGAATGGGAGAAAATATTTGCAAATGAAGCAGCTGACAAAGGATTAATCTCCAAAATATACAAGCAGCTCATGCAACTCAATACCAAAAAAACAAACAACCCAATCCAAAAATGGGCAGAAGACCTAAATAGACATTTCTCCAGAGAAGATATACAGACTGCCAATAAACACATGAAAGGATACTCAACATCACTAATCATTAGAGGAATGCAAATAAAAACTACAATGAGGTATCACCTCACACCAGTCAGAATGGCCATCATCAAAAAACCTACAAACAGTAAATACTGGAGAGGGTGGAGAAAAGGGAACCCTCTTGCACTGTTGATGGGAATGTAAATTGATACAGCCACTATGGAGAACAATATGGAGGTTCCTTAAAAAACTACAAATAGAACTACCATACGACCCAGCAATCCCACTACTGGGCATATACCCTGAGAAAATCATAATTCAAAAAGAGTCATGTACCACAATGTTCATTGCAGCTCTATTTACAGTAGCCAGGACATGGAAGCAAACTAAGTGTCCATCGACAGATGACTGGATAAAGAAGATGTGGCATATATATGCAATGGAATATTACTCAGCCATAAAAAGAAACGAAACTGAGTTACTTGTAGTGAGGTGGATGGACCTGGAGTCTGTCATACAGAGTGAAGTAAGTCAGAAAGAGAAAAACAAATACCATATGCTAACACATGTATATGGAATCTAAAAAACAAAATTGGTTCTGAAGAACCTAGGGGCAGACAGGAATAAAGACACAAACGTAAAGAATGGACTTGAGGACATGGGGAGGGGGAAGGGTAAGCTGGGACGAAGTGAGAGAGTGGCATGGACATATATACACTACCAAATGTAAAACAGATAGCTAGTGGGAAGCAGCTGCATCGCACAGGGAGATCAGCTCAGTGCTTTGTGGCCACCTAGAGAGGTGGGATAGGGAGGATGGGAGGGAGACCCAAGAGGGAGGAGATATGGGGATATATGTATATATATAGCTGATTCACTTTGTTATAAAGCAGAAACTGACACACCACTGTAAAGCAATTATACTCCAATAAAGATGTTTAAAAAATAATTAAAAAAATTAAAAAGTGATAATTGTGCTAAACACATGGTTTAGTGAGTTAGTCATCTGACTGAAATAAAAAGTTATATTTAATTTGTTAGAGGTTCAATGTTTAACTCTATACAAAACCTGATGAATCATTGCATTT
Organism: Kogia breviceps; assembly: GCF_026419965.1. Taxonomy (NCBI): domain Eukaryota; kingdom Metazoa; phylum Chordata; class Mammalia; order Artiodactyla; family Physeteridae; genus Kogia; species Kogia breviceps. The sequence goes on from NC_081311.1 coordinate 145,353,179, forward strand.
TGATAAACAGTATAGATTAATGGCAATTCCACATATAACTAAACTATTTCATTTCTGAAACCTATTTATCTTCATACTGCAAAAGGGAAAATCCACACCTTAACCTCATTTTGGTCTTAACCTGGGTTTGTCTCTTGTTCTTCCCCCACTGTAAGGGAAGGATTAATAGATTTGCCCAAAGCATTGAAAGGAAAGGCGAGCAAGAAAGGAATTATCTTAGATTGCCATGAATAAGTCACATTCTCTTCTCCTATTGGCCCCTGCTTTTTCTGTGCCCTCCTGGAAGCTAGCTAGACACAGTAATGGAGGAATAATCTCTCACCTGCATGGAATACAAAGCAATCGTGGCCCACCGGCTGTCTGCTCCTCGCCGTTTCCCTTCTTTGCCTCAGTGATGAGCAGTGAGAAGTGATATGACTTCACATCAGACTTGGGAAGCATGGGAGTGAGTTCCATGCAGACTTTTTTTTTTTTTTTTAAGATGTTGGGAGTAGGAGTTTATTAATTAATTAATTTATTTTTGCTGTGTTGGGTGTTCGTTTCTGTGCGAGGGCTTTCTCTAGTTGCGGCGAGCGGGGGCCACTCTTCATCGAGGTGCGCAAGGCCTCTCACTATCGCGGCCTCTCTTGTGGTGGAGCACAGGCTCCAAATGCCCATGCAGACTTAAAATCACTGGACTAACACTTTCCCCCCTCCCTTCCCTCTTTCCCTCCTTCCCTTCCTCCCTTCCTTCCTTCCTTCCTTCCTTCCCTTCCTCTCTCTCCCCCTTCTCCCTCTCTCCTTTTTCCCCTATACTTTGATATTAAATATCCTAGGAGTATAGTATGTATTTTGCAATACTGGCAACTGACACCTATTAAAAAGAGACTCTAGAACTCAATCCATCTTGCCTGATTCTAAAAGAAGTTAAGTTCTAGTATGGTGTTCAGACATATTCCACTCACAAAAATAGCTCTGGTGCATATGCAGCAAATAGAAGCTGTATAAATAACACCTGGAGTGTAATGCATTATATCTAATTGAAAATTTAAGGACTCCTAATTTTTAAAAAGTTTGACCAAAACACTGTACTGCACTTCCTCCTGTGGTAGACCATGTGGGATTTTAATACCCCCTTCATCTGGGAGAAATGGGAATGAGTATGAAGGGCAGGGGTTTTGGAGAGACACTAGGGAATCGTTCCCTAAGGGTCCGGCTTGTTGTATTGTGAATGTTGTTATCCAGGAAGTCTGTGGAACCCCCTTTTCTGGAGATTTTAGGGAATGTTCTAAGTGCAGTTCTCCCCAGAGGCAGCAGATTGGACTGAATAACCTCAGGAGGCTCCTTTCCAGACTGAGACTTTGTGACTATTTTTGTCATACAAACTATGCCTTGTGTCCCAGCACTCCAGATGCTTATAAAGTACCATGTGTCCTCCACTGCAGGTTGACTGCAGTTCCTAAAAGGAACAATTCTAATAAAACACCCACTCCAGAGAGGCAGAGACCATCGAGTCAAAAATGGCTGTGACTTAGCGTAACCTTTGAGGTAGAAGCTCTTGACTGGTGTTGAAATTTAATACTGCGTTATAATTCAGGATGCTAAATCAGTGTGTAAAAAGGGGTCAATACCCAGTAAAACTGCAAGCAAGGCTGGCATAGACCACACTTCATTTCCCTCTAAACCCTCCCAACTTGTCTCCAGCTCTGCTTGGCACTGTGTCATTTGACATTACTTAGTCCATAAAACTTAGAATGGGCAACAGTAAGACTGGGCAGTTACTGTGGCATAAAATGGGAGAGAAAAGTTACCAGACCATCAAATATGGACATTGTTTTCTAGCCAAATGCTTTAGTAATGATAAATCAGCAGTCCCAGATTAACACAGATGTGATGAAATGTCTATTCCATTGATCAGTTTTCATTATGAACTATACTTACAGGCTCAATCTGAAAAGATTCAATTATTCCATAAACGACTTCCAATCTGTGAAAAAAGTTTCATTTGTGAAATAGAAATAGGAGGCATTTTAGGAACATTTCAATACATTTCATCTGGAGATTTTTCTTAAGTAGACCCAGTTGGGTTGGAAGTCTTAGAAACATAGATTGAGTTTCCCTGGCGCCATTTACAAGATAGGCCAGAAAGGAAGCCACAAGAAGCACTCTGCTGCCGAGATTTTGAAGATCTTCCATCCTATAGCTTATTTGACATCATCAGATGATGCTGAGTATTAGGAAAGCGTAGAAGAATGGCGAGGAAATGAAACTACAGAAACAAGGGCATATTGTATCAAAAAACTGGAAGGAAGAGAAAGAATTCTCCCCTTCAGGGAGAATTCACCCCCCTTTCTTCCTGCCTATGAGCCAAGTTAATGAACAGCTCTTTACAAGATGTGGAAGCTTAGAATTACATTGCTTTACAGTATGAGGGCTTCAGTGTTCTGGCCTAAGAGCCAGCCAGTATCTCTTCCAACTTGAGAACAAGCAGTCTGGCAGATCTCTCAAGTTCTAAACTAACTGACCAAAAAAATTCTCCTCTTATTTCAGGTTTTTCCAAAGAAAGAAAGAAATGCAGTCCAACAGTGACAGTGCTGGTAATGGAGAAACACACCCAAGCCCCATTATAACCTAATTCCAGGAGACTTTTCCTGTATCTTGTAATGATATTTCAAGGTATGTGTTTGACTTATAGTGGACTCAACTGTACGTAATGAGTCATGGAAGAATAGGATTTTATTTGTTCTTAGAATTAGGTCCAAGCATCTTCCCTACCCTCCACTCCTTCATTCTGAGACATACCCAGGCCCTCTCTACCCTCACCCCAATGTCATCTCAAAGCACCCTTCCCTTAGGAGCAATGTGTGGTGAGTATTCAGCACATCTTCCACTGCTTTTCATCATCTGGGCTTTTGGAAAACCCTCCAGACGTAGTTCTGGGCCTTTCTCATAAAGCAGTAGCAGCCTTGCAAGAGTTTTGCCAGGAAAAAAGAAAAACGAACTGGACTTCACAATCAACCAGATAACAAGCGTGAACAGACCCGTTCTCAGACCAAATCAACATTTCTACTCCCGTCCTAACAACTATAAATTTAGAAGTCGTCACCACATAAAGTACCTCATGTACAAATACTTGAACTCTGACTTCCTTTCAACAGCCTTAATGGTACTGCTCACCATATCATTTTAACATGCTCCGGTGTTGTAATGTCATAAATGACAGTCTCAACTACAGTCATAGCCCCAGTTGCCAAGCCTAACTCCACAACAGCTTTGTCATAGAACATGTGGCTCTGATGCGGTACACACAAGGGACCTCCCCTCAAGCCTCCGCTTTCCCAGGCCTTTCCTTTTCTATTAGAATAAGGAAGCCTGCAATCCACCACTGAAAAGCACAGACACGAAAATAACTAACCATTTCTGCTGTTCAGCTGTAACTTATATTCCCTATGAGGAGGAACATGGAGGAAAAAAATATCAAGACCCAGAGACCCACGTTTCATTTGGAACACTAGGGGTTCTTGGTGAAGATCATTAAAGTGTGGTTTGAAATATTTTCCTTTTCTCATCAAGTCACTAGCCCTGTAATTGATGTCATAAAAAATATCTGTGTTCAGTTGCAGTGAGTTTCTCGGGTCCTTTCAAGTTATCAATTATTTACATCCCAATGAAATGAAAAAGTGCTGAAAGCCAGGTCCTGAAATGCCACCAAGGAGTCTGAGGGTGGCATTGTTAATCTTGAGCATTGCACCCACGAAGGGGGCATTAGTACTCTATTTGGGAAGTTCATTTCTCCTTCTCTGTCATACGTTATCTGTGTGGGTTTTATTGCTTCTCCTCATAAATAGTCTCATTGGGCTTTTTGTTTGTTTGTTCACATCCTCCACAATTTATACTCTTAAGGATGAAAGGAAAAACACCAGTTCCTTCAGCCAACACAGGCCCCTTTCCTCTGTATATCTGGGGCTTTAACCATTTCTTCCTGTATTGCCGTAGCATCCAGGGAGTTTTCTTCACTCACCAAAGTTCACATGGTCCAGATTTGACAGAAAATTGTGTTAGGGAATGGTGGAATGGCGGGATTTCATTGGTGTTCAGAGTCTTTCCCTTCTATTATTTCCTCCTGCTTTAATTTCCCCTCCCCAAACTTTCTTCCCCCGCTCATGCGGCAGAGTAAGTCCAGCGGGACCAGATCTCATACTATTACTTGTCCTTGCGGAGAGCAGCAGAAAACGTTTGGTGATAAGTCTTAAGACCCAAACTTGGCCATCATTCCTTTAGTGATATATAAAGGCATCTTGGCTAATGTACAATCCTCACATATTCTGCTCAAGAACTTTATGGGTATGGCTGGTAAAATGTGATAGTACATCTTTTGCCAATTCGTTATTTTCATGCTTCTTTGGGATTGTCCTTTAATAGGCCTCACTGTCGCAACTGGAGACACTTGATGGAATTAGAGTCTCTTCTAAACCTTAGAGTGCAATAGGCTTACGCTTTTCCATCATTCAACGGGCAGAATCAAATGTACACCAATCTGTTCCTAATCAACCCATTTCTCTGAGCTACAGAGCATAAATTAGTTTGTTTTAAATGAGGTGGCAGGCAAAAGCCCCAATGTTTTTGAGAGCGGCAGCAAAGTTCTTTCTAGGACTGAGGAAGGCATATATATTATTATTCCCCATGTAGTCAAAAGGGAAGTTTTGAAGATATACGGGACATGCTGGTTAGACAGGACTGCAGCCATGGTCCTTTAAAACGCTACAGTTGTGTGTTCTATATTTACTGTTCCCAGATAGTTAATCATCTAAATTGTCAGGGCGGGGCTGGGTGTGGGCAAATTCTGCCAACCTCCAGATCCTGAAAACCTCAGCAACTTGATTAACTTTGGAGACTTACAGCCCCATTTGCCAACCAGCATTATGCCATCCAGAGCTTCACAACACACTGTAACAATAGAGATAACTAATAGTCCCCTCTCCTTCATTTATTGAAAAGAAAACGCTGTTCTGAACATAAGATAATATGTTTACTTAATGCAACTTTTAGGAAAGAGAGAGGCACAGTTTTGCAAAGTGATTAAAAGCAACTTATAAAAGTAGGTGCCTGGGATGAAGGACCCAGTGGTGGTGGTGACTTCCACTCAAAGGTCCAGTGTCCTGTAGGATGGTGGAGCATCCTGTGGCTGAGAATTCTGTGTTTCCTGTTCAGAGGAAGCAGAAGGGAGCTGGAAAAGAGGGAGTGGGGCAAGGAGCAGGTGGGTAGGGGCAGGGGAAAGAAATCCTCTCCAAGCTTTCCCTTGATCTTAACCGGGCGGCCAACACTTGACAGTTCTTTTAATAGAATGTGGTTCTGTCAAGGACAAAGCAAGTGCAGCTTAAAGAAGCCGCTGCACCTGATTTTAAAGCTGAAAGAGAATAGGGGTTGCTTATGTGGAGAAACCACTCAAAATGTTCTGAAATGTGGGAAGAGAGGGGCGTGAATTTATAAGGAAGAAAATAGGTGCAAATACACCCCCATTAACCTGATTTGTTCTTAGTGCTACAGGACCTGTATTTTCTATCATAGGTCGCGATGAATGCTTTCTTTTATGTCAAGCTTAATGTTTTTCAAAGTGCATTCATACACATTGTGTCCCTTGTTCCTCCGGTAGGTGGCCTGACTGGTGTGCTTTTCCCCAGTTTATGGCTAAAAGGGGTAAGTGAGTTGCCTTAGGTCACACAGTCCCAACCTGGAAAGAGATCTCTTGGCTCCTGTTTGCAGCTGCTCAGTCTTTGCAGACTCCTCCATCCTCGCCTTGCTCAGCAGGGCTCTGTGCTGGTCCCTGTTCTCGGTGGCAGCTTGGTAAGCGCTGACTGATGAATTAACTGGCAATGCTGATAATGACCGCTCTCAAGTACCTACAACAAAAGTTGTTGTTTTCCTCAGGGATCGGCCCAGCGCCGATGTACCTAGGGTTGGCATTAGAAAAATAATGAACAATATCAGTGGATATTAGTGACTGAGGGAGCAGACTCCGATTTAGCTCTAGACACCACACTGAGATTCACACAATTAGGAGTTTATAGTCAAGTGTGGGATGATACAGTCCATTAATATTTCTAACCGTTACACGGCTCCATTTGGACCAGGCTCAGCTCTTATAAAATGCAGATTCATTACACTGACTCAGACAGGAGCCAGGGGAACATATTCAAGGGCAGTGCCACTATTTGCAAGCATACTTGAAGAACTATTTTGGTATCCTAAACTTGAAATAGAAGTTGGGCAAGTTCGCCAGAAAGTCAGTCCTTGTCCTTTGCTTGCCTTGTTCCTTGCTCCCTGACCTGCTTGTCTTGTCCACGCGGGCTGAAGATTCAAACACAACGAGAGGGAAAGCATCTAGAATCATCTGCTCAGAGAACATGGCTGAGGATTTCACCGAAGTGGATCTGAGATAGGAATTACCCTGTCTGGGACACAGTGGCATAGGCAGCCAGTGTAATTATGGTTACTCAGAGGATGAATTGAGTAATTTGGTCTTTCAAATTCCCTTTGGAGTTTGAAATATCCAGATGGACTATATTAAACAAACCAGCATCCCATTTTAGACTCTCCAGACTTAGAATAATGAGAAACCTGTTCCACTTACAGCCTTTTTATCACAAAGAAGTACTTCTTGGTACTAAGAACTTCTTGAATATAATTTCATTCCTTATCCCCCATTTTTTTTTTCCAGTGGAGAAACTATGAGAAAGGTAAAATAACTCATCCAAAGTCACACAGCTATGAAGTGAGCGGGCAAACTTTCCTAAAGGCCATACTCTGAAATCTACCTTGGAACTCTAGGAGACATCGTGCTATAAGCTATGATGAACCATTTGAGCCTGGAGATTCAGGGAGAGGAGGGGAGTGATGGGGACAAAATGGGGCAGCTGGAAGATGAAGATGACAACATTCACCTATGTCACCACTGGCCTGGACTGGCTGTGCAGTCGGAATGAGGGGTGACATGTTCTCTGATGCCTGGGAATGAGACTCAGGACTATTTGAGGAGACCAGTTAGCAAGTGAGCATCTTGATAACTGCTTAAAAATGCATGTGAAGCTGGAATACATACAAGCTCTAGAAGAGAGTGTAGATGTGCTGTAGGACTGGCCAGGCCTAAGCATTAATACTACCCTGCAGTGGTTTTCAACAACCATGGCATTCTGATACATGCAGTGCTGGTCTTGCCAACTAAAGCCACTTTCAAGAGCTTTTATACTCTCTTCTTGTGTTTCCATAAGCTGTAACCACTGTAGTCAATATTTTCTACCCATATATTCTAATCATTGAACACTGAGCCTGGTCTGAAAAGTTGGTTCCTGGAATCCCTAACAGTGATGAAGACAGTTCTTGATCATCTGCATATGGATTGTCCAAGGCCATTTTTTACTGCCAGGCTGACTTCTCCCTGCCACACAGACCCTTCCGAGACAGTTCCTCTCACACTCTGTCACTGGGTGCTCAGGGAGGGCACATTAATTTTAATGTTGGCTTTAGTCAAACCTCATTAGGAAGGTCAATATACTGCCCCAACCCCATTAAATATATGTTTGAAACACTGAATAAATAACACTTAGATTATCCTTAGTTTTGGATCATCAAGGCAGATTTTTCCTTCCAGTATTGCAGCTAATTTAAGACTGCAGGGAAGGAGTTTTAAACATTGCTTTTGGCTTAAGCCCAACAATGTTGCAATGTGATATTTAGAGCTCATGAATCAAGAGACAAACATGTATGGCCAGGTGTGGTTTGACATAAAAATTTCTGCGAGACAATTGGTCTCTCTGTATGATAAATGGTCAAAAATCTCATTCGTTTCTAATGTCTGTGCTTTAAAAGTTAAGGTAAATATACAGAAGCCTTCCTTTTCTTTGCTTGGCATTTATCTTCTCAAGTGTGGAGGTCCATTTGATTAATGTCTAGTCATTTAAGGGAAAAGATGTCTTCTCTAAGTTGCATGAAATGTGAAATGATTAGGTCATGCTTCTGGGGAGTTTTTATGTTCAGTTACTTAAACTTTTTTAAAAAACTTAAGAAAAATTTTTGTGTGTGTTATGTCTGCTCCAAGGAGACCCTCGTAACTTAACAGATGAGGTTGTTTCCTGATGTCGATTCTTCTTTAGCACAAGTCTCCATCTGCTGGCAGTGCTGGCTTTGAACTCTGGCAGTGCCCAAGACTTTGTGGGTAAGGGTCTCATCTTGTGGGCACCCATACACCAACTGATCACTCATTCATACTTTCATTATGAAATTATGAAAGAAAAATGTCCATTCTAATTTGAAAATTACATTCCACCTCATTGACCACTTATAGCATCAAGGCTATTGCTTTTCGGTATATTATTATCTAGTTTGGGTTTTGATTTTTGTTATGTGTGTGTTGTCGTTTTCCCCTAGTGGACTAACATAGTTTCAAACATTGTATAAGTAGCCCAGTTCCATTTGCTAGTTTCCACAATTCTTTAAAATCAAGATACCGGCTAAAATAACGTTTTGATGGCTAGAGTCTATTATCAGCATATGACACAAGCCTGGTTTTTGAAAAGGCATAAATCAGATAACAGTCCCAGTGATGCTGCACTCTTTTGATTTTTCAAAGCTTTCTGTCAAGGCTGCCTTTCCCTGCATCTTTTGATAATAAGAGAATTAGATCATTGGCGTGATCACAAGATGCATCTGGCAGCAGCTTTTCTTCATCATTATCGTTACCAGGGGTTGTGGTGTTGGATTTCTTTCAGTTCCATTTGTTTTATGTCTGTATGTTTCTCAGTTCTCACAGCCTCTGTGTGTGTGTGTGTGTGTGTGTGTGTGTGTGTGTGTGTGTGTGTGGTGTAAGGATACAGAGAGACAGACTGAGAGAGATTAGGAGAGAACTGAAGGAAGTTGGGAAAAGAACAGGCAGCAGTGTGCCGAGGATTCCTTCCTGCTCTAGTCATATCCCAATTCTTCTGTAGTAAGAATAATTGCCTACCAGGCCTAATTAGCCACTCCTGGCCTTACAATTCTTAGCAGAGGGACACTGAGGTTTCTGCTGGAACCATTCCTGTTTTTCTATTCCCTCACTATCCACCTAATCACCCTCTTTAAGGGTCAGAGTCTTTGGCACGTGTGGCATTAACAGATACATACTACTATAAAGTAGACAGGGCTTCCCTGGTGGCGCAGTGGTTGAGAATCCACCTGCCGATGCAGGGGACACGGGTTCGTGCCCCGGTCCGGGAGGATCCCACATACCACGGAGCGGCTGGGCCCGTGAGCCATGGCCGCTGAGGCTGCACATCTGGAGCCTGCGCTCCGCAATGGGAGAGGCCACAACAGTGAGAGGCCCGCATACAGAAAAAAAATAAATAAATAAAATAAAATAAAATAAAGTAGAGAAACAACAAGGACCTACTGTATAGCACAGGAAACTATATTCAATATCTTATAATAACCTATAATAGAAAAGAATCTGAAAAAGAATATATATGTATGTATATATATATATATAATATGTATAACTGAATTACTTTGCTGTACACTTGAAACTAACATAGCATTGTAAATCAACTATACTTCAATATATGCCCCCACCAGAATGTGCACCATGCAGGGGGCTGCGTATGTAATTTCCCTTAAGAATAAGAGGGGCCTGCCAACAAAAGAAAGGGGAAGGGATGCTGGACTGCCAAAAAGAGCTCCTCACCATCCCCTACTGTGCTTGGCCCCAGACTGAACAGAACTAGTTGGTTATGTTTTCACTTTGGCAGCAGATAAATGGCAAAGAAGATGCTAGGAGGATATGGCATCTTGAAGGAAAGCAAAGACACAGATTTTCTCATTTCTTGGTGACATGTCACAATAACTCCATTAAGTGTTGTTCACCTACTTTATATCTTTAGGCTTGATTCCTGTGTTGAAAACATTGTTTCAGTTTCTAAGAATTTCCCCGCTACATTTGCTAGGTCTAAAATTCATAGCTGTAGTGTAATAGCTGCAGATGCACAGAAACTGGGTGCTGCTGCATAATAGGTGGGTGGCTTGTGACAAGTCACTTAACTCTTTTTCTCATTTTATCAAGTTTTCTCTTTTGTAAATTTTCTCATTAGCGTAAAATTAGCATAAAACTGTCTATTTCCGGATTGTTGTGAAGATCAGAGGGGATATATGTATATGTATAGCCGATTCACTTTGTTATAAAGCAGAAACTAACACACCATTGTGAAACAATTGTACTCCAATAAAGACGTTAAAAATAAATAAATTTTAAAAATGAGATTGTAAATGAAGTCCTTCCCTTTACATGTAGTAGATGCTCAGTAAATTGTATATATTATTACCATTAGGTAGTTATAGAAAACTCTTCCCTACTCTTCTTTGTCTGTCTCAGTTCTGTTGCCCTTAGGCCCTTGTCAACGCTCAACCTCCTCCATTTAGGCAAAAGCAGCCTAAACAATGAGATAATTCACCTCAATAATAACTTGAGATCAAAAGAGAAGGTGGGAGTAGGACAATTGTAAAATGAATAAATTCAGCAATTGATTGATGTCATCAAATCCCCAGCCTCTTTCTTTTGCTCTGCCATTCTCAGTGTGTTAGCTTTGTTCCCAGGGTGTGTCCTCTCATAGTTACAAGGTGGCTGCTCCAGCTCCAGCTATCATGTTCCAGCACAACAGCAGCAGGACAAGAGGGAAAGTTTCTTCTTGTGTATTTCTTCTTGTCAAGCACCCCTGGCCCTGGTGAGACTTTTTCCTTGGGTTCCATCTGGCAGCCACCCCACAGCTCTGAGATGTCCCCTTAGGACAGCCAGTGTTCCCCAGTCTCCAGTTCTCCTCTCCTTCCTGAGCACACAGCTGAGCTATTCTTCCCCCCACCTGAGAGCTAAGTGAAACCCTGAGGCAGAGTTCTGGCTGATGGAACGTGGGCAGAAGCTACATTGGCTACCACCAGGCCTGGCCATAAAACCTTCTGTCAACCTTCCAAGCTCTCCCCCTCACTGTCCTTGGGGCTGAGAGAGAGATTCTCCGAGAGCCTAGAAGATTGAGGATCCTCGCGAAGGAAGGGGCCTGGACCCTTGACTCGCTGCATAGAAGAGGTGGCCCCAGGAGCACCTCCCAGGCAGGGATGTTCACATGGGCCCAGGGTGAGCAAGCACCTGAGATTTGTTACACCTGCTAGCAACACACCCTGACTCATTTATTATTATTATTTTTACGAGAGCCATTCTGGCTCTAGTAGTTTTCAAAAGTATGTTTTGATTTACAAGAAAAACTCTAGGAAGTTGCTATCTTTGGAAAGAGAATACATTTGAGCAAAGCACTGATAACATCTTCAGAGATAGTATCCAACATTCTGCAGGGTGGTCAATTTTCAGGAGAATACACATTTCCAGTAAAAATCAGGACACTTGCTTTAGCCTCAATTTGGGGAAGAAATTAGTATAAGTGGTTCTGTTTCTGCATTAGTGAAATCCCTCATTCCCGTCGTGTGCTTGTCATCTAACTGCTCATTTGGAGGTATTCGACATTTCCAAAAAGAGTATTCCCTTACCTGCTTTTAAATCATTACTGTGTTTATAGCGGCTTCATTATTTCTTAATTGTCCTAATTTTCTTTCTTACCCATTCTTGTTAAAAGCTGATTAAAATTTGAATAATTTCAGCATTCATTCTGGAAACAAAACGAATTTCAGGTTTACATTCATTTGTCAGCGAAAGCCAGAAGAGGAAGTCAGGGAGGACAATTCCAGATTAACCTCAACTGAATTTAATTAGGCCTTTGTTCACATCCTCATGGCAGTCAGAATTTGGTCATGTTAGGGCCAGAAGGGATCTCAATGATCATTCAGTCCGCACCCCTCAGTTGCTGATGAGGCAACTAAGATCTACAGAGGGCTGCACAGTTAGATGATGTTGAAGGCAGAGTTGGTCCATGTCTAACAATTTCCATGAAATGAGCTGTGTGGGATTAAATCAGTGCACTGGAGTGAGGTTTCCCTCTCTCCTAGATTGTCATCTGTCTCTCTGGCTTCCTCCTCTGCCCCTAACCCCGGGTCTACAAGGTAAAGGCACTAACAAGACACCACCGACTTACCAGTAGGCTGATGTAGAAATGCTTTTGACAAAAGAGTGAGTCCAAATAAACTTTTCGCAAAAGACTCTTTCATTCCCACCCTCTCTGTTCTCTGTTCCTGAGTTCACTGTTGTCCTTGCTTGAATCGTCTCAGGGCAAAACAAGGCAGGAAAGAATCTTCTCTTCCCTACAATTAATGAGATATCACCCTCTTCCATAACATTCTTCTAATCCATTATGAGGGTCACTAACGTCCACGATACGTTTTTAGGCATATGAACATTTTTTTCCCTCGGCTTGGGAATATTGAACTCTTGTATCCCCTGTGACTTTAAGCTAAACTCCTCACCTTTCTGACCCTTAGTTTCTCATCAGTAAAATTAGGGGTTGGTTCAGACTGCCATTGTCACTTCCATTTGGAATTAATTAATCAATCAATTCAACAGTATTTGACAGCCATAATGGAAAGCTTTGGGATTAAAAAAAGAAAAAGACATCTCTTTTGCCCTTGAGAAGCTCCTAATCTGGCTTGAAGTCTATGCTTTTTCTAGATGGGGTAAAGGAAATGGATGGGTAAGTGGTTCCCTGGGGAAGATCTGGTTCTCACAATCACACAGGAAGTGTGGAATCCCAGGATATCTCCTGAATCTGTCTGGATTTTTAAGCCTTTATTGACACTTCTCTTTTTATCATTATCGTAGGTCATGTTCTTGAGACTTGAATTCTCTCACCTGTGTTAAAAATCTTTCTCTTCCATCTGTTCCGCGTTCTCCTTTTCAGTTTTCTTTTGAGCATGTCAACATTTAGTAATTAGGTTTTAGATTCTTTGCACAGGTCACCCTTTGATGCACTTATCCTTGCCTCCAATTCCTCCTACACAGAACTTTGGCTTATATTTTTATTTTACAAAGCAGTTCTTTCTTAATATGTTGTTATAAAACTGTACCCAGTTGATCAAAGGAGAGGAGTTCCTTTTCTCTGCTTTGCTTCCACTTTAAAATTCTGGATATTTGTCAATCATATCACACAGAGGTCAGAGGAAACTTGAAGGAACGGTGGAAGCAACCCTGGGAAGCCTGCCTATCAGAAGCTTCCTGGAAGTTTGTGCTTGGTCTGCTGACATGGAACCTCTATGATCCATTGTGTTTCCTCATCTCAGACTACTCTGATGCTCTGAAAATCCAAAACACGTCCACCAGCTGGTTTCCATTCCTGTCTTCTCTTTTCTGCATTTGCTGTTGGCAGTGGATACATCAGAGATTACCTGTATCAATTTGGACTTCAGTTTCTTAATTGAGTCAAATCATCTTAGCCTGGAAATGGTTTTTCCCCAATATGAGCATTATAATCCTTCATGGTACCTTTCTACCTGCAGCTGACTCTGTTTGGCACATGGACTTAGCAAGTGAAGGGTCTTGGTTCATCTGGGACACAGATGAGAGCTCTTCTATGACGTCTGCCAGAACAACAGACTCAGACTTTATATTCACTGGCCTACTACAGTGCGTGTTGATTATTTTGGAGTGTATTCGTCAGGACTGTCTCAGTTACAAGGAAAAGAAAACCCACCTCTAAGCTGACTTAGTTTAAAAAAATAATTTAGGAAATCATATAATCATCATCATCATAATCATCATCATCATCTAGGCACATTTTAGGCATGGCTGGATCCTGGAGTTCAAATGTATTTGGACTCAGTCTCACTCTTACTTACTTTCCCATTTGCTGGCTTCATCCTTAGATGGATTCTTTTCTATTTTTTTTTGTGTGTGTGTGTGTGGTACGCGGGCCTCTCACTGTTGTGGCCTCTCCCGTTGCAGAGCACAGGCTCCGGACGCACAGTCTCAGCGGCCATGGCTCACGGGCCCAGCCACTCCGCGGCATGTGGGATCCTCCCGGATCGGGGCACGAACCCGCGTCCCCTGCATCGGCAGGCGGACTCTCAACCACCGCACCACCAGGGAAACCCCAGCTTTTTTTCTTAACTAATCGATTAATTTATTCTTTGTTCATTTGGGACTTTTAACATTTAAAGCCTCAGAAAAAGTAGGCATTCCACATCATAAAATTAGCAAGTTTGGTGAAATATGAAAAATAAATTTCATTCCCACTTGCAGTTGTCTAGATAATCCACAGGTATACATGAGCTACTGCTAACAATACTTGTTTATTTACTTGATTTATGGGATGGGGTCAACGCATAAAAACATCAGAGCTTACATACAGTAAAGTATGTGCCTGCGTTAATCTTCTGGTTCACAGTATCAGGTTTCTGTACTTCAAAATCCCCTTAGTACATCTTTGACACTCAACGTATATTCATTAATAGTGCATCTTCCCTGGAATTTCACATGAACACCAAACAAAACGAGCAACAGAGAGGAGGAAAACAACCCTATAGAAATATCTTAGAGTATTTGTATTCTTTTCGATACTTCTCGAGAAGCCAAATGGAGGTGAGTAGACCTGTCATTCTTCCTCTTAAGAGACACAATGGTTCATAAGACCTTATAATTTGGTAAGATTCTAGGTATTGTTTCTAACTGTTACTGATCTTACCATGTCTAATCAAGGATTAACTTTCTAGTTCCAGATTTAGAATCTGAAACAGGTTTTTCTCCTCTTTACCCCAAGCCACAGACTCACAGAAATGATAAAGCTCAAAGCAAGTTTTAATGCCACACCCTTCCCTTCCATGACCCAGTGGACAAAGTGGAGAATTCATATTCAAAGAGAAATGTGAAGGATTTCTCACCAGCTAGGCAGAGTACTGTGAATCTTGATGAGTTATACGCACTGCATGGGTGTCCCCAAAGAAACCAGGCCTTTCCTTTTATAGTCTAGGATGGAAGAATACTTTGGATCTCAGAAGGTGTGACAGTAGCAACATGGGCAGTGTATATACTACTTTTGCCTCCTGCCATCCCAGAGATAGCCACCAGTTCCTCTTTTATGGAATCAGCCGGATGTAGTCCTGACTTATAAAGAGAGGTCAGTCTTTCAGGGGCTAGACTGCCTAGGCACAAATAGCTATCAAAGCCTCTTAAGGGTGGCGCAGTGGTTGAGAGTCCGCCTGCCGATGCAGGGGACACGGGTTCGTGCCCCGGTCCGGGAAGATCCCACATGCCGCGGCTTAGGCCCATGAGCCATGGCCGCTGAGCCTGCGAGTCCGGAGCCTGTGCTCCGCAACGGGAGAGGCTATAACAGTGAGAGGCCCACGTACCAAAAAAAAAGCCTCTTAAGGAAGAGGGCTAAAACCCCATCACTTGCACACATTGCAAACATAGCATGGTGCATTGCCATATTAAAATTAGGTTGCATCCACCAGTTTTATATTTAAGACCTATGGGATTTGACTAATTTAGAAGACAATCTTGTAACTAAAGGAAAAGTCTCATTACAAATGGCCTTTGCTTGGCAGCTTCAAGTCCCTTAAAGGGGATTGTTCTTACCAAGATAGTCTCTTAGACTGAAAAAGAGATCACTGTTACAAATGTAAGTCTCACCCCCGATTCTTTGATTCTATTTCATCAGTTACAGCATTGATATGGCAATACTTACCATCAAATATATTTAAACTCACAGAAACACTCTGACAACCAAGGAACCAATTCCCTAGGTTCCCTGAGTTCTTTGGCATTGCCCTAAAAAGCACCCAGAAATGAAACAATGTCTGAACAGATATAAATTGTACATATATTCTCTTTGATTAAAAGGACAAGTGAAAAAGGCTTGGAAATACAGAGTATGGACAAAAGCAGGATCTACTAATCTTTGGGGTATGTTTCTAGGCAACCAGCTTTGCATGATACAGAGATCATTAAATCTGTTCCATTATTTTGCCTACTTTTCCCTTGGGGTTCAAAGATGTCAAAACAGGGCTTCCCTTGTGGTGCAGTGGTTGAGAATCCGCCTGCCAATGCAGGGGACGCGGGTTCGTGCCCCGGTCCGGGAAGATCCCACATGCCGCAGAGTGGCTGGGCCCGTGAGCCATGGCCGCTGAGCCTGTGCGTCCAGAGCCTGTGCTCCACAACGGGAGACGCCACAACAATGAGAGGCCCGCCTAGCACAAAAAAAAAAAAAAAAAAAAAGATGTCAAAACATTCCAAACATTTTCCTTTACCCTAATTAATAGGAACTGAGGACATTTAGGATGCAGGTACATTGCTGGTGTAACTTCACTTAAAATGGAAATCTTACACCTTTTTGGCTTAACTAAGAAATTGGCGTTGTTGTACAAATGCAATTATCCTATGTCTCTCACGTTCCTGGAGTCTCCAATTGTGTGTGAATGGGTATGCGTGTATGTGTTTTAATTTCAGTCTGGCATTAGAATTCTCTTATGAAGAGAATTCTATGAATATCCCTTCCGAGTGGATATTATTTTTTGCCAAGTAGCACAGGTTGTCACACTGACCAGGGACTTCCCCAGGTGACCTCTGCATCCCTTCATTTAAGTGGCTGAAACTTATGATTTCTGGCTTTAGAATGATAAGAATTCCCATTGCAGGACCCAGACTTCTTTTGGCTGAAATTTTGATTTCACACGATTTCTGTTGGAATGCAGGCAGATGTCAGTCTTGTTCATCAGAGGAGGTCTGATGAGTCCAGAAATTCCTTGTATTTCATTGTTCTGGACTCTGATTTACTGCTCTCGGTGGGCCAGCTGTCCAGTGCCCACAATAAGTAAATGCACATTCTCCCATTTCCCTGGAATACAGTCTGTTGTAATTCCTGGACGTTTTAAATAAGAGACTAGCTATCTCCAGCCAAGGAGAATTTAAGCTGTGGGACAGGATGACCTCTTGAAGTTTCTTCCAACTCTGTGTCTCCATGATTCTGATTTTCTCTCTGGAACGCATATATTAATGTTTTACCAGGTTCCACGCTTCTTGGCTTTTTCAGCTTTTGTATTTCAAGTGTCTATTGATCGTGCAGTAGTTGCATGCTATTCCTTTGTTCTTTACATCTTTATTGATGCAAAGAAGTGCCAGAAACTGCTTTTTAACAGTTATTCAATCTCTGATGCCCTTCATGTATCAGATTTGGGATTTCACTTATTAAAACTACTGGGCTGGCTACACAATTAGTTTCTTCTTATTAATAAGCCATTAGACTCACTTAACCAACCATCAACAGCTGAAGAAAAGCACGTCTCCCCCTCCTTTGCCCATATCTCATTCTCTTTTGATGTTGAAGCTGTTCTCCTGTGTAATGGGAGATGAGCTGGAGGGTCTGGAGGTCTCTGACTTATTTAAAGTGACAGGAAATGTTATCTCCTGATAATAAGCAGGTTTCTGTGGCCATCACTATGACCTTTATCCCTTCATCATCAGAGGGATCCCAGAAGGCAACTGACACTTAACTCTGGGTAATCACATGGCTATTAAAAAAAGGGTGTGTGTGTGTGTGTGTGTGTGTGTGTGTGTGTAAATATTCGGCCACTGGCACCAGCAATCTACGTTCAGGAGGAGCCATAGCATACAGGGGAGCAGGGCCAGCTCTATGGATAGCTAGATGTTGGTCTGAAATCCAGCCCTACCACTTATTAAGTTTGTAAGAACTTGGACGAGTTACTTCTCCTCTCTAAGTCTCATTTTCTTCTTCTAAAAAATGGGGTCATAGTATACCAACCCAGCTTGATTGTTTTGAGAAGTAAACAAGGTGCTGGCATGTAGAATACATTCCATAAGAATTAGCTATAATTGCTCTCTCTAGCCCACAGCCCACTGACTTATGTTCAGCAAGAGATCTGCATGGCCTAATGGACAATGAATGTGCTTTAGAGTCTCACCGACCAGGTATGATCCCAAGCTGTGCCATTTACTCTGTGACCTTACTCTCTGATCCTTATTTTCCCTTCTGAGGGCTGGCGTGAGGAAGAAAATGAGGTAATAAGTTGTGCCTGGCATGCAGCAGGCTCTCAGAAAACACGGATTTCCTGGCTAGAAACCATCAGGGCCCTTTAGACCTCCCTCTTACAAGAACACGGAGCCTGGTCCAGCCCCAGGCTGATTCACAGCCCCTCGCTGTGACTGCAGGCTCCACATATGCTCCACGAAAGTGGATGTCCTGCTCAGGCTGGGGTGTGTCTCTGCATCTGTTCTGTGTTCATGGTCCTCATGCTGTCAGGAGTACAGTCCTCTTGGTCCCTCCCACTACAGGCCCACAAGGTTTTACCCAGATCCCTGGGGCCAGATGTGTTTCAGAATTCAGAATTTTCCATATTTCAGAAAGGTAACTCAGCGCTGTCTGTTTGATAGTGCTTAACACTCCAGTGGGGTCCAGGTGGCCCTCAGTAATCATGAACATTTCTGCAGTGAAATGTATGACTGTTCGCCTTGAAGTGCAATAATTGTGAATATTTTCATATATTTTCAGATCAGGTTTTGCAGCCAAATGTGTTCAGGTTAAGGTAGAATTAACTGCCAAGTGAGTTAGCTCAATTTTCAGAGCTTTGTCAAATTTGGGATTGCCGATCAGATATCGTGGACCTATAGAAACGCTGGAGCTAGAATCGACTCCTCATTCTTTGTTTCTGTCCCTCTGATGTCTAAGCCATTTCCAAGTATTCCATTCCCCTTGACTATAAATATCCTTTGTAATCTATGCCAAGCTACAGAATTCTCACTTTAAAACCATTTCTTGAGAACTTTCCCCTTGGTAGGTACATTCCATTCTGTAGTTAACTGCCCTCATCTTTTATTACTCTTTTTCCCACCGAGTCTGAACTTGCATCTATACTATGAATAGATTTATATTTCTGGCCTTGGGTGAAATAATGCTTCCTTCATCTGTCCTTAGTGGACACATTTGCTTTTTCCCTGTCCCCTTATAACGGATGGCCCACAGAACAGGCATCCTGTTATCTGATTCCTTATTCACTTGCTGTTCACAATAGGAGATTTCCGTGGGTTACCTGGATGCTGATAAGAGAACAAAGAGGGTCAGACAGCAAATCCCAGCTGAAGCTTTAGTTACTTCCATGGCCAGGGACTTCACTCCTACCTGTGTTCAACCTTCTTACAAAAGGGATTGAGTGAAAGAGGGTGGATAAATCAATGTCTACATTTATCATCATTGGCATCAAAGCCATTCAGACTCTGCTTCCATCAAAGGTGAACATCATCTTCAAAAGACAATGAAGAGGACGTCCCTGGTGGCTCAGTGGTTAAGACTCCGTACTCCCAATGCAGGGGGCCTGGGTTCGATCCCTGGTCAGGGAACTAGATCCCACATGCATGCCACAACTAAGAGTTCGCATGCCACAACTAAGGAGCCCGTGTGCTGCAACTAAGGAGCCTGCGAGACGCAACTAAGGAGCCGGCCTGCCGCAACTAAGACCTGGTGTAACCAAATAAATAAATAAAGAGTGAACAAAAATTAATGTTAAAAAAAAACCAATGAAGAACCTACATTAGTGCCCTGGGTAGTGTTACTCTTGATGGTAATAGTGATCTTTATAGAAAAGACTGTAGTGAGGGGAGCTGCTGACCATTACTAATGAATAATAGTGACTGGGTGGGGAGTAGCTGGCAAGGAAATGAGGAGTGGACCATACTTCTGGCTCCATTTCTCACATGCCAGTCACTCTTCCACTCAGTCTAATTCAGCTTCTCTCATCTTTGGAAAGAGTTCTCCCCAAAGTCACCAGTGGCCTCCATATGGCTAAATTTACAGGGTATTTTTCAGTCCACATTTAACTTAGACTCTCAGAAGTATTTTATGCCATAAGCCAGCCCCTCCTACTTGAAATACTTTCTTCCTGTGGTTTCCATGATACCACACTCTCCTAGTTTTCTTCTTCATCTTTTACCTTTTCTATTCAGCCTCCTTCGCAGGCTCATCCTTTTCTACCTGATCAAGAAATATTGGTGTTCACAAGGCCCCCTTAGTTTTCCCTCAGTAATTTCCCCCAGGTGATCTTTCTTTTCTATATTCAGATAACTGACAAATTTATATGTCCAGTCCAGATTCCTCTTTTCAGCTCCAGACTTGCATATCCAGCTGCCTCCTTCAGATCTCTTCATGGGTGTCAACATATCCAAAATGGAGCTCATGACCTCCCCTCCCAAACCTCGTCTTTTTTCTCTCGTCTCTCTCTCCTCTCTGGAAATAGCATCATTATTTATTCTCTTTTGCAAGTCAGACACCTAGGGGTTATGCTGGAGCCCTGTCCCTTCCGCATCCCCTATATCCATCGACCACTAACTCCTGCTGGTTTTACCTCCCAGGCAGCTCTCCTGCTCAGTGTATTTCTTTACCTCTACCACTACAGTGCTAGTCCAGACTTCCATTAACTCTCACTAAGAACTGAGGTTCCACTGCTACAGAGGGGAGGAAAGAATGGAAGTTGCAAAGGAAACCAACACTGTCCTTTGCTGGTAGGATAAGTATAAGAGTCAATAAAACCGTACATTTCTCAAGTCTGCATCTTATTGTTTAATACTAGACCATTTAGAAGACCAAGGAAGGGTCTCACCTCTTCAAGGCTTTTGGCAAAGAAGTTCCTAAGTCCTATGTCTAACAGACCACAGTGGTGGTGGCCCCCTGTCTGTGGGGGAAAGGAGCAAGGGCAGCATAATCCACTCTCGAAGCCCCTTTGCCCTCGTTTCTTGAGTCATATAATGGCTCAGGTTAGAGAATCTCCTCAGTTCCTTTGTGATTCAGCCCTGCTCTGGCGGAGGAGGGGACGTTTGGACAAGTTCACCAGCTCTCCTCTCCTGATACTCCCCTGACACCTGCCCAGCAATATATATTGCTGGCCCTGGAAGTAGATTTGCAGGAGGAGCTCAACCCAAGCCAGTCTGCACTAATCTACATCCAAGGAGTCTGACTATAACTGAGCTGGTCCCAGTGGTTTTGTCACTTATCCTCGTCACCTACTGAATTTGATGCTTATGATACATCCAAAGTCTCACCTCAGAGAACAGTCTCAGAGTCAGTCTCACGATAAGTCTCCTAGACAGAAACAAAATGCAAAGACAGTTCCAAACAGTGTCTCCCAACTGCCAGCTCTGCTCCTTTGCTAGTCTTTCCCTTTCTAGAAACATCACATCTGGGCACTAGTTGTTCATGCCTTGAACCAGAGAGTTCAAGATCACTTAGCACAGTGATCTCTGTAAGCACCTCCCTCCTCATTTATTGAATCACCAAGTCCTTTTGTTTCTACCTACAAAGTACACCTAGAGTCTTTTTACTTCTTTCTACCTTCACAGGCACCATCCTAGTTGAAGCCATCGCCTTCTTGTCCCCTGTCTACAGTGACAGCCTCCTAGCTGGTCTTTCTGCATCAACTCTCCACTTCCCCCCTCATTTATTCTCTACACAGAAGCTCCAGTGAATTATATTGTGGTCCCTCTCCCTTTGATAACCATGCTCAAATTTCATTTACTTCTTTCAGTTCTTTTAACATCAGCATCCTCTTTTCTGCTTCAGGGCATTTGCATGTACAGTTTTCTCTGTCCAGAATTTTCTTTCCATCATCTGGCTAATTTTTTGCTCATTTCTAAGGCTCAGGTTAAATGTCATTTCCTTGGCTTCCCAGAATAAACTGAATTCCTCTCACCCTCATTCAAATTATCCATTTTTATTTCACTTGTTATAATTAATAATTCTACACTTATTTTGATGATTAATTTTTATATTTAATTGAAATGTCTGTCATCCCAACTAGACCATAAGCTTCAATAGGGCAGGGACCACATCTGAGCTGAACACCAGTGTAGACTGATACCCAGTAACATCTTTGACACAGAGTAGGAGCTCGTGTTAGCTCAAGATCCCATAACAAATTACCATAGACTGGATGGTTTAAAAAATGGAAATTTAGCTCTCACAATTCTGGAGCCTAGAAGTTCCAGATCAGCATCCATTTCTGGTGAGGATCTCTTCCTGGCTTGCAGAAGGCCACCTTCTCGTTGTGTCTTCACATGATTTTTCCTCGAAGTATGTGTGGAGAGATAGAGGGAGATCTTATAAGGCCACCAATCTTATTCTGTTAGGACCCTATTGTGACCTCATTTAACTTTACCTCCTAAAAGACCTATCTCCAGATACAGTTATATTGAGGATTAGGTCTTCAATGTATGAATTTTAGGGGAGGGGCACAATTCAGTCCATATCAGGGTCCAACAATATTTGTTGAAAATATGAATATAAAAAACAGTCATTAATGAAAAAATACTTCCAATAGATTGACAGTTGGTTGCTTGTTGTACTTAGGTTTCATAAATATGGAAGAATTAATTTTTATGAAACTTGGGCATTCGAGTGCAATTCCCTTAATAAACATCTGTGTTACTTTTTAATTTTTCCTTATCCACGGTAGTTTCCCTAGTAATAATGTTTAATTGGTTTCTGGATATGTAAATGGCAAAGTAAAAGAGAAAACATTTTCCAAAAATCTATCAGAATTCAGGGGGGATTTTTTTTTTTTTTTTTTTTTTGTCTTACGCGGGCCTCTCACTGTCGTGGCCTCTCCCGTTGCGGAGCACAGGCTCCGGACGCGCAGGCTCAGCAGCCATGGCCCACGGGCCCAGCCGCTCCACGGCATGCGGGACCCTCCCGGACCGGGGCCCGAACCCATGACCCCTGCACCGGCAGGTGGACTCCCAACCACTGCGCCACCAGGGAAGCCCTCAGGGGGGATTTTGAAAGTGAAATTTCTTTGGTCACTTGAATTGAAGATGCTTTAATCCTAAAGCCCCTTTAATTCTGGTTGTGTAACTAGCTTCCTGGGCAAATCATTGGCAGTGACATGACCCTGGCTCATTAGAAGCACAACAGGAATGAGAAATCTGACAGGTGATCTCATTGTTCAGGCTTAGAGTCTGTCCTAAAAGTAATACAAGAAGAAACTCCACAAAATCTTTTGACTGTGCTCTAATATTCATTTTTAATATCCAGAGCAAATGCTTCCTTTGGGTTTATTTCCTGGGACTGCTGTTCCTGTTTGTTTTTGCTTATTTGGTGTGTGGGGGGAATTATCTGCTAATAGTTGTGGCTCCAGTCCAACTAAGGAAACTGGCCTCCTCACATCCATTAATGACAAGTTGCAGTACTGTTGCTGAACCAGAAGACTATCCATTAGAATCAGTGCTGCTACCAGGGTTATTAGGGAGCACAGTTGTGTTTCCTTTGTCTTTTCCCCTACCCTGAGTCAGTGCCCCAAATCCGTTTCTTGTAGCTTCAGCTATTTTGAGTGTAATGGTACAAATGGCTTGAACTTATTTTGGCAAAAGCTTTGTGTGTAGATTCATCATGGGCATGAAAAGCCTTCTGGAAAAGATGTGTTTTCTTTAAAAAGATTTTTTTTATTGGAGGATAATTGCTTTACAATGTTGTGTCAGTTTCTGCTGTACAATGAAGTGTTTCAGCTATATGTATACATACATCCCCTCCCTCTTGGACCTCCCTCCCTCCCCCGATCTAGGTCATCACAGAGCACCAAGTTGAGATTCCTGTGCTTTATAGCATGTTCCCACTAGCTATCTATTTTATGCATGTTAGTGTTTATATGTGAATCCTAATCTTCCAATTTGTCCCACACTCCCCTTCACCCTCTGTGGCCACATGTCTGTTCTCTACATCTACGTGTGTTTTCATACAAAAGTACCATTACTTGCCCTTTCTGGAAATCAATTTCATGTACATCACAATGAAAGGATGGCATGTAGTCTCATACAGCTAGTGGACCCTGACTACACATTACGTGGACATGTGAACATAAGTGGTCAGGAAAGGTGTGTCAAGGGCTTGCTTCAGGTAGTGTTTGGAGTTGTCAGCACAAGAGGCATGACTCAAGGGCTAGCACCGCTTACTCCAGCATGTGTATCCTTTGGTGTAGCACATTCGTCAGAATGTAGAGAGTGAAGAAGTCCCATGTGCAAACATTTTGTGGGTCTCAGGGTTTAGTATCTTGACTTCGGTGGAAACATTTCACAAGTCACAAATGGGCAAAGGTCTAGTAAGAAGAGACTGGGTGATGCGGGTCAGACCTCCAAGTTTTGGTCCTGATTTTGTTGCTGCCTTTGCTGAGTGATCAAAGCGGCAGACTGTCACTTACAGGCTCTGTGACCTTGGGCAAGCTACCTGACCTCTCTGCCTCAGTTTCCTCATCTATCATGGGAATAAAATAGTACCTATTTCATAGGGTGGTTTGACGATTAAATGAGTTAATACCAAGAAAACACTGAGAGTAATACTTAGCATGTGGTTAGCACTCAATATTAGTTCCTTACCTCTTACTTTCTTCATTTTTTCCATTAATTGAATGATTAGCCCACTAACTTGCCTCCAGTGAATGTAGTTCCGAATAAACCACTAACACTGCCCTGAGAAAGGTCTAAAGCGGAGGACAGAAACGATCATTTCATGCATCAGTTTATAACATAAATGCACAAGGAAATATTTTCAAGTACGAAAAGTTGGGGGCCATGAGGTTCAACTTCTCTCTCCCTCCAACCCCTTTAAAAAAATTCTCCTCTGGGCGCTCATTAGGGGTTTCTACCCCTCATCTGGGCTCTCCCCTCCAATCTACCTTCCATTTCAGCTCCTTGGTTTTCTTAAACTTTTTTCCGCCCTTCGGAAAGTGAAAGAATAACAGCTCCAGCTAGAGACGCTTGCTTGAAATAGCACTGACACAGCAGCTTCCTTTGCAGTTCTCTGCCAATGAGCCCAGCCGCCGCCGCAGATGCTGGATACGCCGCTGGGTCCCCGGAAACTGGCCCCTGACCCTGTAGCCTGGCGGCAGGCCCGGGATGTTCTAGAAGAAAAAAAGGACGATCCCCCTCCCGAGACCACCCAGGCACCACCCATCTTGCTATCCTTGGAGCTTTTGCCAAGCACAACACCAGGAAAATCTCTTTTTCATTGTTTGCTTTTCCACGAGCTTTGTCCAGAATTAAATTGGACTTCGGCTGACGGTTGCTGGAAAATAAATCCCATTCAGCTTCCTAAGGCTCTTCCTACTGGCTTTGTTAGCAGCCTCACGGATGATGTTTCTGACGTGTTTCGAGAGCTCCTTCCTCAAATCCCCTTCACACACGTGCTGACCCTCTGCTTTGTGACATAATTATTCATCTAATTTCTTCAGCACCAGGCAGACATCGTGAGGAATGCCTCCCTCTCCGAAAGTGAAGTAATTGACGTTTTTCTGTTTTCCTGCTACTGGTTAGGCAATTATTAAAATGGACTGGTCTTTAATAGTCTATTTTTGTTGGGTATTATAGCCCCATCTCCTAAGGTGGTATGATGGCCCCTGAGTATGCAAACACTCCAAGAGCTGTATCTTCATACTTCTCTATTTCCTTTCCACGTCACACCTCTGAACACAGAATGGGAGAATGGCAATAACGTGAGAATTTTATGTTCCAGAAAAAAAAAAAAAAATCTCACAACCCCCCAAAATCCTCTGATTGCTTTCAATTTCCCCTCCCCCTCCTTACCGCTCACGCAACCACCAACAGTGACACCTAGTGGTCAAATATAAATCAGTCCTTTCATCCCAAGTTAAG
The DNA here is from genome assembly GCF_026419965.1 of Kogia breviceps. Classification (NCBI taxonomy): domain Eukaryota; kingdom Metazoa; phylum Chordata; class Mammalia; order Artiodactyla; family Physeteridae; genus Kogia; species Kogia breviceps. The sequence continues at coordinate 145,378,752 of NC_081311.1, forward strand.
CAGCTTTTTACAGAAAATAAAATTTCCTTTAGGGGCAGATAAAGATAATTTACATCTTTTTTTGAATGCACAGAAAGATATATTCTTCATAATGCATAGATGAAATATATTATTTGGGGTATGGGGCAAGTGTGTGATTTTTTCTTATGAACATATTGGAGCTCTAAATCTATTTTCTTTAGTTTTGCAGGCTTGTGCTTGGTTTCTTAGGTAATGGTCACTTTGATTTTATTATAACTTTAAAAGTTGCCAGCTGCTCAGCAATATTTTAAACTTCAACACCTATAATGTATATTTAAGGTAAAATATTTTAAAATGAGTGCTATTACAAATCAGCCATTTGCATAAATCTGTCTCAAACTCTTGGAACCACATTTACAGGCAAAAATAGTTTCCATTTTAATGATAGTAATCTCCAGGAAGAGGTGAGACTCTTTCTCCTAAGAATTTTTCCAATAAATGAGGACACATAAAAACATTTACATTTTTAATGAAATCTTCCAGAGGTTACAAAAATATGAGGAAATGTGAATCCTTTTTAAAAACCCGTTTATTTATTTGTTTGTTTATTTATTTATAATACAATTTTGAAAGGTTACTTTCCATTTACAGTTATTACAAAATATTGGCTGTATTCCCCATTTTGTACAACACATCCTTGAGCATGTCTTACAACCAGTAGTTTGTACCTCCCACTCCTCCACCCCTAAATTACCCCTCCTCCCCCCACTGGTAATCATTACTTTGTTCTCTATATCTGTGAGTCTACTTCTTTTTTGTTATATTCACTAGTTTGTTGTATTTTTTAGATTCCAAATATAAAATATCATACAGTATTTGTCTTTCTCTGTTGGACTTATTTCACTTAGCATAATGCCCTCCAAGTCCATCCATGGTGCTACAAATGGCAAAATTTTGTGGTTTTTTATGGCTGAGTAGTATTCCACTGTGTGTGTGTGTGTGTGTGTGTGTGTGTGTGTGTGTGTGTGTGTGTGTGTATACCACATCTTCTTTATCCATTCATCTGTTGATGGATACTTAGGTTGTCTCCATATCTTGGCAATTGTAAATAATGCTGCTATGAACATCAGAGTGCATGTATCTTTCTGAATTAGTGCTTTTGTTTTTTTCAGATATATACCTAGGAGTGGAATTGCTGGGTCATATGGTAGTTCTATTTTTAGTTTTTTGAGAAACCTCCATACTGTTTTCCACAGTGGCTGCACTGATTTATGTTCCCACCAATAGTGTACAAGGGTTCCCTTTTCTCCACATCCTTGCCAACATGCGTTCTTTGAAAAAGCTTTTTATTTTTAAATAATTATAAATTCACAGGAAGTTGCAAAAATAGTACAGAGAGGTCCTCTGTACCTTCATCCAGTTTCCCCCAATGGTAACATCTTACCTAACTATAATACAATGTCAAACCAAGAAATTGACGTTGGTACACTCTACAGAATTTATTTAGATTTCATCTGTTTTACTTGCACTCAGTTATATATGTGTGTAGTTCTATGCAATTTTGTCACATGTACAAAATGCATGAACCATCACTGCAATCAAGATACAGAACTGTCCCATCACCACAAAAATGCCTCATGCCACCCCTTTATAATATTAAAATAAATTACTGAGCCCAGACACCTTGTCTCTGGGAAGAAGAAAGGCATGTATATATATCATCATCATCATCACATGCATTTATTGAAATCTATGCCCTGGTTGTGTTGTTTTATAGGAATTCTTTCATTTAGTTTTTGCAATAATCTTATGAGGTAACTACTATTTAATTTTTTTAAACAACTGCATTCATTTAAAAGGACACCAAGGGTAAAATTAAACAAAGAAAACTGACAATTCACCTGATGTCTTGTCTTCTAACACACCAGATAGAGTTTTCCCCACGCCCAGTTTTAAATTTGATATAGATTCAATTCAATAAATATTGAGTATTGAGCTAGGTGATGAAGGGATTACAGGTGCTGACAAAGTGCACTGCTCAGTGCCAGTCCTCGCTTTCCCAGGGTCGGGTCTTCTCTTGATCCCTCCAATCACCAAGGCCAGCCTTGGCTCTCCAGAGCTCCAAGGACAAAATTTGTTCCTCTTGAATGGCTAGGCAAGAGTCACTTCTGACAGGGGTAGGAGGGCTTGGTCCTTTCAGTTCTTCCTTACTAGTTTTGTTTTTGAGATTTTACTTCTTCAAAATCCATACAGCCATGACATGTTGGGGAAAATGACATGGTTAAATACCAACATGATTTGAATTAGCCACTCTGGAGTAAGGAAAGCTAAAAGGTAATTTAATGGTTGTTTTCATTGGTCCAAGCAGGCCATTTGAGAATAGAGGGTACTTGGAAGAACACTAGACTGGGAGTCAGAGCTTCTCCCTAGTGTTGGCTTTGCCACTACCTCGCTTGTGATATGTGAACTTCCAAGGGTCTTAGATTTCTCAAATAAAGACAAGGGGTTTCAGCAGATGATGGCTTTTATGGATGGAATATTTGTATCCCCCAAATTCATGTTTTGAAACCCTAATACGCCATGTGATGGTATTTGGAGGTGGGGCTTTGAGTGGTGATTAAGTCATGAGGGTGGAGTCCTCATGCATGGGATTAGTGCCCTTATGAAAGAGACCCCAGAGAGCTCTCATCCCTTCTACCCTGTGAGGACAGTGAAAGGACAGTTGTTTATGAACAAGGAAGCAGGTTTTCACCAGACACCAAATCTGCTGGTGCCTTGATCTTGGACTTCACAGCATCCAGGACAATGAGAATAAATATTTGTGGTTTAAACCACAGTCTATGTTTTGTTTTTTTTTAGAGCAGTCCAAATGGACTAAGACAATGGCCAAGGTCCTTTCCAGTGCTATCTTTATAAAGTAAATATTAAAAGGGTTTCTTGATGGGACAGGCTTCTAATTATTGAGTAGGTGATAAAAGTTAATTAGAAATACTCCATATTGCTTAAAATAGACTTCCAGCTCAAAATGGATGCTTTAGAAGCTGTGGATGCTTGTAAATATGACTTTTAGGGTCTTTATTCAGACTTTCTCGTGGAATTCACTTTCAATCTTGAAAATTTAATAAAATCCAGTTATTAGTATGTAATGTGCAAATGCCTGGCACTATTCTACTACAACATTTATGGTGAGCAGAAATCTCAGTGATGAGGAATTTATGATGCCAAATTCCTGATTTAAATATGTCTATTTCCAGCTGCGTGATATTTGGTAAATCTCTTGACCTTCGTGAGTCACATTTCTCCTCCTCAGGTTGCTGTTTATATACTGAAATTTTCTTAGGTATCTTTCAGGAAACTTACTAGAGAAAGTTGAAGATACAGGAAAGTGCTTCCTAGTCTATGTCAAGTAAGGTACCACCCCAATACTATATATTAGGAAAAAATAACTCAGACCTGTGATTTATTACACACACAAAAGAAAAATAATCTTTAATGACTTTGAAATAATTATCTCTATCCACTGAAACATAGCACTTACTTTTAAATATTAGGATTGGTAGTACCCTACTTTTGGACTTAATACGTTTCCAAAAACATGCATGAAATTTAAGAGTGTAAAGGTAGAACAACAGACTTCATATTTTAAGGGAGGGGACTGTCCATTTCCAGAGGGTTAATAATTTTAATTGATTTAGTTTGTCATCAACATATTTTTATTGAGCGTATAGTATGTGCAAGAAACTATTCTAGGCAGGGAACAAAACACATGAAAAAATCTTTGCCTGGATGGCTCTACATTATGAGGAACCAGTGGAGGAGACAGAAATAGACAAAATGAAAGATCAGAGTATTTAATTCATGAGAAGGTGATACATGAGAGAAATAAGCTTTGGAGGAGGAAGCATGTATGTTTGTGAAAGATACAAATGGATGTAGGGTCCCCCAGGAAGGCCTCTGTGAAGGGAACCTATGTGTGAGAGCCTGGAAGGCAGAGATGGCTGGCGGATCTCAGTCACCCAATATGCAACTTCATTTCCATACCAAGAAAGTTCCATCCTGAGAAAGTCCATAGAACTGGACTCAGGAGAAGGTACAAATCCTAAGTGTGCTTTGTCATACCATGCCAAAGCTGGTCGGCCAAGAGAGATTGCTAAAATGGATTTCTCTTGTGAGCCGCAATGGTAGATGCCACAGAACAAGGAATCCATAAAGTCTTATAAGTTAGTTAGCAAGGGATTTTTGCAGTGTTGGGGGGAATCGAATATTCACTAACTCGGCAATTACCTTCCTCTTAGCTAGCTGGTTTGCTTGCTTCCCTGTTGGCAGATACGCTCACCATTCTCAGTAAATGTCCCCGTAGTTCTCTGTCAGGCAGTGGGTCCGTGGTGCCTTCTCTTGCTCCCATCAGCCGTCTCTCCTCAATTTCACTAGCTGTTGGGTTTCCAGGGCTGAATGACTGACCTATCGATGTTAAGAGGGAAAATGTATCATTAGAACTCTGGTTACGTTCTTGTCTTCTTTCCCATATTGCAGAGTTAAATAGTAATACCATTTTGCAGTGCAAGACATAAAAATATTAAATGGCATGAAAGTTCAGCCGGTAAGAGCCTTAATCACAGTACTGAATGGTTAGCTCCAGGTATAACATTTTAGAAATATGAGGTCTGCTTATCCACCCTCAACACCTGGGAGCCTAGCCAGCGGCACAAAATGATTTAGTCCCTGAATTGCTCTCCTGCTTAATGTCATAGCCAGGCCCAGCATTCTGCAAAGGCAATCTTGTGGTTTTTAGCATGCAGAGAATATATCTCCCTAACCTACTTCCTGAGGCCACTCATTTCATTCCCTAATTACCTAATATTAAAAAAAAAAAATGTCCCCAGAGAGGAAAAAATGGCTTAAAATCATACTTATGTGTAAACGACTGATATTAGGTAAGAGCAGATTGTGCTGGGAAGGAAGGCTAGACAAGGGCTCAATGAGGGCGGGAAGGAAGAGGCTCAGAAGCCGGAGGCTGGGGCGTGGGACACAAACAGTGGCGGTAGGAGGAACAGTATCACCTCCTTCACTGCTTTGCCCGGAGCCAGCTCTGTTTATGCAAGACAGGAAGGGATTGTAGTTAGAGGGAGAAGGTGGCAGATTTGCGAAGGGAATGTGCTGGGGTGGGGAGCAACTTCAGCTTTGCTTCGTCCTCTGAAAGCCTCCCAGAGTCTGAAAGCCCCTCAGGGCACCTCAGGGCAGCATAGACAGCAGAGGCAGCGCAGGGTGTGCCCGGAAAGGGGGAGGGGGAAGGCAGGGACCCAGCCCGGCTCTTCAGTGCGTCTGACCATTGGATAATCAGTGCAAGTTTGCCTGCTGGAGGGACCGAGGGGTGCTGAGCAGGGTCTCACCCAAGCGAACCCAGCTGGCCCTGAGGTCCTGGGGGAGGGGAAGCGGCGGCGGGCGTCTGTTCAAGGCAGCTGCCGAAGAGTGCTCTCAGGAGTGTAATCTAGGAGAACCCAGTCAGGGTGAGATGGATTCGGTGTTGTCAAGGCCACAGAAGGAGGCTAAAAACAGGATGGAGAAGGGGCAAGGCGGAGTCTGGGTTAAGACTTCAGAGCTAAAGTTGATTGCAGAAGACCTTGTGAACAGGCTCTGCGGGGAGGCAGGAGGGGGACAGGGTGAGTGCCAGAACCTCTCCCAAAGCCTCTTCCACAGCGCGCTCGTCCAGTGACATGAGCTTCTGCAGAAAATGCTCCCGTGCTCCTCCACCAAAAGGAAACTGAGAAGACTGCACACTACACTCTTCTTACAGAGTCATTAGCCTATTAAGGGGTTCGAGAAGTGCTACAACAAACAGACCTGTTCAGCTTTACTTAACCCATAATTTTCCCAATTAATTTGACCTTGGACCTTATTCTTACATTATACCTAATCCATTCCTAGAATCACACTTTGAGAAACACCCTTTTATAGCTCTTTCTCCCAGTCCAGTTACATTGACCACCCACCTGAAGTCTTCATGGCCACCAGTGTGGTGCCTTACAGAGTCCTTGCTAGGAAGCAGAGGTCTCCTCACCCCCTGACCCCCCATCCACAGGAGGCATGGACACCGTTCACATCCTCTCCCTGTGCCGGCCCTGAGAACATTTGGCCTCTGTTGACACGTAGCTCAGAGAACATCAACAAGCTGCTATATTGACTTGAAAACTTTTTGACTATGCAGTAGGAACAGCTTTCATGCACTGGGAAGAGTATTTTTCTGCTAGCTGGAGAGAAATACCCTTTTCTCCCTACGTCCCCGTACTTGTCAAATCTGGAGGTTTGTGAGTTATTATTATTTTTGTTTTTTCTGTGATGCTACTTCAAGGCACAGCTGTCAGTTAGCAGCACTTTATTATAAGCCAGTGCTGGCTAACAGACCATGAACCATTGATAGCTAATATCCTTAGTTACACCTCACCCCTACTGAATAAGTGCGCCAAATTGCTGAATTTGTTGTTCCAAAGGATATTGATTAAAAGAGTTGACAAAGCCACTTGAAAGTGAAATTTCCAACTGCCTGAAATGAAAAGCTTTCTTGATCTTCATGTCTTAGGCTGGGGAGAAGGTTTATTTTCCTACTATGTATAGATAATGGATTCTGCCTTTCCTGGGAATTCTTCATCGAAGAATACGCTGAATGCTCAAACAATGGCAGTGACACGAACTAGCTGGAACTAATTCAGAAATGTGCACGGAGCATGATGAGGATACCTTGGTGTGTGGGGGAGAAGCAGCACACCTGCCTCCATCCTAGCTTATCTTAGGACAGGTGCTGGCTGGTCCAAAGTGGCCCAGAAAATATAGACATTGTTATAAGCTATATGCAGCTTTTTCTTTTCTTTCATTCTTTCTTTCTTTCAGAGAGACTTTTTGTCAGAGAATGTAAAAGCTCAAATACTTTTTACTCATTTTCTTGCTAGGAGCAGCAGGCATAACCAGCAGCAACCGCCAGTAATTAATCATAGCTCTGGAGATGGGAGCACACGTTTAAAGACATCTTCAACCCAAACACGTTGTGGGTTTAAAATTCTACCATAGAGCAGAAACTCTGGAATGAAGCTGTACATTCTTTCTGATCTTAATGTACCTACTGAGCGTGGCCAAAGGCAGCTCTTGGAAAGTCATCAGGGATGGAAGAATTCCTCCTGAGGGATCCAAGGCAGGCAAGTATCTCTGGATCACACTGGAGACCAGCTGCAAGATGGGCAGAGACAAGCGTGTGACACTGGGCAAAACATTAGGTGAGTGTTTTGGTAACGCCCTTTTGTTGCAATGAACAGAGACTCTCGAGTTACGGGAGTGATTTATCGCAAGGATGCTTGGGGAACAGCACTGGAAATGGACAGTGCTCAGGGCCCAAAATAGCTCTAGAAACCACCTATGCTCTCTGTTGCTCTTAGAGCCACAGGGATGCCTCTGTGGGTGTATCGGCTTGTGTTTTTCATCCGCTCCATTCTACCCTCTCTGTGGACTGGCTTCCATTTCTTGCTCATAACATCCCCCTCCTTATGACTTCACAGGCACAGTTTCCCTCTTGTTTCACCCTCTCTTTAATTCATCCTTTTTGAACTTCAGCTCTTAATACTGACTCATTCTTTGGACATTTTCATAGTCCATATTCCCAAGAGAGCAACGTTAATTGGTCCAGATTATAGTTATGGTCAGGCCACATCATTGGTTGCTGGCCAGCCTGCGCGTGGCCTGCCTTTGGGTCAGGTGCTTACCCTTGGTCTCATCCACTAGGACAGGTGGAGTAGGATTACATTGTTTAACACAAGCTCCTCTAGATCTGTGCCTTTAGCGGGGGCTGTGACTGGACAAGCACAGCGATCGACATCTGAGGTCACTATTGTATTCCTATTCCATAATTAATGAGGTCTCTCAGAGCAGCCCATGGCTGTTCTCATGCACCAGCCCACACAGCTACCAGACGTCAGTTGTACTTCTAAGTAAGTCTCTAATCTGTTCAGGTTTTCCCATCCTCACTGCCACTACCCTTGTCCAGGTCATACTTACTCCCACCTGACTTCTCCATAACTCTCTGCTAACACTGCGATGCTCCTCCAATCTTGCATCCATCTTTCTACAATTCAAATCTGATCACACCACACCCTGCCTATAACATTCAATGGCTCCCCATTGCCCAAAGGGTAAAGTCTAAGTCCTTGATGTGGTTTAGAAGGTTTAAAGGGTTCCATGACCTGCTCCCCCCCAGCCTCCTCCTACATCGTTTCTTCCATCACCATCCCTACTTTGCTGTCTACCCTCCGGCTTCCTCAACTCAACTCTTGCCTTTTTCCCACATCTGCTGTGTTCTCTCTTGCCTTGGAGCCTTTGTACCTGCTTTTCCCTTTTGCCCGTCCTCAGTTCTTCTCCTTCTCAGCTGAAACCTCACTTCCTCTGACTTTTCCTGACTCCCTAGACTATGTGGTGAGGACGGAGAGCACATCTGCTATGTTTGCTGTTACCCCCCAGCCCCTGGCCCTGGAATTTCTGGTGCTGGAATACCATAGGTGCTCTGTAAACATTTCTTGTGAGTGGGGGGCTGTTGAATCCCAGAACTCCAAGAAGTTATCATTTCTGGGTGGAACTCAAAAGTGAAAGGTAAAGAGTTTGAGAAACGAAGAGAGAAAGAGAGTGAAGTGAAATAGAGAAGGACATGGTATAAGGATTTTAAAAAACACATGGAGTATAGATGAACCTCTGAAGGAAGAAAAAGGATCTATGGACTTTGATTACTGAGAGAAATATGCAGCCCCCAGAGGGCTGGCCGAGATCAAAGGACTTTGCCAAGGGATCCATCTCAAGGATATCTAGCCATTAACAATAAGCAGGATTTAGTCTCTAGATTAATTTCTTTAGCAGAGAGAAGTTCAGCTTCCTTCTAAAGCATTTGGAATAGCTGTGGTGCTTTGGATGGGATATGGACCTGGACATCTGTTTCCTGGGGTTTCCTGGGACAGTCTGCATTCTAAGATGTGTCCTACAGCTTCCTGTGTGCTCCCAGGGTCCAGAGCTTTCTAGTGCTTCCTCATAAAGACTCTCAGAGGTTTGTGGAACAGTCTCTTGGCCCTTTAAGACACCTGGGCTAGGCTCTGCCCCTTGTGTCCTGCCCACCCCCACCCCAGGAACTAGAGGAACAGAGAAGAGCTGAACAAGCTTGACACACTTCTATGAAAGGTCATGCTCGCCTCTCTCTGACGGCAGCCTTCTCTGGGGGGCGGGCCTGGAGGCAAGCAGCCAGAGTTGTTATTTCTACTCTGTTGTCATTGGGTAGATACTACGTTTTTACAATAGCTGCCAGAAGCATGCAAGTGACGCCATTCCCCACGTGTTTTAATGTGAGAGGCTACAATCTTGAGGTGGCAAAGTACACTGGAAGCCAAGAGGAGAACAGCCACCTCATGGTGTTTAGCAAGTGGGAGATAGAGCAGGAAAGGGAGAGGGCAAAGGGCGAGTCAGTCACTCGGCATCAAGAAACTCATTCTCCTTAGGCACAGATTAGCCACAGCCTCTCATGGAATCAGTTTCCTGCCAGTAGCAGATGGTAACAGAGAAGAGCACAGGAATCCAGGATGGAGGGGATGACTGAAGTCTACAGGCACTGCAAGAACCCGAGGACTCATCTCCTTTGACCGGGTTCAAAGGGGGAAGAAATTGCTCCTGGAGGCCCATGGCGGTGTCCTGGTATGAATTAGAAAGGCCTGTAGATCACACTTGCACAACCACATCCATCCAAACGTCCAGCCATCCATGAGACTTGGACCAAGCAACGTTGGTGGGAAGCAGCCCTTGCCCTCACGTCCAAAGGCAGTGGGTGGCCCTATCGCCAAAGCAGAGATCTTAGTTATCTCTTGATAGTTTAGTCTCAAGAGATGTGGGATCTCAACCTCCTGGCCATACAGTCTGAGACTCATACAATTAAATATTAGCTGCATCATTTAAATCTTTTCTTTTTTTTCCTTTTGCTCCCTCTGCAAAAAGCAAGCAAAAGAACAAAACCAAAGCCAAACAAAAAAGCCCTAAACAAGCTGGGTTATCTTGGTCAAGGTGCATAACCTCTCTGAACTTGTTTTTTTCAGTTGCAAAATGAAGGGATTGAACTGGCTGAAAAGTCTCCTTCATTTCTAAAGTCTATGATATTTCATACAAAATAGTCAGAGACCATAGGAAAGAGGAGGAAACACATTCTTTTCCCTCATGGGCCGTCAAATAAGAAGAGTAATGTGTATTTGGGTGCAGGGTTCACAATAAACCTGACTTACAGACGTAAGATGCTTAATTAAATGATGGCCTCCCCAAGGTCACAGCCTCCTTCCCGTTGGTGTGTCTCTCCACTCAGCGCCTGGTGCTCCATAATGCTATGCAAAGGCTCCCTGACAGCTGTTGACTTAACTCTTAACAGACTTTGTTTGTTTATCTCCAAGGTGGATCCTAGACATGTACCTAAGGCCCTAGTGGGCGGAGGCACGGGATTGCTGCACAGATTTGCATTCGTTCTTTTCTCCTCACCACTGTTTAGACCAGCGTGCCTGGTGGGAGTGAGATTTATGAAGAGTGGCTCTCGTTTTGGCTGCCTGGCTTCCTTGCTCACAGTTGGGCCGCCTTGGGAAGTTGATTTTTGTTCTTTTGCCCTTTGTTGCCCTGCTCCCTATTTCTGATTTCTTTTTTTTCAGAGGCTGACGCAGTTATTTCCACCCAGAGTGCTTGGCTCCGCTCTCCAGCTCTGGGCTCCGTAACCCATGGCAACAAGAGAAGGGAAGCAGGTGATCACACACCACAAACACATATTATTCTCTCTCCCCCCTCTCTGGCTCTGGCAGTCTGGGGCACACAAAGGGAGGAGTCTCAACTGGCTGCAGTGCCAATTAGAGACACAGGCCTAACGGCTGGTGCTGAACGCTTGGGGCTTCCGGGTCACAATGCAGCAGCTGCTGGGTGGGGAGCAAGGCGGCCTCTCCTGCTTGCTCCAGCTCCTCGTATTTCTCCAGGGCAGCAAAGTAAAATCTGACCTTGCACACGCGGTTAGAAATGCCTTCACGATAGTCCATCCCCCGCTAGCCTAGCCGGAAACCCTCTTTTATATTACTGTGGAGACTGGCAGAATTATGCCTATAAAGTAAGAAGAACTTTCTTTCCACATGATTTGCTAAATGGAAATCATAATTAAGTCATTTAACATCGAAACTCTCACCCCATCTCACATTTATGAGTTCGAGGAAGCTTCAACCCAATTCAATGATTTTTTGTTTCTGGCCACATCTCCTAGTTGGTTTGACCTAAGGATTGAAAGAGTCAAGTGACTGACCTGTGCTCAAGTGGTAAAAATCCCCTTTCTGTTCAGGGACTAGAAATACATGGTAGACCCATTCTTATGAGACTTGTCAAGACTAGTCCTTGTAGGTTAACAAAAAAGTCATTTAAAGCAAGGCATTGTAAAAAGTGATACATACAAACTCATGTAACATTTTATTTTCACTTAAAACTTACAAATATATATTAATCTCCTATTCTTTTGATGAGGAACCAAGCTCTGGTGCTTGGAGGCCAAGTCAACTTTCTTGTATAAGCTGTACCTATGATGCATCACCTACAGCTTCCAGTGTTAGTTTCTTAGTGCTGTAAGAATTTAAAGACACTTGAAAAGCAATCTGAGCCCAGAATCTGTCTAGATTTTTATGGTTTCCTCCAATATTTTATAACAGTGTCATTCCAACCTCATTTAAAGGCAGAATAACTTGCCCATTCCTTCCAAGTAATTCCACTTGTTTTTCAAGGAAAAATTTTCTTTACTTTTGCATTCATATTGCACTGGTTTACGTATTTTTCAATAAGATGGTGAATTACAAAAACAAATGGCAACTGGCAAGAGCTGGGTTGCGAATAAACCCAAGTGCTCTTGATAAGTTGGATACCCAACTGGTGGGAGGAGAGGTGTGTAGGTGCTTGAGAGAGGGGCACCCAGCATCAAAGGAAAACTGGGAACTTGTAGGCATTCCAGCACGTGACAGCTGAATGTGATTTACTAATATTAGAAATACCAGAACGTGAGCTCTTATCCTAGAAAGCTAATATTGGCATGGAACTAGGCATCTCCTTTCACCAGTCTCTTCCGTGCACATGCTCTTGAACCTCTATCGTCATCCCTAAGATCAGCTCTTTATATTTAACATTTGGACACCTCCACCTGTCCTATTTGCTCTTAAAATTCAGCATGTCTGAAAACAAGTCTTTCTCTTAAGATGGAATAGAACATGCTGGTTTTGCTAGTAGGAGAACCCTTTCATCAAAGGAAAACTTAAGCCAGGTTGAAGCCAAGATAGGACCCAGGGGCCCAAACTCTCTCAGGTCCCTCCAGGAGATCCCAAGGAGCTTCTCTTCAGGACACAAATGGAAAACATCTGGAACAGGGAGCCAGATGGAGCTGAGTTCAAATCCTCACTGTTCTACATGCTATCTGTGTGACTGTGGGCAAGTTGGTTATTATCGGAGTCCCAGTTTCCTCAGAAGTAAAGCAGGAATAATATTGTTTCTAATAAAAATTGTGTATGATGCAATGGTGCATGCAAAGCACTTGACATGCTGGGACGATCAGCAGCATCTTCAAACCAGTTCCTTTCCTAAAAGGTTGAAAACTCAGCTGCCACTAGCTCTTCCTTCCTCTTAAACCAACCCACTCCTAGTGCATCACCCAGTCGTTTGGGGAGTTCTGCATTTTCTAGTCCTTTATCATTTAATCCTCACCTTAGCTTCCATTTCATTCCCATGTCACCAGCTTAGTTCATGCCTCCATTCTCCCCTAACTTCCTGCTGGTCTGTACCCACAAATTCAACCTACACATTGATGACCAATGACCTTGAATCACAGAACTGATTGGGCAGATCATGCTGAGACCCCCTCAGTGGTGCCCAGTGTCTACCACATAAAGTCTGTGTGGCTGAGCTGGGCATCCAAAGTGTTCCAAGCTCTAGACTGTTTTCTTTTCCAGGCTTATCTCTGACCCCTTCTCTACCAACATCCCATGCAGCCCAAGCGACTCCTCTCTGTTCTTCAAATATTAGAATCTCATTTTCACCAAGTCCATGCCTCTGTCCCTCCCTTTCCTCCGCCTCCAAAGTTCCCCCTCCACACCTCGGGCTGCGTGTAAGTCCTACCACAATTTCAAGCTGAAGTGACACTCTTTTTGTATTATTATTTCATCTTTCCTCTTTTAAACACCCTCCCCTGACCTCATCCCCCAAAGTTTATACCAATTTCCTGTTTTATTATTATTTGTACATTTATCATTCTCCCATTTGTGAGATTGTCTTTCCCATGAAACTGACTCAGACCTTGCCATTGTAAGCTTCAGGAAATGTGTCTCAGGTGAATATTTTTTGATAGATAAAAATCCCAGTGTAATAGATAAGATCAAGAAGACGAAACAAAGACAAAAATAGATACGAAGCCTTACTGTGAGTTCATAGCGTACCATCTCCTCAGCGGCCTCGCAAAAGACAGCATTGCTACCCTTGAAGTCTTGGTTTTCCTCCCAGAAGGTTGCACAAATAGGCAAGGACAGAGATTAATCCAAAGGAAACAGGGTTTTCCTTGACTCTATGTTTTATTGTTACATGTTTATTCATTGTTTTTTAGAGAGAGAAAAGAAAACGTCTGTAAATTACTACATTGCCGCAACAAAGGGAAACAAACATATTCTTACAAGCTCCTCCTGCTGCCATTTTATTTTCTATCTGCCAAGCTCATAGTGGGGTATCATTGGCCATGATTTTCTGAATGCTCAAATTATAGGAAATTCCTGTAATTATAAGAAATTGTGACCCTGATATCAATTTCTGCCATGTCCACAACAAAATCCTTTCCCCTTTTCACTACAACAAATCTAAAACTGCATACAATATTATTCCATATTATAACCGTGAAAAACATGGAAATTTACAGTGAATAGTACAAGGAGAACTCATTTGGCATCACAAACTGAGGAAACCCAAATGTCCCTTATCCTTTTGTATTAAGCTGGACAGACTGGCTGACGGAGGTATGGCGCCCTGGGCTCTGACCGCTTGAGGAAGCCACCATTAGCAAACAGACGTCTGCTAGCTTCCCTCTGCGATCCCTGCCAGCTGTAGCTGAGGCACAGTAAATTACTCTGCTAATTCTGTTGGCTCATTCCTGCATTTCTCAAATGCACAATATTGACTTGTGCTGGGTAACCTGGGCCTGCAAATGGACAAAGCCTGATATTTTTAACACCAGAAGAAGCTGTGGTATGAGGAACTGTTGCTGAAGTTGAAAGATATCCAGTGACAAGGATTGGAAGGAAAGCTGAGACTGAAAACAATGCTCCAGTTCATTGAAAGAGTCCCCTTTAATGTGAAAACAGTGGGAATTGTATAGAAAAAAAGAGGACCCTTTTAGTCATTTTAATGGAAGTCAGGGTGACTTTTTCTACTGAAGCGCGCAGGCTTCAGTAGTCGTGGCTCGCGGGTTCTAGAGCGCAGACTCAGTAGATGTTGAGCAAGGACTTAGTTGCTCCGCGGCATTTGGGATCTTCCCGGACCAGGGATCGAACCTGTGTCCCCTGCATTGGCAGGCGGATTCTTAACCACTGAGCCACCAGGGAAGCCCCAGAGTGAATTTTGACCCATTTTGAAGGATAATGGGAATGAGTTGGAGGATGTAATGAAGAAATATAATCTGATTATTTGATCTCTATATCATGCCTATTCTTAAGCTGTTCTTGATTTTTCAGAAGCACTAGGGTGTACTAGCGGGACGTCAGATCCCAGAATTCCTTCCTACTTAGTAGTGTGACTTTGGTGGGGTTGAACTTGTTTCCTCATCTCTACCTGGCTGTGATACTCCTGCAGACCTGTAAGAATGGAATGAAATATTACATGGAAACCACTTATCAGAGCCTCGGGCTCATCATTAGACTCACTCTCAGGGCTCAGCATTCCTCAGCCAGAACGCTTATCAGTAGTGGATTCACTCTGCAGGCTGATTTGAGAAAAGCAGAGTGGGTGTTGAGATCAGGGACTCTACTGAGAAAAAAACCACCCACTAGCGCCCTCCAGAGTTTGCCCAGCACCTACTTCTCTGGTTGGACCAGGTGTGAGAAAGCTTACCCTGAAGGAAATTAACCCAAACTCTAAGGTCCATGGGAATAATACCATCAAGCATTCAGGAGTTATCAAATTGCTTATGAAGTGTGAGGGGCTTGACATAAACTCCCCACCCACCCTGCTTCACAATTTAACAGCTATTGAATTTCAAAGAATTATTCTCTGTGTCTTCCTGGTTATTTTATATTCTACTGTCCTTGGCAGAGTGAGGTGTGGGAACAAGATTCGCGATATCTTTCAAAGATGAAGCTGACATTAATTCAAAGCAGATGTTCTGGTGGGATGTTCTCACCTATAATGGGCTGCTGGCTTGTGTTAGGTGTGGCTTTTCTGGAAGGTGCCCAGAAGCCCAGAACAATTAAAATATTGGGACATCTCAAAATGTTCATTAAAACCCAGAAAAGGTCCTTCCTTTCTGAGTTCTAAACTATCGACTTTAAAAATAAATGTATGAGGAATCACTTCTACATTAGGTGGGGACAAAGCCCTGTGCAAGGCACTTTTTGTAGGTCACTCATCTAATCCACACAACGCTCCAAGAATAGACATCAGATTCCTGTTATCTAGGTGAGGACACTACAGGAGAGACAAAAGCATGTAACTTTCCTAAGGGTTCACGGCCAGTAAAGTGGTGGTGGAACTGAGATAGATTCTATACATGTCCCATTTGACTCCAAAAACTATCCTAACTTGTCTACATTGCAACATGTATTACAATACATGAGCCACATGAAATTGATAAAATTCAAACAATTCTGACCTACAAAATGGCAGATTCATATGGTTCAACCAAATACTTCATTTGACCCACAACATATATTTCATTTGAACTATAGACTTAATCCAAACTCTTCATATTGATGTCATAAAATTATTCAAAAAGGAATGCAAGTGAATGTGACTGTATTTGAAGACTAATCCAATTCCTCTAATTTTTCTGTGGCAAAGTACCAGAGGAACCTGACTGATCCACCCTTAATGATTCATACATTACTTGACATTTTTCTAATAATTTTGAAATTAATCTTTGTATTTTTTATCAGCTTTATTGTATTCTGACCAACTGAGCTTATAATTGCGTTTCCCTCTCCTTGGCTGCTGATCTTCACTCATTTTGCCATTATGACTTTTATATTATTTCTCAGTTCTTTCCGTGCCCAGTTCTGCAATATTGCCAGAGTAATTATTGCTCTTTATACCTTCCAAACAGGAGTATAATTTAAAAAAAAACCAAATTATATGAAACTGCATTAGATTCTCTGGGATCTAGAAAATATTCTCAAAAAGGACAAAACCCACCAAAATATATACCTAAGGTGCATTTGGTTGACATTTTCCTAGAAAACCCTTTAAGATAGCATGAAAATGTATATTTTACATTTATATGTAATATATACATATAGAGATGAATGTTTGGAAATATAAACAATTTGCACAATAATATTTATTATCTGTATTTCAGATTTACAGTTGATTAATATGTGGGTTTTGTAAGCTTTTCTCCCTTCCTCCCCCATAACTCTGTATCTATCACTATGATCAGACAGTCCTTTTTTTTTTTTTTTTTTTTTTTTTTTTTTGCGGTATGCGGGCCTCTCACTGCCGTGGCCTCTCCCGTTGCGGAGCACAGGCTCCGGACACGCAGGCCCAGCGGCCATGGCTCACGGGCCCAGTTGCTCCGCGGCATGTGGGATCTTCCCGGACCAGGGCACGAACCCGCGTCTCCTGCATCGGCAGGCGGACTCCCAACCACTGCGCCACCAGGGAAGCCCAAGACAGTCCTTTTTTAAGGAATTCCACCCTTTCTCTGCCCCCATAAACCTCCAAAAAACTTTTGCCCTTGTTTTAAGCGAACTCTTTTGAAAAACTATTTTCTCAACTTGCCTTTGTTTTCGGAGTACTCTTTTGAAATACTCTTTTCTCAACTTACAGTTATTAAGACATTAATACGATGAATCCAGTTATCTTTTTTCCAGCTCACCCCAGGAGAACGTTGGTGGAATAACACTCTCCATTGGTTTAGCCCTTTTTACTTTTGGAGAGATCTTCCACTGTCATCATCATTTGACGTGAATGTTACATGTGTAGTACCTATGTCTCTGTAGATGCTTTTTTAATTTAAAAAATTGTGTGGGGGGCTTCCCTGGTGGCGCAGTGGTTGAGAATCCGCCTGCAGATGCAGGAGACACGGGTTTGTGCCCTGGTCCGGGAAGATCCCACATGCCGTGGAGCAACTAAGCCCGTGAGCCATGGCCACTAGGCCTGCGCGTCCGTAGCCTGTGCTCCGCAATGGGAGAGGCCACAACAGTGAGAGGCCCGCATACCGCAAAAAAAAAAAAAAAAAAAAAAAAAAAAAAAAAAAAAAAAATTGTGTGGGTATTCAGCAATGTCTGAGTTAAACTGTCTAGATTTTCGATTTGGGGGTAATTATCCAGTTCGGGGATCTTTCCTAGTTTTCAGACTTTGAACCTACTCATGTGAACGTTCTATGTTATGTTTTGCTTGTTAATAACAGCACGGCAGGACCTAGTAAGTCTTCCCTGCTGTTTAGGTATTTAGATACTTTGGAACTAAACTCGCTCTGACTAATGCGAACATTTTTCTGTCCTGACAAGGACCCGTGCTACTGCTGTGCTGACCACATTGTCAAGAATGCTTACACCAGGAGCTGTCACTTTCTAAGGGCGCTGGCAAAGCGGGGATGATTTCAGGTCATCTTCCTCAAGATCATTGAGAGATAGATATTTTCAAAGATCACCCAGAGACAACTTTTTTTTTTTTTAAAGCCAATGTCCTAGATGACAGAGTGGTAGCCAGAGAACTCTTAAAATCACCACAACTGCTGAGACCATTTTCACATCCTGTTTTTGTCTTTCTGCTCCAGCAGCCGCCCCAGTAGTTCCCAGGCACGTTCCTGCAGGCTTATTGCAGGATGCCACAGCAATTTCCTTATTTTGTGCTGATGTTTTTATTAGGTTGTGGACAATGTGCACACAGGTTTGTGAAGGGTTAACACTCAGCTGTGCTGTTGATGTGTCCTTAGTCACAATATGTTTCCTTTGAAGCAAGGGTGCAGCGTTTCAAAAGACAATCACTATAATTCCATGCAGATTTTCCTGATTAATGAATAGGAATTTTCAATTGAATCTTTAAATGAGCTAGAACAGTATAAGAAATGGATGTCATCCTTAAATTTTTTTTTAAAAAAGCAATTCAAATTTGAAAAAACTTAGGCATTGTATACATATCTGATTTATTGCCATATGTGTTTTTGAGCCATAAAGCTGCTGTAAAAGTTATACAGCACTTGCAAAAAAAAAACTGTGTGGTCTCTTTGTGAAGCTAAGTGAAATAAAATATAAAGTTTGTGATACATTAAATCACAAACATAAATACATACTTTATGCCCAGCTGTTATTTCTAAATGTGCACATTTCAAAATAGAAACACTTATCCAACATTCTGATTAGCAATTTCCCAGTTCCAAGAAGCCGGATTGCATTTAAGATGCCAAAGATTAAAATGCCTAAATAGATACAGTCAAATGCTTTTATATGTTTTAGGTCTTATAGTCCCTCCCAACCCTGTGGACTCAAGGGCTGGAGCTCCTTTGATGTGGATTTGTGTTTTCAGCACATGCTTTCATTGGAACTGAATCTGCATCTCAGACATCCAGAGAAATGTTCTGCACATGAACGGAGTCCACGTGACCCCACGCTACTTCTCACTGTGTGTTCAGGTTCTGAGAGACAGTGAACTGCTTTTTATTGTCATATCAAAAATATCCAACCTTAATTTTGGCTAAAAATCATCTCAGTTGCTTGTTCCATCTCCCAGTGATTCTACTCCTCCCCGGCATAAAAATTGGTCAAGGAGAACATGCAAGATTATGTTGACTCTAAAATGCAATTCCCCGGGGAGACCTCATTTGCTTGTCACGTAGCACCTCTGTAGGTAGAGCAGACTTTTTAAAGGCCTCTAGCCCTTTAGGATACACTGGCAATTGGTGGTTCAAAAGTTCATATGATGCCATATGTCCTAATAATTTTTATCTACATCTAAAACAATACAGGACTGTCAAATAAAATCCTGCATGCAAATAAATGATGGAATGCAGGGGGACCCTCTGCTCTAGCCTTTTCTTCTTTGTCCGACAAGCTAATGTAATAAGACCAATAATACAAGGTTGTGTACTAGGCCTAAAGCCTGTGACAGATAAAAAAGAAATGTTGGAAACCAATGAAGCTTTTGCACAATTAGATTTTTTGAGGCTGTGCTGTGAGGACTGCCCAGAGCCTGTTCAGTCCTGATTGATGGTAAAATCATAACTCTATCATATTAGCTGTAGAGTTCACTGACAGGTTACTACAGATTAATATTGCCACTGCTGTTCACTTACCATCAAACCAGGGGAAATATGAATTGAGCTGTTCTTCTAACAAACCCTGCATATTAAAAGGTAAGGTGTCCTACTGAACAATCTCCCCTGTCACTGAGGAGAGACACAAACAATGTCTATTTGAGAGATATGCAGATACGTTACAGCATACTAATTAGTTCTGCAAGGAGAGCCCTATCACAGCCGGCTGGCTAACGATCCTTCATGAGAGCTTGTTCCTTCAGAGAGCTCTTGGCTATAGGACTGCAAATGACACCCTAAAACGTGGAGCTGCAAACCTTGGTGATTTAAATGCAGGCTGCCAGGCAAATTGCAGTGACATAAATTTGACCCATGTGTTTTGCATCATGTGAATAAGAAACAGGGAAGCCATGGAGCCGAGTTTTGTTTGCATCGGTCTCAGGAGGTTTGGTGGACTGTTTTCTGAAATGCTACCCACAGCAAGGTGGGGTCACCCATCTTTTGCTTGACTTTGAAAATGCAAGAAATATACACGTGCTGATGATAATGACATCCTAAAATGAAAGCATTTCATCCTTTTACCACCCCAAATCCAGGGTAAGAAGTCAACTGTGAAACTAAAACAGGGCTCACTCTACAGTGTGTGAAATGAGAGGGTTGAGCCTGAATTGATGTCAATAAGGAACCACTAGAGCAAGAGAGAGACCCACCTGCCTGCTGTGCTAACAAGAGCCCCAGCCTGGAATCAGGCAGGAGCCAGATGCCTTTGGCCCCTCAGTCAAGTTGCTTGCTCTCTCGTGGTTCCCAATGTTGTATCTGCAAAGTGAAGGGCTGGCCTAGGTAATCACCAAGGTCCCTTCAGCTCTTTTACCTCACTCTGCAGGCCCCAGCTTCTTATATCCTGGGCTGTGTTTCCTTACAGGCGGCTCTTGGACTTTGGTATCAGCCTCCCGGAGGAGCTCATTAAAGATGCTGATTCTGGGCCCCACCCATGTGGTTTGGGCTCACTGTGAAGTTTAAGCACCACTGTCATGAGGGACGGCAGTGGCTTGGCTGAAGTCACCATAGATCTTACTGTTGTTTTGCAGAGAATGTGCAAAGAGCTGGAGAGTCAGCCAGAGCCTGGAGAAGAAGATAATAATGTCTTTTTACTTTTTAAGAGAAAATGGTGGTAACCCTGACAACCATAAACTATGAGCTTCATCAACAATGTTAATGGACAGATGACAGACTGGGAGAAGATATTTGCAATGCTTAAAACTGACTCTGGGGCTTCCCTGGTGGCGCAGTGGTTGAGAATCCGCCTGCCGATGCGGGAGACACGGGTTCGTGCCCCGGTCCGGGAAGATCCCACATGCCGCGGAGCGGCTGGGCCCGAGAGCCATGGCCGCTGGGCCTGCGCGTCCGGAGCCTGTGCTCCGCAACGGGAGAGGCCACAACAGTGAGAGGCCCGCATACCGCAAAAAAAAAAAAAAAAAAAAAAAACAAAAAACAACTGACTCTGAAAAAAAAAAATGACGCTGGATTAATACCTGGAATATACAGAAGACACCTGCAAACTGACCAAAGTAGTTAGGAAACCCCATAGACAAATGCACAGAGGGTATGAAGAGGCAATTCACAGGAGAAGAAGCTCAAGTGACGAACTGATATCAGAAGGGGGACCCCAAATCACTGGTAATCAGACAGCAGAGACCACTTTAGACACATCAGCATGTCGAAATGAGAAAGCTGGAAAATGCCAAGTGTTTGCAAGAATATGGGGTGATGGGCGCTCTATTTGATTGCTGGGGGAAGAGTAAATGACTATAGTCGTTTCGGAAAGCGATCTGATAATCTTAGTGAGATTAAGTAAGGTGTGTGTGACAAGAGGTCCCCATGTACCCAAGATAGCAGGGAAAACCCATGCCCCTTTTTCACTTCCCAAAATATTCCTCTTAGGAGAGACAATAAATTATGTAGTCGCCCTACTTCTGCAAGCCCACTGCTGAAGATGTATCCCAGAGTACTTTTCCAAAGGCACCATGTACAGGGATGTCTTTTTATTTTTATTTTTATTTTATTTATTTATGGCTGTGTTGGGTCTTCGTTTCTGTGCGAGGGCTTTCTCTAGTTGTGGCAAGCGGGGGCCACTCTTCATCACGGTGCACGGGCCTCTCACTATCGCGGCCTCTCTTGTTGCGGAGCACAGGCTCCAGACGCGCAGGCTCAGTAGTTGTGGCTCACGGGCCCAGCCGCTCCGCGGCATGTGGGATTTCCCAGACTGGGGCTCGAACCCGTATCCGCTGCACTGGCAGGCAGATTCTCAACCACTGCGCCACCAGGGAAGCCCCAGGGATGTCTTTTTAGTGATGTTTGTGGTGATTGGGAGTTGGAATTAACATGGATGCCCTTCGCTAGGGTGATGCATAAGTAAGTTGGGTGTTTGCATTCTGTGGAATACTATGGAGCAAACAGAGGCAATATTTTAGATGTCTATGGCTATGCACTGGGGATAAATTTTAAAAGCAAAATTATGAGTGAAGAAGTAAGAAAGACTGAGATTTAAAGCATAAGGCCATTTGTCCAAATTTTAAAAACAAATTCAAATTTGTTAAATACAACACAGCACTAGATATACAAAGGTATATGCACATATCAGCAACATGAGAATGCCTATGTGGGGGTGAGAGGAAGGGCGATAAGGATTCTGGGGTAAAGAGGAGAAAATAATGAAATAAGAGAAGCAGCTTGCTGGAATGATGAGATGGTGGGCTACAAAATGAGGTACAGGATTACTACAGACCTCTGCCTTTGAGGTCAAAAATGAAGGATAGGGATAGGGAGGGTGGGAGGGAGATGCAAGAGGGAGGGGATATGGGGATATATGTATATGTATAGCTGACTCACTTTGTTATACAGCAGAAACTAACACAACATTGTAAAGCAATTATACTCCAATAAAGATGTTACCAAAAAAATGAAGGATAAAATAGTGACTATAATTTTAGTTTGACTCTGAGAATGTAATGGAAATATTTGCCTTCAAATCAAGTATGATTGTTAGCAAGAAGCCATAGTTCATAGATCAGAAAGCATTTGAGTCTGTCCCATACAACCTAGTCACCAGGAAGTTGGAAACTGTGATCCAGACAATTTCACTATCTAATAATCTACTCACTGACAATAGAGCCTCTGGCATTGTTATCAATGAGTGACTCAGATTTCGCAGCAAGGAGTGTAGCAAATGGTATTTGCAAGGTACATACTTTGTAATCCTCCCCTACAACTTTCAATGGTTTCCTATTTCCTTTAATATAAAGCTGGATCTCCTGAGCTTGGCAGTAAAGACCTTCTGCCATCTAACATCAAACTACCTCTCCCATTTTATTTCCTAATTTCTCTTCATTGATCCTTTACTCTCCTGAAACAGACCTTCTGCTTCTCTCATTGCTCACACCATCTGTCCTGCCTGGCACGCCCTTCTATTCCTCTTCTTGTCTAAATCTTTATCCACTTTCAGGACTAGTTTGAGGTACAGTTCTTCTGCAGAGCTTTCCTTTACCATCTCAGACCCAAGTGACCTTGACATTCTCCTTCATGCAGCTGTTATAGTGCCTGCTGCTTGGAATCATAAGTATCTCTTCATACGTTTGTTTTCTCTGCAGGGACACTGTTACACACTCTCAACTCTAGCTTACAGATAGTCTTAAGCTTTTTATAAAGCATTAGCAAGTAAACATTTATCGACCCCTTGTTTGGATACTGAGGGAGGATACATCTATCCGTAGGATACTGTCCCTGGCTTTGAAGGAGCTGACAGTCCAATGAGGAGGCATGTCAATCACCAGAGAGAATTAGGAAGTGAAAGATGTCAGGAGGTTTGTTAGGGGATGGGCTGGGGTTGGGGAGAGTGATGCAGAGATGCTGGGTGTGAATCCCAGCAGCCTCCCATTTCAGACTGGACCTTAGCCTTCTGTATATGCTGCCTTCAGGCCAGGCCTGGCATGTTAGTTCAGGGCAAAGGAAAGTTAGACAGATAGAAATTCTTCAGGAAGGTCTGCTGGTGATCTTGAGTAGAAGATCATGAAGTAATCCGCACTACAGAGCCAATACTCCTCTTCTGTCTGGTGTATTCGAGGGGTAAAATAATTATTGAATGAATCTGAACTTTGCTCAGGGAAATGATTACTGATAACTGAAAACAAGGATTGGTGTCCTTAGCTAGTTCAGGACTTCAGCCCTGCTCTTCATGACAGCCAAATTTCTCACTGGGTTGTGTGGCTACATGAGATAGGAAGGCGCTGAGTGTTAGACACACTGAAGAATGAATGAGCTAAATAGTAAAGGTATTTAATGATCTCATATATAAAGATGTTTGGGATAGATGGTCCCACAGATGATTTAGTGCCTTAATCATATTATTGAGGACCGGATTCTTCTTCCATTTCTACCTGCATTGAGGACCCAGGGTCTTCTGTTTCAATCTGCTGTGTTCAGCAAGTTTTCTTTTCATCCTGCATCTTGAACATCATATGGTCACCATAGTTCCAGACAGCATACCTTTGCAAAGCTGTGCTCAAAGGCAGGGTGTAAGCAAGCTTCTCTCAAGATCCCCCCTCCCCCCCTCCCCCATTTGTCAGAGAAGGACCTATTTCCCAGGAGCTCTAGCAGGCTCTCCCTTACATCTCATTGGCCAGAATGGGGCCACATGGCCAGAACTAGCCACAGAGAGGTATCCAGCAGGTTTAGCACTGGTATTAGAAGCAGGCTTTGCGAGGACGGAAGATAAGGGGAGGGATTGGTGGTAAAGTAGGCAGCCAGAAAGGTTTTCCACAGGCTACGCAAGTGTTGGGTATCCAAGAAACTCTCAACCTTTTCTGAAACTTCATGTCTCCACCTTGTGGAATAAAATCACATGCATGAGGAGCAGGTTCTTACGGCTATCACACCTGGAGTCAAGCCTCCTTTCTTTGCTGGAAGGTGGGGATGTTTTCTTCCATTTAATTCATTCATTCATTTATTTGTCCAACTAATTCATCATGTTTATTGAGCATCTAAGAGATGTTTTTAATTTTTTTTTTATGCCACGGACTCCTTTGGCAGCCAGATGAAACCTACAGATGACTTCTCAGAATGATGTTTTAAAAAGCATTTTAAAATACACAGAATTACAAAGGAAACCAAGTAAATTGAAATACAGTTTACCTTTGTATGCTGTGGCCAGATCCTATGCTGATGCTAAGACATAAAATAACAGTAATTAAGGGGGACCTTGCCCTCATGGAGCTTAGAGCCTAGTGGAGGAGACAGCAAGCAAAAGGCAATTTAAAACTCTGTTAGGAGGGTATAGGGTGCTATGGAGCACACACGAAGGGACCCAGCTTAATCAGGGACGGGGTTAGAGGAAAAGAGAAAGATTCCTGGGTACGTAAGAAGAGATTCAAAGGAAGTAATCAAGAAAGAGGTAGTGGGAAGATAATTGTAGTGAGAAAGAAAAGTGAGCGAAAGACATGTACGTGAGAGATCGCACGGAAGCTCTGGAGAATAGTTATTAGTTCAGTATTTCTGGAAGATAGAGGTCAAAGGGGGTATGTAGACAGTTCTTGGGAACTGGGCAGAGAAGAGCTCATGACAAAACACTCCTGAGAGAGTCTGATGCTGTGTGTGCTGAATGCGTTTATCATATGAGGCAGCTTTGAAGAGCAAAGACGTGTGGCCAGACTGCAGTGACCTTGTTGGGTTTTTGTTCACTGTAGAATCTGCAGTACCCAGCACAGTGCTGCATCACATGATGGTTAAATGAAAGGAACGCTAGCCCTGTGGGCTTCTAATTTTTTGTCCCGCATGTTACACTCTATTTGATGAGGACTCCCAGCTGCATATGAGACCATGCTCTGCCAGCTTCTAAAGCAGTCTTCTACAACTCTCATCCCCCTCCACCACCATGTTCCTGGCTAAGAGAGTGGCTACCCTACCCTTCCATCTGCTGCCAAAAAAAGTCACATTCTTGGGTGTATCTGTATCTGTATCTGTATCATCCACACCAAGAGGTGTGGATGGGGCTGGAGTAGTGAGGGCTCGCCCAGGACCAAATGGGGGAGTGAGTGCTCCCAGCGAGCCCATCACACAATTGAGAGCTCTCACCTCACTATCACCCAGGCTCCACAGCGCCATCCAGCGACGGCTCCTTTGGACCAACCTTTGGTCCTCTTGTTTCCTATGAAGGTACCAGAGCCATGCTCTAAATTTCTAAGATTTTATTGGTCGCTGCTACTGACAATCCCCACCAACAAATCCAAGAGTTCACAATAATGTGACTTGTGACTTTCACATTACCATACATCTGTCTTTCAATGTTCTGGGAATGAAATAAGGATGAATAGATCACCAAATGGGAAACAGGGGACCTGGATATTCCCTGAGAAGAGGTAATGACTAGTGAGGCATTACAGCTGGAAGAGAGCTTGGAATGTTGCTAGTACAACCCTTTCTCCTCACGGAGGCCCATTTTATAGTTGAAATGAGAGAGCTAAATTTGATTGTGTCAACTGTGGCCCTGATTAGGGCTGTAGAAGATAAGTTGTGTAACTTCTCAGGACTCAGCCTCCTCATCTCCCAGGTGAGTGGTTTGGAATATATCTTTGAAAGTCCAGGCTAAGCATAAATTCTGTGGTTTTGAATCATACCAAACTCTTTCCCTGGACATGAGTCTAATTCTCACTAAAAACGTAACCTTCCTATTTATTTCTAAAAGGGATTGACATATAGCCGAAATTTTTAAATTGCCCCACTTTTTCTCATATGGACACTATTTTTTTATGATTACCCTATGATTCATGAGTCAATTTGCCACACAAATCTCAGATGATGTGAGTGAATTATTCACATTCCGTAATAGAAACATAGTAGATTTTCATTTCCCATGTCAGTTAAAATATCTTCTAGATTCTATGTTTGCATTAAAAAAAAAAATCTAGCGCACATGCACATTTTCTCTGTTTTGGAGTATGCTTGAGAACTTGGCACTGTGAGAAATGTGTTTGAGTGAAATTAACTATACTGGGTGAAATTCATTTAACCTGGCATTCTCTGTTCCAGAAGGTAAGAAATGGCATTTTGCATGATGGGAAGATCCTGATGTGAGTAGCCTCCTGGTTTAGTTTTATTGGAGCCTCATCTCATCAGTTAACTTCACTGTGATTCTCCTTCATTACTAAAATCAGAGATAACCTATCTGACAACCAGATAAAGTTTGCAAAGCGCTTAAGATCTCTACAGGATGATTTGAAGAGAAAAAGATAATAATCCACTTGGATTTTTCTCTGATAACATGGTGGATTGTCCTGGTGACATAATTTATAAGCCCTTTTCTTTGTCCACAATGGGCTCTTAGGACCTGAGGCTATGTTTCCCTAGAACTGTACTCATTTTTGACATATATCAGCACTGACCATGACCTAGATTTTGAACACAAGATCAAGGAGGCCAAATTAGACCACCAAAGTTCTTCTGCTTCATTTTTCTTTTGATAAATGCTACAGCACATCACATAAACATCTACAAAGAGAGACATAAAGGGATCTTTAAAGCAAAATGACTTTTTGAAAACTTTGTCCAAGAATTCTTGCAGATGGACACTGAATGTGAGCAAGATGGGCTGTTCTTTTGTAGGACAGACTATAAAATATCAATGGGAACATGTATACAGTATATTGTAACTACACAAGAAGGGATCGTATAGAGAAAGTCAGACACATAAATAAGGGTTTCCAAAATATAAAGGTCATTGAGTAAAGCAGTGCAAAAATTCTGGAAGCTTCTAATTACGTTTTTGACTATAGAATTTGCCTTTACCTGGAGTGAAAAGCCCAGCTGTCTTACAATAAGGTCTTTCACCTCCTAAGAACACAATGTGTGCCTTAAAGAGCAAGTCTGTTTTCAAGGGCTACATCTCTTGGTTGTCTTGGTTTCTAATAAAAGATTTTCTGGAATTATTCATTCTTTTTGCACAGCATTTATTTATTTTATTGTTTGTTTATTCAAAAATTTGACCTAGCATTAAATTCTTATGGTTTTAATTTTTTGATGCATTACATTTAATTGGAGTACAGGACTTCCATTTTGAGGTTTTGTTATTTAAAAATATCATTGGTCTTTAAACTGAAAGGTTTGATGGAATATTAAATTTGATGAATCATAGCAAGCACCTGTGTTTGTTAGCTTTTATAGACCACATCAAAGCATTCATTAATAAAGTCACACCACATTGCTTTGAGTAGGTCCTAAAAGGTTAACGACTTGATGCAGGCTTGTGTTCTTAAGCTCTACCTTTTGAGGGTTGCATGTGTGGAACTTAGTTCATGTTGAAACTGGAATACAAAGGAGAGATTTTATTTTCTATCTCAAAGTCCCGGAATTTCTTGCTCCTCTTTCCTTTTTCCTTTTGTTTTCTTTAACCATCACCAAAAATCTTGCTCACTCAGGTGTACATGGGTTGAAACCTGTGGTCTGTTAGCTGTAGGATGACCCTCCAGGGGCCATGACATCACAGGAGGACTTCACCCTCCTGGCTGCTCCTCCAGTGACCTTCAAGCAGGGAGGAACCGACTTGATTATGAATCACCCATTTTGGAACAAGAGTTGTTATTTGAGAAGTATATTGTTAACTGTTTGATTTTCTTTCCCTTGGAGACTCTGTTTTGGAAGAAAAGATTTAGAATTATTTGCAATCTCCAAACAAGAATAACTTATACATACACCTATTACAATATCATGTATCCAGAAGATACTGGATATGTGTTTGTTGATTGACTGGATAACCACCAGATCTGAGTCAGGGACCCTGCATCCTCCTATTCTGCGACTAGGGGCACTTGGAGTAATTATTGCATTTGCATTGTTTATCCCAGAGTATTTCTGAGTCAAGCTTTTATTTTATGTAACAGAAACAGCATCAGATTAAACTAGATGGAAATTGTGTGGCTGTTTTAAAAAAACTGTCAAACTGTGCAGTTCCTTAATATTAAATAAAGGCTCATAGACCCTTCATAACAATTCATGAAATCTGTATCTTTCTCAGAAGAAACTTCCTCGCCTAAGTCGTGTGTGAGGGTAAATTTTTCTGAGAAGGAGACTTGTGCAGTGCCTTGATTCTGCTGGGAATTGTTAGCAAAATAAATGACTGAAATTAGTTTTGTGTGGGAGACAAGTCAAAGCATTTCCATGAGGCTGCAGGGCTGATGTGCAACAGTTTAACCATTTCCTGAGCAACTAGAACCTGCTTGATTGGATGGATGATAGTTCCCGTGTCAGTCATTGTGCAGAGAAAAAGAATAGTTCCTATAAAAGAGGCCACCAAGGGTTATATGGCTGCAATTGTTTCCAGGCTGAAACAACTTTGTTTATTATTGTCAGTACCTTGTTTATTGTTCTTTCAGAATCAATAAAAGCTAAACTCCCTCTATGGTTTTACCACTAAACTCTCCTGGAAGGATGTGTAGTACTGAAAGTGGAGAACGCCAGAACAGGGAAAGAGGCGGACTTAACGATGCATCAGAGTTAAATCCACTTTACTTAACCTTTTCTGAGAAGAACTTGCTTCACTGATGTAAAACATATGGAAAGATTCTTGGTTTTTGTTGTTGTTGTTGTTGTTTTTAATAAGTGAGGTAGATTTTTCTTTAGAGGCATAAAAGAACAAACATTTAGTAGAGATATTTTTCTTCTGATTAAAAAAGGCTGTTTTTAACAGCCTTGTTACCCTCAACTTTTCCACACTTTTACAAGATCTAGCTGACAATCATGGCCATGTCAATCAATAAATATAAAGACTGAATAGTACTTTTTATATTTATTGAAAAGTAGTTTTATTAAAACTAGTTTAACAAGCATCATTATTTGCATTTTTTTCTCTCCTCTGTATCATACAGTCCATTCATATCTAATTAAGGCAGGAATGCAATATATACTATTCAAGTATCTAATGCATCTCAATGACTAGTGTCCACAGAAATAACCTTCCCCAGGTTTAGGGCACAAGGCTGAAACCAGGACCCTGTAAAATCTGTGGTGTCCTGATAAATGTTTAACAACCACCCCCTGGGGTGGTAGGAGAGGAAGCATTTGCCAGTGACCAAGGTGTAAATACTTCCACCATGAGTTGGGAAGAGAGACACATGATTGACTTTTGCCAGCCAGTTATAAGTTGGCTTCCACACATTCTTGTAGACCCCTTTAAGTTACATGACTATGATTCTATGATTATTTAACAGATTGGAAAAGAAGAGCTCCATTGGTTAAAATTTTTTTTTTTTTACCCAAAAGCTATGAAAACTATTGTGTCTCAGGCCCCTAGGTATCAATATGGGCTGAACTTACCCAAGAACTGCAAGAAGCTCTTGGTTAAAATCACTTTGTTTAACAAAATGTTGTAGGAAACAAAATTTCCTACATGAAGAAAAATAGAATGGTAGACTATAATGGCGATCTAGCTCTGTCATTTTAAAAAGTTTATTTTTTAAGGTATGGTCTCAATGTTGAAATCTGAATCTCTATAGAATGAGGCAGCTTTGAAGGACCCATTTATAGGTGTAATTACAAATGGGGGGTGACACTGAAATCTCTAGATCTTTTATACTGAAACAGGGAAAATAGGGTCCATCATATATACGTATATGGTTAATCATATCTCTAAGGTGCTTTAAAGAAAATTATGTAGAGTGAGCTTATCATTTGCAGCTGTTTAGGAGGAATGTTTGCATTGCAAGCCGCCCAGTTTTGAAGATAATGGATGTACGCCTTGCAGGAAGCCAAATGTGTGAGCACTTGGACCAGAATGTGTTATGTATCCTGTTGCTATTTCTCCCCCTTCTTCCCCATGTTAGGTCACATCTCAAATATGAACGTCACCCAGAGGTTACCCAGGTGATCCCGGGCCATCCCGAGTGTGCTGCTGTGCGGGGCTTGAACTTAAAGGACAGTTGGCATCTTTTATACCTTGGGCTGGCCAGAGCTCAGCTTCTGACATTTCTGTCTACAGATGACAAAAGGCTTTCACTGAAAGCTGCTTTCTGATGCGTGCTTAAAACCAAGTTGAACACATTAAAAGGGAGAAGAGGCAAAAACCTATGCACTGTGCTCTGGTTTTGTTTTGTTTTTTTTTGTGGTACGCGGGCCTCTCACTGTTGTGGCCTCTCCCATTTCGGAGCTCCGGACGCGCAGCCTCAGCGGCCATGGCTCACGGGCCCAGCCGCTCCGTGGCATGTGGGATCTTCCCGGACCAGGGCACGAACCCGTGTCCCCTGCATCGGCAGGCGGACTCTCAACCACTGTGCCACCAGGGAAGCCCTGCACCTTATTTATTTAAAATAAATACTATGGCTTTCAGTAGGAGGCCATTTAAGCAGAGTCGTTAAGACCAACATTGAATAGAGTTTCTTGGGTCAGTCTGTGCAGTTGATACAGGTCTCCAGGGAGGACATCCTGGCTTGAGTCCCTTCTCTATCTCTTACCAGATGTGAGATGGTGGCAAGTTATTTGTCCTGCTGGAGCCTCCATTCCTTCATCTGTAAAGTGCAAATAATACAAGGTGTCCACCTCAGGAGGTCGCTGAGGGTAGATCAACAGTGCTTTTAAAGCATTTAGTGCAGCATTATATATGCTTCTCTCTATGATCCTATGAGGTTACTGTTATTAACCCCATTATACAGCTGAATAAACTGAGGCCTAGAGAAGTTGCATAACTTGTCCAAGGATATTTATCTTGGAAGTGATAGAGTCAGGATTCTAACCTAGGTAGATGCGTATTTAACCAAACACCATCTTTCATCTTTCTCCCAGGACAGACAATTCTACATGTTATCTATTACCTGAGCTAACAGTCCCTTTCCTAGTGTATCCTCCACTTTCCCACAATTCAGCAGCCAAAAGGTTTGACTGGGACCTGCAAAAGATTTCCAGGATCCTGCCCCAGAAGCAGACCCACAATCCATTCTGATTGGTCAAGGCCTGCCTCTGTTCTGATTGGTCAGTGTTGCGTGTGCACTTTCAACACCATCACCATCACCAAGCACTCGTTTCCTTTTCTGGAAAACAAACAGGGTAAGCTGGAATGCCCTCCCAAGATTCCTTCTAAATTTTAAGTTCTGCAGGCTTCATGGGCATCCACCCTCCCAGGCCTATTCCACTTCCCACATGCCCACATAGATAAACGTGTTTTACTAAGAGCTAATTTCCAATTTAGCACACAATATTGGGAACTAAAGTTTCACAAAGCAACTACTGCTCAGAATGGCCTTAGAACATATTGAAATTTGCTCGTGTCATGTGTCAAGTAACTAAGAAAATTAAATGCAGTACCCAGGAAAGTAGAACATGGCCAGACAGGAATAATGAGTGTCTTTAGGACACAAGTTGAAACACAAGAGATTTAGCACCCAAATTTCACTATAGGTTACACGTGCATTTATTAAAGGCTTCAGAACTCTCTAAACTTTGAACTACTGTGTGCCAGCCAGAGAGGGAGGCAAAGCCATTTGTGACCTGTAGTGGTTGCATCAGTTCCTCTGAAGATGCCTTTTCTCCTTAACTGAGAGCTAGGATATTGAATTTTCAGAATAGTAGGATTCCTATATTTTGATACTTGCCTGATTTGTCAAAGCCCCAAAGACACCTCATCACTAATTGATTCTAACAGACTTTGGTCTGTTTGGGCTCCACTGTGTCAGAGAACACTGGCAAGAAAAGTTACCAGTTGGCACCTCTGTGTGGAAATCTGTTCAGGAAACTTCTTCAGTTTTCAATTTTCATATGATGCTGATCTGAAGACAAGACTCTTTTGTAAAATGCTCTAGATTCCTACTTATTCCCACTGCTGTCTCTTCCACACTGAACATCTCTGAGGTTTTGAGCTGCCCTATTTCTTTGTGAGGTGGGTCTGTACCCACAGAGGAGCAAGGTCCAGGTCTCCCCTCATGACCTGAATCATATATTTCTAGCTGAAGCTCACTCCTTAACTCACCATTGTCTTGTTTTTCAATAATCCTGCTCCTCCCTTTGTGCTGCTTGTGCTGGGGCTGGTGTGTATGTGGTGGAGGAGATTACTCAGAGAGGACTATCTTGAGCATTTGTCCCTTGTGATAAGCTTAAGATTCCCATCTTGACTGAAGTTTTCGGGTTTTTAAACTTCATCTTTAATCTTCCAATGCTTGATAAAGATAACAAAATAATATGTGTTGATAAATAAATGCTAATACATGCTGCAAATACAAAAGCAGTTTCTCCTGCAATTGATAATGTATGAAAATGTGCAATAGTGTTTAATTTGCACTAGTAGGTGAGAACCCTGAATCCTTCATTACAAACCTAAATCTGATTTTTGTTTGTGACCAGCATGAGCGCTGACCTCTGCCCTTTGAATGATCTTTCCGTCTCCCAGAAAGTTCATGAAAAGGTCATGGAGCTGCACTGACTTCCTCTGTGTGTGCATGGACGTGTCTTTGCTATTGATCTGGGAAAAGACCTTGTTTTGTCCATTCAGTGGTTTTGTTCACTTTATTTTTAATGGAAACCTGATCAGTAATTATAGAATTTTTCCACCGGAATTCACACCTGACTAAGTGCAGAAAGCTCACCTCTTTTCATGCTGGTTATTTAGCCTGTGTTTTACCTTGGCCATAACTCCCAATTAAATGCATTTCTTGAACCCTTAAGAAAACAAAATATGGCACTTACTGGTCACAAGTTCAAAGCAGGAGAGAGCGGGGGGGGGGGGAAATGGCTGGAAATAAAAACACCAGTGAATATTTCTTATGGATTCCTTCATGTCAAATTCATACCATGAGTGACTCTGATTTTTCCCTTTAGATCATCTTGGCATGATCGAGGAGCAAAAATAAAAATAATTTCTAGTATATTCGTGAAGTGATTCCTTCTTTTGAGGCCGCCTGTCAACGTAAAAAGGGTTATAAATCTCCGGAAACCTGCTTTACACACACCATCAACAGTGTAAGCACCAGTTTTCAAATTAGACTGCAGTAACTGGTACAGTTGGAGGGTTTTAAATCTCCACTAGAAAACTATCGCTGTTTACAAACAACAAGCATTGTACTGAAATGGTGAAAAATGCATGTGCATCATATTTAGAATGATGGTGGAGGGGTATAACAATACTTTTCAAGACTCTAAGCAATACGTATATTCCTCTCTTGTGCTATTTATCTTGTAGATACACAGTGCTGGAAGTTCTTGGCTGCTCTCTGTTAGGTTAGCATTGAGAAGGAAAGATGCCGAGGTTTCTCACTGCTGTATATCACTGCAGCTGTGCCCTTTGATTACACTGGGGCACCACCAGTCATTAATAACAGGGAAAGCTTTTTGTCCGGCAAATGCATCGCTGTACAGTCCTCCTTTCTTAACACCTAGGCATCTTGGTGTGGTTGCAAAGGTAAATTAAAGATGAAGATTGTTTATTTTACAGCCACACTTGTAAATAGAGATGGCCTTTCCAGAGCCATTCCAGAAAAGGTATTTTTTTCCCTGTCCTATAAACTTGATACATTTTCATATTTTGCATTTGCTCAAGGGAGCCCAGTTGGTAAGTCTCACTCGAACAAATAATATGAGCACAATGTAATTACGATTTTAATTCCATCACTGTCACCCTCATTTCGGTACCAGAGAGTTACAGAACAAGCTAACATCCAAGACAACAATTGCTGTACAGATTTAAACACCCAAGTGTGTTTATGGTTGAAGATTTCTTGAAGAGCACAAAGTGAACAGAATTTGCAAGGCAGGATGCTTTCCAACGTGGAAAAACCCCAACACTGTCAGATGTGATGCTCATTGAATGTGCTGTTTGAAAGGTCAACACCGCAGCCAGTTTTCCAGGAAGTGGTGCTTTCCCAACAAGTCACCCCAAAGTTAACTATTTGCAAGGGAGTTGACTCACATTAAAGCAACTCACAGGAAATGGATTTATAAATGCCACCTCCCTGTGTGAAACGTTACTTTTTAAATGCCAGTACAATAATCATGTCAATTTACCTCTGTTTCATTTTAGTGCCACTAGAGTCCATTAGGATGCATCATTCATCGACTAGACTGTTACAATAACCTCTTCTGTTGTTTTCTTACCTCCAGTCCAGCTTTCTTTAATTCAGAGATTTTCAAAGTAGGAGATTTTCACAACCCATTAGTCGGTGGTGAAATCAATTTAGTGTTCCCCCATTAACATTAAAAAAGAAAGAAAGAAAGAAAGAGAACAGAATGGGACAAAGCATATTGCAGCACGTTGCACAAAGTAAGGGCAAGCATTATTGCCTGGCACTCTTCTTCAGCCCTGTGTGTGTGTGTGTGTGTGTGTGTGTGTGTGTGACTGCATACTCTTACTCTCATTGGTTCCAGATGTAAAATGTACTTCTGTAGGTCCTGATAAAAAAGTTTGAAAACCTCTGCCCTCATCCATGCTTCCCAAAGTGTAAAATGTTTCCAGGCAATTTGGGCTTCTGATATTAGATCATGTGATGAGAATATTATTGCTGTTTCTGTTCCTCATCCAATCTATCTAATTGGGTCAAGAAGAACATCTCACATTGCTGCTAGGATATCCTTAACGCTCACTGACACTTTCCAAACTACTTTTTGTTCTTGTTGTTTTTAACAAAATTAGAACAGTTCTCAGACTCAACACTTTTGATAAGAAAACTATCTGGATCAAATATTATAATATTGGTTCATTGATATTGCATCTACAGTGTTCATTTTTAAGGCAAATGACACTGGCTTTCCATTTATGCTTGTGATATAAAGTTTTTTTAAAAATAATTTTAAGAAAAAAAGACATCCAGTTTAAAGAAAAATGTTAAGGAATTTAGAGTACAGGAGGAACAAGGTTAGGGCAAAAATTATGATTAGCATATGCAGATCTCTAAAATTTTTGCTGAAGTTGGGACAACACTATTAATCAATGTTTTAAACTATTGTCAGAATAATCTTTCTAAAATCAAATCAAATCCCATCATTTCCTCTATGTAAAATTCCTCAGCACTGTTCTGCTGTCTACAGGATCTACGCCTGCCTCCTTTCCAAACTCATCTCCTTCCACAGCCCCACTCACAACCAAGCTGAATAATTTGTTCTGTTTCACCTCTGTGCCTTTGCTCATCCTGCACCTTCCTTGGGAATGCCAGCCACTTTCCCCCACCACAAGCTCCTCCTCACCCCTCAAGGCTCAGCTCAAATGTGAAAACTCCAGTCCCTCCCAAGCAGCCGGGCACTCTAGTCTCCATTCTCACAGAGCAGCTTATTTGTACCACTGCGATACCATGTATTACAAGTTTTTTTGTTTTTTTTACATTTTTACTTACTCTGAAGCACAAAGGGCTTTATTCATCTTTGTCTCTTAAGCATCTAAGATAGTTCTTGGTGCATACGCATGGTAGGCACACATGAACATTTGAGAATGAGTTAATTCTCATAATGAAGATGTACTTGGCCCAAGAGCAGCACCAGACATAATTTAGGAGCAGATTATAAATCCTAAACTTGCTATGTCAGTATAGGAGGCCAAAGGGGATTTGAAATTAGTAACAACAACAGCAGTAATAATAATATTAACCAACATGACCCTCTATGTGCATTATCTCATTTAGTCCTTATAACAACCCTATGAGGGAGGGACTCTGATAATCCTCAGTGTGGAAGCAAGAGGCTCAGCAAGGCCAAGTCACTTGTCCAAGGTCAACAGCTGTTCAGTGGTGGATCCAGATCCAGGGCTATCTGTCTCCAGAGCCTGTCCCCAGCCACCAGACTGCGTACCAAGGGTGAATCAATTGCCTTTTACTCTCTAGGGAGGGTGGGATTGGTGTGGAGAAACTGCTTCCCTTAGCTCTGCCCCTGTTGGGTCCAGCCGTCCCTGTGCCTGCTGAGAACAGTCTGCCATCTTTGCCCCCATAACTGTTCTGTCTCCCAGGCTTCTCTAACACTCTGCATCCCTGGCTCCTGGCTCTTTAGAAGTTCTCCAAACTTGATTCTGCCCCACTGGCCTGACTTCAGGCTTCTCTCATAATTGCCTGGTTCACGAAGCAGCATCATGTCCCGGTTAAGAGTGGGATTCTGCTGCCAGACAGCTTGGCTGTATAACTCAGCTGTTTGACTGCAGGAAAATTACTTAACCTGTCTATCTCCTCAAGAGTAAATGAGTTATTATCTTAAAAGTGCTTAGAACCATGCCTGGCACAGAGTAAATATTATGAGTGTTTATTAAATAAAGTGCAAACCTTCTGGCTCTTGCCATTTCCTACTGTTTCAGGTCAACATTTTGCTTGATTGAGTCCCATTAAATCCTCACTCCTTTTAGATGTTCCATAGAGGCTGTCATTCTCTTGAATATCTTTGTCAGAATGCTTGACTATCATCTGACATGTTATAATTTCTTTCATCCTTAGACAATCCCTGCTTTAGGGTTGGGACTGTGCTAAGTGCAACAAGAGAAGAACGGATGAATAGTGCAGGCTATGTCCTCAGGGAGCTTACGGTTGGTCAAAAACAAAACAAAAAGCATTGTCCCTACCATGTGGCTTGCTGGGAGTCCCCAGTGGGGAAGAGAGAACAAGTTTGGGCATGTGGGAAGGATTAGGCACTAAGGGGGCACAGGAGGCCTACAGGTTGGCCCCTTCCTCGGAGACTTCAGCAGTTTAGTCTGTCCAATGCAAGAGGGGCAGATATGACCAAGGGTCTGAGCTAAATCGGGTAGGATGGGGCAGGGCTTGGCAGTGGGGACTCCTGGAGGGGGCAGTTCTTGGGGTCAGGAAAGATGCTTTAGGGTCAATCACAGAGGTCTGCTGAGGTCAGGGAAAGGCCAGTGTTTACCCAGCATCTCTCCTGCTTATTCACTGATGTGATGGTTAATTTTATGTGTCAACTTGGCTTTGTCTCAGTATGCCCAGATATCTAGTTAAACATTTCTGGTGTGTCTGTGAGGGTATTTCCAGAAGACATGAGCATCTGAATCCATAAACTGAGTAAAACAGATTCCCCTCTTTAACGTAGATGGGCCTCATCCAACCTACTGCGGGACTGAATAGAAAAAAAAGAGGGAAGGGCTTCCCTGGTGGCGCAGTGGTTGAGTGTCCGCCTGCCGATGCAGGGGGACGCGGGTTCGT
The DNA here is from genome assembly GCF_026419965.1 of Kogia breviceps. Taxonomy (NCBI): domain Eukaryota; kingdom Metazoa; phylum Chordata; class Mammalia; order Artiodactyla; family Physeteridae; genus Kogia; species Kogia breviceps. Next base: position 145,416,369 of record NC_081311.1, read on the forward strand.
GCCCCGGTCCGGGAAGATCCCACATGCCACAGAGCGGCTGGGCCCATGAGCCATGGCTGCTGAGCCTGCGCGTCCGGAGCCTGTGCTCCGCAACGGGAGAGGCCACAACAGTGAGAGGCCCGCGTACCACCCACCCCCCAGAAAAGGAGGGAAGAAGGAAAAATGCACTCTCTCTTCCTGACTGTTTGAGCTGGGACATCAACCTTCTGCCTTCAGTCTTCAGTCTTACACTCTTGAAAGTCCCTCCAATTCTCAGACCTTTAAATTTGGACTGAGCTTATACCATCGGTTCTCCTGGTTCTCAGGCCTTGGGGCTCAAACTAGAATGACACCACTGGCTCTCCTGGGTCTCCAGCTTGCAGAAGGCAGACTGGGGGACCTCTGAGCCTCCATAATAGTGTAAGTCAATTATATATATATGTATGTATATATATCCTACTAGTTCTGTTTCTCTGGAGAACCCTGGCCAATACAGTTAGTGTTCTGCCTGCTTGGTGCCCATGCTGTACTGAAGGCAATGGCAGGAAGGAGGGAGAGGTTGAGGGTCCTGTTCCGTCAGCAATCAACCCTGGGCTGTGATCCTTGCAAAGACCTTGACGAGAAACCGAATACCAGGGCAGAAGGCCTGTCAGAGAACCCATCACACACAATGGTATTTGGAAGAGCCTGAGATTCCATTCACTCGGAGTCCTAAGAAGATTAGGCCTCCAACCAGCTCTGGGTGAGGCTCCTACTTGTCTCCATGTATGAAGGAGACCTGGTTCTTATTGATCCCCGCTGTGATCAGGCTGGGCCTAAGGAGGGCACAGAGCAGGTAAGGGCCTTTGCAGGCCTATCAAGGAGAAGCAGTAGGTTCCCAAACAGCCTTCATGGTCAAATTCTAGATGAGAGCAGTATAAGCTTTCCAAACCCAAAGGTCTACAGGTTTTTAGCAGTGATTTCTTCTTTGTTGGACGTGATCACAGAAAATGTGGCAATAAGCTAGGCCTAGTGAGATATTAGTATTGGTATGATTTCGCAGATGGGGATGGGACAGGAACACAATTCCTGTGGATGGAAAGGAGGGAGCAAAGATACAGGGATGAGGAGGTAAAAGATGAAGGTGAGATATATTTAGAAGAATTAAGGTTTAGAAGTTGGGAAAATTAGCCAGTAAAATGGGCACCATCCCTAGAATAATCACGTTCATGTTCTCATTCTGAAGGTAATGTGGACCTGTTCATAATCTCTAGAGAAATTCACTGCTTAAGTATCCCTTTTCAACACCAACCCTCTGTCAGTAACTGAGATTCTGTGTGTCATTGGTCCCCAGTAGGGAGGAGGAGGTGTGTTAGTGGTGGGGACAGATACCTGAACTGATGAGGGAGGGTTTTATTTTGAAAAGACCATTACTCCATCCCAGGGCTCGATGACAATTTCTGCTCCCAAGGGGAACAACAACTAGATTCTAGAGCTCAGTTTTGGCCAAACATGGGGTTGCATTCGATGATGCCTAAGGTCTTTTCTGGGTTCAGAGTCCAGGATTCTTTTCTCAAGGCTTGCTCATGCTGACAACATCATCTCGGAGTATGTACTCTTTTAAAAAGTTAGACATACTTTGGTTTATCCAGAAGAGGCACTGCTTTTTCCATCTCGAAATAGAATATTGGTATTAGCTATCTTGGGAATGAATACAAATCGCTCCAATAACTGTGTGTTGCATACTTACTGTGTAGAGGAAGACCACGTACCCAGAAAGCAGAAGATAGAAATGAGTGTGATGTCGTCCCTTACCTCAGGGAAATCACAATCTAGTAGTAGTAAAGCCTAAGCACGCAAATAGGCAAGGCAGCGGCAGTGTAACATAATGGTTGAGGAGGGTGGACTCTAGCCAGTGGCTTACTGGTAAACGTTTAACAATTGGTGATCTGGAACAAAATGAGGGCTGTGCTGGTTTGCAGATCATGCCTGTTTATGTGGTGTAGATACTCTCACTATAGCCTATTTTCAGCTGTCAGTATGACATCATTGAAGGCAGAGTCTGAAAGAGATGCTAACTGTGGGCTCTCTCGCTGGTACGAGGCTGCACCAGCATTGCACCAGCTCTAGAGATGATCCACCTGGTCTTGAGTCTCAGCTCTGTCCCATGCTAGTTGTGGTGGTGGTTTTGCAACTCCCTTAGGCTTCAGCATCTTCATCTGGAAAGTGGGATTATAGCGGTACTTACCTCAGAGAGTTATTTGAGGGTTCCTTAAGATGCACCATGTAAAGCATTTAGAACAGTGGCCGGTGCACGATCTCAATAAGTGTGAACTGTAATTATTATCATTAAATACAAAGAGGATGGAGAGATGGCTGTCTAGCTGGAATACAGTGGTTACCTATAAAGGGGCAGGGAGATTACATGCTTAAGAATTAGGCTGGGACGCATTGGGGGGGGGGTCTTGAATGCCAAGAGAAGATCAGACTTCCCTTCGGGGTGGTAGGAATTTAGATACAGTGCCTGTTTAGATGCAGAAGAGTGACATGAGGCCAGGTTTTCCTAACAAAACTACCCAAAACTAAGGTGGCATGAATGTTCACATGAAGTGAGGTGAATTCAAGTCACCGCTTGGGAATACATGCTTATTCTGTCATTAAAAACAAGTCTTGAATGGCTTCAGTCAAGTCTGCACACAACTAAAGAACATCATGGCTGACTCTTGAGTTCTGTTTCTTGTCCGGTATTCCACGTGGAAACACAGCTGGGCCAATGAAAGTTTTCAAATGGCAATATCTTCTGTAATCTTGAATTCACACCAATGCAATTTCGTATCTGGTAGATGTTACAGAGATGTATGATCTCACGCGGTGGGGTCCACAGTTCACAGAATCACTAATACAAAATAAATGGCTGCCCTTTAGAAATGACTTGCAAATAGAACTTCAAGTATTACAGGGTAGGAAAACAGTGTTACTTTCTACAGAGCTGATTGAGGGGAAAAAATTGCTCGGTTGGTATTGCTTTCCAGAATGTCACCTCTTTAGAAAACACTTTGTTTTAAAATGGTTCATTTGCTCTGGATCTAATTTCTATTATTTCAGGCTTTGTTTTGTAAACCATTGTTCAAAGAGCCAAGTTTTGTTTAACAGTTTACAAATTGCCCGAAATCACACGATTTTTTAAAGAGCCTTAACATCTGTGTACTACTTACCAGTTAAAAAAAATACACTCACATGCATTGTCTCATTCTATCCTCAGAGTAGCCCTGTGAGATGGAAATCACAGGGTTTTAGTGGTGGAAGGATCTGTGAGATCAAGTTAAAGACCCTCATTCTTCATTCATTTATCCAACAAATGTTTGTTACATGTGGACTTAACTGAATCTATGCCAGAATTACCCTTGGTGAATAAGAGAGAGGATGTTCTTGTTCTCAAAAAATTTACATTCTCAGTGGGAGGCAGACAATAAGCAAATAGATAAACTATCAAGATGATTAAAGATTGTGGTATGCGCTCTGAAGGGAATGGACAGGGTTTATAGAATAGAGAAGGTTTAGGTGGAAAATTGTATTTAGATATCACTGTTAGGAAGTGCCATTTGAACTGAGACGTGAAGTGTGAGAAGGAGCCAGTCATTGAAGACCTTGGGGTGGAGCGTTCCAGACAGAGCAGTACCAGCCAAGGCCTACAGTGACTAGATGTGGTTAAGGGAACAAAGGAGGCCTGTGTGGCTGAGGGAGGTAAACATGGGGGGAGAGGCAAGCAGGAGACATAGACAAGGACCAGACCCTGAGGACTTTGGGTTTCAACCCAAGCCGCTGAAACATTTGAAGCAGTGGTGAGATATGTGTCCACTGGGTAGAGAATGGACTTGTAGAGCTACCAGGAGTGTAAGCCGTCAGACCAGTTAGAGGAGAAATAACAGAGTTGGAACTGATTTCTGGAAAATCAGTTTCAGAACCCAGGTTTCCTGCCTCAAGATCCAGTGTTTTTGTCATTTTACAAATAAGAGAATGTCCAAGGGTCTTTAATTACTGTTTATACAGGAGCATCTGGAAAGTTTATCATCTTCCCAGTCTGCAGAAAAAATATTATTATGGAAAACTTTTAAGTGTATGTGTGCGCGTGTGTGTGTGCGTGTGTGCGTTAGAAAAATCGAGAGCAGTCTTAAAGTTTGCATCGCCTCTAATTCACATCAACAAGCAAATACAGCAGACTTACCAGATATATGGGTGTGGCAGCACACCTGCTGTCTACCTGATCTCCATTCTTTTCCTTTCTCCTTGCTCACAGACCCCTTATCTTGTTCTTGATGACACTGTGCCCAGGTAACACATCTGTTTCCCAGTCTCCTTTGGTCCAAACCAGGTTACTCTTAGTAGAATTACTTAGTAAAGTAATTCTTAGTAAAATTACTCTTAGTAGAATTTTGCTGAGGATTTGTAGGAAAGTTTTCTTATCCTGATAAAGGCTCCACTTCTTCCTACATCCTTGCCATTTTCTCCTTTCTCATGTGAAACCAGGAGAAGGAAAGCCACATGTTAAAATGGCAGAGCAAGAAGCTAGAGGGATGGTTTAAAAGCTGCTGTACCAACTGTGCACTCATTACTGGTGAACTTTGTGGTATATGAGAAAATATTGGCTAAGCCACTGTATTTAGATTTTTGTTAAATGCAGCTGAACACATCTGAACTAATCCACTGGCCCGGAGGGAGACAGAGATAAATTAATACACAGTGGCTCCAATCCAACATAGACAGCTCATGAAAATATGAGATTGGATGTTGACAAGTGCTAGCATCAGGCAAAGTAAGAGTTGTGGATTTCCTTAAACAAAAGAGGTATTTTTCTAAATAAAAAAATAGTAATACTTTCTTCAGAAGGAGTTAAGCCATCAGCTTTTATGATAAATTTCCCACACAAGTAGGACTAAGAATCAAGGAGCTATGGGACCATGTGCATTTGAATTACACCAGAAGAGGGGCCCCTGGAGGATGTCCAATTAACCTACAGTCAATCACCTGCAGATTAACTTAAAGAGATGTCAAGAGGTCTAGGTGAGTTAGAGCCTCCTTTGCAGGCTGTGAATCTCCCTAAGGTGGCTCTGGATTCAGCTCAAGGGGCTCTTGGTCTCTCTTTTTGGATTAGATTCACAGCACATCTTCCTCCTAGGCTTCTTACACCCAAGATGATAATGGGCCTCTGAAGGTCACCCCATTCTCCATCTAGGCTCTCCATGGCTAACCAAAGTGGATGTAAGTGAGCACTTTTTTTTTTTCCTTTTTGCGGTACGCAGGCCTCTCACCGTTGTGGCCTCTCTCGTTGCCGAGCACAAGCTCGGGACGCGCAGGCTCAGCGGCCATGGTTCACGGGCCCAGCTGCTCCGCGGCATGTGGGATCTTCCCGGACTGGGGCACGAACCCGCGTCCCCTGCACCGGCAGGCGGACTCTCAACCCCTGCGCCACCAGGGAAGCCCAAGTGAGCACTTTTGGTGTCATTTCTTTCCACGACTACCTGAAAATACTGCCTGGCCCCAACCGAGTCTTTTGACAGCTTATTCAAAGGCACTATTTGGGTCAAGGAGCAAAGAAATGTACTCATGTCCTCAATTTCACACATTAGATTTGCTCTTAGAATAGGCATTTTCTCTCTTACACATAGACACACCTGGACATTGGACTATGAACTTGAGGACAAAGTCTATTTGTAGTGATACTATATGATTTCAAGGCCGAGTCCAGCATAAAGTACTAGGTGTTATTCCATAATGTTCACTGTATATCTGACTCATAGACTCGGATAGAGTTCTTTCACCTTCCATAGAAAAGGTTGGATAGCAAAGTTATTGAGTTTATAGGGACAAGGGGAACTCCAGGCTATTTATCCCCCTAAAAGTGCCCCAAATGCATGCCCACTGGCCACGCCCATGAGCTGTCTAACCCTAGACTGCACTGAGCAATCCACATGGGCGTCATCCTTAACAACAAGCTGTGACACAGAGAAGCATTTTCACTTTCCAGACTTGCGCTTCTTGTGCTAGCCACCCATCAATCCGTCTACACAGCCCACATTTATTGTGTTCTGATTTCAGTTATTCTAAAATCCTTCTAGCTGGCAAGGTATCTGGGAAAATAAAACATTAGGGACGTTACAAAGGAAGCCTGGTGCTACAACAGCCTTGTGGACCAGACTGTTATTCTAAGAGACCCGCCATGGGGGAGGCTTGACTGCTTTCCTAGGGGTTACATGCTGAATGATGTGCGCACCCTTACATGTTTCAGTGGTTACAATATCCCCTCGTAAGTGACTTACACTTTGGTATGAAAAACATTATTTGTATGAGACATGAAAACTGGTCCTGGCTCACGTTTGGGGAATACAGCCACTGAGGTAATTTATTTTTCTTTAAAAGATGCATCTTAACGTATTTCTTGACATGCCTTGGCTTCTTGTCCAAATGGTGTCTTGGGGAACCCTGGCTTTGTGGTCATTACAGGTTCTGGGGCGGGTGGTACTTGCAGTGATTTTTTTAGCTGGTATAGGGGGAGAGGAGGAAGAGATCGGTGAGTTTGTTATCAGGCAGCAGGGATATACTTTTCAAAAACGCACAGCATCTTGAAAGTTTGGTTTCCCATCACCATTTATATTCCTGAGGAATAGACGCATCTCTCACTCTGCGGCAGTGTTTCGTGACATTTGGATTTACAGTGTTCAAGTTGAAGTCTCTAGCCCCTTGCAGTCTGTCAAAAACAGCTTCTCTGTCCATTTATTTTTGTCTTCCGCATCCAGTCTGAATATCTTTTGTAAATTTATACTTGACAACCCTCGTATTTCAGTAGCTGGCTTCGGTTTCACAATCTACCTTGCTTGCTCAGTTACATTAGCTGAAACAACAAATTTAATCCGTGATGTCAATAGTAAATTTTGGCAGAGAAGTAATATATGTCTGACATCATAAAGGTCACGGCCATGGTAAAAACACTGCAAATTCTGGAGCCATTTTGTTTGAGCAAGCGGCGGGCTCTTGCTAAACAGAAACATTATGAAAATAAGATTAGCACTAAAAGCTGCATTTGGCTAATCTTATTTTTTTCATATCTTCTTTTTTAAATGGAAAATTTCTCAAAGCAGAAAGCTCTTTTACTCTATCCTGTGCTGTAGATTTTGCTCCCATGGACATTGGCTGTGTAATTATATTTTATATTTGGTAGTGGATAAATAATTAAAACGAGAATTACTTTCCTGAAAAGATTCATTTAGAGCACACGTTTTCTATTACCATAGCTGTAGGGTAGGGGAGGGGACATCGCCTCCTACCTACCTAAACTACCTTGCCATTAAAGTATCTAAATTACCTCCGTGAATTCTGAGCACAGAAGTGGTTGATGAATTGCTTTTGCATAAATGCTCTTTCCCTTTGCTAGAATCTAATTTTACGACACACACTCGTGTGTGTGCTCAGGCACACACACACTCACCAAGAGACACACACATACCAAAGCAACCACTGAACCCTCTCAAGAAGAAAAATTGAAGGCCGGAATTTTCTCTATATAATGAAGTTTTTTTTCAACGTTGCCAGCAATATAAACATCTCTGAGGAAAGCCCAAATGGTTTCATCTCCTGTAGGGAAGAGCAGTTCATGAATCATTGTTTCCATGCAAAAGTGTTTCATTCTTTTAACTGGTTCTATCAATTGTACTGGCTGATTTTTTTTTTAAGTATCAACATTTGATTCTGGCTTAAACTCATGTATTACAAATAGGAAAAAAATCTTCTGCAGAGTGAACCAAAAAGCCATTCTGTGGATGAGTCAGAGAATCCTGTCCCTTCTGTAGCTCTAATGTTTTTAAATGGTTTGATCTGTCATGGGCAGCCCCAGTGACTACGGGCGCTTCTTAAGCAGCTGACAGCTCTCACTTGGCTCAGAAGTATTTTCATTTGTTAATTAGAAGCATTTATTTTAGTGTCCATGTGTGCTTGCTGCGTGTGTTAGAATGCAGTTATCTGAGCCCCAAGTCTCCGCCTGGTGGAATAATGAGGTGCTAGGTATTATCTCCTGGCAGAGTCATTTGCTGTCTGTGTCAGTGAGAATGGAGAAAATGTCTTCAGCTCCTGTTGCACTCAGTGATAACCAGGCTTTCCTGTGGGTGTTGGAGCAATGGCTCTAAGAATCTGAAGAAGACAAACAGGCTGGACAGAAAGGATCTGGCCTCCAGTGAGGTCTGTAGATGCCCAGCCTCTCCCCTAGTCAGACCTCTCCAATTTGCCTGCTTCCATGACTGCATTGAGTGATGAATGTGGTCTTGGGGCAAAGGAGAGAGAGAGCGTGGAGGGCGAGATGGAGAAATCACGCACTTCTCGTCGTTTCTCTGCCTCACTTAATCACTTACTTACCATGAGCAAGCTGAAAAAACTCATCCCTCAAAATGACCCTGGACTGTATAAATTCATGGCTCCAGTTCACAGTAGCGCTTTGAAGAAAGAAAATGACTCCTGGATCCTAAGGTTATTGTGATTAATTACTGTCTGTTTTTATTTCCAAGATTTCTTTAATTTTCTCATTGATACCCATAAATGTACTAGAGAACATGCACGAGACAAAATTCCTGCCTTCAAAAACCTTAAAATTTAAAATCATAACAAAAACACATAGTCCTCTCAAGTAGTCTCTGAGGCTTTAATCCCTCCCTAGGTCACACTGCTCCAGCGAGGATGGGGGCGTGGGGAACACGCGTGCATCCTTCACGACAGGCTTTAGTAACAGCCCCTCACGGGGCACAGCCATACACCGGCAGCACTACCAGCCCTGACTTACACTGACCTATACGTTGTTTCATGATTGCCGGGGCGTTATGTACATTGCCTTATATCATCAGCAAGGGATTGTGATATTCTTTCCTTCATAATCCAATAGAAAGATGATTAACTTTCTCTAATTCTTTTTCTTTTTTTTTTAACATCTTTATTGGAGTATAATTGCTTTACAATGGGGTGTTAGTTTCTGCTTTATAACAAAGTGAATCGGCTATACATATACATATATCCCCATCTCCCCTCCCTCATGCATCTCCCTCCCACCCTCCCTATCCCACCCCTCTAGGTGGTCACAAAGCACCGAGCTGATCTCCCTGTGCTATGCTGCTGCTTCCCACTGGCTATCGGTTTTACCTTTGGTAGTGTATGTATGTCAATGCCACTCTCTCACTTCATCCCAGCTTACCTTTCCCCCTCCCCATGTCCTCAAGTCCATTCTCTACGTCTGCGTCTTTATTCCTGTACTGGCCCTAGGTTCTTCATAACAATTTTTTTTTTTAGATTCAATATATATGTGTTAGCATCTGGTATTTATTTTTCTCTTTCTGACTTACTTCATTCTGTATGACAGACTCCAGGTCCATCCACCTCACTACAAATAACTCAATTTCGTTTCTTTTTATGGTTGAGTAATATTCCATTGTATATATGTGCTACATCTTCTTTATCTATTCATCTGTCAATGGACACTTAGGTTGCTTCCATGTCCTGGCTATTGTAAATAGTGCTGCAATGAACACTGTGGTACATGACTCTTTTTGAATTATGGTTTTCTCAGGGTATATGCCCAGTAGTGGGATTGCTGGGTCGTATGGTAGTTCTATTTTTAGTTTTTTAAGGAACCTCCATACTGTTCTCCATAGTGGCTGTATCAATTTACATTCTCACCAACAGTGCAGGAGGGTTCCTTTTTCTCCACACCCTCTCCAGTATTAATTGTTTGTAGATTTTTTGATGATGGCCATTCTGACTGGTGTGAGCTGATACCTCATTGTGGTTTTGATTTGCATTTCTCTAATGACTAGTGATGTTGAGCATCCTTTCATGTGTTTGCTCACAATCTGTATATCTTCTTTGGAGAAATGTTTATTTAGGTCTTCTGCCCATTTTTGGATTGGATTGTTTGTTTTTTTGATATTGAGCTGCATGAGCTGCTTGTATATTTTGGAGATTAATCCTGTCAGTTGCTTCATTTGCAATTATTTTCTCCCATTCTGAAGGTTGTCTTTTTGTCTTGTTTATGGTTTCCTTTGCTGTGCAAAAGCTTTTAAGTTTCATTAGGTCCCATTTGTTTATTTTTATTTCCATTTCTCTAAGAGGAGGGTCAAAAAGGATCTTGCTGTGATTTATGTCATAGAATGTTCTGCCTATGTTTTCCTCTAAGAGTTTTATAGTGTATGGCCTTACATTTAGGTCTTTAATCCATTTTGAGTTTATTTGGGGGTATGGTGTTAGGGAATGTTCTAATTTCATTCTTTTACATGTAGCTGTCCAGTTTTCCCAGCACCAATTATTGGAGAGGCTGTCTTTTCTCCATTGTATATTCTTGCCTCCTTTATCAAAGATAAGGTGACCATATGTGCGTGAGTTTATCTCTGGGCTTTCTATCCTGTTCCATTGATCTATATTTCTGGTTTTGTGCCAGTACCATGTGGTCTTGATTACTGTAGCTTTGTAGTATAGTCTGAAGTCAGGGAGCCTGATTCCTCCAGCTCCGTTTTTCTTTCTCAAGATTGCTCTGGCTATTCGGGGTCTTTTTTGTTTCCATACAAATTGTGAAATTTTTTGTTCTAGTTCTGTGAAAAATGCCATTGGTAGTTTGATAGGGATTGCACTGAATATGTAGATTGCTTTGAGTAGCATTGTCATTTTCACAATGTTGATTCTTCCAATCCAAGAACATGGTATATCTCTCCATCTGTTGTATCATCTTTAATTTCTTTCATCAGTGTCTTATAGCTTTCTGCGTACAGGTCTTTTGTCTCCTTAGGTAGGTTTATTCCTAGGTTTTTTATTCTTTTTGTTGCAATGGTAAATGAGAGTGTTTCCTTAATTTCTCTTTCACATTTTTCATCATTAGTGTATAGGAATGCAAGAGATTTCTGTGCATTTATTTTGTATCCTGCTAATTTACTGAATTCATTGATTAGCTCTAGTAGTTTTCTGGTAGCATCTTTAGGATTCTCTGTGTATAGTATAATATCATCTGCAAACATACTTTCTCTAAGTTTTGTTGTAGAATAAAACAATATCCTACAAGTCAGGTTTTGATAATTTCTGATATCAAGCATTTTGTTTTCTACTTTAATACAAGAGTGAATGTTGTCTCCTGAATGAATAAGTGAATTGTAGCTGGTACTGTGATCTGCACACCTGAAATTAAAGGACTTCCTGTTTACTCTGAGAGTGAATAGAAGCCTGGGAAAACTTGTCCTTCTAGTTTGGCCTTAAAGACATGGAATCTTGACCTCTGGGCGCTGTGGCTGCTACTCTGGCTAAATGTTAACAATAACTAACAACTGTTGAGTATCTTCCATGTCTGAGGAACTGTGTTTGATACTTCACTTGCCGGACCTCATCTGGTACTTGCAATAGCCACTTGACTTAGGTATTGTTATTCTTTCATTTTACAAGAGAGAAAACTGAGACTTAGCCAGGCTAGGTAACCTTTCAAGTCTACGCACACAATAGGTTGCGTGCTAGACTATGGACTAATCTCCTTTGGGCCAGGTGCCCACTCCTGCTCCAAAAATCCATTCACATATGCCACCCTGACAATCTCCAAATGCCATGACCCTAACCACTACCTGATCCTACCTCATTGCAGGTTCTTCTTACAGAGTTTCCTTGTGTGGCTAATTCTCTTGGTCCTCGAGTAACAACTTCTCTTAGAATTTAGAAAGCAGTGGTTTACTGGGCTCACCTCACCACCCCAAGCAAGCCTCTTAGCTGCTGCCCTCAGTAGGGGAACTGGGAACATGACGGATGATGGCATCTGCTCCAGGAATAAAAAAACTCTTCATTATTCCATTAGCTATTTTCCATTTCCTGCTAAGCCTAACAATTTATTAGTGCTATTTAGGTTAATATATTGCTGCTTTATTTTACGAATTTACTTTATATTCTTTACATGATGACATATTTAGGTGTTCAGATCCTCTGCATGGTTTTCTGAAAACAGAATTGGATTGGTTTGAGAGGATGTCTCTCCCAGCACTGGTAAGACCACTACTAATTCCTCTTTATGGAGCCCTTTTTCTCTAAGGGGCAGAAAAGAGATGATCTCATGGCCAATGTGAATCAAGTAGGTTTGAAATGTCATGCTGCACCACGAGGACACATGTACCCTTGCCTCTCAGTCTCCTACTCGGAAGGTAAAGCTTGCAGGGTTTACGGAAAGCAACACTAGATGAGACCCCAGGAACCCCAATTTACATCCCTCTCCTGTGTGGGGGTTTTGTGAAAATCAGAAAAGTCAAGTGAGTGGTTTCTGTTTGGCTGTTCTGACTATAAGGAAAAGACTATCACTCTTTAACAGAAAAGGTATTTACTGCAAGATCCCACATGGACTGGAATTGAGAGGGGAAAGCAGAGTCCCAGAGGATGGAGGGCACTGTAGGGTCCCATCTGGCCATGGCTCTCTCACACAAAAGTGACACAGTCTTTACCACATGGTATCTGTTATCTGTGACCTCGTTGTCCTCTGGGCACCTCACTGCTCTCTCCACGTGGACTGGCTTCTTCCTTCCTCATCCTCCAGAGTTTAGAATATGGTGACCCAGAAGCTAAATATGGTCTGAAGATGTGACTTATTTCACCAGCTCAATGTTTAGACCAAATTTTGAATGTTTCTTGGCAAAGCATGTATTATTATTATCATATAGTTGCAAATTTACACATTTACTTTATTCAGATGAAGGCATTTGAATTTGTGACCTCTGTTCTGTATAGATTTATATATATATATTACATATTTTCTGTACTTCCTTCTGCTTATTTATATTTTTACTATCTCTTTTTTTTTAACATCTTTATTGGAGTATAATTGCTTTACAATGGTGTGTTAGTTTCTGCTTTGTAACAAAGTGAATCAGCTATACATATACATATATCCACATATCTCCTCCCTCTTGCATCTCCTTCCCACCCTCCCTATCCCACCCCTCTAGGTGGTCACAAAGCACCCAGCAGATCTCCCTGTGCTATGTGGCTGCTTCCCACTAGCTATCTATTTTACATTTGGTAGTATATATAAGTCCATGCCACTCTCTCACTTCATCCCAGCTTACCCTTCCCCCTCCCCATGTCCTCAAGTCCATTCTCTACGTCTGTGTCTTTATTCCTGTCCTGCCCCTAGGTTCTTCAGAACCTTTTTTTTTTTTAGATTCCATATATATGTGTTAGCATCCGGTATTTGTTTTTCTCTTTCTGACTTACTTCACTTTGTATGACAGACTCTAGGTCCATCCACCTCACTACAAATAACTCAATTTTGTTTCTTTTATGGATGAGTAATAGTCCATTGTCTATATGTGCCACATCTTTATGCATTCATCTGTCGATGGACACTTAGTTTGCTTCCATGTCCTGGCTATTGTAAATAGTGCTGCAATGAACATTGTGGTACATGACTATTTTTGAATTATGGTTTTATCAGGGTATATGCCCAGTAGTGGGATTGCTGGCTCATATGGTAGTTCTATTGTTAGTTTTTTAAGGAACCTCCATAACCTTGGTTTTCTATGACTCTTCATGCCCTCAACCCTCATTCAAATAATATGCTCTGCAACTTTTTTTCCAAGCTTTTACTGCTAACCCTCATTTGATCTGTTTATCTCCATTTACATTCTTGGGAAAGACCCTTCCTATACCATACTACCTTAATAGGGTTAAGGTTAGGGTTAGGATTAGGATCAATCCAAGTTACCTCTACTGATATGTTTATTGCAAGTGAGAAAGTACTTTGTAACTTGTACAATGGTATACAAATGTCAGATGTCCATTATTATTATTGTTATTATGTGGCAGTATATAGTAGGGTCATATAGATAGATCTAACTATCAAAAAAATTCTTTCCTGGTGCATGTGATGATTTATTGCCTTGGAGTTTGTCCAAAGACCTTAGCTGAGAAACACAGCAGTTAAGCTGTGGACCAATTTTCTTTCTCATGTGAACATACACACAGGTCTTCTCTAAGCATCTATGAGGGAATAATTTCATATTCAGACAAATGGCTCACATCCTTGGTAAGTGGTATAGTCTATAGACACAGTCAAGGCACCCTGTGGAGACCTGTGAATGAACAGGTCATTCAGGGGTACCTTGAAAATGGTTTTTCATTTTTGGATACCACAAAGCCATCAGTGTTGAAAAATGTTGTGTGGTCGTTACTTATGCTTACAGACTTGGCCCTTTCCTCATCTTTGATATACCCAACCTCTCTAATACCATGGTAATTTACCTGTTTCACTCTGCTCCAAACTCTCCTGCTCACAGAGTCTCAAACTAAAAGTAAAACACAGAAGACGAAATAAGGGAAGGTAGAAGCTCTTCTGTTTCCTGCAAGCTTTGGGCACTAAGGCTGGATATCTCTCTCAATATCTTCTTTCGTAAAGAGATAAAGACAGCCATTATCAGAGAAGCCAAACTACTAGATTGAAAGATTTTGTAAACATTTAGACTTAACTAATAAAGTAGCATGTGTTTACAAGGAACATAGTCTTGCAGATCTCATAACTAGAACTAATTAAGGTTGGTAATTAACTTTGGAAAGAACCCCAAAGCGAAGAAAACAGACAAATAAACAGTCTAGAAACTGCAAGATTTTGAAAATGCCTGTGACTCAGTCAAGTATCTCTTAAGCTTTCTATTAGGAACACTGGAAACCTGACAGGCTAGATCCTAGCCCATGTGCTGGCTGCTTTGGCCCACTTCATAGGGATGTCATGAAGATAATCATAGATGTGAAGACACCTCAAGCATTTAGGAAAAGAGGTGCTATATATACCCAAGGTATTATTCGCATTATTCCCGTTACCTGTTGTGGCAGGCCTTCTTCTTCAAGGATTCTGCAGCGTAAGAGTCATTTGTAAAAAGCCCAAGAAGTAAAAACAAGCAACAAGGGCTTCCCTGGTGGCACAGTGGTTGAGAGTCTGCCTGCCGATGCAGGGGACGCGGGTTCGTGCCCCGGTCCGGGAAGATCCCACATGCCGCGGAGCGGCTGGGCCCGTGAGCCATGGCCGCTGAGCCTGCGCGTCCGGAGCCTGTGCTCCGCAACGGGAGAGGCCACAACAGTGAGAGGCCCACGTACCACACACACACACACACACAAAAAAAACCAAGCAACAAAACAAGACAAACAAAGCAAACAGCAACCCCCTTGACAATCTAGGGGGTGCCCAACCTAGCATCCTTTAAAATGAGTATGGAAGCTCTGCCCTCAGGAAGGCTGCAGAGGGCTGAGCACAGAGCTGGAGAGCAGAATTGCAACGGACCACATCACAGCTCATGACGGTGTGTGTGTGTGTGTGTAGAGGTGGGGGGTCAATCAAACCCTTCTGGTACCCACAAAATGCTTCAAAGAGCCCTAATGTGAGAAGAACTGATTCCCCATGGATGCTGAGAATTGTAAGATGATACTGCCAACTGACCTTTTGCAGGTCTTCATATGGTAATGTCTTTATGCCAGTGTCTCCCCCCCCCCCCGCCTCTCTCTCTCTTTCCCCCTTTTCTTCTTTTCTCTTTCTCTCCTCTCCCTTCCCCTTCCTTCTTTCTGTCATATCACATTCCTGTCTTCAGCTGAATTTGTCATCTAGTAAGATCTAATTTTTACATGATTCGCTGCCAGGCCAGTGTTTTTACCTGGTGTAAAAACAATAGATTGTTTGTTTCTCCCCAAAACTCCTCTGCTAAAACCTAATCCTCAATGTGATGGTAGTTGGAGGTGGGGCCTTTGGGGGTGATTAGGTCATGAGGTGTTGCCCTCATGAGTGGGATTCATGCCCTTATGAAAAAGACCCCAGAGAGCACTCTCATCCCTTCCACCCTGTGAGGACACTGAGAAGTCAGCCCTCTGTGAACTAGGAAGTGGGCTCTCACCAGATACCACATCTGTCAGCACCCTGATCTTGGACTTCCTAGCCTCCAGGACTATGAGATATAAATGTTTGTTGTTTAATCCACACAGTCTATGGTAGTTTTTAAAATAACTGCCCGAGCTAAGACACTAACCAAAAGCAGAGTCTGTGACAAGAATATGTGTGCACGTGGTGTCTTTGGAGGTGATTCCAGGGATCAGAGGTGGACCAGGGAGCAGGAAATGGAGAGGGAGGAAAAAACATTCAAAGATGCCTTGTGAAGTTGGGTGCTGTAGCAGGCAACCGGGACTGGATCTTACTAGGACCATCTGAGGCCATAGAATGCTTGTCAGAATTGCTCTCAATAAAAAGCATTGACAGCAAAATGCATTTATCCATCAGCTGTCATCCCTGGTTGGTTAGGGATTACTCCAGCTGTTATGGCATGTAACCTGAGCAGTCTTCTCAAGGTGTGGTTCCTAAGAATCTCAGGGCAAAGAGGTAAGCTCTTTAAATGAGGTGCTGTTAGCAGAAGTGGCCTGCAGACGCTCTAGGGACATGTGCTGCTGCAGTGGCTGGTAACAGAGGTGAGGCTGGCAGGATATGAGATGATCCCAAGGGACTCTGACGCACTAGGCCTTCCTCTGCCGGCTTTTGTGTAATTGACTTATGTTATTTTAATAGAGGAATTAATATTTATTCCTCTTAAATTTCATAATGTTGATTTTTGCCCAGCAATTTCACCTAGAGAATATTTTAAGTATACTGCTTCCTTCACTTATAATTGTGCCAATCCTGGCCAGTTTTGGTGGCCAGTTAGGTGGATGAGAGCTTTGGGTGTGGAGACATGTAGCCTGGACTCAAATCCCAGCTCCACCACTAAGTAGCATTGTGAATTTGTAGAAGTTACTTAACTTTTCCAGGTTAAAAATTGGGGAAAATTGCAGTACCTACATTACAGAATTGTTGTTCTAAAGATTAAACAAAACAATCAGTGTAAAACAATTAGCCTAGTGTGCCGATTATACAAAGTAAGCACTTCATAAATATAAACTATTTTTTGAGTCTGATGAGTATAACTTCACACTTTCATCTAAGTCATTGGTAAAATTATTGAATAGAAAATATTCAAACGAAGAACTCAACAGCAATTTTCCTGAACCTTCCCTTTAGGTTAACATGAATCCATGGGATCATAAAATCTCAGCTTTTAGAGTCCAACCATCCATCTTATGCTTGAGTCCATCATGAGAGATGATTTCAATTGCTTGAGGAATTAAAAAAATGCTACATCTATTGGGTTGGCCAAAAAGTTCCTTCAGTTTTTAAATAAAAATAAAAGACACATTTCTCACTTTCACCAAGAACTTTATTGAACAACGTATTCACCGTTTTGTTCCACTACCTTCTGCCATTTTTCAGGCAACTTCATAATTCCAGATTCCCAAAACTTTTTATCTTTTTGAGCAAAGAACTCTTCCAGGTGCCTTTTACAGTTTTCCAGGGAATTGACATTTTTTCCATTAAGAGAATTATGTAAATACAGAAATAAATGGAAATCTGAAGGTGCAACGTCTGGTGAATACAGTGGATGAATCAGAACTTCAGTTTTTGCCTGGCCATCAAAGAAGCATGCAGTCTTGTGTTATCCTGATGGAAGATTATGCGTTTTCTGTTGACTAATTCTGGATGCTTTTCGTTGAGTGCTGCTTTCAGTTGGTCTAATTGGAAGCAGTACTTTTGGGCATTAATTGTTTGGTTTTCCAGAAGGAGCTCATAATAGAGGACTCCCAATCCCACCATATACACAGCATTACCTTCCTTGGATGAAGACCGGCTTTTTTGGTGTGGTTGGTGTTGGTCCATTTCGCTTGCCCCACGATCTCTTCTGCGCCACGTTATTGTACAGTATCCACTTTTCATCTCCGGTCACAATTTGTTTTTAAAAATGGAACTTTTTTTACGTTTAAGTAGAGAATTGCATGTGGAAATACGGTCAAGAAGGTTTTTTCACTTAACTTAGGTGGAACCCGAACCTCAAAGTGATTAATATAACCAAGCTGGTGCAAATGATTTTCACTACTTGATCTGGATATTTTGAGTATGTCGGCTATCTCCCACATGGTATAACGTTGATTGTTCTTAATAAATGTCTTGATTTGATCGCTATCGACTTCAACTGGTCTACCCGACCGTGGAGCATCATCCAGAGAGAAATCTCCAGCATGAAACTTCGCAAACCACGTTTGACACATTGTCACAGCACCTTCTCCATACACTGCACAAATCTTTTTTTTTTTTTTTTGCCTTTCAGTTGTGTTTTTACCTTTGTTGAAATAATAAAGCATAAAATGCCGAAATGTTGCTTTTTCCCTCCATCTTCAATATTGAAATAGTTACACAAAAATTCACCAATTTTGATGCTTTTTTAAATGCATGCTGATAGGACAGCTGTCACAATACAATCTAACAAAATGGTTTAGAATGAAGTTAAGGACAACTAAGTGCTACTAGAGCCATCTTATGGAAAAAACTGAACGAACATTTTGGCCAGCCCAATACACAGCAGTGCGACTCAAAATGTGCTCTGGGGCCCAGTACTGGTTCATCAACTATTACTGGTCCACAGTGAGATATGTACAGAAATTGAGAGTGAGTGGACACAAATTTTTTCTTTCTAGAAATTTGACATTGCCTTGACATCCAAATGCATGGTCAATGGATTCATTTCATTGAACCGCATACAGATGGGATCCAGGAGTATTGAACTTGTGAGGTGAGTGTATAACGTCAGCAGTAGGACCATATTAAATGCGATATTTTAAAGTTAATTTGTCAACTGTAACCCAAAAGTTTTAAAGACAGAATCCTTACCTTTCATAAAAAATTAATTTAAGTTTAACTGTAAGTTTACAGAATAAATAGCTGGAACTGGTTACTGATAAAGAATTGAAAAAGTTTGCAAATAGAGTATCATTTGCTTCATTTTGGAAAAAGTTAAAAATGAATATACTGTTTTGTCCTTGTTGCCATGGATACATCTCTACAAGACAGGTTTCTCTATTTTAAGTATTATTAAAACATAGAAACAGTGTTTTTTTGTTTTTGTTTTTTTTTTGTGGTGCGGGCCTCTCACTGTTGTGGCCTCTCCCGTTGCGGAGCACAGGCTCCGGACGCGCAGGCTCAGCGGCCATGGCTCACGGGCCCAGCCGCTCCGCGGCACGTGGAATCTTCCCGGACCGGGGCACGAACCCGTGTCCCCTGCATCGGCAGGCAGACTCTCAACAACTGCGCCACCCGGGAAGCCCTAGAAACAGTTTTGATACACATTTTCTGTTATGAGTAGTATTGTCATCAATCTATCCTAGATTAGATAAGTTAAGAAGCAAGAAGCAAACTCATCCATCACATTAAAATTAAATATTGATATACAAATTGTTCATTAAAAGCATTAATATAGGTGTTTAGTATGGGAATTTATTCCACTTATAATTTCATGTTATGATGGCAGAATTATAAAAATTATGAATGTAACAGCAATTTTCTCTATTATTCACCCCATAGATATTTTCAATGAACAACCTATATAGTTTTTAAAAATTCAGTTTTTTCCCATGCTATGTATGTTTTGATACTATTTTCTGAAATGTAATTTAACGTCTATTCAATAATTTAATATTTAAAATGGAGGGCAAGGGACAGGCCTTGAGGATGGTTGGAAGATGGGGGCTTGGAGGTGTTTTTCTGAGTGGGAGTGACCTGGTCGGGGCAGGGGAGGAGGGCAGTGAGTGTCTGGGAGGACTGGTGAGGGGCTGGGTGGCAGGACACACGGAAGTCTGTAAGCAGGTACAGAAGGGAGAGTAGAGAGAGGTGTGATTTGAAAATGAAAAACACAAATAATTAAAACACACAAAATAGACAAACAAAAGGGAGGCTCATATTTTGTATTTCTTTGTTTTTCATGGTTGGTGTTTTTTTTACTGGTAATTAATTTTTATTGGTTTTAAAAAAGTTACCAATCTCTTGGAAATTTTATAAAATTTGACCTATTTCAATAGTTTGGGAAGCACTGCTCTATGCTATTCACTTGATTTACCAACCCTTAAAAAAAAAAGAATAGCTCCTATGAAACTGACTAATATAACCCCTATAAGATTTTATCATCTATGAAACAATTGCAATTATATATGCCACACAAGACATTGTAAGGCTGAATTATTGCACATGAACTGGCTTTGAAGACAGGTTAAAAAATAACCACCAGTTCTTACATTTACAACAATTTCCGCCAATCTCATCCACATCACAGAATGTTAGAAGTAGAAGGTATCATCCAAAATGTCATCTTTCGAAAGATGGTGACTGAGACCACGATAAGCATCCACACTCAGAGAATGATGAGAAGCTAGCTGTAAGGAGGGAAGAGAGGGCAGGAGCACATGAAGGGCGTCACACTGGATGAGTTTCGTTTTTTGGTATAATTTTTCTTGCTGAGCCCATAACATGGACAATGTGGCCTGGCAGCTCTAAAACTGGAATAGAGCGATCATTCATTAACCAACACTTAGCAATCCTGGAGTGTATTCTAGGACTACTAAGACTTGAAGAAGTTAAAACAAAAACATAGAAGGAAGTCAACAACAATAAAAAAAAAACCCAGTGAATGATATTTTTAGCAAAATAGAGGGCTAAAAGCATTCATTTTTAAAAACCATTTTTATTGAGACATAATTCATATATCATAAAATTTACCCATTTAAAATATACAATTTAACAGTTTTTGGTGTATTCATAGAGTCATGCAACCACCCCACAATCTAAGTTTGGAATGTTTTACATTCACTTTTATGTAAATATTAATCATGCATGTGCATATTTATATATACACACACACCCATATATGTGTACACCCATGCCTAGTATTTGTATATGTAATACATACATATATATGTATGTGTATATATATGTGTGAGTGTGTCTATACATATACTCTAAGTTATTACTGAATTAAAAAAATAAATCTGTGGTCACCTTAGAGGATTAAGATTGCCTAACTAAAGGAGATTAGCTTCCTGCCACTTCTCTGTTTATTGCTCCAGAGAGCAGTTGAATGAGAAGCCCAGGGCTGTATGCCCCCAGCCTCCCCTTAGAGGCCAGCTTGAGTAAGCATGCTGTTCTGTCCTTCCCCTGACTGTAAGTGGCACTGGGCCCTTTGGGGCAGGTGTGGGCCCATAGCTGTGCCTTGCAGCCCGAGTCAGAGGTGCTGCTGGTTTTTCAATGTTGACTCTGGTCTGGTTGAAAATACCAATGCATTTTTGAAGTGGCCTCAGAACATCAGATAATTATTTTACTTCCCACTGATCTGGATTAGGTTCAAACTGGATGACTACAGAGGAGAAGATTCCATGTATTCCATGTATTCCCCCTTTGTTGTCTTTTATTTCAAATCTTTAGATCCCTGACCTACTTCCTGCTTCCAAACATGGTTTGTCCCTCTGGTCTCCCCCTCCTCTCAATTCTCACCCTTTTCTTGGACTCTTTAGGAAATCTGATTGCCGCTCTTGAAAGGATATCTGAGATAACTGTGTTTGGATGAACTGTTATTATTTTAGTCTCTAGACATTCAGCCAACTAAGTATTTTCTTAAATGCAAACAACACATCCTTTCCAAAGTGTACCACTCCAGGGCATCCCAACCACCAATCATAGCCCCATGTTCTTGGAGAAAAACAATAAGTATGTTCATCTGGGAATAGGGAAGAAAATGAAAATGTTATTTTATTGGAAAACCCAAATGATTTAAAAATAAATACAAGGAAAATATAGCTCCCTAATGTAAACTTGACAGTGAAAGGCAAACATCATAAAAATGTGGTCTCTGTTTCAGGTGTTCTGGAAACAAACTCGCTTTTAGGGTTTAGGGCGCCACACCAAACATCGACAGAATGAAGGGACGAATCTTGCACTTGAAGAACTATGTAGCACTTTCCTTCTTTTCTCAAACAACCTTTTCTGTCTTGCAGAAGTTTAGAGGCTGTAATTTTGGTTCCCATAAACAGTGGTTTCACCAACATGTATTTCAATGGTACAAGATTTGAAAACATTAGACAAAAACCACTCTGGTTTACCTTTTCATTGTCTGTGAGGGAACTGATGGTGAAAACGAATGGTCTGTGTAAAGAATTTTAATTACATAAAGTCACAACCTAATCAGAGCTCTTCAATATTTTCTGAGCGTTCACCACGTACCAGCACTGGGCCAGGAACACCGCGGGCCCTGCGCTCACAGGGTGTACATCCCAGAGTGGAGACAATTAATGAGCAGCTGTGACAAAGCCTAGGAATGATCTGCTGGGGGAAGAACCTGGCTCTGGCAGAGTTCATGGCCGGGGGGACTGCCACAGGAAGTAACATCCCTGTGGCAAATAGAAATCACAGGCTTTTTACAAGTAGAATGAGTTTAGCTTCACTACTTAATACTTGGATCAGCAGACACTAATAGGGTATACAAACCTGCTCCCCGTTCCACTCAAGTTAGAAGCAGTTTCCCAAACCCAGGAAACCACCAAAATAGCATTGCTTGCCTCAATGTATTTGAAAAGGGTTTTTCAATAATAAAGGCTACCAACTGCATATTTTCTGAACAGGAGCAAAGTAGCCATCTTTTTCATTTTTCTCTCTGCTTCTAACATGCCAGCATCTGTCTCTGCTCTGTTTGAGAAAGTTTCCATTAGAAAAAGGACAATATATACAACTTCTCTATGATTAAAACATATTGCCTTTTGTGAGTGATGAATTCAGACAAGTAAAATATCTCTGTCTTTATTTTCCATCATAGTTGGTCATAAATCCTGCAATCGAGAAGTGATAATGTGCTCTGGCTTCATGTAATTGTGCTGGCTGGAGCTCTGCGTGCTCATGTCTCCAGTTTTATTGTGTCGGGAAGACAGACAACTCTTCCAAGTTGCTGATGGAGATGTTGGAGGTGGCCCAGCTCTCAAGGGTGATGATATTTGGATTGCTTTCTCTAAGGGATTGCTTTCCTCTAGCCAGTGAATTCTCTCATGGCTCTGTGTCCATCCTTTAGAAAACCATGAAGAAAGGAGAAATATTTCCACTCTTTACCACTTAATGGGGTGGCGGGCGTGCTGAGCTTGAGAGCTTAAAAGAAAATGAGTCACCTTAAATGCATTCACATTAATTCAATCACCCCTTCCTTCCTTCCTCCATTCCACATGCATTTATTAAATAGCTTACATGCCTCACACTACCCTGCGTGTCATGAAAGTCCTGAAGGAGTTTTGTGGTCTGGCATGGAAAAACAGCTATAATGGGAAATTTGGGAAAGAGTGGCAGCTTTGGCAAGTATATGTATTAGGGTAACATTAGCTGCTGTAACAATAAACTTCAAAAAAATTGGCTTAACACAATAGAAGTTTATTTCTCACTCAGATAACTATCCAAAGCAGATGTTCCTTAGCTGTGGCATAAAGGATTCAGGTTTCTGTCTTGAGGCTCAGCCTTGCCCTAGGTCTTCAGAATCACTTCCAGTCCTCAGAGATAGTGAAGAAGCACATCTACTTCTTAGAAACGCTACTTCTTCTCACCTTCCATTGGTGAGAACTTGTCACGTGACCTCAGTTAGATGCAAAGGACACTGGGAAGAACAGTTCTAACCGGGCAACTGCAATTCCCCAGTATGGAAGGAAACAAAAAGTTGAGTGCACAGTTAGCCACAAGGAGAACAAGGAATAAATTCTCTTTTTTTGAACACTTGATCTTCTGATGATAATGGAACACTTTGGAAAATTTTGGTGGGCTTACTTTCTAGCATAAGCTAGAAAAAGGACAAGGAGATCTGAGGAGCTAAAGGTGGAGATACAAGCAGGTCTAACGTCTTTTTCTCAAGAAAGAAAACATGATAAAGTTAATGTCATTTCCTTAGGAAGAAGGGGAAGCTTTCCTTTTCAAATCCCCCATCACAGTGTGATTTGGCTCATTTTCTTTCTTTCCTTTTTTTTTTTTTTTTTTTTTTCCTTGAAGGGATCATAAAAATTAAGTCTAAAACAAATGCAATTCTTCAGATAGCAGGTTTGCTTGCCCGTTGAGATACTTAATTTCCAAAAGTTCTCTTTAATGGGTGTCATCTTACAGTCAGGGAAATGAGCCACTACCTTTGGAAGTCAGGTTTGTTAGCTTTTTAGCCTGAATCCCCTCCATTTTTCTCACAGCCTCAGTGATCACAGTTTCTTCTTATCCTAATGTGGTGGGGATAAAATGAAAGGGAATTTTCTTTAATTCAATAGTGAAACTTTCCAGTTGTGAAGCACTTTGAAATACAGACTAATTAATAAACACAACTATCTTCTAAAGGAGTGAGGATTACAGCTCTCATTCTTCACAGCTGAGAAGGCTGCAGTGAAAATAGCTGGCCCCAGGCTGTGCCACTTGTCGGAAGAAGAACTTCAAGGCACCAGCCTGCATTCTCGCAGGATGGCATGCAGCCTCTAGAGAATAGTCAGTTTTTATATGTGTTGTAGCTAACAGCCACTTCCTCAGAGACTCCACGGTGGCCCTGGCACCGGCTATGAAATTAGCAGTGTTCTTGTCCCAAACTGTGAGTGACCCACTAAAGAGAAAGAAGAAAAAGTGACTCACTGGATGGCCCTATAGCTCATGAACACGTCTAGAGATTGAAGAAATCTTTTGCGATCATCAGCTCTGTGCTAAACTGAGAATCGGAAAGATGACAAGTGTTTGTTCATGTCTTCAAGGTACTAAGACCTTGGGGCCAGAATTCTTATTGCCATTGCATAGACAGAGGAATTCAGAGCCTGAGATCGCTTGCCATTCCAGTAGTAAATCTTTAGCAGGACTTTCTTCCTAATATCATTCTTCTGTCTCAGTTCACAGAATGATAATACACTGTATACAAATAGCAGTGAGACTGTTTTGTTCATTGCAGCACTATTTACAATAGCCAGGACATGGAACCAACCTAAATGCCCATCGACAGATGAATGGATAAAGAAGATGTGGCACATGTATGCAATGGAATATTACTCAGCCATAAGAAGAAATTAAACTGAGTTATTTGTACTGAGATGGATAGACCTAGAGTCTGTCATACAGAGTGAAGTTAAGTCAGAAAGAGAAAAACAAATACCGTATGCTAACACATATATATATGGAATCTAAAAAAAAAAAAATGGTACTGATGAACCTACTTGCAGGGCAGGAGTAAAGAGATAGACATATAAAATGGACTTGAGGACATAGTGTGGGAGGGTGAAGCTGGGTCGAAGGGAGAGTAGCATCAACATACGTACACTACCGAATGTAAAATAGTTGGCTGGTGGAAAGCAGCAGCATAGTACATGGAGATGAGCTTGGTGCTTTGTGATTTCCTAGAGGGGTGGGGATAGGGAGGATGGGAGGGAGGCTTAAGAGAGAGAGGATATGGGGACATGTGTATGTATATGGCTGATTCATTATGTTGTGCAACAGAAACTAACACAGTACTGTGAAGTAATTATACTCCAATAAAGCTCTATTTTTAAAAAAAAGAAAGAGGGGGGCTTCCCTAGTGGCGCAGTGGTTGAGAGTCCGCCTGCCGATGCAGGGGACACGAGCTCGTGCCCCGGTCCGGGAAGGTCCCACATGCCGCGGGGCGGCTGGGCCCGTGAGCCATGGCCGCTGAGCCTGTGCGTCCGGAGCCTGTGCTCCGCAACGGAAGAGGCCACAACAGTGAGAGGCCCGCGTACCACAAAGAAAGAAAGAAATTAGCATGACTGACGGCATGTGTGAAGGTTTGCCTTGATGACTTCTTTTGTGATGGAATAATTGGTTCTGAATTGTATCACAGATGCACAATCACAAACTAGCCCTTGTGGTAATGGAATCTATAACCAACCTGAGCTTTGGCTGCCCCAACAATTAAAACAGTTATATTTCTAAGACTGTGTCACAGTTTGGTTATGAGGTATAGAGGCCTCTCATAAACTGTTGGCTGTCAAGTCTAAAAGAAATACTTAGGACAGAATATAGATCTCTGTAGAAACTTTGTTTCTCCCTTCTTGAAGAAATGTATCTTATTTATATGTGAGGCAATTAATAGTCATGAATAAACCCAGCCAGGACACTTTGGTTTCATTTTCATTTGTGACCACAGTGAGATTCGAGGTGGTAAAACTGGACTGTTCAATATGGGAGCCACCAGTGGCTACTACGAATTGAAATGTTCTCTAAGTGTAAAATACAGGCTTGATTTTAAAATCATTTTGTTTGTTTTTAATCAACTTTATTGAGATACAACTTATGCATGCACAAGAAAGTGCATCAATTTTAATTTCACAATTCAGTGAGTTTATAAATAAATAAATACAATAAAAATCAAGGTATAGAACACGTTCACCACCCCCAAAGCATACCCCATTCCATTCACTCCCTACCCTCCCATCTCAGACAACATAGGCCTCAGACAACCACTGAGGATTTTTAAATCTTAATGTGAAAACAAGATAGCAAAACATCTCGTTTTTTATATTGACTGCATGTTGAAATGATAATATTTTGGATATACTGGGTTAAAAACGACGTATTATTAAAGTTAATTTCGCCTGTTTCTTTTCACATTTATAGTATGGCCACTAGAAAATTTACAATGCCACATGTGGGTCACAACTCTCTATTGGAAAGTGCTTTGATATGCTTGCCATCTCTTTAAGAGTCTCCCAACTCTAAAAGCTTATTCAATCACGGAGTCCCCCAGACCACCAGAAGCCTCTGCTGTTAGCCACAGCTTCCTTCAGAATCCACAGGAAGACATCAGAATGTGTTCTGACTTTTGAATTTGTCTTCCTTATTTTCTTTTACTTTTTTTTGGCAGTGCCACAAGACTTGCAGGATTAGAGCTCTCTGACCAGGGATGGAACCCAGGGCTCCAGCAGTGAGAGCAGGGAGTGCTGACCACTGGACTGCCAGGGAAATTTCCTGTCCTTCTTATTTTCTAATATTAGAAAAGATCTGAGAGAGAATGCTTTTCACATCTTCCTCCCTTAGCTAACTCCTACACATCCTTCAAGACCCACTCCAGGGACTTCCCTGGCAGTCCAGTGGTTAAGACTTCGCCTTCCAAGGCAGGGTGTGTGGGTTCGATCCCTGGTCGGGGAGCTAAGATCCCACATGCCTCATGGCCAAAAAAAACATAAAACAGAAGCAATATTGTAACAAATTCAAAAAAGACTTTTAAAAAGAATGGTCCGGGGCTTCCCTGGTGGCGCAGTGGTTGAGAATCCGCCTGCCGATGCAGGGGATACGGGTTCGTGCCCCGGTCCGGGAAGATCCCACGTGCCGCGGAGCGGCTGGGCCCGTGAGCCATGGCCGCTGAGCCTGTGCGTCCGGAGCCTGTGCCCCGCAACGGGAGAGGCCACAACAGTGAGAGGCCCGCGTACCACAAAAAAAAAAAAAAAAAAAAGAATGGTCCACATAAAAAAAAATCTTTAAAAAGAAAAAGGACCCACTCCGCATCACTGCCTCTTGAACGCCTTCCTCCTCCCCAGTTCTGTCCCAGTCTAGTGGCCTGATGCTGAGTTAAGGGCCCCTGTTGCGTGCTACCATAGCCAGACCATCATCACCAGCTTGTCTCTACCCCGTTTTCTATAAATTCCTTGAGCTCAGATATTGTCTTTCATTTTTATATTTCCAGTATCTAGTACAGGGCCTGGAAACATTATACAAATATTTGTTGAATAATTGCTTAACTGAAGAATGAGTGAATAAAAGAATTCTTTAGTTGACATTATTTCAGAACTATTAATAATAGTAGCTTACATTTGATTGGCACTTTACAAAAGTTACGTTAGTCGATCCCCACAAAAGTATTTGGGGGAGAATCCTTCCTCATTAGAATTATTACATTTTATTAACCACGATTCTTCATAATGAGTGCCCCCTCATGTCAGGAGTGCCCTGAAAATGATATTAATGAATACAGATTGCTGTGTGAAAATTAGGAAGTAACAGTTTATTTTTATTTGTATAGCATAAACAACTAAGCTGATGACAGAGAGGATATTGGTGATAGACATGAGGCACTTGTTGGGAGTGGAGAAGGCGCCAACAGAAAAATGAATCTGTTGTATCTGGGGTGTCATATAATTTATTGTCCAAACTCAAAACACTTTGAGAGTTAATGGGAGTGCTCTAATACTTAATCTGGCACAAAAGGCATAAAGTGGACTTTTAAGGACAAATCAGGATATATGTCCACCCTAGTTATATTAAATAGGAACCATTTATCGAGGTAAGTGGCCTATGGTACAGAGAGGATGGATGGGTTGTCCGCACATGATGGGGAGGAAGGACGTTCATTCTGAATGGAAGACCTGAGCACTGAGAGCCCATGGGCTGACTATACCATCTGTACATAGGTGGTATATACATACATATATGAGCAGCTGAGACGTTTCCGCAGGTCCACTCAGGATGAGGCAACTTCGTGGGTTCTGTAAGTAGAAGTCCTATCACCTGCTCATCAGCTCACAAAGCCACAACACTGCTTGGAAGGAAAGGACAGCTTTTCTGACCAGGGCTTACTGAGCCAAACACCTTCCTCTTGCCTTCATGCTCCTCATCGAAGGGGTTGGAAGGAGGGTGGGGCCATCATGCTGTCACTTAGTAATGCCACATGCCTCTGTCACGGTGTTCAACTTGTTCCCACTAGCCTTGGAGAAAAACTAAAAGCTATGTTCTCTTGACAAGTGTTTTCCATTCAAACCGCCACATATACTATTATTCTCTTTGCTGGAGAGATGAAGACACTGAGGCATAGAGATATCATGAAATCTGCCTGTAGGGAGAATCACGAAGGAGACTTCTGAGTCCCAGTCGGGGGTACTTCCCACTCTAACACACTGCTCCGTGGAAACACCCGCGGAAGATGGCACTACCTCAATCTGATTTGCAGGTCAACTTGAAATGTTCAAATGAGAAAAGTGTGCTGTTTCCTCATTGTTTCCTGCTGGCGTGGTCCCTTCGTGCCATTCCTGAGGCCGGTTCTCTTTACATAGATGTGACTCTGCACCTAGTAACCACAGCAAGTCTAGCAGATGTCTTGCTGCAAGCTCCGTGGACGCCGACCAGCATTATTTAAGTTTTCATTCAAAGCCTCCTTTAGGGTGACTTCTGGGCACCTGAAGTGCCCTTTCAAGAAGATCAACAAATGGCTGAAGACAGATTTTTCAGCCAGAGGAAAGACTTATTACCTTACCATCAGTCTAATGAAAACAGCAGTGAAATACCAGCCTGCACTAGATAAACAGCGCACGAAGCCATCCATCACACTCAGCCGTGCTGAGCAGAGCACCCTAGCCGACGTCACCCGACTTCCCACTTCACTTGCATCTGAGAGCTGGGACCTTTTCTCACACGTTTCTGTCTGAATAAAGACAGAAATAAAGACAGGGATCCTTTAGGCCATTCCATCTCCTAATCTATTCCCCTTTCTCTCTAGTCACAGACAGCAACAGCTTCTCAGGGGCCCACTTCCCATTGGCAGGCTCTAGGCTGGGGTTCCCTCCAGGACCCAGCTGATACGATGGGTCTAGTCCGCACCTCCGACGGCAGTTTTCTTTTTCGGGCCCACCTGGTTCATAATTAGTGTACTTAATCATTCAATACAGGTGCCTGCCCACTATACAGCAGTCACTCTGGGTAGAGAGCTGCAAGGTCCCCTCTTCTAGAAGCTCACAGTCTGGGGGAGAAGACAGAAATCTTGCATGTTTAGACTTTCTTTTGCTTTTTACATATATCATCACTCATTTTGCCTCGACAATCTCAGGCAAGGGAGAGGAGGCACTATTAAACTCACCTGCAAGAAGAGGAAGCTCTGACTTACATGTGGTGTCACCCAAAGTCATAGAGAGAAGAAAACTAGGACTCTGAATAACATTTCAATGTGTCATCAAACTTCAGCCTACCAACCCCAGCTCAGTGATCTCCCCCACCATGTGAGACTTCTTTGGTTTTGTTTTCAGATTTCCCCTTTTCTTCCAGAAATCTGAAAATCAAATCTTCTGTAGCATCTACCAAGTCAGCCTTGACGGAAGGGCCTCCACCCAACAGTAACTCCTCTATTATTTTTTCCCAGAAGTTAATGATTTGATAGGTTTAGGGAATCCTGGTAACTTCTAAAATACATACTTAAATTTGGTAGCAGCTTTTGAGTATGGCTATTCCTAGACTCAAGTCTGTGGCAAGTACAAAGAATATGGCTCCTCGTTCAAGACGCAAGTATGTTCTGTTCAGGATTCTCATTCCATGGGGTCCTGAGTCTCCAGTGTGCTCAAAGATCTGGTTCTTCCAGCAGTAGTGGTCCCGGCAAGAAAAGCATCATTCCTGCTGGAAACTGTGCAGTAAGTAGATAGAACCAGGTGGTGGTGAATCCTTTTAAGTCAACCAAACAGAAAGACCCGGTGAGAGCAGTATGTTGTAACAAGTAACAGTCATGAGTCGCTTCCTGAGCCTGGGCAGCAACCCACAGAGCTCACGGGTGGCTACGGAGCACATAAGCCATCCTTAATATTCGGTTCCTTGTTTCTTCTATTGCCCATGGCTTGCACCAGAAAATGCATTTTGCTAGCATTGCCATGTTTGTGAGCCCGATGTCACCAAGTCAAATTTAAATGTTGCTTTTTCACTTTTTAAGTCTGTTTATTGGAAAGCATGAAGCGTGTTTATACAGAAATAAATCTAACAGATTTTATTTTATTTATTTGTTTATTTTATTTTATTTTATATTTTTGGCTGTGTTGGGTCTTCGTTGCTGTGAGCAGGCTTTCTCTAGTTGCGGCGAGCGGGAGCTACTCTTCGTTGTGGTGCGCGGGCTTCTCATTGCGGTGGCTTCTCTTGTTGCGGAGCACGGGCTCTGAGGCGCGCAGGCTCAGTAGTTGTGGCACACAGGCTTAGTTGCTCTGAGGCACGTGGGATCCTCAAGGACCAAGGATCGAACCCGTGTCCCCTGCATTGGCAGGCAGTTTCTTAACCACTGAGCCACCAGGGAAGTCCTCAGATTTTTAAATAAATATAAATAAATTCAAAAGTGTTCACTTGTTCAAACACAACTGTATGTGTTTGGTCAGTAGGGCCACGGCCAGAGAGCTGATCTCTTATGTTTCCAACTCAATATCACTCACAAATATTTGGTCTTGTAAGAGAAAAGATGTGACAACCTAAATAACCATATCCTTACCTGTGTTCATCTTTCAGGGAAAAAAAAAATCCATTATGACCTTCATTGCCTGGGTAATGATGTTGATATCACAGACTCACTACCAGGGAGTAAAATTCTTAAAAGCGGGGACTGTAATTATATCCTCTTTGGGTTTTGCAAGATGAGTGACACTTGTGAGTGGCTGCTGTGAGTGCTAGACTGTATCTTTGCTCTATAGTGAATAAAAGAAAGAAAAATATGTTTCATTAACAATGGCTTTTTGAGGAACATGTTAAAGAGCTCTAGTACATTGGAAAATGTGTTGATGTCTGTTGATCTCTGAAATAAGAATCATAATAGAAACAAAATCTAATGTTAAATATATTTGTGGAGTGCTTATGATGTTACAGTCACTAGGCATATGTTACCTTGTATAATATAATACTTACGGTAATCCCATACTGTTTTAGTAACCTCAATATGCCAATGAAGAAATTGAGGCATAGAACCCAACCTATTTCTATTTTCTATAGTCTACATTCTAGTAAGTGGCAAAGTTGCTATTTGGGCCAGGTCTTTTTAGAGTATTCAGAGATGGTCATACTCTAGTTAACTCACAAGAAACTGGTGCCTAAATGAAAATGTCGACTCTCTGTGGAGGATATCCCTTCTCAGAGGGCACAATACATTTTCTCCTATCCATGACAACACTTGCCTGGTATCATAAGATCTGTGAAGCTGCATCATTAGTCAGAAATCTTCAAAGGGATTGTGAATAGTGCTGGAAGATGTTCAATGCAGACCATGGTAAGGACATTAACTCTCTCTCTCTCTCTGTCTCTGTCTCACAAACACACACACACACACACACACACACACACACACACACACACACACACAATCTCTGATGACTGGAGCTATTCCCCTCTTCACCCCATCATCCTCTTTTTCCTGGGGCTGTTCTGGACAATTCACAAAACTCTGCCTCTGATTATTTATTTTGTGCCCTGGTACACCTCATCTGAGGGCATATTCTTTCTTTAGCTTGGATCCTGCTGTATTCCCACATACCCACAGTAGGTATGTTTTTCAGATCAGTTCCTTGTTTGGTATGCTATGACCTAAAAACAAAAGAACCTTGGGGAGGTGATGGAGGTTCATGGTTTTTTAAAAAACGTTTGAGAGAAATGCAAGTGCATACAAAGTGAAATGGGCATTGTGACTATGAAAGATTGACCCAAACTGATTTGAGAAGCATCTTGCAGGGCTTGTGTTCCTCAGGATGCTGGGTTATCCTTCTATTTCCCCTAAAATCACTTTTCCCAAAGGGTAATGACACCCTTTGTCTCCTTCACTCATGCATTTATTTAAGTAGCTTAATGCTTAGAGGTCAACCACTTGCCCTCTTTCCAAGCTTCTGAGAGACACCTTGCTGTCACCCCACCCCCTCCACCAAGTACCATCTATCGCCTCTAACACTTACACATAGTGGGTGAATAAAATTTTAAGCAATTCGTTCATTTTATTAGAATCTTGTCTAACCACATTAGCATCTCACCCACAGCGGCTGCTCAATAAAATGTCAAATGAAAAGAATTGCTAGAGTTTGGGACTTTTCTTCGGTGGTTATGAAAACTGGAAGGAATCCAGCTGTCGAGTCAAAGACAAACCTCACCTGTGCTGTTTCAGATCCATCATGGGTAGGAAATGGAGAGATAAGGTTACACCCAGGGAGGTGCTGAAATATGGGAAATTGAACCAAGCCAAGTTAATTAAAGCAGAGCTCTGCTGAGCAGGGCTTACCAACCAGGGACCTGAGACTCCTCAAATGTGTGCAGTTCAAGATCAAACCCAGCCAGCCTTTGGCCATGGCTGAGAGGCACTCGAGCCCCATTTAAAGCACAGCCTGAACTTTGCTGGCACTGGCCCAAATGCCTACGATGGACTTTGATCTTGTAGCTCTAAGTGCCATGGGATTTCAGACCATACTGAAGCTCAACTACCTTCACGAACAAGGACAAAAAGTGGAGATGGGAGAAAAGCAAGGAAGACCCCCAAGTTCAATCACATGCCAAGGAGATAATGCTGTGTTGAGAAGCAGCCAATGCCTCACACACCGCGCTTTGAGCCTCGGGTCAGAACAGAGGCACGCATATCTCCTGCACAGATATTTTTGTCTTTTCACATATCCTGCTTCTTATGAAGTTCCGGTGCATTAATAGCTTTTGCATGATAATGTTTCTTCCTTTAGTGCGTTTATACTCTCCACGCCATGTCACGTGCTGTGCAGTCAGAGAATTTTCATGTGGCTTAGATTCTGGACAAACGTCATAAAGGTTTGTTTTTCTTTGTTGTGATGGAACTGAAACCAAGCCCTAGGTTTGGAAATCTGTTCTCATGAGGAGAGTTGGCTGGTCTCGAAAAAGATGTGGTATGTGTCCAGCCCTCATTTCTCGCGTACCTTTTTCTTAGGAAGCTCTGTTCTTGGGGTCGGCTTGGCTGGCAGCCAAGCGTTGAGAGAAGGAAAGCTGCCGTGTGGTGGGAGCTGACAGAGCCGGCGGCTGGGGAGCCAGCGGGCCTGCCGAGTGATGATCTGCACTACAGGCCCAGCCCAGATGTCCCGTACAGAGGGATGTGTGTGTGACCCACAAGTCATGAACTCGGGAGTCTGTAGCTACGGAGAAGTCATTCAAAGCAGGAATTCCTTCTGTTTGCACCCCTTCTTTCTGGAGGGTCTGAAATTTTCCCTGTGCTCGGAGTATTTCATTAGTTGTGATGCTGAGTGTCACCTGGAGAAATTGTTACATGAATTGCTAACGATACCAGGAGTGGCCAAAGAAGAAAGCCCCGAAGAACTGAATCAAAACAAGAACAAAACCACAGCTATTTTCCCTACTGTTGCAATTAGATAATTGTGCACTCTCCTGCCTTGTCCTCTGAAGGTGGATTCTAAAATGAAAACCTTGGTCACTGAAGTTACTTACATTCATGTTCTTTCACCTCCACGCATGAACCTCCTGCAAAGAACTGAGTGGGGGTCATGTGCTTACTATGTGACACATGGTCCTTCTGCATTTTGCATAAGATCCAGGGGCCAGAGGAGGGGCCTTGATTGTGTTGGTGTCCTCTCACTCAGCAAGCTAATGATAGCAGGGCTTTTTTCCATGTGGAATTACTGGCATTACTTTATCAAAACTGTCATTTTAAATAGTCTTTAAAGCAGAAAAAAAGACAGAGCCTAGTCTCTGTCTTTGGATCTTCTAGTCCAAAGTGCACCTATTAAATAATAACAAACAGCAGTCCTACACCCATTTACTTCTGTGCATGACTAGTGTCCTTCCCTCACTGCCCCCTCATGCTCTGACCACACATCCTCCCTCTCTCCTCCTCACTCTCTGCACTCCAGCCCACCGGCCTCTAAATGCTCCCGAGATGCACCAGTCTGGCCTTTGCACCTGCTGTTTCCTCAGTCTGCCTGCTCTTCCCCAGAGTCTGCATGGCGTAGCCCCTCATTCCCTCCAGGTCTTTGTTCAATCGTCTCTGTCTGTCTTAGTGAGGCACTCTTTCCTGGCCACCCTGCCTAAAGCTTCTCCTACTAGACATTTTCTGTCTTCCTTCCCAGCTTTATTTTTCTCCTAAGCATTTACTGCTATACTATAAATATATACACCCTATATATTTTATTTTTAGGTAGTTTCGTGTTTGTCTCCCCAAGCGGACTATTAAGGACAGACCGTTGTTTGTTTTGCTTCCTGTTGTATTAGGGCCTGAGACTTAATAAGAATTCTTGAATGAATGAATGAATGAATCAATGGGCTAGGCTCTGTGCTGGTCACTCGTGGTCAAGCCAAACATGGCTCCTCATTGCAAGGAGTGTCCAGTCTCGTGGGAAAGACAGTTATTAAGTAAGAAATTCAAACGAAACATGCTTCCTGCAGGGAGGCTTCCTGCAGGAAGCCATGAAGGTGAGCGGTGGAGGAGCCCGACTTGGTCTGCCTGCAGAGATGGTGTTTAAGCTGAGACCTGAGCTTACAGGAAGGACAGGAGACAAGAGAGAATACAGACAGTTCCAGGCAGCTGAAGCCAGGTTGTGAGAAGCGAGACGGGTCCAGGGGGGCAATGAAGCTTAAGGGATGGGCAGGGTTGGGGGTCGGGGGTGGGCATAAAGACTGAGCAATACCGACCCAGGCAGGGGTTCTAAGCAGGGAAATGCCATGATCCAGAACAGCATTTTAAACAGATCTGAGAGAAGCAAGATTAAAAGCTACAATGAAGCAGACCTCAGTGTGTGCAGACTGTCAAATCTGTCCCTGGGAGAACTAGATGACTCTGAACAAACAAAAACAGTCAGCACAGACAGTACAAATGGAATGGTTTCTTGGGATCCTTAGAGTTCTAGGAACAGACTGAACTCATTCCCGCTTCAGCGTTTCCACCCACCATGTGCCCCTCACTGGAAACGTTCTTTTCATCTGTCCTAAACTACCTACCCTTCCCGAGCACGGCTGTAGCCCACCTCTTCTGGAGAACCCGTTTGGAGCTCTTTCTGTCCTCATTGATATTTCTTTCCTTTGATCTCCTGAAGTGCTAAGGTACACATTACACAATTTAGATCTTAATGGACTACTTTCTTGAATAAACGGATACGTTATGACCCCAAGTAGAATGTCCTCTCCTTGCAAACAAGGATCCCCACATCCCACCCACCTAGAAAAAGGATGAGACACACTAGGATCTTCCAAAAATATACTAATTGATCGAGGTCCCGATTATTGACTATACATTGGCATTTTGCAATCTTAGATGATGCTTTAAAGAGTCTCACTTTACGTATGAGGACCTCTAGGCATATGTAGGACAGCAGGAAAAACCAGGGGGAAGAACTAGGCTTTTGAGTCATTATCCAGCTATAATTTAGTGGAGTGAATTCTAGCCAAAAAAAAAAAAGGCTGGTAAGTCCTCTAGGTTGGTGGCAAGGCACTTGTAAAGAGCAAAAGTAGAATGTCCAAAATTTAAAGGCAAATCTCAAATTAGGCAGTTGCCACAAGGATACCCAGTAGGACCTAAAAACTAAATTCAGTAAGTTTGGCCAACTGTATAAACAACCAAAACCCTCAGGATGGTCAGTATTTATATCCAAGTTAATGAAGTGAAAATATGCAGGAACAGTTCTATTTGGGGGGTAAGATATCACAGCATTTCTTTTGGTTGTTTGGTACTGATTCAATACCGATTACTTCATTCAGCTCTCAAGGACCAGTGAATGGATCAACACAAAATAGTGTGGTATTTCTTGACTCCAGTTCAAAAATTGCAGTATGTTGCAGTAAACTCTCTTTTGGTGAAGATATGAGGCTGTTTTCCTTAAGCCTTGTTGAGACAGACAATAAATGGGCTTCACACTGCTGATCTAAATCAAGCAGTTTGTCAGACTGTTACAGTACTCTCAGACATAAAAGTTACTACAGGTCCTCTGTTGCTCAAACTATGCTGCAATTATCCAAAGTTTGTTTTATGTATCAGTTACCACATGATGGGTATGTCAATGACACAGCTCTAGTTACAGGTGTGTTAGCATTTCTATTCTAGGTGCTTATATTCAAGAGTTTATAGCTTGGCCATAAACAGATAACTAATGAGAACATACTGTATAGCACAGGGAACTCTACTTAATGCTCTGTGGTGACCTGAATGGGAAGGAAGTCCAAAAGGGAGGGGATATATATATATATATATATATATATATATATATATATGTATGGCTGATTCATTTTGCTGTGCAGTAGAAACTAACACAACATTGTAAAGCAACTATACTCCAGTAAAAATTAACTTAAAAACAACTAATCATGGAATGAATCTTGGCATATAAAAGCCACTTCCCAGAAAAAGTCTTTTTAAGTACAAACTAGGAAAAAAGCTCCCCATGTTCTGTCATTCTTACATTACCTACAGGCCCCCAAATGAATTAGGAGATCCTTTTCCCTCATTTCTTTTTTTTCTTTCTCCAAGTAAATTATGTACTTCAGGGCCTTTGGGTCAATTTTTGACCTAATTGTCTAGTAAAGGTTATCATTTGGAGTGAAAAGTATTAAGTTCTTTTTTTGTTATGCAAAGATATTTTCCTGTAGGTTGTGAAAGGAGGGGGGAAGCTTGGCTAATATTGAAACCTCAAATCTGAGTTCAAGGCTGTATTTCTGAGCGAAAACAAGACGCTAGTACTACAAATGTGCATTTCAATGTTCTCTCTCTCTCGTTTTGAAAGATCTTTAAAATTGTAGGTAATGAAAAACTGTGAGGTCAAAGATTGTCTTGTTTTTCTAGCAACTCCAGTAACAGATATTTGCTGCAAACTGTTCCAGATACTTTATGACTATTAGGCCATTCAATACTCAGACTAACGCTGCAAAGAGGCATGACTGCCTTCATTTTATAAACGAGGAAACCAAGGCTCAGACTAGTTAAGTAACTTGCCAGAGGTCACCCAGTGCAGTGGGGGCAAAAACCCGGGCCCATGGGTAGAGGCTCAATCTTTGGGTATTATATACAGTCATAACAGAGGCAAGTCATGCTAGAAAGTACCAATGCTTCAGTGGAACAAACTACTTACAGTTAAATATATACTCTAAAGGGCTTAATTCTAACATCCAGTAAGTGTCTGAATGGCAACATGTAGGATTCTGCAGGGCTAGGTCTAAGTAACATGTGGACATAGGCAGGCCCTCCAATTAGCATGCCCACTTTTGCCCATGTCGTGGAAATTTGGCAATTTCCCCAGTCATTTTCAATACATTAAAAAAAATTATTATGATCAAAAACTGATCATGAGGGCTGTAAGTAGCCTTGACTCAAAGCTAGACATTCTCTTGCTCTCAAAGAAGACTCCCATCTTGGGCTTGGCCAAAGCAGGGCTAAGCGTGATGGGTTAATCCCAAATGGGGCTTCATATCTGGGTTTCGTATGTAAAGCTGAATGTGTCCTCACACAGCTGCTAGTTATTAAAGCTTTGTTTTGATCAGATCTACTCCTGATACTTAGTAGTCAAAAGTCCAATTCACTATTTTTTCACCGGTTTCAGAAAGTACTTTTCCTTCTCACGGTTTGTAATTTTACTTGGAGGAGAAAGAAAGAAAAAAAATAAATAAAAGCAAGAGAAGAAAAGGGAACAAGAGGGAGAAGAGGAGATGTGATCTGTTTGAAAAGCATTTTAAAAACAACCATTGACCAAAAGGGATCTCAGACACACAAAATCTGTTAACCATCTTTCATCTTTTTTACAGTGTATCTATTTTTATCATAAGCTTGACAGGCAAATACCAAGTCAGCTTCACTATTTGGCATGGAGCCTGCTGTAATACTGATGATGTAATATCAATCGTGATTATGTTACCCTGTTATCACTGTGAATATTATTTTATAAGCTTTAATAAGTTGCTTGAGCATTTAAGATGGTTTCAAAGTCTAAATTCATATTCATGCCAAATATGTAAGACATATTTTTCATAATTGTTCTTGTCCCTTGGGTCAGTAATACAGTTTATAATCATCATAAAATTTCATTCTTAATTCCTTTTAATTTATCAGAGGAAAATATGGATGGTTATTACCCAATTAAAATACTCCTGATGCTTTTAAGGTAGACATTATGGGGTTTTTGGAGTTTCACTGAAGACAATTAAAAAATGAAAGAGCAGCTGCGTGACTTCAAAGCATTGTAAGTGCTCCGAGTTTGCAGAAATATTCAGCTGTTCAGTACGCTGTTTCCACCTGTCTTGTTCTCATATCATCTGTGATGTAACCAAGGAAAAATTGGAACATTTTACCCATGTGAAAGGTGCAGGCGTGTGTGACTAAAGATAGAATTTTCATCTGGTAGCTACAGAATCCTTTCTGATACTACACATCCTTGGCTTATAGTTGCCAAGGGCAAGGACCAGGAAGATGATCAGTGAACAACTCACAAAAACCAGACAAATGTATAAATCTGAGTCTACCTTCTTGGTTGAACGGAGTGCCACTTGCTTTGTGAGAGACACAGAGGTGTTCCCTTCAGACGGATGCTTTGTGATGTTTTTTCCAGATGGTTCCCATGCTACTAGCCAGAAAGCAACCCAGCAGGGCAGCTCAGTTACAATGGCTACAATTTCTTCCAGAGGAGTTAACTGGGTCAAAGTGATAGCCACAAAAAGAAAATGCCTAGTCATCAGAATTTCATTCTACTTCATTATGAAACAATCATACAGAATTTAGCCTTGTACCCCTTCCTTTGACATGCTCAATTTCTGTTTCCTTTCTTCTCTGTTTGATCATGACCTTATTTGATCATGAACTTAAACCAGAACAGTGTTGAAATCTATTGTAATTTCCTCCCCCTCACTCACCAGAATACCTTAATTTCATGCACACTTGAGTCCAGTTCTCCAAAGAGAAAGCCCCTGAATTCATAAACTTCTAAAAGTTTACTTAATATTAAGACGAAAATGCTCTTGGGGAGAGGGGTATTGTGAAGATGTCTTATTTTCGCCCAGGCTTTCAAACAATTAGGGAACCGCTCTAACAAAGAACAAGTTGAGTCTTGGCAGCGGTGAATTGGTGGATATGCTCAAGGTAAACAGAGTCATGTAAATATATGAAAATAGCTTCCACTTGTCAGTTGTGATGTAGTTCACAAAGACGTCTGGAGTGTGTTGCCTTATCCCTCCAGCTCCTAGAATCAATTCACAGTTGTCTCCTAACTCATTGGTCATTTGTGAATGACATTTTCTTATTAAGCAGGCACATTTTCACTAGAAATATTGGATCTAGTCTAGTAGGGTCCATATCAGAAAAGGTGATGAAATACTGAGCACTCTTAAGTAAAAATAATACCTGTTTTAAAAGGACATTTAAATGTAGGTCATTACTTAGGTGGGTCTCACGCACCATGGCACATTTGATCCCCGCTGTCGTGTTCTGCTCTAGCATGACACTCTAATGCCTGAGCACTAATTACCCCAGTCCTCAAAAGAGATGAATTTTGATATATAGCTCCTCATTATGAAAGCTTACCTCTTTAAGGCTTCACCCAGGTGAGTGCATAACTCTGGGCTTTTCTTGTCGGCTTCGACCTGGAATATGGGATCTGCAGGCGCTGACTTGGAAAGTCCCACACCTGCAGGTATCGCTGCCTTTAGTGAGCTGGGGCACTGTAGCCAGAGAACATGGAGTCACTTCGTCTTTCAAAGTAGGACGGGAGCCCCAACTTTTAAAGAGGCTATCCAAACAGGTGACAAACTGCTGTACTTCAAAGGCAGGAAATCCCTTCAAACGTTCAACTGTAAGGACAGAAAATGACCTACATTCAGGAAAATGCAGAGCCAGGAATTCAACATCATGTTTGTTCCAGTTTAATGAAGCGTGTTTGGTGGATATTAACTGGTCCTGAGGATTCCTACTCTAAGTAGGCGGCATCCTTTGCCACCAGAAACCCACATTTTCAAGATCTTATTTTACAAAGTCACTTGAGTCCACAGCAGATTGAAGTTACTGTGTAAAAACTGTCTCTGGGCCAGTCTTCACCCTTAAAATTAGTCTGGTTTAAAATTACAAATTACTCAGCATGTTTAAGAAACTCTATGAAAATGTTTTAACATCTTCCTAAACATCAAAACTAAGGGAAGGCATCAGCCTATGGCACAGCCTTTGAAAACGAGCAGATGTATCGTTTCAAGTTTGACAGCCTGGAAGCTCCTCAGTGTCAAACCACAGGATTCCCCAATAGTTTTTCCCAGCTCAGAATGCAAAGTCTAGGTGGATTTCTTGCCAACCCCCAAAATACTTCGGGCTGTGGATCTAGCAGTCTGAATCATGTGAGTATAAGTACTAAATTCTTGCCCAATTCGCTCAGAATAAAAGGAGGGCCAGGGACAGCTGAAGGGGACAGAGATATGGTGAATACTGTTTTCTCATGGCAGGGCCTCTGTCGTTCCCCCAGTACTCGGAAGAATTACTGAACAAATATGCAAGCAGGAAGGAAACGGGTGGGTGAAAGTCAGCCCTATCTCAGAACACAAAAGTTGTCCTTCTGTGTTTACATTTTCAAAAAGCAAAAATCCAAAAAAGGTTGACATTTGAAAGTTCCTGGGGAACCAAAAAGCTTAACCTACATTCCATAGTTGTGTCATCTTAAGCCTCTCTGAGCAAGGAGGTCAAAGTGAACTCTGCTTCCCCACTTACAAAACAAGTCAACTTATTTTGTACGTAGAGCTATAAACTGTGTGCAAGTTTCCTAAGTCGGGCACTCGGGATGAATTATGAATGGAATTAGCCAGCTTGACTTGGAATTTCCTCACTTTTACAGGTCTTTAAACAAGATTTTTATACATTCATGTGTAATCAATGGGACCAACACATGAAATGATCCTTAACATAAAACACTGTTTTAGAGTGATTTTTCAGTTAAGGAAACTTAAATATGAACTTCTAATGTGGAAAAGGTAGTTTTTACATGCTGCTTTAAAACTGATCTGGAAAACTGATGAGCTGGCCACAGTACTTCTGTCAGAAACTGAAATTAAGTTTATATTTTAAACGCTTGCTTTCTTTCATGAAGCCAATCTGCTTCTCATATCCTTAGCCTTAGTCACCTTAAAAATACATAAATTTGGTATCTGGTTATTGAGTTTTTATGTTGCCGAGTAGAATAATTTAGATATTCATAAATACAGAGCATAAGGAAATCCTTCCTGAGTGCAAAACTACCTTTACAATGATCATC
Organism: Kogia breviceps; assembly: GCF_026419965.1. Lineage (NCBI taxonomy): Eukaryota > Metazoa > Chordata > Mammalia > Artiodactyla > Physeteridae > Kogia > Kogia breviceps. The sequence continues at coordinate 145,458,195 of NC_081311.1, forward strand.
TAAATGAGTGAATGATACAAGTACACCTCCTGATTTAATTTTGACTATTAGCTATTTCTTATCTTAATATATATTCTTCCACATTAAACTTGTAATGTCTTAAAATTTCCCTATAAACCGTCATGTCCAAATTGATTTCAATAACAGTTTGTGTACATAAAAACTATGAGATCGGGATCAATGTCAAGTTTTGGAGAGAAAAATGAACTTGGATTGTTTTTTACTCCAAGGCATATGTTCACATTTATCCCATATACATGTAAAAGAACATTAAAATAGTTCTCAACTGTTCATGCAGAAAGTAAAACACAACACATTCCAATAATACTTTTATCATATAGATAATATAACAAAATACTTGGAACAGTTAAAAGAGAGGCACTCATTGAAGTACACATAAAAATTTCAAAGATTAAAAAGCAGTTGGAAAAAATACTTCTTAGTCACTTAGAATTTAATTACTTGCACATTTTAATGGTCTTGTATATTTTGGTAGTAAAATGTTTTTACAAACTTCTAGCCATTTCAAGTACCTCAAACATATAAAGAACCCGGAATATTCTTTTTTCTTCGTAATACATTCAAAAGTATCCACCATCTTGACAGAACTGTTATTATAGTAATAATTTTCTTATACCTGATTATAATATTTCTATAGAATGGAAAACTGATTTTTCTTTGGAAGGGGGGAATAGTGCGTGAACCCTTTTAAAACATGTCTTAATATTCATTGAAAATTTATTCATTCCAAAGTTTCTTTACAAAAACCTTCGCTATTACAATTTTACAATTTTATCTAGATTACATTTATAGTTTTGGAATAAACCAAACTCCTTGAATAGGGTTACGCTAATCTTGGTTAACTTTTTAAAAAAATTACTGACAGCGATCATACATCTACCTGAAGAGAGTTAAAAATATCAATCCTGATGCTTTCAATAGTTATGAAAATATTTTTTCTGAAGGACAGATGAACTTCAATACAAAATGTGATCCCAGAACAAAATAATACAAGTATAAAGTTTCCTTTTGAATTTCATAAATCAACGAAGAAATCATGAAATTTTAAATACAAAACTCTCCATCTGAACTCTTAAGAAAATCCTATGTAGTAAAATATTTGTCTCTATATTTGCTCCTTAAGCTTACTTGCCCTTCATTTTTCAAAGGAGCACTGACCTACCACATTCACAATTGCCCTCTGCAGGGAATGGCTCAAAGTCACCGCCATGCCTCTGTCCCTTCCCCAAGGCAGCCACGGTTGAGTCAAAAAGAAATTTTATTACTTATATCCATTCTTTTTAATTCTGTTTTTATTAATTTTCAAAGTCTTTCATAGCAAATGTCAAATCATATTTAAATTATTTTGCTTTTTAACTCCATGCTCTAGACCAGGCTACTTCAAACTCAATGCTTTGCAAATGACAATAAACAGGGCTGTTTAAAAAACTGTTAAAGAACACTTTTTTCATATAACTTACGACAAACAAATGTAAAACATGGGGCTATAATTCCCACTATAAATTAATTATAGTTATTTTAGGCTAGAAGTGTCAAGCGAACATTGCTTATCAAAAAATCCTCGGGTCCTCCATTTGCCTTGGACATTACCTGGCCACATAAAAATCAAATGCTCTTGCCATCTGGAAAATTAAAAATACAAGGCATCCTCCTCCGAGTAACCCGCGCAAGCCTCGACAGCAAACTAAAGCAGCTTACGTGGTAACTTTAACTTACCTCTTCTGGGCTTTAGCAAGGGGTTACTGAAAAATATTTACTTCCTGGCAGAATGTAGCTCATTCTTAAATGAAGCTTAAAACCTCAGACACCCCTGAGGAAAAATGATGACACGAAATGTGTCACTGCCCATTTATTTCCTATTTCACTAACATAATTAATACATTCCTGATACTGACTCCTCAGATGGCATCGTTTGCATCATTTTGGACTGCAAAACAAGACGTGGCCCGTTGGTTATCTCTAGCTAAAAAACACCCGTATTTCATTGGGCACCGTCACCGACATCTTTCTCCCTCGAAGACAAATACTTTGCAGATCTCGCACCCTCCTTACTAACCTGCGCGGGGCTTTCGGGGGGAGGGGGAGGTAAGACTTTGGTGGGAGCTGTTTCTCTTCAGCAGAGCGAGGACTGACTGCAAAGGCGCAGGCTGGGCGCTCCAGCAATTTCCTGCTGAGTCCACATTCCCCTCGGAGCAGCGTGGAGAGGAAGTCGGACTTCTTTTCCAGGCGGAGCCTCCACTTTGGACTTGGGGAGCCTGCGGCCGTGGGCCCGGGGCCGGGTCCCTGCTGTAGGCCGGCGGCCCAGCGCAACCAGGAGGGCCGGGAAGAGGGTTCCCAGGAGCGGCGGGCCACACTGGACTCCGGAGACGGGGCTGCAAGGGGAACTCGCTCCCAGCGCCGCGGACTCCAACCCCGGCGATGCACTTGAACCGGCGGCGGGGCCAGCCGCCCGCCGCGTTCCGAGCGCACCCGTGTCCTGGGCAGAGCCAGACGTGGGCCTCGCGCGCTCCTCGGCCTCGGTCAAGGGAGAGGCCAGGCCCGCGGCGCGGCGCTGGGGGCCCCACCCGGTCCCCCGGGGTTAGCACCGCCGCGGGCAGCGCATCCCATGCCGGGACCTGGAGTCTGAAAGCAGAGACCGAGAGCCGCCTGCGGCAAAACTCGGCTTAGACTTCATTTTACGATTTGGAGTAAATGTCACAGGAGAGGGGGAAAGGAAAAAAAAAAAACTGTAAATTCGAGTTCGACGGGGGCGAGGGCCCGGCTTGCGCGCGGCTCCGGGCGGCGGGGCGGCGCGGCGGCGCGGCGGCCGGGGGTGGAGTGCCCCGGCGGGGATTCCCGGTCTCTCAGCGCACCCTAGTGGCCATCCTGCCCCTCGCCCGCTCCCCGCGACGCTCGCTGCATCTCCCCGAGCTCATTAAAATCCGCAATATATTATTTCTCCCGAAGTATTGACAATGTCTGAGACTGCAGTAACCCCGGAGCTCTTGTCTGTAATCAGAGCATTTATTCACATTGAGGGAGAAGAATCCGAATTAAATCCCCGTGACCCAGATTGGGTTACAGTGTTATTTTCCCTGGATCCTCTTTTAAATCCACTCCACACCGCTTGTCCGTCTATTACATGCTAATTTAATTTTACTGTGGACGATATTTTCAGCATTTGCTGAGGACAGTAAATTTTGTAGTTTATGTTATTTCACTTTTTATGACTTTTTAACACTTAATAAAATTTTATTAGAGCACTTTTGTGTTTACAAGGCCACAAAACTCTTGGCAGGTTGTCAGAAGTCCTTTTTATTATGATCCTACTGATATACTGCGAGTAATGAAATAATCATGTCCAGAAATGTATCAAAGGCCAGAGGGATTATCCCACTTAATAGCTCCACAGATGCGCCCAGAAGAATGCGGACACGGGCAGGACTGGCTGAGAGGTGGCTGGAGGAAGGAGGCAGCCCACGCGTCTGTCTTTGCCATTTCGGTTGTTTGCCTAAGAGGCTACATGCAGGGTCATGTGACTTTCCGCGGTCTCAATTTTTTTTTAAAAAGAATTTATTCAATTGCAAAATGTGCTTTTCTTTTTATCCTCCTTGTGTGGGCATTTAAGGCTGTTCTAGTGGCAGTGGGGCTGGCTTAGCATATCCGTGTCACTTTCTTCTCATTTCTAAGTATACTTTTGTGGCATTTAAGCAGCCGATGGTGACATTGGTGTTGATCGGTGCGACTTCTCCAGCCCACAACGAGGGAAGTCACGGGGAGAGCCCCAGGTGGGCTCAAGGTGTTTGAAGGAACTCCTCCTTCTACCAAACAGCACCTTTTACTGTTGCTTTTTGTTTTGTTTCGCAAAACGGGACTAGTGCCTTGAGTACTCTGCTTTCTGCCTTGTACTAAAGAACCACAGTATGCTGCTTTTATTGTATGTTGATTTTTTAGGGTAAGATTTGCTCTGAGGACAATACTGCAACTTTTTTTTTATTTTTTAAAGAACCATTTCCTTTTCTTTTAAATATATATGTGTTCATTTAACACACTGGTGTTAAGTTCATTCTTGCTGCAAAAGAAGGCCATTGTACTTCCTGACCCCAAAAGCAAGGTGGGTGGCTTTGCTTTATAATTACATATTCTGTCTCCAGCTTCATATTTCTCTTTCTCCATTATTTGCTAAGTGGTGTGCCAAAGTGATCAAAGAGATGAGGAATGGAATCATAAATGGAGTGATTTTGAAATTACTGTTGCTGTATCCAGAGCACGTGTTCTTCTAAACTTTGGCTTTGAGGGACTTTGGCAGTATTTTTCACAAGTGTGTGTGTGCCTGTGTGTTTCATGTTCCAACACATCACGTTTGAATTTTGGAGTCTGTCATTGTTTAAAACAACCCCTGGGAAGCGTGCCCCTCTCTCTGGACTGCCTCTGCCACACCCATGTGTGTACTCTAGGGTTCCAATGTGTATAAGGCTGCTCACGAAGGCTCTTTGATTTCAACTTCAAGGGAGCAATTTTGTTCTTTGTATGTCACTTGCTAACCATGGGCAAAACTTAGTGCCTGGTCTAATAGTCTACTGTGTGTACAGGATGGTCTAGGTTCTAAAAAGAGCATCTGAGGGCTAACACCCAACCATTAAGAAAAATTTATGTCCTGAGACTATTTGGGCAGCCATTTTTCTCTTTTTACAGTGTTTTCCATTTGCAAATATGAGGCATTTTTCCTTTTTCCTCTTGTTCAAATGATTTCTCTAACGTTGCTGAAGAACTCGGAAAGAAAGTGACCTTAGGCTGGAAGTGAACACTCTTCCTTCATCCTGGTTGTTATTGATGATTCGTATTCTTTGCCTTTTACCGCAAGAGACACAGACCGGACAGGGAAAAGGGTTCAGATTTTAGCATTCCAAATTTCAGAGCATTGTACTCAAGGGCATTTATGCCCAAGTGCAGGAATCAAGAGGAGCATATTAATTTTAATTCTGCTATAAAGTGACAGTTTGATTTTATAAGTAATTTCTGTCTAGGACAATTTAAATAATACTTCAAAGGCTGTAAAAGCCTTCAAGTTAGAAATCTGTTTTATTAGATTATGAAGTAAACCTCTGCTAAGGTAGGTATTTTTAATGCATCAAAGTGTGTTTGTAATTCTTTTTCAAAAGAGCGGGAGATTGCCTTAAATATGATAACTGATGGCACACGGCTTGGTCAATGGAGGACCTAACTAGTGTCCACAGGGATTGTACAGCCCCTTTTAAAGTATTCAGAGCTGAAAGGAAAGAGTAAAGCCTCAATCCTATCACCTAGGGAGTCCATCTTCGAAAAGAGGATTAAACGAACCATTCCAGAGGCGTGAAATAGTCCCCTCGTGTGACCAAATGCTGTCAGAAAGCAGGAAGGCATGGGGTCAAGAGGACAGACCCTAGAACCACTTTGCTTGGGTCTGATTTCATTCTGCTGCATATTCTCTGTGTGGCCTTGGACAAGTTATTTAACCTCCCTGTGCTTAGTTTCTTCATCTGTAAAATGGAACTAATGCTAGTACCTCCTTCCTAGCTTTGTTGAAGGGTTAAAAGAGTTAGTTAATGTGAAATGCTTAAAACAAACCCCGAATGCTACTTAAGCCCCAGGAAGACTGACGTATCCATCACCTAGCACACGCCTGGCACGTAGTAGACGTCAATGAATATTTGTTGAATGAGTGTTGACTGTGATTTCATTGACTGCCCTGGCTGCGCAGGTGTGACCCAGGGGGAGCAGTAACTAAGGCAGTGTCAGCCTCGGGTCTGCACTTGACTCTACTGAGAATGGACAGCAAGCACTCCAGGAAAAGGTGTGTTCAACTGCTCTTTTACTTTTTCTGTGGGTTTCTATATTGCCTCTTGATTAGTAATTGGGGTATAAAGTTTCTGAGGAAAGAGGGAGTTCAAATTTTGGGAGGGGGTCCCCATACTCAGCACAGTGCTTTGTATAAAAGTAACAGATAATTGATAAGATAATCTAATATAGGAACACATATCAAAGCACCCTGTCTTATCACCTGTTATTCAATAAACAGTAGTTACAGGCACTGTGGTAAACTCTCTGATACATGATTTCACTTCATCTTCACACTGACCTTCATAGAGGTAGTTATCATAAGCCCTGTTCTACAGGTAAGAAATAGGAAGCTCCGAGAAGTCGAGTGACTTTCCCAAGGTCACACAGCTAGTAAATGACAGATCTGGAAGCTTAACCCAGGTCTGTGGGAATGTAAAATTTATGCAGTTAGTCAACCACTGTTCTACGCTGTCTCCCAATCTGCTTGGTTTTATGGAACCCCTAATCAGTTTGGTCATTTATGATTATTGTGTAAACCGCCATGAAAATGGAAATGATGAAGGCTGAGACCCAGGCCCGTTAGTCTTGAATCCTCTGTGTCTTGTGCAGTGATTTGAATGCCTGCGGGGCTCAGGGGAGTGAGACACAGGCCTGCTTCCCAGGGCCTTGTCTACCTCAGTTCCTTCCACAGCTACAAGCAGATGTTTGAAAAGAGCCAGAGGAGAAGTCAGGGTTACTTGTTTCCCCCTTTGGAAAAATAAGATTAAGCTGAATTTACCTGAAGTATTAAAACAACAGGTGAATGGAGTTGCATGGTGGGCAGTTAAAGACTAAAAGAGCAGAACTCAGACAAGTGACAGTTGACAGGTGTCCTGACCATTTCAGGGTATAAAGAACAAACCGAGACAATAAGGAAAGCCTTGATCCACATACAAGGTTACTTAATGGCAAACAAAGGGGAGTGCAGGAGTGTTCTGCTTTAACCACATGACTAATTCTGCACCCTGTAGAACCCCAAAAGAGGTCATCAAAGAGCTCATGAGAGAGAGATGTCCTAGGGAATATTTAACACCCCCTTAGTAAAAATACATCCAAAGCTAGATTTCAAAAGTGGATGGTGAAAAGATGAAAGCTGATAGCAGCTGCCTGGTAAACCCTATACTTTTCTTGAGAAGAAACGGCTCAATCTTGGGTTGGTGAGATTCCACCACCACCAGGATGGTTAGAATTCATCTTTGACTCGTGACTTTATTGCTGGGAGAAGGGGAGGGAAAGTGGGAGGGAATGAGTTTCTCCAAGGGGCTCATGGCTCTGCAGAGCCCAAGGTCCCTCCCTGCATGAACAGAGAGGCTGCAGGCTCATAAGCCCGGATTCACTGCTGGGTACTCAAGACCAAGCACCGACGGTGTTGCCGGGCAAGAGTTCTGGGTTCAGCAGTCCTCTGAGCGCTCAACTCACCTTTCTGACTCGGGCTTCTCCTTTTTGAAAGAGAAAAGTCATCAGAATCTTAACTCCCAGGTATAGAGTTTGGGGAATTAAGGCTATATTTAGAGTTGGTTTTGAACACTTCACTATGAAGTGTGAATACATTTTTTAAAAAAATAGATGAGTACCATATTGTCTTGCTGAATATTTGATGAGAACAAGGGACAATTAAAACAGCAACATCATCTGCTGAATTTAACCTCACTAACATAAAAATGTAGCACTATGGACAATAGAACTGAAGTTGGAAATCTCTGGAAAGAGAGAATTGATGATACTCGAGCCATTTGGCAGATATAATTTTAAGCCATCAAAACTTTTAAGGATCTTGAGTCATTTTCTTCAAATTTGACTTGCCTTTCTGCATCTGTGAATTTGCCATATTAAAGTTTATCGCTATAACTGATAGTGCATCTTTTTTGAAAAGGTCTGAGTACTTTTTGATTATTTGATGGAAAGAAGTATACTTTTTCCTTATGTATCCTTCAAACCAACTGCTCTGATATAAATAAAATCTTGAAAAAACATATCCACCCTTTTTGAGTTATGAGCAAACATTCTGCTCCCTGAAAATTATGTGATTGCTGAAAGCATGTTATGAACGAAATGGTTCTCAGCTCTAACCTAGTCAGCTAGCCTGCAGATCAGACCTTATTCCTAAAGTTTCTGAATTGAGAATGAATGCAATGATCAGCAATGCCAAAATGCAAAACCCAAGGCAACAAAGCAGTGAGCCCGGGCAGGCTGTGAAGACAGGAAGCCGCTGGAATCTGGTTGCTAGGAGACATTAGTCCTTCTTTCGCTGGCGGCAGGAAGGTGTCCTTGAGCATGGCTTCCCCTGTGGTTGGCTTTGGACAAGCCGTGAATCAGTCTGTCCTCGCTAGTGCCACCCTCCCAATAGGATCTACCAGCCCAAGGTGCAGGTGACACGGAGGGGCAATGATGGGTTCTGTTCCCTCAGAAAGTTTCTCACACACACGCTCCCCTTCTAATGGACTCCGTTGAAATCAGTAAGCGTTTCGTGTGTCTATTCTGGGTTATGAGGATATGGCAAAAGTAGATCCCTGTACGGTACTTACACCTGTGGGAATTTTGCAACATAAAATTACACAAAACAGCCTACAAGTGCTATAGGAAAAAAGAGGGATAGGATCTTAGTTAACAGGAATAGAAAGAGATTTCCCAGGAGAGGGAACTGGAGCTGGGAGACTTGGTTAGGGAAGGATGGCTCTGGCAGAACAGCAGGTTGGCCTCAGAGAGCTCTCTCCGGGGTGGGAGCTGTGGAGGCCAGTGAACCTTGTCTTTCTTGCTCGCAGAAGCATCCACAGCACCTAGGACAGTGCTTGGCAGAGGGTACGGCCTCAGTGTTCAAGCGCTGACTGTGTGCAGGAGAACGAAGGGGCTGGAACATGAGTGGTGGGAGCCTGGGGCTCGCTGTTGGTGTTGCAGGGAAAAGCCCCTTGAAAGAATGTTAATGAAGAAGGCTGGTCTTACTGTATCAGAGTGTCTGCACCAGGAAGTGGTGAGAAATGAGGTTGGCCAGGGAAGGGGCAGCCCACTTACAAAGGCTCTTCAAAACTCAACAGAGAATGGCTTAAAAAAATTAGGGCCCTACTGGGAGTTTCTGAGCCTGGTAGAGATGAGAGTTTTGTGGTTTACACGTGCTCTTTCAAATGCATTATTTTTCAAATACATGCAGTTTATTACATGCCACTTATAACTCAGTGAAGCTCTTGAAAATACATGACCTCATTAGCTGTTTGGTATTTGGGGAAATGCACCTGATCGTTATTTCATTTCACAGAGGAGGAAACTGAGAGGGGCCCAGAGAGGCTCATGGCTTGCCTGAGCTCAAATGTTTCAGAGGACAAGCCAAGACTTCTGGGTCTTCTGCCTCATCACACCTCATTTGCTCCTTTCTGGGAGCAGTTCTCTGCTGAGGGGCTTGGGACAAGGCTGGCCTGCGTTGGGGGAAGCCAGCTGGGAGGTGATGACAAATGGCTGTTTATGAGGTGACCATGGTGCTGCTCCGGGGATTGGAAAGGAAGGCAGGAGAGCAGGTTTCTCTCTCTCCTTCGCCCTGTGCTTTGCTAGCTTGCCTTTCCTCCCCCATTCTCCCTCCCTCCCTGCCGGCTGCCTGACCTCTGAGGACATTCCTGCTAAGCATCATGTATGTGGGGCTCCAGCACTGCCACAGCGGCAGCTTTCGGGCAATACCGTACTGTCCGGGGAGGAAAGGGCGACCTACCCCCAGCCCTGGTTTTATTGAGATAGAATCGATATATAACGTTGTCTAAGCTTAAGATATACAATATAATGCAAATTACATGTTTGCAAAATTTGCATATTGCAAAACAATTACCACAGGAAGATTTGTTAACATTCATCACCTCATATAGTTCCAGTTTGTTTCCCTTGTGATGAGAACTTTTAAGATCTACGCTCTGAGCTACTTTCCGATATACAATACAGTATTGTTAAGTATAGTCACCATGCTACACATTACATCCCTAGAATTTATGGATCTTAGAACTGCAGATTTGTACCTTTTGACCACCTCCACCTAATTCCCCACCCACCACCACCTCCTGCCTCTGGTAGCCACAAATCTGATCTCTGTGTCCATGAGTTTGTTATTTTTTAGATTCCACATGTAAGTGAGATCATACAGTTATCATCTTTCTCTGACTTATTTCACACAGCGTAATGCCCTCAAGAGCAACACCTTTTGGATCTGAAACATGACCTCTGTGGCACCTCTCGAAGAGGTCTGATGTAAAAGAACACGAAGGATGAGATTTGGATCTCATCAAATATTAACTAACATTTGAACTGCACTTGTGAGTGTTGCATTTAAAGATGCATTTAAAAAACCATCTTAATGGGATTCCAGACCTGGTTTCAAAAATATTCACCCAACTCTCACATGTGTGAGTGAAAATCACCTAGATTTTGACTTGAAAATATAATGGGCTCAAATATAAGCAATTAGACCATGGGAGAGAGGCCATCTAGTCCTGTGGGCTTTGGGGGCAGATGACTGAAGTTGGAATGGTAGTAAATTCTACCATTTACTAGGTGTTACTTAACCTCTTGGAGACTCAGTTTCTTCATCTGTAAAATGGGAATAATGAGTCCTATTTAACAGGTTTGTGTGGCAATTAAATAACAAACTGAATATAAGGAATTGAGTGCAGTGCCAGCGATCACCTTGTGGATCTTCCTGCTGTCACTATCATCAGCAGCTCATCACCTTCATCAGCTGAGTTACCAAAAACACTCCTTCCTAGCCCGTGGCATTAGAGAAAAGCAGCCTTGCTTCCTTTACCTTCTGGACTCTCTCAAGGCTGAAGGTTATATTCATGGTGCTACAATTTCAATCATTTTTACCCTTATACCTCCTTCGGCAGCCTTTCTTCCCCCTACCAACTTGCTTATCTAGATCTATTCAACAAATGACACTGAAAAGCTTCCTAGTACATGTTTGTTGAGTGAATGTATGAAATGAATCACATCACATCCAGTGAGGACTCTTTTTTTGTGAAGGGTGATGGTGGTGGTTAGTAAGTAGTGTTGATAAACAGGAGTGACCTGGTACAGGGGTTTCTGTGGGGTCAGGTCCTAGGCCTTCAACTCAGTCATTCAGAAATTCCTATTCATTATACTGCAAAGCAACCAGTTGGAAATGGAAAATTCAGTTAACTTGTTCTTTTAGGGAAAACATCCAGGTTGGCAGGATTTTCTTCTCTGATGTCCTGTTCCCCAGCCCTGCAGTGGCCTGGCTAGATTGACTCAGTGTTCCAACCAGCCTTACCTGAAGCTCCTGTGACACAGCCTCCAGCTCAATGCGTCTTCCAGCCCCAAAGCACTCAGTTAGCTGCTTGGGAAAGAGCAGGCTTGACCATCTCCAGCCCCTCCATTGAGTCTTCTTGTTGTTTTTTGCATCATGAGTATAGACAAGGTGTAGAATGGCACTATTAAGCAGCTGAATACAAGGCAAACGGGAATAGGATTTTTTGAAAAAGACAGCAAGGAGATCAAGAAGTCTGCCAGAGTGAAAGGCAGTTTGAGGCCAGCAAGACACATCTTCTGGAGGGGTATTACACTAATACCTGGAAACAAGAGGTCTCTTCTTAATAGAGTCAAACAGAGATATCCCACCCTTTAGTCTTTTAGTCATACTTTGAAGGTAAAAAAAAATTTTTTTTTAAATATTAGGCCTGTATTTTCCTCTATTACCAGAAACACTTCTTCAGATTCTACTAAGAACACCAGTGCTAATAGTCACCTTGAACAGGTTCTAAGATCCTGGCAACCTCACTTAACTTTAGCTGCACCATCACCTGAAACTCAGATTGCCATGACAGCATCTATTTTCCGGCTGATGCGGAAGCCAGTTACTGCCACTGGGTTTGCCTTGAGCCTTCTTACCTGGGAACCTGGCTTTACATTTCTTTGCAATGAGCTCAGCCCAAGGGTCTCATCCTAAAGGAATATCAGACCTGTATCTGAGAAACACTTTTCTTTTTAGACTCATTTGCCCACCCATCCAACCATCCATCCATCCATCCCACTTTTTAACAAATATTTTCACACAGACTATAGATTCCAAAATGTAGGTACCTTGTCTGTCTCCTCAACTACTTTATCTCCAAAACAGCCCATGTCTGGTATAGCATAACCACTGAAAGAATATTTGATCAAAGAATATTTGATCAAAAGAATAAATGATCAAACAGTTATCAAATGCCCACTATGTATTGGAACTGGGGCTATCGATACGACAAAAACAGAGTTCCTGCCTTCTTGGTATTCACAATTCTTTTTCAGCCTGGCTTTGTACCTCATCAGAAAAATAGATTTCAAGGCTGCTAATGCTCTTTTTATATTCAATTGACTGGCCATTTCACTAATTGACTGTGTCATGCACTAAAACACATGCAAAATTCCCTTCAGAGATAAATGAGGAAAAAAATAAACAGCTTCACATCAGACAGAGTCTCATCATTTCTTCCTAAAGTACACAGCACCTCGTCACTAATGGCTGTAGGAGACTTTGGGGACACTGATCTTTATGACTACACCTTTCCTACAGTTCTTGTTAGTTCCTAAAACCATCTATAAGAAGTTATTGTATTTGGCTTTCTTAAGCCGTATTCTAAAAGCAAGATATTTAATTAGTGCTTGTTAAGATGTTGTGAGTGCTCTGGCCACTTCTCTCACCCCTGCTGTTTCTTCTTGGTCAGCATATTTTCTGGAAGTGTTGTTTCGGGGAAAGGCAATAGCATGAGATGCTTCTCTGGAGAGCTGCTGTGTGCGTCCACGTGAAGCCGGTCTGGGATGGAAACCCAGGACGCTGTCAGACTGGCAGTGCAGAAAGGGCCTCCGTGTTCTCAGCAGCTACTTTGAAAGACTCTGGCTTTGACATTTTTATTGAGAAAGCTGAGACCTCAAAATGGGTTTGGACCCAGGAGCCCTAGAGAAGAACGTCACAAAAGGGAAATGTATTTGAAATATTAAGTCTAAACACGTTTGTAAAAATTTCATGAAAGAGGAGTTTGCTTGAAAAGACATAATTCTCATTTACTCTAAGAGATGCTATGAAAACTGCAAAACCATTCATGGCACTGAAAAATCCACCAATACTCACTAAAATAATAAATATGTTGAATATGGTTCTATTATTTTTGCAAATACTTAATACCGTGAATTTAATGCAATTAATTAATTTAATTAAAAATTCAAACCGTTTTTACAAAATAAGACTATTTTACTGAGTTTTCCCCAGAATCCTTTATCTATATTCAGATTAGAATGGCTTGACATCTGTAGCAGTTTATGAATCACAAATGCATGTCAAATCTAGTTCTAAAAAAAAAGTATTTCAAGACAATACGATATGGAATCTGGGAAAATGAAGAAATATGTGTATCTAGATAGGTTAAGAAATGTTATCTAATCTACTAAGAGAATTTACTTATATCCCCCCTCTCCCATCCCAAACATATATTTAAGGAACACAAAGTTTTATGCTGGTTATTGCTTAAATGATAATTAAAATAAATTCCTATTCTCTTTGAATTGTAATGTGCTCTTTTAAGGTAATCCTTAATTAAAGAGGAAGTCCAATAAATGTAATGTACACTTAGCCAAATTATTAAATCTCCATGTTCCCTAAGTAATTTCTATTGGAATCCCTTTTGGCCCCGTAACTGAAACATTTAAATACACTAAAGGCTTCAGTGAAGGATTAGCATTTGGCACTGGGTGTAAAAACATTTCCCATGGGGCCCACAACCACTAACAAGCTTTTTGTCTGGGAAAGGGGGCGGGAAGGGGGGGAGAGGGGAAGATAGGGGAGAAGTTGGCCAACTCTTGATATCTGAAATCTTGATGGGTATTAACGCAGCCTGGCCAGACATCTGGCTGTCAGTTATAACTGCATCCCTGCCCCTGAAGTTGTTGCTGGATACTCCTGATTCCCTTTGAATGTACTACTGTGATACACTAGTTTCAGGCCATTGATGTGATCGAGAGTCAATTCCTGGCTTTAGTCTAGTTGGAAACAAGATTTATGAAATGAGGAGGGGTATCCATTTTTCTGGAAGGGTGGCTGTTTTCGTCAGCGTTGGGTTTAGTGACACAGCGGTTTCCTCTGCACCCTGTACAACTCACTCTTTGGACACGGAGAGAAATAGTGCATCAGAAAATTATTTTCATGGTGTTGCCACGTTTACTGTTTCCTGTTGTCTTTGCCTGAAAGTGTTTTTAACAAAAATTAGGGTTGAGCATAAAAGCATTTGAGCCAGGGGATGAAAGGAGTTGTTATTATGTTTCCTTTCCAGATTAATGTGGTTGCCTTTAATTTAAGCGCTATAGCCTTAGGACAGGCTATGACACCAATTAAAAACATGAAACTTAATTTTTGGACTAAACAATCACATACTCTTTCTTCTGATATCTGGTTGAGGATTACTGACATGACATTTATTTCTCAACCACAATCATAAATTTATTGAACTGGCTTTATGTAAGGTACATGGGGCAACTAACATTAGTACATGTAAAAGTCTAGCAATGTCTCCAAAATTGTAAAGCAGCTATTATAAAGGGAACATACCCTTCCTGGTGACAGTCAGCACAAGGTCAAGAATACATGCAAGCTGTTTCCATGAGCCCCAGACCGACTCATCTTGGTTGGAGGAAGATTTTAATTTAAGATCTAAATTTCAAAACAAATCAATTGATTTTATCTCATAAAGTACAGCAGGGAAAAAATTTAACTAATAACCTCTCCTTAGCCTTAAATTTAAATTGCATTTTTCACAAGAGTTTTAGTATTTATTGAAAACCAACTGTAAATATTAATCACAACATACTACATTATGAATCATTAAAAATATGAAAAGTAGTGTGCTGTATTTGGGTGACAATATGTTTAAATGGTAAAACTGAATATTTGTGTTTAATTTCAATGCAAAAAATAATTAAAGGCACACAAATATAATGAGCCGGGTCAACTTCCTCATCCTTTCACTTGAGCACCTTGTTTCACTCTAGTTAATGATCCTATGAAAAAAGTATTAGTGGTTTCAGTTCAGCCCCTGGTGGTCTATGTCACATATTACATAACCTGTTGGTGGGTCCTCCAGGGCTATATGTTATTTATAGAAAGTAGCTTTTTATAATTCTCTCTGTGGAGGGAGGAGGGGGGTTATGGAGAGAGAGGGTGTCCCGTGTTAATCTACTTAATTATGCACTTGAAAATAGTGGAAATATTTATAAAAAGAAGTCAAGTTAAATTCTGTAAGACATTTTGATGCGTTCAAATAAATTCAAACCTACAACTCTACACCAAATGCTCAAGTCATTATGTTTGAAAGAAAAAACTCACTCGTGACTTTGACTCCATGTGGAAAATTACCAAACACTGCAGTTTTTCTGACCATGAAAATCCTCATTTCCCATGTGCAGTTGGTTAGCTCCTTACTGCGTCCCCAAGGGGTCTATGTGAGTCTGAAGCACTGCAGAAAAATGAGAATTTCCACACTTAGACGCAGCCGAAGAAGCATTTTTAATGATTAAAAGTAAGAACAGAAGTGAAAGAGGAAGGGATCCTGGGTCCTTGTTTTGTTCTGTTTTTTTTCCTCCCATAAAAAAATGCGAGCGTGGGGTCTCCCAGGTGGGTCAAATGTGGGCCTACTTTTAATTTTTACAGGACATTTTTTTTAAAAAAGAAAAGAAAAGAAACCCCAACTCTCTTAAATGTCCTCACTCTCAGTTGCACGCCGTGAATGCCAAAACGAAAGGAGGTGTCAGGGCCAAATTCACCGTACAGCTTTTGTGAGTTGTTAGAAGCAGTTCTCAGGATCTGGGCTTTTATTCAGGTTTGCTAATTAAGTGTGCATTTTTGACGAGTTCTTTCCATCCTTCAGCTGAACGTACACAGCCGATGCTTCCGGCATTACACACACACACACACACACACACACACACACACACGCCCACGTTTTATATACTTAAAGAAAATGAAAATCTTTAGCCCCTTAGTAGCAACATTTTAAAAAGCAGCTAGATATTTGGATCAGAGAGTAGAATACTTTCAAAGACGACTCTCGTGGGCACGTGTTAACTGTTTTCTGTGCCACCATTTCATTGTGTGAGAGCGGACAGCAAAATGGTGGTTCCAGCATTTTGTTGTATGAGGGCTTCTTTGCAGACAGCCTCCCATCTCGGCTCCCGGAACCAGTTCGCATACGAGAGAAAAGCCAGATTTCTCAGGCCCAGGGGCGGATTCAATAAAGCATACACACAGATCTTTCTCCACTCACTGCTTTGCAGATGCTCAAGGAAAATTTTAGATACATATGATACAGAGAGAGTAAATCCTGATTAAAATAAAGAATGCAACAGAAATGATATTTCAGTTAAGCACGTAAATTCCATGATGTTGGTAAATGCAGATGTTATGAATAGACTGTCCAACGTCACAGTTAGTAATCTACCTTAAGGAAAGATCCAAGACAGTGTTAGCATAGAGAATGTGAATGTTTTACTTGTGAATAAATGATCTTTCCAGATCACGGTTGAGGTCATTGGCAAGTGAGTTTAGGTGAGCTCATTCCACAGTTATTTGCACATGCAAATCAGGCTTCTAAATTTTTCTTATCTTACTGCCTTTTGTTCATGAGAAGCTCTTTGATTAATTTCTTAAAATAAAAATATTAAAATAATTGAACAATGTAATAACTGAACTTTGCTACTAGTATTCATTTTGAACTAGCTCCTAAATAGAACCAAAGGTAAGATAGATTTTGACTTACCTTTCACTGGACCTCAAATCGAAGAGAGATAAATTTGACCGGGAGAAGAATCTGACATTGCCCCTTACTGCCTACGGCTGAATCACCACTCTCTTTTGTCTGAAGGAAAACATTTTCTTCTCTATGAGGTGTATATTTTTAAAACTGAAGAAAACAGAGGCTCACAACATAGAGTATTTTTTTTGCCATTTGACTGAAGTTTCCAAACATTTGAGTTTATAAAAACGATGGTGCTACATAAAATAGACCTGCAGCAACACTGTTTATGGCACACACAACAATATTATTTTCTCTGTTTGGTGTGCAGAAATTGTAAATAGGAAAGTGCGTAAAGCTATTAAATCTAGTAGCAAGAGGACTCTTACGGCAAGGTTTGTTATACCAATGCCTGAAAAGCTTTACTTTTTTAAATCTGTGGGTGTTAAATTTTCATGCTTGCCACAGTATGTTAACTCCGGAGCTATTTATCTGGTAGCATCTTGGAGAAAAAGGAAATGGACAGATGTCCATAAACAAATGGCTCCACCTGGTGGTAAAGAGAAGGTATGAACTGTTGATGAGGAGAATTCATGCTGTAAAGGGCAAACGGAAGAGCAGCATCTACTCTCTCTGTGTGTGTGTGTGTGTGTGTGTGTGTGTGTGTGTGTGTGTGTGTGTGTGTGTGTGTGTTTCTGTTAATAAATATATTTGAAGGAAGGATAATGACACAATTCCCCAAATTTGGATTTCAATGTTGATGGAGCTTTATAGCTATCATTTATATCTTTCAAATTCGATCCTCCCAATACATTTACAAATTATTTGATTCCAAATGCATTCATGAGAACAGACATTAACATGAGACCCTGACAGATATGAAGCACAATAGAAGGCAAACTATCCAGATCATCTGATCGTCTTACTTTTAAGTAAAATACCAACCAGTAGACAAATTTAGACAAAGAAAGCATTTGCTCCAACCCAAGGGTGTTCTTTGGGTAACTTTGTGGCTTACCTCATTAGGAAGGACTGGAGAGGATGTGGTGCAGAATTCAATCAGGGGAGGGAAGAAATAATTTCAAATACGTGACTAAGAAACAGAAAATTACTCATTTTAAAATGGCATTTGTGGCTGAAATGTTGAAGAATCTGAATCTACATACTGTGACTCTTCCACCTTTTCAAACTCTAAAATTAGACCAGGAATTACACATACCAAATGCTATGCAAAATGTAATAGAGGCACACCGTTTATGGCTCTCGACGTAAGATGGAAATTAAATCTTCAGCCTCCAATAAAATTGTATTTCTGTAATAAAACTGCTGCACCTTGACACTAGACTACACTGAATCCCAAATTAAACACCCCATTTACTGTACTGTAACAAGCAAAAGAGTCTGCTACACTGAACAATATTACAGATAGAGAAAGGTATTATATTTTACTTTACCATCTAGGTAGAGTCCACCCAAAACAGGCTCATTCCCCACCCCTTCTTTCTTAGAACACAATGTATTTTGATGAGGGAAAAATATAAGGTTTGTCTTTCATTGCTAAAATGTCTATTTCTTCCTTAATTATACAAACCTGCATAGGTGGGTAGGTCTAAAAAAGTCTGTCAAGTAGGATATTTACTACAAAATGTCCTACTGCATTTCATGGATAACTCAGTCCCATAAGCAGAAACAGCCGGTGTGCTAAGGGCTAGGTACATTTCTTTATGCATTGTATATAATGGAGATGCTTTTCCCTAGAACGTCCATGCACCTTTCATTCCGTATCCACTTCTGCAGCCCACTTCTGCAGCGCACACGTGCTGCTACAGAATAAACGAAGGTTTTAAACTTAGGATCTGTTCTTACAGGTTGTGTATTTATCTCACGCAGTGTTGATTTAGAAGAATTAGACTGGCTTTTGTTTTAAGATGGTAGGTCGATCTTTTTTTTCCCTCCAGGCCAACACGGCCTTCCAGCATTTGTGAAGGGGCTTTATGAGAAGTTAAAACCTACAGAGGGTGAAGAACAGAGAACGATGAATACTAATGTTGCTTCATCTTACCAGCTAAAGTGCAGGCGAGCAGGGCGGGATGCTGTGTGTGTCTCGGTGTCTCTGCCATCCTCCGGCCGGGCCCGCGGAGCCCCCTCTAGTGGACGGAAGGGGAAATTGCCTCTCCTGGCGGCCTCTCTTCGTTGAATAAATACCTCCCCTCCCCCTCTCTCAGGAGATGGTGGATATTATTAACCTTCAAGCACGGTACAGCGAGATGAATGTTAATCGTGAAGGGATTTCTAATCAAGTTTAATGGTGTAGGACAGAAAGAAGTTGTGTTAGCAGTTTTAATCCTGCTAGAAATGCGAATTTTTACGTTTCGTATGATCGGTGAGGTTAATATGAAAACGGCAACAGCTATGTTTGCATTCGGAAGTTGCCTGTAATTTTGAGGCAAGTATGGAGGAAAGGGACAGAGTCCTTAGTGCGAATGACTTGTCAAGAGGCTAACTTCTTGGCAGACATTAGAGATTTGAGACTTGATGTTTACTCAGTTCAAGAAAAGAGAATTCTCTGCTGGGAGAAAATCTCTGAGTATGAGAAGCCGTGGGGAGAAGTTTTGGACCTGCGAACATCACGTGTCTACACAAAAGGATGCAGAGGTTACGGCGTTGAGTACTGACATTTGGAGCACTTCCATCTATTATGTTTCCCTCTATGGATCATTGCCATTTTTGCCGACATGTAAAGGTAACTTTTTTTAAAGCAGATATTTCACCCTGACTTAGGAAACAGAAAGAGCACTTGGGAGTACTAGATGAGCAGGGAGTCCCCGTTTTTGTCGTCCTCGCCTCTGTCTCTCTCATTCACTCGAGAGACATCACCTGTGCTCTCCTGTAAGGATGCCCTACTGTGCCCAGTGCTGACGCTCCCACTCTGGCAAAGCTGGCATCTCCTGTACCTCCGTGGTCTGTCCTGGTCCCTGGCTATTAGAGCTGCAGTTCTTGCAGTGCAGATATGCACGTGGAAGTGAGGGCTTTAGATGTCATATGAGCACTATTTTCAGTGCATGCTTTTACTTGACTTTGATTACCCTAAATTGTACGGCTCAAGCCTGAACTACTCTAGTACTGTCATAATGTCACCCACCAATAAACTGGAAAGCCTTTTGCTGCAGCGCAGTTTACCAGTTCAGTGTGGGCCTTGAACACATTCCTCATTTTCATAGTTTACATGTTTAGTCTAAGTTTAGAAAACATCTAAGTGATAAATACAAATGATCAAAAGATAATTCATGAAGGCTATGCACCTATGTGGACATGGTCCATTTTAACTGTGTTGTGCCAGCCTCCAATACGTGGCTATTGTCATCATTTATCATTATCATTTTGTACAGACTCCTTAAAAAATGAGTCAATGTAGAGGAGATAAAAATGATTCCCTGGTGTGAACATAAGATGCAAAATCAGTGACCAATATTATTTTCCCATCAATAATGATAACTGTATTAATTAGTCCAGGCATCACACCTGTGCAAAAACCCTTATCCCTATTTTACCAATGAAGTAACTGAGACACCAAAGGTTAATTGCTCACCCAAAGCCATGCAGCATCTCTGTCAGTACCATGATTTAAATCTCCCACTCTTGCTTCCTTGGCAATAGAGCAATTATAACTGTCTTCAAAGGAGGGAAACATTGCTTTTATCACAGGAGATAGGCATTAATGAACAATGGCATAAAGAGATCGCATATTATTTCTTTTAAAATTGTAGAATCTTGTATTAGTGGAGTTTTTTACTGTTTTCTAGGTTGGAATTACTTTAGTGTCTAAAATTCCATATTGTATACTTTTAGCAAAATCAATAGTCACCCATTCAAATGAGGAAATGGTAATTAGAGATGGGACAGACCCCCAACATATCCTTCATTTGAAGATAGAGTAAATTCAGTGAGATCATCTACTTCTTTTCATTTTCTTTCCCAGAAGAATATGTGTTTTTTCCCTACCCAAATGTTTCAGTGAACATTGCAGCTGTGCAGCAAGAGGCAGTTTTGCATGCATATAGTCTGAGAACAATGTGGAGTATTTATCCCTTGGGATAAAAAAAACCCCAGCAACAACAAACTTGAAAACAGATGGTTCTGATACAGTCTGATAAGAATGTAAACAGGAAAATATCTTTGTTGACTTATTTCTTAGTAATCGGTAATAATTGTTATTGTCTGGAGATGAATTACAGTCTTGATTTCGCAAGGTGGCCACCAACAGCCTCTGAAAAGTGAAACTAAACTTCTGATATTGGTGAGAGGAATTATTGACTCCCACTGAAGCCTCCTCATTAGCATTCTTCTTGATTGATATGTAAGAATGAAAACTTTTGAGAGGACCATTTCTGCATTCCTAATTGTTTCTTTTGTCGTCATGTGATTTAGAGATATTAAAGCCCTTAAGGTCTATCCATGAACGGGTGTATTTGAAAAATAACTTAAAATTTCTCTACAGCTTAGAGCACTAACATTCTCCTCCCTCCCTCCCTCCCTCCCTCCCTCCCTCCCTTCCTTCCTTCCTTCCTTCCTTCTTTCCTCCCTTCGTCCCTCCTTCATTCTCTCCCTCCCTCCATTCCTTCTTGTCTTTTCTTTTTATGATCTTATTGTTTTAGATGATAAAACTTTCTCCCTTTAGAGTCTGGTATTTCTTTGAACTCATTATATTTCTTTATCAAAGACTTTACTTAGACTGATTGTTTAGATTCAATAAATGTTTAATAAATGCTTCCTATTTGCCAGGCACTGGGGATACAAAGGTGAATCAGACAGACTTTCTTCTTTTATAGGACTCAGAGTTTAGATGGAGAGGCAGGTACATAAACAAATAACTCTCCCTCAATTTGTGACGAAGTGGGCAAAGTGGCATGGAGAGGAGTGGGGAAAAGGATTCACTCCTTGGGAGAATGGGGAGCTTTACAAAGGAGATATTAGATCAGGCCTTAAATATTGCTGTGTCGAATCCTGGCTGCAGAGATCCAGAGGCTATGAAATCCTGAATGAATACTGAACATTCAAATTGCCGACCAGTTCTTTGGATCAGGTCATTGTAAACCATTAGTTGTTTGGGCAATGTGTAAGATCATGGGATCCTGCCACTATCCAGAAGTTTTGAGAGATATTCTTCTTTTAAAATACAATACTTGCAATGGAAAACTTAAGTTGTATTCCTCCATGATGTTATACCATTGGAAAGAATAATCCCTTCTTTAATATGCAATTCAGCCATCTGAAAATATTTTGTTAGCAAAGTAAATGAATACAGGTAGTCTATGCAGTATATCCCAGAAACCCTTGGCACTTCTTTTTTTTTAAACAATATTCAACAAATATTTAGTAAGTATTTCTATGTGCCATATACTGTGCTAGGCATGTGGATTAAGAGAACAAATAATATATGTAACCTCTCCTTGTGAAATCTGATGGGAAAGGACAATGTCAAACAGATAACTACCCAAATTATTTATTAATTAAAATGTGACAACCGGTATCATATGTGATAAATGCTGTTGTTAAGTCTACCCAGCTTGTTCTGGTGACAGCAACTTGATTTTATTTTTTGAGAACTACCCTTCACCATTGCATGCAACCTTGATGGGACTGTCAATCAAGTATCCTACTCCTAGCTTGTGATCCAAGGTAGGCCGATCAGGGGCTCTTTCCCAGGAATTATTGGGATCTGTCTCTAGTTTCATAGTCTAATATCTTGAAAGTCTGTAGTTGATTCATTTCTAGCTTTTTCTCAGGTTTTGAGAGTGACCCTGTATCCTTCCAACAAATTTGTTAAGTTAATCAGCTTCCACTGCTTGTAACCAGTAATAGTATTTATAGAACTGCCTCAAAATCCAGTATTCAAATAAAAAGTAAACTAAGTTGTGGCATGATTTTGAGGGTTTGATGGATTTTAAGAATAGAGACTCCATTTGACTGTGATGCTTAGGACACTCTATTTTGAATAGCATGATTTTTGTGACGTAGGATTAATTTGTTTTCTGGTGTCTGCAATAAATGCTATTTCTATGATAATAATATCAGAATTCACAATAATATTTCTAAAACAGTATAAATATTATAAACTTTGACAGTCTAAAAGCTATACTCTGACAGAAGTCTGGAGGTGGAGGGCTGTGTTAACTTTCTTATCTGAGAGTGCTAAGGTCAATAAATATTTTCTAAAGCTGCTAGATCCGGAAGTGGAGGGATAATTGTAAGTTGTACATACGGATAAGTTACACGTCTACCCAACTGAATAACTAAAAAATCATGAATTAACCTAAACTGGGGAGAAGATAGAGAAGGAATGAGTGAAATTTTTCATCATTCATGTAGAGAAGCCAAAAGCTACTGAGTATCTGAGGTTGAAAAATCAAAACAGGTAGATGTAGACATTATTTATTTAGAGCTCAAGTAGAAACTGCTGGAAGAACTAAAATCGAAATTTATTAACAGTGACTGCCTTTGGGGAGTAGCTGGTAGTGGGAGAAAGGGCTAGATAGAGAGAGTATTTTGACATGAACTTGGATGGAGGAGATCCAGCATTCCAGAAATACATGAGTCATTAACCTAGTGATGGCATTAAGAAAGAAATACTATCCTGAGCTGTATTAAGACAAGCATCATTTGTAGCCAGGAAGTAATCCTTGTGTAAATTCATTGTAGGTCAGGCTCTCATTTGAACATTACACTTTAGGTCTGTAACTTAAAACGTATGTATGAAAATGGCATAGAATTCATCTATAGAAGGAAGACAGGGATTGGAGGCTATGTACACAAGAAAGGAGGTGGATTATTTATCCTGGAGAAGAGAAGGTTGAAGGCAGACAAAATTAACAGCCTCTGGGCAGTGAGGTGGAGCTGTGGAGAACACTAGCCAGCCTTCTCCCTCTCTCCCTGGATGGAGCAGAAAAACAGGAGTTTGAGTTGACAGCATCAGGAGAGAGTCTGTTTTTAGACACAAGAAAGACTTTGTGATCTGTGAGTATGGCTGAACTGCAGAACGGGCTGTCCCAAAAACTTTTGGAGTACTTTAAAAAGAAGATAGAACCATTCATTTTCAAAATAAGGGCTTGTACCAGATTTTGGTTTCCTTTGGTGATGCAGCAAGCATATTTTACAGTCTTATGTCTGTGAATTTACATACAGAGAAAGGTGAATGGTAAAGCTGTCTAAATAGTCCTACCTTGGCTGTGATTCCCAGGTAATATCTCACGAGGGGAAAAAAAATCAATATTCACAATTTTTCTCTGAAGTACTATGCTAACTCCTGGTTCCTTTAAAATATATATGCACACACATATACATATTACTTTATATATCATGTTTTAAAAGAAATGTGTATATTCTTAGGCGTGGTAGTTATCAAATTCAATGTTTGAACTATTATTAAAATATTCACAGTTTATTTTTCTAACAATAAAAGTAATAGATTTTTAATGCTAACAGACTTGGAAAACACAAAAAAATACAACATTTTTTCCATTAAAAACTGAGCAAGCAAACAAAAAACATACACAGAACAGCCCTACCATCTCCTGACTGCTGCCTAGGTGGTCCAGCTGGGTTCCTCTGGTCAGAATCTGCTTGCTTAGGCTTGTCTTTCAAGAATGAGTTAGGAGTGCATGATAAGCTACATCTTCATCCTTCCTCCTCACTGCAATTGGATCTCATTTCCCATCCTCTGCTACGTCTGTTGACACAACAAGTAGACATGTGGGAATGGAGCAGTGATTTACCTGGCACCTAAATCAGGGCTGCTCCCTTTCCAAAGCTGGTTGTCTAATCTGTGTGTAGGTAGCTGTGGCCCTGGCAAGCCCTTCAAATAACCAGCTGAGTGTTGGTTCAGCCATTTGTATTTAACACCTGAATGGGAGTCTTCAACTTTGGACTTTGGGTCTGAAGAGGAAGCCTGTCTATCTGGGGCTCATGCTTGCTTGAGATTTGGTGTAGAGGGGCAGGAAGCAGGAGTGGAGGAAAGGACTACTGGATTTTTAAGCGGTGGCTGCCCCAACAGGGTTCCAGAGCTAAAAGAAGTTTGAAGATTGCAGACCATGCTGGTGGCAGGGACAGAGGTGTGACCTTATTGGCTTGATCTTTCTAGTCAGGCATACCACTTAAGTTATGTATTTGGTCTCCTTTCAGGGCAGTCCTCACCCTATCTATCACCTCTCTCCAATCTTTGTGAACTCTCGAGTCAGAAAGATACTCTGGTTTCTCTTGATTTCCCCTGGAAAAAACGTACTCCTTTCTCTCTACCTCTCCTCTCTGTGAAATGGCTGTATGGAACATGCAAGAGCTGGGGTCCTCCTTCATTCAGCTGCAACTCCAACATGCTTAAATCTTTAACCCTTTTCTGCACACTTAACTCTATGCTCGTTGCAATATTTGGACCCACATCTGCCCTGAGCACACACACGGACACCATGTGATCACTCTCAGGCTCTGCATAATGAACTCAAGGCATTTCAGAGCTAGAAGGAAGTGCTAAGGAATTTCTAAGCTTTTCATTTGCAGATGAAAAATCAAGACCTAGAGAGACTGGATATCTTGCCCAAGACCACACAGCTGCTTAACGGCAGATCTAAAACTAGAACCCAGGTTGTTTATTTCCTAGAATTTTGCTGCTTCCTCCAGAAAGTACCATCAGAGAAGACAAGGGCAACTCTGCTCTCATCAGCCCTCCTGGTTCCATCCTGCTCTGGAGTTGGCAGGGGCATGGAAGCCTTCTCTGGGGGGCCACTGGTCCTTAAAAATTAGTATTTAAGAAAAGTCATTATTATTAGATATTCTCTGTAACTTAGTATGGCTATTTTCCTGAACAGATCTATAGCATTCATATTTATATAATAACCAGAGGTTTATATAAAAAGAGCTCTGCAGACAAAAGTTTACTTAAAAAAAATGACACCAATGAATTCTTCGTCTTTCTCATTTTAGTCTCTTAAAATCTCAGAGAGCTAATGATTCTTGCCCTTTTGTTCATCAGTTTCCTTATCCCTAAAATAAAGCAATATGAAATAGTCTCTAAGATCTTTTCAGAACCTCAAAAACTTGGATCTCTGGACTTGGATTTTCTGAAGAGTTAAGATTGGGGGATTTTACCTTTGTTTTGAATACTTCATAATGAAGCCTTTCTAAAATGTATGATCCCTCGCCTGCTGTTGTACAGAGCGTAGACTTTGAGTCTCCCCTTGGTGAGCCAGGATCAGGTGTGTGAGGGCACCCATGAGGCTGAGTTACACCAACAGTGACGTCCTGAGAACCTAAAACAACCTTCAGACCACTGGCTTTTTGAGTTCTTTTGTCAGAAGTGATATAATTTCTGAAAAACAGAAAAACAACAGGAAGAGAAGTGAAAAGGCTCAAAGGCTACTGATGAATGTGGAAATTGGCCCATGGCAGAAAGCTGAGTGCCTTTTGACCTCCAAAATGTTTTCATTATTTTTTTCTATCTCTCACGTTGACACTTAGCTCCTGAGAAAATTCTTCACAGGCTGTTCTAGGTCTAACATTTGACAGGTTCAGCCATAAGGAATGTGAAGGGGCAGACCTATGTGAGGCTTTGGGGTGGCACCAATCAAGAGAATTGGGGGGTGCTGTCAGGGTTAAGAAGAAGCACCTAAAGGTGAACCACTTGTTGTCCAGTTATACTGCCATCCCGGGTTTTTGACAGCACAGTTCATTCATGTAGAAGTGTATACATCGTATAATTAGTAAGACTCTGAGCTCATAAATATCCTCTGACATGAACAGTAGGTTCTAATCTCTTTCACTGTAGGAGCTACATGACTTTCTTCCACCATTCCTGATGTCACTTGTGTGAGGAAATGGCTTTCATGCCCTCTGTTTAACTGGCCGGAGGGGAAGGAGGAAGGAAGGTGGACACTGAGGACCAGGACAGCAGAATATTACCCTCTAGTCATGTCCCGAATCTGTCCTCAACACAGCCAACCCATGCATTCACAACTGACATCAGCTCCAGTTATAGAAGCTTGAGAATATTTAAAAATATTCTTTGTTCTCAAGATTACATAGATAGCAGGGATATATATGTATATATATATCCCTCCTTGATCTTGGAGTCAGAATTTAGAGCCCCTCGTTATGAGGAAGCTAACCTTAAGTTGAAAAGTTTGAATTGTATTATTAAGTTTTATTCAGGCTGCAGATGTTTTCATTAACAAGAGCCTAAAGGTGACTTCCTAAGCCAAAGCTGGACACACTGCCTCTCATTCTGCCCCAGTGGTCTCATTGCACTGGTCACTTGTGGTCTAGTTTACTTAATAGCTGGAAAACCAGTAAAGTTGGTGCTGAATGCTAAGCTCATCCAAAAAATTTAAAAAGAATAATGAAATAAAAAGCCTATAGAGAAAGGCAGGAGCATTCCAGCTAAGCTGTTATATTTGGGAAAAATCTTTTAACCTCTCTGGGGCTTGTTTTCTGTGTCTCTGTAAAAGAAGGAGTTTGAACTCTATGATTCTAAGCATCTGGGCATTAGGTGTATTGACTACCACGCCTGGGGCACAAATGCACTTTTGGAGCAGTTCTGAGTTTTTCAGAAATTGTTTGAATAAGAGATTGATAGAGAAGGTGACTTCTACTTGTCAACTCCCAAAAGGTGTATTGACCTTTGTCACTGCCGGGTGCCTGATTAGTGGATCAGAGAGCACGAGTGCCATCCTGGCTTTGCCATGGAATCAGTCCCACTCTGGGGCCTGGTCCCTGTTATACCACAGAAATGGTAAGGGAGTAGGGCAGCACGTTTGCCAAAGGGTACCTGTGACAGTTATAGCTCATTGTAAATGTTTAAAAAAGAGTAGCTGGTATTAATGTGGAGAGAGAATTTAAAGGGATAGAATGTACTAGAGAAACAGTGAAGGGTGGAGGAGGGTCAAGGGATTGGGCCAAAAGGGTATCACCCTGTGGCCCTTAGAGACATTTTGTAAAGCTTGTGGATGCAGGTTGGAGGTTATGCATGTGTCTGTGCTACTAGCATGTACACATTTGGTGCAAATGTCAGTAGTAGATTTGCTTTATAATCAAGGTGGCAATTTGCAATTCATCTCTTATAAAGAACATGAATCATTTATTAAAGACTGATGTGCATTTTGAGTGGCATTTATTACAAACAAATAAATAGCATAGCGGTCTTAGAATAAATGAGCAATTATCAATTTAAAAATTGTGCTAGCCTGAAATTGCTGAAAAGATGCAAGCATTGTAGTCTCTTCTATGTGGAAATATCTCTATTTTCAGATTGATATACTTCCAGATACTTCTAGTTATACTAATATTAATGTCTAAAAACGTGAACATTTCAAAAGTTGAACAATTTTACAGAAACCTCTGTCAAGATATGAAGTATTACTGGTTAACAGGGGAATATATACTTCTTTTATGTCATTTGAAATGTATTACAACAATTATTAAATAAGTATCCAGATTTATATCTTTCTTTAAACCTCAAGCTAAAAATCCTCTAGAAGCATAAACACAATGCCCTCAATCACAAAAAGGATTGCTTAGCAGTCTAAGAAAAATATAATTAAAGAGGGCAATTTTAGGCATCTATGCAATTATTTTAAGATATGTTTAGAATTTGCATTTAGTGGCAGGATTGGATTATTAACCATACAACTTATCACCCTTAGTAATCATATTAACAGAAATAAAATGTCTAGAAACTAGGAATTTGATTAGTAATCCACATTTTATACTAATTATGGGAGGCACATTATAGATTATAAATACATAAGATAAAAATCCCAGGTTACTGAGTGCAAAAAATAAACTTTCACATATCTTGACAAGCATTGCCTGGTCGGAACTATTTATAATACTTTAGAGTGTACTAGCACTTTTTTGTAATGTAAAAAGTAATAGAATCTTAGTAATATGAGGTGTCACTAGAGATATTTGCTATTAAATTGTTGCTGAGTGTGCTGAGGTTTGGGGTAGAACTATCGAGTTTGCAGATTAGCAAAACAGGTTCTGGCAATGTTTTAAAATTGAGTCAGTGATGCTTTAAAATGAGACATATTTTAAGGATTCACAATAAGAATTTAAAAGTAGATGAAAAGGGCTTCCGTGGTGGTGCAGTTGTTAAGGATCCTCCTGCCAATGCAGGGGACACAGGCTCGAGCCCTGGTCCGGGAAGATCCCACATGCTGCGGAGCAACTAAGCCCGTGCGCCACAACTACTGAGCCTGCACTCCAGAGCCCGCGAGCCACAACTACTGAAGCCCGCAGGCCTAGAGCCCATGCTCTGCAACAAGAGAAGCCACCACAATGAGAAGCCCATGCACCACAACGAAGGGTAGCACCCGCTAGCTGCTACTAGAGAAAGCCAGCGTGCAGCAACCAAGATCCAACTCAGCCAAAAATAAGTAAATAAATTAATTTTTTTAAAAAGAAAAATAGACGAAAAGATTGGTTTCTTATCCTCAAGCGGTCTATGTTAATTAGTGCTTTTATGTAAACTAATTTTATGGCTGTCTACAGGTTTCAGCACACACAAGCAGGGGTGTGAGAGTGAGGCCAAGTTCATGAGAGACTAATTGAAAATGAGGTGTGACATTAATTTTAAATAAGTATTTTCCCATTTTGCTTCTGCTTTCCTTTTATTTTTAAAATTTTCCCCCTTTCAACCATTATCAGCGCAAATCCAGAATGGCCCGATTATGTGAAATTAGCCTCTTGTCTGTTTCTGATTCTAAATTTGGTATACTTTAGATTCCACCCTGAATTTTGCCAGTGGGAGTCCTCTTCTCTCCAGGGCACTGTGAGGTTTGGGGGACACCAAAAAAAGTACACTACACTCATCTCTTCGCCACTTGCCATGGGGAAGCTTGCATTTGTGTCCTTATTTCTTTTGGCTTTGAGAAGAGTTGCCCAACATAATAAAGCTGCTTGATGAAGACAGAACAGTTAAATTGACTGTCTTCACCCTGTCCACCAGTTTAAAAATGAAAAGGTCAGTGGTATGGCAAGAGAGGAATTCTTTACAATTGCCAAATAATGGTTTTAATCATTTTTAATTGCCTATGTGCCACCCTAGAAGTACCAATGGTGAGGAGATAGTTATGGGAAGTTTCCTAGTGGAAATTCTAGTAGTTTGGCAGCAATTGTTTTCAACAGTCATGTTCAATTTATTTTGAAACAATTGCTTAAACCAGAATTAGCTATTTAGTCACATGTAAGGTAGCTAGCTTGTATGATATGATTAACCAAAGTAATTTGTAATTAACTATCATGAAATATCTGTACTGGAAAAACAAGTCTTTCATAAATTTTACTAATTTTCATGCTACTAGTAGTTATACCTATTAGAAGCCTATATTATACCCATCAGAGAGCCTATATTTACTATTTAATTAATTTATTTATGGCTGCATTGGGTCTTTGTTGCTGCATGCGGGCTTTCTCTAGTTGTGGCGGGGGGCGGGCTACTCTGCTGCGATGCACGGGCTTCTCATTGCAGTGGCTTCTCTTGCTGTGGAGCACGGGCTCTAGGCGCATGGGCTTCAGTAGTTGTGGCACACGGGCTCACTAGTTGTGGTTCACGGGCTCTGGAGCGCAGGCTCAGTAGTTGTGGCACACGGGCTTAGTTGCTCCGTGGCATGTGGGATCTTCCCGGACCGGGGCTCAAACCCGTGTCCCCTGTACTGGCAGGTGGATTCTTAACCACTGAGCCACTGGGAAGTCCCCTTTATTTACTAACATTAATTGTTGTTAATTAATTCTAATCGTAGAATTCCAAGGATCCTAAGACATTATTTTATCTAGCTTCTTACCTTTAGAGATTAGGCTAAAGCTCTGCCTCTTCCTTGAAAATGATTCTTTCTGCCCCAAACTTTGGCAAAGCCTTCCTTCCTTTGAATTCTCTATAGTATCCGTGCTGGACTTTGTCACTTAGCATGGGTTGCCCTGTGTTGCAATTTATACATGTGTCCTATCTCCTGAACTGGAGTCAGACCATTCAAGGCAAAGGCTGGATTTAGACATTTTGGTCCACTTCCCCCAATTCTGGGGCTGTGGTCTTCCATAGAAGATCATCATTATGCACTGAGGGTGATGATGTAAGTTTATCTTGAAAACCATGCTACTCCTTAACAATCCTCTCCAGATACTTGATCAATGACTTGAATTAGAAAATGTTAGAGATGCTTGAGACCTTGGAGACGGTCTGGTCTAATCTTTGTTTTACATATAATGAAACTGAGTAAGGCCCAAAGAGGCAAAATCACTTGCCTAAGACTTATTGCTAGATAATGACAGAATTTGGATCAGAATTCTAATTTCATTGCCTCCAAATCCAAAACTCTCTCTTTAGCATGCCATGTGATGTCAATATCCATGTACATGCCCCGCCTTAGGTTTGTTCATTGGAATGAATGAATGAATGGATCCTTATAAATGTCTGAGGTGCCAGCCCTTTGTTCTTTCCCTATGTGTTCATCGACTGGCAGCAGCTTCTAATGCTACAGATGTGTCCTGATATCAGCCAGTGACTCTGGAACAGAATTTACAGTATCCGGGTATTCTACATTCTCTTGAACATGTGATTTTTTCCCCCCTCTGAATTCTATGGTTTTTTTAGGTTGCTTATAGAAGATCAAAGTGGAAGGTTTGGGAAATAAGTCTTTATCATTCACTACTGTTCCAAATTGGGAAAACTAAGTCAGTGAATTGTTCATCTGGTTTGGAAGGACCATTCAAGCATTCTCAGACATGTAGCTAAGCAAGTCTGGAGCTCTCTGACATTACATAATTTCTCTGCTAAACCAAAGTTCTCATTGAGTTTGCTGTATAACAATATGTTACGTTGGATTAGCTCAATATTGGCTCAAAGCTCAGTGGCCTCATTTGTCCACCCTCACAGCATTTCCCCAGATAGGGAAGCTGACTGTTTTTTCCATCACTGCTGGGAGAGTTTTCAGTTAACAAGTACCATAGAGTTTTCATTTGTGGCAGATGTTACCTTGTTTCCAATTTTTGTTCAAGTTGTTTTAAGGAAAAGCACCACCTATTTTCTCTGACCAAGTTAAAAAAAAAAAAGATGAAAAGATCTTCTCCACACGAATAATAGCAAAAAGCACATGACAATCTAAGCTTTTGAACTCTCAGACAGCTGGGGTGCCCAGAATTGGCGTAATTTTTTTCTTTAATGACTTCAGAGGCCCATGTGTGTGCGATCAGAGTAGACTGTGTCGCTCTGATCTTAAACAGCCCTGCTATATCACATGAGGAGTTTTTCATTTCTTGACTAAATAGACTCTCTGGTTTGAAATTAGCATCCCATCATGAAAAACAGGCCAGTGTAGGGGGAAGTTGGCTGAGGCCTTTGCTGTCATTTGAAACAAGTACTGCTTCTGCTTCTCCTAACCCCAGTGCATCAGGATGCTATGTGGGTGTGGGCACCCAGTGATTCTGAAGTCTCTCCAAGAAAGAAGAATTCAACAAAGCATTTAGGAGTGAAAAATTTGTTTAAAATGTAGCCCAGGGTTTCCCTGGTGGCACAGTGGTTGAGGGTCCACCTGCCGATGCAGGGGACACGGGTTCGTGCCCCGGTCCGGGAAGATCCCACATGCCGCGGAGCGGCTGGGTCCGTGAGCCATGGCTGCTGGGACTGCGCGTCCGGAGCCTGTGCTCCGCAACGGGAGAGGCCACAACGGTGAGAGGCCTGCGTACCGCAAAAAAAAAAAAAAAAAAAAAAAAAAAAAAAAAAAAAAAGGTTCTAAAGGCTTACAGCTAGTCTGGCATATTGAGGTGTCACCAAAAACTCTCTACAGGAATTAGGTACCTGGGTTGTAATTTGATGTTCTGATGCTAACTAGCTAGATGATCCTGGGGAAAAAAAAATCATTTAAACTCTCTGGATCAGTTTTCTAGTATATAAGATGGAGATAACACCACCGGCCACGCTCTGGAAACTAATTTACTAGATACTCTCAGAGAGCCTTAATCTTCTTAGTCTAAATTGAGTGAATGTGTGTGACTAGATGATTAAGGTCTTTTTTTGCTTAAAAGGTTGCTAGCATTTGCTAGTGGAATTTACCACACACCACACATTCATTGAAAGCATAATATGGGTCAAGCTCTGTGCTGTGTCTCAAGACACAGGAAAATCCTGCATTATTATTATTCTTTAGGTTGTGTTTAGAAGGCCATGCTTCCCTCATTTGTAGTTCATTTCTCTATTCATTTGTTCATTCACTCATTTTTTTAGTTAACAAACATGGACAGACTCAGGCCATGTGCTGGAGAGAAAAAAATAAGATTGCTGCCCTCAAGGAGCTTGAAACTCCTTTTCAAGAGTCTGTTATTAGAAAAGAAAAAAATTTATTTTATATATATATATGTCCTTTTTGTGCCATGAGGCACAAAAGGCACATTATATAGAACACAAGCAAAAATTGTGACATGAGCATGTGTCTATTGGTCCTGAATATAAGCTTATTGGAGACCAATTCTCTCTCTGCTCACTATCACTCTGCCTTCTAAACCTGGTTTTTTTTTTTCCTTTTTTTTTTTTTTTTTTTTTTTTTTTTTTTTGCGGTATGCGGGCCTCTCACTGTTGTGGCCTCGCCCATTGCGGAGCACAGGCTCCGGACGCGCAGGCTCAGCGGCCATGGCTCACGGGCCCAGCCGCTCCACGGCACGTGGGATCCTCCCGGACCGGGGCACGAACCCGTGTCTCCTGCATCGGCAGGCGGATTCTCAACCACTGCGCCACCAGGGAAGCCCTAAACCTGGTTTTTGATAAAGTTAGGCAGAAGTTGTTCAATTGGATAAAATTAGATAAAACATCATTCTGACAATGAAGTTCAAATAACAGAATCTAATGTAATTTAGGGGCATCAAAAACCAGAGAACATTTAAAGTATGCCCAGCCTGTGGAATCAATTCAGTTGATCAATGCAGTTAGTTCACCAAAATGATTATTCAGCATCGCCTTCCTCTCAAAACAACCCACGAACTAACAACAACAATAAATAAAAAGAAGAGAAGAAAAGAAGAAAAATCCCCTTAAGGGCAAAAGTTTTTCTAATTTGCTTTCTGCAGTGATAAAATTAAGTAAACACTTACCAGATAGCTACATTACTTTGCACTGTATAGACCCAGGCTTTGATTGCCAGGTAAAATTTCTCGTAGTTCATGAGGCTAAGAAATTACTCCTACTTTGAACTAAATAGTGTGTATTCAAAGTCTTACTTAGTTAAATTCAATTGTTTGCAAACTTAAAATTGAAAGGCTTTGTATATTATCCTTTTCATTTAGGAATGATTTCAAAGGAACATTACTCACTGGATAAATTTCTGTCCACAATTACAAACCAAAATCATAGGAGTCTTCAGGCAACTCTGATACTACCAAACCCTTGATATTGTACTGCTTCATAATGGACACTAAATAAATATTCGTTTAATGAATGATTATAGAAAATCAGTTAATGAATTAAATTAACGATCATATCATCTTGCATTTGTGTACTGCTTTACGATCTGTAAAGTGCTTTCACATTTATCCTCTTAGTGATACTTTGAATAAAGAAGAAATTAATTCAGCATGTTGGATTCTATTTTAAAGCTTTGAAGTTACCAAATATGTCCTTAGCCTGAAGTGAAAACTATAGTAGAAATGTGCTAAGAAGTGTGAATAATTAGAAGAACAAAATAAAATGGAAACAATAAAGTGTACATAAAAAGCTTAATAAACAAAATAAAAATAAACTAGGAAGGAAAACTATGGTTTAAATGATTATGCTACTATTACTTTTATACAATCTGGGGCAGAGTTGATCCCTAAGCCAGAATTCCACATCCAAGTAATGTTTACTGTTACATGTATGAATGAGTATGTGTGTGTGCATACACATACACAGGCATGTATATTGTAGCTTCCCTATTCTTCCTAGAAATATAACAGAAAACTATAGAATCACAAAATTTTACACCAGAACTTCACTGCAGGCAGCCAAGATTGCAGCCATTCACGCAGCTGGACAGTAGAGTCTTTTTTGTTTTCCTAGTTGGAGCCATGACCTTGATCTAGCTGAATGTCAGTAACAATAGTGATGGCCAATGCTCTCAGATAATCATCTAAGGACCCCCAAATTGGCCCTATTATGCAACCCTCTTTCCTTAATAAGGCTGTGGATGACAGAAAGACTTCTTTGAGGAATGAGAGGCCAAAAAAAAAAGCAACCCCTCAGATGGCAGCTCACTTCAAGTTCCTGCCTGGACACTCCAGCTTTCATTTTTGTCCCAAGAGCTCAGACATCAGTCCTAATCTTAAATTGCTATGCATTCTAAGACATCTCCCAGAGAAGAGCATTTCACCTGTATGAGATGAGAGATGCTACCTGTACCATGATGAATGTTAAGTTAGTAGTAAGTAAACCATTAAATTCTTTGAGTTTTGTTGTTGTTGTGTTATTTACTTCTTTTCTTGGACCGTTTTATTTTTTAAACATACTTCTAGTAAAATGGAGTTCTAATTAATTTACAGGAAGGTTTAAAAAAAAGTGTGCATATAAAATGCATTAAGTCCCTGAAAATATGTGTTCCTAACTGTGTGCATGGGCCTTTTTAGTCCTGCCTCAGAGTGTGAGTTTCCCACTCACAACTCTGAAGTGTCCCCAGGCCACAATCAGGCTCCTCAGGATCTTATTCTCTCCAAATTAAATACAAAAGAGATGAAAAGAAGGAATGAAAAAGAGAACTAGAAACCTGGAGGTAGTTGGAAAAAAACATCTGGGCTTCCCAGAGACCTGAGTTTATCAAGATGCTCATGAAAACTTATAAAGAAAGCCATTCAAAAGCTCACATCCAGGGGGACTGTGATGGAACAGGAGAAGCATTTAGAATCAGAGGACCTGGGTTTTGGGTTCGTGTTCTGCCACCTCATAGCAGCTGAATATCTTTAGGTAAATCACTTTATCCCGCTGAGCCTCAGTTTCCTCATCTGTAAAATAGGGACACTGATTCCATGTCACAGTTTTTGTGAAGATATGATGCATAACTACATGAAAAGTCTTCATAAACTATAAAGTGATGTCAAAAGATTTTTATAACAAATATTTTTGTTATAAAAGTAATACATGTTCATTGTGGAAAATTTGACAATTTTATGAGCTGTACTGACAATATGACTGAGGGACTTGGGAGATTAAGTGCAGACCCTGGTAAGTCTGAAGCATCAGTCCTATATTATTGGGGTTTGCCTCCCTGCATGTTCAGAAACTCTGCCTGGGAGCTTGGGGTGGCTGCACACTGCCCATAATGCCTAAACCCTTAGGGCCACTTAAAGAGTTTCCACCAAAAGATTCCTCAGAAGTAACCAACCAGCAAAACTTCAGGTGCTCATAGAATCTGTCACATGTCCCAAGACCCATGGGATGGGAATCAGTGGGCAGAGCTCTAGTCCCGATCCTCTGTTAACTCTTCACTTTCCTGGGCCTCAGTTTTCTCATTTGGGAAATGATCTATTGGAAGTGATATTCTTTGAAGTAGATTCCAGGTATAGTTTTTATGAGTCTTTGCTCAATCTGTTGTTTTGGTGGACTCTTCAAGAACAATAGGGACCAATCGGGAAGGTGAGACCTGCTCGATGTCAGCTCAGGGCACTTCCCCCAATATTTCCGGGTGCCTTCAGGAATCGTGAACAGCACTGTCACTCCATATCACCCATAAGATTGGGGGAAGGGACCCAGTCAACAAAAATTCTGAGGAGCAGTTTATGGCTCAGTTTAAAATGTCTCCATTTCCCTCTTGTTTTCTTTGAGTGAATGAATAAAACCTCAAATATGGCTAGAAAGTCAGAAATGTGTATCGGTTATAGATTTTTTTTTGCCCCCAAAGGGTAAGGAGTAGATAGCTCAAATGGAAAAGATGGGACTAAATGAGAGGGTGAAAGAGAAGCAGCTGTTGAGAAGAACCAGAATTCTTCTTGCCTCTAAAGGAAACAATAATATATTACAGGGCATTTAAATGCTGCTCCAGACAGTGGACTGCAGTCTTGATTGAGCCCTCAGAGCGTTCTGGAATGAAAAGTTCTTACAGTTCTTAAACGTGTTTAAACGTTGGCATATAGATTTAATGTTGGGGTTCTTTGACCTGAAATCACCACCAGCCTCTACCCTGATTAAAGCAGTTTTATGTGGGATTTGGATCTTGCTAGAGTTTGCCCATTTAAGACAGTTTACTAAAAAGTTGGGTCAGATCTTATAAGAACACAGTAAAAAACAGAGCCCTTTTTATTCTTTTAAACTTGTCATCAAGAATATCTGCTGTCACTGTTGGTGGGAGTGTAAATTGATGCAGCTATTGTGGAGAACTTAAAAAACTAAAAATAGAACTACCATACGACCCAGCAATCCCACTACTGGGCATATACCCTGAGAAAACCATAATTCAAAAAGAGTCATGTACCACAATTTTCATTACAGCACTATTTACAATAGCCAGGACATGGAAGCAATCTAAGTGTCCATCGACAGATGAATGGATAAAGAAGATGTGGCACATATATACAATGGAATATTACTGAGCCATAAAAAGGAACGAAATTGAGTTATTTGTAGTGAGGTGGATGGACCTGCAGTCTGTCATACAGAGTGAAGTAAGTCTCAAAGAGAAAAACAAATACCATATGCTAACACATATATATGGAATCTAAAAAAAAAAAAAGGTTCTGAAGAACCTAGGGGCAGGACAGGAATAAAGATGCAGACATAGAGAATGGACTTGATGACATGGGGAGGGGGAAGGGTAAGCTGGGATGAAGTGAGAGAGTGGCAAGGACATATATACACTATCAAATGTAAAATAGATAGCTAGTGGGAAGCAGCCGCATAGCACAGGGAGCAGCTCAGTGCTTTGTGTCCACCTAGAGGGGTGGGATCCGGAGGGTGGGAGGGAGATGCAAGAGGGAGGGGAGATGGGGATATATGTATATGTATAGCCGATTCACTTTGTTATAAAGCAGAAACTAACACCCCATTGTAAAGCAATTATACTCCAATAAAGATGTTAAAAAGAAAAAAGAATATCTGCTGTCAGAATGTTGTATTAAACATTAAAACGTGGTCTCTCAGTAAAATGGTTTTGCTTTCACTTTAGTGTGACAACAGTACGCATTAAGCCCTGAAAGGCCTGAGGGCCAAAAAAACAAGTGATAATTTAAAATGAATTCTTAAAAGCATTATAACTTTAAAAAGTAGGTTTTTAGAACATAATGAAATGTAAGTTGAGAAGGTAACTTGCCAAAGTGACACTGCTCTTGTAATATTACTGGAATAGTCTTTCTGAGCCAGTAATACAGTACTTTTTAAAAAAAAAATTAAAGGGAGGCTGATGTACTGACATTAAATTCCATGCACATATTCTGGTTATTTAGTAGTAATTTATCGTAGTTTTACTGGAAATTTTCTCCTGTAAAGGTTTTACAGTCTCAATTAGCACTTTTGCTCCTAATAATTGATATTGATTTTACTTTATTCGTTTTGGATTTTTACAATTTTACCTAGAATTCAACTCTTAATTGTTTTTAAAGTAACAGCTCATTAAAAACATCAGACTTACTGGGAGATGTTCATTGCCATCTGGAAAATGACAGATTTCCACTTATTTGAGGTGGGTTCTTTATCAGAAAAGAAATGACAGTTCTGCCTAATATGGATTTGGAATTGTTGACAAAAAATTAAACAAGAAAACGTGCAACATTTTCCAATATCTTCTCAAAATTAAGTAGCACTGGTTATTTTGACGCATATTGCCGATCCTGGTTTCGGCCTGGCTGTTGTTTATCTCCATATTTTAGTAACTTGGTGTGTCTAGGAGCCGCTCCTGCTGCTCGAGCTACGTTAACTTTACGGGACATGATGCCAGCCGGAGACTACCGAGGCGGCCCTGCTGTGTTAGGAGATGTCCTCAGGAGACAACGGACAGTTGGGGAAGGTTCCTGTTCCCTCCATGTGCTGTGTGACAGAGAACTGGAATTACTCATTTTTTACATCAGTGGCCTTCCTCCTC
Source organism: Kogia breviceps (assembly GCF_026419965.1). NCBI lineage: Eukaryota > Metazoa > Chordata > Mammalia > Artiodactyla > Physeteridae > Kogia > Kogia breviceps. The sequence goes on from NC_081311.1 coordinate 145,496,869, forward strand.
ATATTCCAGCCTTTCTCCGTGCCACACATTACATCTGGAAAACAAACACTTCACCAAAACCCTTCAATTAAATCCTGCAAATTGTTTTGTTTAAACATTTCCTGTGATGTTTTATGTGGCGTTCAATGTCATCTTCTTTTGAAATTTAAAAGATGACTTTTAGGGTTGTGTTTAGCATTTGGTGACACTAGCAGAAAATTATAAGTGTTTCTGAGGTCTACCTTTACCAGTCACACATTTCACAAACACTGGAGCTACCTGGGGTTGGCCGGAAAATGTCTGCTGCCATATTAGTGATGTGATAATGGGTGTCACATATCACCTGGACATTAATAGAAGGAAATCACTTACCGCTTCTGAAAGCAGCTTTGTTCTCAGCTGGTGTCCTAAAGGCACTGTACAAGCACAATGGACTTTGTATCGCAGAGGTGAAAGTCAGAAATTACCTAAAGTCATCTTTATTGCCAGTGTGTATTGAGGTGTGTGTGTGTGTTTGCGCGCCCGTGCACACGTATTGTTCATCTTTGTCTAACGGGTCCACTGATATTTGATGGAAATGACCGAAATTCAGCTAGTTGCATAAAGTATTTTTGGGTCACCAATTTGCTCCGCTCTGTGACATGCCAAACTTCTAATGACTGGGACCTCGAACTCAGCTGCAATAGCCCATCAAAGGTGCAACTTTATTCTTTCATAACAGCCTTGTAATGTGATCAGCAGACTTATCTGCGAACTTTTCCCTGAGCTGTGCAGATGTGGCCGTAAAAGGGGCACGTATGCCATTGTGTATTTCCTACTTTCCTCCAAAAATGAATTTGGTTTCTGATTATGGCAGGGAGGCTGCCTGCCACATAAAATTTCCTACAGGTGCACACCCTCTTAAAAGAAAGCCCAATCTATGAAAATCGGGAACTAAGAAGGAGAATGATTCAGGGCTATTATTAATTTTATAAGGCTCCCTTTACTTTGTAAAGGTATTTGCCAAAGAAGTCAATAAATAAAAGGTTTCTCTAGTACATTTACGATATTCTTTGAATAATCAAAACTAGATGTATAGATATTTTCCAGATAGACACCTGTCATGTAAATTATAACATGGACAGTATTAAATAATTAGCTTCATGATTTTTTTGGTTAGGAAAACTATAAACCATGAACTGACTTGCTGAATATGTTTACTTTAAGATTGAGCATATATATTTTACCTTAAAAAACTCAGGCCTTGAATTATTGTTCCTCAAAATAAAATGCATGGTTTCTAAAACTTAGTTTTGAGTTTTTAACCTATTTCTCCTCTGAGGAATATGGGCTTGTGAACAGCATACATTCTTCATACCACATTCAAAGTCTAATCTGTTTTTTTCTAGCAATCGCATGGATAGGTGTAAACAGATAAATAGTCACCATACACCATTGACTGCCATGGCTCATTTTTCATCTTTTGAAATAAAAGCCCAAGAGAATTTTTGTCAGAATAAATTGGAGATAAAATAAAGTTCTCTTCTGAAGTAGATACTTTGAGCACAGCAGATGTGTAGGGAATTTTCTTTTGCCTTTGACTCCTTTTAAGATCTAATTCTACAAAATTAGATTTTCAGTTACTATAAACAGTGTATACCAGACCCTGGATTAAAGAACTGCTTTTGAGCCAGAGCTGAAGTTGTTTTAGTTTTTGTAATTTCAGATATATTATCTGGTGTAACACTAAATTTAGACATTATAAATTAGTTGACTTTTCCCTTAATCAGCCACAGTTACATTCCTGTATAAAAGCTGAAAACACGAACACTCATATTTCCCTCTAAAGGAGTCTAATTACATTATGATCTGAAATAATATCTCCTTAATGATTCTTCAAACAACACGGCCTATGTTTTCTTTCTCCGTGCATACCCTTCACAAATAACACAGTCTACATCAAGACAAACAGTACTTTTAGCATGTTTTGCAATATGGAAACAGGAGGGTTAGAAAAAGCAAATGAACCAAACCTCTGTATTTGTAACAAGTTTCTAGACCACTTCATGCAGAATTCACAATAGATATGTACATTTTTCATTGGAGGATTTTAATATTTTTTCATATGATGCCATCCATCAAATTTCCAAAGAAGGCAAATAACTCACAGGGAAGAATCTGAAAAAGCCCAGAAATACTAAGCCATGTATGGTGACAACATGAGAATAAAATTCTCAGTGAATTATAATACTAACAACTAATAAAGAAACACGGTTGCCAAAATTGTGGTCATATTAAAAATGAGCCTTCTTATTTAAGGTGAAAAAAAATACCCTATCAATTCTGATCCACTTCCCATATTTAGAACAAAATAAAACAATGTTTGTTTAAAACAAAATAAAACAAGCCTTCCAGAAAATCCCTCAAGACATTTTAAATCCTACATAAGATACGCTGGAATTAAAGAGCATTACACGGACTTCTGCACGGCACAGCTACGGATTTATTACCCATTGAGTTATAAGGAACGGCTTCCCCTCTAGTTCAGGGTTTGTTTTTCTCCCCACAGTCAATGTTTAACCCACCTGAACAGTTTAGTGAGGCCAGATGTGTCGGTTTTACCTTTCCAAGGGAATTCTGTTTACAGAACTACATTGCAGTATGATGAAAAGCACTGCTCTCCAATACAAGTTTCTTTCTTTTCCAAAATCCAATTCTGTGCTATATTTATTCATTTCTTGAAGGACTCCTTGACTTCACATACATACATACATACATACATAAATAGAAAATCTTTATACGTGCTCCATGCCGTGGACCCATGGGCATAAATAATCCGATGTGAATTCAAATACATATACCCTTTTCCCATTTGTTTCCATTCTCGGTGCCAACTTTGCCTCAATAAACAACGACCTTCAGCTTAGTATGAAGGAAGTATCCAGTACATAATGCATGGAGCGGTGCCCCTTCAAAGAAGGAAACCCTTCAGAATAGCCAAGGATGAGAAGAAAACAGAAGCTCAGGAGAGTGGAAGACTAAAAGAAGTAGTTTCAGTTTCACCTGAGGTGACAGCGATACCTGTGGCTGAGTCAGGGAAATGTTCTCAAACACAGTTTTGCTGATCACTTTGAATAACATGGCCCAGGAATAAGCCTAGAAGATATTCATGAAACCGGAGTTGAAATGGTCATAGAACTGAGCATGACCTGATATCTCCTGATTCCTCCCTTATTGCACAGATTCCTCAGCTTCTCCAGCAGGAAAAGGGAGGCATTAAGCCTTTCCACGTTTCCTAAAAGCATGTTTCAAGGATTAAAGAATCCAAAGGATCAAATTGCTATTTATCTAGGACTCTTTCTAACCAGTGGGGCATCATGAGATACCCTGAAAGAGCTGATTTATTGAATCCCCAATTGAATTGGCCTTAGAGAGTTAATACAACATCCACGGTGACAAATTTACTCACTACCAATGAATTGCATTAGTTCCATTATTTGTAAAGCACTTTTCCATCTGGGAAGAAAGGTGCAGCATAAATCCCATTCCTTTCAGTAGCATGGCTGGAAGGCATCAACCTTTTATGAGCCAGGGAAGTCAGGACTTTTCTTCTATTAATTTGCTAAGTATTCTCTGCCCCATGAGTTTTAACACGTTGAAAATATGGCAGAGGACAAGGACAAGGAAAAGAGGAAGGCCTTTTGTCCCATCCAGCTGTATCACCTTTTTAATTCTGTGGAAGCTTGTTTCACAGGATTTGGGGCTGACTTTGGCTCAAAATGGGCCCTGAGTTAACGACTGGGAGACTCACTTTAGTTGAGACTTACTTCCAGGTAAGTCTTGAAATTTGAGCATCTTAAAATTTTAGTCAATTTAGCATGGACTCAGGAGTTCCAAAACCTGACGTACCCTATCCCTAAGCATTTCCAGAGGGGCAGTATTATATAATTTCAGGAATATATACTTGGGAGCCCAGTGATCTGAGATCAAGCCCTAGTGCCACCGTTGCTCACTGTTTGACTTTGGTCAAATTAATTTTACCTCTGTGAGTTTCAGTGACATCCTCCAAAAATGGGAATAAGAATAGAAGCAAGTTAGAGTGTTACGGTAAGACTAAGTATGATAATGCATGTAAGCCTCCTAGCATGGTGCTTGGTACATTGAAAACCATCACTAAATGTTTGCTCTTGTTATCATTAGATGGGACTTTTCAGATGTGTGACCCAAAGTTTCTGCTTGGCTGAAGATGGTGTCCTTAGTGGTCTGGAACAGTAGACACTGGTAGAGATTTTTTCTGGTTGCTGTCAACACATCCTGTCCATTAATTTTGAAGTTCCTGTTCTGGATACTAACCTGGATTTCTTTATCCATTCATTCAGAAGGTGCTGAGTTAGGGGCTCTGTGGGCAGCTTGTACCAGTCCTTTGAAGAGAGAGCTCTTATCTTTTGGTAAGGTGAAAATACATGGAATTACTTTATAAACAACATAAAGCATATCTGCACATACAGATGAGCTGGTTCTGAATTTTATGCAATTTGATTCTTTGATAATAGCTAACACTTACTTAAGGCTCACCAAGGGCCAAGCACTGGGCTAAGGACTTTCTGTAAATTATCCTCACAAGGATCCTAAAAGGCAGACTCCATTATTATTCTAAACTTTGAACCCAAGGATTCGAATTCAGAGTCTATACCCTTAACTACTACCTTAAACTACCATCCTAAGACAGGATTGATTGCAAACCCATTTTTAAAAAGTTCTAGATGTTCGTCCAGTACAGTCTGTCCTCTTTGAAGACTGAATCCTAATTCCTTGCCATCAGGCAAACATAGTTGCATTGCATTTATTAGCAGCCATAATCCTTCACACTTTTATTTGCCATTTCCTGTTGACAGAGTGGTGTTACATGCTTTGTTATTCAGACCTCCTGTTTTACCAGAAAGATTGCATTTATGTAATCCTCACCGGTTATTCTTAACCCCTGTTTGCTGCTCAGGAAGCTGAACCTTGGAGAGAGCGCAGGACTAGACCACGGCCACCACACTGATGAACGATCCATGTATAGTTGAAACCGGATTTTTTGATCCAAATAAATAATGAAGTTATTGTTAGTCTTATAAAATTGGAATAATGCATTCGACACATCCAAAGGAAAAGTGACTTTAACCCCAGTGGGTGAACCATTGCAAGCTTCCTCCATAGCTAGCTCATTTCTGGCTCACTCACATCACTGAGCCCCTCCCAAGTGCTCGGCATAATCCTACACAGAGCCTGACCACAGGGAACCAATTTGAGAGGGCACATTAGAATGTTCAATCAAAGATATAATAATAATAATAATAATAGTAGTAGCCATAAAGGAGGGGTTGGAGCCAGGGGATTGAGGTGTCTTTGCCAGGGTCTTGCAGCCCTGACAAAGGAGGGGGCTACCTTATCAGGGGAGGGAGTTCATGCCAAAGAAGCACTAAGCTGGTTTACTCAGCAGACAGCTGGTTAGATAACTGGGAGACTAAAAAGCTCAATCTGGCACAAAAATGAAAAATGTCTTTGTCTATTAATTTTATCTTTCCTACCAGTTGTTTTGTTCTCACAGATAATGGTATGAAATATTCTATGAACTCAGATGAAAGGTTGATACACCAAAATGAAAAATCTGAAGCTCATATTTTCAGTTATTTCATATTTTGCATTTCATTCATTTCAAAATGATTTCATGCAGTTCAACTACTGCATTGAAACATCTCCGTGGAACACACTGAGGCAGTTTCCCTTTAAGAAAAGATGCTGGTCCTCTTTTTCAGATGGTCATTCAGTGATACAAACCTGTAGGTCTGAGATAAATTGCTCCTGGAAACATTTTCCTCTTGGAAAATCACAGATGAGACTAAATGAGACATTTTATATATATAGTAGCAAACAGTCATAGGTACATTTCATTTTGAAAGTCCCATCTGTCTTGCAACCCAAACAGGTTTTGACACTGCAGAGTGATTGCAGCACTTCAGGAGAAGGAAAAGCCAGTGATACAGAAAGGGATGCTGAAGAACTTACTACAATTTTACCGTTTGGGTGTTTTAAAAAATCAAAAATATAATTAGCACTGTAATTATGTCTCTTGACACATGTGATCACTCTATTTTGCAAGGTATAACTTGAATACTCCAGCCCAGCATTTAAATATAAATGCAGCTTTTATAAACAAAAAAGAACCAGCAAGGCTTCTTGCTAGGATTAGAGTTTTAACTGATACCATTATAGCTAGAAGTTTGAACATGATGGGAATAATGACTCTGGTGTTTTTCGGCACCTTATTATTCATGTTACATCTTTATGTCAGCTATGTGCTCAAGTCCACAGAGTCTGTAATATTTAAATTAATCATGTAAATTTAACTATTGCCATTAAAGCAAAGAGCTAATTAGGTCCCTGCTTGCCGACTGGCAGGATGATGCAATGAGTAAAATGGTTTGAGCCGATAGCTCACACTGCCAGGAAAATGTGAACTGAGTTCACATGAGATTAAACAACCTCTAAGACACCAAAGGAGGGGAAAATAAAAAGTGTCTGGTCTCATTTTCTAAAAAAAGAAAAAAATCCATGAAGAGACACAAATAGCTCATCAAGCAGCTCAGAGCAAGCTTTCTGAGAGGTGATGCAATGATCTTGTGCTTTTCATTCTGTGGTTCTTCCATGCACGGGTTGGAGATGCATTTTTCCTTGGGCCTCAGAATGTTGGCCTTCTTCCATAGTTTTCACATTCTAAGCAAGAGAGGCCAAGAAGCTGAACTTTACCTGTTTTATAAACACCTCTTCTAAAACAGATAGCAGAAATGGAGAGGAGAGGCAAACGAATGCTTATTTCCAATTCAGCTAAAGAGAGTCCATCCTGGAAGTTGCAGAAGTGGAAAAATGGTACAGAAAGGCATAAGCACATACTCTGTCTAATAGAGTGAGCCTTTGTGATTGTCTGGAACAAAGCAAGGGCTTCCTCACCCTGGGTTTTCCTCTTGACAAGAGGATCCGCTCACTCAGGGCTGCAGACTGGCTCAGCCCGGCTGCTCCCTCCTCTCTCTGGTCTCCGGATCGACTGGGGCCTATCTGAACACTTGATGGGAAGCCAGATTGATTCGGTCATCCTGCCTGAAGGTACAATGGAGCAGGAACTGGGTGTGAGGGAGGAAAAGGGGACTTGGCTCAACATGCTTTTTAAAAGTAAGCTTTGAATGTAATAAAAGATGCACATTATGTTCATCAAGGGAGAGTTCCACATGTTATGTGAAAAGACTCTTTTTAAGAACAACGCTCTTACTCTAAGGAAACCGATATTCGCCCCATGTAATTTCATCAAATGACAGTTCATACATCTGTATGTTGATGGATCCTTTTGTTAGGAGTACTTTCTCATAGCAAATGTACTCATGTTCTTCTATATTCTTAGCCTTCTCCTTCCCTTTTTCTCCATTTCTAAACTGTGATAGCATGATTCCCCAAGGAAGTCTGGTGGTCCATCACTGCAGAAGGCTCTCCTCATAGTGAAGACTGATACTGAAGAATTCCACTTACCAAAAGCATTGTTCACCTTTATCTCCAGCTTGGCAAGGAACTGGCACTATAAGTGACAGATGGAAAAGGAGTTTTAATTACTAAAAGGCTATGCTGGCTAAAGGTGTTGGCCAAAGTATTCTTCTGGAACTTGTCTACATAGCGTCAATAGTTTCTGTTTTAGACCCAAAATTGCTTTTTATATTAAAAAAAATTGGATTAACATCCCTAGAGGCCACGCTGTATAGTGGTTTGTAAAACTAACTGCCTCTATGACCTGAGGCACGATGTCATCTAATCCTTAGGACGATTTCATGACTGACTTTGAAGTCAGGCAGATCAGTTGCACTGCTTTAGAACTTAGTTTTCTTGTCTGTAAAATGGGGTAATGATACCTCATGAGATTTGGGGGAGGATAAAATGAAATCATGCATGTAAATTGACTAAAACACAGCCTGTAGCCTTCAGTAAACTGTGCCTATCCTAAAGACTTATCAGAAAGCCTGATGTTATCATCCCTGTGCTGCTGGGGGTTGGCAGCTACACTCAAAGAGCCATCCAGCCATTATTCTCATCTTTGAAGAGCAGAATTGGCTGGCCATTTTGAAAATAACCGCTTTCAAAAGGAAGCTGTATTAGAAAGAGTCCATTAAGCTTCTTCTTTCAAACCTTCCTCCCAGTGAAAGCCACTGCAGAATCCCTCTGAAAATTCCCAGTGGATCCTTGGGATTGAGTTACTAATAGTCAATTGATTGGATATACTAGTATGAATTTAACCAGAACTCTATGGGTAGATATTTAGGTTGTTGTCAATTTTAAAATACTTTAAAAAGTCCTGTGGTTAATATAGTTACATTTATACTCCACCACCCCACCTGCCCACATTGCAGATGATTTCCTCAGAAGGGGTTCTCAGAAATAAGACAGATGACTGGGTTTTAAAAAGTGAGCATTTTTATGGATCTTGATATATGTTGTCAAATTGCTTTCCCATTGACAGTACACTGTGTGAATAGAGTTTTACCAAACTCTAGCATAAACTTGTTGTGGTGGAAGTCTTGACTTAGGCTGCTTCTTTAGATGACATGTGCTTACACTAAAATGCGCTAACTGTATAGAAATTAGTATCCCATTACTAGGTTCGAGTCACTGAATGGCAGGAGGTCTGAATACCTATTGCTACCACACAGCTCTCTCTCTTTCTCTCTCTCTCTCTCTCACACACACACACTCTCTCTCTCTCTCTCTCTCTCTCTCTCTCTCTCTCACATACACCTGGTTATTAAGCTACATGGCTGAACTAGAATCTTGCCTGCACCACTGCTGAGGAACTGGTAGAAGCCTAGATGGGGATGATAATGTTCCATCCTCCTTCCAATCTAAATAGCTGGGTTTGGGAGCCCACAGAAAGCCTATTCAGAACCACCTGATTGATTGGGGGTCTGGGGAAAGGTGTCCATTTTTGTTGCCCTTGTTGTTTCCAAAACCCGGCTAAAAGACCTGACTAGATACACATGCAGCCTGTTATTCCTGAGGTTAATGCGATCCTCTCCAAGGCCTTGCAAATCATCGGTGAAAAACACAGCCTACTTTCAAAGAATTCAAATGGCTCACCTTCAAAGAGCGGCTTCATTTAGAGCCACCTGGCGCCACTGCCTCTGCCTCCTGTCTGGAGAGAGAAGGGGAGCTGCTGCTCACCACCAGCTCCTGCCCTCTTAACCCGTTGCTTGTTACATCAAGGTAGGAGAGTTTTCTGTGTATAATTTGTGAAGTTCCCTTAAGCAGACGGTGCTACATAAACGTGAAATGCTGTTATTAATAATAAAGTTCGGCACACCTAAGAATGCTGTAGAATTAAAGTAATGAGATTCTATTTTTAGGCAGACTGGGCAATAACATGCAAGTATGATAAGGCTGTGATTTAAAGCTCACTTTAACCTTCCATTGCTCTAAAGAGTACGTCTTCTGGGCCACCTACACAGCAGTCGGCCGCCCGGAGCTCTATTAATGTAAACGGTGGAGGTGAGCTTGGAGCCCAGCGGGCCCGGCTAAAAATAGGCTTTGGTCCTTCTCAGAGGGAGCGTACCTCACACACAACTTGCTTTCACAACATCTAGATGGGCCTCTTCGGTCACCTCGCAAACCTTCATCACTACCTTGGAAACGATTAGAAAAGCTTCTAGAATGTGTTTTGAAATTCTTACACATCTATAATTATGTGACGGTATAGGACGTGTTTGGGAGACTCCATTATGTTTATTTTCAGATGTAAAGATATTTAACAGAGGCCCAGGTTCGAAGGGATTCACAGCTAGAAAAGAAGTCTCACTCAGGGGAAAAAAAATGATTAGCCCTTCCTCCACTAATGTTCAGGTCAATGCTTTGTCAATAACAGTAACTCTTCTTCACCAACTTAGTGCAGCCTATAAAGATCCTTATGACCCATAATTACAGATGCAGATTTATGTCAAAATGCATATATAAATCTCTGGTTCTGGCTATGGGTCACCTCTTATCAGAAAAAAGATTTGTGTAAGGAGACACTCTCCTTGATCCCTATGGATATTTTTTCTTTCCGATTTGGGGGCAGAATTATAAGGGTTTGCTACCAATGACACAAATATGACCCAAGGCACATTCCAGATTCACAGTTGGAGGGAGTGAGGAGCTGGCTGGCTTTGATGGTGGGTAGTGGGGGGAGGGGGAGGTAGCCATGGAAATATACATTCTGGGAATATTGATTTCTGGCTAAATCAAGACCGCCTTTTCAACACCTGCAGGCCAGCCACCATAAATCAGAGCAAAGATGATTATCTGAACAGAGGGAGATGGGTTTTAAAATGGCTGGACTTCCTGAGGCTGAAGTCTAGCACTTGATTCAGGGACACAGGGAAGTCTTAGACCTGATGGCTTCTCAAATTCCATGGAAGCCTGAGTGGGCAAAGGAGATGTCAGGTTGGCCTTGCTCAGCATTCTCACATGCTAGGATTTGTTTCGTGATGCATTTCCTGCTAGCAAATCTGAGTTTTGAACCATCATCTGATCATCTCCAGGGAACAATCTCCCTGATGGTAGGACTTCCTCAGCACCCATGAAGGATGGGAGAGGCGCATCCACCCTCTCTGTGTGAACAGGTAACTGCTGAAAAATTGCTGGAGCTTCTATATAGTTGCTGTCCGAATGCTGGATCTGGGAGGTTATTAAAGAGTGTGCCTGGAAATCCCATTTTTTTCCTACCTGCAGATCTCAACTCTGTACACCTAGACAATAGGTGTTTAACTCTCAGACAGTGTTCATAAAAATACATAGAAACTTAAAAACCTACCTACCCTATGACAAATCAATTCCACTTCTGGGAGTACACCCAGAAGAAACAAGTGCACATGTCCACCAGAAGACTTGCACAAGGAAATGCATTACAGCTTTCTTCATGACATGACAGCCCAGACAACCCAAATGTCCAGCAACAGGTGAATGGATAAATAAACTGTCTTATATCCCTGCATTCAGCAATAAAAAGGAATGAGTTACTGATACCAACACAACAAAGATGAATCTAAAAATGTCACACTAAGTGAAAGAAGCCAGACACAAGAGTCCATAATGTATGATTCCATTGATACGAATTTCAAGGACAGGCAAAACTAGTCTATAGAAATCAAATCAGAATTCCAGCTGTTTCAGGGGAAGAGGGTTATTGACTAGAAAAGTGCACAGGGAACACTCTAGGTGATGAAAATGTTTTATATCCTAATCTGGGCAGTGGTTAACATGGCATATAATATGTAAAAAAAAATCATCGGGCTGTATGTTTACTTAAGATTTGTGCATTTTACTGTTTGTAAATTATAGCTTAATAAATGAAAAGTTTAAAAAGCTCTCTGGAAAACATACATGGAGAAAAGCTCACTTTGTAAGAATCATCATGAACAGACAAAGATTAAATCACGAAGATAATCTAAAGAGTAAATGAAAAAAACATGAGCCTTTCACTTCTCACTTTTATCACAGGACATGAAAATGCTGGGGCTTAGGAAACTAAAATCATTGTTATGATATGCTTAGGAATTCACTGAGCATTCTTTAACGGTTTATTTTCAGAATGTTCCTGTTAAATTAGGAAGTGCTTCATTTGCAAGTTTCTCCTTAGGAAATGGTGTTGTTTAAACATAAACAGTCGGGAAATAGATATTTTAGGTTGATTCATCACTTGTCTTAGCAAGAGATCAATTAGCTAATGATACCGTTGGCCTCAAGCATTCTTCAGTAAAATGTATTTCATTCTCCTGAATATTTAGATTAATTAAGGTATGAGGCTACAGTGTTTTTATGACAAAAAATTGATATTAAATACACATTTCCCATTTTTCATGCAATACACCTCAGTTCTTTTGCATTTGTCTTATGATAAAGACTTTTAATTGTTAAAGGAAGTCTTTGGGGTACTTGCTTTCCTGTGTCACTAATGAAACAAAGAAGGCTTATTTTTTTAAGAACGATCATGACAGAACTTCCACATGGCATCTGCTACTCATTATTCATTTGACATTTCCATTTCTGGAATTCTAAAGTTTGTCTGAAATTGTTAGTGACATTTATAAAATGCTTGCAGAATTTTAAAATGGACCCTAGAGATCACCAAGTCCTTCCCCCTCACTTAAGATGAGGAAACTGAAATCAGGAAAGGTTAAGTGACTTGCCCAGGGTTCAACTTCTTTGGCTGACTTTTTTAAAAAAACTTATTTATTTATTTTTGGCTGTGTTGGGTCTTCGTTTTTGTGCGAGGGCTTTCTCTAGTTGTGGCAAGCGGGGGCCACTCTTCATCGCAGTGCGCGGACCTCTCACTATCGCGGCCTCTCTCGTTGCAGAGCACAAGCTCCAGACTTACTGGCTCAGTAGTTGTGGCTCACGGGCCTAGTTGCTCCGCGGCATGTGGGGCCCTCCCAGACCAGGGCTCGAACCCGTGTCCTCTGCATTGGCAGGCAGATTCTCAACCACTGCGCCACCAGGGAAGCCCTGGCTGACTTTTGTGTACAGCTGAATGCCTTCCTTGAACTCCATGATAACAGCAGATTCTATGATCGAAGAGATATCGCAGCTGTATCATTGGTGAACATTTTATAAAATGAGGAATTCAGTTAAAGGTTGTCTTCAGGACCTAGAGTATTTCACAGTCCTGGAAATACTGTTCCCAACCTCTAGACAGTTTGCCCACAGTGAAGCTCGTATAACCAATGTTAGGCTAAGCCTTTCTATCTCCCTTACCTGTATTATTGCATTTAGAACCCTGTGAATCAATATAATGTAAAAAATATGGTTTAGGGGCTGCATTGCCAGGGTTTACTTCTGATTTCACTACTTATGAGCTGTGTGGCAGTGTAACTTGCACTCAAATCTCAGATTCCTAATCTGGCAAATGGGGATAATAATAGTATCTTATGTCATTTTTTTAAGGTTTAAATTAAATGATATAAGTCAAGTCAGCCTGGTCCTTAATAAATATTCAATAAAGGTTAGCTAATAGATCATTTTGGAATTTCCAAAAAGAAAATTATACCCCAATTTATTTTGTTTGATTTTCCCACTTCCACCTTTTTGCATATACAGTTCTGTGCCCTGAATACTCTCCTCTCTCCTCCTTTTTCAGGCTCCTCTTAGTTCTAGCTCCCTCTATCATTACCCACCTGGTCCTCCACACTCCCTTGATCTGCCTGATTTCCCATGCACAGCTCATAGTATACATTTTAGCACTTGACTCTTGGTCTTACAATGCTCTTTAATTATTTCATCTGATGTAAGTTATATAATGTATTTCTTTTGCATCTTTAACAGGACCTAGCATAGTGAAGGGCATGTAGCAAATGCTTGAAAATCATTGTATCAAAGAATTAAAATAGAAAACCTTCAAAATATTAAGCCTTGATTCCAGTGATGGCTGGTGAACTATTTTAATGGAGATCGTCTATAAAATCTATTTTATAATATTTTAAAAATAGTTTATATAATAAGAGCATTGTAGCCAGAAACAAAAACAACACAGACAAACCAAAATAACACATCAAACAAACAAACAAAAATAAACCGTACCTGGAGTGGAATTATGACGTTTGCTATAATACAGATTCTGAAAATCTGGTGTTTCCTTTTTAGTTCTGTAATAGTGCATGCAATCTAGTATGAAGACCAAAGTCCTATTTTTGATTTACGTATCAAATAATGACACAAGGCCACAAAAAACAAATGAAACCATATCACCAGCTTATGTTCACAGTCATTCTCTTTTTAAATACCAGGAAGTAACAAAGCCATCAAGAATATACCACAGTAACACTAGTAATACAAAGAACAAGTAATAAGATGTATTCAACATGTATCAAGTTTAAATATGTTTACAGCAATAGTGTAAAGGAAAATAAAAGTAAAAGATTGAAGAGGTTAAAAAAAAGAATATACAACAGCAATGATAAGACTTATGGTTAACATTTTACATATTTTAAAAAATTAATTAATTTATTTTTTGGCTGTGTTGGGTCTTCGTTGCTGTGTGCAGGCTTCTCATTGCGGTGGCTTCTCTTGTTGCGGAGCATGGGCTCTAGGCACACAGGCTTCAGTAGTTGTGGCACGTGGGCTCAATAGTTGTGGCTTGCAGGCTCTAGAGCGCAGGCTCAGTAGTTGTGGCGCATGGGCTTAGTTGCTCTGCAGCATGGGGGATCTTCCCAGACCACGGCTTGAATCCCTGTCCCCTGCATTGGCAGGCAGATTCTCAACCACTGCGCCACCAGGAAGTCCGACACTTTACATATTTATATATATTTTTATGTATCTCAGGAATAGAGACTGCCTTGTCAAAAGCTTTCAAAAAAGCACCCCAAAATACTTGGGCTTTATAGTGATACTGTAGTAGAATACTTTCATTCCCTTTTTAATGCTATGATAAAAAAAATTCACAAAAGTTCTTTCTCAAGTACACTTAAGAATGTAGAATTGTTTGGGCTTCCCTGGTGGCGCAGTGGTTGAGAATCTGCCTGCCGATGCAGGAGACACGGGTTCGTGCCCTGGTCCGGGAAGATCCCACATGCCGCGGAGCAACTGAGCCCGTGAGCCATGGCCGCTGAGCCTGCGCGTCCGGAGCCTGTGCTCCGCAACGGGAGAGGCCACAACAGTGAGAGGCCCGCATACCGAAAAAAAAAAAAAAAAAAAAGAATGTAGAATTGTTTGGACACTTGCCATTTACACCAAAACTTTAACCTTTTCAGGGCCTTGGTCCAATTTTGTGATTTACATAAACAGTAAATTTTTTTTTTTTCCTGTTGACAAATTCATTGCTAACTTAAGCATCAGAATTTTACTTTTTATGTAATTCCTAGGTAGTGGCCAAGATATCCTAAGCGCCAGAAGAAGCAAAGCCAGGGAATACGTAATTCCTCCACTTTCTGTTGCTAAGTGATTGTGCTTGACAGGAATGAGGCTTGTTGGGACACCACTTGGCAAAGAGTTTTGCTAACCTAGTTTTATTACTCAGGGTGCCCGTGTACACCTGCAGTTGTTAGAATAATGCACTCACACTTACACAATCACACAACTGTCAGTAATATACAGGGTGTTTATGGTATTATCGTCTAATTTTTCTTCATTCATCCATCCATCCAACAAGTGTTGAATATTTACTCTGTACCTAGCAGAAAAGAAAACACAAACATGCCTGTCCTCATAAAGCCTAATTCTAAGACCTTCTTTGAACCTCTTAGACCTTGGTCCTTTGCCTCAATTCCACCATTAAGTTTTGACAACAGTAGTAAATAATTCTATGCATTCATGTGGTCAGTAAGGATTTTCATTTCAGAATTACTTGTTTTATGCTATATGAACATACATGTCTCATTCTTAAAATATAACCCAAATATATATTAATTAATTTTAAAAGTCTGATATCTTTCTTTAGAGCCTTTGCAGTGGACCTGGTTTCTTAATAAAGTGTGTCATGGGAGCATTTTTTTTAATGAAGAAAATTGGAATTATTTCAATGCAGCTTATGTGCCTGAGTGTCTATAATACTTGGACAATCAGTTAATTGATGGGCCCATTAATGTTTTGCGGAGGCTAGTTTTGTTTGTGGTAAAATTGCCTTTTCCTTTTTTCATCTTCAGAAATAGAATCAATTTATTGTGTTATTTGGCCTATTCTCTTTGATATTATAATATGTGCTAATAATAGTATTTGGAGTCTAGTGGTCATAGCCTGGATTTACATGTTCAAATACGAGTGATGGGTATAATGTCAAGATCACAGCTCCTTTTGATTCTCAGCAAAGATGGTTAACAGAGTATGTGGTTCAGTTTGCACACCAAAATTGGTAGCAACCTATATTGTGCTCAGTGGAGTAGAATTCAGGACCTCCTAAGATGTTAATTGTTCCGTTAGGTGATGGTGATTTGATGAAGTATTAGGAAAGGTGGGCATAGTGACTAAGATTAAGTAGGATTTCTCTGCCCCACAGAAACTATTTTCAGAATTGTTAATGATTTGTACATCCCTATGGCCCCAGTGAGATTACCAGGAAATGGAGAAATCAATGCTAATTGACTAGGTTCAAAAAACCAGGGAAACACACAAGCCCTTCTCTGTTTTAAAGGGCAGTTTTTTTCAGCACTACGTATGACTGCCCCACATTATCCCACACTACAGAGGCAGTCAGTTGTTTGTATCATATATATGCATTCCAGAATAGAGAGCTATGTAGGAATGTAATTTGAAGCAAAGAGCAGTTGAGAAGTTATGAATTGCAATTATGAATGGAAGCTATGGACTGCAGCCAAAAATCAGTTGGTTCCATATCTATGAATCTGAAATAGAGTTTTGGAATATGCCTCTGTTTTCTAAACATTTCCAAAGAATTTCTTGGAAGTCATAAGATGATGAGTCCCTTTATTGGTTATGGGACCAAACTAAATGAAAATTATAAAATAAAATAACTGAAAGAAAAACCCCAGTAGCATTTATATTTTGCTTGTCATTTGTCAAACATATGCAAAGTACAGAAAGTGTTTTATTTCACTTTTATCTTAACCCTACGAGATTAGCATACTTTAGTATCCCTTGAACAGCTGAGGAAACTGAGGCATGGAGAGCTCAAAAGCCTTCTTAAGGGCTTCCCTGGTGGTGCAGTGGTTGAGAATCTGCCTGCTAATGCAGGGGACACGGGTTCGAGCCCTGGTGTGGAAGGATCCCACATGCCGCGGAGCAACTGGGCCCGTGAGCCACAACTACTGAGCCTGCGCTTCTGGAGCCTGTGCTCCGCAACAAGAGAGGCCGTGATAGTGAGAGGCCCGCGCACCACGATGAAGAGTGGCCCCCGCTTGCCACAACTAGAGAAAGCCCTCGCACAGAAACGAAGACCCAACACAGCAAAAATTAAAAAAAATAAATTAATAAGCTCTACCCCCAACATCTTCTTTAAAAAAGCCTTCCTAAGCTCATCACATAGCTATCATTTGGGTGGGGGTCCCATAGCCCATGACTTCTTGAACCATCTTTTTACAATGCCTGTCAAGTTTTAGCAAGAGAAAACAAAATAATGTATTCTTTTTTATCTCATGCTGTTTATTCAAAGGTCAAATTCACATCTTTTCCAGATGGACATTTTGTGGTTCTTTGTGGAGGATGGTTCATGATACTTTTCAAAGACCTCTTTGACTTAGGGGCTTATTTCCAACTTCAAAAGTTGCCAGATCTGAGCAGCTTAAATTTTTCTGGTTCTTACTTGCAACCCTTTTAGTAAATGCCCTTCTCGCTTAGAGTGGCTTTGGTATTACATATTTAGTGAAAGTGTCTGCTACCTGCCCTTGGAAAATATCTTGGTCTTATGTCTCCCAGACTGCTTGTTGCTGAAGGCAAAATGAGGAATGGAGAGTAGCGGAATTTCACAGTGCTATAGAAATTAGGTGTGACTACTACATTAAAAGCAACAGCAGGTGCTATAAATCTGAACTTTGTTTTGGGGAAGAGAAGAATAAAAGTAAAACATGTGAATGGATAGGCTACTAAATTGCCAAGTTGAAGACAGTTTTTCTAAGGAGACAATTAAGCCTTTCTACAAAGAAATCATGTTTTATCTTGGATTGCACTTAAAATGCAGATTTCTAAATAATTAATCATTCATTCAATTTCTATAAAGCCATTTCATCTCCTTCAGGATGCTTCTCTTTTTCCAATATTTAAAAAATATTTTCTTTTTATTTAAAGCAATTCATATTTATTGTAGAACATCTAGAAATATATGAATAACCCAGAATATCACAATACAGAGATATATGCTGTTAACATTTTAGTATAGATTCTTCCAATATTTATTTTACACACACGCGTGCACACACACACTTTTTAATGTAATCTTTTCTTGTCACATAATATAACACAGAATCTTTCCATCTTATTAAATATTCTTTGATAGCATCATTTTTAATGGTGATTTTATCATATATTAACCAAAACATTATGCTGGAAATTGAAATTGTTTCTAGTTTTACACCATTATAAATAATGCTGCAATGAATACACTTGTAGCTAACTCTTGGTGTATATATATTTATGATTATTTTTCTTAGCATAAATTCCTATAACTGGACTTGTTGGCACCAAGTATTTGGGAAATAACACTGTCCAACTGCTCCTCCTGAAAGGTATCAATTTACAGTCACACAATATGGCATTTCTGATCTTTCTTTTGCGTAGTTTTGGTGAGCTCTTTCTTTTTCTTTCTCTCTTTCTCTCTTTCTGTCTTTCTTTCTTTCTCTCCCTTTCTTTCTTTCTCTCTCTTTCTTTC
The DNA here is from genome assembly GCF_026419965.1 of Kogia breviceps. NCBI lineage: Eukaryota > Metazoa > Chordata > Mammalia > Artiodactyla > Physeteridae > Kogia > Kogia breviceps. The sequence goes on from NC_081311.1 coordinate 145,515,191, forward strand.
TTTCTCTCTCTCTCTCTCTTTCTTTCTTTCTTTCTCCAGCAAAACAGAGCCCCTCTTTGTCTGTATGTCCAGTGGACAATGGATGAGCTGTGACACTTGTTGGTCAGTCACCTGTGCATTCATTTCCATCTCTATCTCAGGCTTCATATTTGCTCTATTGCACTTTGGTAAGGTTGTTGCAAAGGAGAGAGAAATGGCAGGAGAACAGGGTGAGGAAAGAAGCAAACACACTATCCCAATCCTGAGTCTTTAGGATACAGTGCTTTCCATGGACAGACTTATGATAGAGGGGGAAAAATGATGCTCCTTATTTTTATTCATCTTCCGTAGAAAGTAGGATTTGGAACACTATATTAGAGGGTGTGAAAGGAAACTAACAAACAAAAAATCCTGTTGGGTTGTTTCTTAGTTTTGCCCTTCTCAGTGTTTCCTTTCCATGGTGGCTTGGGGTTGGGGTTCCCCCTTGGCAAGATTCTGCCCACCACCTGTGGTCAACAGTGGCTTGCTCTAGTGAGCTAGAATGACTGTGGTCCTTAAAACCACAGAGGAATTCTTTATAAAATGAGTTGGACTCCTGGAAGGATGATACCTGCCCTCAACTCTTAAAGGACTACTTCACCTTTAAGCAGAGGTTTGAAAAAATCAAATCCCAGCTTTTTATTTTTAGAAAACACTTGGAATGATCATTTTTTCTTTCCCACATATATTGTACATGAACAAAATAGGGAAACATAAACTCGGAGGAATCTATCTGAAATATAGTAAAAAATCACTTATTCAAATAAGATGAATTTATTTTGGATAAAAATAGTGTTGGTTAATAGCACCAGCCCTCTTTATCCAATTATGTCTGCATAATAAACCATAGGGCCAACTGCTTTAATTCTATGTAATTTACCTGTAGACTCACATGGAGCAGAAATACTCTTTTCCTTTCTTTACTTCTTGTGGACAAGCAAAACAAGTTTAGTGTGAAAAATCTTGGGGATTAAGTCAGTTGAAGCTGATGTGGTCCACTGACCACAAAGAAGAAAGTGGAGCTCTGATAATAAAACATCTAGCAAACAGATATAGTTACAGCAAAATACATTTCATAACCCAAACGTGAACCTAAATGTTGGCTATATGGCTCCAAAGTGGTTGACAGAAATGGGCTTAGTCCAAGGCATATGTAAACTGGAGATGTCACACATTAATCCTAGAGACAACTGAAAGCCATTTAGCTCATGGATTGACTGTAAGTGTGCAAAAATTGGATTGGCTTGATGGGCATTCCAAACTCAATTATTCAAAGCAAGGTTTTTTTCTATTACATTTATTCTTTATAAAATAAATTGGTGCCACTAAATTATCCTGTGTTTTAAATGTAACCTTTTGCCAAAACCCCTTAGTTCAAAATAGTCCATTTATTGCATGTCATATACCTCTTCTTAATCTAGACAAATACAGCTGTTTCAGATTCCATAAGAAGATCCATTAATATGTATTTTTAGTATTTTGACTTGTTCACCATAATTATCCCTAATGTGTTCCCAACTCAATAGTCTTCACTGATGGTGTATTTATAGTGATGGGAGAACTTTATCAAAACATCAAACCCACCACCCATGCTCCTGGGGGAAAAGAAGACTTTGGAGCTACAAAATACACTCTGAGGATGAGTTTGTTAATATCACCAGCATAGTATTACAGACTGTAACCAGGACAATGAACAACCTCACTCATTTGGAGTTAGAAGTTTTTTTTTTTCCTAAAGACCCAAATCATTTATTTCGGTCTGAGAAGCAGGAAGAGGAAGCAGTGACTTAGAATAGGTAACAGACCTGTGTATTTGAGAACGGTAGCCAGTGAGAGATAAAGTAACATATGGATACCCAAAGGAAGCATCTTCCCAAACAAGGAAATGCAAAGTTCTCATTTGCTATATCTCAAGGAATGATGGAAAGAAAGCACTTTAACCTTCTTTGACTGAACTAAGCTCTCTGGCTTCTTGAAATAATAGTAAATGCTTCCATACTCTGTCTTGAGATGAAACCTCTAATTAAGTCAAGCCCAAGACAGAGAATCATGCAAAGTCATGGTTCTCAGACTCTGACACCATTAAAGCTCCAGGCGTTTGGCTGAAGTATCTTGGGAGGTCTGGGGCAGGGTTACTCTTGCTTCACCCAGAGCAGACCTGCTTTCATCTGAGCTCTACCTTAGATCTCTTTCTAAGTACACGCTTAAAGGAAGGCTTCCTTAGCAGTAGTAACAGTGACAACAATAACAGCAACAGAAAAGTACTATGATTTAATAATTTTTAATAATGATTAAATTATAACCAGAATCTTAACTCAGCCATAGACAGCAGCATTGAAAGATGTTCTAATGCTTTTACAGACCATTATTTGAAAGAGAGATTAGAGTAGCCCTGTACCCAGCACAAAATAAGTGCTCAATAAATGTTTGTGGAATGACTGAATTAGTGAATAAAAGAGAGAGGGAAGAGAGTTGCACCAGTGGTTTAAAGACCTAGATTCAAATCCTGATTTCTTGAGGGATCTTGGCTTCCTCTCTGGACCCCTGTTTCTCAAACTGATCAGTTTTGAGATCCCGTACAGTTCTGCCTGGAATTATGACCAGAATGTATGCTGTGTTGTAAAGGAATTGGAAAGGGAAAGAGCAGTTAGCAATGCTAAAGGTCAGGCAGGTCAATAAATATCAAGCCACCAACAGCATCTACAGCTTGCCTGGAAGGCTAAATATCACTTTGCTGTTCTGTTCACAGCAATTTCACACACATCCTCAGAACACCTTCAGCCCTATTTTATAAATGACAAAACTGAGATTTGGCAAGGCAAGTGATTTTCTTAATGTCACCCAAGTAGCGGAGCTGACATTGGAAGCTGAGTCTTCAGACTTCATCACCCTGTGGACTCAAATATATAAAAAAAGCTTTTAGGGTTTCCCTGGTGGCGCAGTGGTTGGGAGTCTGCCTGCCGATGCAGGGGACGTGGGTTTGTGCCCCGGTCCGGGAGGATCCCACATGCTGCGGTGTGGCTGGGCCCGTGGGCCATGGCCGCTGAGCCTGTGCGTCCGGAGCCTGTGCTCCGCAATGGGAGAGGCCACAACAGTGAGAGGCCCGCATACCGCAAAAAAAAAGAGCTTTTATAACCTGGTCACCCAGGTGAGAGGGAAACGTAAAGTGGCAGAGGGATTCCACACAATTGGGGTGGCCTACTTCTTCTATGCAGAGAAGGAAGCCCATAACCTAAATCTCATAATTTCTGATCCAGAATTTCAGGCATGAAGCTTTATGGCCTCTTGAAAGGTGAATGAGTAGGTTTGATTCATTGGAAGTCAGAACAGCTTTTTAAACATTTGAGAATCAAGACAGGTAGTTAGTCTGCCTTATAAAATTTTCTTATGGATGTCACCATCAGATAAATTTATCCTAGCTTAGTACACTGGGAAGCTTATTCAAATCTATCACATTTTCACATTCAGTCATTGTTAGCTGAGGGTTTTAGCAGTAAACCTAGCTGCATCTTAATTCATGTGATCTTGGAAAGTAGCGATTCATTTTGCTATCGCCAAATTTCATCCATTTAAAATAGGTCACCAAGATGTCACATTTTATGAGGTTATTTATACTACCTCCCTCTTTTGGGGCTGCAGATTTGCAGGTTATTTTTCTTCTGTGTATTAATGAGAGGAGTTCAGAGTACTGAATTTTGTTTATTGAAGAAACTGACAATTGTGACTCCTGAATAAATAAAAAATAGAAAATGTGAAATAATGCAATACCTTATCTGGCCAAGAAAAGGCAAATTCTAATTTTATATTAATTATGAAAATCTTAAAGTGAAAATACTCTTTATTTCCTAGTTTATTTGTAAATTGATATAATCTACACATGTAACTTTCAAAAAATCACCCAATAATACTTTAATAATTCTTTAAAAGTATGTGTATCTGTGTGTGCACATAAATATGCATACATATTCCACACACATTCTAACATAAAAATAAATTATTGATGACTGAGAAAAGATCTTGTCCAGTAACTACAATTTCTAGATATATGAACATGATAACTTTATGCATATTAAAGGTAGTTAACAAACAGCAATGATATGTCCATTAACAAACTAATAACTCTAAGTTTTAACTTGTCCTAATTATTTCTAATAATCTCCGTGGAGACTAATATCTCAAAAAGTATGTATGTGTTGATGATAGAAAGCAGGTTGAGAAGTACTGATTTATTACAACCCTTCATTAAGGTTAAAAGCATTCCAGTGAGATGAAGACATCTGCCTTGTATTTTCACATTGCAGAAGAAAAGTTAAGGACAGGAAGAACAAAAAAGAAGGAAAACAATGTTTCAAGTTGAATTCAAGCCAGCTTTGAAGAAAACAATGCTAGCTTCATATCTTCAAAAGTTTTCAAGAAAGAAACTTCCCCATGCTATGACTATTGTTTATTACAAAGCTACCGAATATATTTAATACTGTATATTAACAATAAAAATTATGCTATATGCCCCTAGGTTATTTTTCAAATTTTTATATGCAATTAATCAACACATGTATCTTTCAATTGTCTTTTCTTTCTTTAAAAAGTTAACAAGAAGGTACTACCAGAAAGAATTAAGATATGTTAATTATGCAATGTATTGGAACAAGATTTTTTTAAACAGGCCATTTCTTTCCTTTTCTATTAGAGGTGGGACTGGGTGAGGTTGGTAATTATAGGGTTTAGTGAATAGCCACTTGATATCTTGGAAATCAAAGGAAAGGGCCACTGGAGAGAGGCTGAACTTAGCTGTTGGAGGATTTTTATCTCTTTTCTAAATGAGTGCTACTGACAGGAACCATATGTGTTACATACCATAGCTGAGGAAGAGAACATGGGTGGTTTTCCAAGGAGCTGTGACCTGCCTGCATATGCATGTCTATCTGGGAGCTCATGTACAAATCTGATATATTTATGAGAATTCAATAAACACTTAGAGCCACATGTAAGTCTGAGGGCTATGTGTTTCTCTCATGTGAATGTTTATATGTGAATATTCGGGTTGATTTTGCCTTAGAATTAAAATCAATCTTTGTATTTTGTGGTGTTTCTCACTACACAAAAACATCCATGAAAGAGTAAAGCTCCCTTTGAAATGACAGAAGAAAGATTAATTAGTTCCTAATTAAGCTTGTATTTAGCCCACTTGAAAATAAGAAACAGCTTAAGCAGGGCTGATGATCAATGAAAACTTAAGTGAATGAGTTTACTTCATATTGTAGTGTCAGAGTTCTTGAATGGCAGATATTTTCCCAGGAAAAGCAGATGGAAGAGTCATTTTAATTCATGTTTTTGTGGCATATCTTTTTCCATTTATTATTTTGCTTTTTCCATTTATTATTTATATGTGGCATATCCTTTTACTTTTAATCTATCTCTATCATTATGTGTGAAGTGAGTTTCTTGTAGAAAGCATATAGTGGAGGGACATGATTTTTTAAAACTTCATTCTGATAATCTCTGTTTTTTGAATGATGTGTGTAGACCATTTATATTTAATGTAATTATTGATATATTTAGATTTAGGTCTATCATTTTCTTTTTTATTATCTTTTTTGGTTTTATTCTAAAAGATTTTTTTGATGTGGACCAATTTTAAAGTCTTCATTGAATTTGTCACAATATTGCTTCTGTTTTATGTTTTGGCCCTTTGGCCACAAGACATGTGGGACCCTAGCTCCCTGACCAGGGATTGAACCTGCACCCCCTGCATTGGAAGGCAAAGCCTCAACCACTGGACCATCAGGGAAGTCCCTATTATCTGTTTTTAATTCATCTGTTTCTCCTTTCCTGTCTTCTTTTGGATTATTTCAACCATTTTTTAGTATCCCATCTTAATTTATTGTGTTTTTAACTATATCTCTTTGTATAGGTTTTTAGTGGTTACTCTAAGGATTGCAGTATATACACTTAACTTTTCATAATCTTCTTGGACTCAATACTTTACCATTTCAAGTGGAAAGTAGAAAACTTACCACCATATTGATCCTTTTATATTCCCCCCTACATGTTATAGTTGTTATATATTACATCTACATACATTGAAAAGTCTATTAGACAATGCTATAATTTTTCCTTTCAACCATCAAACATTTTTAAAGAACTCAAGAGGAGAATAGTCTATTATATTCACCCAGATATGCATCATTTCTGTTGTCTCATTCCTGATGTTGCAAATTTCCTTCTAATATCATTTCCCTTCTTTCTGAAAACGTCCTTTAGCAATAAATTATCTTAGTTTACCCTCGTCTAAGAATGTTTATTTCATCTTCATCCTAAAGGATATTTTCTCTAGATAAAGAATTCTGTGTTGATAGTTCTTTTCTTTCAGCACTTGAAAACTATTGTTCCACTTCCCACTTGTCTCCATGACTTTTGATGAGAAAGCTGCAGTAATTAGAATCCTTATTCTCCTATAGATAATATGCTGTCTTTCTCTGTTTACTTTCAAGATTTTTTCTTTGCTTTGAGTTTTCAGCAGTTTGATTATGATGTATCTAGGCATGGATCTCTTTGAGTTTGTCCTTTGGGGAATTCATTGTGTTTTTATTTCTTTCACTGAGCTTCTTGAATCTTTAGGTTTATATCTTTCACCAACTTTGGGAAGTTTTCAGTCATTATTTCTGCAATTCTTGTTGTTGTTACTTTTATTTGTATTTTTTAATTTTAAAAATAATTTTTATTGGAGTATAGTTGATTTACAATGTTATGTTAGTTTCTGCTATATAGCAAGGGTGAATCTGTTATACATATACATAGATCCACTCTTTTTTAGATTCTTTTCCCACATAGGCCATTACAGAGTATTGAGTAGTGTTCCCTGTGCTACACAGTAGGTTCTCCTTAGTTATCTAGTTTATGTTGCTGTTTTTAGTACCACACTCTTTAGGCTCTTCTTCTGAGACTCAATTGGCATAAATATCAAGCCTTTTATTATTTTCCCACTGACACCTACGTCTCTGTTAATTTTTTCAATCTTATTTTCTCTTTGTTGTTGGGTTTGCATAATTTCTATTGATCAAATTTACATTCACAGACTCTTTCCTTTGTCATCGCCATTCTGCTATTGAGCCAATTCAGTGAGTTTTTTATTTCAGTTGCTGTATTTTTAGTGCTAAATTTTTCATTGGGTTCTTTTTTAAATTTTCTGTTTTTCTTCTGAGACTTTCTATTTTTCTAATTGCTTTAAGAGAGTTTGTCATTGCTTGCTTAAACATTTAAATAATGCCTGCTTTAAATTCTATTAGATAATGTGAATGTGCTATTTTGATATTTGTTGACTGTCTTTTCCCATGGGAATTGAATTTTCCTGGTTCTTCCTATGGTAAGTAATTTTAGATTACATCCTGAAATGTTTGAATATTATATTATGAGACACTGGGTCTTGTTTAAAACCTATAGAAAATATTGGTATTTTTGTTTCAGCAGGCAATTAGCCAAATTATGTTCAGGTTGCAAGTTCCAACTTGCTTTTTTGGATTATGGTCCCCATCACATTTCAGTTTTTAAGGCCCAATGCTATTTAGATCTGTCTCATGTGTGCACCAGCCAGTGGTAAGTCTGAGACCTGGATAGGAGTCTATCTATTCACTTTTCAAAGTCTTGTATATGCTGATTAGGACGAGATCCATGTATGTGCAACTCTTAGTGTCTTGGAGTCAATAAATAATTTACTTGGTTGCAATCATGAACTCCTCCCTTTCCACAAACTCCCTAGTGCTTTCTGGCTTCCTGGGACCCGCTCTTTTGAGGGCCTCAGTCAGAAATGTGGGCTCTGCCATGTACTTTTGCAGCTGTGCCTGCCTCCAGGACCATGCAACAGGGAAAAGCTAATGGTAAACTCACAGCAGTTCAGTGGTACGTTGAGGTTTGGTCTTCTTCTTCAATTTGCTATTTATTATTTACTTTTCAGCATCATCAGATAACTACTCCACACATTCTGTCCAGGTTTTATAGCTGCATTCAGGGAGAGAGTAGGGAGGAGTCTGTTTTCTCCACCTTACCCATAACCTAAATCTTGAGAGTGACATTTTTAAATGACACATTTTATTACAATAAACTTGTCACTTAAATTTTCAGGTGTAGTGTCAATAATTGAGGACGTTCAATTTAAAAGGAAGTTTTCAGACATTTAAGTCAAATCCCCTAATGTTTTAAAGAATGGCATGCTTAGGTAATGAACTGGGAAATAGCTATGACAAAATCAATAGAGTGTCCTATGACAAGATAGGCATGAGAACATAGATTCATTCATATGTCTGCATAAGATACATATGCAGCCCTAAAATTTGCTCACTCTGATTTTGATGGCTTGTCTACATGGTGTTTCCATAGTGTATCATAATACAGTATCATAACATGGGGTATTTTTAGTTCACAAATAATTTTTTTGTTTTTGTTTGTGCATATGTATACACATGGACACACACATATAAACAGAGCTTTATTCTCAAAAATTATCTGTTTGCAACTGGATTTCCCTAGAACAGTGGTTCTCAAACTTGAATATGCTCCACCCGCAGAGTTTTTGATTCAGTATTTCTGGGATGAGGTCCAAGAATTTGCATTTCTAACAAGGCAATGCCAGATGATGCCATTGCTGCTGGTTTCAGGAGCACTCTTTGAGAACTGCTACCATAAAGAGATGAACAGAACACACCGTAACTTTATGTGGCCCATCAACAGGGATTAATTGATGATTTAATTGCAGCTTGTGACTTCCTATTAACTTTGTGAGATTTACCAAGAATAAATTCAGGGCTTCCCTCGTGGCGCAGTGGTTGAGAGTCCGCCTGACGATGCAGGGGACACAGGTTTGTGCCCCGGTCCGGGAAGATCCCACATGCCGCGGAGCGGCTGGGCCCATGAGCCATGGCCGCTGAGCCTGTGCTCCGCAATGCGAGAGGCCAAAACAGTGAGAGGCCCGCATACCACAAAAATAAATAAATAAATAAATAAATTCATTTTGGCCTTGATTGACTTCTTGTCACAATGACTCAAAATTTTTTCAGTGTTGATGAAAACTTAAATATTTCAGTCATTTCAATTGCTGTTATAAATAATTATACATGCGAATGCATACGTTGTCTATTTATAATATTAATATTGCAAATTGAACTGAGAATCATTCATTCAATCAAATCAATTATTTGGTTTATCCAATGTCAAAAACTTTTAAAAATTAATTACCTTAATTGCTACTCATACAAACTTAAGTTTAACTCACTTTTAATCTAGAGCTGGAGTTGGCTTATTGGCCATATCTGCCCCATGGCCTGTTTTTGTATGGCCAGTAAGTTAAGAATGGCTTTTACATTTTTAAAATGTCATTTAAATAAAGAGGAAGAAGAAGAATATACCAGAAAAACTGTATACAGCCCACAAAATCTAGAATGTTTGACCCTCTACAGAGAAAGTTTACTCACTCTGATCTAGAGCACTGTCTGGGTTAATTCGAGGTAGCACGTCAAGAGATGGTACAGTGGAGTGATTAAAAACATAGTTTTTATTGTCAGATTGCCCTCTTTCAAATCCAGCCTCTACTAACCACTTTATGTAGCCTTGTACCAATTAACACAGTATTTCTGTGCATCAGTATCCACATCTACAAAATGCAGATGATGAAAGGACTTAACTCATAGGGCTATTGTTGATTTATTGACTTTATACATATAAAGCCCTTAAAATAGCATCTGGCACATACATGGTAAGCAGAAGATAGAAAATAGCTACTATTATCTACTTGACAGAATACTGTGCAAACATTAAAAGCAATATTTATTCCAAGTATTCATAAAAACATATGTAAATGTCTCCATTTAATATTAAGTGAAAAAAGCAAAGCACAAAATGTCCTGCAACAATTTGTAGAAGAAGTAAAGCATAATAAGTATGCACAGGGAAAAACAACACAGGAAGGAAATATTCCAAGTTAATAGCAGTGCTCCCAACTTTTTACCCCACTTATTAGCAAGGAGACTATGAATGGTTTTCCTCTTTCTACTTTTCTGCGTTTCCCAGTTTTTCTAAAATGCACTATGAATCTCAGCTTAATGGCTGTACCTCAGAAGCAGCTTATGCCCCTGCCAAGGTGCTTATCCTCAAGATAAGATAATGAAGCTGCAGCGGTCACTATAATTCTGCCAGTATTTATTTTGGTCTTTGTAAGTCAGGCTGTTCACATTCTTTGTACATAGTTGTATTTAATTAGGACTTAGAGTTAGCCATAAAATGTGCATTAATTATCTGTTATTTCATAAATGATGGCCAAAATAACAACCCTTGAGAGGAACAGTTTGGGGGTAAGCACTATTTGGTCTGTTCATCTTCCAAGACTCCTTGCCCCAAGCAAGAGATTTCTATTTGTTATCTCCTTTTATCCTGGAGAATTACTAATCCTTCACTACCATATTAAGTACCAATTAAGCAGAGATTTGTCATTCTTGCTCGAGAACATTGAGCTGGGCTGTGGCTGCATATTTCACAGACTTATGACAGAAATTATTTTAATTAGACTGCTGCTAGCAGCATTTAAAATAGTCTGTATGGTCAGAGAGAGGAAGAATGACTCCTCAGTCAGATAATTTACTTATTTTTCTTTTTCACTCACCATAAATCTTAGGATTGAGGTTATTAAGCCTTTGGAGGGGGAAGGGGATAGTCAGGGAAAGAACTTAGCTTAACTCTATCTTACTTTAAATACGAGGAAGAAAAATCTCCCACAGCTTTACTGAAAAAGACACTCTTAAAAGAAAAATGTGTTCAAGCAAAAACTGACACCAACAGGATATTTTTTACATTAAACATGTTAAACAGTAAAGCGTGTTTAAACAATAAAAGGATCCATGCACCTTTCCTATATAACTGAAGTGGTTGTAACCTTTCCTGTTCACCTTTGTAATGCCCCCCAAATGAAGTCATTATTTGGTAATTATTAGGTTAATCTGACACTGAAAAGCAAACTAAATAAGTAACAACTAAACTGATCTCCACATTTAGTAGACCTTAATTAACACAAACAAAGTTTTACAATTTTAAAAGAATAATTTTATTTTATGAACCTCTAAGATGAGAAATTTGATGAGTATATTTTTTTCTCTCTCAAAAAATTTCAAATAAGGATTTCTCCTCCCACCCCACCCCCAAATTTTGATCAATACTCAGTTAATTGGAATGTTAGTCAGAATATCTTATTTCTAAGCATTCTGATTTGATTAATCAGGTCAAACATATTTGAGTACATATCCTGAAAATATGCTATGATTTTTAACCATAAAAATGTATATTTTTCCTTTGTGTTCCTCACTCACACATATGGTCCAATCTTCCCTCCATCAAGCAGCCACTCCCCATCATTTTATCTTCAATTGGAGTTTTAATGCTTTATGGCTTACTTGACAGGTTTCCACATGAAAGCCAACTCGCATTCAAAATACAGGGCGCAGCGGTTGAGAGTCCGCCTGCCGATGCAGGGGATACGGGTTTGTGCCCCGGTCCGGGAAGGTCCCCAATGCCGCGGAGCGGCTGGTCCCGTGAGCCATGGCCGCTGAGCCTGCGCGTCCGGAGCCTGTGCTCCGCAACGGGATAGGCCACAACAGTGAGAGGCCCGCGTACCGAGAAAAAAAAAAAAAAAATACAGGATGAATCCAAAGATTGTACGTATCACAGGTTCTTGAAGAACAAGTTAAATTCTGTATGCCCACCATTTATCATTGAAAATAAAAAACATATGTATTACCTGATCCAATTTTAATGGAAAGATTGGAAGAAAAGATAGAGCTGCATTGGATATAATGCCACAAGAGAGTTGCCCATGGACACCCCAAAACCTCAGTAAGTCATGAATGGGCTTACAAGTTCCCTTCAGTCTGGCTGGCTACTACAGTATTTTCACTAGTCCTTAAAAAAAGTGTCTTTTAAAAGAGAAGACTCGAAAACATGATTGCATTTCTTAATGGAGAGCTTTAGAAATGGTAGCCTATGTAACTCTGTTGGAGAACTTATGTTTAAAAAAATGAGGTTAGAGCTGCTATGGAATTGTGGGAACTCAAAGATAACTAGAAGTGAATGGAAAGGGTTAGGGAAGAAGGGATTGTGGCCATACCCACTGGAGCACTGCAGATGGTTACTCATGTCATCCTGTGATGGTTCCATGAGCTGTGTCTGCGACTGATGCAGTGAGAAGATGGGCATGTGGCCATAGAGAGAGGATGAGGGAAGTGAAACCTGGGCTCTTCCTTGGAACAATTATTGGCTAGGAATTAATAGTAATTGGTATGGTAATTAAGTCATAGTCTTTTTTTTGACTTCCTGACTCTTCCAAGCCAAATTCTTAAAGTTTTATTTTCTTTCAAGTAACTTTGAATGGTGTTAATTCCATACGACGTATGACAATTTTAGTGTTACAAATATGGCAAAATTACATTGGTTAACACAGAAGTTCCAAATGTGTTCTTGTAAGTTCATTTGTTGGCAATACCCAGTGAAGGAAGGGTATGAACTTGCAGTCCCAAGATGAACTCCTGACATGGTTTAAACCCAGCCATTCTCTTCTCCATGCTGATATATGTTTTTCTTTTTTTAACATCTTTATTGGAGTATAATTGCTTTACAATGGTGTGTTAGTTTCTGCTGTATAACAAAGTGAATCAGCTATACATATACATATATCCCCATCTCCCCTCCCTCTTGCATCTCCCTCCCACCCTCCCTATCCCCACTAGACGGTCACAAAGCACAGAGCTGATCTCCCTGTGCTATGCAGCTGCTTCCCACTAGCTATCTCTTTTACATTTGGTAGTGTATATATGGTCCATGCCACTCTCTCACTTCATCCCAGCTTACCCTTCCCCCTCCCCAGGTCCTCAGGTCCACTCTCTACATCTGCGTTTTTATTCCTGTCCTGCCCCTAGGTTCTTCAGAACCATTTTATTTTTTAGATTCCATATATATGTGTTAGTATACGGTATTTGTTTTTCTTTTTCTGACTTACTTCACTCTGTATGACAGACTCTAGGTACATCCACCTCACTACAGATAACTCAATTTCGTTTCTTTTTATGGCTGAGTAATATTCCATTGTCTACATGTGCCACATCTTCTTTATCCGTTCATCTGTCGATGGACACTTAGGTTGCTTCCATGTCCTGGTTATTGTAAATAGTGCTGCAATGAACATGATATATGTTTTTATCTGGTGTCTTCTTCTAAAACAGACCAATTCTATCTGTACTGAGGTGGTCATATTTCTTGATGATCTACCCAACTGTATAGGAAACAACTTAGCAACTGCAGCATCTCACCCTCTGCTCCAGCATTTACTTTCATCATGTGTAGAGTCACATGACCCTTGAAACTAAAGAACCAACCATAGATGGTAAAAAACATTTTCTCAGGTGCATTATCACCAAAAAGTCAGGAATGAACCCTTAGGTTTCTCCTGAATTAATATCAGGTTAATAGCATCTAAATGTTGAGGCTGAGCCTCTAGGCTAGTTGTTCTCAAAGTGTGGCTCCTAAACAGCAGCATCAGCATCAACTGGAAACTTGTTAGAAACACACATTCTTAGCCTTCGCCCCACACCTGGTGAACCAGGAACTCCGGGGGGTTTGGGCCCAGCAAACCATCACTTTATAAGCCCTCCAGGTGATTCTGATGCTACAACCTGAGCCCCTTTGCTGTGGCCCACCTGGACTACACATTGGGATGATGTGGGAGCTTTAAAAATTCCTGATGCCTGTACCACTAGAGCTTCTGATTTAATTGATCTGGATGTGGCCCTGGAATCTGTATTTTATAAAAGCTCTTTGGGTGATTCAAATATGCACTGAGGGTTGAAAATCACTATAATAGACCAGACAAACATGTCTCCTGTTTCATCCATCTCTTGGCAACACTCATCTACCTCCTAGGCACATACCTCTCCACAAGCTGGAAAACTACTTTGTCCTTCTGAATTACCCTTCCTGTCAAAGTTTCATTCTCTATCTATGAGCAATGTTTGTTTTTTCTCAGCACTTTCACATTGTGTTAGCCCTTTTGCTTTAAAAAAAGTTTATTGTTTCTGTCGTAATCATACACTTAGTATCTTTAAGATTCTCAGTGCTTTTGTGGCTATCAACTGTAAGGGATTAAGAATGTTCCATTAATGATTACCAAATGCCTCAAAACAAAGTACAGACACGCCAGATAGAACTTTTCCTGTCATCTATTGGTGGCAGGCATATTGACCCACTTCTGCTTTGGAGGATCATTTTGTTCTCATCTCTAAAATTTTCCATTTGACAAGTTACTTTTCATGATTCATTTCTACATTTTCATTGGGAATTAAATTTAGGCAGGACTACTATACATTTAGGCAGATCTACCCACACAGACCAATTCTCACCATAAAGCAACCACCCAACTCATTTGGTACTTATATCAACATCACACTTATTCATTGATCTATTTAGCAGATGTTCATTGAGAAGATACCATGCACTGAATTAAATATTTAAGTACAGTACTGTATTACTCACGCCACTAACTAGTTTGACAGATATTGGAAAACAGCTACCCATTATATAAGCCAGTCTGGTGGAAATTGCATCGAGGAAGAGTTGCCCGTAAGTCTCTTACTTCTTAGTGATGTTAGTATGTTGTGTTGGTCCCCAAGAGAGTGGCAATATATGTGGGCACAGCCTGAAGGTAACCTTGTGGTTTTCAGTGCCACAAAACTGGGCATATAGCCTCTGATATATAGCCCCAACTCAATTCATCAGATATTTATTGAAAATCTACCAAATGATTATTAAGCATCTTCTGTGCATTAGACATGATACCTTTTCCAAGTTGCCATAGGAAAGAGCTGTTACCAATGCTTTACTACAGACAGGCATTAGTGGCCTCATCGAGGTCTGAGCTAAAGCATTCCAGTTTCCTGGGTAGCCATACCTGCTTGACCATGCCTGGATTATTTGATGGGGGGTAGGGTGCTGAGTTCCCTGTGAATAAATACATTGTCTATTATATCCAGGTTGCACTCTGTGTGGAATAAAGAAATGGAGACTTTTTTTTTTATGAAAGGAGTTATTCACTTACTAATGGTCCAATGAGATTTGGGGAATGTCTGCTTTCTGACTCCTTTCTGGTGGAAAGTCAAGAAAATGCATGTGGGAAGATTACAGTTTGAATTAATATTTGGACTCACTTCAGCACCCTGACACCCCTCCACCCAGAAACCCACTGGTTGTTCAGTGAAGGGGGTACCTTGGCCCTCTTGGGAGGTTAGGATCCACACAGTGGTTTTGACCCATTTCTCAGCTTTTGGAGGTTACAACAGCTTGTGTTTGGTGTCCAGAGTTTCCAGCCCCCTCCAACCCCCCCAAAACACTGAGCAAGTAATACAACTTGAATGTGGGGCGTGTGGCCAACGCTGAGCTGGGGAGGGAGGGGTGGAGTCGTGGGGATGTGGCCAGGAGGAAATAAGAGCAAATTCCTCCAAAACGATCTGACAGGAAATGACAGAGTGTCAGGCTCCCACCACCCTGCTCGGCCTCCCCTCGCAGAGGGAGCCTCCAAGAGGGAGAAGTCCCTTCCTAATCACAGAGCAGTGCCAGAGCGCAGTAGGTGAGGATGATGAAATAATAAAGCATTTCCCGTGTGTGTTTTTTATTAGGCCTGTTTTGTTTTTCTTCCAAGTGCTGGGGAAACAGAACAGAAGCCCCGCTTCCAGCGGCATCACAGCGGCCGCCTCCCATGAGAACAGCAGCTGCGCAAATAGGAGAGCTCTCGGTGGAACTGGTTTTAACACCTTCGTAATGGAAATAATGATTTGTAAAGCCCTCTTTATACCCTTTGCTACATAATTAGTAGCCCAAAGAGAAAAAGATTAAAAACGCTGTTCCTACTCCCCCAGCATTTTTGAAAGTTTGGCAAAACATTAGATGTTCCATTCTGAGAGCCAAACAGGGTAGAGGTCTCTGTATGGACCTGCCTTGGCTGGTCTGGCTGGCCCTTGAATCACTCAACACTTATTACAAAGAAATTAACTGGCTTGATGTCAATTAGGGAGAATTTTTTAGCAGACATACCCAAATGGGACCTCCCTCTCACCCAATTTGGTAGTTTTTGTAAGAAAATATCGAAATACCCTTAATCCAAGCTAACTTAATGTTAGATACCACAAGCTGTGTCAGCCTCCTTTATGGTATGTGTGTTAGAGTGTGTGTGTGTGTGTGTGTGTGTGTGTGTGTGTGTGTGCGTGTGTGTGTGTTTATTCAGGGCTAGGGCTGAGCATCAATTTTTACCCATCTCTCAGAGAAGATAATTAAGAGGATGCTCAAAAGGAGGTTGGCTGGAAAATTCTCTCCAGCCCTAAGAAATAACCAATCCAAAATGCCTGTTGTTAAATGGGTCATAAAAGCCCTGGGAAATCAATATCTGACTTTCTGTTTCAGGAATGGTGGCTGCTACATGCCACTTTAGATCAATCTGCTATCATCATAGTGCCCCGAGTCCCAAATAATTCCTGCGTTAACTCTGGACACTCTGAAGGTGGAAATCTCACTTATCTTTTTACAAGTAATTGCCCCCCACCCCCATTCCATCCCAGCACTGGACAGCCCATGTAAAATAAACCGTGGGATAAATAAAATATGGAATCATTTTATTAAAGATCTAGGAGAAGTGCTCAGGTGACCTGAAAATGTAATTAAACCTCTAAATAAGCAGATTACTGGCTGAAAATGAGATTGATAGATGAACCCCTTCAGCTAAAAAGGATTGCTTAATGGACTGAACAACAATCTTGGACTCTCTCCACCTTGGAATCGCAGGTCCAGAATTGGGCAGGCTCCACGCCACCACTTCCCCCCCTAAGACAAATGAAGCGCCATGAGGCTGCTGTGAGGGGAGCCCAGAGGTGAGACCCCTGACTGCATATGGTTGCGCAGATGTGCGACCCACCTCGTAAAAATAGCCAAAGATGCCCAGAGCACTGTTTCTGGGGGCTTCTCCTGGCTTACCATCCAAAAGGCCTGAGGAGCTTGCTAGTCTCAAAAGTTTAAATTTCTGGCTTTTTGAAAGGAACATAGTAATGGCAAAATGAAGAGCTGAAAGTGAAGTTAAAAGCCTCAGTAGGACAAAATAAGCTAAAATAATGAAAAATTACCTCCTATAATTGTACTCCTACCATAGGGAGAGAGAGAGAGAGAGGGAGAGAGAATTCTTTCTTCCTCATTGGCAAGTAGGACAAAGTTTCTAACTCTGAGCTTCTTAACCTTTTATTCTGAAGGTGGTCTTGGTGTGAAGTTTTGGTAGCATAAATTTTGTCCCCAATTCTATGAAGTTGACATATTCCAAGTTTAAATATTTGGAACATTTTAGATTTATGATCTTCGTTTTCTGTTTTGTTTAACTTATAAACTGAAATTAAATGAGCCATTCCTCGTAGCACTTTGTGACACTTCTAGAAATTGGCAATGTCAAAACATAATGTCTTTTCTTTGAAAGTGATAGGAGTTCTGTAACCTACATGATCCATGCAATTTATCATTAGGTAGAAGCAGCAGCCCTGACTCTGGAGCAGATGGACCAAATTGCAGCTATTTGCTGTTACTGGTCATCTAAGCCTCTTTGCCCTCAGGACTAAAGATTAGTCCTTAAGCTGACATCTCATTGGTAAACTCACTCCCAGTTTGACTGGGTCCACAACATTTACTGTCAACCCAAAGAAGATAGCCTACTGGATACCCCTTGATGAAACCCAATTTTCCAACCTAGTTTTGCAGAACAAAGCATCACTGTCTCACGAACTGTGAAAGGTAGAATTCTGTCCTCTTCTCACTTTTGGAAGAGGGCAAGGGTAGAGTCCTTGTCCCTATCTAAATCCATGAAAGACACATCCTGGAGGTCATGACCACTCATGGAGTTTATCTAGTGAATAAACTGCAGTTTACTTCTTGGTGATGATACATGATGTGAAAAAAATAAATCTAAGACATGCAGGCCATTTTATAGTCATGGACTCAACCTGGAAGACAGCAAAGGATTACTTTGATTCTGATGTCAATTTATCCTCCAATTTATCCAGAGCTCATCATCAGTTAAATTAGTATTTCCCAGAGCACCCCAATCTCTCTCTTTTTTTTAAGATGTTGGGGGTAGGAGTTTATTAATTAATTGATTTATTTTTGCTGTGTTGGGTCTTCGTTTCTGTGCGAGGGCTTTCTCTAGTTGTGGCGAGCAGGGGCCACTCTTCATCGCGGTGCACGGGCCTCTCACTATCGCAGCCTCTCTTGTTGTGGAGCACAGGCTCCAGACGCACAGGCTCAGTAGTTGTGGCTCATGGACCTAGCTGCTCCGCGGCATGTGGGATCCTCCCAGACCAGGGCTCAAACCCGTGTCCCCTGCATTGGCAGGCAGATTCTCAACCACTGCGCCACCAGGGAAGCCCCCAATCTCTTTTGATTGGAGTAACTCACCCCTTCATTTGGCTCCCCAGATACCCATTTATCATTTTGGTTCTACATTCTTTACCTTATTTCATTATGAACTCTGGGAGAATGACTTGGTTCTAGAATCAACTTAAGAATGATCAAATTCCAGATTGGGTACAGGTGTCTGTGGTCTTAACTTCAATAAGTGTCCCAGACCATCTATGGAATGTACCCTTCTCCCTGATATTTGTCTTGATGTAGACCCAGCAGGGCTGGGGGATAAAGTTAACCTTAAAAAAAAAAGACCTGCAGAGACCAAGAACTGGACAAATGAGAGTCTGTGTTTTCCTATGAATTCATTTCATTGCCAGTCAAAATGAAGCCTGTCTAAATGCTGCAGAGATCTTTTGCAATAATACTTAGTTATTATCAAATGCATGTACTCATAGAAAATAGGCCAGAGACAAGTAAAATCTGGAAAAAGAGTGATTCCTTGTACTTTCATTTTCTTAATTTATTTTTCTTTTTGTTTTTTTTTTTTTCGTTTATTTGGCCATGCTGTGTGGCTTGTGGGATCTTAGCTCCCTGACCAGGGATTGAACCTGGGCCCTTCGCAGTGAAAGCACAGAGTCCTAACCACTGGACCACCAGGGAAGCCCCCCTCCTAATCCTATTTCTTAAAATTTAGCAAATAATGAACTCAATATCGTGAGCATGTGAACAACTTAGCATTTTGGCACTTACAATTACATGCTGTTCTCTTACAGGGGTGTTCACACATGGAGTAGTGTGTGTGAAAGGGTGTAGCTTGACTCAGAGATTAGTTGAGATCTTTGATTGCACCTATGACATAAGGATTATGTGTTGACTAGATTGACTTTTCAAGTGACTGAGAGGTGATAGAGTATAGTGGTCCAGCCCACAGACCCTGGAGCTGGATGGCCTGGGCCTGAGTCCCAGCTATACTGCTTATTAGCTGGTGTATCCTTGGAAAGGTATGTAATCTTTCTGTGCCTCAGTTTTCTCATCTGTTAAAGAAGATTAATAATAGTGTTACCTCATAAAATTGTAAGGATTAAAAGAGTGCATGTAGATCATGAGCTGAGCTTCTTATTTGGCAAATAGGAAGTGTGTTTATGTAAGCATCAGCTGTTACTATCACTATCTCAATCTGCTAGGCTCCGTTCTCCAAAGCTAAGTCCTCCTGTAGGTGGAGTTCAGGAGAGGTCCTCTCCAGCAACCATGGTTATGATAGCACCAAGTGAGACGTCTGAATATTCCTCTTGATATGAATTATCTGCCCAGAGTCCCTTCCTCTTAGTAGCAGCTCAGTTCAGCTTCTGAAAAGTTCTCAGTTCTTCCCTATCCGGCCAAGATCCTCCCACCTTCTCCCCACTCTCTGCTCTTTTGCTTTTCTGTGGAAAGCTTCATGTTCACACATATGCAGAGCCAGTAAGCCTCTCAGTTTCTCCAGGTCTGCGTCTCTACCTATCATCCCACCATATCCATTACTCCTGGTACAAGAGGATCCTCCTTGGGAGGCAGGAGACGATAAAGACCGTGAATAATTATACTTTTAATATTTTTATCTCTATCAGAGTAAATAACTTTCTAAAATACATGAATATGATCCTATGAAGCTTTCTAATCTGAAAGCGATGCCGAGAGTCTAGTCATTGACATATATTGCTGTGGCAAATTTATTTTTTCAAAATATACTGTTTGCTGTCAAGCCCACTGGCAGCATGATAAAATAATTACTTTATTATTATTTGTTGTTTTTAAATTACTATAGCAATCTACAATTAAGAAACCTACCGAAGCCTACATTTCTCTTTTCCTGAACCATCAGAAGGGATTGAAATTAATTTCAAATCACTTTTTAAAAAGAACATTCAGTGTTTCCTTGTTATTCACTACTTGGTTGATAAAGACAAATTCTATTTTGAAATATTATGTGACATTACTTGGTACTGTTTTCCTATAAAGAAAAAAAGTGCACCTATTTTTCTGTTTAATGAACTAAGATAACTGATGGCTATGGCACTCAATACATCTTGTGGCTTTTATGATATTGTCCAATTTTTGCATGATTCATAATTTACAACTCAAATGGAGAAGGCAAGGGTGGGCATGCATGGAAACTGCAAATCTGTTGGGTAGTACTTTTGAGTGTGGAGGCTTGATAATAATTAAGATGAGAGGTTGCAAGCTCTTCTCCAAATGTGCATCAAACTGGCAGCAAAGACAAGTTTGCTCCACCTCCATCAC
The DNA here is from genome assembly GCF_026419965.1 of Kogia breviceps. Classification (NCBI taxonomy): domain Eukaryota; kingdom Metazoa; phylum Chordata; class Mammalia; order Artiodactyla; family Physeteridae; genus Kogia; species Kogia breviceps. The sequence goes on from NC_081311.1 coordinate 145,535,939, forward strand.
TACTGAAGAGGAAAAGCCTACAAAAGACTCTAAGGCTGGCAGAGTTGGCATTTGCTGCCCTCTCCCTACTGATTCCTTTTAATTCCCACCCTTCTCTAAATGGCAGCCCAGAATCCTGTCTCCCATCTCTTCCCTGGCCCCTTTTCTCATAATGGCTGTGATGTCTAGCCACCCACCAAATATTTGTTCTCCCCCTTTCACAGTGCCCTGAGAAATGACTGCCCGGTGTCTACATTTCCCAGCCCCACTTGCATCTGGGCAGAGCCATGGACTAGTTCTTACCAATGATCTGTTTGCAGTAGGCATGTCTATTCTTGTCCAGAGTGTTTAAGAAGCTTTCTTCAACTGAAATCAGAGGACTTGAGCTTTTAGGATGCTGGAGCCACAATGTGGAAGGAGTCTGGGTCTCTGAAGTTTCACTGGAGTAAGGATGTCCACTCACCAAGACACCTGTCTTATATATCACATGATTAAGAAATAAGAAGCTATTATCTTAAATCACCGAAATTTTATAGTTTGTCTAAATTGCAGGCATTACCCTAGCCTAGATAATAAATTCTGGTCCCTAATTCATTCTCAGTTGGCTGAACACTAATGCCCAGAGGTAAATCAGGAGATTATGATCAAGCTTCCTCCCGCCAGAAGGATTTGTATTTTACTTGAGGCAACTGCCCACCCTTCTCCCCGGCAAAGAACACTATGTGCATGGCTGTAGGCACTCAGCCCATGGGGTTGACCCCACCCACCATCATGACAAGCAGAAAGTAGTGCTGTTTGGAGTCAGAGTTCCTGGGTCTGAGTTCTAATAATTTAGTGCTTAGCTGGTCCTGCGCAGGTCACTTAACTTTCTGATCAGGAAAATGGGGGAGGGGATATATTGTCATGTTTAAGAAGTTGCGATCTCACAGTCCCCAATTTGTGATCTACAAGATCTTGGCAAATTCCTTGCCCTTTTCAAGCCTTGGTTTTCGCATCTGCAAAACGCAGATAAGAACACTTTCCTCACAGGTTTGCTAACTCATTCATTCATTCACTCATTCATTTATTCATTCATTCAAAAAGTATTTACTGAGAACCTGCTTTGTGCCAAACACAACTCTCGGTGTGTTTACAGGGGATACAGCTGTGAACAAGACAAGGTCCTGTTTTGTATTTGAGGGGACATGGAGGGTAGTAAACAATAGACCTCTATTCAGCTAGTGTGGCAAGGATGAAACAGGCTAATATCTATAAATTGCTTCTGCAGTGCCTGATACATAGTAAACACTAAGAAATGGGAGCTATTATTAATATTAGCTATAAATATGAAGATGCATAAAATAGTAACTGCAATAGCATCTAATAGGGCTATTGCGAGGATTAGATGAAACGTGTATTTATGAGTTATTTATAATCATCTAATTACTTGATGATTAACTGAAGCAAATATAAAAAAGAATACATTAAGGTCCCGCTCACCATTTCTGTGAGGTTGGGACATTTTCTGTTAGCAGAAGCTGTTTGCATCTTGAGAGCAGAGAAACCAGTCACAATCCCCCCAATCTTCCCATGCTAATCTAAGTAATCGTACTGAAAAGCCTTGCGGGGGATATATCTGACCTCCAGCAGAAATCATTAGCTTTGGTTAAGTTGAATGAGAGAAACCAGGGACCTTCAAATGGCCTCCACATTCTGTCACTGGCAAAAAGGAGACCAGTCCCTGGACCCTAAACAAAGGCTCTGATGTGGCTTGTGCCAGTGTCCATCTGTTGGAGAGTGTCCCTCAAAACGCTGGTGTGGAAAAACTCTGTGCACTGGCCCTGAGTAAAAATTCATTTGAAATGTGTGTACAGGAAGAGAAGTGTGTGAGAACATGCAGGTAAAAATACGTGCAAGGCACGCTCTGTTTTAAAAATTCTTATTGTGCTATTTTCCTAAAAACAGGTAAGCAGAGCACACTTTAGCTAATGGTTTGAGTTGCATAAGAAGGGTGACCATAAAATTTATTATCCAATCTGGGACACTTTTGAGAGTGAAAGGAGATAGTATTAATAATTATAAGCAGATAGCAGGAGTAAATCAGGACTGTTCTAGGGGGCAAAACACTACACATGTTCACCCTGGGCACAGATTGTTAGGAATATTGTTTTCATTTATTTTAATGCTCATGTTTCTTTTGGAGGACAGGACTGTGTTTATAAAAATGTTTCAGAAGTAACAACAGGCTAGTATTTCTCTGTAACGGTGACAGCAATATACCAAATATTTTGGATCCTCTCTGCATTATGTGAAAGCACTTGTACCAGGCCTTATGGGGGCTATGAAGTTGTCCAAGACATGACCCCAGGCCTAAAGGAACTTGTCATTTAGGAGATGAGAGAAGCCATGTACAGTCAAGCTGGACAAAGGCTCATAGACGAAAAGCCCTGCTGGGATTAGGGAGTGATGAGCAGCTGAGTGTTGTTGGGTGAAAGTGTTTGTGGATATGAATGACGGTGGAGATATGGGTCAGGCCAGATGGTGGGGAGTTGTGAATGCCACAGCTTTGCACGTGGAGGATTTGGATTGCTTCCTGTCCCTGCAATCTCAGAGGATGGGTGAGGAAAGTTCTGCTACACAGCCCAGGGCAGGTCTTATGCCCAAGCAGACTATGTGGCCAAGTTTTCAGGAGGGTACCCATCCTGGTAGCACTGAAGATAATTTTCAGTCCAGACATGACATTAAAAGCAGATCCTTTTCCCTCTAAATGAGTTGGCTTTTACATAAGGATGCAAACATGGTGAGTGGGGAAAAATACAAGAGAGCCTTTTGATGCCTTGGATCCTCCAAAGACCTAGTGGAGAAGAAGGGGAGGTTCTAACCTAAGAGGGGAGTGAATGATCATGGGTTATAATTTCTCACCACCAGCACAGGGATTAGCACATAATGTTGGCATAGAAGGGGTATGAACAGAATATTCCCAGTAGGGTCCCCTGGAAACTGCACTGGACGAAGTACAGATCTTTTCATCTGAGAGGAACTGAAAGGGCATCCTGTTGCCTTGGGCTATTCCAGAATGGTGGCTATGCCACCCTCTCTCTTATGGGACTGGCTGTGGGTGGTCCTAACTCTTACCTGGAGGAGCCAGGTGTCTTAGTTTGGTTGTCCTGGAAACAGACTTGGAAATGGTGATTTGCATGCAGGAAGTTTAGTGGGCTGTGCCCTTAGATAGATGCCTGTGAAGGAACAAGAACAGCAGGCTTGGGTGGAGGGAGGGGTTGAACAGCAATATAGTCATGACAAAGTCCTCAGTGGTTTCCATGGGGAGCTCTGGACTGGGATGGACCTTCAAAGTTGTCCCAGGTTAAGGAAAGGGGGTCAAGACTTTGGATGCCCCCTCCTTACCTCCATAGACCAATCAGGAATACAGGATACCCCAGAAAGGAAGTTTGACTTTAGATAAGGTGGCTCTCTTCAGGAGAAGGACTCAGCTGCCAAACTCCCAGAGTTTGAGGGAATGAGTTCTGAAGTACTGCTGTCCTGAAGGGGGAATCTGGGGCAGCTACCATGGCAAGTCTGGAGTGGGGCCCAAGAATTTATATTGCTAGCGATTTCCCTAGCAATGCTGGCCTGAAACCCCACTTTGAGAACCACTGCACTACATCAGTCATTCAGAGACTCCTGCTCAGGCACAGATAGCTCATCAATGCTTTTAAAACATGTAGCGGGCTTCCCTGGTGGCGCAGTGGTTGAGAGGCCGCCTGCCGATGCAGGGGACACGGGTTCGTGCCCCGGTCCGGGAAGATCCCACGTGCCGCAGAGCGGCTGGGCCCGTGAGCCATGGCCGCTGAGCCTGCGCGTCCGGAGCCTGTGCTCCGCAACGGGAGAGGCCACAACAGTGAGAGGCCCGCGTACCGCAAAAATAAATAAATAAATAAAATTAAAATATGTAGCGAACAGCCACTCAAGTGGGCACATTTCAAAACCAAATCAGGCGCCTTTGATTATCTGTAAGATCTCGGTTTTCTACTCAGTTAGGTAACAGTTTGGTGACCACATAAAAAAGTCCTGTTGCAACAAGACATGTATTTGGAGGGCTCTAGGTCTTCATGTTATGCATCTCCATTCTCTATAGACCAGTAGTTGCTATTTGAAATTGTCATTAGCAATTCATTCCTCTACTTCAAGAAAAGAGACAGAACCCCTCTGCCTACCTTACAAGACTTCTCCCCAAAGTTGTGCCTGTGCTACCTCCATCCATTCTTCTGAGGGTTCACCCCTCTTGCCCCTGCTGTCACCATGTAGTCCAGTTCAGAGGGATCGAGGCCTCGCTAAGCTCTGGCCATCACAACTGGTTGAAGGGTGAACAGGGAGCCCAACTGGACACCCCTGAGTCCTTCCCCAGGACTTCTATTTGGAGCTGAGAGATAAGAGCCCCTTCTTCTCTGGAAATGAAGATATGAGCCTGTAGGTGCCAGTGGCCGTGGCTTTTGTGCAGTGAGGAAGCCCATAGGCAGAGGGAGGAGATGAGACCAATTGGTAGAGAGAAATAGAGATGAGAGGCAATCGTCCTTAGCTACATCCCTGCCCTTCTTGATTACAGATGTCAATAAATGCCCCCTTTCCTTAGCTAATTCAAGTTAAGTTGCTGCCACTTGCAATCAAATGAGTCCTGTCTATTGCTCTCTTTAAATGCAAATGCCATGGGAAGGAGAATACATGGACCCAATCCTAACAACTGAACTGTCAAGGGCAGAGTAGCTAGAATAGCCCTTGATCAGGCCTGGGGAACACCTGCAGCAGGAACCCTTTGGAGCTAAGTTTGCTCAAAGACCACTGGGGAGTGGGATGGGGGTGAGATGGGAGGCAAATAGGCCACAGTGAATGCTCACTATGTACCAGGTGTCTTTCTACATGTGTAACAAGCTTTATTCCATTTAGTCTGGCATGATAGGTAACACAGATAGCATGGTAGATAAGACAGATACCTCATTAAGTACAGAGAGGTTAAGTGCATTTCCCAAGGGCACAAAACTAGTAAGTGACAAAGCCATGATTCAAACAAAACCTCTTTCTGGTTGCAAGCAGTATGGACTTAACCAGTACCTTATATATTACCTGTTCCAAAAGCAGAGGCTACAGCAGAGGAAGGTGTGGGTTATAATGGCAAGAAAGGAAAATTTACCCATTTCACAGCTTTGTTAAAGATTATCCCAGAGACTGAGATCTGGGACCCTTCCAGTGATCCAAGAGCAATGTTGAGGGATCCAGATACATTTCTTAAAAGTCATAAAATCCAGGAATCCGAGCTTAATCCTGAAGAACATTAGAGCAAAGCATGTCATATTGAGGTTATATTTATATTGAAATTTACATTTATATTCTTTTGAGCAGTTTGTTCAGAGGTGAAATGATGGATTTCATCATTTTGTTGTTTGTTGCCAAGATGTCCCACACTCCATGGTCAAGATACTCTACAGAACTCTTTCACTCAAACATCATCAATTCATGCTCCATTAACTTGAGCTCTTCCTCTAATTCAGACAATGTCTATGTAGGACTTATTTAGCAAAAGGTTTGAAATTTCTTATTTTATCAATTCCTGGATCTTCCTCTCAAGTGGAGAATGTAGTCTAAGAAAAGTATAGCTTTTACAAACAGGGACTCAGAAACGATGAATTGCTTCATGACACTTTCACCACTGCATCCAGTAACCAAGTCTTGAATATTAGAAAAGTTTTATGTTTAGGAGTCACTAATATATAGGACAGGCTGTGAATAATAACTTTTTCATGAATGCTCCTCATTTAATCTATTAGTACTCATTTATGTCTTCATTTATAGTATAGACAACACTTAAAAATATAAAACTTGATTTTTTTGAAAAGCATTCTGCAGTTGAAGCTTTTCTCTAAGTCACAAAAGCCTTTCCACCATCTTTGAATCTGCCGGGCTTCACTCTTTGTCACCAATGTATTGAAACCAATTGGATGGTTTGGAAATAAGTCTTGCCTGAATTATCTAGACAAGCGGTTCCCTAATTTGCCTCATCATAAGATTTACCTCTGAGATTCTGATTCAGCAGGTCTTGATTAGAACCTGAGAAGTATTTTCAACAATTATCCCAGGGGATTCTAACATAGGCAGTCCATGGGCTATACTTTGAGAAACAGAATTAGATGATACCAAAGTTCTTTATTTCCCTTTGACATGAGTGTGAACTAGGTCCAAAGAATGTAGTGCAGATAAAAGTACATATTTATATTACCCCATATGCGAAGATATGTGTGGTTGACATGTAGCATATACTATGGTTAGAGACTTAGAGAAGAATTCTTTTGTAAAAAGGTACAATTCCTTTATACAGAGAGAATTTATGGTGATTTTTCTCATTCTTACTCATTTCTTTCAAGGTAAGATTTAATTTTCCATGACAATCATTTCGTCAAGTGGCACACACTCACAAACACATAATTTTCCTTTGAAAAATTCAATATACAGTTCACCTCTGGGGCCTTTTCTTTGCAGTGGAATGATTTGTATAATTTCACACCTTAGCTGCATTCTTTGAATTCTTATTGATAATTGTGTGTGATTTGTTACAAACACACATTGATAGGAACACTGAGTTGTGTAAAACATAAACAAAGTAAAACTATTGTCTATCTCTGCTACCTTGTCTGCAAACACATTTTATATACCACTTCTTTGACCTTGAAAATGAAACTAGGTTTTAATCAATTATTCAGTCTTTTTTTTTTTTTTTTTGCAGTACGCAGGCCTCTCACTGCTGTGGCCTCTCCCGTTGCGGAGCACAGGCTCTGGATGCACAGGCTCAGCGGCCATGGCTCACGGGCCCAGCCGCTCCGCGGCATGTGGGATCTTCCCAGACCGGGGCATGAACCCGTGTCTCCTGCATCGTCAGGCAGACTCTCAACCACTGTGCCACCAGGGAAGCCCTATTCGGTCATTTTGAGACAGAATTGAATATGGCCTTTCTTCAATTTATTAATTTTGAAATTATAATGCCAATTAAATAAAAATATTTTAAAAGACCACTGCCTCTTGCTCTCTAATTTTCATAGTACACAATTGCTATAGGAGAAGGTTATTAATGCTCTTTGCCAATTCATAAACTTGCTCATTTTCCCCTGACAGCCAATAACCTCTTAGTTTCTAACAGAAGTTTAATGAACAAATCTGGGAGGACTGTGCTTTTCTAAGATGAAAGGTTTACAAAATACATAAGACATTTACTAGGAAGCAATACATATTATCATTAGTAATTAAAACTACATAATCCTTGTCAAAATGAATGAAAAAGTGAGTCTTACGGTGTGGTACTCTTGTATTTTATGTTTGTTTCTCATCTGCCTATTGGGGTGTTTCATGGGGTCTCCCACTGCAGTTTCCACATAACCTGGTAGCAGTATTAGAGAGCAACATGAAAAAGTACGATAAATTCTTCCCTTGTTTATGCACCAGGGACCCACTGTGCAAAATCTCATAATCTGAGGTGGGTGTCCCCATTGTCATTAGTGAATAAGCAAAGTTCTGCTTTCCTTATCACTTTAGAAAAATGTTAGAATTTCTACTCTGTGCTTTCTTTCTCCTTCAAATTTTGTTGCACATATATCTCTCCATCGTTCATGAGATGTTCTTCCTGAAAGAGATGGTGATGAAACGGAGGCAAAGTATATGGTAGGTAGTCTTTCCTTTTTGTAATCATGCTGCCTATTTATTCAACCAATACTTATTATCTACCATGTGCCAAATGCTGGGTAGACAGGAGAGGGAGAAGATTAAAAGCAATAAGATAGTTCCCACCCTCCAGGAATTCACAGTCTACTTAAAAGACCGACATATACATAAATTTATTAAAATAGAATGTGGCAAAGGCAATGATATATACATGCAGCCCATACATAAGACACACCCAGTGAAACACAGGCATGACAGTGCTAAAGTAGTGCATGGAGTGGGGTGGTGTCTAACTCAAAAGATGTCCATGCCTAAAACTTCATGGTGTTACAGCCATTGAGTTGGGACTTGAAGTACAAGCAGAGAATAAAGAATAGAGTACATTCCAAGGGGAGGGAATCTGAAAAAGCATGGCTTATGGGGTTGGGCTGAGGTAGGCCCAGTGGCCAAATGTAAGGGGGGATGGGGAAGAGAGTGACCATGCTGCATAATGGGAAAAGCTCCATGTTATGCACTGAACTGTGTTTCCCCAACATTTATGGGTTGACACCCCTACCCCTACTGTGTCTGTATTTGGAGACAGGGATTTTATGTAGGTAATTAAAGTTAAACGAGGTCTTAAAGATGGGGCTCTCATCCAATAGGGCTGGTGTCCTTATAAGAAGATGAAGAAACACCAGAGGTCTCTCTCCATGAGTACACAAAGCAGAGGTCTTGTGAGCCCACGGTGAGATGGCAACCACCTACTACCAAGAGGAGAGGCCTCAGAATGAAACCAACCTTACCATCACCTTGATCTTGGATGTCCCAACCTCCAGAATTGTGAGAAAATTAATTTCTGTAGCTTAAATTACCCAGTCTGTGGTATTTTGTTATGGCAGCCTGAGCAGACTTGTACACTCTGTGAGGTGGGATTAAAAGGGCTTTGCCTGCAGTGCTAAGGAGTTTGGACTAGAGGTGATAGATGGCTACTTAGCAGAGCAATGTCAAGATCAGATTCGGCCTTTTGGAAGACTGCTGTGTCGGTAGTGGGAAGGGCAGGTGGGGGAAGACAGATTGAGGCTATAAAACATGCAAGGAACAAAAGCAGCAGGACAGATCAAAGAGCCCTGTCCCAGGAACTGGCGGGGAGGGTGTGGCTGTATTTTAGTCCAGCTCTTCCACTACAGCTACTTGGCCTTGGGGCAGTCACGTCACCTTTCTGGGCCCCTACTTCCACTTGTGTAAAATGAAGAGAGTTGACTCAAGGGTGGTCACTATCTGCCTCCTACTAGATATCTTTCCTTGAAAACTCTCTCTTCCCCTCCCCACACTGTGTTTGGACCTCATGACCCTGCCTCACAGGCTAGAGCAGAGTGGATCAAAGTGATCACCTGACTCAGATGGGATCAGTCCGGCTCCTTCCTCCTTCTTTCAAAACTTTGGGCTGAGAGTCAGTCTGGGAATTGGGAACCAAGTCACATTAACAGCAAGAGAAAGATTTTGAAATCCTACTCCTGCATCCCCAGAGCGGTCCCTGTTCTTCTTTCTGAAACTTGATTGTTCAACTTTTTCTTGGTTCTCCTTGAGTTCTTGCCTCCGTATATTAATACTTAAAGTACTTTTTTTCCTTAGGCTAGATTATCAGTTTCCATTATTTATAACCAAAAATGTATCATCCAAACTACTCCCTGATCTAGCTTTTCCTGAGTCTGAGACAAGGACATGACATACACTTGTAGCTGGTCTAGGGCCAGCCACATCCAGTCTAGGAAGGTAGAGTGGTTGTTGGGTTACTATAAGATCCTCAATCCTCCTGTAAAATTTCTCCACTCATCTGCTGATGTGTCTGAAATTTCCATAGTCATGTCTATGGATAAGAATGTCTCTACAGGGTCAGTGTCAAAAACAGTCTTGGATAATCCTATTCAGTAGTTATTCATCTATTGGTAGCTGTAGATATTTTTGAAGGGGAAGATTTTGAGGATGGAGAGAGTTAGAAAATATCTGGATCAAAAACAGGGCAAGGGGCTTCCCTGGTGGCGCAGTGGTTAAGAATCCGCCTGCCAATGGAGGGAACACGGGTTCAAGCCCTGATCCGGGAAGATCCCACATGCCGCGGAGCAACTAACTGAGCTTGCGCTCTAGACCCCGTAAGCCACACTATTGAGCCCGCATCATAACTACTGAAGCCCAGGCGGCTAGAGCCCATGCTCCACATCAAGAGAAGCCACCGCAATGAGAAGCCCGTGCACCACAACGAAGAGCAGCCCCCGCTCGCCACAACCAGAGAAAGCCTGCGTGCAGCAACGAAGACCCAACGCAGAGAAAAATAAATAAATTTATTTAAAAAAAATACAAAAAAAAACAGGGCAAGAATGAGATTCCAGGGCTGCTGGTGATAGTTATGAAGTCCAAATGACCCTAGAGGTGGGGAAGGCCACACCATCAGTGAAACCGTCCAAAACATACTTTACCATTTTATTGTGGGTCAACCTTGGGCCTGTGAGGGGTTCTCTGAGCATCTGGCTTGGATCTTCTTCATGGTCTCCATGTCCTATCCAATTTGTATGAGTAGGGGGCCCTTCTAGAAAGCCTAACTGAGCAGGTTCCAGGCAGGGTTTTGGCAAGAGCATGTGCTTGAGTCCCCAATGCTGGTTCTACCACTTACTGACCCTAAGGCTTTAGCCAAGCCACTTAACCTCCTGAATTCAGTTCCATTTCTTACAGGCTGTGAGCAGAAATTAAGTAGAGGCCATATAGAAAGATGTTTAGTAAATGTTCACACTGAAAGAAAAGAAAAATATCTGTAGCTACCAAATTGAAATCTTTTTCACAGGCAAAACTCTTCATCAAGATGCTGTTAAATAAGTGCAAATTAAGAAGTTTTTATAGCATAGATTTGTTAGATTTTTTTTTTTTTTTTTTTTTTGCGGTATGTGGGCCTCTCACTGTTGTGGTCTCTCCCGTTGCGGAGTACAGGCTCTGGATGCACAGGCTCAGCGGCCATGGCTCACGGGCCCAGCCACTCCGCGGCATGTGGGATCCTCCCGGACCGTGGCATGAACCTGTGTCCCCTGCATTGGCAGGCAGAATCTCAACCACTGCGCCACCAGGGAAGCCGTGTTAGATTTTATGTTCTGCTCCAAACTGTGATTTCAAGAATTCATCTGAGAATAGGCATGATATCTCAGAAAAGCTTTTGTACTGCTACCCTATCATTTGTATATCTCTGCCTACTGACATTTTATTGGCTATTTAAGCAAAGTGGCTCTGGCTCAAAACTCAGAGCATGTGTTAGAATTCATCACCTGCTGTGTACTTTGAAGCAGATGGTTGACCTCTCTGTGCTGTAGCTTCTTCATGTCTGAAAACAGAGTCAAGGCTGGGCTCTCCATGGGAAATAAGTAAAAAAAGTGATACCTAAGTACTCTTCTGTCAATCAGTGATAAGTAATTCAGTTCTAGATTTTTAACCATACAGCATTTTTAACCAACCTGAGAAACAGACACCTCCTCACCCAAGCTGATTAAAAACGTGCCAACAGAATGGAAAGGCATGCTGATTCTGTTCATTTCTCTCATTAACTTGGTTCCTCAAGGAAGAGAGTGGGTTGTTTATAAACGTCTGAGATCATTTGAATGATACAGTTACTTCCCTTCATTTAAAGAGGGTACTGTGCACAGTGAATAAAGTCATGTTCAACCTGGTGCTTTTCATCAACACTTTTGTATAATTTTTAGGTGTTTAAGGAAGAACTCATTGACAAAAACAGGAATCATTTTATTTGCAAAGTGTGATCGCACGTTGGCGCTACTGCTGTCCAATGCTCGCCAGCACCCCAGTACCCCACCCAGCACCCCAGTACTCTCTCAGTTGCGTCAACAAAGTCCTGTCCATCCAGAGCCTCACAGGCTTCCCCCTGGTGTTGTGTTGCTCAGAAACACTGTGGTAACAACCATCCAGGCTCTTCAGGGATGCTGAGTTGGCCACAGGTCTTTATCAAAACCTCGAGCACACCCAGCAGCCATCCTGCGGTGTTTGTATTCACAGAGGTGGCTATTGACCCTGGGCAGTGCTTCCTGTGTCCCCCTTAGAACAGAGTGACAGCCCTGAGTAACTCATACCATGTCAGGATACAGAGGCAGAGTTAGGATCCAGTAGTTCTGTGTCTCTGTTGATGTAATAAAGATCTTAGAATCTAGTAGAAAGAGTTGGGCTCACTTCTCACAATGGACCTGAGTGAAAATCTTAACTCAGTCACTAACTCCACTTTCACTCCATGACTGTGAGCAAATTGTTCAATCTTTCTGAGCCACAGTTTCCTCACCAGTAAGATAGATAATTCAAAACATGGTAGTATTAAATACATCGCCTGGCTTAAGTTAAGGGACTCAACAAATGTTCATTTTCTCATTAATTATAAAGCCATTAGATTTAGCCAGAGTTAGGTACAGTTGCTAAGTTAATTCTTTCCATGAAGCAAGTTGACACTAACCACAGTAAAATGTTCTTCTTTATTGACTGGATAGAGATTCACTAACCTAGACAATGAAAGCACATTTGGGGGATGATCTTTGCCAAGTCTACTTTGATGTTTTTGTTATAAAAGAGCAAAGCCAGATGGAAGTGATAAAATGGCTAAGCTGGGTGCAAAAATATGAGACAGAGGTATGTTTTCCCCCACTGAAATATTCTGCACCCTCCCCAGGTTACAGGAGAAGAGTGCTTCTACTCAAAGTGTACAGATCACAGAGCCCCTAGCCAGACCCCAAAAGTCCTTCAGCAAAATCTGCCTTTGAGTTAAAAGTAGAAATAGATTCTGAGCATCTGCTTTGGAGGCCTCAGATAACACCCTTGCTTATCAAGCCTTGATCAGAGAGGATGCCAGAAACACATGGAAAGGTCTCACCCCTCTGACCTTCCCACCATAATATTTGGAAACGAGAGGACTCAGGGCACTTTAGGAGGGGCCTGGAAGAGCAGTTATGGTGCCTAAGCTTAGTTCCACATACATTTATCAAACCCATCCCTAATGCCAGACGTGGCAGGAGCCAGGGTGGAATTAGGAACATCACAGAGACCAGAAGGCACTTAGCCTCTGCAGTCAGAATTGCTCCAGTGTACCAGCACCTTGGTAAATTCATATCAGACATTTGATTTCACAGTATGTTCTCTCTATATGTTGCAAAACTGGTCCAGCAAAAATACAGGCATTATTAATTTTTGTTGTTTTCTATGACTGTGAACTTTCACAGTGTTCTAGACATTCCACAGAACATAATCACAGTACTTTCAAATTCAGTATTGCATCAGATCTGAAACCTCAGTTGCCCAGTTTAATAATAGTCTATAGTATGTGATAAATAATGCTGCAGAGGATGATACATAGTAGAAATTTGTAATATCTGAATTGAGGGACTGATTTGAGGAGTAAATGAAACGATTCGTGAAAAGCACCTGATTTAGTGCCCAGCCCATTGTGGGTCCCTTGATTCACATCGGGCATCACCAAGATTTGTATCAAATCAGCAAATGGTTGCTCCAAACAAGCCTGCAAGATCACGAATATAGTTAGGCAATAATTGATAAACTTATTCAATCATTGGGATTTTGAAATTTCATCCAATCTCTCCTTAGAGCCAACCGAAATCTCTCAGCCTTACTTGTAAATCTAGTTTTCTTGCCCTCTCTAAACATGTCTAGGATGAATCAACTTTTGATTGTATTCTTCATGAGTGCCTAAAATCAGAATTACACCTAGCATTATTGGTTTATTTATTTATTTTTTGAATAAGCTACATGTGCTCGTCAGGGAAAGATGTTTTTCCTCTAACTTCACAGGCAAACTTCAAACAGAAAGTGTCTTTATGGAAAGACTGGCCAGATGCAGGTATATATCTCTGGGAGTTGTCCTGGTTTCTTTTCAAATTAGGCAATGAATATACTTCTTGACATGCACACACAAGATTTGTGGCAAAAACACCTTTCTTTCATGTAACTGATTTTCCTTTAATCCCAACCTTAATGTAGATCATTCTTGATGCATAATCTCCAATGGGCTTTGAACTAGCGAATGCTAACTTTGAATAATGAAGAAAGAAATGACAGTTTACTTTATAGCTGGGTTTAGGAGACATGGGGTTGAGGGGCACTGGCGGTATAACTATTCACCTTTCACCTGGCACAAGCAGGTAAAGTGCTGAAAGGAAGTGATTAGGAAGATGTGACAATAAGTTAAAACCCTGAGGCTGAGTGTTCCTGATGCATTTGCATTCCTTGGTTTGTAAGGCCCTGTTTAAAATAAAAAAAAGTCACCCAGACAGGAAAACTGCTGTAGTTAGATCACAGCACACTGAGTTGCAAACCTTTTAATGAAAGACATAATTCTTGGGTTGTCTATGTCATACTATAGTCTCATGCAAAACACTTTAATGCCTGGTATAAATAACTTTAGACTTTCTTAGCATGTATTGCATTTATTTTTTAATATTTTATATTAACTTTTCTTGTCTCCTTATTCTTTTTAAAATTTATTTATTTATTTATTTTATATTTTGGCTGTGTTGGGTCTTCGTTTCTGTGCGAGGGCTTTCTCTAGTTGCAGCGAGTGGGGGCCACTGTTCATCGCGGTGCACCGGCCTCTCACTATCGCGGCCTCTCTTGTTGCTGAGCACAGTCTCCAGATGCGCAGGCTCAGTAGTTGTGGCTCACGGGCCTAGCTGCTCCGCGGCATGTGGGATCTTCCCAGACCAAGGCTCGAACCCCTGTCCCCTGCATTGGCAGGCAGATTCTCAACCACTGCACCACCAGGGGAGCCGTGTATTACATTTTAAAATCATGGGTGTTCAGTTCAATTTTCCATTTGGAGTCTAGGAGAGCAATATCCAAATGAAGCCAGAGGAGTTCCCCTCCTGCAGCCTCCCCCTCTCTGGTCCTGCTCTCCTCCGTGGCCCCCTTCTTTTCCTCCTCACCTCTCCTCTACCCACCCCATACCCACACCTCTAGGACAACTACAGTTCCTGGTACATCCTCAGTTAGAGGCTATAATCTGGTGCTTGGTCAGAAAAGTGAACAAATGCACCCTTTCCCTGGACGGAGTATTACACCATCAGAAATGCTGCAGCTCACCCTGCACCAGGTTTATCTGCAGACAGATGAAGCTTGTCCCTCAGAGCTCTACCCTCTTCACGCCAGGGTACGTTAGAACGGTCACAAAGAATCTCCGCATACCCATCTACCTTCAGAGAAAGACACAGCTGCAGGAATTTTAAAATATTCATGCAAAATGCCAGGATGTAGAGTAGGTGCACAGAATGTGCTGCCTGCCTGACTCTGCACTGCTGCTGTGGTCGTCTCTCTAAAACACCAATTAGACCAAACCTTTTCTCGGCGTGTACCCCCCATCTTCCACTTCTCCTTCTAAGGCAGAATTAATCATTCATATATACCCCTACAGCACTTTCCATATACCTTCATTATAGCAAGTGACACAGCGAACTGTAGTTGGTGGACAACATCTTCCTTGACAATCTCTAAGCACTTCTGGGGCCCAGATTCATTCGCCTAAGAATCCCAGGGCATAGCACAGTGCTGGTATGTAATAGTAGGTGCTCAAAGTTTTCTGGATAAATAAATGATATGTCTTATGGAGAAAGATGTCAGATTTATACACTACCATTTAAATCATGTATATTTTCATTTCACAGTCTCCAAATTGTGTAATGAAAGTAGGAAATACCCTGTGTCTGGAAAATATGTAATGATACTAAAACATTGTCATGTTTATCCATTTTTAATTCAGGAGATTGGCAACAAGGCTGTATTTGAGATTTTTGGAAGGAGGGAGTGAACATTTAATATATCCTCTGCAGTATTCCCCTTTTTTCCCTAATGGAAAAAAGTGCAGCTTTTACTTATTTATCTATAACATTTTCAGGGCTCTATTTTTTCAGCTGCTTTTTCCTATTCAGGTTCAGCGTCTAAACAGGGGGCTGGTCCAAGGTTAGCTAAAGCACTGGATGAGATGAGTGTTGGCATCTGTCCCTGTGACTATTGATTCTGGGGCTATGCCAGATCCCTGGGGATTGGAAAGATTCCCTATCTGAGGCTACTTGGCTCCTGAAACCCTTCCTCCAGCCCTTGCCAACTAAAACACAGTAGGAGCAAATGTTGTATGGCAACTGGGTATAAACACAACAGTTGGAATGCTTCAGAAAGAAGTCTGGATTTCCTGGTTAAGTGTATTCAATGTTAAAACAACAATAACAGTGTTAAAAACACATTTGGGGATTGTTAGAATGCCTTACCCACTGATTCTCATTATTACTCCTAGAGACCCATTGGATGCACTGATGTCTCTGAGAAATATTTCCTCAGGGATTATCTTAGAAGCTATGTCTAAGCTTACCTTACACAGACAAGGTAAGGTGAAGATTAAAGCAGCCCTCCAAGTAAGGTAAATGCAATGTTTGTTAAACCAACACCTTACCTCATATTACTTGGAATAGTGAAAGGAGAGTAGAGACATGGGTTCTACTTTTGGCTGTGACTCTTCAAGCTCTGAAGTCTCAGGTAAATCATGCATCTGGCTCTCAGCTTCCTTATCTGTAAAGTGGGTAGGTTGCTCAGAGAGATCTCTGAAGTTATTGAAGCTTGGTGAGCATTGCTGCTCTCAGAAATTGAGCAAATGTCCTTAGCCCAGCATGGTTTATGTTTGAGTAGAGAGTGCAGGCTCTTAGTTTTAAATTGAGGTGTTGGCACAAGGACAGAGAATCTCATGACTTTTGTACCCACGGACTACCTAGTGGGGAAGAACCCCTGGTATGGGTTGAATTACATCCCCTCAAAAAAGATGTTGAAGTTCTAACCCTCCATCTGAGAAATGTCACCTTATTTGGAAATGGGGCCTTTGCAGATGTAAGCGACTTAAGATGAGGTCATTAGGGTGTGCCCTAACACAGTAAGACCGGTGTCCTCATACCATGGAGAAATTTGGACACAGACAGATACAGAGTGAAGATGTGGGAAAAGACACAGGGAGAGCACTATGTGAAGATGCGGGCAGAGACTATGCTGCCCGAGCCAAGGAATGTCTGGGACTCTCAGAAGCTGGAAGATCCCTTCCCTACAGGTTTCAGAGGGCACGTGGCCCTGCCAAAACTTTGATCTCAGACTTCCAGCCTCCAGAACTGGGAGCCGTTGCAGTACTTTGCTACAGCAGCCCTAGGAAACGAACAGACTCGCCTCAAATCTCCTGAGCCCGGGCTCCACCTGACTTCTTTGCAGGAGGGAGTGGATATTTTGCCGTGAGAGTGTTATTTGACGTTTACCAGATGAAAGAATGGACAAAAAATGAGAAGAGAAGGGGAGAAAAAGGGAAAGAAGAAAAATTAAATGGTAACTTGTTTTGAAAATGGAGATGGCTGGGATCAGGGCTGATATTTAAATGGTACACACAGGTACAGCCTAACAGCTAAAGTATTTCTGTGTAAATAGGCATTGCCCAAACCCCCTGAGTGGGCCATTGCCAGGATGCCACCTGGTTGCTCTGTCCCTCCCTGGGGGCCCCTCCAGGATTTCCCCTCAGAGTCCAACAAATGAAGGATTGACCCCTGGCCTGCAGGGGTTTCTGAATTCTGCCCCAGAGCTACGTCGGCCACAGACCCTTCTGACTGGTCAGTACCAGTCGTTAATAATATTTCTGACTGAGAGCCTTGTACATTTGAGTTGCGGCACTGGGCTTCTGCAAATGATGGGAGAACGTGCAATGAAAGGAGGTGAGACCAGAGGCTGCTGGAAGGAGGTGAAGGGAAACAGATATATAAGAGATCAGAGCAAAGGAGGAAAAACAGAGCCAGGTGAAGAGGGTTTAGGGCATTTGTCAATTTGTGGCCCACAGATTTACATGTGACCTACCAGGAATATATTACGTCAGAGTTTTATATAGTAAAAGACGCTGAGGAAGTTCATTAGTAAACTTCTAAAGAGAAGTTAAAGCTTTAAATTTCACTTTCAGAGATGCAGAAGGCTGGACCTTCAAAGCTGCATTATGATTTGGAGTCTCAGACTCGAAACTGGACTCTGGGTTTCCAAGGCTCTGAAGAATTCACCCACTTTTTGTACAGTGACCACTGGGCCATGCTTTGCCAAGGATTAACACTCCAGGCTACACCCGTCTCTTAAGTTACAACATCTCTATTGAGTCAGGCAATTAGAAAGGAAATGTTTATTGAATTTGACAAATAACTCACTTTGGAAGTATAATCACGGTAAGAATAGATTGAGAGTTAAGTATGGAGAAAAAATGAGAAATGAGAAGTGATTTCCACTGCATTCCACTCATCTCATCTTATAAAATAGAATAGGTGAAAGGGAAAATTGGAATTTTAATAAAAATGAAAGGTTGTAAGGCCTGTGATGACTCAAAGAGTAACAGCAAGAAGTTGTGTAATAATATTATTATCTATATAAATGCATTGAATGCAAGGTTGCAAAGACATCAGCTTCTCCCAAGCTGGCTATTGGGTTCTGAGATGCACAAGTTCTACCCAATTCCTGTTTCATGTGGTGTAACAAGTTACAGTGTTGGGTTTTATTTGTCTCTGTATTTGGTATAAACTTAAAAACATTCAAAGAGCCTTCTTAAATAAAGTGAGGTCTACATTTTTTTTCAGGAAAAACAAACAGAGCCAGGAATAGGGGGCCACTACAATTGTTTACTGTACAGTTGAGATATTACTTCACCTAAACATGTCTCTGGACTGCAGGTCCTTTTCCTAGCAACCCACTATTGATGCAGGAGGAGGAGAGAGGGAAGGAAGAAGGCACGGAGGAGAAAGGCAGGGAAGGGCCAGCTGCTCACAGAGACACAGCTGAGGTGAGACTGGCCAGGACCTGGCCTCAAACTTGCCCACTGGGCCAGCATGGATGCTGGGCAAGTCCCCACCTGTTGATGCTAATGGTGGAAGTTCAGGTGGGCTGGCAACACTCAGAAACAGGAAACTCTACGTCAGTCAGTCAAGCTGGCAGCAGGGTGGCAAGAGGCAGCCCTCACAACAGCAATAACCCTTTTACCTCTCTATATGCCTCCCCTCACAGAATCCTCACAAGGCCTCTAAAAAGTAGACATTATCATTAATTCTCATTTTACAGGTGGGGAATCTGAAATGCAGCAAAGTTAAATAACTTACCCAAAAGCCTATGGCCAGTAAGGAATGGAGCCAAGATTCAAACCCAGGTATATTCGTCTCCAACACTTGGACCCTTAGCCACTGGTCCATCAGCCTCCTGTAGAGAGGCTGTCTGACCATGTGTAATTCAGGAGCTGCTCAGATCTAAGAGTGTATCACACATATCATCACCAATCCGAATGTCCAACCAAGTAAAATCTTTTGACTAAGTCAAGATGACGCATGTTTAGATGAAAATCCTGTAATGATGAACATTAATGGGTTGTCTTCCCACATTGTCAGAGACTTCTGTCCAAGTGACATCATTTAATACGTATTGGACATCCATCAAGAGTTGAGCAGAGGTTGCACTATCGTCACACACTGGAATTTCTCAGTTTTCTATGCTGGAAACAAAATAGGAAATATTCTCCATGGTCAAGCAGTGACCTTGAGAGATTAGATGTTATTCCTATTCTAACCCCATCCGTACACTGATTGGATATAAAGGAGAATTTCCCAGATACAATTCAGATTTATGGGTAACATAAATCCAATTATTCTTAAATAAGATTTGCCTTTATCATCTGGCTGGCCCTGGAGCATTCTTAATTCTTTATCTATGTTTGCCCCGTCAGCCCCATTTGGTAAACACCATCCAAGCATGCTCTCAAATACACCGCCCTTTAGAAATCAATGTAAATGTAATTCTACCAACCTCAACAAAGCTAATAACATCTGAAAGGTCATCATGGTACTAGACATGCTATGAATAATTCCTGTGAATGCAGCTCAAACATGAGAATGCAGATTCAAACATGACAATGAAGATCCTGGGGAAAACCAGCTATTTAATTTTCTTATATACTCTAGTATGTTCTCAAGCACCTTTAAATTTGGGAATGGTTCTCAGGCTCATTGTGTTATTACTGCATGCATTCTTGGAGCCTACAGAAGGAAAAGAAACTATAACAGCAGAGGAACTGGATTTCACTGCTAAGTCCAGTATGGTCTCACTCCTTTGTCATCGAAAAACCCTAAATCATCAATGTGCATGTGTTACCTATTTCCTTTAAATTCACCTCAGCAAAGTCCATAAGGCAAGGCAAGCTTGGTGAATAAAAGGCCAGGTGGCTGGAACTGAGCAGATGAGGACAAGATAAAGTCACATTTAAGAATGTGCTTCTAAAACTGGAGTAAAGAGTTTGCATTTTGTTCTAAGAGCAATGAGATACTATCAGAGGGTTTTAAGCAAGGATGTAATATGACCTGACTTATGTTTCCAAAGGATAACTGTGGTTTTTTTGTGGCTTGAGCAGACGAGAAGTAGGGAAATGATCAGGACTAAACAGTAGCAGAGATGGACACAAGTCCAGATTTGGAATGTGCTTTAGAGATGGAGTCCACAGGGCTTATTAATTCGCTGGACGTTCGGAATAAAAGACAGAGAAAATGATGTTAATATATTTCGCTTGAGCAACTGAATGGATTGTGGTGCATTTTAATGAGATGGAAAAGATTTGTGGACAAATTTGGGGATGTGTAAATCACAAGTTTTCTTTCATTAAGAGGCCCACAGGATAATCATATGAAGATTTTACTAGGCGGTTTGCCATACACGTCCTTGAATCTTTGTTAAAAACTAGTCTCATTCCTCATGCAATACAACCAGCTCTAGTCAAGACACATTTTCTATTTGGTAAATTTCCTCAGCCACTTCCCTGTGGACTTTTTTAGCTTTGCTTCCTGCTATTTCCCACTCAAGCATTCACCAGATATTTTCTAGTGTTTGTTACGTGAATGAGGACAATGCTGGCTTCTAATATACTGCAGACATAGTGGCTCTCTATGAATGTTTCTAGAATAGTTGAATGAATGAATGAATGAATACAGTGCTCAGGTTCTCTTGAGGCTTAAGTCTTCAAGGAGTGAATAGTCTAGGACAGGAAATAATAAATATATACTTTAATAACTAAAATACAAGGTAAAAAGTAGTGAGTTGAACAGGAAAGGTACTAATAAAGGATTGCGGGAGTTCAGAAGAAGATACGGAATTCAGGAAATGTGGTATATTCACATGATGGAATACCATTCAGTAATGACAATGAAGAAACTATATGCAACAACATGAATAAATTTCACCAACATAATATCGAGCAGAATACACCACACAGGAGAATACACATATTCTCTGATTCCATTTGTCTAAATTTCAAGAAAGGCAGAACTAACCTCTGGTGTTAGAAGTCAGGGTAGAGGTTACCTGTGTTGGGGTTGTGACTGGTAGGGAGCAGGAGGGGAATTCTGAGATTCTGGTTACCTTGTTTCTTGGGTTTTATTTATGTGAATGTGTTCACTTCATAAAAATTTACCCATCTGTACACTTAGGATCTGGGCACCATTTTAATGTATCATATGTCAAGAACTGTGAAGGGTCTGAGATCTGTCCTCGTTGCAAGCCTGCCACGGTTTCGTGGATGCTGGCGGGAGACCTGATATCACTGGGTCAGAGACAAAGGAATTGACTACTCACAGCCCGGCCAGCAGCATGAGCTTTGTGTTTGCTCTGGTTTCCCTTGCTCCCCCGGCTCAAAGTTGCCCAGGGGAGGCTCAGATGGATGCTGCACACACAATGGGTTTGTGTCAGCTGAGGAAGCCCAAGCTTAGGGAACCCAAATCTTTCATACAGTGTGGAATACAAGCCAACCTGCCCCACGTTTGGCATGGAGGGAGACAATATCTTCATTATAGTAGATAGTACACAAGCCTGTCCTCCACTTGGGAGGGAGACACTATCTTCCAAGGCTGTTCTCTTCATAATCATCCTTGCAAAGATAGTCGAGAACAAAAGTTATTGGTGCCTCTCTACCCATAGGATAGGCAGAAACGTGAGAAGCCCCCCATCGACCAGAGCATTATCTCGCAACATGGCATACTTCAACAAAAAGCCTACATTTAAAACTATGTGGTGTTTTAGCTAGGTCTTCTTTGAGCAGGATCAGATTGAGGGGAAATAAGTTTTGTGTAAGGAACAGGGAGCGGCTGAGTGTGAGTAGAGCATAGGTTTTTCCCTACCTCAGAAGTCTTCCAACACAGGACGGTGAGTAAAATGAAATTCAAATGGCCAATTTTACTGTCTTTTTTACTGCTCAGATAAAGATTTGTAGAAGGGGAGGAAACCACATTGAAGAGTGAAACAAGATTTTGAGGAATCATTTGCAGATCTGATGTATCCCTTCCCTCCTCCCACAACTGTGCAAGAGTTTGGATTATGTAGAGCTGAGATTTACAAAATATTTCTATCATAACATTTGCATAGTTCAGTAGATTTTATTTTGAAAATAAACTAAGAAATATAGAAAATAATAAACTCAAATGCCCTTAAAAGTTTTTTACATCCATAATTGAAAAATTTAAACCAAAATTATATTGGTCCTAATTAACTTCACTTTGAAAGACAAATCTCCAAATTTCTCTTGTCTTATTTACAATAAATCTAGATGAGCCAATAGTGTTTAAGCACGAATGTGATATACCTAATGCTTAATATTTTCTTAACATTTTCTGTCTGAAACATTTATTTTTATGTTACCTAGGTAAGAGTGTGGATGTGAATATTAAAATCCCATAACCATATTTTGGTGCTGATGCTGCATTTTCTCATTTTATGGTCTATCTTGAGCTGTTTGATTGAACGGCAGTCTTCTGTTTAATCAAGAGCCATGTGTTATTCTACATAAGTGTACTGTATTATAAAAGCAAATGTAAAATTAATTTCAGGATATGTATGTTTAATTACATAGCCTCATGTTACATATCTGAATCAAATCGTGCATTGCCTCTTAATAGCTTGAAAAAGTTTGGAATTAATTTAAGCAATGAATCTTGAGATCTTTTTAAGGAAGTTCTTCTCAGATCGTAACTCAGTTCTTGAAGTTGGGTCCTATGTGGTTTTTCCAATTTAGCCACTTGGGTGGGGAAGTAAAGTATGTAACATTTATTGAACGTTTGTTTTGCACCAGGCTGTGGAAGTAGATGGTTTTCAGATATCACCTCATTTTAAAGCCAAACAAAATTCCATGAGTGTAATTATTCCCATTTTATACATGAACAAACAAATCAATAGTAAATTACTGGAGGTCACACCATGAGTAAGTCGTGGAACCAGGATTTGAATCCAGAGCTGTCTGTCTCCACAGTAAAATTACTTTTTAAAAATAGGACTTCCATATGGGTAGGAAAAAAAAAAAAGACTAGAATGATCAGTATATACTACTATGTAAGCAGTGGTGGGATTAGAGGTAATTTTAATTCTTCATTTTTGTCATTCTGTATTTTCTGAATTTCTGATGATGTACAAGTATGTGTATTTATTTAAATTTGGTATAAGACCTGAATTGACCTTGAGAAGTCATTCAGGTTGAAATTATTAATGGCAAGGGCTCCCAAGGGCTCTATCCTTATAATGTCTCTTTACAAGGGAAATTTGAGTCTGGTAGTCTTCTGAAAGCCCTAGCTCTAAGGTTGTTGCTGGGGACCTGATAATCATGGGCTGTGAGTATGCCTCCCACAGAGATGTTAAAGGTCAAGTCTGGCCTGAAAGATAACCAATTCAGGGTTCCACTCCAAGCTGGAGCAATTTGAGTGGGTGGACCATAGATGGCTTGATTATTACTAGGTCATGTAAGCAAAATCATGGAGTCATTTCACTTACCTCTCTAATAAAATATGGTCTTACTGCTTACTTAATAATTAGCCCTTTAGAGTGTAAATTGGTACAGCCACTATGGAAAATAGTACGGAGGTTCCTCAAAAAACTAAAAACAGAGTTGCCATATGATCCTGTAATTCCATTCCTGGGCATATATCCAGAGAAAACTATAATTTGAAATGAAGGAAGATGTGGCACATATATACAATGGAATATTACTCAGCCATAAAAAGAAATGAAACTGAGTTATTTGTAATCAGGTGGATAGACCTGGAATCTGTCATACAGAGTGAAGTAAGTCAGAAGGATAAAAACAAATACCGTATGCTAACACATATATATGGAATCTTAAAAAAAAAAAAGAAAATGTCATGAAGAGATTAGTGGTAGGATGGGAATGGAGCACAGACCTACTAGAGCATGGACTTGGGGATATGGGGAGGGGGAAGGGTAGGCTGTGACGATGTGAGAGAGTGGCAGGGACATATACGCACTACCAAATGTAAATTAGATGGCTGGTGGGAAGCTGCAGCGTGGCGCAGGGAGTTCACCTCTGTGCTTTGTGACCACCTAGAGGGGTGGGATAGGGAGGGTGGGAGGGAGGGTGACAGAAGAGGGAAGAGTTATGGGAACATATGTATATGTATGGCTGATTCACTTTGTTGTAGAGGAGAAACTAACACACTATTGTAAAACAGTTATACTCAAATAAAGATGTTAAAAAAATAAAATAAAATAAAATACTAAACAAAAAAAAAAAAAAAAAAAAAGAAATGATACATGCACCTCAATATTCATTGCAGCACTATTCACAATAGCCAAGACATGGGAACAACCTAAAAGTCCATCAACAGATGAATAGATAAAAAAGATGTGGTTGGTATATACAATGGAATACTACTCAGCCATAAAAAAGATTGAAATAATTCCATTTTCAGCAACATGGATGGACCTAGAGATTATCATACTAAGTGAAGTAAATCAGAAAGAGAAAGACAAATACCATATGATATCACTTATATGTGGAATCTAAAATGTGACACAAATGAACCTATCTACAAAACAGAAACAGACTCACAGACATAGAGAATAGACTTATGGTTGCCTTGGGGGATGGGGAGTCGGGGAGGGAAGGATTGGGAGTTTGGGATTAGCAGTTTTAAACTATTATATAGAGAATGGATAAACAACAAGGTCCTACTGTATAGCACAGCGAACTATATTCAATATCCTAGGACAAACCATAATAGAAAAGAATATGAAAAAGAATGTATACATATGTATAACTGAATCACTTTGCTGTACAGTAGAAATTAATACATTGTCAATCAACTATACTTCAATAAAATAAATTTATTGTCAATCAGCTATACTTCAGTAAAATAAATTTCCTCCTTTTGGATCATGGTGTCATTCCCTGCAGCTGCCAGGAGTGCTGTCTGCTGGCAGCTCATGGCTGAGACTCTCCTCAGGAATTGCCCTGACCAAAGGAAGCTGCCTTACCCAAGGTTACCTGTCTTCCTTGGAGACAACCCACATCTAGTGCCTGGACTATGAGTGGGTACAAAGCCCAGCATCCTTGCCTCAATTTGGGGGTGTCTCTGAATCAGGCCATCCTACCTCCAGACCTCCCTAAAGGCTCATCTGAGACTCCTGTTGCAACCTCATCACAGCTTCTGTCCAGTCCTCCTTCCCTTACTCTCTTACAGGTGTGGCTCTTGAGCTCTCACCGATGAGCCCTCTCCATGTAAGTTGCTGTCTCTGAGTCTCTTTCTCAGAGAACTGTACCTAAGACTCACCTACATTTCCTATGGCCTCCACTCCACCATTCTCCCCAAGGTGAGCTATGGAAAGAGGAGCATCCAAAGGTGACTAACACAGTTATGCTACCAGGTAGATCCCTGGGTGGATCTCTTTTCTTCTTGGAGGGACTGAGCAAAGAGTTAGTCATACAGATTCACTCAGCAAGTTTGCTCAGAAAGGGTCTCTAAATCCTGCTCTTTAAGCTCTGGAGTCAAAAGCTATACTGCCTGTCAGCTTCTTACTGCCAACAGTCTCTATGGGGTGTGAATAAAGTGAGCACTGGTGTCAACCCAAGCTCAAAGACAGACTGACTGGGGGCTTCCCTGGTGACGCAGTGGTTGGGAGTCCGCCTGCCAGTGAGGGGGACACGGGTTCAAGCCCTGGTCCGGGAGGATCCCGCGTGCGGCAAAGCAGCTAGGCCCGTGCGCTGTCGCTGCTGGGCCTGCACTCTAGAGCCCGCGAGCCACAGCTGCTGAGCCCACGCGCCTGGAGCCTGTGCTCCGCGGCGGGAAAGGCCACTGCGGTGAGAGACCCGCGCGTTGCAGCGAGGAGTGGCCCCCGCTTGCCGCAGCTAGAGGGAGCCTGCGCGAGGTGGCGAGGACCCAACGCAGCCAAGGATAAATAAATTAGGTAGGCAAATGAATGGATAAAGAAAAAAGAAAGAAAGAAAGAAAAAAAAAGACTGACTGACTTCCTGGACTTTGGAAGCCGTGGTGTGCACTGACCAGTCAGAGTTGAGAGTGTTCTGCAGTAGCAGTGGTAAAACTCAAGTCTCTAGGATGCAGCAAAGATGCCACTTTGTTGGTGACCCTCTGTGATCCAACACCTGACTCTTGGGCTGGGCATCCCTGTTAATCACATATGAGGAATAACGGAGTTGAAATAGACACTGCCTGCTCTGGGTTTGGTGACTGTGTGACTTTGCATCCTCTCTTGGATTTGCAAACACTACCATGAAGCCCACAAAAGCCAACAAAGTTAGATAAGACAGCTTCAGAGGACAGCACAAAGACAGCACAAAAAAATGTGCTATTTCTTTGTAGCAACTCTCCTTATGAAAAATATACTTGAACAGCTTGCAGCATCGTCTGACTTGGTCAATAAAGACTTCGGGATTTAGTCTCCCACATAGGGAAACATTCACTTCAACATCAGAGTGAGTTATTCTCCCCAGTACTACAATGATTGTTACACAGTTTGTAGACCCTCAAGAACTCTCTCTAGATGGGATCTGCCAACTACCATCCACACAAATGCAAACGATTGCTTGACTTCAGTGGAAAAAGACTCCAGGAGAAAAATCTTTACTTTATCATCATGAATGTTGGGGGTCCCTATCCTGCTAAACTTGTTTCTCTACTCCTCAGAATTTCCTCACTTTAGCATTCAAAAAGAATTTACAGTATGAAATAATTTCATTTGACCGGTACATTAATTTAATTTCATGGAGATAAAACTTGCAGCAACCTCCTCTGGTTCAACAGGATGCAGTGCTGCTCAAGACCAGATCATTAAAATATTTTTTTAATGATCTAAATAGTCAACCAGTAACCCTTGCTTTAACATTATGTTTGTCAGAACTGAAAGAAAACTATAAAACTTAGCAGGTTGCTGTCTTGCTTTGACTACTATTTTAAGGCTGATGTGCAGGAGGCAGGTAAATCATTAGTAATTAATAAGTGGGCAACAAAGAGAAGATATTCAAGTTCAACATCTTTCCAAAGACCAAGAATTTGATGGTGAGTGGCTGAATGTGGATTATATATCCACCATAGAAAGGAACAGTCTCTTCAATATGGAATGTATTTTCCAAAACTGAATAGATCTGTGCCTCAAGTAGTTCCATCAGACAAATTGTGCCCTAAATCTTCTTTGAACTGCTGGGCTTTAATCAAATTTAGATATAAAAGGTTTCATTTTACATAAACTATATTTAAAGCTTCTATTGAGTCTTCAAAGTGATTTGCTACAGTGCATGTGTTTTTGGTGTGAGTCCAACTTCTTAACCTGTCTAGACTTTCAGTGATAAAAGTTCATATGAACTTAAATAATATGTCAGCATTGAACGCTTTCAGGCTACTTATTGATATTCTCCTTCTTGTCTCCAGTATATTCAGATAAGATGAACTGAATCTTTATAAAAACTGACATTAATTGGTATGATTCCCTACATCAATACCTCCATCGATTTTAAATATCCTTCAGTATTCTGTGTATGTTGCAATCTGAGATAATGAAATGTTTATGTCAAGATAGCATGGGCTCTGATGTGGTAAAAATATAACCCTGGAGTCCCAGTTACTTAACACAATAACGGTTTATTTCTTATTCCTGCTAAGTCCTAATGTTAGTCAGCTAACTCTTCAGGGGAGCTGCCCTCCATGCTGTGACACAGAGATCCAGGCTGTTTGTATCATATGGATCCTCCATCTCAGTACATGCCCTTCTTTGTATAATGGCAGGAGAAAAGAGAGTCAGAGCATTGCACACTGATTCCTGAATGCTTCAGCCCAGGAGTGCCTCTTGTTCATGGCCCATTGCCCAGATGCAATCACACAGGATGGGGACACACGGATATTCAGTAAACAGCACCTGCCTGATTCAGGGAGTTTTCAGCATTCTGAGGGAGTGTTGCAAACTTATTGCATCTGATTCTGTGAAAATAAAGGCTCTTTCAAAGTTACCGTTTTTTTTAAAAGCTCCTGTTTAATGGGACATATTTAAATGTATACATAATATCCATGCTTATGATTAGACATGCAAAAGCAGAATATAATTCATAAAATAATTCCTTCTCCCTCATTTTTTATAAGTTATTCTTGTTGTATGGATATTAATATTACTTTTTGGTAAAGGTATTGTTTTGCTGTTTGGGTGATAAAGGTCAAAGACACACCGCATGTCGGCAGGAAGTAGGGTTTCACTTGAGTAAGAGGATTTTCATGGTGCCAAGCATAAGATTCTAGGAATATTCTGAGGAAGAAGCAAACCTCTCCCTTCCAAAGGGAATCAAGGGTTGAGAGGCATTTTGCTCAGGGAGGCAGCAGAATTCTCTTCTCGAAGTGGGTGAGACTATCAAGAGATAATCTCTTGTGTGGGGAAGAAGGACAATAACCAGACTAAGGCCTGGTGAGCAATGCTCCTAGACAAGGGCCGGGTTTACCTTTGAGACAACTTTTAGAAAGGAAGCAGAAAATCTTGTAAATTTAGATGGAGATTGGAAAAAAGGAAATGGGAAGACCCCCCAGTGGAAGGCTATACTCTGGAAGACAAAGGCAGTGTGCAAGTGGTTGAGCCTGGCTGTAATGATACTTCAGGGGGTAGGAGGAGTGGGAGATGAGGCTGGGGAAATGGACAGTGGCCAGATCTTAGATTTGCTTCCAGAGTCAATGTAGAGTCATCGTGGGATTCATTTCAGGACAATACATTATTAGATTTTCATCTTAGAGACCTCACTGGGGAAGCGACTGCAGTCCAGAGATGATGATTTGGGAATTATGGCAGTGGTAAGGATAGTGATCAAATATTTGGTGATAGGCTCTACAGTACTTGGTGAGCTATTGATAGTGGGGTAGAGAGTTGTAAGTGAATGGTGATGACTTCCAGGTTTCAGGCTTGGGAGATGGTGATAATGGGGCCATATTCATTGGGAGAGAGCAAGAGAAGGCTGAGTGTGGAGGAGGCAATGGGGCTGTTCTGTGCATGGTGAATTTGAGCTATTTGTGGCATAGAACAGGCACTCAATAACTACTAAATATGTGAGTTCCTTACTCCTTCAGAAAGAAAAGCAATGACTATTTCCCAATATCTGGGCCCCACACAGAAACAGTGTATCTATTAGAATTAAGATAATAAAGGATCAATTTTTTTAAACATCTTTATTGGAGTATAATTGCTTTACAATGGTGTGTTAGTTTCTGCTTTATAACAAAGTGAAGCAGTTATACATATACATATGGCCCCATATCTCTTCCCTCTTGCATCTCCCTCCCACCCTCCCTATCCCACCCCTCTATGTGGTCACAAAGCACCGAGCTGATCTCCCTGTGCTATGTGGCTGCTTCCCACTAGCTATCTATTTTACGTTTGGTAGTGTTTATATGTATATGCCACTCTCTCACTTTGTCCCAGCTTACCCTTCCCCCTCCCTGCATCATCAAGTCCATTCTCTAATAGGTCTGTGTCTTTATTCCCATCTTGCCCCTAGGTTCTTCATGACCATCTTTTTTTTTTTTTTTTTTTTGAGTCCATATATATCTGTTAGCATACAGTATTTGTTTTTCTCTTTCTGACTTATTTCACTCTGTATGACAGACTCCAGGTCCATCCACCTCATTACAAATAACTCAATTTCGTTTCTTTTTATGGCTGAGTAATAGTCCACTGTATATATGTGCCACATCTTCTTTATCCATTCATCTGTTGATGGACACTTAGGTTGCTTCCATGACCTGGCTATTGTAAATAGAGCTGCAATGAACATTTTGGCACATGACTCTTTGAATTATGGTTTTCTCAGGGTATATGCCCAGTAGTGGGATTGCTGGGTCATATGGTAGTTCTATTTTTCGTTTTTTAAGGAAACTCCAAACTGTTCTCCAGAGTGGCTGTATCAATTTACATTCCCACCAACAGTGCAAGAGGGTTCCCTTTTCTCCACACCCTCTCCAGCATTTATTGTTTGTAGATTTTTTGATGATGGCCGTTCTGACTGGTATGAGGTGATACCTCATTGTGGTTTTGATTTGCATTTCTCTAATGACTAGTGATGTTGAGCATCCTTTCATGTGTTTGCTCACAATCTGTATATCTTCTTTGGAGAAATGTCTATTTAGGTCTTCTGCCCATTTTTGGATTGGATTGTTTTTTTGATATTGAGCTGCATGAGCTGCTTGTAAATTTTGGAGATTAATCCTTTGTCAGTTGCTTCATTTGCAAATACTATCTTCCATTCTGAGGGTTGTCTTTTTGCCTTGTTTATGTTTACCTTTGCTGTGCAAAAGCTTTGGAGTTTCATTAGGTCGCATTTGTTTATTTCTGTTTTTATTTCTATTTCTCTAGGAGGTGGGTCAAAAAGGATCTTGCTGTGATTTATGTCATAGAGTGTTCTGCCTATGTCTTCCTCTAAGAGTTTTATAGTGTATGGCCTTACATTTAGGTCTTTAATCCATTTTGAGTTTATTTGTGTGTATGGTGTTAGGGAGTGTTCTAATTTCATTCTTTTACATGTAGCTGTCCAGTTTTCCCAGCACCATGTATTGAAGAGGCTGTCTTTTCTCCACTGGATATTCTTGCCTCCTTTATCAAGGATAAAGTGACCATATGTGTGTGGGTTTATCTCTGGGCTTTCTATCCTGTTCCATTGATCTATATTTCTGGTTTTGTGCCAGTACCATACTGTCTTGATTACTGTAGCCTTGTAGTATAGGCTGAAGTCAGGGAGCCTGATTCCTCCAGCTCCATTTTTCTTTCTCAAGACTGCTTTGGCTATTTGGGGTCTTTTTTGTTTCCATACAAATTGTGAAATTTTTTGGTCTAGTTCTGTGAAAAATGCCAGTGGTAGTTTCATAGGGATTGCATTGAATCTGTAGATTGCTTTGGGTAGTATAGTCATTTTCACAATGTTGATTCTTCCAATCCAAGAACATGGTATATCTCTCCATCTGTTTGTATCATCTTTAATTTCTTTCATCAGTGTCTTATAATTTTCTGCATACAGGTCTTTTGTATCCTTAGGTAGGTTTATTCCTAGATATATTATTCTTTTTGTTGCAGTGGTAAATGGCAGTGTTTTCTTAATTTCACTTTCAGATTTTTCATCATTAGTGTATAGGAATGCAAGAGGTTTCTGTGCATTAATTTTGTGTCCTGCTACTTTACCAAATTCATTGCTTAGCTCTAGTAGTTTTCTGGTAGCATCTTTAGGATTCTCTATGTATACTATCATGTCATCCGCAAACAGTGACAGCTTTACTTCTTTTCCGATTTGGATTCCTTCTTCTTCTCTGATTGCTGTGGCTAAAACTTCCAAAACTATGTTGAATAAGAGTGGTGAGAGTGGGCAACCTTGTCTTTTTCCGGATCTTAGTGGAAATGGTTTCAGTTTTTCACCATTGAGAAGGATATTGGCTGTGGGTTTGTCATATATGGCCTTTATTATGTTGAGGTAAGTTCCCTCTATGCCTACTTTCTGGAGGGTTTTTATGATAAATGGGTGTTGAATTTTGTAGAAAGCTTTCTCTGCATCTATTGAGATTATCATATGGTTTTTCTACTTCAGTTTGTTAATATGGTGTATTGCACTGATTGAATTGTGTATATTGAAGAATCCTTGCATTCCTGGGATAAACCCCACTTGATCATGGTGTATGATCCTTTTAATGTGCTGTTGGATTCTGTTTGCTAATATTTTGTTGAGGATTTTTGCATCTATCTTCATCAGTGATATTGGCCTGTAGTTTTCTTTCTTTGTGACGTCTTTGTCTGGTTTTGGTATCAGGGTGATGATGGCCTCATAGAATGAGTTTGGGAGTGTTCCTCCCTCTGCTATATTCTGGAAGAGTTTGAGAAGGATAGGTGTTAGCTTTTCTCTAAAGGTTTGATAGAATTTGTCTGTGAAGCCATCTGGTCCTGGGCTTTTGTTTGTTGGAAGATTTTTAATCACTGTTTCAATTTCAGTGCCTGTGATTGGTATGTTTACATTTTCTGTTTCTTCCTGGTTCAGTCTCGGAAGGTTGTGCATTTCTAAGAATTTGTCCATTTCTTTCAGGTTGTCCATTTTATTGGCATATAGTTGCTTGTAGTAATCTCTCATGATCCTTTGTATTTCTGCAGTGTCAGTTGTTACTTCTCCTTTTTCATTTCTAATTCTATTGATTTGAGTCCTCTCCCTTTTTTCTTGATGAGTCTGGCTAACAGTTTATCAATTTTGTTTATCTTCTCAAAGAACCAGCTTTTAGTTTTATTGATCTTTGCTATCGTTTCCTTCATTTTTATTTTTTCATTTATTTCTGATCTGATCTTTATGATTTCTTTCCTTCTGCTAACTGGGGTTTTTTTTGTTCTTCTTTCTCTAATTGCTTTAGGTGTAAGGTTAGCTTGTTTATTTGAGATGTTTCTTATTTCTTAAGGTAGGATTGTATTGCTATAAACTTCCCTCTTAGAACTGCTTTTGCTGCATCCCATAGCTTTCGGGTCATCGTGTTTTCATTGTCATTTGTTTTTCGGTATTTTTTGATTTCCTCTTTGATTTCTTCAGTGATCTCTTGGTTATTAAGTAGTGTATTGTTTAGCCTCCATGTGTTTGTATTCTTTACAGATTTTTTCCTGTAATTGATATCTAGTCTCATAGTGTGGTTGTCAGAAAAGATACTTGATACGATTTCAATTTTCTTAAATTTACCAAGGCTTGATTTGTGACCCAAGATATGATCTATCCTGGAGAATGTTGCATGAGCACTTGAGAAGAATGTGTATTCTGTTGTTTTTGGATGGAATGTCCTATAAATATCAATTAAGTCCATCTTGTTTAATGTATCATTTAAAGCTTGTGTTTCCTTATTTATTTTCATTTTGGATGATGTGTGCATTGGTGTAAGTCGGGTGTTAAAGTCCCCTACTATGATTGTGTTACTGTTGATTTCCCCTTTTATGGTTGTTAGTATTTGCCTATGTTGAGGTGCTCCTGTGTTGGGTGCATAAATATTTACAATTGTTATATATTCTTCTTGCATTGATCCCTTTATCATTATGTAGTGTCCTTCTTTGTCTCTTATAATAGTCTTTGTTTTAAAGTCTATTTTGTCTGATATGAGAATTGCTACTCCAGCTTTCTTTTGATTTCCATTTGCATGGAATATCTTTTTCCATCCTCTCACTTTCAGTCTATATGTGTCCCTAGGTCTGAGGTGGGTCTCTTGTAGACAGCATATATATGGGTCTTGTTTTTGTATCCATTCAGCCAGTCTATGTCTTTTGGTTGACACATTTTAACCATTTACATTTAAGGTAATTATCGACATGTATGTTCCTATTACCATTTTCTTAATTGTTTTGGGTTTGTTACTGTAGGTCTTTTCCTTCTCTTGTGTTTCCTGCCTAGAGTAGTTCCTTTAGCATTTGTTGTAAAGTTGGTTTGGTGGTGCTGAATTCTCTTAGCTTTTGCTTGTCTGTAAAGGTTTTAATTTCTCCATCAAATCTGAATGAGATCCTTGCTAGGTAGAGTAATCTTGCTTGTAGGTTTTTCTCCTTCATCACTTTAAATATGTCCTGCCACTCCCTTCTGGCTTGCAGAGTTTCTGCTGAAAGATCAGCTGTTAACCTTATGAGGATTACCTTGTGTGCTATTTGTTGTTTTTCCCTTGCTGCTTTTAATATTTTTTCTTTGTATTTAATTTTTGATAGTTGATTAATATGTGTCTTGGTGTGTTTCTCCTTGGATTTATCCTGTATGGGACTCTCTGTGCTTCCTGGACTTGATTAACTGTTTCCTTTACCATATTAGGGAAGTTTTCAACTATAATCTCTTCAAATATTTTCTCAGTCCCTTTCTTTTTCTCTTTTTCTTCTGGGATCCCTATAATTCAAATGTTGGTGCATTTAATGTTGTCCCAGAGGTCTCTGAGACTGTCCTCAATTCTTTTCATTGTTTTTTCTTTATTCTGCTCTGCAGTAGTTATTTCCACTATGCTATCTTCCAGGTCACTTATCCGTTCTTCTGCCTCAGTTATTCTGTTATTGATCTCTTCTAGAGAATTTTTAATTTTATTTATTGTGTTGTTCATCACTGTTTGTTTGCTCTTTAGTTCTTCTAGGTCCTTGTTAAACATTTCTTGTATTCTCTCCATTCTATTTCCAAGATTTTGGATCATCTTTACTATCATTATTCTGAATTCTTTTTCAGGTAAACTGCCTATTTCCTCTTCATTAGGTTTGGTGTGTTTTTGCCTTGCTCCTTCATCTGCTGTGTGTTTCTCTGTCTTCTCATTTTGCTTAACTTACTGTGTTTGGGGGTCTCCTTTTCGCAGGCTGCTGGTTCGTAATTCCCGTTGTTTTTAGTGTCTGTCCCCAGTGACTAAGGTTGGTTCAGTGGGTTGTGTAGGCTTCCTGGTGGAGGGGACTGGTGCCTGTGTTCTGGTGGATGAGGCTGGATCTTGTCTTTCTGGTGGGCAGGTCCATGTCTGGTGGTGTGTTTTGGGGTGTCTGTGGCCTTATTATGATTTTAGGCAGCCTCTCTGCTAATGGATGGTGTTGTGTTCCTGTCTTGCTAGTTGTTTGGCATAGGGTGTCCAGCACTGTAGCTTGCTGGTCGTTGAGTGGAGTTGGGTCTTGAAATTGAGATGGAGATCTCTGGGAGATTTTCTCTGTTTGATATTATGTGGAGCTGGGAGGTCTTTTGTGGACCAGTGTCCTGAACTTGTCTCTCCCACCTCAGAGGCTCAGGCCTGATGCCTGGCTGGAGCATCAAGACCCTGTCATCCACACAGCTCAGAATAAAAGGGAGAAAGAAAAAGAAAGAAATAAAGAAGAAGATAAAACAAAGTAAAGTAAAATAAAATAAAATAATTAAAATTAAAAATAATTATTAAAAAATTTTTAAGTAATAAAAAAATTAAAAATAAAAATATAGAAAGAAAGAAGAGAGCAAAGAAACCAAAAAAACAAATCCACCAATGATAACAAGTGCTAAAAGCTATACTAAAAAGAAAAAAAAAACGGACAGACAGAACCCTAGGGCAAATGGTAAAAGCAAATCTATACAGACAAAAATCACACACAGAAGCATACACATACATACTCACAAAAAGAGAAAAAGGGAAGAATATATATATACTGTTGCTCCCAAAGTCCACCTCCTCAATTTGGGATGATTTGTTGTCTATTCAGGCATTCCACAGATGCAGGGTACATCTAGTTGATTGTGGAGATTTAATCCGCTGCTCCTGAGGCTGCTGGGAGAAATTTCCCTTTCTCTTCTTTGTTCGCACAGTTCCTGGGGTTCACCTTTGGATTTGGCCCCGCCTCTGCATGTAGGTCGCCTGAGGGCATCTGTTCTTCACTCAGACAGGACGGGGTTAAAGGAGCAGCTGATTCGGGGACTCTGGCTCCCTCAGGCCGGGGGGAGGGAGGGGTACAGATGTGAGGCGAGCCTGCGGCAGCCGACACCAACATGACTTTGCGGCAGCCTGAGGCACGCCGTGTGTTCTCCCGGGGAAGTTGTCCCTGGATCACGGGACCCTGGCAGTGGTGGGCTGCACAGGCTCCCAGGAGGGGAGGTGTGGATAGTGACCTGTGCTTGCACACAGGATTCTTGGTGGCTGCAGCAGCAGCCTTAGCATCTCATAAGGCTCAATTTTTATTCAAAGTTGTCCTCCACTAAGAGTCAGAGGTACTCACTATTACTCAGGTCTTGATACAGTGTTCTGCCCTTTGGGTTAGACCTCCTGGTTCTGACTGCTTGAAACATAGGCAAGTTTCCTAGATCTTCTGGACTCTGTGCCTATACCTGCATCTCCCAGCTGGCTTTGGCACCCACAACACCCACCCAATGAGCAGGTCGTCTTCTCCCTGGCCTCAGGCAGCTTCCCATCTGTTCCACCTAAGATCTTGCAGCCCTGACAGTCATCTGACTGTCTTCCTATAGCAATGTTACAGACACTGCCTCTGGGCATTCCTAGGTGATCACTGTGTAGTTGCAAATCACTCATACTAAAGTAATGTTCATCAACCACACTAGGACTATCAAAATAAATTATTATTCTCCTCCCCCAAACTTCACAGACACCCCAAATTCAGTGCTTGGTATATGAAAAGTACTCATTTAATACTGAGTGACTGAATGGATGATGAATAAGTTCAAAGGGGGGCTATCAGAAAAATATACCTCTTACTAGTCTGTCGACACACATTGTGCTCACACACTTGTGATTTCTCAATAGGCCCCATGCCAGTGATGCATATACCTTACACATATAGTGGTGAACACAATTTTCACTAATAACTGACTGGAAATAGCTAAACTCATCCTACCTCTACAGCCTAAGAATTCCACATGCACGTATTAAAGGAGAGGAGTAGGTAGGTCAACAGCCTTTGTGACACAATCTCCTGAAAGAAGTATAATAAAGCATCTTTTTACAGAGATGGCAAACACAGCAGGAAAAGGAGTAACACATTTTTAATTGGAGACATTCAGATTTGCCCTTAATTTAAGTCAGCAGCCCAGCAGCCATGATTAGATTTGCATCATGATGTATCTTCAATACTATCTATTTTCACAAATGAGAACTTTCCTGAATATGGTTCTGATGGATCCTGACATTTAAAAATATGTCCTATTGTCCTTTTCTGTGCAGTAGACCAAGCATATAGTGTTCACTCCTATATCACTGTCACTGTACTATCAGACCAGACGGCTACTTCATCACAGAATCAAGAGTTAGGGATAATTTATGCTATTCCTTGCTCTAGAATGTGAAAACAGAAAGCATTTGCTGCACTCAATCCAGCAGTAACAGCCTTGTCAGAGGGCATTTGGTGCTATGGCTGCACTGCCTTCAGGAATGAGATTTCATTCCATGGAGTCCTAAGCTCTCAGGTTGCAGAGAAAATTGTTGAAGCACATGAGTTGATGCTTCATCCAGTAACCAAATTAAGGCTAGAGTGCCTCTTTGTTAAGGAAAACAAAATGCAATAAAACAGTTCTAAAATGGGAAAGATTATATCTGGACCCTCCATTGTTTCATAGTCAAGGATTTCTCCCCTTGATAGGAAAAAAAATACGAATGTTGGCTTAATATTCAGAGCAGTTGTTTTTGTGTCTGTGAACATTAAATGTTAGAAACGGAAGAGCTATTTATCCTCAGTCTGCTGAAGAGAACAGTGGAAATTTCTCTTTATTGGTCTATAAATAAGCCACGTTTGAAGACACCCTTTATTGGGAGAAGAGCCATGGCAGCTCATCTCACAAGCCAACAGGCTCATCAGGATTCCCTCATTTGATATTGCCATGAGCATGCAGAGGAAGACACAGACAAAAGATTGTCCTCTCAAACTATCAAACTTATTTAACCCGAGAGCAACTAGTATTCCCTAGGTGAAAGAAAGATGCATATAAAATCATAAACATTTATGGCTAACAGGTGTTATTGTTTAGGAAAAGCTTGGTGAATCAGTGACGTGTCATTTAACACAAGCTCAGAAGTGATAAATCAAATGGCCGTCGGTTCTTTTCTTTTATAATCACATATTATCAACAAAGACATGTAGGGCTTTGGAGCTTTGTCTACGTAGTACCAAAATCAACTGGTTAATTCAGAAAAAAAAAAAACAAACCTCCCCCCAAATATCAGTTAAGATGCCTGTTTGAATTATACAGACAGAAGATCTGGTTGCATTAATTTTTTTATATATCAATTATTTGTGGTTGTGAACATGTAAAAAAGCCACTGAAAATGTCTCAATTATATGGGCAATATAATCCATCCTTTCTATTTGAATCTGTTTAATTTGTTCATGTGTATTAACTTTTTCAGATTAGATATACTGTGAAAACAGACAGCTCCACTAGGGGAATTTAGTTGTGCAGGCAAAATTAAAAGGCTATCAGTGTGAAAAGTGAGAACAGACAGAAAGCTTAACAAATTGGAAAGAACAACAGGCAGCTAGCAATAATCGTGTTCCTTTTCCAAGGAAGGAAATATGTCTGCCTGTTCTCTGTACATTATTTGAGGCTTATACCCATATTAATGATGATACCTCTTCCATCAATATCTTGGATTATTACCAGTGTCTGGGAGAAATTTTATTGGCTGCTGCAGTTCATTAAGAATTAATTGATATGACACGCTTACTCTACATGAACTTGGAAAAAAGTCTATCGAGTGAGTGATTTAATTCACTTTATGTTAATTATAAATTACGCCAGGAAACACAATTAAGGGTGGACTTGTTTCCAGCTCTCGGACTGTACATGTGAGCAGTATATGCTTCCGACATTCTGGATACCCTGACTTTGACTGGCTGGCTAACACCTTAGGAAAGGCATTAATTTGGCATTCCCACCAATATTTGTGATGTGGCATGTTCTTAAACAAATTAGGCCAGAAGGAGGCAGCAGAACAGCCCACTTTATTTGTAATTTAAGCAACAGGATGAGAGACAACCTCCAAATTGTATAATTAAAAATATTTACCCACACTCTGTATGTTTTAAATAATCTCCTAAGTGTTTCATAAAACTGGAAAGGAAGGGGGTGGGGTGACCAGCTGACAAGCCAAATGGAAAATGAAATATGACTTTGGAAAGAGAATGTAAAGAGTTACTGGCCGCCTCCTAGAGAACTCTTTATTATCATTTCCTGTTAGATGCTGCTGATGAGTAGATTCCTCGCGATTCTCCCTCTCCGTGAGCACGCACTAGTACTTTTATTAAAAGAAGTCCACCAGAATACGGGTAGTTGTTATGCAGGAGCGGTAACTCACATAATGGGGGATGGCATTTCTTTCCACTCGTGCTGCTCTACTGGTTCTAATAGCAACCTGGAGCTCAATTTCCTCCTCAAGAACATGGCATTTCATGTGGAATGTCAATTATTAAAATGCAGTGTCCCGTGTCTTACTTCTCACTAGATGAATTCATTTGCAAAATTTGCTAATTTATGAAAATGATCCTTAACCTGTAACTGCCTGGAATCTATTTTACCTTTTCTGGCTTTTGGCAGCTTGGAGCCTAGGTGCAGGAAGGAAATCCATTAATGCAGAATTTGTCAGTTCTGTCATCATTATATTGATGATTGAGTTGTTACTGACCCCCCCCACGCCACCCCCCAAAAAAACCCCAGCATCACCAATAACAACAGATAAAAATGTGTTATTAAGTGGAAGCCAGCTGACAGCCAGAGCTGAGAAATCTAGAGATTAAATGAAAGATAAACTAGGATGAGAGGATCTGGTACCTGCATGTCTTGACACCCTGAGTAATGTTAGAAGTGAATTGTCTCCTTTTTGGGAGAAACTGACTGGTTAATAACCCAAGGAGGGCCTATCAGCTACTGACTAAGACAGATATAGATAGTAGCCAGGTAAGAAATTTCTTCCTGAGAGTAAAAACTGAACTGGCCTGGGTTTTAGTAAATACAAAGCACAATTTTTAATTTTGGGCCATGGTTATATGTAAGACAAGGCAGCAAAAAAGGGATGTTCGTCAAGAAGGGGATCGCTGCATATGTGTGTGTGTGCACGGGTCTGCGCATGTGTACGTGTTCAGATCTGGGGGTACAAGTGGACCTGCCTGATGTTTTGTGTCTGAATGTGTGTTCCCACAGGTACCGCATACATCAGATCTTGAGGCGTTACTCCAGATGAGCTGGAGTTTGTATGTTCATACATCAATGGTACCATGTTTTAATCAACTGTTCTGAAAAGACATGCTGCAAGCCCCCACTGGCCCTGATGGTTACACAGTCTTTTTATAAACAGCGTTGAAAAAGAGCTTTCTGCAAACCTCAGAGTTGCTTTTCCTTTTTTTTTTTTGAGGTCATGGAAACGATTCAGATTCCCGGCCTGGCTTCTGAATCCACAGGAAATGGGATACATCACATCATTTTTATTGTGTTCTTCATTCTGGTAAGTTTCCAAAGGCCACTGCATTCAGCAGTTGAGCAAGCTGGACTGGATCAGCCAGGGAGACTTGACCAGGGAAGCAGACGATCACAGTGTTTGTGTGTGTGCGTGTGTGGGGGGGGGATAAGCATACGTGAGCTCTAGTCTGGACACCCTCCCTGGGCGACTGATGCAGAATCTACCCATCAAGCAGTGCCTCCACCCCAGACTCCTTCATCGCACAGACCACTTTCCACTGTCCTCCATGATTTCTTTTGCTTGGCCTTTGACTTATCTGAATCCATGCTACACGTACATGGCCACAAGCTGTACTTGTAACCTGCTCTTCCGACAGCTGGGTTGTATTTTCCTCTTTCAAGTGTACCAATAGTTGCAAAGTGGATGGGGGCATTTGCTGTGGATATTGGAATGGATTCTTTCAACTCCACAAGGGATTTCAATTAAAGAGAAAAAAGAGAATCTGCCCTTGGTAAAATGGACAATTACCACTTCAAGGAACCTGTCCAAACTCTAGAAGAAGAATATGGGAGGACACATTTAATCACTCACTTTGCTCCTGTTTCTTTCAGAATCATGTCTCTTTAAATCTACTGAGGGAGATATTCCTTCTGGCCCACAGGATGCCAAAATGACTTGATGATTTATTTATGCAGCACTTGGCAGTCCATAGTCCAGTTTGTGGCTGAAGCTGAATTTTATGAGCCTTCTCCTAGTGAGTATATTTTAACATTGTATTAAAAATATAATTTTTGAAAACCTCAGTCATGTTTGGCTCAGCTTCGGGCCCTGAGAAAGACAGTGACAGAAGTGAGGAATTAATATTGCTAAGGACTTAGCTAGTGAAATTTTTATTGTAGGAGATTAGAAAAGTGTAAAGTTTTTATTTGGGGAAGGGAAAAATGGTATTGAGACCTAAATGCTTTAGTGATATCGAATGTGACCTTTTCTATTTATAGCAATTCATCTGGTCAGTAAGCAATTTATTGGGCTTCTACTATGTTCCAGGAAGTATTCTAGGCCTAGAGGACTGTGGCGAAAAAGACAAGCGCTGCCTCTTCTCTTTTGGAACAGACATATCAGAGAAAGGAGATGGATAATAAACAGGGAAATAAATACTATAGGTGAACAGAATGGTTTCAAATCATAATAACAGTAAGTCCCATATAATAAAGAGGAACTTTGAACTGAGACTTGGCCTGGGGTGCAGAGAATTTCTACATTTGCCGAAGAAGATAGCTTCTGTAATGTCAAATCAGAAAAGTAGAAGATCTGACAAAATAATTTCCTGGACAGTCTTGCTTCTTCAAAATCTAGCTCAAAATAAAAATATATTGTCAAACTCAAATGAAAGGGTTTAGACCTTGAAGAAACCAAGATGGTCAGGCGGCATGGTTCTAGAAACAGCTTTGTAGTTTAGCATCGTGGATTTAAGTTCAAAGATGTAGTTTGGCTCTTATTGCTGATACAGTGGAGACAGATTTCACTTCACTTAAATTACTACTGAAAAGTGAAGGTCAAAGGAAAGCCTGGGATTGTGTCTAAGTCTAGGCCAGAAGATATCAGGGGTCTTGTTATTTTTAAAAAACATAGCCAAGAACAATCACTAAAGCTGAGACTCAGATGTGAGCAATTATAATCTAGACCTTTGCTTCTTAGGAACTGCTGGCCAAGGAATGAAAAATCAGCAAACTCACTGAAATCATATTAGTATCTCTTTTTAGTAAACAAAGATCTTTTCTCAGAACAGAATTTCAAGGGATTCATCACTCATAAAGGAACAGATATAATTATTACCATGTAACATTAATTGTCAAAAGGATTTTAATTACTTATTGGGTACTAATAATGTATAAGGATACTGCATAGAACATGCAGTTAGATGCTTTCCTGCCTATTAAATGTCTAATCATAATTTAACAGATAGACACAGTTCGACATTCTTAGGCTGAAGTGAATCTATCACCAGTAAATTGCTAGCGATCATCTTTAAAGAAAAAAAATCGTTATTGTAACTTCCCCACTATGTAGTCTTCAATGCCTGTGCCAGTCCATTGAGATTGCTTTATGAGAAGCTTATGTGTGTGTCCGTGTATGTTTCACTGAAGGTACTCAAGCATACACTTGAGTCAGGATTACAGTAATTTTGTTGTCCAAAGTATCAAGGGAGAGAAGGTTTGATCTAATAGGAGTCCCTCCCGAACTGTCATGTACACAACTACATGCTGTAATGAGCTGACTGTTAGGGAAACCTTGGGTATGGTCAGGCTTCATATTCTTGAGAATGTGGAAGGATCCTGCTGCTCTATTCCAGTCAGGGCTCACGGTGCTTCTTGAGATGACAATAACAGATAAATTCGGGACTCCACTCAGGCCATAATTCACAACCTGAAGCAAACTTGGATAGTCCGGTTCATCTACTTTCTAGGGGAGTTCCTCAATTGGTTAAATGTCTGGATCTCCTGGGACTTTATAAAAAATGTTCTCACAGAGAGCCAAAACCCTTTGGTTCTTTCTCTACCTCTTGGTACTATACTGAATCAATCTCACCCCTCTTCTACATGATGGCGGGCTTCTTTGTTTATTCTAGAAAATTCTAAATTCTAAGTCAAAGCTCTAGTGAGGCT
Organism: Kogia breviceps; assembly: GCF_026419965.1. Taxonomy (NCBI): domain Eukaryota; kingdom Metazoa; phylum Chordata; class Mammalia; order Artiodactyla; family Physeteridae; genus Kogia; species Kogia breviceps. The sequence continues at coordinate 145,578,507 of NC_081311.1, forward strand.
AACACTCTTAAGCAAGGGATACCATAGTACTGATGGAAAGGTATAGCTTTAGAGTCAGCTAGAACTGAATTTGAATGTCACACTTTCTGTGTGAACTTGGGCAGATATACACTACTCCTTGAGCCTGAGTTTCCTTATTTTTTTTTAAAGGGAATTCCTTTATTTTTATTATTTAGTTATTTATTTATTTATGGCTGTGTTGGGTCTTCATTTCTGTGCAAGGGCTTTCTCTAGTTGTGGCAAGCGGGGGCCACTCTTCATCGCAGTGCACGGGTCTCTCACTATCTCAGCCTCTCTTGTTGCGGAGCACAGACTCCAGACACGCAGGCTCAGTAGTTGTGGCTCACGGGCCCAGTCGCTCCGCGGCATGTGGGACCCTCCCAGACCAGGGCTCGAACCCGTATCCCCTGCATCGGCAGGCAGACTCTCAACCACTGCGCCACCAGGGAAGCTCTGAGTTTCCTTATTTGTAAAATGGGAATGATCATACCTACTTTACAGGACCTTGTGCAGATTAAATGAGCAAACAGCCCAAAACTAAGCATCAAGTAGTTGCTCAAAACTGCAAGCCCCCTTACCTTTTGACTCTCAAGTACCTTGCCTTATAAATATACCTCCATCTCATATATCATTTCACGTCACAGGTATTCAAAGTGGATTTTATGCCTCAGTTTCATCTGGCTGCATATTTCACTGAAATTTCTAAGTACTTCACTGGTATAGTGAAGTCCTCTAACATCTAGAGTCATTGTATACATGGAAAAGGGTAGAACAGTATTAATTTCCTTCGAATAGGGTTTAAGTTCAACTCACCTTATATTGCATATAGCATAATGGGGAATGGGGCCACCATGTATTATCCTCCAAGGCGATATTAAATTCCATTTTGCAGTTAGGACTTAGGATATTTGTCATAGTAAAGTCACACTTCAAAAAGTAAAAAATGTGGACCAACATTTACTGAGTTATGTTCTCAGTACCATGGGAACCAATCAAGTTGATTTAATTAATTCATTAATTTCCCATCAAGGGCAGCCTTGTCACTTTCACAGGGCAGGTATTTGGGCCCTTTTAATTAATGTGACTTCTTAGACACAAGATTCTGGATAGAATCTGTGAGTCCTTTGGCACAGCCTATTTTCCTCACAGTTATCTAGACAGGATCAGTGTTGTTACTTCAAGAGTTATACAATGGAATGGGGGGAGTTATAGGTAATCCCTTCTTCTGAAGTAGCTTGAAATAAAAATTAAATGGGCCTTGAGCGTTTGTGAATTGCAGTGTTTCATTGGGGCCATGGAACACTAAGTGAGGCTCAGAAACAGGGTGTTAATTCAGACCTAATCATTTAATTCCACTCTGTTATGTGCCATATTTATTGCCCTCCTGGATCTGTTTTCTATGGCATGATAAAGAGACAGTGATTCTCTGAAGCTCAGTCAGGGACCATTTTATTTATATCGTTAGTTAGTCCAATAAAAGCACTGGCTTCAGATTCCTGCTGTTACTTTCTGTTTTGTAGCCCTGTCATTAACTATGAAAATGCTGATGGGGTTTTCATCTTTTGGGCTGGAGTCTCTTTGCAGTTGAATGAGGGTCTTGTAAGGAGAGGGGAAGGTCTGGACCATATTGATAGTAGAAAAGTCCAGTTCGGTGTAACCAGATAGATATGCAAATTGATTGGGAGTCAACTCAGGTTTTAGCAGCAAACGTGAACTTGCCTTTGTTCAATGTGTTGGTGTGAACATTTGATCAACATTTTTTAGCGTGAACTTAGACCTGTTTAGGCTGTGATTCTGTTTGTGAACCAGAGAGGTTTAAATTTTTTTTTTAATCAAACACTTGCTGCTATTCTCTCCAAAGTGAAAATAGTTCTAATTTCACACAAAAGGAAATGGAATGTAGCTCTATCTAAAGTTGTTTGCATATATCGAACAAAGAAGTGATGAAAAACAAACAAAAAATGCAATAGATCACACTTCAGATCCTCTTTTCTAAAAATAGTTTGAACTGTGTAGTTCAAGTGATTAATTGATTGTTTTCCTAACAGTCTGTAAAGTGCTGTAAAGAGGCCCAGAATAAGGAAATGATGGTGGAAACAGATTTATAGAGGTCACTTGAATTAATGATATGGCAATCAGATGATAACACAGGTGCATTAACGTAACATACTGTGTAATTATCAGTGTTTCCAATGGAGTTAATGTGTAGTTATGCATGTAATAATAGACATTATTTCATAGTAGATACGCAATTAGCTTGTGTCATTGGTGTGTAGTGCACAAACGAAGCAAATCATTATTGTTGTTTCAATGCTAAAAGCTGAGAACATTTTGAGGACCAAGGGGTCTCTCGATCAGACAGATCATCTTTTAAAGTTTCTCTAAAGCATACATTCAACAAGGAAATGTGAAAAGTATTAACAGTCAACGGTTTCTGTACCTATGCCGATATTTAGATGTTTGGAGCAGTTAGCACTGAAGAAAGTTGTATTTGAGGAATGTGGTTGAAATAACATGAGCAGATGTGCTTGGGAGTGTAATATAAATAACCAAAAGTTATTATATTCTCACTGAAATTTAAGAAATAAATATTCATTCATTTTGCCAACAAGGATTTGTTTACCATTTTCTATGGGAGAAAGACAGCTAAAGATTTAGGTCATACCTCTAGCACCGGGTTGAACCTGATGATTCCAGAAATCCTGCCAGTTCCAATATGGTAGAAGGAGGTGGCAGAAATTTCCACAACCCAAAAAGCCATCTGAGGGGGATACAATGAACAATCTGTCAAATTCTCTTAAATACAGAGAGATATACCCTTGAATTGTGGAAAATCTTTTTTAGAGTATTTGCTAAGTCATCACTGGCTCCACACTACTACCATGTTCTTTAGCACTGCATGGATGGGGTAGGGGAGACAGGAGGGCTGTGCTGTGTACAGGGACATCTGACATGGTAACAACACTTAGTGCTTTAGAATTTATGAATCACTTTCTTATGAATGATCACATTTGATGTTCAGAACAAAGTTGTGGAGCAGGTAGGCAAGGTATTTCCATTTTACAGATGTGGTAACTGAGTCTCACAGAGCTCATATGGCTGGCCCAAGATCAGCTGTGGAGAAGATGGTAGAGTCAGGTCTTCTCATCCTTAATCCAGAACAATTCCACTGAATCAAGATTGAGAGGAGCTGTGTAAAAGGATAATAAATGGCCCCAGTCATGTCCCTTCCCATTCTAAAACTTTTCATCTTCTGTGGTAAATGTTAAACTGGATTTTAGAGAAGAAAGGAGCTTAGATAATCAAAAAAAGATTTCAAAGATGTGGGGAGTGCATGGGAGGGGGTCTGGAGAGAATGGTAGAGATGCTGGAGGCTGATGGAATGGAAGATGCTGGATGGAGGGATCAGCATCCTGGGGGTCAGAGGATGTAGCAGCCACGGAGGGCTTGCAAAAGGAAGCAATAGGAAATGTGTACTGAACAGTAGGCAGTACCCAAATGACAGAGTCCTTGAATGAAAGCTCAAGAGTTTGTTTGGAAGAATGTGAGGAACCACTGAAAGTTTTGAGTAGGAGAATGATGTCATAAAAATGACCTTTAGGGCTTCCCTGGTGGCGCAGTGGTTGCGAGTCCGCCTGCCGATGCAGGGGACACGGGTTCGTGCCCCGGTCCGGGAAGATCCCACATGCCGCGGAGCGGCTGGGCCCGTGAGCCATGGCCGCTGAGCCTGCGCGTCCGGAGCCTGTGCTCCGCAACGGGAGCGGCCACAACAGTGAGAGGCCCGCGTACCGCAAAAAAAAAAAAGACCTTTATGGGGATTAGCCTAGTGGTACTCAAGAATAAGTAGCTATAGTTGGCAAAGACACAGCTATGAGACCACAGCAATTGTCCAAACATGAGAGAGAAACTAATACTGCTCAAGAGGGTACACAATCACAAGGATTTAATAATTCTCTGGTGAATTAGAAAAACAATTTTCAAATGTTCTAAAGTATTTAAATAAATCAGTCACAGCTGCTCCCCATTCTTGAGCAATAACTCCAAATTAAGCTCCGCTTCCAGAAGACATGAAAAGCAAAATTAGGCAATCATCTAAAATCTAGGACAATACCCTATACTTAATAAGTGCTCAAAAATTTTTTCTTATAATTTTGATGAAAATAGTATCCAATTCAATCAAGAAAAATCATATTTCTCTAGACGGCCAGCTTTTTAAGATATTGATATTTTTGTTAAAATATGACTTATAAAGCTGCTTTAACTTTTCTATGTATTTTAAATGTACAGATGTAGAGAAAATGAATACTAAATTTGGAGGCAAATAGAGAACACTTTTTTCTTTATGAGCTGAGTGACACTGAATAGGATAGTAGTAGGAAAAAAAATAAATTTAACGTTCTGAATTGAATCTAGAATATTTTTTTTGATGTGGACCATTTTTAAAGTCTTTAGTGAATTTGTTACACTATTGCTTCTGTTTTGGTTTTTGGACCCTGAGGCATGTGGGATCATAGCTCCCCAACCAGGGAACGAACCTGCACCCGCTGCATTGGAAGGTGAAGTCTTAACCACTGGACCGCCAGGGAAGTCGCTAGAATCTGTATTACAGAGAACTCCATAAAACTTTGGTATTTGCTAAGGGACACAATTTCAATTAATTGAACTACATGGCCTTAAGATCAGTAAATTCTATTATTCCTAGAAAGCCTTGGGCTAAATTATGGACTAAGATAAATTAGCTTTTGGAGATACCTGATTCTTCCGTATAAATTGTCACACTGGCTGGATACACTTGATGAGCAGGTTCTGTAACATCTCTGGGTCTCCGTTTTCTCATCTGGGAAATGGGGATGATAATAGTAGTGGCAATACTTTCTCTCACAGATAAACTATACAAATGTTAGCCACTTTTCTGAATCTTTCCCTGATCCCTTCTGTGTGCTCCCTGCACCCTGTCACGCCCTGCGCCCTCATGATGTCTTCTGGGCAACACTTCATTCTCCCCTCACCCATAGGAAAGGTTACCTGTCCTGAGTTCCAGCTCATCCTACTTAGTACCCTGATTTTGGTTACTTGATAATCTGCTGCAGGCCAAGATGTTAATGAATGTGAATGTATCTATTTACCAGCCATTCCTGACACCTTGTTTGCATTTTTTCAGGGCTTAAAAGCCTTAAGCCAAACAATGAAAATAGTATCAATTTTAGTTTCTTCAATTGGCTAATAAGGAAGATTCTAGAGGGGAGAGATGGAAAGAGGGCCTAAATCTGGCTACACATAAGGCAGACTCTTGGGGGAGCCTGGCTTCGGGGCGGTCCCTTAGTGGCTCCATAATCAACACCCAATATTGTGGCTGTTCCAGCCATAAGCCTATTTCCCCTCCAGGTCGGTCCCATGTGCCAGGAATAGTTTTCTAGTTAATAAAACGTGCTGCCATCGCTTTCACCTTTAGAAAACATGAAGGATGCCCTTGTTGAGTTCAGCATCTATGCTTCCTGTAGGTTTTATGGCAAGAGGCTGCATCCCAGTGTCCCATGTTCCAGCTACAATAAGGGCCCAGTGGGTCTTCCTCCTGCGTTTACAAAAAGGGGCCTTTAACCCACAGCCATGCTCCCAATTGCTGGAGAAATGCGGCCCTGCATCCCTGAATGACGGACTCTTTCCACTTAAACCAATTGTGGCACTTGCTTCCCTCAGCCCTGGAGCCTACCTACAGCTGTGTTTACTGAAGTGCGACTGTAATTTGCTACAGCATGCCAGAGTATTAATAGACAATTATTTATTGCAAATCTGGACCATTTATACTGTTTACTGGCTGACACAATGTAAAATTTTGATCCAAATGTTAATGTGTCCATGACATTGCATAATTCTGTTCCATGCCATGGTTTTTTCTCTTCTAAATGAATCGAATTTGCAGTACAAGGAAATGACATTTTTAATGGATGAGTGATTTACAGCCTCAAACTTATAAGGCTATTATTTGTGTAACTAAGGGAGAGTTGACTAATTGCAATAACACAGCAAATTAGACAAATTTAGGATTGTACTGGGAATAAATTCATGGGGAGAAAATGAAAATAACTCACAAAGTTCTTAAAGGGTAACTGAATAAATCTCACTTTAGTGTACAGGACGATTGTATTTTGGGGGGAGATCAGGCACCTTTGAGGCCAAACAGACTTATAAATATTCAATTGAGTAGAACATAGATAAAAATTACCTCTTGATAAAGAACCATATGTGTAGGAGAAAGCACTTCCAGTTCTCCAAATGTTTACTGAAATTGCCTACACAAATGTTTTCAGCAGTTGGGTGAAAACAAAGAGCTTTATGGTTATGTGCTATTTTCATGAAAAAGACACCAATTTTAGCATATTTACCTTCTATTTGTTGAGCATGCAACACAATGCCAAGGAAGAATGATTTCCTAATGGAGATCTTCATGATTTTTCAAAATAATACTTGTGCATCAGCAAAAATAATATTTCTTTCTTTCCGAGGTATTCCACTTAGGTTGTTTATATTGATTCCTGTTATTCTGCTACCTCTGCCTACAGAGAGATTGTTAAGATAAAAAGTGCCTCAATGCAGCTCTAATTAAATCTCTGAGAACTAAACTGTGATGCCTAAACACAAGGATATTCAAAATGAAGATTCCTTCAGTATTTTAGTCCAGGTGGCTCCCACAAATTAATGAAGAGAGAAAACAGATGTGCTCTAAGAATAACGATAAAATATGTGTGTGTCCTTCCAAATTACATACAAAATGGCCTTCTCTTCTCCAGAAGGCAAGTTCCTCCCTCTCTCCGGCCTTACTCATCACTTCCTTTGTTTCCCTTCCTGCCTCCAGTCTTATCCCCTTCCTTTCTGTTCTCCACAATCTAGCTGTTCATCTTGCTAAACTGTATACCTGTCTTGCTTCTCCCCTGTTAAAAACCGAGCCCCAGAATGGCCAGGACAAAGGACAAGCCCTTTAGCGTGGGGCACTTGGTCCTTCTGAACCTCTACACCACCCCTCCTGCTGGTCCCCCTCTGCCCCTGCCTTCCCCTCCCACAGCAGCCCCCTCACCCTACATGTGAACAGTAAGCTCCAGATGACTTGGAATTCTTGGAACAGGCCATCCACATGCTTATCTCTGACTGGGGGGGGGGGGGGCCTTTGCGCATCCCTCTTTTTTCCTTCTGCTTGTGATGTCCTCCCTACTCTGCCTGGCTCTTACGCTCCAGGAGTGGGTTCAGATGACAACTCTGGGAAAACTCTGCTGAGCCCTCCAGCTAGACATCTGCCCCTGCTTCCCCTGTTAGAGCACATCCACACCCAGGTGACAGCCTTGCTTCTTTAACCACCTTCTCAACTGGGCTGGAAGCTCCTGGAGGGCATGGCTTGTCCTCTTTACTGGACTTGGCCACAGAGTAAACACCCAGTAAATATATGAGGAATAAATGAAATACCTATTGAATATCTACTTTGCCTCAGGCACTTAACAAGGCTTGTGAAGAATGTAACAAATGGTCTGCACATGCTCCCCTCTCCCAAATAGAGTAGTTTATAATTAAGTAAGGGTGATATAAGAAGCTCAGAAATAACAAAGCAGAATTTGATAAGGACCACAGTCAAAGGCAAAACTTGCTACAGGGTTTCAGAATAGTGAGATTCAGTCTTTAAAAATCATTATCTATGGGACTATTAAAAATCCTCCTCCTCCTCCATCCCATCTATTCAGTCAGTCACTAAAGATTTACGTTATTTGTATGAGTTGATTGATTCTACCCTCTCTTCATGGCTACCAACACCACCAGGTTTACGCCATCATAGCTTACCTGTACCACGGCAACAGCTCTACTGGTCTCTTGCTCCCAGCTTTCTCCTCTTCAAATCCAATCTCCACACAGCACTGGAGAAAGGGGTCTATTTAAAACAAAAATCAGCAATCAACTGCTTGTAGTTCCTACACACGTAACACGCTGTGTGTCCCCTGTGTCTGCAATGCCATTCTGACCCACTACATTTTCTTTCCCACTCCTCCTTTAAAACCCAGTTCAGGTTGTTTAATGGGTACAGAGTTTCTGTTTGTCATGATGAGAAAGTTCTGGAAATAGATAGTGATGATGGTTGTACAACATCGTGAAGTATTTAATGCCACTGAATTGTATACTCAAAACTGGTTAAAATGGTAAATTTTATGTTATGTATATTATACCACAATAAAAAAAGAGGATAGTGACTATTAAAAAAAAAATCATTATCTTCTCTTTGTTTCTCTCTCATGTTCTCTGAAATCAAGCAGACCAGGAATTAAATCCTCATTCAACAACGTATTAACAATGTGATGTTAGATGGTTTACTTTACCTGAGCCTCAATTTCCTCATCTACAAAATGAAGACAATATTATTTATGTTACAGGGTGCTGTGACAATTAAGAGAGGGCTAGTGCCCAGAAAAGGCTCAGCAAATGGTGCTGGGAATATTTCAAGAGGATGTGCTACTTGTTTTCTCAGGCCTGCTCTACTGTACTTCAGGCTTTATTTTTCAGCATCTCATATTTTACCTGTTGGGGTAGGAGTCTTATCTGCTTATTGGCATATAGCCCATAGCTCATCTTCAAATTTGGACACAGTATACTCAGCTCCTTTCAAAACTGACTGTAAATTAATACTTGGAAGGGCTGCCTTATTACTAATAGGCTTTCATTTGGGATTTTTGAAATTTTAACAACTCAGGAACAGAAATCATAGCTTACACTCTGCAAGTAGTCAAAGACTTTTTGTTGAATTTGATTGGAGAACTTAAAAATCTGAATTATTTGTTCAGCACATGTTTACTAAGTTCTTGGACAGACCTTCTTGCTATATCTTTCTTTCCTTCCACGGACTTTTATCTAGAATGGAGAAATATCAGGGGGAAATGGAAAGCAGTTAGCAACTGCAGTAAGGTAGACAACAGTGATGTAATGACCAGTTGAAATTGAATCAGACTTTAATATTAATTGCAGTGTCCATGTCAGATTGAAGGACCAAACACCACTGCTGTAATTTACATGGTAAAGGAAGTCAAGACTACTGGCCACCATATTAATAGTAGACCCAGGGCTATACAGTGATCAAGAATTTGGGTTGCAAAATTAGACAGGCCTACACAGCTGTGTGACTGTACAAATTACCTGATCTTTTTAAACTCCAAATTCTTCAGCCATTTCATAGGGATTGTAAAACCTACTTTGGGAGATTACTTTGTGACTTAATTGAGACAATGCATATAAAACAGTTAACACAGTAAGAACTCAATGCATGGATATTTTTATTACCATTTTGAAGATAAGTCATGGAATCTGTGGCATTTTGAAATACATTAAGTTAAAGGATGCCTGTTTGAGAGAGAAGATTTTTACATTACTCTTATTCAACTGAATGCCCAGCCTATAATTATTAGACAGTGCAACCTTGCCTTCCTCCAGACTGCCAAAGAACGAGGCAGGTGTTAAACACACATGGAAGAAAAAAGATCAATAGACCCCCAAGGTCCTAAATAAATCAATGCAAATAGAAATTTTGCATTACTTGTTGAATATACTCAGCTACCACTTTCAGTACATGTGACATTGCTTAGTCTTGCTTTCTTTGCCATTTATTCAAGATTAGAATGTGGAAATATTAAAGAAATTAAAAAGGAAAGAAACATTTTTTAAGCTTTATCTCAGAGAAGCCTAGAGAGCAGTTTGGCTCAGGCCTCTGCATTCAGAAAGAGCCTTCAGGGCTTCCCTGGTGGCGCAGTGGTTGAGAATCCGCCTGCCAATGCAGGGGACACGGGTTCGTGCCCTGGTCCGGGAAGATCCCACATGCCGCGGAGCAACTAAGCCCGTGAGCCATGGCCGCTGGGCCTGCGCGTCCGGAGCCTGTGCTCCGCAACGGGAGAGGCCACAACAGTGAGAGGCCCGCATACCGCAAAAAAAAAAAAAAAAAAAAAAAAAAAGAAAGAGCCTTCAGTTAGTCTTTGAACATCTTTTCTAATCTGTAACCACCCACAAAGACACACTGACAGAGTTAAAGAAAACACACGTCAGACAAAATTCAACCTGGGTCCCCATGTTGGATCACAAGGCTTGCAACAACTATTAAGGAATATTATTTACATGTTATTTAAATATGTTTAGAACAACAGTTATCTTGTCTGAAATATTTTGTGGCAAAGGCATGAAATCTGTTTATTAATTGAAAATATATGCCACAAGCTTTGTAACCCTGTTTAGATGTTTCTTCACTCCGTAATACTTAGAACTTCTAAAAACAGAAGTAGCAGGGGCCACCACTACCTTGACATGTAAGGGGTCATGCCCTTCCTAACGCACGCATCTGATTAATGCCTGATTCTGATCAACAGGGGGGAACTACCCCTTTCCCTATTAAATGTATCTATTTTACTTTCACATCGCATCCAAGAAGAGAAGCCATAAACAGAAATATATTGGTTAAGAGCCAGTTTTTAATTGTGTCCAATGGAAGAATTCCTTGGGAGTTGCGTAGGGCTGTTCATCACTTATGAATATCAAGAGGAATTCAGATTTTATATTATTTGTTCTAAAGCAGAACATTTTACTTATTGTTCATAATACACGTTGAAAGCAGACACCAAAATGGCTCATTTGGAGCCTTTCTGTTCTCACCCGCTAATGCACATCAACGCCAGTACACATTCCGTATTACAGATCCATAAAATGCATTTGCATAATATTGAAATTATAATCCCAAATGTGTAGTAAAAAGCTTTATGAAAAATTGTTACTGCTCAGCTACTATACAGTGGCTAATTTTTAATCTTCAGCCTCTCAGCTGCAAGTAAAGATGGGGTATTCTTTAAATAAAAACCTCAAGAGTAGGAGCCTGGAACTGAGGTCTCCTTTCTTTTAAGGATGATATTTTTAGGTGGAGGAATATTATCTCTACCATGTTAAACAGTTGCCTGCACAGTGATCCTGGCCTTTTGTGGACTGGTGTCTAGACTTTTTACATTTGGTTGAGAAGTATCACTAACTTACCAGCCCAGTGTCCGCAATGGGATGAGGGTCTCTCTCATGACCCCACTAGAGGGTCTCTGCATCATCCATGAAGGAGCTGGCTGGGAAAGAGTGAGAGTGGCTGAGGTGGCAAGTATTTTGGCAGAGAACCCACTGGCCATGGTCTTTTGATCCAGTCTCTGTGCTCGGCACTGTGGCAGACTCTTGATTAGATTATAACAAAGAGCCCTCATATTAATTCAGTGAGGTGGATATATATCCCTTATGATGAAACAGCCTAGAATGGTTGCACACTTTCATCTCTCATCTCTCAGAGGTAGGCCCATGCCTGTTAACTACCATATTCCAACTGCTGCACTCAACTGTAGTGTTAAGTACAGATGCTTGATTCTTCCTGCAAGTGATTCCACAACTGTGTTTTCAAATAATTTTCGGAGAGTTCTAGCTGAGACTTTCCAGAATTAATGTTGCTGAGTTACATTTCTACCGGGCTTTGTCAACACAGACCTTAATAAAGGGAACCCCAATAGTTGGGCTGAACACTCACCTTGTGCCTAGTGGGGCCTGGTCAGAGTGTTTCCTCTATGGAAGTGGTCATCTCTTGGCCATTGGCCCCTCTAGTCTTTTCCCATGGTCCTAGCAGAAGTTTAGCCCTTTGTGCAAACTCAGGAAGCTCTACTCAATTCATGTTTATATGGCAACCAAATTGTGAAGCAAGGACATGTTCTCTAGTGTCCTCTCACCAGGCTCTGCCACCTTCTTTCTCTTCTCTCTTCTCCGAAATTTAAAGCTGCAGGAAGGAGAAGAGAAAACCAGAGTCAAACAGGCCTGTCCTCACTGGATGCCACCTTATACTAGGGGTTTCCTGACAAAGATGGAGGGAGAACAGAAATGACACAGAATACATCTCCTACTTTATTTGGGGGATTTTAGCTTGGAAAAAAGGTTTTCTTATTTCCCTAGTCATTTATTTTTGGTTTATTTAATTTTAATAAGTATACAATGTAAATCCAAAAGGTATAATAGTTCAAAAGTTATTTTTTATACTGTGAAAAGTCTCTTTTCTACTTCTTAAAACCAACAGGAGCATATTATACATGACATTCTAATCTTTTCATTTATTAGTATCTTTGAGATCCTTTTTACAGGGACATATAGAGCTGCCTCTTTCTTTTAACACATATGTGCCTTAACTTATTTAATCAGTCTTCTTTTGATGGATATTTAAGTTGTTCCCCATTATTTGCTATTACAAACACTGCTGCAGTAAATCACTAATTCGTAGGTCCTTTTGAAACGTGTGACTAGATCTGTAAGATAAAGTCCTGGAAATGTAATTGTAGGAACAGACAGATATACACTTTAATTTTGGTGGATTTTGAAAAACTATCCACCATGGAGACTGCACCAGTTTACAGTCCCCCCTTCCCCAACCCACCAACACCACATGAGAATTCCTTAGCTTAACCTTTTCTATCAGGAGGGTCTGGTAAGCGATGACTAGGACCTGAGGGAAGATGGCTTCAGAGGAAGGCTGTATAGAGGCCTGGCTTGGTGGATGGCAGCTGGACTGTAGCCTGATCCTAGGCATGTGACAAAATGAGAAAGACTGGGAATCTCCTGATGAGCCCCTTCTATTCATTTCAAACTAGTCTGAAATAAACCCAAACATATGGGTCTCCTGTATGCTGCTAAAAATCTCCAGGAGGTAAATTCCACAGCCTTCTTGGGTAAACTATTTGGACTTCTCACAACTCTTCTGAAAGTCAGGACATTTTTCCTTATGTGTAATATAAATCTTTCCTGCTCTCATCCACTTGTGAAAAACGTGTTCTAACATTTCCCCAAAGCAATGCAAGTTCAACTAGCTAGACAACATGATGCTATAATTTCATGGCTAGAGTATGTATCCTCCTTTTTTTAAAAATAGCATACATCCCCTAAATCATTTTAGAAATCTTTAATGCATATGCAAGGGATAGCATGAGTGTTTTCTTTTAAATCTGTTTTTAACCTGGCTATGGACTTTATAGAGACTGTGTGTATGTGTGTGTGCATTTGAAATTTTGCTATGCCCTCTTGTTTTATTCTTCTTATATATTATAATCATAGTATTATCTTACTTTCTCATTAGATGCTGATTAATATATAGCTTTCTTAATAACATTTCCGATATCACTTCTGCTGAATGAGAAAATGTCGCTGTAACTGAGAGGTTTGTAGGTTATTTCTGAGTGTGTCTTTCTTCCTCTGTTGAGATACAATAACTATTTCAGGAACATTTGGCATCCAAAAAATCTCAGCATTGTGCAAATTAAAACATCTGCTTATACTTTGACACCCTCATTCTTCAAAGGTTAGTTGGATTTGCGGTTGCTTTGTTCAACAAGACTGCTCTTAGAGCCCAAAGATGCACATTTAATTATTGGGAAGATATGTTTGACAGAGCTGTGGGGGGAAAATCACCCTTCATATTCGGACCAGCATTAACATTTTTATAGAATGAGATTACCTGAGAGTCAAAGAAGGGGGTAACTCCAGGAAAATAAATACAAATCTATTTGGTCACTGGTCTTCTGCTGATTTACAAGACTCCAGCCAACAACTCTTTGCTCCGTTGCATACAACTCATCAGTTTGCTCTCAAGCTGGCGTTGCTGATTTCTGTTGAGGTTAAAGACAGCAAAGTAAACTCTGCTTCCAACAATAAATAACAGAGGGAGTTATTCTTTTCACTCCAACAGGCTTTAGATCGCAGCAGACAGCTACAACCAGGTGCATTTAGCTACATTTGTCATTGCCACGAATGCAAAACATGTAAAGAATCTGCTGCAAATGGGTCTCTAGCCAGCCCTTTTCCACCTTAAATATTCTTCCATCCCCAACTGTGTTTGAGCCGTGGTCACCCAACACCAGAAGGAAGGGCCAGGGTGCCTGTAGTAACAGCAGCATCTCCTGACTGGTTTGTTGATTTACACAGGTCACTGGTGCCAGCTAGCAGATTGTACACTGGAAGTCTTTCTGTGTCTCCGGCCAAAGACTGGCAATCTCCCTGGGCAATGCCGAGATAACACACATCAAGAGGCAGCAGTGGCTGGTAAGCCAACTCATCACTCACCTTGCCCTACCGCCCCGCCTGGCCTGCTCTTGCTGCAGCCTTTTCATTGCCATTCCAGAAGCTGACAGACCTTAGCTGTTGGACTGGGAGGGATGAGAGAGAAGGGGGAATACAGAACACAGGCAGCAAGAGGGATTTGGTGAGGCAGGAACCAGCAGGTGAACAATGACTCATTTGGAAACGTGCAGCTGGGTGTGTATTATTTGCATATCAGGGATCCTTTGTTAAAGTGGCTTGCCCAGCTGTGTGGGCGCAACCGAGTGAGGGCTGATGTGGGGCGGGAGATGAATTCTCAGGAGAGAGGAGTTACTTCCTATCTAATTTGTGCACAAGTTGGGGGAAGGCGCTCTCATCCAGTATCTGCTGCAGAAAAGCTTCGAGGTCCTGAGATTTATTTTCCTTCTGCCAAGTATATTATTTCCAAACTCGCCTTTTCAAGATCTCGCAAATGCCCTTGAAAAATAATTTAACAATTTAATGAAAACAACAGTGAAACAAAAGCCACGTTGATGAGGAACAGAGGTAAGGCTGGGTTGGAAATGAGTGACGAACCTTGTAATGAGGTGTGCAGCTTTGTATATTAAGCGATTTCTCTGAGGTACTTTTCCAGATGTGATGGAATACATTTATTTTTGTGCTCATCTGAACTGAAATAATACAAATGAGATAATAAAAAGATATGATTACGTGCAGAAATAGGCGAAGAATTTAGAATCCCAATTCCATAAGTTAACAGCTGTGCGTGAAGCAGTTCAAAACTGCTTTGAGTCTGCAGGTTGCCCGGGAACTTCTGTCAAGCTTGTATGGACCAGTGATGATCAACGTGTGAATCCTGCATGTTGATAGTTCAAGACAACTTTATTTCAGGCAAAAATAAATAGCTGGTAGTAAGAAGTCCTTCCCCACCTGAAAGCCTACAGTACGGCTGAATACAGCCACTGTGGTAGTGCAATAAAACGGGATGAGTTTTAAACTACCAGATGGTACCATGTACAGTGCCTGAAATAAAATGGAGAATTAGGGTGCCCTAAGGTGTGCACAGGAAAGGCAATTACATGAAATAAATGGGCCTCAGGCCTACAGGATGCTCAAGTATGCTGCACAGGAGACAAATAGTACATCTGGTGAACAGATTTTATCATACGCTGGAAAGCCATAAAGCATGCCATCGAATATCAGATCCCCATCTCACAGTGACATTTTACCTGTGTTGGTATTCAGTGCTGTTTATTTTAAAAGGTGCTGTAATCTCAATGATGTGTTTTAAAGGCCTCCTTAACATTGTTTTCAACTACATACTATTTTTTGTGGGGACAGATTGATACAACGCAATAAGATTTTGTGGACAAATAGCCACTCTGGTCTCAGGGGATCCTGTTTTTATTTCATTTATCTCATTGCTGATGTGATTTTAGTAATAGGATTATACTTGTCAGCACTCCCTGTTTGGGAAAATGCCAGTGTATTTTTAATGCTAGCTCCCACATCTCCATTTCATTGTCACCGCACTAGAGTTCCCCTCCACACCCCACTCCCTTTTCCTTAATGTCAAAGAAAAAGCAATTTTAGGTGGTGAGGGTTTGCAACGAGAATTCACTGGCCCAAAGCCCTTTCTTATTTCTTCTCCACAAATGCAAATCTGTTTTCTGTTTGAAAATTGTGTGTTCCTTTTCTATTGTAAAAAAAAAAAATTCTGAGGAACACGTAACATTCATTATTGTTTTAAGAGTTGCTGTAATAAAATCCTCTCAGTACTTAAAGATAGTTTTAGTGCCCCTCCTAGGATTCACTCTAGCTTTGATAATTGGGTAATTGCATCCCCTCCCCCACCAAGAAATATTTTCACCCAATTAAGTTTAAAACTGTAATAAATTTTAAAGAATTATAGTCTAAAAATTCATACCCTAGAACCAGTATTAAGTAGGAATATTAATCTTAAGCCGTGGAGCAGTGCAGCCTGTTTATATGCTTCTCTGCCTTCTGTGCAGTGTCCTAGCTCCTGTGAGCTGCCACTGGCAGTGTGGCTTCCCTGAGTGCTGGGCATGAGCTGCAGGGGCCCAGAAACTAGAGCCCTTCACTGCCTGTACGATCCCTTGACTTCCACGTTCCAGTCCTTCTTTGTTTCCAGATAGCATTATTCAACCCTTCACCCATTCATTCATTCATTCATTCCTGTCCTGTAGCTTCTAACTGAGAGGTAAGGCCCAAGCCTGGAACTGAGACTGGGTGTGGAAGGCGCCCAGGATCTACAAGGTTCGTGCAGGGCTCACACTTGACTCCTTCCCATCTGCTCCACAAACCAATGTGTCCAGATCAACTTTCCAGGGCTCTATTACAAGGTAAACCCTCTGTTGCATATACTATCAATGCTAAAGGGCAACCTAGTGACCCAGAGCACTAACCACATCATTCGCATGTGTAGTAAATGGGGAGCAGCACCCAGAAGGCAGCCCAAGGAGTTCACATTTTAAGCTCCAGCCCACTAGAGACACACAAACCTCCTGTTCCCTCAACGAAATAGAAGTGCAGTCACAGCCCTCAAAGCCAGTAGCTTTTGGCAACAGTAACGCTTGGGGCCCTGGAGCCAGCAGCAGGGACAAAAGGGCACCACTGGCACAGCCGAAGGCAAGGTCTGGGAGAAAGGAAAAGAGCAGGAGAGACTTAGTGCAGCCACAGCAGGAGAGAGTGAGGCAGGGAACTGATTACCAGGGGAAGAAAGAGAACCAAAAGGGAAAACTCAGTAGGCCCAGCTGGCGGAGAGGAGAGACCAGATCCTGGACTCTGGGGAGAGGCAAACCGTGAGAGTGTTGTCGGGCTCCTATCTTCCCTCCACCATCACTTGCTTCAGACCTGCTGATTCCTTTCATCCACTCAGCCCCCTCCTCCTAAGCCACGGGTTCTAACACGCCGCCCCCAAATGCCCAGAGGTGCTCTTCCCTGGTCCCCCCTGCTTCCTCCGTTAGCCATCTCTGTCCCGTTCCCACTTACAATGATGCAAGGAAAGCACATGGTGACACCGGATGCCCAGGTAATTGTACTTCAAATGGAAAGTGGTGAGAGAACAATGGCCTTGAAAACACAAGAGCAGTGGTGCTAAATCTCCAGGCTAGCGTGGTTTTAGGTGCTGAATTCTATTGAGGAAGACTATGCCAGTGACACAATTAAGTTGGTGGAAAAATTGTAAGATACATAAAAAACTTTAGCTTCTAATGCCCTATATAAATTTCAAGACTTTCTGAGCACATCATCAGTGAAATTGTTGTTTTTTTGTTTGTTTGTTTTTGCAGTACGCGGGCCTCTCATTGTTGCGGCCTCTCTCATTGTGGAGCACAGGCTTCGGACGCGCAGGCTCAGCGGCCATGGCTCACGGGCCCAGCCGCTCCGCGGCATGTGGGATCTTCCCGGACCGGGACACTAACCCATATCCCCTGCATCGTCAGGCAGACTCTCAACCACTGCCCCACCAGGGAAGCCCAGTGAAGTTTTTCAAAATCAGGATTATAGTACTTGAAAGAAAAAATCAGAATCTAGTAACCTTTGCTCTTTAAAACATTTCTGATAGGTGGCGGGGTTGCTGCTGGTGGCAATTGAGGTTTACAGGGAGGAAACATCCTAAATTTTGAAGTTCAACAGCTGGGCTGGGGCTAAAACCAATCTGGTATTTAGCTCGTTACATCAAATGCAGAACTGATCATGATGATAGCGATAATACATGATGTTTTATTCACTTTTAAATACTTCAGTTGATTTCGAAAATTTCATTTGGGGAAATAAAAGTAATGCATTTAAGAATATAGCCTATTTAAGCAAAGGGCAGGAAAAGATGACAGGAAAGAATTTGCAGGGAATCTCTTTTGTGTCTGGATTCAATTTTTACTGTATTTGGATTTTTCATCAGTTCTTGATAAGCAGTCCAGTTAATAAGTTGCAAGCAAGGGTTGCATCAAGGGGGATGATGTGGATAGTTGTACATTTCTAGGAGGCTGTGAAAGAAAAGTGTGAAAGAAAAGGCAGGTCTTGTTAAGAAGTATGTTAAGTCTGTTTCAATGCTGTTTCTCCAAGGGCAAGTTGGACCACAGGTGGCTGCTTGCTGCCTAACGCTCCTTGGTGTGTCCCCTGTCCTGAGGCAGGTTAGCTGAAGAAAGGATCAGACTAGAATTAGACAAGGTTGCAGGGAGCCCCTCCCCGCCACCGTGCAGCTGGAAGTTGCCTGAGCAGGTGCAGAGAAAGATCATTTCCATGGCAGCCGTCACTAGGTGCTCTGCCAGGGAGGCTGGTTGGGACTTAGTGGACTGGAGGCCAGATGTCAGCATCTCTGTCCTGCGCTGCTGCACCAGCAATCAGTGAGTCGCCCCCGGCTTCACAGTGCAAGGCCTTCCAGCACGACAGACACAACAGGAGTGTGTGGTCCCATGCCTGCTGCTGTTGTTTTCTAGCTCTGTAAACTCGGGCAAGTTATTTCATCTAAAAGCCTCAGTTCTCCACTCTATAAAGTGGACATGAAAATAGTAGTACCTTCCTCAAAAAACCATAATGAAGAATAAACGGGATAATCCAAATAAAATGCAAAGTCCATTGCCTGGTTCACAGTAAGAGCTCAACAATTTTTAGCTATTCTTACAAATAATAACTCTGTAGACAAGGAGAAATGAGTCAGAGGTGTAGAGAGAAGGAGATGGAAATGAGGCTTTCTTTGGGGCACTATAGAAAAGCATCAGAAGGCACATAAGAGAAAAAAAGACTTGGAGGATGGCATAGTGGGGTAGAGGACATTCAGGTGGTGAGGAATAGAATTAGATTGGACTTCCTCTCCATCTGATGTTGCAGGGCTCCTTATCACTAAGGAGTCTTATCCAAGGAATGGGAATCCTTTGGAATAAATAGAGGAAAGTGGTGGATGTGGAAGAGTAAATCAGAAACTATGCTAGAAGCTGGCTTGTTGACAATAATAATTATATGGCAACTTACCCAGTAGTTGTTGGATGTGGTAAGAATTGGGCCATAGCTATCATGGTGGGTATAAAGCCAGAAGAAAGGGGGAGATGGCGCCTGAGGCTAACTGTTGGCTGTTAGGAAGGAAACCAAAGTGAGGACAACTCCAGACTGTCTCACAGGGTTATTGCCAATGCTGTTAGAAGGTCCTTAGAGACCATAGGACCTGCAGAGTCTCAACATGCAGATGGTGATGCAAGTGGAAAGGTTTTGTGCTTGCAGGAAATTGGTGACATTGAGGAAAAGGAGAGAATAAAAGGTTCTGAATGAATGTAAATGGTATTAGATGCTGGCATTCAAATTTTTTAAGGTGACAGAGTAAAATGCATTTTAATTTGCAGGGGAAATAAGAAATGTATTGAAAATATGAGACTTGAATTGACCTAGAGATAATTCCAAAATGTTCTGAAGATGAAAAGGATTGAAAAAAATAGCTTATGTGTCAGAATGCATCAGCAGTAATACTGGATAAAGCAAAAATGAAACTAGACTGTAGAAATATTTTGATGCCAATCCTATTAACTAAACAAATACAAGACTTACAAGGCTTAGAATACAAGGCTTACAGACCAGCAAAGACCTTGTTGGTTTGTTTGTTTATTTTTTACTGAAGTATAATTGATTTACAATGTTGTATTAGTTTTAGGTGTACCACAAAGTGATTCAATATTTTTATACATTATGAAATGACCACCATGATAAGTCTAGTTACCATCTACCACCATACAGAGTTATTAAAATATTATTGAGTATATTCCCTATGCTGTACGTTACATCTCCATGACTTATTTTATAACTGGAAGTTTATACCACTTAATCTCCTGCCCCTGTTTTGCCTATCCCACCATCCCCCTCCCCTCTGGCAACCACCAGCAAAGACCTTATTAATATATAGCTGCCTTTTCAGTGCTGGATAGGAGAATGAGAAATGGGATTTCTCTAGGCTATAGACAGAAGAGAAATAGGAAGAGAGAAGCTAGTAGTACATGAGAACAACCTCCATAAATAGAAACTCCATACATGTATATCATATTTTTGTAATATCATTTTGTACAGACTTGTATTTTCTCACCACCCTTTCTCACCTTACTGTCTTGAACTCTGAGTTGTCTCTTTGACTCCATTAACTCTCTCCTTTCAAAGACCAATTGCCAGATTCACTTACTTGTGTCCAAATACTCATTTACTCAACGCATATTTACCAAGCATCAGCTACATTTAGGGCCCTCTGCTAGATATTCAGCGATATGATCCCTGCCTTCAGAGAGCTTACAATCTGGATAAAAGGCAGCTGTACTCAGATAAATAAATATAGAACAAGACAGGAGATCAATATTATGAGTTCCAAAATGACAGCGTTTTGAGGATATGGTATATAAGGCAGGAGCTATGAATTTTCAGAATTTAGGATTTTAACAATGAGAGCAGGGATGTCAGAGGGTGTTCAAGGATGTGAGAGGGACAGGAATGAGCCAAGATGTTTTCAGGAAATGACAGGAAGTGGGGAGGTCAGGAGAATGGAAGAAGCACCGTCCAACTGCGGAAGGCCCAGTTTGCCATACCATTTCTACACCTTACAAAGATATTGCTCTCGGCAATGTGGGTGAACGGAGAGACAAATAGTCCTGGGGGGAGACAACAGTGGCCTGAATGGAGGCTGTAGCAGAGGGAATGGAAAGGAGGGGCTGGGTTTGAGACACTGGAGGTGGAATCGACAAGACAGAAAGACCTGTTGAGTGAGGGAGAGGTTGGAACACAAGATTCTCTTCAGAGTTCTCATTCTCTTTAACGTTTCTTTCCCCCATGACACAGTTCACTACTCCTGGCTTCTTGAAGCTCTCTTCTGTTTCATTTAATGAGGCACCACTACTTTGCTTCTCCTTCTGGTCATGAGCAAAAACTTAATAAATGACCTTTTGTAAGACATTCGGCTCTTCATTCCAACACTCATCTCTCTAAAAGATTAAGTGATTTATGTGACTCGGGTCAAGTTGGAGTTAAGTGGTAGATCTGAGACCCTAAGCCTTATCTACCAGACTGAGTTCCATCCCCTGGGGAGGAGAAAAGGGGAACAGGTTTGGTTGCAGGTGTGTACGGATGTAAGCCTAGAGAATTGAAATGTTCCTAGGACTCTCTTGGCTGGGGAACTTAATGCTTCATACTGGCAGGCAAAAACAGTTTAAAGTTCATTCCCAAGATAGTGAGTTTTAAATAGATATAAGATTTGGAATAGTCGACATATAAATCTTCTTCCCAGGCTTCAGCATGAAGCACAAGTTTGATCCAACAGACAGCAATGAGTCTTTAAGAGCTGTAATGGCCCATCATGTCAGAGGATATTTATGGATTTACAGAGTCTTCAGATATCTGGATCTTGTGCAAGCAAGATAAAAAAAAACCCTCTGAATTTTTTTTCACAAGTAAATGAGTGCTTAGCTAGCTGTGTTTCTTAAATGAAATGACTCAGCCATTGTTCACTTGTAAAATACCCAAGGGTCCTTGTCTACATTTTGGAGGAATGTGCTGCTACATTTCTGTTGGAGGAAAAAAGCAGTTGGGGCTGTAGGAAATCACTAACTTCTATTTTTGTTTTTCACACTGCTAACTTAATGAGAGATATGTTGCTGCATACAAATTTTCATGACAGGCATTTCTTAGGTCATATCTCCAGTGACAAACAGGGGTGACAGGAACAAAACAGTCCTGTATTAAAAAAACTGATTTGGGGGCTTCCCTGGTGGCGCAGTGGTTGAGAATCCGCCTGCCGATGCAGGGGACACGGGTTCGTGCCCCGGTCTGGGAAAATCCCACATGCCGCGGAGCGGCTGGGCCCGTGAGCCATGGCCACTGAGCCTGAGCATCCGGAGCCTGTGCTTCACAACGGGAGAGGCCACAACAGTGAGGCCCGCATACCACAAAAAAAAAAAAAAAAAAAAAAAAAAAAACTGATTTGGGACATAGGTCAATAATCTTAGGAACCATTTTGCTAGACTCTTAACTGATTGGATCTACAAGCTAATGGTTGTGCAAATGGAAATCCTGCAGTCAAATCATTGCGTCCTCCCATTCCTAGCAAGTAGTTGAAGAATTTTTTACTATTTCACAAGCCCTTTTCTTGGATAAGGAGAAAAATTAATGTTATTCTCTGTTTCTTTATGAAATGCTTGCCATGATATGGAATTAAAGTACTCCCTTTCATTCAATGTTTGAAACAAAACATTTTATAAATAAAGCTTTTCAATAAGTAGCTGGTACTAAAATAGTCTGCTCTGCCAGAGGACATTCAGACGCCCAAGGGTTTTTTTTTGTTAACAGTGAACATCTTTATTTATTTATTTATTTATTTTTATTGGGGTATAGTTGTTTTACAATGTTGTGTTATGTTAGTTTCTACTGTACAGAGAAGTCCCAGAGTCTTCTGTGTACCAGAAGCCAAGGCACTTTGGCTTACTCAAAACCAGGGACCAGAGTTTTCCTGATTTGTGTCAGGCAGGTAAATCTGGTCCCACAAGGATCATTTCTTTTTAAAAATGCTTTCCCAATCTATACTTTTTGTGAGATCAATATTGAGGAAGGGCTGGATATAATGTTTCCCTCTTGGTTTGGGGTATTGAAATGGGAACATATCATACAATGATGGCCCTGTCTGGAACAAAGTCAGAGGGCCTGAGGAAGACTGCTACAACCATCATCTCTGCTGTAGCCCTCCAGGAAATCTCCTAAATCCGCAGGAGGGAGGCAGAGTTCTCCAGTTTGTTGATGTGGGGACTAGGGGATTGAAAAACATGCGGGAAAGAACAGGTACTTTCTACCTATGCCAAAGTGACCTGTCTTGCCTTTGAGTCAAGTCCTCCTGGGTTTGAAGGAGTCGTTGCTTTACTTATCAAAGAAAAACTCAGTTTTTCTGAAGATGAGCAAACTCAACTTCTATTTATACATGATTGAAGTGACTATTCAGAGAACACTAAAAAGCCACATGTAATGAAGTCTCCCCTAGGAATTACATAGAATTCCAACCAGATATACAAGCACACATTTAAAGAAAAGTAGATGGCTGGACATTAGAGGCACTGGGGCAGCAGAGATGAAGACTTGGTTCCAAAGGGAAAAAGGAATCAAATTTAAAAGCTGATTCCCAAGTCCTCTACAGTGGATCTTCAGGGAGACTCCAAAATCAACTTTAGGGACTGAACAGCTTTTCAGGTATATGAAGCTATAAACATTTCCTTGGTTGTGAAAACGTTTAATCTCCAGGCAAGGGGAGAAATTCATGTGTGTCTCCCCTTAAGATTTCTCTAATCCAGATCACTGGGTGAACACTTAGAGGGAGTGATGAAAAAAGTCTTCCTTGAGTTTTCCAACCTCTTGCTAGCACTGTCCTCTGGTGCAAGACCACCAACTCCACCTGGGAGCCAAGGCTTAAGGGATTGGCAATGGATAGGTCTAAGGCATTATCCTTTGGTTCTGGCCACTAGACTTACCTGGGTAAGCAACGCACACCAGCAAAGACCATTGAGCAGAGAAGGGGCATGACTGGAACTCTGTTCTAGAAAGATCATTCCTGCAGCAGTATGGAGGAATGAGTTAGAGCAGGAAGAGAATGATGGCAGGGAGCAGAGTCATAGCTTTTCATACCCTTCAAGTGAGAGATGATGAAAATTTGAAGGAGGACAGTGGCAATTACATTGACCCACCTGTGACTACAGTCATTGTTGTCAAGAGAAACCATGGGCCTAACAAACCTCCACATGACCCCAGACCATGTCAGGCATACCTTAATGGGCTCAGGCCTATGCCTACTTTCTCCCATGCAATCTTCCACACCTTCCTCAGAAATGAGTGTACATGTCATAAGCATGCCTGCCCCTAATAGGTTTTAATGGGCATTTTTTACCATAAGAGACTTGTGGAGAATTTATGGTTTTGGCACAGGGCCATTTCCTCATCCTGCTCATAACTAAACCCAGAAGGATCTCCTTTGCCTCTATCATATTTAACTTCTGATCACAAAGACAGGCGAGGCAGGGATGGGCACATGGTGACAGCCCAATAAACAGCCTCTCTCTTTCAGGATGAGTAAGGTCAGGAGGGGACTCTAAAGCTGAGATCAATGTGGACTCACAGACTAATAATAAACAAATCATTATTACAGCTTTGTACTGAGCAGTTGCTTTGTACCAGACTCTGGGCTGTGTTTTATATATATTTTGTCATTTAATTCTCACAAAAACCCTATGACGTGGGTAGTTAGTATTCCTATTAAACAAAGAGAAAAACCAAGGCTTAAGTAAAATTTAAGAAATCTTAAATACACATTAAACTTGTACATTGTTATATGTCAATTATATCCCAATGATACTGAGACAAAAATACACAGTCTATGACACACACACCAAAAAAGAAAGCTTAAAATTTCAGAGGTAGTAGGTGGCAGAGCATGAGATCAAATCCTGGTCTGTCTTATTCCTGAGCTCAAGCTCCATGACCTTGGGCCAAGAAGACACTGGCACCTCGCCATCGCCTGCACAGATGCTAATCTATTTCTGTACAACCCCGTGGTGTAAAGTCAAACTAAACCAAACAGCAGGCATTTCTTCCAGTCTAATTCAATATAGGAAGAAGAGTCTGTCCCAAGTCATGAGAGACTGTTAGATTTAATCCAGTTCTTGGAACCTGGTCCTTGGCAGAAGGACATTTATCAAAGGATCCAGACCAGATGAACCCTCAGACCCACTACAGCATGGGTCCAATCTTTCCTATGAGAAAGGAACAGAATGTACCCAGCACCCACCATGTCCTTACTTCCAGGGTTGATCATTAGACTCATCTCAGTCACCTTGCAGGAACTTATTGGCATGGACTCAATTCATAAAACTTATTAACCAGTAGACAGTCTTGGCAGACTTAAAAAAGGCTCAGGTGAGGTTTTGTACCTGGGCACTGATGATTTGTAACCTCAATGAGCACTAGGTTGCCGTATCTGCCAAGGGAAGTGGGTCTATCAGCCAGGTCTCCAAGATCAAGCCTTCACCTGCCACTGTGAATTGTCAGCTAAAAAAGTCACTCGGTCCCAAATGGAGAAGCTGCTCCTGGCCATCACTTAAGAGCGCATTACAAAGAACCTCTAAAAAGTCTGATGGCATACAAAAAGTAAACAGAAGATTAATATCCAACATTTATATACAAGCAATACATCATTAATGATCATTATGGAGAACTTGCTTAGTTCAAATGAGGTTCCAGAAGACTGGAAGCATTTCACTGTAGCACCAGTATTTATAATAGCCACCCTGGAGAACAGCAGGCCCATCAACTTGACAGAACTAATATGCAAGGTAATGGAAATAAGCAGAGGTGAAACGGAGCCACACGGACACTGAATTATCTTGGGAGCCAAACTCCATGCAAATAGAGACTGCCCTGTTTATTAGCAGAGTGGAGAGGACATTCCTCAGACACCTTAGGTCACACTTGAACTTACCGTTTGAAACTGGCACATCAAGCCACCCTGCTGCTTAAAAATCACAGCAAAGAACATTTTGAGGAAATTTGAGGACGGAGTTTGTCCATGGGGTTCGGGAAGCAGCATGCTGTTGGAGAAGAGGGTGGTCTCCCAAGAGACTCACTGTGCAGCATTTTTCAATTCACTTAACCTACCCTTTTATTACTTTCCTCAACTATAAAATGTAGATAGTATTGCCTAACCTCCTGTCTTACAGTTTGTGCAAAACAAAATAGAAGAGCCACTTTGAAAGTGCTTGGTAGTGTGTAAGACAGGAGAGGGAAATGCAAATGACTCAGTGGACGACAGGAGGGCACAGCGGGGATTTTGCAAACAGGTGATACACACCCCTGGAAAGAGCCTTTCAGCTCTTGCCCAGGGTTGCCTTGCAGGAGGCAGGCCCCATGTCACAGGTCCTCCTATGTTAAAGCAAAATTGGAAATACCTTTTGTGTATGTGAGAAATCTCCCAATTTTAAAAAGAAGCAAGTAAAACAAAAATTTCTAAAAGTCTATTCATGCAGACGGCATCCTATTCATGGACTATTAGTTTGCAACCTCTCCCTAATGGATCATCTAGTATAAGAGCAACTGGGAATTTTATTAGTTGATAATAATAATAATTGCTAACATTTACAAAATACTTACTAAGCACTAGGTACTCTTCTAAAAATTATATGAAGTAGTACCAAGAAGCCCACGAGACAGGTAATTTCATAATTCTCATTTTACACGCGTGGAAACTGGGTGAGATTATCACTGGCTAAAGTTATCTGAATTTTATGGAAGCTTTGATTTTTTTTTTAAACATCTTTATTTGAGTATAACTGTTTTACAATAGTGTGTTAGTTTCTCCTTTACAACAAAGTGAATCAGTTATACATATACATATGTTCCCATATCTCTTCCCTCTTGCGTCACCCTCCCTCCCACCCTCCCTATTCCACCCCTCTAGGTGGTCACAGAGCACAGAGGTGAACTCCCTGTGCTATGCGGCAGCTTCCCACTAGCTATCTAATTTACTTTTGGTAGTGTGTATATGTCCCTGCCACTCTCTCACATCGTCACAGCTTACCCTTCCCCCTCCCCATATCCTCAAGTCCATGCTCTAGTAGGTCTGTGTTTTATTCCAGTCCTACCACTAATCTCTTCATGACAATTCAGCAGAGTGTAATGTAGAATTCCCCTGCTCTCAACTTTTCTTAACAAAACCCTTCTCTGTGATTGTTCCAAGGAAATATTTTCTTAAAGCATGATTAATTGTAGATATTGCCTATAAATAAAGACAGAGAATTTGTCCACATTTCCTCTTATACTTTTCTTTAGCTTACCCAGACTTGTGGAGTTAGTAAACGAAA
The DNA here is from genome assembly GCF_026419965.1 of Kogia breviceps. Lineage (NCBI taxonomy): Eukaryota > Metazoa > Chordata > Mammalia > Artiodactyla > Physeteridae > Kogia > Kogia breviceps. Next base: position 145,605,491 of record NC_081311.1, read on the forward strand.
TAAAACTAACAATTCATTTTTATTTTGTCAAACAGTAATCAATATCGAGGCTGCAAAGAACAAAGAGCTTTATTTGGGGGTCTTAGGAACTGCAATTCAGAAGACACAGATTCAGGTAAAACTGAAAGAGTATTCTGGGAAAGAGAAAAAGTCTTTAACAAGGTTGTTAAAGTTGCCAGGCGAGAATTGTGATTGACTCTGATGCGGGTTGGGAGGTACTTGTCCTTTAAGGAATCACAAGTTATTTTAGGGTAAGGGTTTGATAAGTAGATAGGTTGTCACGTTATTTTAGGGTAAGGATCCAATAGGTATCTTGAGTAGGACAATGAGTGATCAAAACGTCAGATTTTGTGCACGCTGAGACGTGCAGAAGTCCCACTTCCTCAATGGCCTCCCGGCTCCATATTAGAGAGCTCTCTTAGCAACATCGACTTGATTTTGATTGTCCTTTCAGTTTACCTGGGCAAGTGGCCAGGGGAGGTAGTGTTTAGCCTGACTTAGCTACTACAGCTGAACATGGAGTGGAAGAGGTGAGCTGGCACAGTGTCCGTCTTGTGCTAACTTCCAACAAAAGGGCACTGAGTCCAGAGGTGGCACAACAATGTTTCATCTTCTTGTTATTGTGAATTAAAGACTCCAGCAGATGTCCTTCATCTGGAAAATAATATCTTGAGGGGGTCTTCAAGTTCAAGAAAGATATTTCCAAGAAGATGTAGGACACGGACTGCAGAGGAGAGGCCTCTGTTTCTGTGTGAGCAGTCAAGGGGTCAGGTGGGTATTGGAATGATGTGACTCCTTCATCCGGTCTCCTTCTTCCTTGGTCGGCCTTTGTCAATATCTCCGCTGATTAGCATGACTGCCAGAGAGTACATGGAAGAACACTTGAAAAGCAATGTTCCTTGTGGGACAATTAGCAGAAAATGATCATGTGTTGTGATTGTTTGAAAAGGGCTAACGGTGAAAGACATTTCCTGATGACCTAAAATCCGGAAGTATGCAGGAGCCTATTGTTTTTCAGTCTGAGTTGATATTCCTCCCCTCCTAGCACTCTCATTTTCCATACTTCGGTTTTCTCAGCCTAGCCATTGCCAGCATTCTCTTGCAGCATGGGTGTGAAGGACTCCCAGATGGTAGAAGGCTGTTAAAAAGATAAGGAGCTGGCCAAGGAAGGTCACAGTGAAGGCAAGTAAGAAATGGAATCTTACCAAGGGTCAGTGGGTGGCACTCGGAAGATTCCGGTGCACATGAGTGATGGACTTGGGCAAAAGAGAAGACCAAGTGGGCAGCACAGACGCAGAAGAGCCTCAGCTCTGTCCATGGGGCTCTGGGCCTGCACCCCTCCTCTTCCCATCTGTCACAGGCTGAGTGCTTCCCCAAGGAATGGGGGAATTAGAACAGGATGTGTGTAACCCCCAAGGGAATCTGAAACAAAAGCAAAATAAAAAAGAAACTTCCCTTCATGTGCCCTTCACCAAAAGGGCATTCATTCTGAGAGGCCAAGAGTTCTCTTAAAATGGTGTTTCCTTGGCCTGTGAGAGGGAACTAGTCAGTGAATTCTCAGAAGCAACAATAAAGGTAGTCTTGGGATTATGACAACTTGTAGGTATCCTTGATATTAATCATGAAAGGAAATATCAACCATTAGAAACTTCCCAAGAATAGGTTATACTGGGACAGAGGGGAGAACACTACTAATTTTGTTTTAAAGGAGCCACACACCTCCCCCTGCACCACCCCCAAAATGCAGCCTGTGGGTCTTAAGCCTTTTGCAACACATTCAATTGTGTATGCATTTACAGAGCTTTGGTACATGCCTAGGACTGTGCTAGGTATTTCTTTGCATGGCCATTAAGAGAAGGCTTTTTTCATTAAGCAAAGACATCACACCGGGGATGCAGCTAGTGGGGTCAGGAGTGGTTTTCATGCTCCTCAAGCTTAATGGGGAATTTATGTCCCAGTCCTTGATTTGAAAAGGGAGAACTGTCTTCTGCACAATCCAGAAGTGGGCATCTCAGAAGGTGAGGGCATCTCGGGTATGGAAGAAGTCATGGGGCTTTCAGACAACCTGCAGCCCACTGCAGGCCCAAACCTAATGCTCTGTGGAGAACTAGACCCCATTAATCTCGGGGACTGCTTTGCAAGTGCCAAGTTTCCTGCAACTTGCGATGATTTGGAATGAGGAGTAGAGGCAGGCCCAGAGCAAAATTAGCTGAGTCGGGAAAGGGGAAAATAGATTCAGAGTGTAAAAGCAGGGTTCTTTGATGGGCTGAGGAACTGACACATGGAAAATGTAATGCATTATTGACAAACATGTATGCTGGCTGCAAAAATAATTAACACAAGCAGAAAAGAAATAGGAAGGAAATGGAGCAGAAAGACTTTGAAAGATTGTGAAGTGGCCACTGAAATTGCCAAGCTGATGTCAGAGAGATGAATAAAATTTTCCAATAGAATAGGTGACTAGGTAGTTAGGAAAATGGGATGTAAACCGAGAGAGAGAGTGGATAGTTCTATGAATCTACACTGAGGTACTAATCAGCATGTTATGTGAAACTTTTCAGTGCACATTTTAGCAGATGGAGGAAGGTCTTAAAAGCTGATAGCTAAACCGAGTCTGGCTGCCTTTCAGTTCCATAATAACCGTCCTTGGAATGGGTACTTGCTCCTTGTGAGCACTGCAGGAACAGTTCTTCGAATAGAATTCCAGACATATCAATATGCTCACAAAGGCAAGATATCTGCAAAACTCCAGCACCAAGGGAGAGGAAGGGGAAGCAATGAGAGGTTTCAGTCTTCCTAAGTAGAGGTGCCTGGATGAACAGGCTCTAAACAGGTAAGCTGAAGGCTCAGTAATCAGAACTCAAAATGAAGATCAAGTAGCAACAAGGAGAGATTCATCTGCAGGCCAAACTACATGCATGCACTCAGGCACGCACATACACATTCTTGTAGAAACTGTATTGCTGCCATAACAAAAACAATTAGATGGTGGGTTGTGGGTATGTTAAAGGGGAATAATTGTTCATGATCAAAATGACTTTTTCGCTCATTCAGCAGAAAAAGACTCTTATTTTTTATTTGTTGCCAAAGCCAAATTAGAAAAAAATATATCTTTATGACCATAGGAGACAAATGAGTGATACTAAATATCACTAAAAATGCTATTAATCTACAGTGATATAAAATTACCATCTCAGCACAAAGAAAGCCTATATAATCTGAATTTTTCTAGCATCATAAAAACGAATGAGAAGAGAAATTGGGAGTAAGTAGGTTTTTGAGATGCCATTAAGAGTTACATGCATTGTTAACAAATGTGGTTAGACAGACTGGTGATTTACCTTGAGAAACAAATCTATAGAGACACAGAAAACTTCCAGATGAGACCAACTCACTGCCCTTCTCATTGGCTGATGACACCTTTGAGGGTGTTATTCTCCTTTCTTAGATATTTAAATGTGGCTGACTAGCCATTGACTTCAGGAATTATTTCCCTCTGTTTTCATTTGCTCATTTTCTGCACATTTCAGAAGCCAAAAGTAGTTTGGGGTGGGGTGAGGGTGTGGCAAGGAAGGGAATACAGGTCAGGGGTTTCTGCCTCAGGAACCAGAGGAGCCTGAGTGACCCCACTGGGTGGCCAGTGAGGAACACGAAGCACTGATGGCTCCACCACTAGGGGACCCTCCCTAAATCTGAACAAGGTCAACCCTCTGTTACTCTTCCACCATCTCTTGCCCAGACTGGGGGAATGGAATAACAGCCCAATTCCAGGATGCTTCACAAGCCTTTGGAAGAGCTGGAAGATGATAATAGCCAGGTCAGAATCCAACAGGGAGTAGAGGCAGTGGCACTGGGTTATTGATGGTGTGGAAGGCTAATGAGGATGTGGAAGAGGAAGGGTTGAGTAAGGTAAAAACAGAGAAATGGGAACAGGAGGGAAATGAGTGTTTCCACTTCTTCCATATATAAAAAAAGAAAACAAAAAAGAAAAAAGGAAACTCACCACCACCACAACCAACAACACCACTTTGAGGAAATTTAGAATTTAGAAATTTAGAAAGGGAGTGACAGTTTTCAATTGGTCTCAAGGGTGGTTTGGTGACAGCATAGTAAGGTGGTAAAGCTTTACCAAGATGCTACCAGTAACCTCAGTTTGCTGCCAGCCAGAGGAATATGCAAGGAGTGACACCAATGGCTATTTCCTTTCTGTTGGCCGTCTTCTTCTACAAAGGTTTTAACATTTATATTGCAATACTACATGCAGGAAGGACATCCCTATGAGATGAGGAGGGGCTCTTATTTAGAGTCCCATTTTATTAATGGGAAGCTATGGTCACAGAGCATTACAGTCTCCCAGGGGCACATAATTTGAACAAAGTTAATCCAGAAATAGAATTGAAGTCCCACTCCAGTCCACTGTTCTTTCCATGAAACTAAACTAGGCACTGATTCCTAACATCCCTGTCAGCAGAGATATCCCCTGAGAACACAGGGATACTGGGCATGGCCTTTTGTGTCCCAGAAGAAGTTCCAGGAACAGATCCTCATTTATGGCACCTGAAGCTTAAACTTATGGGGCACTCTTTCACAGTATGAAATTTTCACAGTATGAAAATTCTTTTTCTTAAAAGAATTTTAAAAGATGAATGCAAAATCAGGTATGAAAGAGAAAATTACTTTGAATGAGTAAAGAAATGGCATCAAATCAGAAATTTTATAAAACTGACAAATGTCAAATAACACTATATTTTTATAGTCTGATACAGTTCTATAATGCTGGTTCCCCTACATTTTTTGACTTCATACTCTTTGAGTGCCTCTTTCTATGATAACGATTTTGTAATATTTTCTAGAAAGAAGATGGACAAGTAATTCATTCTTTCCTCTAGCGTGGTTGATCAAAATGCATTTATTATTGATGGTTTCAAAAAGTGACTTTTTGCTTCAGCCTTTTATTGGCAATGCCATATCTGTAAAGTCCTTATCAGTTTTTTTGCCTGAGAGGTCATTCTTACCCGAGGCCATAGCTTTTGGAGACTGTAGCCTCTCTACTACCCAGAGTCTTAGGTCCTCACTTTCTTCTTCCTCTCCAGGCCTGACCTGGAGAAAGGGGTCAGGACACCAGGTGGCCATGAAGCCCAGATCAAAGTGGTAATGAGCTGTGCCTGATTTGAATACTTTCTCACTGAACGAAGAGATGGGTCTGGCAGTTCAAGGTGGCCTGCTGGAAGGAGCTGTCATCAGGGGCCAGGCAGATGGAGAGGTTGTGCTCAGCCCGCCAGCCCAACCAGAAGTCCCAGGACTACCGCAGGCAAGGGCAGTGATGCCCCAAGGCTGAAGCAGTGTTCTTTGTCTCCTAGCTTAGTTTGACTACTTTCTCCTGTGGGCAAGAGCCTTGGAAAAGACCTTGAGTTTTCAGCTTCTCCAGCTATGCTGTGAATCCGCCTCTAGTTGGCCCTGGCCACAGTAGGAGATAGAAAGCTTGTTTTCAGAACCTTGCTTTTTCCTTGGAGCATTTCCTGTTTTTGGAATGTAACTGCAGTGGAAAGTCACAGATAAGGCATTTACAGTATTAAGATTTGAAGCTTAAAAGAACTTTTCTAACCTATCACTAATAAACTATCAAATTTTGATCAATCTTGTTAAAGGGAAGACAATTATCTTTTTATTCTCTCTATAGTAAATAATACAAAATCATCATATGAAGAGTGAATCAGAGTATGCAGCCAAAAAAAAGTGTAGGAAAAAAGTATTGTAGTGGTATGGCCCCCTCAGCAGCCCCATAACCCAGGGGAGTTACCCCCAATCCTATGGGGACTCATTCTTGGCTTCCTGGTAGAGCTCATTAAGAAATGCTTCCTTTTCAAATAAATGCCTGGGAACCATTTAAGTTGCCCTATACCTTGAGTGAATTTAGATCAGAAATACTTTTTAAAAATCCTCACGATTTTAAAGAACATAGCTGCATCTGTAGGACTCCATGGGACCAGTAGGGAAGATATTATGATGTTGGAGACTTTCCCTTAATTAAGCCAAAAAATAGGCACATCCATCACATGTATGTACTAAGTCAACACCAAGTCTGAGCTTAGCAGGTTTTGATCATCTACCAGCTGTATGAGCTATACCAAATTTCGTAACCTTTTTATTAGTCCTAGTTTCCTCACCGATTAGAAAGGAAATGATACTATAGTTATACTTAGCTTGAAGGATTTGAAAGCACCTATCATGGTGCCCTATATATGGTGCTTAATAAATGTTATTTCCTTCCCATGGCTTCACAATATAAGCTCTTGAATTTTACAGATGGTTTTCTTTGGTGTCTTTCATCTTTACTAAATGCTCCTTTTATGTAACTTGAGTTCCTGCTGGAACCCAAGAGACCCCATTGTTTTTAAGACCTTACTAATTTCTGACTTTTATTTTATCTTCTTCACCCAAAGACCAAACCCTGGACTCTTGCTTCCACTCTATAGTGCCTGTTTTCTGTGATGCTGACACTAATCCTTAGAACAAATGAGCTGACAGTGTTAGATCACTTCTTCACATAGCTTTTGATGTTCAATCTTCTGAGAAAAACTGGCTACACATCTCAGAGGGAGTATAAGGCATCACGATACATATCTACAACTTTTTCTCCTACTCAGACTTCTCCAGGCTGCACATATTTCTTATTTTAAGAGTGCCTGTGAGCAGTTAGGAGTCATGCACTTACGTATTCAATGGTATGTGTGATCGGATAGCACATGCTCGGGTATTCTGAACCCTTTCCTTTGAAATGGATGCTTTAATGCTTCAAAGTTTTCTGATATTCAGTGATATACTTTTCCAGACCTATTCTTAAAGTATGTTGATTTTAGGGTCTGCAGTAAGCTTTTATCTGCTCTTGGCTGTTGAATGTATCTGGCTCACTTATTTTTTAAAAATTCTATGTCTGCTTGTAGAGGGGCAGGAGGCTGGGAACAAGAAGGCAGGTAAGGTAGGATTCTGGCTCAAAACAAGTTGATTAAAAAGTAGTGATTGCCTTTCAGATCCTCGGCCTCACTCTCAACGTGAGAGAGTTGTTTTCAAAGGTGCAAAGAGATGGCTAGAAACCAATGGGCAGGCCTGTTGGGATGTAAAAGTGATCAACATGGGCACAGTCCATATCAGCAGTGCCTTCTGATTGCAAAGGGAAAGGATACAATGGCTTCCTTCAAACTGACCTGTGTTCCCAAACTTAAAGGAACAAGGGAAATGCTTGCAGAAACTTTAACTTTGGGACTTCCCTGGTGCTCCTGTGGGTAAGACTCCATACTCCCAATGAAGAGGGCCTGGGTTTGATCCCTGGTCAGGGAACTAGATCCCACATGTGTGCCACAACAAAGAGTCTGCATGCCACAACTAAGAAGTCCACATGCCACAACTAAAAGTCCACATGCCGCAACTAAAAAAGATCCTGTATGCCACAACTAAGACCCGGCACCGCCAAAATAAATAAATAAATAAATATTGAAGGGAAAAAAAAAAGAAATTTTAACTTGAGCAGATAGGCTTGTGGCATTAGCATAGTACCCTGAGTTCTTTGGAGCCAAGGCGATGGCTAGATTTTCTTCACTAATAAATGTTTTATTCACATAGTCATACCCAATTCCATTATCTGTACACATACAAGTTTTTTTGGTTTGTAGCAGACCATTTTGTATTAAAGTTATTCAAAAATCATGGTCAATTGCTAAGATGTATCCTCATAAGAAATAAATCCTTGTCATGACCATAGAAGTAAATAGACTGTTCAAGTTAAAACTTAGGAGTAATTTAATCTAATCCAGTCATTTACAGATGGGAGAACTGAGGCTCAAGTTGTTCATGCAATTTGGTCAAAGAAAGTTAGCAGCAAACCAGCATTAGCACCCAGGTGTTCTAATGTGTGACTGAAGCCAAGATATTTTTTAATATGATAATACTTGTTCATCATACTGGAATAAACTGGAAGGTACTTGAGGACATCTACATGGGTTAGGTGAAAATATTTATTACATTTTCTTTATATTGTATTACTGTGATAATAAAAATAAAATACAGAGAATTAGAGATGGATATTAAATATTGAATTTGTATAAAAGCCCCAAATAAAATCTTTACCAAAAGTTTTAATGAGAAAGTTGAGCTTGCTTTCATGCACATAACTCTTTTATACCAAGTTTTATGTTTGAAATGGCTACAAGCAAATCCTGATCAAGTCTTTTTAATGATCTCTCTTCAAATTCTTGATAGTCACCACTGATGAGAAACTTTGTTCCCACAAGTGGTGCTAAAACATTTAAAGCCGTTTTTTATAGCCATTCAAAAATTTACAACAGTTGAAATGATCTTTAAAGAGTTGAAGAACTCTTCTTTTTTATTTTCTTTGACCGATGTAAATGTTGAAAATGTCTTTTGATAATGGAAATGGATTTCAAATCCAGTCAAACTTTTTTGTTCTAAGTATTTCAAAAGAAAGGTGCTTGAACATGCAGAATGTTCACTCAGCGCTAGCGCCCTTGCCCAGCCACCTGCGTGGACTTTTTTAAAAGGGCACATTTAAATGGGTCTAACTACCCAGTATATGTGAAGAAAGAGGTGCAGTGCTGCCTTTGGAGCTATGCCTTGCAGCAGTTGCCCCTGGCCTCCTCTTCTCTCCATCGTCCTCTCTCAGCCCAGGCTTGGACTGCACATGAGTCTCCTCGGGCCCCTGGAACAAGTCTCTAGCATCTCTTCAGCCCTCTGACAACCGTGGGCAACAGTGTGCTCTGCAGCGGACAGTTGAGGTATTTAGTAAAGAGCACCTCTTGGGAGAGCTCAGTGCCTTGCCAAGGAACTCATGCTATCTGCCATCTACAGGTACTGTGGGGCGTGCTGCCAGAGCCTCTCAGGCTGCCCTTGATGAGTCCTGGACTGACAACCAGCTCGGGACCTCAGTTATCCCAGACCTCAGGCGCTGAGGGTTCACTAGATCACAGTATACCTGTAACCTCTTTGAGCACATCAATCAGGAAGCCCAGAGAGGTACAAATGAGGCCCAGGTCTGCAAGTGACAGACCAAGACCAGAATGGCACTGTCCACCACTCAAATCTGTGCTCTCCCCCCTTTCCAAGGTGCATCTCTATTAATAATCTGGCCAACATACCATCCTTGAGCTGAAGGTAATTTCTCCCCTGTTCTACCAGTGGACCAGCACTGTGGTAGCTTTCCTTCTCCTGTCTAATAAGCTAGGGTCCTGGAAATTCAAACAATTAGTATCCAATTGAAATTTTATTTTGCAAATAAATTATTATACTTAATCCTATTATACCCACTGTGTGATCACAGAGGTTGCTGCTTTCTTCCCCCAAATGTTCAATGTCAATGAGACCTGCATCACTGACCACTTTAAAAACGAGCATCGCTACGGATAGAAAAATAAAATCAAGCAATTTCTTTTATCATTTTTTCACCCAAACGCCATTCATTAGCTGACTTTGCATACACTTCATCCATTTCAATTCCCCTGGGCTGAGCAATTTATGTTGTAAAGAGCTGCAACCTGCACTAAAAATGCCCTTCTTCCATCTTTCCTTTAAAAAAGAAAAACATTTTTTTTCTGTGACTGGTAAGAAGTGCTGAGTGGACAGCCCTGGTGGCTTCTGTTTACACTGTAAGCAACTGTGGCACAAATCAGCACCAGTTTCTCTTGACTTCTGCCTGGAACAACATTATCTTTCAGGGACCCACTCTGGGGGTCCAGAGGCTGATGTATTCCTTGCTGTCACATGTATGTGCCTAAGAGAGCAATTTTAGCCCTTCTGATGCTGCCAGAAACCGTGGACAGTGATGGGTGTCACCATGCCACCATATTCTTTTCATAACCCATTAGCAGCACACATTTATTGAGTCCCTACTATGTACAAAGTCATGTGTTAAGTTCTGTCTGCTAAGTTTATGTACTAAGTAGTATGTACTAAGTCTATGTGTTAAGGATAGAAGAAATAATAATAAATACTTGTTGAACATTTCCTGTGTGCCAGGCACTAAATCAAATGTGTTAAAATAGCATTATCTGGTTAGGCCTCTCTCACTATGATGCAATGAAGGCTTTATTGTTATCCCAATCTTATGCATAAGCACATTCCCAAGATTATGACACCTCTGTAAAAAGGTTCTCCCTACTTACTTTATCTAATACAAGTACCTTTTTCTCCATCTCAGCTCCTTGTTTGTTTTTCTCATGATACTCTTCATACTTTTAAATTTATTTGTTCACTTATTGGGGTTTTTTTGCCATCTCCCTCACTAGTGTATTATGCTCCATGTGGCTAGAGGTTGTGTACCTTTTGTTTTACTGCCTAGCAGAGTACCTGGACACACAATATGATTTCAGTAAGTGTTGGATGGATGCATGAACGAATGAGCGAATGCATGAATAAAACTGACAGGAAGAAATTAAGTGCCTTGCCCAAGGTCATAGAGCTAGTGAGTGACAGAGCTGGAATTCAATACCCACACGTTGAAGCGCATCTATACCCTCCTAAATACTGGGTTGGCCAAAAAGTTCAGTTGGGTTTTTCCATAAGATGTCACAGAAAGACCCGAACAACCTTTTTGGCCAACCCAGTATATAATAATTCTGTTGGGAATTTTAAATGTAGGCACAGAAAGCAATACAGAGGATTCAGGGGGTCTGTACCTGAGAGAAAAACTCTTTTCTCGGTATAGTCTGGAACTACTTCCTATTTTAGAACTCGGTAGATCCTCAGATGAATGCAGGTTGAGATACCTGCTAAATATACTGATCCACCGACCACATCACCCTTTCTCACTCATCCTTTGATTTCTCTCCTCCATTTTCCTTTGTGTTATTATCATCCTAAAGTGATGCAGTGGAATTTCCACAGAGGAACTAGTTTGGTGATGCCCTCCTTCCAGTAGGGCTGGGTCATCTGTTGAGGCAAATGTGCCATTGAAGAAAGACCCCACCAGTATCATCATGATAGCTTCACTGACAGTGGGCATTGGGCCAACTAGACCTTTCAAGCACATGCATAAAGTAACTGGTATGTCTCTGTGGCCCATCAACTTGTGCATTCAAATGAGGTCCCATTAACATTATTATCTTAAATTACTTTCTCTCAGCCTCACCCAGCTCCAGCCTCCCTGGCAAGGCTTCCCAGTGCATTCCTGGGAGTCTCCAAGGAGTGTCTCCTCTAGCTCACACACCTTTCATGCAAGTCCCCAAGCACTCCAACATCTTCTATTCCTCCACTCATGACACAGCAGGAGGGAACCTCACCATGGCAGCAATGGATGATGCCCATGATGGGAACACAGCGTTTGTAACACAGGCGACATCTCCCTCACTCTCTGGGTTCCTCAGAACAGGAAGGGCGATGGTCCTCATCTGGGTTCTGTGCCACACTTCAGTGTGCACAGGAGGGGTCACTTTGGGGTCCAGATGACAAAGTCCTTCATGAAAATAGCTCCTTCAGCTTCTCCCATCAACTGGTAACCCAGCCCAGGGAATCAGTTGCAAGCAAAGGCTAGACCATGTCTTCAATTCTCCATGTCTCTGTGCCCCTCTCAAAGCCACGTAAAACAAAACAAAACAAACAAACAAACAAACCACCACCAAGAACAACACTAGCACACTCTGTCTCCTTGTTCCCAAAACAAGAGCTCTCATGGATACCAACTCATACAAAGTTGTACCCACAATAATAACTGGTACATACTGGTATGTGTGTGTGTGTGTGTGTGTGTGTGTGTGTGTGTGTGTGTGTGTGTGTATACACACTAGGAGACCCAGAGTAGTCTCTCCTGTTTCAAAAGCAACCGCATTCTGACCCTTGATCTGTGTCCATGCTACCATGCACCAAGGGTATGCCCTATATGCCAGCCCCCACCACTCATGGCTCAGGGATGCCACCATCCCACTGACCCAGTGTGCCCTGTAAACACTATACAATGCATATTCCTTGTCTCCTTCACCTGCTCAGTCAGCAGTTCTGCTTGTGTCAGTTAGCTATAGCCGCAAAACATTATACAACAAACCACTCCCAATGTTGGTGGCTTAAAAGAACAATCATTTATTCTCACTCATACATGGGATTTGGCTGGTCCAAGCTTGGTTCAGCTGGCCTTGATTTCAAGCTACAGATTGGGTCAAGATCTGCTGTACATGAATTTTCTCATCCTGTTTAGATCACCAGGCTGGCCTTGGCATTTTCTTCTCATGGCAGAAACACAAGAAGGGCCAGCCCAATTGTACCAGCATATTTCCAGTCTCTACTTCTGTCACATCTGCTACTATTCCACTGGGCAAAGCAAGTCCCATGACCCAGCCCAACATCAATGGAGCAGGAAAGTACACTCCTCTGTTAAGGTATGGAGGGGCAGGAATTGGGTACAAGAGTGAATATTTGCTGAATAATCACCTAATGTACCATGCACCCAAATCCAAACGTACAGGGTCAGTAAACATGCCATCGGGATGAAGTCAAGATTTGGTCTGAGACAGACTGCTCTAAGAAGGTTATGTGAAAGAACACATCCATGTCTTATAGAGTACAAATAGTTCACATCAAAGCACTACCACTTGGCTTTTTGGTCAGCTACTGGATGATCCTGTTTGAAACAGTCATGACTTGCCCAGTGAGGGACCCTGGTTTCCAGAACCAATGCAGCCTCGTCTCCAAAGAAATCACCCCTTCTTCTCTGACTTGTATTACAAGCTATTTGAGTTGTCTGGGCTCCAGAATCTTCTGTTTACTTTCTCTCTCCCTATCCCATGCCCATTTTCAACTCCCCTGGGTTCATACTTCTCTCCCTGTCCCAGACTACTTCTGGAGAAGTCTATGATGGCTTTGTAAACTCAGAAGAAGAAGAAACAGTGGTCCCTTCCTAACTCCCTCCTTCGTCCAGTTCAAGTTACATGTGTGTGGGTAGATATATCTCTCTATATGTGATACACCATTTTCAGTAACCACATGCACAGCACTTGCCCTCCCTACAGGGGAGGAAAGTTACAGCACTATGCTGGGGCCCCATCTTGCCTCTATTGTTCTGCATTGCCTTTGGTCTGACATAGTCACATAGAAACTTTCTTTCACAGGAACAGTGACATAGAGTTTAGTCACATGGTTAATTCTTCAAAGTCAATATTTGCAAAAAACGTAAGCACAACATGGTATTGCCTTGGAGTTGTTGATTAATCCCTTCCTTAGGTTTCCCTTCTTTAAGTTTCCTTTTTATTTTCAGCTCATCGTTAGTCCCATAATGGGGTGTGTGCCAGGTTGTGTGAGTGCATTTTCTTGTTGCCCCAAAGCCTGGTAAGGACTATCGTGAACCTTTATTCTGGACGTAGTCATACAGACTTCCTCCTCCTATCTTGTTCCAGGAAGAATGGCAAGAATGACTTAATCCAGCATCCTTGGGAAATAAGAGACCAGCCATAGATGGCTGAGAGAAGCAATGTTGATACCAACATAATCCACAACCTAGATGATGAAGATGTCTGTCACCTGTTTGGAAAGCTAAACATCATCTTGAAGTAAACAGTTCTTTGATACCCACTTCATGTACAAAGAAAAGGAGGCATGTGGACAGATTAAATAACAAATAAGAGTCACACTGTGAATTGTTGGGAGCTTTAAATGACTTCTAGGAGTCTCTGCTTGTCAAGACATTGAAGTCCTCTCTTGAGACTCGGCACCATGAATCTTTCACTGCACAAATCCCCTTTTACATGGCTTTTAGATGGGAGCGAGAAGTGGAATTGAGAAAATACCAGAAAAGTTCTGTAAGAGAAAGGTGAGCCACTTCAGTATCCTACCAACTTTCCACTCCCCCCTCCTAAAGGTTCAAACAAATTTTAATCACAAATCTTCTGGTTTTCCAACCCATCCGCTACAACACGGGATAGGGAATTTTCCTTTTTGTGTGTCTGTTTATATGATTGCTTATGTAGCCTGCAGACCTCAGAGAAATGTAACATTGGTTTCTTTCAAATATTAGGGCTTTGCTCTATTTTATTTTCACTTCCAAAAATGTAAAGTCTGAGTGTCTTAGCTTGGGATCATTAAGTGCCAAGAAATTAGCTAAGTAACGTGGCTTATAGAACTTGGGGCAATTATAGCTTCTTGCAAAGCTGAAAAGAAGAGCTTTTGAGTCAAGGCCATTCAGCAAAGCTCAGGCTAAAGGAAAATTCCATTCAGTTTTGTAAAACCTTTTTGCTGGGAAAGAAGTAAAAACTAATTTAGAAACCAATGAAGAAACCTAAAATTCATCCAGACAGGCTTCTCTGGACAAAGGCCTTCAGCAGGTTTCTGCCTGTTACTGGAATCAGAACATCTAACGTCCACTATCTCTTGGGTCCTCTTTATTCCCAGAGCTCACAGTCAGCCTGTTTCCCATTCCTCTGTGCCAGCACATCTGTTAATGTCCCAAGTGGCTTCCTTTACAGCCGTGTGATCATCTGTGTATTATTAACTAACCTCAAATTAAAGTAATTACTTGGTGCTTAATTTTATGTAACATTTCTTTGTAATGTGTACAAAAGAAATTTGTTTTTATAGGAGTTTGGTAAATAGCATGTGCCATGATTAATTAGAGAATATAATGGGTCTGTTGATTTGAAATTAAATTCAGTGCAACAGTCTTCTCTAAAAATAATTTCTTAAATGACATTTCAAGGTGTGTGAGCCTCTAAAAAAAAAGTGAACATCCTGCATCCATAGTCTTTATGCTCTGTCCTAGATCTATCTGTTGGATTTTACTTGCTAAAGGACTCACTTTTACTTTTCTCAGATAAAAAGTGTGCCTATAGCACTCTAAGAAACAGCAACATTCAAAGAGCTATTTCAATCCTTTTTGGAACAAAGTAGAGTATAAATGAATAAACTAACAAATAAGCGAATCCTTAACTACCTGGAGGTCAGTTACAGTTCAGTGTAGTTCATTCCCCTCCAGCTACATGCGTTCTTCCCTGTCATTTTAAGACACCTGCATTCTTGCCTCAGGGCCTTTGCACTTATTCCTTCTGCCTAGACATCTTTCTGCGTGGGTTTTCATGTGACTCAAATCTTAGACAGGGACTTCTCTGACCATCCAAGCTATGGAAGTCCCCTGACCCAGTCCCTCTCACATCACTGTGTTTAATGTTTTATTCACAGAACAAATCACTCTGATATTATCTGGCTTTGTGTTTGTTCATTGCTTTTCCTCTGTCTCCTTCTACAGAAGGTAAGATCCTTGAGAACAAAAACTTGTCTGCCTTATCCTCCTTATATCTCCAACACCTAGAAAGATGCCTGATACATTAGTTGGTGCTTAATAAATCTTTATGAAATGAATGAATGAATTGCATTGTTCTCACAAGCCCCTTCAAATAACCATGTTCCTAAAGGAGAGAAAGCACAATTGGCTTTAAAAGTTTCTTGAAGAAACAGAAAGAGAAATTCAGTTATTTGTTGACTAGGCATGAGATGCATTGGAAGGAAATGAAAAATTAAAATGTAAACAAATTCAATGACAGGAAGAGCAGAAATAAAGGTTGGTACTAATTGCTTAGTTTGCACAAACACAAAATACCAGCTGGGAAGTGAAACCTTCAATTAGATGGCACCTTCTTTCTTTATAAACCCAATAGCCAGTTTGAATTATTCCCATTAAAATAACTTAGCCAAGGGGCTTCCCTGGTGGCGCAGTGGTTGAGGGGCCGCCTGCCGATGCAGGGGACACGGGTTTGTGCCCCGGTCCGGGAAGATCCCACATGCCGCGGAGGGGCTGGGCCTGTGAGCCATGGCCACTGAGTCTGCACGTCTGGAGCCTGCGCTCCGCAACCGGAGAAGCCACAACAGTGAGAGCCCCGAGTTACCTCAAAAACAAAACAAAACAAAACAAAACAAAAAACTTAGCCAAGACACTGTCTTTGCTGATAGTAAACAAAAAGATCTGAAGATTCTTTCAACTTCCATATGTTTAAGACAGGATTCTTGGGGTTGATACAATGTTTCACTGTATAGAGATACAAGGAAGCATGAGATGAGGGTGCTGCAGCAATAGAGTTTCTGACAGAGAATAAAAACTAAGAGGTATAAATTTCCATGATAGGTGTCATACTATATTTAAGGTTTAACCTCAAAATACACTGACGTCTCTCTTTCTCCCCAGACTCCCATGCCTTTTAAAGCTCTTCTCAACTCAACATGAAGTCTATATCAAACAGTGGGACTGGCCTACTAGTATTAACAAGATTTTATTCCCTAATTATGAGTGGGATCTGGAAAATGTCTATATTCTGATTTTCTCAATGTGCTTAGGGTGAACAGAAGTCTAGGTGGCTCAGTGTGCAATAAGTTACAATTTCCCACCTCTGCCATTTACTAACTAAACTTCAGCAAGATACTGAATTTCTCTGAGCCTCAGATTGCTCATCTGCAAAATGGGCCTGATGTAACTCCTGTGGATTAAATGTAAAGCACTTGTTTTTATGTAATTGTATGTGTCAAACTTTGTACCTATTACTTTTGGATTTTCAGTTGTAATTTAGAGAATTATTCACATGCCAGATTTTAGGGTAATTTATCCAGGTTTTTTTTTTGTTTTTGTTTGTTTGTTTGTTTTGGTTTTTTTTTTTGCGGTACGTGGGCCTGTCACTGCTGTGGCCTCTCCCGTTGCGGAGCACAGGCTCCGGACGCGCAGGCTCAGCGACCATGGCTCACAGGCCCAGCCGCTCCGCGGCATGTGGGATCTTCCCGGACCGGGGCACGAACCCATGTCCTCCTCATCGGCAGGCGGACTCTCAACCACTGCGCCACCAGGGAAGCCCTTCATCCAGTTTTTTTTAATATGTTATTTTTTACCTGTAAATTTCCCAATCATTTAAAATTTGTCCTGGTATACGGTATAAGGAATGGCTTCAATTTTATCTCTTTGCATATGGCTATCTAGTTATCCTAATACCACTTGTTTAAACGTCATCTTTTCCTCACTAATTAGGGATGCCACTTTTATCAAAACTAAATTTTTACATGCAGTTTGGTCTATTTCTGAATTTTATACTTTGTCTAGCTATTCATACATTAATACCAAACTGTTTTAATTGTAGAGGTTTATGATATGATTTAAAATTATACAATTTTTTGAGGGGGTTCCTGGCTATTCTTGCATGTTTATTCTTCCAAACATACTATATTATCAATTTAATTAGCTCTAGGAAAAAAACTGATAGCATTTTTACTGGAATTTTATGAAATTGTTTATATAAATATAGGAATAACTAAGATCTTTACAATGTTGCATTTTTCTATGAACACAGTTCATCTTTCCAACTAAGTTAATTTTATATTTTCATGACTGCTTATAATTTTCTTCACATAGGTTTTGAACATTTCTTGTTAAACATACACTGAGGTATTTTGTTTTTAGCTATCAGACATACAGTCTTTTCTTCCATTATGTCTTCTAACTGGTTTTTGTGTCTATTGATTCAATAATCATATTGTGGTAGTATTAGTATTGTTGTTCTGAAACTGTTGTGTATGTAACAAAAATGTATATATATTGGTGTCATTGAGAACAGGGATTTGCAGGTTTTGGTGAGAGCAGTCACAAATGTAAGATCAATGACAGTAAGTAAAAATCCTGTAGTTCTGAAAATGAATCTGAGGTAGCAATACTAATTCATAATATGTGTTTTAAAAGACTCATTTTCTAGTTCTGTCCACTGGAAAAGCCTGTAAACAATGGTTAACCCAACAGCAATGAGCACTTTCAGAACCCTGATTGTGTCTCTAAATACTATTTCCCACCAAAAGGAACCAAACCTCTTGGAAAGATGGCTGATTCCAGGTGTGAGGCAGGAAGTTTATTAAATGAATCTGGAATATCTTGTCATACCAAGTAGTAAGGAAGCAGCAATGGAAAACTACCAGGATTCTGTCCTAAGAATTTGGGCTCTAGCTTAAAGATGGGATCATTTGAGCATCAGTAGGGGATGCTAAATGCAATGGATTGAAACATATCAAGTATGTTTAAATCCATAAGTTCAGTACGATACCAAAAAACTAAACTCGTTAATCACCTTTAGAGGATGCTAGGGAACCAATCCATTGTGTTTTAAAAACAAACAAACAACAACAAAAACAAAACAAGAAACTGGTCTCAGAGTAATGAAAGAATCAAGAGGAACTTTCTCTTTACAGAATTTTTTCAACTAATAAATGAATAAGGAACGACAGAATTAGGATATCACCATTTGCAACCCCTAATGAATTAATGAATCTGGGTAATGACCACCGATGGCTGCTCACATCACCAAAAAGAGACAATCAGGCATTTTATACCTTCTAACAGAAGTGCAAAACACTGCATGTGAAATAATCTTGACAAAATAATTGAACCTGAATCTTACCAAGCCTCTAAAGCTAACTACCAATTTAAAGCTTACGATGACAGAGGAACACATTAAACAACATCACAATCAACAAAATCCAAACTGTTGGAAACCCCAGGACAAACAGCCAGTTTCTTCAACAATAACAAACCAACAAAATTACAAGGAAAATAAACAAAGAAATAAATGGTAGGAAGACCTACAAAATTTTGTTGACATGCAAATGTATTTATTTGATCATATTTGAAAATGCAGGGTAGAATAAATCCATTTTCTTCATGGTATCACTGTAAACAGACTGAATTTCAGAGCTCTTAGCTTGCTTCACAGACTTCTGAAGAGTGAACATAAGCAACCCAGCAAGCCTCTTCCTTCCCCTCCAGGCTCTCCCGCACTTGTTGGGGTGGGGTGCTGCTGGGAGGGGTTGGTGATAACTGATGCTAAATAAGTATCAGATGGTGAAATTGTCAAACTCTTTCTACCTCCTCCCATAGGCAACGGATGACTTGGATTATTCTTTAACTATAGTCATTGAGTAATCAAGTAAGTTTATCAAACACAGAATGGAGGGAAGTTTCCATTGTAGATAATTTCCAAAGGTAGGAATGGATGAACTCAGAGCTTAATTATTCAGTCCCTTCTTTTGTTGTCCAGAGTGAAGTATGCTAGCGATGGAGCTCAGATCCTTGGTCCATTGAGTCATTGGTGTAATGCACTCAGTTCCTTTGGAAAAGCCATCTTTGGATGGGGAAGAGAAGTTAGTTTATTATAATGATGGTACTATATGAGGAAAATCAAAGCAGCAAGCAGCAGGCAGTGACCCTTTCCTCTTGAACTCCAATGATCATTCCACTCCTGTCAGCTTTACAGTCCAAGCAAACTCAACTGGGAGAGCAGAGGATCAGATCCAAGAAAGGAGGAGGCTTTTACCCAGATCTGTGGACCACTTCAGATCTTCCTGGATCCCAGCATCCTTACCTTTGTAGCTGAGGTAGTTATGAGGGTATACCATACAATTACCGTGTTCTTTTTCCATTGCACCCTCCATGGTTTAGATGCATAGATAACCTCCCCATTATGCTCAGTCACTTCCCAGCAGCAAGACACCTTTCTTGGAAGATGATAACAATCAGTCCATTTTTAGTTGGTCCAATGTTGAGAGGACAGTTGCCCCCCAGAGTTACTGTCTGAACCAGTTCTGAAATGATTTAAGATTCACTTGCGATGTCAGACATGGCCATGTCCCAATGATAGTCCTAGGATGCCTTGTCCATAGTGGTGCACATCTCCTACTTGTGATCTAGCAACCTCCCTGGTTTGAATTTACCTTGATAGTTGCAGTATCCTCCATGATAACAGGAGTATTTCTGACTCCATCATCAATCACTACCACTTTATCCTTGACAAGGATATCATTGTAGAGCCAAGAAAGAAAATTTGTAGAGTTCCAATAAGTATCAGGATATTCTTACTCTCCATCAGACCAAAAGCAGGTCAGGTTTCTACTTGCTAACAAGGTCATAAAGCTCTGCCATTGTCTTCACACAGAAAAATACTGTGTTTTTGAAGCCATTTTTCTTAAAATAGGTAGAGTGGGTGGAACCATTCTAAGAATGGGTGATACAGTCCATAGCTGTATGTTCTTCTTCAGGACAGCTGCTCCCAACTCATCAACTTATCAAAACACAGTGGGGCTCAGGTCCTCCAAGTTCCAGCTCCACGACACAGTACTCCGCCAGTTTGTGAAGCCTTGGTGATGCTTTGTGGTCAAGACTATATATGGAGCTTGGAAGAGGTCAGCCCACTTGGGGTGGAAGAAGTCTTGGTGAACTGCCACCGCAAATCCAAGTAGCTAAAGCACGGTGGGTGGTTGTCACACCTGAAGTGCTTGTCCTGGGGCTGCCACTCGCCCTTCCAGTGCCACCAGAACCACTTGCTGCCCCAGGCTGGTGCCCAAAACATACTCCAGGCCACTACACCCCAAATGTTGTCTCATGGAACCAGCCCAGAGTGAAGACTCAGCCCACCCCAGGTACAGCGGCACCCAGCCCATGCTGAGCCCCGAGTGCCCTCCCAGCCCTCCTAGCAGCAGCCGTTCGCCTGCCACCCCATCCCGAGAGTGGGGACACCTCTCTCTTGGTTTATTGACTTTTAATATACCAAGCCTAATGAAGGGAGCTTGTTTGGAACCTGACTCAAGCAAAGGAAACATTTTGTTATGTGCTGTTTTAAGGAAAACAGAACCAGTATGGTGTTCATGGAAAGTAGATGAGATGGGCTGCAGAAATCAGGAAGAACTGAGAGCACTGGGGTCCAGAATTGGGGGTGAGGGGGTGAAAGCACAGGCCAAGTGAGGCAGACGCGGCTCCTTCCTCACTAAGTGACACCCGTCACAACCTCATTTATCTATTGTTTCCAATTTGCTCATCTGGGAAATATTTGGGTTTGAAAAGAATCTTAGAATAGGGATCCAGAAAAAGCTTAGCTGTATTAAACCGTGCCTTCCAATTCAACTAGAGATAAAACAAGAGAGGAAGGAGACATATCTCCAAATTCAATTCTCCTATCTTCGTTTATGTTTTATGGGGAACTGATGTCATTCACAAAAGAGACATTGTTTCCCCAGGGGAGACAGCAGGTGTACATTTTCTCTCAAGGCTATTTAATTGCTGTCAAGAAGACATATGATTAACAAAACCAAATGCTGGAAATATGAAGTATAGACAATTTTAAAGTTGTTTATATAGTTGATTACAGTATATCACACAATGTGTTTATTTGCCATAAACCTGCCTATCAGAGATTGTTTCCACACCTGTGCATCTGCACTAAACAGCCCACCGCTTAGCTGTGTGTAAATTCCCAGCTGAGAGAATGGCCAGCACCCGGCAGAAGCATCTTTCTCTTGTGGCGTCTGTTACCCCTTGGGCACCAGCTTTGCACCAGTGAAGGTGGGGCCTGAGCCCTGCGGACCCATAGCATCCCCTGCTTTGATGAGAGAGCCCTTTGAGCTCTACAGAAGGAAAATAGTATGGAAATGACAGGCCTTTGCGGTAATTCATTGTTCTTCGTGACGTTGCTGCTCAAAGTGAGGCCCACTGTCTGTATTCTGCTGGTTATTGTTCAGAGATGAGACAAGAACGGAATTGAGAGGAAGTATTTAGAGTTGTTGACAGCCATGTGGCAGCCTAAGTTTATGTCTGTTGAATCTAATTCAAAAATGGGACTTGAATTTTGTGTATATTGATATTTTATTCCATTTTAAATTATTTTTTATTGCACTTTGCAAAATATCAGGCTGTGACAGATTGGAAATAAAAAAAGAAACTGATCCTTCACCACGCATAGTTTGAGAAGCATTGCTTCAGAGCAATAGCCCACATGCATGCTACATCCCAGGGTTTCATTTTGATAGTTTTTCATCTGACAGTTCCCAAGGGGCAGCCAATGGCAAAAAATGTGGATCTACAAAGATGGTCTCCCTGAAGGGTCAGAAGGTCCCTCACAGGTGAGAAGCAGGTATCTAATCTACCACACATGTGTTGGGTCCATGGCGGGGGTTGGTAGACCTAATGAAACCAACCCAGCTGACCCCTTGTCACAGCATAACTGCAGGCTTTTCACTAGTACTAGTAGCAGCAGCAGCTAAGATTTACAAAGGACTCATTATGATGCAGATACTGTTCTAAATAATTTATATATACAAAATATTAAATAGCTCCTCTCTCTTTGGAGTAATATATAGTCTCCCCTATGCATGTAGCAAGAGAAGTATAGCATCAAGTCTGTTTACAGTGATTCCTTGTATAGCTATGAAAATTTGCTAACAACTGGCCTCTTTTTGGGGTATTTCAAGACATCATGCCATGTATACTAGAGACAATAATTAAAGAATGGAAACATAATACCCAGGAAATAAGAGTCTTGTGTTCAGATACTAGGAATAGAGCATAGCTGGAAAAAAATTTAATACAGAAACAGCATTCAGTATTGGAAATTGGGGGATAGGGGGAATAGGGGAATAGGGGGATAGCTTGGACTATGTTTTCATTTTTTGTTGTTGTTGCATTTGGAAATTCTTGGGCATGAAACAGAGAAAAAAATATAAATGTAAGAAGCAAAGACAACAACATAAGACAACTTGCATCAGAGCATAGAGACATTATCCAAGATGAATTCTTCCATCTACAACTTTTCTCCCCCCCAACCTGGCTGATTTTCTGAAAAGATAAACAAAATTTTAAAACCTTTAGATGGACTAAAGAAAAAAGAGAAAAGACTCAAATACATAAGATCAGAGATGAAAGAGGAAACATTACAACTGATACTACACAAATACAAAGGATCACAAGAGACTATTACAGTTATATGCCAACAAACTGGATAATTTAGAAGAAATAGATATATTCCTAGAAACATACAATCTATCAAGACTGAATCATAAAGAAATAGAAAATCTGAACAGAGCAATAACAAGTAAGGAGACTGAAAAACCTCCAAATAAAGAAAAGCCTAGGACCAGATGGTTTCACTGGTGAATTCTACCCAACATTTTAAATTAATGCCAATTCTTCCCAAACTCTTCCAAAAAATTAAGAGGAGGGAATACTCTCAAACTTGTTTTATGAGGCTAGCATTACCCTGATAACAAGGCCAGATAAGGATAGTATAAGAAAGAAAAAACTATAGACCAATATCCTTGATGAATATTGATGCATAAATTCTCAACAAAATACTAGCAAACCAAATTCAATAGCACATTAAAGGGATCGTACACCATGATCAAACTGGATTTACCCCTGGGATGCAAGAGTGTTTCAACAGTGCAAACCAATAAATGTGATATACCACATTAATAGAATGAAAGATAAAGATCAGATGATCATCTCAATAGATGCAGAAATAGCATTTGACAAAATTTAATATTCTTTCATGATAAAAACTCTCCACAAACTGGATAATGAAAGAAGATATTTCAACATAATAAAGGCCATATATGACAAACCCACAACTAACACCATACTCAGTCTTTTCCTCTAATGTCACCATTCCTATTCAACATAGTACTAGAAGTCCTAACCAGAGCAATCAGGTAAGAAAATGATATAAAAGGCAACCAAATTGGAAAGTAAGAACTAAAAATGTCTTTTCTTCAGATGATATGATCTTACATATAGATAATCTGAAAGACTCCACCAAAAAACTGTTAAAACTAATCGGTGAATTCAGTAAAGTTGCAGGATATAAAATTAACAGACAGAAATCAGATGCGTTTCTATACACTAACATGAAACATTTCAAAAAGAAATTAAGAAAACAGTCCCATTCACAATAGCATCAACAACAATAAAATACTTAGGAATAAATTTAACCAAGGAGGTAAAAGACCGGTACACTGAAAACTATAAGACTTTGAGGAAAGTGATTGAAGACACAAGTAAATGGAAAGATATTCCTTGTTAATAGTGTTTAAATCTCCATCCTGCTCAAGTCATCTACAGATTCAATGCAATCCCTATTAAATTGCAAAGCCATTTTTCATAGAAACAGAAAAAACAGTCCTAAAATTTGTATAGAACAACAAAAGATCTCAAATAGCCAAAACAACCTGAGAAAGAAAACAAAGCAGGAGGCATCACTTCCTGATTTCAAACTAAACTACAAAGCTGTAGTAATCAGAACAGTATTATACTGGCATAAAAAATAGACACAGACACTAATGGAGCAGAATAAAGACCCCAGGAATAAACCCTTGCATATACAGTCAACTAGTATTTGATAAGGGAGCCAAGAATACTCAATGAGGTAAAGATAGTCTCTTCAATAAGTGGTGTTCAGAAAACTGGGTAGACACATACAGAAGAATAAAATTGGACCCCTATCTTACAAAAATTAACTCAAAATGGATTAAAGACTTAAACATGAGATGAGAAACCATGAAACTCTTAGAAGAAAATATAGGGAAAAGCCCCCTTGACATTGGTCTTGAAAATATTTCTTTGGATATGACACTAGAAGCAAAGGCAACAAAAGCAAAAACTAATAAGTGGGACTACATCAAACTAAAAAGCTTCTGAGCAGCAAAAGAAACAATCAGCTAAATGAAAAGCCCATCTATGGGATGGGGGTGGAATATTTACAAATCATGTATCTGACAATAAGTTAATGTCCAAAATATAGAAAGAACTCATACAACTCAATAGCAAAAAAACCCAAACAATCCAATTTAAAAATAAGCAAAGGACCTGAATTGATAGGTCCTTTCCAAAGAAGACATACAAATGGCCAACAGGTAAATGAAAAGATGCTCAACATCACTAATCATCAGGGATATGCAAATCAAAACCACAATGAGATATCACTTCACACATATTAGGATAGCTATTATCAAAAAGATAAGAGGTGGTAAGTATTGGCAAGGATGTGGAGAAAATGGAATCCTTGCACACTGTTAGTAGGAATGTAAATTGTTGCAGCCACTATGGAAAATAGTTATAGAGGTACCTCAAAAAATTAAAACTACAAACTACCATATGTCCAGAAATCCTGCTTCTGGGTATATATCCAATGGAAATAAAATCAGGATCTTGAAGAGATACCTGTAGCATCATTCACAATAGCCAAGATACAGAAACAACCTAAGGGCCCATCAACAGATGAATGTAAAAACAAGATGTGGTAAATACAGGGAATTATAGTCATTATTTTGATATATATAGTGGAGAATAATCTGCAAAAATACTGAGCCACTATGCTGTACACCTGAAACTAATATAATATTATAAATCAGCTATACTTCAATAAAAAAGATGTGATACATATACAATCAAATATTATTCAGCCATGAGAAAGAAGTAAATTCTGCCATTTGTGACGACATGGATGAACCTGGAGGACATTATGATAAGTGAAATATTGATAAGGCAGACAGAGAAACACAAATATTGTATGACGTCACTTATCTGTAGAATCTAAAAAAGCCAAACTCATAGAAACAGAGAGTAGAATGGCAGTTAACAGCGGGTGGGGGTGAAGGAAATGGGGAGATGTGGGTCAAACTTTCAGTTATAAGATGAAAAAGTTTGGGGGATCTAATGTACAGCGTGGTGATTATAATTAACCATGTTGTATTATATACTTGAAAGTTGCTAACAGTAGATCTTAAATGTTCTCACCACAAAAAAGAAATGATAATTATGTGAGGTGATAGAGGTGTTAGCTCACACTATGGTGGTACATATATCATTTCACAATATACGTGTATCAAATCGACACGCTGTACATCTGAAACTTACACAATGTTATATATCAATTATGTTTCAATAAAGCTGATAAAAGATATTTTCTTTATTGATAAAATGACAATCTTGTGGGGAAAAAACCCACAAAAACATGTTTCTGTGATCCTCTCTTGCACACTGGTTCTTTCTGCCCTGGATCAAATGCTTCATTAAGTGACTTATTATTGCTGATCTCCTCTCTTCAAAATATCTACCCCATCTATTGTTTTCTCTTATGGTCCTTCTTGGAATCTGAAACCACATATTCTAAGGAAATTCAAGAATCAATCTAAAGGAATTTTTAAATTTACTATTTTACATAGATTGGATTGGGTCACTACAAAATACAATCTTTTGTGTCAGCTCTAGGCAAAGTATTTCTTTTCTTTGACTAGGCAAAGTATTTCTTTTCTCTCCAAGTCTATGTTGTTGAAAAACTTACCAGGAACTTCCCCAAAAGCTGGGTCTTGATGCTAAAGTGTACTCCCAGAAGTGCAAAGAGAATGTGTAAAAAAATATGTATCTGTCAGTGATGTACATGAAAATGAACATTAGAGCAACTCCTGGGCAGCAGAGAAAGAACCCAACGTTTACATAATACTAATGTGCATACATGGCTTCTTCATATTTTCCTGCTAAAACTCATCTGGCTTTGCTCATGTCCTCAAATGCAGTGAATTCTAGGCAGCACCTGATATTTATTCATGCCATTGTCAAGAGCATCTTTGCAGTTCTTGCCAAGGTTTGTCATTGAATATGTTTATCCAGCTGCATGGCAAAAACGTAATACACAGTCATCATTTTACTCAGTCACCTACTCAATATTTTCTTCTATGATTAAATTAATTCATAAATATTACACTTTTAATACCAGAAAGCTATGGTTCATCCAACCAGTTGAATACTTGTTTGTCCATTTTCTAATGTTGCTGGGCACTCAGTCATTTCATTATAGAATTTGAAATAATGAAAAGCATTGCATTTACTTAACATGCACAATAAACAGAGCAGGATCCTTCTATGAGCTCCTTTATTATGCAGTGCAAGGCTGTAGGAGGAATTTTGTGAGAAACACTGGAGAACTGTGTGTGGGGGGGGTTGGAAATGGTTCTGGTGTATGTAAGCAAATATGCTCTGATTGCCTAATGCATAGGACAGAAACGCTGGCTCTATTTGCAGCTAGCACAGTTTTTTGCTCAACCCTGGAGGGTTTCAAATAGACACACACATCTTGGTCTTACTCGTACCTGATTCATTACCAGACTGTGCTTATGAACCCTGTAAGCTGTTTCCATGTACTGTGTGGCATCCACACCCAGTCTGGTTTTTTAAAGCAGCCTCCAGAAGCTCTTGAGTACTCATCTCCATAGTAAAAGGATAGAAGCTTATGGGCAAGAGTCTGCTTTGCCCTCCAGTGCTGACCTTGGTGACAGCAGCACAATATGCCTCTAAATAGATACCTGGCCCCGGAGGCAAGAGCCATATACCACAGGACACTTATTAAATCACCTTCTGAATGAAATATTTATAGCCAGCAGTGCCAGGCAGTTAGCTTTTCTAGAAATATATCCAAATTTGCTCCATCATTCTGGGAATAGCCTTGGTTAGCAATTGCTCATAATGTCAATGCTTTTGGAAACTTTTTACAGTCATTTTATTGTTTTTAGTTCAAAAATAAAACTTAAAGGAGCTTGAAAACTAGGTTCTTAGATGATCACATGATGGCCTGATTTCCGTGGTTTCAGTTCTGTGCATTTTACTTTATGTGCACCCACTGAAATTAACCAAAATTAATCTATATTTGAATAAAGACTGTGTATACAAATAAGCCCTAACACTAGCTGAAGCGTTTGGAATGCATTGGCCCTGGGAGGCGAAGAAGTTACAGCAAACAACATATGGGCTTTAAAACCTGGAACTATCCAAGACAGAACAAGAAAGCTATTTTCACTTTCCTTGTTCCTTTTTTTTTTTCCTCCAGAAGATGAGTAATTCCTAATCACATTTTATTTTCATCTTTAGAGCTGTATCCTGAAAGAGCCAGGTCGATTTAAAACTGCTGGTGAGTTTGCAGCCCTGTCCAATAATTACCTAATGCATTTGTGTCATCTGCTTTCCTTGTTGTGTGAAAACACACTAAGGAAATGTGTAAGTCCACTGAATTGTTCCCAACTCTTTTATTCACCTTTCAGCATGCTAGTTCCTTCCCTTGGCATTGATATCATTATGCATTTGTCAAAGATAGACTGTCACTTCAGGGCCTCTATTATGTGCAAGAATTGGCAGCAAATTTTGCCACTGGGATTTGCTTATATCCTCTGTATGTTATTGTACTTCTTTGGAATTCAGTAAATTCCGTACACCCACTTCTTTGATGTTCATTCCAGCCCCTAAATGTGGAAACAATGACTGAAATTTTGGATCAAAGCATCTCATAGATGGCAGGCAACACAACTCTCTGATTATTCACTAGAACAGAGGGGATGTCCCCTTCCCACCTCCCCCCGCTAAAATCTAGGCCAACAGTCCTCCAGGAACAGCTCTGGCTTCCCTAGTGCAAAGTCAGGAGAGGAAACTAGAGAAAACCACTCCAAGGTTTTAGGAAAAAGAAAGAGACTAAACTGAACAGCTAAAGTGAAGCTTGTGGTCATTTCTAACTATAGAGAAAGCTAACTACTGTCCCAGTTTCTCCCGTTTCTTTTCCACTGGTCATGCTGTAGTCTAGCACTTCTATTGGGCCAGGCTTATTTCAGGTTTGGAAAAGTCTCCAGATCTAATTTCTATACAATATCAGCTGTACAAGATGGCCTGGATTTTTAAAAAGCATTCTTAAAAGAAGAGGTAAACGGTCCAGGAATTAAGAAGTTTTTAAAGTAATTGAAAAAAAAACAGAACTACCAAAATTTCAAGAGTTACTTTTGCAAACTATAATTAGCTGTCTGGAACACATTTTCAGTGTTTGCTTTTGCTTTACTCCTGGGATGCCAGTGCAAATAATTACTTCATTCAATTTATTTCACAGGTCAACTTTGACTCATAAAAGCATTAAAGCAGGTAACCCCCTAGGGATGTTGGAAAGACAGATGAGCAAATAGATATGAAACTGTTGTAAGCACTTTCATACAACAGGGGAAAAAAGGCACTTATAAATCCAGGGTATTTTATGGTTATGTGTTGACTTCACTCCATTTGGTATCCAGAATGTACTAGTTATAATTAATACACAATGTTGGGAATTATTATAAAAGTACCATACTCTTTTTAAATATAGTGAAGAAGATAATTGTGTTTGAGGAATCTCATCCTGTGTAAATTAGAAGAATTCCCAGTAGAGTGCCATAATTGAGAATTGGGCTGACTGCACTGAATGGAGAAGAGAGTCCTCTTAGCATGACAGCCTGCGTTCAATCAAAAGGTAGAGTGTCAAGCAGGTAACATGACAGCCCTTAAAATACCAGTTTCAGATTGCCTAAGTGAGAAGTTTTTACCGCCCAGACGTATGCAACAGTGACATCCAGCGGTTGTGGAAATAATTACAAGTGAATCTCATTTTAAAATACAAAGTAAGTTTTAAATTATAATTGAATACTCTATCGTCAAATGCTGTCTACATTCTTTATCTGGCTACAGTGTAAGTCAATAATTCAGGCTGGATGCCAAGTAAAGCAAAATTCACTCTGATTATTTCCTAAGTAGTTTCCAAAGTCTGTTGTTCTGTTAGTCTTATTTTGATGTTTTATAATTTAACTAAAATTATAGTGGGTCTACTCTCCAAGGGTCTCCCTGACCCTCCTAAGCACACTTAGATATTTTTGCAAGCACAAATGAGACTGTGTGAATGCTGCAGACACACAGCAGAAGTGAAAGCTGTACTTGACTCCACTGTTAAATACTCCAGGGAAGGCGTCTGTGACCCTGAACGTTTTCATTGTTGTGGAATTGCTCAAAGAAGTTCATTACGATTTTTTCCAAGTCATTGAAGATGAAGAGAAAAAAGAAATGGAAAGAGAAGAAAAGGAAAGGAAAATAAAGAGGACGAGGAAGGAAAGAAAAAAGGAAGGAAGGAAGGGAGGGAGGGAGGAGAGAGAAGAAAGAACAGGACTACTCACTGATCTTTAACAAGTTTTGGTAATATGTCCATGTGTGATAATAGATCTAAAGAGGAAATTCAAAAAGATAATTAGCCTCCCCCCAACTTCTGGTTTTAAATTTCATTCCTTCAACTGCCAGCCAATTAACTAAGATAAAAAATAATTTACATTTAAAACAATCTGAGAAAAGCTGCTGCTGCTGTACCTAGAACAGTGCCACTTATAAGAGGATGCTAGCAAGGCATCCCCCTCCATCATGCTGGGAAGGAACTCTCAACAGAAGCCTGTTAGGTCACCTCAGACAGTAAATTATTTATGTCCATGTCAATGCCTAGAACATCAGGTGACTGCTTACCAACTTCCCAGGCGGCACTCCTTCTGAGAAACCGTCGTCTTGTGCCAAGCCGTTTCTCAATCTTAGACTCCCTCCTCATATTGGGTTTTTTTTCCCTTCATCCGCCTGCCTCCTTAAAGTTCTCACAATGAGAAGAACTTACAGGCACCCTCTCAAATTCTCCTTGTTAGAGGAGGGAAGAAACTAACAAACAAGCTGAACATCTATCCAACTCCAATAAGATAGTCAAGACATAATTCCATAAAGAGCTCCAAATGCCCTTTAGCTCATATACCCCCGTTGCGCCCTAATAGAGGAAAAAGAACCGCACAGAAGCTGTGTCGGATTGAAGGAGCATGTGCACGTGAAACCTGTGAGGGGCACTCAGCAGAGAGCATCAGGACAAAGAGGTGGGGATGGTCTCCGTGAGGAAAGTCTGGGAAACGATTCCCATTTGTGTCAGTGAGAGTTAGGGGAGATGTACACTGAAACAGAGCAGGAAAATCTTCAGGCTTTAGCCAGGTTTTTTTTTGCTTTTACGAGGCCTTTGAACTGTAAGGGGGATTATCCAGATTCTGAAGCAAAAGAATGCATGTTCCTATCACTGCTCTCCTAGTATCTTTACTTGGAGATGCCTCTGGCTTCTTGCTTCTTTGTGGGGAGTATATGGAGAATTAGCACACCCAGATCTCACCTCTCCTTTTAGTTCTGCTGGAGTCTGGCTGGGTGGCTCTTATCTTGTGCACCCTGGAACTCTGATTCAAAGATTTCTAGAGTCAAGATTGGGGTCCCTCGAGAGCAAAGGTAGAACCTCCCCTTGACAAACTGGGACCTCCTACACCAAGATGGCCATGGCCACCTCATTCATTACCAGCTATTGCCAGTCCCAGTAGCAAGAGGCTAGCATGAGGGATCAGTTCCCTTCTTTTCTCCCTAAAGAAAAATCCTGCCTTGCAAAGCTTTCTTCAGTGTTTCAGGACCAAAAAAAAAAAAAAAAAAAAAAGCAGTTGTATAACATGCATATCCTCTCCTGGCTTATAGCTTCAGGTGTAGTTTTACTGCAGTATATAATCTAATAATCCGTTTAATTTCTTTAGAGAGATGTTATATATATATACAGATGGCATTTGGATGGAATCGCATGCCATAAACCTGTCCGCTCCTATCCAGGTTCAGAATACAGAAGAAGAATCTGTCTTACAGACATTCTAGAACTTTTACACGGTCAATTGGCTGGTTTTGTATTCTGGAACATATCAGAGCATCTACAGGAAAATATATATATAAATTCTATAAAATGGTGGCAGGATTTCTGATTTACTGATACTGCTGGTTTGAATTTTCACAAAAATATTCAGCTATAGGACAATGTATTAGGCGTATTTTTAAACATAAATAACTGCAGCCAATAAAAGTTGGGCCTACAAAGGGTCCCATCTTCTACTAGTTTTCTGCACCAAGAATTACTACCAGTGTAATCATGGCTCCCTGCACACTAATATTTCCTCTGATACAGTATGATCAATGTTGTGGAAAAACATTTATTATATTTCTTCTAGCTACTTAAAGGCATTACTGAATTATGGGCATCACAAAACGAATCCACTGTGCATTTTTTCTTTATGTGACGTTTTTACAATCTTCATTTTCTGCTTTGCAGCCACTGAGCTATAGAGATCCACACTTTGTCCCTCTTACAACTGCCACTGGGGCCACCCTCTCCTTTCTGCTTTATTACGTCTGAAATGCACTTCATATGATAACATTCCTTTTCATTCTGTGCCGGACTCTTCTTTGAAAGGAAGAAGTTATGAAAGAAATTAAACAATCAGTGTTGTTAATAACAGTTCTTAATCTTCTTTTTTTTTTTTTTTTGCGGTACGCGGGCCTCTCACTGTTGTGGCCTCTCCTGTTGCGGAGCACAGGCTCCGGACCTACAGGCTCTGCAGCCATGGCTCACGGGCCTAGCCACTCCGTGGCATGTGGGATCTTCCCGGACCGGGGCACAAACCCGTGTCCCCTGCATCGGCAGGCGGACTCTCAACCACTGCGCCACCAGGGAAGCCCTTAATCTTCTTTCTTAACTAAGGTTATGAAGTTTAGACTAAGAAAAGGACAAGGGGAGGAAATGGTATTTTATGGAATCATTTGGGAGAGCTGATGGAATGGGTGTGAGTTTTGCAGTTTTTACATTTAACAATTTTATTAACATCTTTGCTTATTATGTACCTTAATCCACAGGATCTGCAGTAAGGAGAGAGTGTCCAGCTAACAGTTCGTGTCCCAGGCCCTGCCAAGGGATGAATCAATTAGCAAGAGAAGCAATGATGCAAATGCTCCGGGGTCACTCGGGATGCTGTTTGCCTTTTTGATAGAGAAAGCATGCCATAAATAACATCACACCTCAGGAAATCATTCCAGGAGGCCCAGATGCCAGTAAGGCTGCTGCCTGGGACGGAAGGAATCATTTGCTCATTGTGTGTATTTCCCCCATCACAGTCAATGGAAGATTTGTAGTAAAATCAAAGTATTTAAAAGGAGGACAGTATGTGGTAACGGAGGCATGTTTAGTAATTTTTTTTAGTACCAGAACCCATGATTTATGAGCCAGAGTTAGAGCCAACTTTATTACAAAAATGACTTCACCCATAAAAATCTTATTCAGGGCTCTCAGGAGAATGCTGTAGTACCCAACAGCATTATTATCTAGCATATATCCACAAACAATTCCCTCCTCAGTCTCATTTCCGCCCCCTTTCAAGGGGCAGGCTTCCCCCTTTACCTGCTGAAAAAGTGGGGTCCCAGGCAATGTGTTGTGCTCTTTCTGTGGTGATTTGCCTGGATGAGGCATTTATAAGCCAGAGCAAAAGCTGCCTCCAGGGTCTCAGTCACATCCTCCCCAACCTCGTGCCCTGAGGAATAATGAGCAGAAGATACCCACTCGCCCTTCATTTCCTGCCTGCACAGAGCTCTCCCGCTGCCTGCACTCCCACACACTCCTCCAGAGCTTGGATCCCCATCACCTCAGAGGAGCAGGCTGAAGCTTCCCCCGCCCCCCTTCTGATTGCCATGGTAACCGCCAGCTGCACTAAAACTGCCAGGGCTGGGTGTCCAGGCTGGGTCCCCTGGGCGTACCAGGATCTGGGAACTAGCCCTCCATCTTATTAAACTCTGGTGTCAGCTCCTAGCAATTGTTTTAAATTTACACCCTCAGAGTGGCTTAGTGGGATTACATGTCCATTTGCATTAAAACAGGTTTCTGTCATTAAACTGCCATACAATAAGCTTCCTTGGGACAAATTAATGAGCTCTAAATATCATCAAGTAGAAGTTCACTTCACCAAGATGGCCAACAAGGGGGGCAAAAGGAAGTGGCTGCTCAGAAATCTTAGCCCAGGAGAAATGTAAGTGCCAACTACAGAAGGAGGTCTTGTCTGGGTCCTTCTTCGCTGTGAGATAAGTGGCTCTGATTTAGAGCTGATCTGGGAGAGTTAGCAACATTATCTCTATTCACCAAGAGCCCACAGTTCACTTCCTAGTCCCTATTCCAAATATGCCTTTACCCTTGACTGTGTCTGCTGAAATTTGCCGATGGACCACTGGACCCTTTTCTCTGTGACAGTATCTCAGTCTCATGTGCTTTACCCTGTCGTCTGTCTGTCCTTGAGGAACTTGCGTGCATCCAAGTTGCCTGGGGACAACAGGCACACAGCAGAGCACCACGTGTAGCTGGAATGAATGCTCCCAACTCTAAAATGCCTGGCTAGTTATTACGGGACTGTCTGGACCATCAGTCAGGGACCTGGACCCTGGAACACTGGTCCTGATAAGGAGCACCCTACTCTGATCATCTAGAAGCAGAATAAGAACAGGGACCAGTTTTTAAAGATGGATTGTCCCTGCTCACAGGATTGCCAACACTTGCCCTTATAAATACATATATGTGTCTAAGTATAAATTTTTCATCAAAAACAAGTAAATCAACCTCCAAACTTTCTTTTCTGTAAAGGAGGAAAGACTCGCTGCTAGACAGACTTCCCAATCTGCAGAAGCTGTGATCTCATTTCTGTATAGTCTTAATAGTGGACAGTAATGTATGATTGAGACACTGCTATATTTAGGAATGACAAGATGGGCATTATTAATAGCTTAATTGACATTAAGGCAATTACCCCTACCCTTATTACAGTTTGTAGAATTACACAGAAAATATTGGATGAGGCCTTTTTTCCCCTAGAGCTACCCAAGGATACAGCATTTTATTTCATGCCAGATCCCTGCTTTGACATTAGATACTCAGCCATAGAATGATTCCAGTAAATCATTATAAATGCATTATAATAAAGATGTTATGAGCTATCAGATATTAACCCCCAACCCCTAAAGAGAGATAAATAGTCCAGTTGCATGATTCCCACTTTCGTTTCATAAGAAATAAGCTTTTGCAAAGAGCAACTGACTAATGAATTATAAAATGGTGTGTTGAGCTCAGATAATTAAACAATGCATTTTAGTGTCTAGTGCAGGATGAACACTAAATCATACACAAATAAAAAGGGAAAAGCCTAAACCCCAAGCCCAGCTCCTATTTTCAAATAACATTAATGTTGGCCTACAGTCCAGAAATGCTCAAATGTTTTCTTATCTGATTAGAGGGACTTATCAAGTATAAGATCAAGACACAAGTAGGTCAAGGAAACCAAGAGTCAGAGAAAGAATTCTGGAGGTGCTAATTTCAGATAAGCCCATAAGGTTATTTTAATGGAGATTTTACCTGGAGATTACCTTTCTTCCCAAAATGTTAAATGGAGCAAAAGTCTAGAAGAATCTGGAAGTTTCCAAGTTTCTTTATACTTTTACTTTTTATTTCTGAATTCATAATAAAACATATTAGTTGGGGGGGGGTGGAGTAAAAACTCTGGTAGTAATGATGATCTTGGTCTTGTAGTGCTGGAAAGACAAACAGGAGGTGGAGAGATACAGAGATTGGTTTGGGTTCTAACCACTGTCCTCAGATTTGTCACCAAGTCCAGCGGGCTCCATCTAGTGGTCAGCCTTGGATCACCATGAAGTTTTTGCCTTCCGTGGCCCCTGTGTGGGGCTGGTCTGCCACTGATAGCCATTTTGGCATGTCCTGGGCTTGCCACAAGATTTGAAGCTGAGCTTAAGCGCAGCTTGAATATGTATTTTAGTCTTCCAGCCTCTCAAAGACATGGTGACTGCTTCAAGGCAGTCTTCTGTTTCTTGGTCAAACAGCACGTCACTAATGACTGACTGTGTGGACAAAATCAGAGATGCCCTTGGACTCCGAGTGGGTAATGATCACCTGTGCTGGTGAGCAGGACTTCCCTGGAGCACCTGGTACCTCATGTTCCACTTGGCCATCCCTCTCCTGTGCTCCAGGCAAGCTAACAACAGCCCTGTGCCCCCTCCACTTCCCCAACCCCATGTGTCACCCTCAACTGACACATGCAACTGACCTCATCTTTCTAAGGCTTCTTTTCTTCAAGAGCAATATGAGGATTTTAATAATGCCTACCCACAGGGTTGTATGAACATTAAATGAGACTTGTTATACGAAAATCTATCTATGTAAAATGCCTATTACAGAGTAAGCCCACAATTAAATGTTATTTATCTTTATTTTAGTTATCTTGTATTTTTTCTCTCCTGGTTCTTCTCTCTTCATTCTACCCTTCCATCTTCCAGTTCTCTCTCTCTCTCCAGCTCACTCTCTCTCATACACACACAGACACACACACACACATGCACACATTTGCAAATCCCTGAAGGCAGACTCTCTGACTTATTCATTCAAGCATACCTTTCAGTGTCTAGCACAGTGTTTTGCTTAAGTTCACACTCCGTACATGCTTGCTACCTTAACAATATTAATAATATAATAGCTACTAGTAACATTTTCTGACCTCTTGGTATGAACAAGGCACTATGCTAAGTATCATCACCTCATTTAATTCTTACAACAGGCCTCTGAGACAAGTACCATTTTCATCCTCATTTTATGGGAAACTAAAGTTTAAACATGATCTATATCTTGCTCAAGGTCACACAAAGCTCA
Organism: Kogia breviceps; assembly: GCF_026419965.1. Lineage (NCBI taxonomy): Eukaryota > Metazoa > Chordata > Mammalia > Artiodactyla > Physeteridae > Kogia > Kogia breviceps. The sequence continues at coordinate 145,641,664 of NC_081311.1, forward strand.
TAATTGGGCAGACAAGATACAAAGAATCGGCCTAGATTTGGAGTCTCAGCTCTTAATATCTACTGTGTTGAGCTGATTTTGTCAGCTTTCTCCTCTTCTAGACTGGGCTCCATTAAGGGATCAGTCATGAGCATGTACTCACTCTTAGATGAATGACCCTTAGGATCTCAGGAAGTCCAGAAGTATATGCGACCTCTAGTTTACAGCTACCCAAAAGTCACTTGTCTGCATACTCCTGGGTCATTACATAAAACCATCCAAAAAGACTTTACAATTGTGTACCCCATAAAGTTAATTTCACTTTGAGAGAATGTGTCTGAGGGAGGTGATGCACTTAGTTACGTATTCAGGTTGGTGGCCACAGTAGATGGAGCTGTCCTGTCATCCTTGACAGCCTGGCTCACTGGCAGCCTCACTCCATCACGCTGTCACAGGCCAGAGATGGCCTCCCCATATTAGCTCAGAACAGTTATGCTTCCTGATGGTCCAAGCCTCACAAACCCCACACCTCCCTTAATTAAAGAACTAAATTAAAAGGAATATTTCAACCTTAGGGATGAATTATTTTAGTAATTTGAGATTGATGCTTTATTGGATAAAAGGATGTGCATGGGTTTATTAAAAATGCTGCCTTCCTGCATAGCACAGGGAGATCAGCTCAGTACTTTGTGTCCACCTAGAGGGGTGGGATAGGGAGGGTGGGAGGGAGACATAAGAGCCGGGGGATATGGGGATATATGTATATGTATAGCTGATTCACTTTGTTATACAGCAGAAACTAACACACCATTGTAAAGCAATTATGCCCCAATAAAGATGTCTAAAAAAATAAAAATAAGCTTTAAAAAAATAAATTGCTGTCTTCATGTACAAGGATCTGTGCAAGAAGTTGCCTGAAGTGGTGAGGAGCTTGTGTAGCCAGAGAGATGCACTTGTGAAACAGCAACCAGAGGGGCTAGGACTGAGGTCTGTTGCTTCAGAACATAGCCTGGCTATTTGTTGTACACTTGTCCTTCAGGTACAGCAGCCAGACATTTGGGATCTTCCGTGGTCTTCATTTCAAACTTGCTGACCCTGAGCACTGTGCTGGACACTACTAGGGTCACAGAGTCAGGGGTTCTCTCCTCTCAGGAGTATGGAGGCTACATGGCTCGGCTCCTTTGCGGTTTGATAGGCCGTGTGACTGGTCTGTTGCTGTAAGCAGAGGTACTGTGTGTCACTTCCAGGCCAAAGCATTTTATTGTCAGAAGACCCTCCAGTTCTCTCCTCCTCTGTAGAAGTAAGCTTGGAAGTATGTGTTGAGATGACAGAGGGCCCAGTACCCTAGATTCCTAAATGACTTGGTGGAGCCAAGTCCTCCACAGGCCCACGTTGTACATCAGCAAGAAATAAATGTTTTTTGGATTAAGCCACCAACATTTGGAGGTTGTTTATTACCACAGTAAAATCCAGACAATCCTGATTAATCCAGGAGCTGCCTTTTTTTAAAAAAAATTATTTATTTATTTATTTTGGCTGTGTTGGGTCTGTTTCTGTGCGAGGGCTTTCTCTAGTTGTGGCAAACGGGGGCCACTCTTCATCGCGGTGCGCGGGCCTCTCACTGTCACGGCCTCTCTTGTTGCAGAGCATAGGCTCCAGACGCGCAGGCTCAGTAGTTGTGGCTCATGGGCCTAGCCACTCCGCGGCATGTGGGATCCTCCCAGACCAGGGCTCGAACCCGTGTCCCCTGTATTAGCAGGCAGACTCTCAACCACTGTGCCACCAGGGAAGCCCAGGAGTTGCCTTTTTGTTCAGAAAATGTGGTCCTTCTTCCAAGTCTTAACACCTTTATCTTTTTTCCAATGACTTTATCTATTCATTCAGTGGTTTACACAGATTTTTTCATGCTTTTGGTATAATCTTGGATGCCTAAGATTGCCAAATGACAATTGGTGGTTTGTCCTTCGTCCACTGATGAATATTGGCACTGTGAAAGAAGTGGGGGAGAAGAAGACAAGAAGACAAGATCGGACTTCTGAAAATAACATGGCAGAATGAGACAGTGAGACAGAAGGGGAAAATAGAGAAAATGAAAAAAGAGAACAAGAGATATAAAGAATGAAAAATAAATAAATAAATATAGAAAAGACACAAGAAAGAAAAGTAGAGAAAACAACAACAACACAAAAGATAGGAAGTTTATTTCAAGTTAGCTATAGCCAGTTGCTTGCAGTTGGATTCCACTCCAGAAGGTATCTCTCAGGATATTTTTGACCTTCAGCACCTAGTGTATGTGCCTAGCATGTCAGGGTCCTCAAGAAATGTTGGTTGAAATCACAAATAAAGGAATGAATGAACCTTTGTTCTATAATCTTGGAAGCATATACTGCTTGAATTGGTCTATGACTATGAATAGGCATTCCATCATACATTTAAAGTCAGTGGAAAAAGTGAGAGGGGAACTAGAAATCATTGAGTTTGAATAGCTCCTCAGAACCTTTAAACCTGAGTCCTTGAAAAGAGCAACTATGAGGTCAGAACAATTATTCTTTGTCCTAGAAACAGGACATCACTGATGACTCAGAGCAGTCTGTTTAAGATAGTGTTTCAAATAAACTGGGTAGAAATGTCCTTGTTTTGTTTGCCTCTGGCTGGGTTGAACTGAGGGTACAGTCAGCATTGAGGTATCTATGGCCTTGATGTTGTGGAAGGTGACAGGATGGAAATGGAATAAAATTTGCTGAATAATTTATTTTTGAAAAACTTCAAAGGGGGCAAGGAATAGCAATATTACCAAAGAGTTAATAAGAAGGTGGAGCTGGGAGGCATTCAACTGCTAAGTGGGAACCTCTAGTAGAATATTCACCTGGTTGGGGTAATTCACTTTCCAGAGATATATGAAAGGACTGTGGCAAGGCTGCCCCCCATTCAAGGATGCTCTCTGGTAAAGTCAAGGAAGCCTGTTCTAAGGATATGGAAGGAAGCTAGCCCTTCCTCTGGAGGAAAGTATGAATCCAGTGTCTCCAGTCTGTGGACTTACTTGTGTGTGTGGTGTGTGTGTATGGTGTGTGTGTGTGTGTGTGTGTGTGTGCGCATCTGCATACACACACACATGCTCATACACGCTCATGCAAATTTCAGATGTCTAGGACTTGTGATGGGAATGGAAAGAACTGAATAGCAGAAAGCTGCTGTCTGGCAGGCTGAAGGAGGATGACTGGTGTAGGCAGGAAAACAACATTCTGCACAGTAGTAGGGTATCCTTGTGGATCACATGGAAACACAGCAAAAGTGCCATACCAGCTTGGCTGCAGTTTTAAAGAAAAGGATTATCTCTTGGGTTGAACTTTCTCCTGGGGATGAACACACTCTCTGCATCCAGATTCAAATCCATCAACTTCCACTTGTCGTCTCAAGCTATACTCCTCTCCTATTTCTTTTCAAAGGGACAAGCATTCTCATTTCCTTGGCTCTAAATCATGAGCTTCTCCTCCTCACTCTTCCTTTCATTCAATATCTTCCCCTTTAAAATGTTTCTTAGATTCACTCTTTTCCTCTCCCTGCCTGGGCATATATCTAGCTGGTCTACCTAATTCCAGATCATTCCCCTTCCTATAGGAAATATATGACCCACATGCAAATAATGAAATACTATCCCATAATCCAAGACAGAAATGATGAGTGTTACGGTAACAATGGCCCTAAGTACTAGATTTCCCAGACACTTCAGATTTCATGTAGGTTTTAAAATTTTCCATAAAGGTAATTTGTAAAATGCATATGTTGAAAGATAAAATTTTTAAAATATTATCTGATTTTTTTTTGCATTTCTTTTTTTCCCCTTTGAACTTCTTCCTCCCTTATTCATGCAGCTGACCATGTCTCTTGCTCTTTAGCTCAAGGAAGGGATGAAACAGCATTAATCAGAAGAAGCATTTCCTTCCTGACTTGCATATTTCAAAAGCACAGCCCCTTGGGGGGATAAAGACATCATTATTAGGGCAGAGGCGAAGGAGGAGGGAGCAAACATGAATATAAGCTAGGCTTTTCCTCTTCACCTCTAACCAAAGGGAAGATCCCCCACAATTGATGGAGGTAGAGGGAGTGAAGTTGGTAAATTAGTAATGGTTACTTTGGAGGTGAATTTGGCAGTATTTGGTAAGATTGAAACTCTGGAGAATTTTTTACACATCTATGTAAAGATATTTGTACAAAAATGTTTCTTGCAGCATGACTTCTAAAGAAAAAAAAAACAACTTCTGACAACTTAAATGTTCATTCACAGAAGAGGGAATAAATTAAATGTGGAATTTTGGGTCAACCATAGACTACTCTTCGGGTTTTTTTTTTTTTTTTTTCTAACTTTTCATTTTATATTGGAGTATAGCCAATTAAAAACGTTGTGATAGTTTCAGGTACACAGCAAAGGAATTCAGCCATACATATACATGTATCCATTCTCCCCCAAACTCCCCTCCCATCCTGTATAGCAATTCAAAGACATTGTTTAAACAACAGGAAGAAATTATAGGGGAATCTAGACCTTAGAATCCAACTGCCTGATAAGTCTTAAGACTTGAAATACAAGTGCCTCGTTTTACAGATGAGAAGGAAGAGGGGCCTGAAGTTAAATGGTTTCTCAAAACCAGCCTGTTGCTTACATTTCTGACCTGGCATTTTGTGCATGATGTCATCTGATACCCCAAGCTGCCTGGTATAGTTTCAGTGTATTCCAGGAAGTAGAAAGTTGTTCCCTCTGATCTCCCCAGTATGCTAGCACAGAAGAACAAGAAGAGGAGGGGAGGAGGAGGAAGAAGAGGAGAAAGAGAGATGTCACTCCTTGCTCTTGAAGTCACAGTCCAGATGAAAAGCAGAATCAAAATTGGAAGCCATAAGCCCCCTAAGTAACCAGTTCTCATATTTCCTACATTCATACATAAGGGGTCTCCCGGTCCTCTCTGGATCTCCATTTTCTTATTAGCAAAACAAGGGGTTCAACTAGAAGAATTATATCCACCCTTAAGTTCAAAATATTATCCTTGCAACTAATCTATTTCTAGGTATAGAATCTGGCTGTGTAGATCTTCACTGTTGAAATCTTCACCCATAAAATAATTTTTCATCCACTTCCCCAAATCTTTTGTCCACACCCTAAAATTTTCCTCTGGTTGATCAAACCTAGAGACCATATTTGATGCTTCTTTTCCAATATAATGTTTAATTCTCAACACTCCTGAAAACTTGTGGGAAGGATCTTCTGCCTAAGCTTTCAAGAGAGTCACTAAATAAAAATCTCAACACTAAATGTCGATCCCAGCAGTTTTTCAAAGATTGGCAGCCCGATGTCAGTGAAATGGCCTTGGCTCCATCTCTGTGAAAGCCTGAGGTGGGAGTGGAAGTCGTCACAGCCCCAGCGCTGACCTCCCGGCATGATCTGGTGGGCCGAATGGGAGTGGAACTCTGCGTAAAGTACTAATTGTGTGACTGACTTGGGCTGTGACATTGGAGGAAACTGTTCCACCTCTAGGCTTTTTTTGCAAAGGAAGAAAAAGCTGTAAAGAGAAGAAGTTCTCTGAAAAGCACATTACACTCTACAGGCCAAATGTTACAGTCATTAGGGAAGCAAAAGGAGACTCAGTTTCTTCCTCAGCCACGACTGTATTCTTCTGGGTGTCCCCAGCCACATTGCCAGTGGCAGGATTTCAGAGTGTCACAGCCCAGCCATCAGAAATACATCACTCTTATGCAAATGGCTCAAATTCACTTTTCACTTTTAAAGTAACACACTTTTTAAAATTATTAATGGTTTAGTTGTATGACCACCCATGAGTGAAGGGCATTTCCCTCTCTCACATCTTTAATGGAAATAATTAATGAGGTGTTAGAAATTAACAACAATTAACAGTGCATAGGAACAAAGGCAGAAGGTCAGAGACTCCAAAGAAATACAATTTAGCTTCTCCATAGAATCTTGCCGTTTCAAGGAGGGAGACCCCAGGAGCATTTTCCCTGTTACATAGGTTGCCATTATACTGATCTTTCAAATGGGAAAAATACAGACAATGGTTCTAGTAGTCTTACATCTTAACAGTACAGATTTCTCTGATGAATTCTGAGAATTCCTAGCCTTGGTACATCTCTCTCGGACACAAATACAGCTGTCACTCCAGAACATGGGCCCAAACACCGTTATTTTTTAAGATTAAGCATGTTAATGGAAGGAAGTAAACTAGCTGGCACTTCCATCAAGCTTATTCATTTTGCTGAACAAACAAAATAGTATAACATATTACATTTTTCAGCTTAGTGTTAATAAGCATTGCTTGATATATAGAGCAGACATAATTTAGCAATAGCATGATCATTTTAGATTGTATTGGATTCTAGTGGATTTCTGGTAATAACTGCTACTTTGAGTAATTATTAACATACATCAATTATACAAATTACATGTGTGTGTGTCTGGTTTTTTATGTTTAGCCATGGGATCCCTGCAAGCATTATTGCTATATATAGGTAAATTCATAACTAAATTGCCCTAACTTTATCCACCTGATAGATAAGTGCCAAAGAATGTTACCACTGAGGTATTGGGTCTCCCAGCTTCACGCTATGCATTTTTTCCCATTTTCTAAAACACAGCCAGAAGTCCTTGAGCCAAAGTCTCACATATATCCCCAATGTTAAAATAAAGTCAGAGAGTGAGTCAAGCTCAAATATACAAAATGATGATCTCACCAAGGATATCCACCAAGGATATCCTACTAGAGAACAGGCATGGGATAGATCTATTCTGCTTCCACCCACAAAACTAATTACAATTATAATTACATTACTTGTAATTATAAACATAATTAATTATATTCCTGCAGTGCTTTAGAGCTTACAAAGTACATTCACAGACATTAATTATTTAACCTCATCAGTACTCTGTGAGGCAGGCAGAGCAAAAAACCCACAGAATGGCACCAAGGGCTTCTCACTGAGCCCAGATCTGTTGCGTCCAGGTGGCCATTTCCTTCTCTCTCTCTCTCTCTCTCTCTCTCTCTCTCTCTCTCGTGATTATCTCCTTAAACCAAGCTTATGCTGAAAGTGAGAAAAGATCCCAGTTTCTAGAGGCAGTGATGGTTCTGGCTTCTTGGTCAAGCAACTTCCAAACAAACCAGCCCAAGTAGTGTTCAGAGAAGGAATGAGCCAGAATTTGTGGGAGGGGGTACCAGTCACAGTGACCTCAAGGCCTGGGTTTTGTCCAGTATGCAGGATCAGTTGGCACTTCCAGAGCCACAGTCCATGTTTTCACAGACAAGCATCATTAGCAGAATGACAGGCTTTGGGAGCTAGAAGAGCAAACATCTATGGTGCCTCTAAGAGGTGTACCTTGTTGGGAATGCCAAGAGTAAGTCAGAGCCCCACGCAGCCTTGGTAACAGGAGAGACCCTTGTCATGACACCATGCAGTTCAGCCCTTGGCTTTTGCAGGTTAGAAGCTCAAATGTACAGCCTTCTGCTCACCTTTCAAGGTTCCCCCCCACACCCACCTCTCAAAATCCAACCTGCCACATCTCTCTAGGCTTATTTCCCCTTATGCCTTCATATCCCATCCACTCACCATCTCACAACCAAGCCACTTCCTATACCTTCCAATGCTGTCCTGGGCTCCGTGTTGCAGGGTGCCCGACCCCGCCCATCCTTCAAGTCCCAGCCCAAGGCCTGCCTCCTCCGATAGAAGGGAAAAGTAGATGTTGGCCCTTCTGTTGAGAACTTAAGAGTTTCCTTGGCAAAGAAATTTGTACTCAAATAACTACAATAGAAGTTGCAAGGTGTCCAGGGCCCTAAAACAGTGCTACTTAAAGTGTGAATGAGCGAGGTCCATAGTACCTCGGAACTGGTTAGAAATGTGAACTCTTGGGTCCCACCCTAGACCTACTGAATTAGGATCTTCAGAGCTAGGAATCAGTATTTTAACAAGCCCTTTAGGTGAATAAGATGTCTGCTAAAGTTTGAGAACCCCTGCCCTCAAAGGAGATTTTTATGCCAAGTCAGAAGAGGAAGTACTTCTAGGAGATGGCCCTATAGGACTGATAGGATTCAGACGCCTGGAGATGGGTAACAGGCATTCCAAAGGTGAATGGGAGCAGAGACCTGATCCAGGGGGGTGGTCTGGGAACAGCAAGGACTTCCATATGGCCAGCATCTAGGATGGCTGCAACAGCTGCTGGTAACTTTCAGTAATAACATATTAATGTTATTAAATAATAACAATAATAATAATAACAGTTAACATTTACTAAGCCCTTATCATGTGCCATGTAGAGTTCTAGATGTTATTCTAGAATATTCTTTCTCACCAACAACCCAATTGAGTAGAAAGTATTTATTAGATGATCCCCATTTAAATATAAGGAAAGGGAGGCTTGGAGAAAGTAATTAAACTGTCCTAGTCATACACCTTGGGTTTGAATTTTCACAGAAATGAGGATATAGGTTGAGTTTTAAGCTTGGCAGTCACAGCTTGACTTTAAAGCAATTTGAGAACCATATAGGGATGACTGACACACAGACAGATCAGTGGCAAGGAGACCAGTTGACAGCCATAATCTGGGAGAGAGAGGAAAGGGAGCAAGGATTAGCACTGGGGCAATGGGAATGAAAAGAAAGGGGCAAGTTCCAGACAGCACAGGATCTGAGGAACAGGACTTGACAAGGGAAGAGATGGACAGGGCAAAGGACAGACTGTAGTCAAAAACTATTCTGGGAGCTTAGTCTGGGAGGAAACTGGAATCATTAACCAAAGAAGAAAACAACAATAATAACAACAAACACATCACACTCTTCTTCATAGTGGACTGTATTTACTTATACTCTAGATCCTATTTTAAGAGTCTTAGATAAATCAGGTCATATACTTTTTACAACAATCTTAAGATGTAGTTACTATTATCCCCATTTTACAGATGAGAAAACTTATTCTACTCTCATATGAAATAGCACTGGTATCTTCTCAGTGATTGGCATATTTGTTCCTTGAAAGAATTCAAACAGGTTTCTTCCAAACTTGGAAGCAGACAGAACACAGCCAAGTAAAGCAAGGTTATTTAACCCAGTAGTTACCAACTTTCTTCATGCACCAGAATCACCTGTGGAGCTTTCCAAATGTGCCAGTGCTGGGGCTCCACACCCAGAGATCAGGATTCAGTTCGTCTGGGGTGACACCAGGGCAGCATTTCTCATTTGTTGTTTAAAGTTCCCCCAGCTGTTTAATGTGTAGACAGCGCTGGGACTACAGAATTGGCCAATGGACAAGCATTTATTGCTTACCTACTAGGTGATAGGTGCTGTGCGCCATGCAGTGGTAGATGCCAAGGTGAATAAGATGCTGCACTAGACCTAGGAGTTGATATCTTCCAGGATCTGCATAAGACAAAGAGGGAAGATAGAAACAATGTTAGGGAGCAGAACAAAGGAGGTGAATTCAGCTAATGGCATAGAATTAATCCCTGGAGCCTGAAGGAGAATCAGGGAGGACAGTGTTTATACTAAATAAAGCAGATAAGGAAACCATCAGAGATTGCTGTGTAAAGTTATGCGCCCCCTTTGGAGGTTTAATGGTGTAGACCAATTTGTCATCTTCTGCTTCCTTTCTTTGCAAGAGGAGCTCTGAATGGTTTCAGTATCCAGGACTAGGTCAGGCCCTGGCGCCTACACTGCTGATGGTGGGACATGTCTTTCTCTTGGCCAATGGGAAAAGAAGGAAAACATTTCAGGAGCTGCTGAATCCCAGTGTCTTTATTTGAACTTCCCTGGACCAGGCAAGTTAGTGGTATTTATGGCTTAAAAGAATTTCCAGCTGTAAGTTTATCTTCTTGTTAAAAAATCAGCCATCCCCTATCCCAAACAACCAAAGACAATAAATCAAGGCTTAAGTAAGAAGCAAAGACTTATCTCTACAAATAGGAATCCCTATGGTTGCTAACATACTATTTTTTTAGTATCAGGCATCCTAAGAGGTTAAGTGATTTGTGGGTGGGGGTAAGCTTCCCTTCAACTAGATACATAGAAGGCATGGAAATGAGACCAGATGTTGTCCAAGCTAAGGGAAGAAGAGTTGGGCTAACATTTCCTGATGAGTTCCAGGGCCTAGTCAAGGTTTTACCTCTCCCAAATGACACACACTGGGGTTGCTGTTATTCTTAACTGATTCTGCCAATTGATGACTATCCTCTCCAGTCTGGTTCCTTTCTCTTTCACAGAAACAATGGTGTCAAAACAAGCAAGTCTCATTCCTGAATACTTAACGGATGTACAGTTCTGTCATTGTCATCGAGGGGATAACAGCAGAGTATAGTGGCCGCCAACTGGTGCAATAAGCTACTACTATTTTATCAAAATGTTAAAAAAAAGAAAAGGTGCTATTTGATGCTCACTGACCTCAAATATTCTCTTCCAAGAAGGCTCTGTGCTCTTCTTGCTCACACCTGGGCTCAAGTATAGCGTCAACGGTGGGCCCAGATAATGGCCTTTCTACCCTAACACCCAAATTGTGCTCAATCCCCATTCACATTGTATCACAAGAGTTGGGGGTGTCATTTTCCCCCTGTTCAAGGTCAGCCTTATTCACGGGTACAGTAGAAGGAGCCCATGTAAATAGAAGGCCTTTTACACCAAATATGTTAACTGATCTGTCAATGTCACGTTGTCTGAAATGTTTTCTTTTCTGAACAATTTCTGAATAATCTTTGGCAATATTTTCTTTTGGAAAATTTGGGAGGATTGCTCACTCTCTCAGAATGTCATTTAAAATGCATATACTCTTTGGGATTTTGGTTCCACATCTTAAGCCACTTTCTATTTTTATTCCCCATGATACAGCAAGTTTTCCAGTACTATTTATACTAGTAATAATACACACACAGAGTGGTTCAGTTTAATTTAAAACCTACAAGTCATGTTCATGGAAATTACTTATTCTTCACAAACACTATTCCATGTGGGCAGATTGAGCCTTAACTTCCCCATATTAGAAGTAGCTGCCTTTCTCCTCAGAGTGTTCTTGGCTCTGTCTGTGGTGTAGGACGGGGTGGAAAGTCAGGAGAAGGGAAACGAGCTGTCATCAGCAAAAATTTTTTCCAGGGAAAGTTAAGCATTCACTCAGTTTTTCTTCCTTTCACAAAGGGAAGTGCACATTGCTGGGGTCCTCCAAAGCTCAAAGGGAAATCTATATGATTCTTTTTCCCTGACAAAGTTTTCTCCCACCCCACCCCTTTTCTTGGGAAATTTAAAAAACACAGAAAAGTTAAACTCTCACACTCATACTTCCCAGAGTTAACAACTATTAACATCTGGTCATATTTTCCTCCAAGTTTTTTTTAAAGAAATAATATGTTTCAGACTCCAAATTCCATCCCTTTCAACCAGTCCACTCCTCCCACACCCACACCCAAGGGAAAGAAAGCTACTTTCATGAGTTGGGTGTGGATCTTTCCAATCTATTAAAAATATATATGTTTTATATACTTATGTATGCAACAGTAATATATAGTATTACTTTCTATATGTATATATATATATATATTTTTTTTTAACATCTTTATTGGAGTATAATTGTTTTACAATAGTGTGTTAGTTTTTCCTTTACAACAAAGTGAATCAGTTATACATATACATATGTTCCCATATCTCTTCCCTCTTGCATCACCCTCTCTCCCACCCTCCCTATCCCACCCCTCTAGGTGGTCACAAAGCACAGAGGTGATCTCCCTGTGCTATGCAGCAGCTTCCCACTAGCTATCTAATTTACATTTGATAGTGTATATATGTCCCTGCCACTCTCTCACTTCATCACAGCCCACCCTTCCCCCTCCCCATATCCTCAAGTCCATGCTCGAGTAAGTCTGTGTTTTATTCCCGTCCTACCACTAATCTCTTCATGACATTTTTTTCCCTTAGAGTCCATTATATGTATATTTTTTAAAGAAGATGCTGGGGGTAGGAGTTTATTAATTTTTTTTTTTTTTTTTTGCTGTGTTGGGTCTTCGTTTCTGTGCGAGAGCTTTCTCTAGTTGTGGCAAGCGGGGGCCACTCTTCATCGCAGTGCGTGGGCCTCTCACTATTGCGGCCTCTCTTGTTGAGGAGCATAGGCTCCAGACGCGCAGGCTCAGTAGTTGTGGCTCACGGGCCTAGCCGCTCCGCAGCATGTGGGATCCTCCCAGACCAGGGCTCGAACCCGTGTCCCCTGCATTAGCAGGCAGATTCTCAACTACTGCACCACCAGGGAAGCCCCTCTATATGTATTTTGTTATTTAAATAAATGACATCATTCTTTATAGTTTCTGCAACTTGCTTTTCTCCCCCACTATTTAGCATTAGGTTTTTGGCAATCTATCCAAGTTGAGGTATGTAGATCTATTTCGCCTCTTTCTATTATGTATATATCACATTTCCAATTCACTACTGATGAATATTTAGGTTCTTTCCAGTTTTTCACTATTTTCTGCCATGCTGCAACAAACATTCTTGTGCATGTCCCTTTGTACACACATACAACGGTTTTCGTAGGAAATATATTCAGTAGTAGAATCTATGGGCCTAGTGTATGCACAATTTCTATTTTACTTAGGTTCTGCCAAAAGACTGAAAGAGACTATACTGATTTACATTCCCACCAGCAGAAGGTGATTGGACCATTTACCCCACATACTGGTCAATATATGATATCAATATTATCAGACATTTAATTTTTTTCCAATTGAATGGTTAAAAAAAATGGCTAAGTATTGGTTTTATTTCTCTTCTCCATGGCTATTAGTAAGTTTAATTATCTTTTCACAGGTTTATTGGCAATACCAGTTTTCTTTTATCATATCATTTTCTTATTATTTATTGGATTATTATATTTTTATCACTAGTTTGTAAGGGTTTTACATGTACCTTGGATAGTAATCTTTTGCATATGATATACATCTTCTTTGAAAATAAACCTTCTTTTCTTATTTTTGAATTGGTAATATAGTCACATGGTAAAACCTAAAGAGTTACAAGAGTACAATGTGAAAAGTATCTTTCTAGGTCTATTACCCTCCCTCGCCCCATTCATTTTACCTTCTTGAAGAAAAGCAATGTTCTAGTGCACCCTTCCAAAGAGTTCTATGCACATGCAAAAAAATAGTTTCTATGTTCTTCTACAATTACTTTTTGTAAACTCATAAGATAGCATACTATACATTCATTCTGCATCTTGCTTTTTCTCACTTAAAGATATCTTAAAGATCATTCTAAATCAGTTTACATTCCTTCTCTTTTCTACTTTATTACATTTTATTTATTATTTTTGGCTGCAGTCTTCTTTTATAATGATAGACCAAAATTTATTTAACTAGTTCCTACTGATTGACCTTTATGTTGCTTCCAATTTTTTATTATTAAAACTTGTGGGCTTCCCTGGTGGCGCAGTGGTTGAGAGTCCGCCTGCCAATGCAGGGGACATGGGTTTGTGTCCCGGACCAGGAAGATCCCACATGCTGCGGAGCGGCTGGGCCCGTGAGCCATGGCCACTGAGCCTGCGTGTCCGGAACCTGTGCTCCGCAACAGGAGAGGCCACAACAGTAAGAGGCCTGCGTGCTGCAAAAAACAAAAAAAAAAACACAAAAAAACCCCACTTGTGTTTCTTATACATATATTATTTTATACATGTACAAATACTGGTAAGGTAAATTGTCAGAAGTAAAAGTACTAGTTAAAGCTAAGTGTTTTTTAAATTTTAATAGGTATTACCAAATTATCCTCTGTAGAGCCATACCAAATTACACTCCCGCCAGCAATGTAGGTGTCACTCGTCTTTTTTAAAGATTAATATAATAATAACAGATAACATTTATTGAATGTTTATTATAGGCCAGGAATAGCTATAAATCCATTGCTTGTATTTTAAAGAAATCATTATGGAAAATGTCAAATGTGAATAAAAGAAAAGAAGGTAATGAACTCCCATATACCCCTCACCCAGCTTCAATAATTAAGAACATATCTACAGTGCTGTATGTCAATTATGTCTCAATAAAACTGGAAGAAAAAAAAAAGAACATATGGCAAATCTCCTTTTATCTATATACCCACCTCCATTCTCTTCTCCACATACCTGTTAGATTATTTTAAAGAAATGCCAGGCATTGTATCATTTCATTCATAAATACTTCAATAGCATCTCTAAGATATATGGATTTTTTAAAAAGTAACCACAGTGTCATTATCATGTCATAAACATTAACAATAATTTTTTATGGTCACTTAGTCACCAGTCAGTACACAGATCTCCCCAACTGACCCACTAACATCTTTTTACATTTGGTTTCTTTGAATCAGAATCCAAACAAGGTCCACACATTTCATTTGGTTGCTACGTCTCTTAAATTTCTTTTAGTTCCTAACAGCCCTCCTCCCCCTTGTTTTCTCACCATTTATTTATTAAAGAAAAAAGTGTCAAGGTGGTCAAAAGTTACAAACTTCTAGTTATAAAATAAATAAGTCATAGTGATGTAATGTACATCATGGTGACTATAGTTAACAATACCGTATTGTATATTTGAAAGGAGCTAAGACAGTAGATCTTAAAATTCCCATCACAAGAAAGAAATTGTAACTATGTGTGACAATGGATGCTAACTAGACTTATTATGATGATCATTTATATATATATAATTTTAAGGTTGAACACCAGAAACTAATATAATGTTATATGTCAGTGATACCTCAATAAAAAGAAAAGTGCCATTTGTTCTATTCGACTGTATTTTAACTTTGTTTATAATGGGTTTTATTTGTTAGTTTGTTGCCATATAAAATAATTAAATTTTGCTATAGTCAAATTTAAGTACCTTTTCCTCTATAGTGCATGTTTTTGTATCTTATTAAAGAAAGCCTTTCCCGCTCCAAGAAAAAAATTGTTTTCCACATAGGTTTAGAGTGATGTGATTTATATTTTAGGCCTTTAATCCATCTAGAATTTATATCTGCATATGATATAAAGTAGAAATCTCATTTTTTTCCCCATGGGGTGGGTCTATTCTATACCCTTTCTTCAGTGATTTGCAATGTTATCTCGGATATAATGCATGGCTCTGTTTATAAGCTCTCTCCTTTTGACTGATCCTATTTATCTGATTTGACTCCAATACCTCACTATTTTAATGACTATAGCTTTGTAATATGACAGGCCATTGTTAGGACAAATTTGGTTTCAAATTTTTTAATGTGCAATAAAATCAGGCTAATCAGAGCCCTCATATGTCCAAGAAATGATGGACTTTGGTTTAGGAGGATAATGACATTTTACAGGCTGCTGGAATTGAGGTAGGAGTCCATGTTGTACTAACAGATAACATTTAAAAGCTAGATTTACTTTGTTTGGAAAGGTTTCATGTAGTTCTTCCATAAGTACTGTACTTTCATAATGTCTTCTCAGGTCACAAAGGATTTTACCCTTTCTTCCTCTTCTCCTCCTCCATCCTTATCCACATGTGTGGGCAGAGAGAAAGGGAGAGAGAGCTCATGAATCCAGGAGGCGAGTGAGGGTAAACATGCAAATCTTTGGTTTATAGATTAAGAATAAGAGACTCTAGAAGTGGGAGAGGGTCAAGCCCCAAGTCACAGGACTCTTGTTATTTGCTATCCTGCCAACTACTAAATTTAGTAGATTTCAATGCCTCAAAGAGCCGATAGCTGGTCATGATTAATTCATCAGATACCTACTGCTTGACCAGTCTTGAAGAGGTGGGAGGGATGGAGCACTGAATGTACTGATCAGCTCTCAGATGAGAAGGGAGTGTTCTTGCCTCAATGAAAGAACATGGAGAGCCCCAGACACAAAGACCTGTCTCATTCCCTTGAGGGTGGTTGAGGGAATGACTTCCACCCTGCCTCAGCGTGAGCTCCACACCACAAGAGCAAACACTGCTTTTTTTCATTCCAAGCCTTCAAAGACCTTTGTACATCTTCCTTAAAGCTAATTAAATGTTTTCATGGTAAAGCATATGTAGGTCCAGAATCAAAGAAAGTACACTTGATAAAAATTAACTCAGGGAACAGCACATTATTTGAGATGTGGTTTTTATACATTGTACAGAGAAGAAGACCTGGTTGCATTTCTATTCTCTGATTTGATGAAGCCCAAAAGATAATAGGCAGATTCACAGCCAAGACAGCTAAAGAGGATGCTGATGCTGTCTCTTTGGAAACTTAAAGAGTAAAAGCAGAAAATCAACCAGTGCTATATTCTACATGGTATACAGCAAAGAGTGATGCTGTCAGTGATTCACTATCACAGGGACATGAGGCTTTTGCTTGGTGGAAGAAGACCAATGAATAGGACTCTTAATCAGTCATCCAATAAATATTTACTGCTCCCTATAATACTGAGGAATCCATAGTGGACAAGACATACATGTGCCATCTTTCATGGAATTTCCATTCTAGAGCTGAAAAGGCAAACAAGTAAATAAATGGCAAGCTTCAATAACTAGTATGAAGGAAACAGACAAAAGGCTGAGGTACATGCCAAATACAGGGAACCTGTATTATGTCGGGTGCTCAGGGAAGGCTTATCCGAGGAGCAACACTTAGGTTGAGACATGAGGGAGGCAAAGGAGCTGGTTAAGCAAAGATCAGAGGGTGGAAAGTTCCTAGCAAGTGAATAGGCCCTGAAATGTGCAGAGGCTTGGCAGGCAGAAGAGCTGACTGGAAAGCAGAGAGGTGGGGCCTGCTGACACCAGCTGACAGCGCAGTGGTAGGAGGTAGTTGCTGGAGATAGGTCCTGGCCGGGTGGTGCCGAGCCTTGGAGGCCAAGGTAATTCATTCACACTTTTACCCAAAGAGCAACAGAAATCCTTGGACGGTTCTTTAGCAGGAAAGTAACACAATCTGATTTACACAGAATAGATGAGAGGGCAGATGTTTATGTGAGAAGAGATGGTGGCTTGGACTAGGGTGGAAAAGTGAAGAGGCAGGAAAATGGTTAGATTCCACTTGGAAATGGACTAGACTAGTCTTGTTGGCAGACTCTATAGAGAGGGTGAAGAAGAGGGTGAATCCAAGATGACTCTTAGGTCCTTCACTTGAGCAGCTGGGTGGATGAAAGTGCCTTTTCCGCATATGGGAAAGACTGGGTAAGGGAGGGCATAGACTGGAAGTGGAAATTAAGTGGTCCTTTTGGACACGTTTAATTTGTGGGTATATGATTCTGAAATTCAGAGGAGAGGTTTGGGCTAACAAGAAAAATTGGGGAGTTGTCAGCATATAAAAGACACTGGACATGGAAAGGAAAGAGGTGATCTAAGGAGAGTTTGGAGATAAACAAGAAGAGGGACAAGAATCAAAATCTGAGGAGCGGGACTTCCCTGGTGGTGCAGTGGTTGAGAATCCACCTGCCAGTGCCGGGGACACGGGTTCAAGCCCTGGTCTGGGAAGATCCCACATGCTGCAGAGCAACTAAGCCCATATGCCACAACTACTGAGCCTGTGCTCTAGAGCCTGTGAACCACAACTATGAGCCCGCATGCCACAACTACTGAAGCCCGCACGCCTAGAGTCTGTGCTCCGCAACGAGAGAAGCTACCGCAACGAGAAGCCTGTGCACCACAACGAAGAGTAGCCCCCGCTCGCCGCAACGAGAGAAAGCCCGCGGGCAGCAACGAGTACCCAACGCAGCCAAAAATAAATTAATTAATTAAAAAAAAATTTTTTTTTTTAAATCTGAGGAGCATCAACACAAAGGTGAGGAGCTCACCCAATGGCCTGTGAAGGACAAGGAAAAATAGTAACGTGTATTGTTATGGAAATCAAAAAAAAGAAAGCATTTCGAGAAGGATGGAGGGGTTAGCTTTGTTGAATACTGCCAGGATCCTCAGAGAGTAGGACTGAGGGATTAAGCAAGGCGAACCTGCCCAGGATTCTAGCTCCTAGGAGGTAGTTTCTCAGAAGGCTGCTGCTCCTCTAGGTGGTTGTACACCTGAAGTTCAGGGATTTACTTAACAAAAGGATCTGTCAGCCAACCTCCCACCTGGGGCTTACCAGCTTTGAGGCAAACTCTGACCAAGACCATCACGGGAAATCAGAAACCGAGCACCTCATCCCTGCATCACTGCCCTGCTCCTCACTGGCTGTCATAAGGTCAGACTTCCTAGCTCTGGTCTTACGCACTAGTTCAAGATTATTCACATATGCTCAAACCTGGCATCACATTTTTCAGGAAAATTTATCATAACCTATTAAAATTTAAAACTTTCATGCACTCTGACCTGGCATTTTTACTTCTATGTATCTCACAAGAGCTAAGATCGAGGTTCAAGAGTGTTCCAAGCTGCAGTATTGTTTGCAATAGTAAAAACTTGGAACAACATCATGTCCACTCATAGAGAAGTGCTAAATATTAAAGTATGACCTATCAATACAGTTGAACGTTATGGAGCCATTGGGAAAAAGTGTAGTCTTTGTAGATGTGCTGACATGGACAAGTTACCAGGAGACACTGTGGTGCTGCTTGCCCAGCATGCACTTCCTTCTCCTTGCCTTCTAACAGAGCCCCAGTTTTGTTCTGGTCACCATCCCCTCCCCAGGGCAGCCCATGCGACTCAGGCTTTAGCCAATCCATGCATTCCCCTAGAAATTCTAAATGTGAAGATCCTCAGAGAAAGAAGGAAGGGATGGTGGAAGGGAAGAGCCACCCACCAGAAGGTGGGAATCACCAATCAAAGTGCACAGAGAACCCAGCACTGGACCCCAGATTATAGGAGATTACAGCTTTTTAGAAATAAACTGTCTTCTAGCACCTTACATATAAAACATTCTATTTATGTTTGATCTCTATAAATGTAAAAAGTGTGTTATTTTTAACAGCTGAACAAAAGATGCTGCATCTTCACAAGCTGTGACACTTGCTACCTCATAAACGTTTATCTTTTCTCCAGGGTGATTTTACACAGTGTGATGTTACACAGTGTGAATGAAAACTCTTCAGTGTGGGAAAGAGGAATCAGTACTTCTGTTGTTAGAAAAGAAAAATGTGGACAGGGTAATATCTGCAGACTGAGGATGCTATTAACCATAAACTTTTTCTGAAATAAAATGTGATACTCATGAATAAAACAGATTTTAAAAATGTGAAGATTCTCTCCAAATCAGTTCTCAACTCCATAGCCAAAGAGATTTTAAAAAATCTAATCACTTCACCTTCTTCTTCTTGCCCTTGGAATAAAGATCAAAATCCTTTACAAAGGTCCATGAGGCTGTGCATGATCTGACCTGACTCACCACCCCTCTAGCATCATCACTCTCCTGCTTGTTCTCTGGACTCCAGCCACACTGGCCTTCTTTCTGTTCCTTGAATCAATGTTCCTTCCTGCCACAGACCCCTTGAACATAATGTTCTCTCCACCATCATCCTTCAGACAGCTTAAATGTCAACTTCTCAGGGTCGCCCTCCTGACCACTCAAGCTAGATTAGATCCATCTATTTTTAAGCTCCAATGCATTGTGCACTTTTCCCTCTTAGCCCTTCTTATGATGTATAGTCATGCATTCACTGTGTGAGTATTTGATAAATAGCTATCTCCCTCACTCAACCCCAAGACCTCTGAGGGAAAACTGTATCTGTCTTGCCCCAAATTTTATCGGTAGTATCCAACACAGCACCTGGAGCTTAGGAGGTGCTCTGTAAATATTTATCAAATAAATGAATCTGGAATGTGTCTCACACGTAGTGGGAGCCCCATTGATAATCACTGAATCAAACTGAGTTGGAGACAGAGATTTGAATTTGTTCTGTTGATTTCGATCAAATCAACATATGTGACTTTAAGATTTAAACATAATATATTCCTCCTTCCCCCATCCATCAGTAAATCCCATAAACTCTACCTCTAAAAGACATCCCAAATTGTTCGCCTCCCTTTCATCTCCACCACCACCACCCTAGTCCAAACCACAATCAGCTCTTACCTAGACTATTGCAATAGCTTCCCAACTGGATCCTACTTCCAACTATGTCTCTAGAGAGTCATTTTCCATGAGGCAGATAAGATAACCTTTTAAGTAAATCAGATCATGTCAAACCCCTGCTTCAAACCTACCATCACCTCCCAACACACCCAGAAACACACCTGAGATACAATTCAAATTCCTTACCCTGGCCTCTTCTGGCTTCTGAAAACCTCTTTGATATAATCTCATACCCTTCTCAGAAAGTGCCTCTACTCTCCAACCCATTGGTCTTTCTTCTGTTCTTCACACATCGATTTTTTCCCATTTCAGGGCCTTCACTGACATGTGTCTTTGTCGACACAGCCCTTCCTACTTGGCCATGCGCGACCACCCAATTTAAAATAACCAGCCAGTCTATCACATCACTCTATAGTAATCTACCTGGCACTTATCTCTACCTGGCATTTTTCTTATTTATTTCTTCATCTGTCTTGTCTACTGCTATATTCCCCATACCTAAAACAGTGTCAGGCCCCTAATTGGTGGTTAATAAACTTCTGTTGAATGAATGTACATCTTTAATTTCTTACAAGTTGATTTCCAGCCCTATTACTTCACTGAAAGTACTCTCTTTCAGGTGCCTCCAGAAATAGCTTTTTAGTTCTAACCTTGACCTTCCCCACACCCACCTCTGCTGTGTATTGAATACCTCCTTTTCCTTCTACTGTCTGCTTCCTTTCCTTCCATAATACTTCTCTCCTGCTACCCAGCTGACTGCTCTTTCTCTCTCCCTTTCACTGGCTTCTCCCCATTCTCACACTTAGAACATCCTCCATGGTTTAATTTTTATTCTTCTCCTTCTCTTAGAAACACCCTGCCCTCAAACCCAGGAGTTGAGTTACAGTTAATTCTTGTTTTCCCTTTGGCTTAGAGAGCCAAGCTGTCATCTCAGCCTTCTGAGTCTTCTCTGCAACATTTTTCTTGGATTCAACATTTTTCCCATTCCCATTTCAGGCTCCCTCTGTTTTTACCTACAGTAATGCAAACTCTTCTTACTTTGTAAATGTCTCTTTCACTTCCCCAAACTCAGAATCACAAAATGGTAGAATTGAAAATATCCCTTGAGGCAACCTGTCCAACTTCTTCATTTTTTTGAAATGGCTAAACTGAATCCCAAAGACAACCCCACAGTTTGCTCCGTACTTGAGTTAAGCATTCACTTTAGAGATCTTTCCACCTCTCCTTCTAGATAGTCTTCTTTGTCTCCAAAATATCCTTCCCTGCTTGGCTTTCTTGCCTACACAGCTGTCATGTCGATCTCCCTCAAGATGGAGATGACCCCAACATTCTCCTACTCAAAAACATCAGGGACTTCTAATGCTTCCATTAAACTGAGAAGTCTACTCCCTATTCCTAGAGATACTGCTAACAGATTTCAGCCCAAACCCCTCAGCCTGGCATCTGGAAACTCAAGTTTTCACAAGCTGATACCTCTTCTGTTCACCTCAGAGAACAGAAGGGGGATCAACAGAAGCAAGATATTGGAAGACAAATTTCGGATCAATGTGAAGAAGTTTTCTAATTATTAAAATTGTTCTCTAATGACATGGGTTCTCTTGGGAGATGGTGAGCATCCTGTGAGCTTTGATGCTCAAGAATAGGCTAGGCATACAAGAAACGTTGGAAAGAGGGCTCTTATCATGGAGATGGGCCAGGGAACTGGTTGAGATAATCTCAGATTCCTTACAACTCTCAGCTCCAACATACAGCATTCTCCCCATGCTAACCTACCCCAGGGTTCCTTTTCACAGCACTCCCCTTCACAACAAACTGAACTTCTAGCTATCCTCCATATGGCTCCACACTTTCCAATCCTTCTGTACTTTTGTTTATGTTATTCTTGCTGCCTGAAATGTCTCTTCCTACCATCTCCATGAAACCAGTTTAAATGTCACCTCTTCTATGACTCCTTTACAGATACCTCAAGTTAGGTCAGTCTCTCTCTGTTTCCCTTAGCATAGAATTATATAATTGTTTCTTCCAGGCTGGACTGAAAGGAATGCTAATGGACATCTGGTCCAAATACCTATGATTCTGTTCCCTTGCTGTCTCCTGTTCCAGGGATTACTGCACACCATTGCTGGATAAATCCACATACTATTCCTTCCATTGCAAGTTGTTCCCTGTTAGGGAAATTCCAGCGTCCCTGCCTTAAATACTGGGTTGGCCAAAAAGTTCGTTCGGATCTTGCTGTACAATGCTATGGAAAGACCCAAACGAACTTTTTGGCCAACCCAATATGTGCCCCCTCAGCTCTGCAGTCCAGCATCCTCGTCAGTATGTGCCTAAAGCTGACTTCCCCAGCAGAGAAGTCCCTCCCCTTTCGTCAGATGGGCTCCATCTGCATCTCTATCTGTGTTTCCTGACCCTTCTTCCCTGTATGCTCAGGCCATGTTTTTCAACCCCTAATGCTTTCCCCTCTCTTCTCTGCTAAGAAATGTTTTATACTCCCTCTAGAAAGACTGTCTTAACTAAGAGGGCTGCTCTTTTTATTTTAGATTTCTTGATTACTTGGCCAGACAGAAATCAAGTGTCTGGCTCTGTACTGATATGAATTGTTTCCTAGCTGTTTTGAGTACTGACATTTTCTCTCCCTACTCGGAACATGAGCCACCTCGTATTTCCTTGGCCCACTCCCATCCACCCAATGTATCTAGCACACAGGAGACAATAAACACTTGTTGATGTCCATTAAACAAGTTATATCTTATCAGCAGCAATCTCATCAAAGAGTAGTTCAAACTGTATTTTGTGCTGAGAAGCAAAACCAGATAGAGAATTAAAAAAATTTTAAAGATGTATTGGGAAGGGGAAACCAAGAGAGAAATTGAATATTAGCAGTGAAACAAAGGGGTAATAACCCTTAATAGTTTCCTAAGGGAGCAAGCATGACTGCTTTAATTGAAGCAGAAAGACACGAATACCAGAGATGTGCTCATTTCACACCAGGAAGATGAATCAGAAAAGTTGCCCCTGATATTTTTTTCCCGAGTGATGTATTATGGGACGAAAAGCTTATAATATGTTATGGTTGTACCTTTGACATATGATTTAACCCATTGGTGCACTGTCTGGACTTCTTGGTTTGCCTCTGTCTGTGTCTAGCCATTAGAAAGGAGATTCTGAAATAAGAGCAGAAATAGAGCCTTATAAGGGTTTGATGTGGACAGTGAAGTCTTTCTGCAGATTTATGCTGAGAATTTACAATAGCTTAACAAGAATTACAAAACTGAACAGTGTGATATGAACGTTATTCCTTAGAGACAGATCACTCTGAAGTCTGGCTCCAAGTGGTCTTCCTGCTTAAGCTTCCAGGCCAAATGATGGCAGACGAATATATTGCTAGAAATTGGAGATGTGGCATTTTACTATTCCAAATGTTTCCAGAATGGTAAATTGTACTGCAGGAGAATCTGTAGTACAAAGCAAAGCTAAGCCATGGTGTAGACGCTCACCCTGACCCAGGCTTAGGGAGGTGGCCAGTGCCTAACTGGTCCTTCAGAGAGTTCTGTGAAGGGAGCTTCTGAACATCCTGACATAGACTCAGTGAAATCAGATCAGGAGTGGAGAAATAGGGTCCTCTCTGCATGCCCTTTGTGCCCTGTTAACCCATCCGACCCATGCGCATTCGCTTCAAAAGCTATCAGCTTAAACCTCACTATCTTTCACAATAAAAGTTTTTTCAAATTTTTAACAGAACACATGGTTTCTTCACTTTAGTGCTATGCTGCTAACTCATTTTTAAAAATTATTTTATTGTGGCAAGAACATTTGACCTGAGATCTATCCTTTTAACAAATATTTAAGAGTACAATATAGTACTGTTGACTATAGTTACAATGTTGTACAACAGAGCTCTAAAACTAATTCATTTTGCTCAACTGAAACTTTATGCCCGCTGTAGTAACTCCCCAGTTCATTCTCCCCACCAGCCACTGGAAACTATATTCTACTCTTTGATTCTATTAATTTGACTATTTTAGACCCTCCTATAGGTGAAATCATGTGGTATCCATCTTTTTGTGATTGGCTTATTTCATTTAACATGACCTCCTTGAGGTTCATCCACGTTGTCCCATATTGCAGAATTTCCTTCTTTTTAAGGCTGAATAGCATTCCAATAAGCACATTATGACCCCTAAATGTTTTTCTGTCGTGCTTGCATGGAGTCAGCCCAGCTACATCTCATATTTGGCAAGTTTAATGAGTTTCCTCTCCTATCTCTCTTTTCCATCATGAAGATCATTCTTAAAACATTTAAGCAAGAGTTGAGCTTAGCCCAATACTCATAAACCTCACCTTCCTCTGCCTTCTGGGTCATGCTGACCTGGTCTTGGGGTAGCCACTCTGGTTGTATTCTGTTAGCTCGTTGAACACCCATCTAATGGTGGTGTGGTCTGTACAGCATCTTCCTCTGGACAACTGATGCCTGTGGCATGCAGGAGAGCACCAAAAACTAGAGCACAACAGAAAATAGAGCACATAATTTGCTTCCTTTCAACCCATTATGCCCATCTCATGGTTGTAGATCCAAGCTAGCTATGAAATATTTTCTGACTGCTATCCTATTCTCAAAAATATTTTGCTATTACTTTGCTGAGTTAGAATAAATGCCTCCTTGCGTTTGCTAAGCTTTGAATTTCATCTGTGGCAATTAGCCTTAGATTCTTCTATGTCCACTTATGAAATAGTCTCACTGCAAATTCCATATCTTGATTTCATCCACACATGATTCAAGACTCCTCCTTCCCCTTGTCTCCTTGCTCCAGGTTAGAGCACTAGAATAAATGCTAGGCTATTTGTGTGGTCTCTCTTCCCAGACATTTGGCGAATGCATAGCCTGTCTTTCCCTCCAGAATTGCTCCTTTACAAGAATGTATATGGATTAAACAGTAACAATCCTCATCAGCAGGCTTGGGGAGGTGTGGTGGGGTGCAAAGTGCCTGACTCAGGCTTTCCCACAAATCTGAGAAATGAATCTCGATAGTTCTGCTATTCTTTAACAGCTATCTATGAAGGGAAAGAGATGGAGAGAGAAAAGATGTCTGAGTCCACCTAATAAAGTTGATTTTCTTGAGTCAGGTATGGAGCCAGAAGGACCCACAGCCCAGCAGGCGAACATGACAGAACAATGCAATCTAAAACTTCCACCTCAAGGACTGACAAACTGGGTGTTTCCTTTTTTAAAAGGCATCTGCTTTGAAGTGGATGTTCCAACAGCATGTGGGATGCCTCGGCTCAGACCAGGAATCTAATTTTTTTCTAAAGTTAGGATCTGTATTCAGGAAAAAGAGAAGATGGAGTCTAGGTTATCATATTCTACTGATGTAGCACAGAAGCCTCAAGAATGCTTTAGCCTCTCAATCTATTTAGGATTGAAATGACAAGTGGTAAACTCTAGAAGATTGAACTGAGGAAAAGCACGTTAGCGTATTTAAAACCCTTTGTTATTAACATAAATAACAATTAATTACTAACATTTATTCTGATTTATGGACACCTGCTTAGCATCAACAACACAGACCCACCTCTCCAATTATTTAGTGATACAATGGCACATTCATGTTGTTCAGAGAAGCCAAGACTTTTCTAATTTCCTGTGTAGCCACCTTCACCTCTGCGTATATCTTCCTATTTTAAATTACCACCAGGCTTCAAACATACTTGCCTGGTTTTGAAAGCAGCAGGAGGTGCTTTTTGAAGTTTCTGAAATGCATACACATGGGTATGTGCATATGTGTGCATGTACACACACACAGGTCATTCGATCCACCGACAAAAGATCCCTTTCGTGCAAAAGTTTTCCAAGGACTTAATATCACTCAGATATACAAAACTTTTTTCCCCTTATTTTAATGACCTATCACAATTAGATGTGTTTCTTATTTATAACACTATTTTTGCAACAACAAACAAATGTGGGATAAGTGATGACCAAAATGACTTTAGAAGTCAGTATAGGACATTATTTTCTGCTATTAGTCCTTACCAATGTCAAGTGCAAAATTTAAATTAACAAGCACTTCCTTTTTTGGAATGACTTCAGCACTTCTGCTGCTTCCATTGATTTCTATTTACTTTGGCAGGCACAGGCAAGAAGAACATATTTCTGTGCTTGAAGAATCAACCTAAGACTTCACGAGGCTGTATAGATAGATGCAAATGTCATGATGAAATGTTGCTGTGAGGTTATTCTAAGAATTAACATAATACAGGAGGAACACTATTTATGTAGTGTTCCTGCAGGCCTTAACTTCCCGTTAGTGTTGTGTTAGGGCCATCTCTTGGCTATATTTCTCATATTAACAACTGGCCTATAGTTCTTTCACTTAGCAGTAAATACAATGTCAAAGTCATTTAAAAACTAAACAGTACCTGCAAATGTGTTGTTTGCCAGCTATCTCCAACCAGAGGTAACCCTGACCCCAAGCTAACTTATGGGGAAGAAGCCCATGCTGCTACTATATCACTGCATTACTGTTGGTGACTGGTATGTATAAGGGATTATTCTTCACTAGAAACACTAAAAATAAACATTTCCATGGCCCAAGTTGGCCGCAGAAAAGTATAAAAATCTACGGAAAGGCCAAAATAAGCTTTGGACTCGTCCAGTTTTTTGTTTGTTGGTTTTTTAATTCTTTTAATCTCTTAGCTTCAGGTTTCTTGGAATTGAAAAGTGAATGGGATAAAGGCAATCAGAAGATAGTCCCTCTCTTTTTACTCTTCTCCACCTTATCACCTGCAGTAAAACTCCAACCATACTATGGCATATTCAATTCAAATTCATCTACCAAAGGTAACCAGGCAGAAATCCAGAATTTCGTGAACACATCTTCTCTATCCTGGCATTGCAAACATTTGCCAACAGTCAGTGAGCCACCCCATTGGCTTCATCAATAGTGTAGAAATAAAGAAATAAAAGTTAAGGCAAATTTTTTAAAAGTGAGATCAAACCTAGAAAACTACAGAAGACATTTTCTCACTCTGCTTTTAAACTAAAAAAGACTTTGTTGATCCAATACCAACCTCAATCTCTTCTTGCAAAACTGGTGGTAGCAGGAAGCAGCCCTGGTACAGGGACAGAGGACCCAAGGACACCAGAAGCCTGGTTGAAGCTGGATGGGAGGAGGGGTATTTGACAGGCAGGAGGCAGCTCATTCAGCTGCACCTTAACCAGAGCACCCAAGCTAACGCTCCCTCCCTCCAGGGTGGGGAGAAAGGGGCATCGGCTCCTTTAATGACCCCAGATAGCCAAGACCTCTGTTTTATGTATTATCACAATTACTGGGAAGCCAGGCGGGGTAAGTCAAAGCAGCTGCGGACCCATGTGCACATGAACCATGGATGCGTTGCGCTGCCCCTTCAGATCTCCTCACACAGGCACCCACCACCCCACATTCTGGGTCAAAACCTTTTTTTTTTTTTGAGGTGTTATACACAAATGCCGCTTTTCAGAAATTCTGAGTTATTTTGAATGCTGCTTTGTACTTATCTTCACCTCTCTGAAACACCAGCTAATGATACACATAGAAAAAAAATCAGCCGGACCCTACATAAATGGACGATTGCTAAGGAGGAAATTTCTACAGCAGAAAATATCTCATGGTGCCTCCTGCCGTTTTGATAGGTGATTCCTAAGCCGCAGTACTAGTGGTCTGTCAGTGGGCAGTATTCAGCCAGGGTCTTACCCTGACTCACCTTTAATCTCTCTTAGCCCCTCAACAAACCTGTCCTGACTCATGTAGGAGCCAGGGTCTTGCTCTCATTCAGCTTCTAAGTCAAGGGACAATTCATTCCTATGAGGTGGAATGAGTGTGCAGGAAATGAGAACAAAAACTATATCAACGATAAAAATGGAGGTTCTCAGGATGACCACAAAGAGGCCACCTTCCCTTCATAAGGCCAACTTAAAGGGGGCAAAGAAAACTTTTGAACCACTCTGGTGAGAAAGGAATGTGTAGTCTTTCAGGCCCAGATATGATTTCTGACTATATTCTTGGAGGTTTTGCAGGTTAGAAAGCAAATCTAAATGAGAATTTCTGCCTCCTTAGAATATAAGCAAAGACTGGATTTTGTTAGGTCCTGCATCCAGTTACCAATTTGTTTATAAGTTGTCTTCCTAATTTTCATTGGGAAGTAGTATTTGGGGATTTAAAATGCATTTATGTTAAACAGATGTGGAAGTAGCACTTAGTTTTATTTGTCCAGAAATCACTTATTTAGGCCTCACTGTGTATCAGGAATGGTTCTAAACACCACTAGTTTTCACCCATTAAAGCCTCATTGGAACTCTATGAGAAAGGTGCTGTTATTGACCCCATTTACAGATGAGGAAACTAAGCACTGAGAGGCTAAGTAATATCCACAGGGTCACACAGCAGGTGGGAGTAGCAACTTCCACACAATCTTTTCTAATCTGTCTGGATATCTGTTTGTCAGGGAAGCTCTGAGAATGACAGTCTGAACAGCTCATATTCATCCCCAAGGCACCCCATTCTCTGCTACCTGCTGGAAATAATTCCACCTGAACCCTGTATCCAGAGCAAAATCTGCTCAATGCCAGGAAAAGCAAGAGATCTTCAATGCAAACACCTTCAGGCCCCTGAAGCCAGGGAAGGAAGAGACAAAGCAGAGTCCACTCTGTGGCTCCTTGACCCTAGACTTGCAGTAGGAGAATCTTGCACCAAAAGAGATCTCAGTGGAAAACAAAGACTAATAATAAAAGCTTTAAAAGATGCCAGGCAAAACCTTCTCCACGAGATATGCAAGAGCCATTGCTCCAGGGCTGGGTGATTGGACAGACAGGGCAGGCAGGAGGGAGAAGTGGCAGCTGGGCTCACACCCATCTCGGTGATCAAATGCCCGGTGCTCTGGACCAGAGTGTCCTCCCTGCACCAGATGGCACAAAGGATTTGACGAAGAAAGGGCAAGCACTGGTTTCTTTCCTAGGAGTCTAGATATAATGTGAAACCTTGACCATGTCAGTGTGATAGATACCATCAGTCGAATTCCAAGCATTTTGATGGAGAACTGCTCTTGCAACATAGGCAAGAGGCATTTGCAATCTTGCACCACAAAATTAACCACCTGCAGTTAACAGAACAGAGGAATCAATGCTAAAGATAAGACACAGCTTAAAGATAGTTTCAAGGGTGACAGAGTGAGCTCCTTGACACTGGAAGTATTCAAGAATCACTTGGCCCATATGTTATAAAGGGAATTCAGGCATCTAGGTGGTTCGACTAGATCAATAGCTTCCAAACCTAGACATTCACCCATCTCTTGGAAAACTTTGAAAAAATACATATTGCCGGGCTCAGTGCCATGTGGTCAGATTCATCAGGTCTGTAGCAGAACTTAAGGAATCTGTAATTTTCATAAAAGTCACAGCTATTCTAGTGCCCCCAGGACTGAGAATCTTTAGATAGGATAACCTTCATGATTCTTTTAAACCCGAGGGTCTATGATTTCTTGCCAAGGCTCTGAGCCTCACCCACCACATAACTACAGGTAGAAAAATGCTGGTGTAGATTGCTTGTCACTGGGGAATGGTTTTTAGCCCCACACAATGCAATGGTTTGCATATTTGCTGATGTTTCCCCCCAAAAGCACGAGGGAATGAATCATTATTGAAACAATTTACTTTCAGTTAGTGCATGAATGCCTTCCCATGATGCTCTGATGCTTTGTTTGTCCTCCTATAAAAATTATTTATGACCCAAGTGTGATCTTTTAAAACAGCATACTTATTCCTGAAATCAAAGCTCTAGCATGCTAATGCAAGTAGAAACCTTGATAATTTTTCAAAGCCATGTTGAATATTCAAAAGCTGGAACTGAAGGAAAGGAGTTAACATTAATTAATATTTGAAGCAGTAAAATAAAAGCAACAGTGAAGCTAATTTTGCAGGACAATTAATCATGAGTCTTGCTAATTACACATGGGATTTTGCAAATGATTTTTTTCTCAGGTAGCAAAGTAAAAATGATAATCTGCTACCCATCAAAATCATTGGCTTCTCACCAATGTCCCCAGCAAGAGCAATTAGTGCGAACAGCAGAGCCCTAGTAATTGCATGTCAAGAGAGGAGAATGTGAGAATTTTAATTGCTCTAAATAAAGACCACTTGCTCATATGTACACCTGATTGTCCAAAACAACTCTGCAAGCCGGAGCAAGTATGCCTCCATTTCCAGGTGCCTGCATAAAAATAACTCTGGGGGAGCAGTATTCTCCCAGCAACCCATGCAGTTTCTGGAAGAAAATATCAATATGCATTCACATTCTGAACTGCAGTGTCATCACTTGAATATAAGAACTGCAAAAAAAAAAAAAAAAACAGTACCCACTTGGGAAAATGTGCATATTCTTTATATTTGCCCAATATTTATTGCTGACATTTTTTTGAAGAACTTTATCTACAAGGTGCCAAGGGCTTCAAATTTACTGAATTTTAGGATCACCAATAAAATGTTTTTAACAAGACATCTCAAGAGGGCATAAAATAAAAAATTACCATATTCATGAGTGTAAGCCTCTAAGATTGCAATGCTATAAACTGGATGTTTATAATTTGCTTTCGTAATTAAAAACTGGTAATTAGAAACTCAAGTACTATTTTTACACTTCATCTTCTACGTTTTCCATGCTACTGTTACTTTTCAGTTTAATATATATACACATGGATGCACACAATTGCAAATGATCAATAATATTTAACTGTGTGTCTAAAACCTAAATGATGATGGATACATTTAAATATTGCTTCCCAGGAGATTATTATTCCAATGGCCATGTCGTGGCTTAAACATTTAAACAAGATAGCTATCCTTTTTTGCTCTTCCAAAGATGCATCATTTACTCTCATTTTTAGGCCGACTTGCTGAATTGCCTTCCAAGTACTACTGGTATCTATTGTCTGCATGCCTAACCTTGCATCTTCAAGTACACCATATTGAGATGTTAAACCACCACGCTTTTCCTGCTATTAGCTTTGTCGGCTCTGCGTTAAGCAAGGAGCAGTAACCTCAGCTTACCACCATATCTTCTTTACATGTCCAAAATTGTGCACCCGGTTTACTACAACAGAACTACTTAAAAGCAACAAGCAGGACACGGGAGGGATGCTTCCTTAGCTGAATTACCAGGAGATCACAGGTGTGTATCTGGCTCCCAGAGGTGCTTCAGGTAATAACACTAGGATGGTGATTTAAATGGTTACAAGCTTTTCCAGGGAAGGCAGTCCTCACAGTCGAATCATTTTGCAGCTATTGCTCACAAATGGCAAATTATTTACCCAGCCACCTTAAGTGATTGCTTTTGATTTTATTATATTTTAAAAGAGAAACCTCTGAAGATGGATGCTTTCCTATCAAGGCACGATTATGCCATCCTTAAATTAGAATTCCTTCTTTGGGTTATCATATATACATATCTCATAAGACCTTAATCTAACCTCCTCCATTTTTTGAAACATCAGTTTGGGGCCAAAGAAGAATCTGAGTCAGAACAATCATTATTTACTTAGAAGCATTTTACTAAGACACTAAAGACTATGCTGTTTATTTTTGTAGGAAGATTTTTCAGAGGGCCAGGAATGAATTGACAGAAAGCCATGAGGGTACAAAAGCTGACTGGGTAACATAGCCTCATGGCCACAACTCAGGTTGCCCTAAAGAACCTGATGTGAATTATAAGATGATTTTTAGAAAATGCGTAGGTTTTACAGATCAAGATTACAGGATATATTATTACTCTAAACTTCTAAAGAGCAAAAGGAGTACAGTACAGAATTCTCCAAGTTTCTTCCTCGGGCTGTAGAAGTTCTTAGAGCAGCATCTAGAATGCTAACATATACATTTTGTTTCCTGAGCTGTCTGGCATTAACACCCAGGGATTGCTAGTGCTACTTACATTACTACTCATTACTGGGCAGAAGAAGAACAAGGAAGCTTTTTTTTTTTTTGCGGTACGCGGGCTTCTCACTGTTGTGGCCTCTCCCGTTGCAGAGCACAGGCTCCAGACGCGCAGGCTCATAGGCCATGGCTCATGGACCCAGCTGCTCTGCAGCATGTGGGATCTTCCCGGACCGGGGCACAAACCCGCGTCCCCTGCATTGGCAGGCAGACTCTCAACCACTGCGCCACCAGGGAAGCCCAATGAATAAAGGGGCTTACCTTTTTTTTTTTTTTTTTTCCCACAAGGTAGCTTTTTGATCAAAATGTGTAATTTCCCAACATTAAATGTTTATAAAAAGGTGTTGCAGTAATAAGGGGCTTGGTGTGCCAGAAGTTTCCAAATCAAGAGCCAAACCACTTCAGAGCGAACTTGGCATAACTATTCCTAGATTCTAGCTGCCCATTGAGGGAACAGAGTAGAGCTTGGCTTGACTTTTTTTTTTTTTTTGCGGTACGCAGTCCTCTCACTGTTGTGGCCTCTCCCGTTGCGGAGCACAGGCTCCGGACGCGCAGGCTCAGTGGCCATGGCTCACGGGCCCAGCCGCTCCGCGGCATGTAGGATCCTCCCGGACCGGGGCACGAACCCGTGTCCCCTGCATCGGCAGGCGGACTCTCAACAACTGCGTCACCAGAGAAGCCCCTTGGCTTGACCTTTGCCCCACACAACCCTCAGGACCTTTTGTGGTTTTTCTTAATTATCACATCTGCAGACATGTTGGTAATTTTGAACACCATGGCCGACTTTCACTGTAATAAAAGCAGATCTATTATACTGGCCCTTTGATAGAGTTTATGGTGCCACATCAATTAAATGAGGCAGAGAGACAGTGAACAGACTTCCTATCACCTATCATTTGAGAAGAGATTTGCAGTAAGAGTAATTTTCTACACACATATCAGTTTAGCATCAAAGAAAAAATAGACATACACATAACAAAAAAGAAAGGGAGAAGATAACAGAAAAAAAAATGATGAAGTTGGACAATGCAGGGTGGGTCACTTACACTATGGGGCTTCAGTTGCCTCCTTTGGTCTTGGACCAGATCAGAGGTTCTTAATCTGGCTTTCCTATATCCCCTAGGGGTTCCACTGATGGGCTTGATTATACCCAAGAATTCTCTGAAATCATGGACCAAATGTTGTTTGTTTTCACATATACATATATTTCTGGATTCAGCTTTATAGCTTTTCTGAGAGTCTCAAAAAAGATCATAATCCAGATAAGGATAACAACTACTGGAATAAATGGTTGTTCAGGCCTCTTCCAGTTCTAGTTTTTATATTACGGGAGAATTTGATAATCCTGTTTCTAAATGAAGGCTGCTCCAAATGGCTCTCTCATATTCAAACAAGCCCAGAGCTCAAGCTCTTGCTTTAGTTGTATTGTTTAATATCATTGCTTTCTGTGGTTGGCATACATCTAGAAATTTGAGATCCTGCAGCAAATATTTCACAAGGTTTCACTTTAGTTTTTGTTGTCCAACCCTCCTTCAATGATGCAATATTTAAGTGAGCTGCATGAATAGCCATAAAGAAAGAAAAAGGAGGATATAAGTAAGTACTTCTCTCCACTGCTGGCCAGAGCCACTTGAATATCTCGATGGCCTGAGTAGTAGCAGATTGATAACACCTATGGAGTTAGTGAGTTGGTTGAAGTTAACTATATTGCTATTATAACAACATTGAGAATTCTGTCTATTTGATTGTTCGAAATGTGCTATTACTGTGGCCTCCACACTGTACAGTCTTGCTATGTTCTTAGGGTTTCTTCAGCCTGTGTGTCATAGATTTTGAAAGGGCTGCTAAAACCAGCATGGCCCATATCCATGTCCAAAAATAAATGGAAAGGAAATTCAAGAAGTTGAAAAGAATTGAACTTGTGGATACATAGGAAGTCTGGGATTAGCTTGAACCAACCCTTTAAACACATCCAACAGAAAGAAATGAAGGCATACGCCATGGATTATTCAAAATAGAGAGAGCTCAAAGTATGTTTGCATAGTCTGAGAGTAATGGAATTTGAAGGGGAAATCAAGGCAGCCAGAGAGAAATAGGTAATAAAACAAACCATTTGGATTCTTAAATAGCAGTTTCTAATTTTTAAAATGTAGGGGGCTTCCCTGGTGGCGCAGTGGTTGAGAGTCCGCCTGCCGATGCAGGGGACACGGGTTCGTGCCCTGGTCCGGGAAGATCCCACATGCCACGGAGCAACTAAGCCCGTGAGCCATGGCCGCTGGGCCTGCGCGTCCGGAGCCTGTGCTCCGTCCGCAACGGGAGAGGCCACAACAGTGAGAGGCCCGCATACCGCAAAAAAAAAAAAAAAAAAAAAAAAGTAAACACAGAGTTGTCCATTTTCTCAACTGTAAATTGAAGAGGTTACCTAAAAGGCCCTCTTTAGCATTAACACCCTGAGAATATATCACTAAAGACAATAAAGAAAACAAAAGGAAAATACTGCTCTTGGATAGAAATGAGAAGAGACTGTAGGGAAGATTTTACAATGAGAAGTTATAACAGGAAGATGGAAACATAATCAGGATATGGTAAGATGCCACAGCAGAGTGGTCTTCCCTTCTCTCATCCTGTGCTCTCATACTCTGGGGTTCATCAGGGCTGGACACAGAGTATTTAGTCTGGTGTTCAACGAGGACACAGGTATTGCAGGAAAGAATTGCCACTTAGTATATGGTTTAGTGATTTCAAATCCATACAGTACAGTACACCCAAGATGGAAGCAGATACAAAATGACATTTTCTTATGCAAATCTTTGCATGCTGAACCAAATTACATAAAGTTTTTAGGCTTTTATACAAACAGATGACCTCCAAGAGAAATTTCCAGCAAGGAGAGACGTATACTGTGTATGCTAACGCAAAAGCAGCCTCTCTAAAAGCCAGAGGTGTGGCATGTCAATGAGCTGCCCCAGGGAGCAAAGTTAGGCCCTTCTCATGAGAGACTGAAAAATGACTTGGGCCACCCACAAGGCAGGCCCCACAGGGTCAGGCCTGTGCTGCCCGCCACTCTCCTTCCCAACCAGATGATTTTCCAGTTACCGTGAGCAAACATGCCCAGGTAACTTTAGAGTTTCCCGGCTCTGCATTTAAATAAAAACACTGTTAATAACCCCAGAGAGTGATAAAGGGGTGAGTGAAGATACGTGGAAAGTTAGAGCTCTTTGGACAAAGGAGGAAGAACGCTATGATTCAGCCTTCTTTGTCTCTTTATTTGCAAAAAGCATCATCATCACAAATTCAAGAAACCCCTTCCTTATGCAGTAAATGAAGTCGGCCTGAGCCAAATCATCATCTTTCCAGACATTAATCACTCCCCCTCCTTCTGCCCCTTGAACAAAACATACATGCCTTCTCCTTTCCTATGTTAACTTGTCCTTCTTGGGCGCTCCCATCTTAGAAACAGCTGTTCCATGTCTCCACCATATTTCTGTTTCTCTTCTCCTTGACCTTCTAAACAAGTTGTTGGCCCGGGATCAAATGGGGAGCACTTAGAAAGCATGAGGAAAGGAGAAGAGCAAAAGCATTCAGGGCACCAAGAAGAAATGGTCAAATAATGGTGCCCACAGGGACCTATGCCAACACCCATAAAGGCCCTGACTCCAAAAAGAGCCTAACCATCATTGCAATGCAGATTTTCAGATCAGGATCTGATACCCTCCCTTCCCCCTCACAAACTGTAAAACTGGTTGAGAGTCCTCAACATGCTATGTGCGATACTAGGAATATGGATTATGGAACACAAAGAGAGGCAAATTATTCTCAGATATAAAAACATACATTTTTTTCTCTGTAGTTTTCTAGATATTGGATTAACTTTTCATATTTTCCCACTTCACTCTGCCAGAGATTATCTGGTCAGTGAAGTCTTTTTGTTGTTGTTTGTTTGTTTGTTTTGAATTTTTAAAACAAATTTTTTTAATACATTATTTAATCAATGTACCATGTTGGACATTTAAAAAATATCACCAGATTTACAAAATTCTAAAGATATAAGAAGTACTAAAACAATGTGAGAATTATTTAAAATTTCCAGTGATTTGAGGGGTACTTGAGGTTTTTGCTATCTTCAAAAGCATCATTATGACTATCATTTAGATATTATCCCAAATTATTATTATTTAGATTTCATAGCTATTTGATTTTTATTTTAATTTTAAATATTACTGTATTTTTATTCATCTCATTTTTTAACTCTTATTTTTATTTTTTATACAGCAGGTTCTTATTAGTTACCTGTTTTATACATATTAGTGTATATATGTCAATCCCAGTCTCCCAATTCATCCCACCACCATCCCCCACCCCGACTGAAGTCTTTATAAAGCATTTAAAATAGTGCAGGCTCTGCATGGCAGTTTAAACAAATACACATCCTTTGAGGTATATATGCCATCAGTCAAAATAATAAAATGCCTTATCAAGGGTAAGGAGACTTGCAAGAATCTCAAAGCATTTTGTAATTATCACATATTGAGATGGGGGAAAAAGATATCTGAACAGCTAGCACCAAAATTATTCTTAGGGAGTAAACTACCTGCTTAGGAAAATCCCTTGATAAGCTTTGAGGGGGAGACGATGAAACCCAGAGGACCCAGTATTTGCAGGAGCTAAGGTCAGAAGAGAGTTAAGACTGCTTTCAGAGGAAGGGAGAAAGAATAGGGGAAAGGGAAACAAAAGGAGGACGAGAAGCCAGGAAGATGGCATAAGATGGGGCACATGGAGATGATGAAACTGGTGAAAAAATCCCCTGTGGTAGGAAGGGTATGGGGGGGACTCTTAAGAAGAAAATGAATAAATTCAACTTGAGGTTATTCACTTTGTTATAATGTAAACCCCTCCTGTGTCCCCAAAAGTCTCAAGTAAAGTATATTGAACACATCTTAGATTTTTTTCCTTTTGGTAGAAGTCAAAGAAGGGATCCTACCCCATGTCACATTCTGAGGTGTTGGGGATTAGGATTTCAATATAAGAATTTGGTTGGGGGGAACACAATTCTGCTTCAACACTACTGTTACATGCAACAATATAGATGAATCTCAAATGTATATGCAGAGTGAAAGAAGCCAGTCTCAAAAAGCTACATACTATATAATTCCATTTATATGATATTCTGGAAAAGCAAAACTAGAAGGACAAACAAAAGATCAGAGGTTGCAAGAGGTCAAAGGTGGGGAAGGGTCTGACCAAAAAGGAGTAGCATGAGGTAATTTTAGGGAGCAGGGGCACCATTTGGTAACTTGATTATGGTGGTGTTTACGTGACTCTGTGCATTTGTGAAAACTTATAGAACAGTAGACAAAATAATGAATATTTCTGCATGTAAATCAAAAATTAACTTTAAAAACTTAGGTTCCAAATCAGAAAAAGAAATGGTTTTAACTTAATAGTCTATCAATTTAGAGAAAGACCCACCTGTGGAGCAAATAGATGAGTGAGGTGTGGTTTGCCCTGCCATCAGGCACAACCCCCCCCCGACACTCTTTTCACCTCTCCCCCTCAATACACCCAAACTGAAGAAATCATGATGACAGAAACAGGGTTCATTTTCTCTTTTCATGGCTTCCTCCTAACATGAATTCCGCTGAGGAAGTCAAGGTTTAGCCATTTCCATCGGTTCAGGGTCTCTGTGGTGGCTGAGAGCAGCCATCCTGACTCCCACACTCGGGAGAAGGGAACCATCTGTTTGAAATCCCCTTGGGCAGGTGCGTCATTCATCTCCTGACCCTTCACTTCCACTCTTCACTGCCAGTGGGGGGGGGTGGGGGCTGACACTCCTGCTCCCTAATTCCAGCTGCTGCCTTCTCCTTGTGTCCTTTTCTCCCCAAGCCATGAAGATCAAGAATCCAGCAGCTTTCCCATGCTCTTCTACACAGGAGAAACTGTTATTTTGGTCATACTTATCCTCATGGTTATTCCTAATAAATCATTATCTGATCATACAAAGCATTGACAGGGCCATCTTTCATTTGTATTTGTTCACTGTTTGTGAACAAATTTGTACATTGTCTACTTCCAAAAAGGTTCTGGGTGGCTTTAGTTTGACTTCATTCAATAAATAAATAAATATTTACTGAGGTCCTACTATGTGCTAAGGGCTAGGGATGTGGGATGAAATCATAGTCCCCGCTCTAGAGACCCTCACGGTCTAATTAGGATAGATGAGAAAGTAGACAGTTACAATACACTGCAGTAAGGGCCCTGGCACAGGCAGACATGGGCTGCTCCGGAACCTCAGAGAAAGGGTACATATGCCTGCCTGGGCATCAGGGGTGGCTTCAGAGAGTTGAATCTCGAAACATGAGCTGGAGGTAACCAAGAAAACAATAGAGAAAAGCGGTGCAGAAAGGGTCAAAGTTGTTTAATATGGCTGGAACATATATGGTACAAACGAGGGAGAGTTTGCTGCAGAAAAAAGGCAGAAACCGATCATGACAGGGCTTATGCTCCCTGTGAAGGAGTTTATCCAACAAGCAGAGACATGCAAGGTCAGATTTAGAAAGGTCTCTCTGGCAGCTCTGTGGAGAATAGGTTTGGTCGAGACGGGGCTGGAGGCTTGGAGGCTGGGAGACACATTTCTGTAACACTGCAGGTAAGAGGAAGTGAGTGGCTGGACCTACACAGAGATTAGAGAGATGAAGAGGAGAAGACAGATTCAAGGCACATCTGAAATCAATTGTACACTAAGTACTGAACAAAGCCCAGATGAAGTGTAGCCCCTTTACTTGGACTTCTGATCTAAATACAATAGGTAGTTATTATATAGACATTTCTACCTTTTGATGGGAACTCACATTTTTCATTGTTTCATTTATTCAGCATTGATAAACATGCATATTCACTGATGTCTATCTACTCATTCGAAGATTTCTAAGGCAGCATTTAGTATTTAGTAGTTTAAAAATGTGAACTCTGGAGTCAGTCAAACCTCACTCTGGATACTTTTTAAAAATGTATATTTCCTAAATTATCATACAATAAAATTGACATTTTGGGGGGGCATACAGTTCTATGTATTTTAATAAATGTAAACATTTGTGTAACCACCACCACTATCAAGATACAAAACTGTCCACCATCCCCCAAAATTCCCTCATGCTATCCTGCCCTCACCCTTAACCCCTGGCAACCATGGATTCTTTTTCTCTCCATCACCATAGTTTTATTTCTCTGAGGATGTTATAATATTTTTTTAAAATTTATTTTATTGAAGTATAGTTGATTTACAATGTTGAGTTAATTTCTGCTGTATAGCAAAGTGATTCAGTCATACATATATATACAGAGAATGTCATATAAATGGAGTTATACAGTATACAGCCTTTTGAGACTGGCTTCTTTGACTCAGCATACTGCCTTTGAGATTTATCCCTATTGTCACAAGTATCAAAAGTTCCTTCCTTTACAGGTCTGAGTAGTATTCCATTATATGACTGTTCCACAGTTTGTTACCCACTTCCTGTTTGAGGGCTGTTTGGGTTATCTCCAGTTTGGGGCAATTATGAATTGAGTTGGGTTTTATGTGAACATAGGTTTCCATTTCTCTAGAATAAATATCAGGAGTGGGATTCCTGGGTTACATGATAAATGTATTAACCTTATAAGAAACTTCCAACTGTTCTCCAGAGCACATTTTGAATTCCCACCAGTAATATATGAGAGTTAAAGTTACTCTACATCCTACAATTTTTAATTATAGCCATGCAAAAAGGTGTACTTGTTTAACCCCAGGTCACAAAGATTCTCTCCTATGCTTTTTCAGAAAGTTTTATAATTTCATGTTTTACTTTTAGGCTTATGACTCATTTTGTGTTAATTTTTTGTAAAAGATGTAAGGTTTAGATTCAAGTTCTTTTTTGGGCTTATGGTTGTCCAATTGTTTCATCATCATTTGTTGAAAAGACTATTCTTTCTCCATTGAATTACCTTTCATTTTGCCAAAAATCAATTGTTCATATTTGAGTGGGTCTATTTCTGCACCTTCTAGGCTGTTCCATTGATTTATGTGTCTATCCTTTTACCAATACCATGCTATCTTAATTACTATAGTTTTCAGTATAAAATTGAGTAGTGGGATTCCTCCAATTGTACTATTTTCTAAAATCATTTTAGCTTTCCTAGTTATTTAGCTTTTCCATATAAAATTTTAATTGGTTATTGACATCTGTAAAAACTTGCTGGAATTTTGATTGGAATTGCATTAAGTTCTATAGATCAGTTTCAGGGAGAATTAGCATCTTTACTATGTTAAGTCTTCTAATCCATGAACATGTCTATTTTGGGGGGTTTTCTTTTATATTAATCATCAGCATTAAAAATTTTTTAGCATATGGCTCCTGTACATATTTTGCTAGACTTGCACCAATTTTTGTGCTGTTATAAATGGTATTATTTTTAAAATTTCTGTTTCTACTTGCTCATTGCTATTATACAGAAATATTTTTGTATATATTGACTTTGTATCCTGCAACCTTGCTAAACTCATTAGTTCTAGAAGTTACTTGTAGATTCCTTGGGATTTTTTTACATAAACAATCATGTTGTCCTTGAAAGAGGGCAGTTTAATTTCTTCATTTCCAATCTTTTTTTCTTGCTTTATTACAGTAGCTAGTACTTCCAGTATAATGTTTAATAGGAGTGGTATGTGTGAACATCTTTGCCTTTTTCCCAATCTTAGAAAGAAAGCATTCCGTCTTTCATGATTAAATACGTTGGCTGTAGGATTTTTATAGATGCCCTTTATTAGATTGAGGAAGTTTCCTTCTATTTCCAGTTTGCTCAGAGTTTTTGTCATGAATGTGTCACATACTTTTTCTGCATCCATTTATATGACCATGCGGTGTTTCTTTAGACTGTTCATGTGGAGGATTATATTGATTTCTGAATATTAAATCTGTCTTATATACTTCTCTAGATAAATCCCACTTGGTCATGCTTTTTATTTTTTATATGTTGTTGGATTAATTTTGTTAATATGTAATTGAGCATTCTTGTATCTACCTTTGTGAGGAATATTGATCTGTAGTGAGGTTTTTGTGGACTGTATTTGTTTGATTTTGGTATCGTGGTAATGCTGGCTTTATAAAATAGAAGAGAGAATTTTTCTTTTCTATATTCTAGAATTTGTGTATAATTGACTTTATTTCTTCTTTAAATGTTTGGTAAAATTAACCAATGAAACCAACTGGGCTTGGAGATTTCTTATTTGGAAGGCTGGTTATTTGCTTTACAACAATTCAGTTCTGTTAATAATTACAGTTTAATGTAATAGTTCAGTGATAGGACTGAATTTAATTTATAGTAAGCCCCCTACATACGAACCTTCCAGTTGCGAACTTTCAAAGGGGCAAACGTGTGTTCACATGTCCAATCACCTAAGTTAATTCATGTGTCTGGCATACATTGTCACATGCATACATCCTCTACAAGTGGTTGTGCTTTTGTGTACTTTAATGTACAGTACTATATAGAGTACAGTAGTACAGTATCTTTATTTCAAGCCCAGGATGTCCAGAAGCAAGTGTAAAAATAGTGGTGATACAGCTGGTATGCTAAGAAGTGCCAGCTGTTTTACTGTACTACTGTACTTTTCAAGGTACTGTACTGTAAGATTAAAAATGTTTTCTTTATTTTTTGTGTTTGTTTTTTATGTATTATTTGTGTGAAAAGTATTATAAATCTATTACAGTACAGTACTATATAGCCGATTGTGTCAGGTACCTAGGCTGACTCTGTTGGGCTTACGAACAAGTTGGACTTATGAACAAATTGGACTTATGAACACACTCTTGGAACAGAACCTGTTCATATGAGGGGACTTGCTGTAAATTCAGGTTAACTATTTCATTTTGGATGAGCTAAGCAAGTTTGTAGTTTTTGAGGAATTGATCCATTTCTTAGAAGTTGATGCTTTCTGTGTGTAGAGTTGTTTGTAGCATTCCTTACTATCCTTTAAGGTCTGTGGGGTTTAGTTATATTTCCTCATCATTCCTGCTGTTAGTAACTTGTATCTTCTTTCTTTCGCAGTCTTACCAGATGTGTATAAATTTAATTGTTTTTTTTTTTTTTTTTTTTTTTTGCGTTATGCGGGCCTCTCACTGTTGTGGCCTCTCCCATTGTGGAGCACAGGCTCCGGACACGCAGGCTCAGTGGCCATGGCTCACAGGCCCAGCTGCTCTGTGACATGTGGGATCCTCCCAGACCGGGGCACAAACCCACATCCCCTGCATCGGCAGGAGGACTCTCAACCACTGCATCCCCAGGGAAGCCCTAATTGATCTTTTTAAAGAACCAGACTTCTTTGTTTTTTTTTAATTTTAGAATTTTATTTATTTTCTTATACAGCAGGTTCTTACTAGTTATCCATTTTGCAGATTTCTTTTTATTAGTGTTTACATGGTATATCTTTTTCCATTCTTCTTTTTAGCCTACCTATACTATTACATTTGAAGTGAGTTTCTATAAGCAGCACATAGTTGGGTCATGTCTTTTTATCCATTTTGATTATTTCTTTTTATTGATGTGTTTGACAGTTTACATTTTTTGACATTATTGGTATGTTTGGATTTAAACTTGCCATCTTATTATTTGTTTTCTGTTTGTACCCTCTGTTTTTTGTTCCTCTGTTTTAGCTTTCCTGAATTCTTGTATTATTGGAACAGTTTTAATATTCCATTTTAATTTATCTTTTAAAAAATTATGTCTTTTTCCATAATTTTAAGTGATTGCTCTAAGAATTACAATATACATATATGGCTATTCAAAGCCTACTTACAATCAATATTTTAATACTTCTGGATTACAGGAACTTGCCACCACATGGGACCATTTACCCTCTCTTCTTTATGTTATACTTGTCTTAC
Organism: Kogia breviceps; assembly: GCF_026419965.1. Classification (NCBI taxonomy): domain Eukaryota; kingdom Metazoa; phylum Chordata; class Mammalia; order Artiodactyla; family Physeteridae; genus Kogia; species Kogia breviceps. The sequence goes on from NC_081311.1 coordinate 145,684,500, forward strand.
ATATTACATTTATATTCTTGAAGACCTTATCAGGTGACATTTTAATTTTTGCTTTCAATGGTCGAAGATATTTTAAACAACTTAAGAGGAGAATAATAGTCTATTATACTTACCCAGATATTTACCATTTCTGTTGCTCTTCCTTCATTCCTTACACTCCAAGTGTCTTCCAACATCACATCCCTTTTGTCCATCAGTATTCTTTTAGAGTAGGTCTGCTAGCAATGAATTCTCTCAGTTTTCATTTATCTGAGAATATCTTTATTTTACTTTCATTCCTAAAAGATATTTTCACTTGATATAGGATCCTGGGTTGACAGTTCTTTACTTCCAGCACTTTAAAAATGTTATGCCACTTCCTTTACCTTCCTGGCTTCTGATGGGAAATGCACAGCCATTCTAACTGTTGCTCCCTATAAGTAAAATGCATCATTTCCCTCTGGCTGCTTTCTTTTTTTTTTTGCTTTGTCTTCAGTTTTCAGCAGTTTGATTGTGGTGTGTCTGGGCATTGATTCCTTTGGATGTATCCTATCTAGGATTTTCTGAGCTTCTTGAATCTATTTAGGTAGTGTCTTTTAAAGTATTATTTAATACATTGTAGGGCAGTGCTAATAGATTATAAATGGTGGGTGGTAGTGCTCTGGAAATGAATCTAGACCTTTCACTTCAGGAAATAATTGGCCTCTTTATGCCTTCTGGATGTAAGTTGGATTTTCCTGGAATGGAATATTGACATACAATGCAGCTCTCTTTACTGAGGCTCTTTGCCATTCTGAAAGCCTATATATTCCACCCGAGAGCATTGAAGACCAGGAGGGTGACACTTTCCCACATGTTCCCATCAGCTGAGCTTGGTGAATTCTTTAGCTGTTGGCATTATATGGTAGTATGAATGAGAAATTTTTACTCAGACACACTTGGATTCAAATTCTGGCTCCTCTACATTTTATGTATTTGAACTTGGGTACGTTAACTCAAATCTCTGAACCTCAGTTCCCTCATCTGTAAAAAGAAGTTAATAATACTTAGCACAAAGGACTTCTCTGATAATTAAAAACAATGTGTGTAATATGTGAATCAAAGACAGTTCATCTGAAGTATTCCTAAAGGATGACATATTTAGATAGACTGAATTAACACTTTCCACTTAAATAACCCTTTACAATATATAAAACACTTTTGCAACTGGTGGGGAGTAGATATGGTCCATGTCATATAATCTCTTCTATAAGAAGAGACTGAACTTTAAACAGATTAAATTACTTGCAAAGGTGGTGAGTCAGAAATTGAACCTGAATTTCTGAATTCAGGTCCAGTTTTCTAAGAAGAACAAACGGAAATGTTATTTCCAAGAATGCTAATTGAAATGGTCACTACTGAGATGTTTTGTGCTACAAAACATATATTTCAGTCTGAATTTGCTGTTATCCATTTACTTGTTAAGATATTAAATAGTATCCCTTGTTACCATTATACAATTACAGCATTATGATTATTTTGCTATTCAGGAAAGTTAGATACTGAAGTGACATATAGAATGACAAAAATGAGTGATAGATTTCAGATTTGGACACAGATACATATCCTATCATATGACCATTGACATTTTAAAGAATTTCCTTGGCTGAGTATTAGAATGATTCAAGATGACCATTTCTTTTCTATAATACCAGAAATATAGCATTTTTCAAAAGCTTTGGCTTCAGTCAATCATAGACTGTCTTGGAGAGAAATGTATAGCACATGTTATGTTATGTCCTCATTTTCTATTTTGGAAAAGAAAAGAATTGTTTAATATTAATGAGCTTTTTATGTACATAAAAAGGTTAAGAGAATTATGTTGGGTAATGGAATATTGCACTTAAAGATTAACACACTTCAAATAGAAATGCATTAGACGTGTTACTATGCCTAAATGCACAAAAGAAATTTAAATATGATGAATAATTCATCACCTGTTGACAAATAGCATTTTATACGTAATGTTAGAGAAAAATATTTCTCGTGAAATGGCCAGTTCTAATAAATATGCCAAATGTGCTTGTAAATAAAAGGTGATAATGTTAGGCAGCACCTTATAAATCTGTCAAGTGTGAATGACTTGATTTGGAATTCCAGTCCTGCTTCTTATTAGTTATGTGACCTTGAGCAAGTGATTGCCTCAGTTTTCTCATCTGTAAAATGGGATTACATTAGTACCTCCCCTATAGGGTTGTCATGAAGTTATCAGATTATATAGGCAGAGCATTTAGCACAAAAACAGGCACAAGATACACACTCTAAGAGAGCAACTAATATATTATTTTGGGTATACAGACCATTATGGGAAACTGAGGGAACACAGAATCATGCATATAGTTAGGGAAAAGCTGAGCAAAAATATTCTCTAAGGGGCTCAACACAAGGAGGCTCACTCTGAATTATCAAACAAGGATGGAAGGAAGGAAGGAAGGAGGGAGGGAGGGAAGGAAGGAAGAGAAGAAATATTCACCTCAACCCTAAAAGAAGTAAAAAACAATGGTTGCTTTGAGCAAGACTATAAATTTCTCTCTTCATATAGTGTTAAATAAAGCGGCAGTCCACATAAACAAGTGTTTTGAGATGAGTTTAAAAAGAAAACAAACTAAGAAAGGAAATGCCCAGCCCCAAATTCACCTAGGTGAGGAAAGCATGTGGGGTACAGAAGAAAGCAGGGCAGGTCTATGGATTCAGGCCCAAAGCATCACGCACAGAAGACACAACTCCAGAGAGACCTTCTCCTCCTCTCGCTTCAGGCTGTTAAGTGAGCAGAAATTTAAGAACCACTGTCACTATAGCTTTTCACTAGCTTGTTTATTTACCCATCAAGAACCATAAGGACCTTTACTGCATGAAATGCCAAGTGTGGTGGTAATGGACATCAAACGATCCATGTCTACCAACAAATAAAAGACTAAAGTAATAAACAGAGAGAGATGAGTGTGTAATGACCTTCAACAAATTTTTATTTTAAGATCCATAACAGTTAACTATATACACTGACACCTCTGGCCTGGGGCAGTCTCCGTTTTCAAAGTCAGAGGAAGAGGCCCAAATCCTGCCTTGCTACAGTTGCTCATGAAAACGGGCTTGAGTGTATCAGCCTGGAATGGGCTTGCCAAAATGGTCAGGCCCCTGAGACTCCCACCTTGTCCACAAAATTAGAATTTTGCACCTTGAGTACCATCTCCCACCCTGCCCCACACCAACAGTCCTTTAACTCTTTCCATAGCTGGATAAAATACTGCAGTCAGCAGATACTTTTTGACTTCCCCAAACTAAGACATCCACGTGAAGCATAATAAATCCCATCATGCAAGAAGTGATTAAAAAAAGAAAAAAGATGTGATAATGTTTTCCAATACAATAAATGTTTACTAAATTCATGTCTATGATAGTTGTTTGGGATACTAAGTAGAAAAATGGTGACAGTTTTAATTTTTTATGGTTTCTAAAATATTAGTTTGGACTTCCCTGGTGGTGCAGTGGTTAAGAATCTGCCTGCCAATGCAGGGGACACGGGTTCGATCCGTGGTCCGGGAAGATCCCACATGCCACAGAGTAACTAAGCCTGAGCGCCACAACTACTGAGCCCGTGCACCACAACTTCTGAAGTCCACATGTGCTAGAGCCCGTGCTCCGCAACAAGAGAAGTCACTGTGAGGAGAAGCCCGCATACCACAATGAAGAGTAGCCCCCGCTCTCTGCAACTAGAGAAAGCCTAAGCGCAGCAACGAAGACCAATTGCAGCCAAAAATAAATAAATTAATTAAACCAATTTATTTTTATAATTAATTAATTAAAATATTAAATTTTAATGTTAGTTTAAGAAAAAGGAAATTTCAGAAGTTATTAATTCAATTGGCCATGGCAAAGAAGGTTGGTAGAGGAGTATCAGTTTAGAGGAGAAGACAAAACCATATCTGTACCTCAAAATCTCCAGAATCACTTTTATAATAACATAGGATTTGGGCTTACACATGACCTTAATTTCTTTTTCTTTTCTTTTTTTTTCTTTTTTTGAACTTTAAAATTTTATTCTATTTATTTATTTTTTATACAGCAGGTTCTTATTAGTCATCCATTTTATACACATCAGTGTATACATGTTAATCCCAATCTCCCAATTCATCACACCACCCCCCCCAACACCCATCACTTTCTCGCCTTACTGTCCATACATTTGTTCTCTACATCTGTGTCTCAATTTCTACCATGCAAACCAGTTCATCTGTACCATTTTTCTAGGTTCCACCTATATGCGTTAATACACGATACTTCTTTTTCTCTTTCTCACTTACCTCACTCTGTATGACAGTCTCTAGATCCATCCACGTCTCTACAAATGACCCAATTTCATTCCTTTTTATGGCTAAGTAATATTCCATTGTATATATGTACCATTTCTCCTTTATGAATTCGCCTGTCGATGGGCATTTAGGTTGCTTCCATGTCCTGTTTATTGTAAATAGTGCTGCAGTGAACATTGGGGTGCATGTGTCTTTTTGAATTATGGTCTTCTCAGGGTATATGCCCAGTAGTGGGATTGCTGGGTCATATGGTAATTCTATTTTTAGTTTTTTAAGGAACTTCCATATTGTTCTCCATAGTGGCTGTATCAATTTACATTCCCACCAACAGTGCAACAGGGTTCCCTTTTCTCCACACCCTCTCCAGCATTTATTGTTTGTAGATTTTTTGATGATGGCCATTCTGACTGGTGTGAGGTGATACCTCATTGTGGTTCTGATTTGCATTTCTCTAATGATTAGTGATGTTGAGCATCCTTCTATGTGTTTGTTGGCAATCTGTATATCTTCTTTGGAGAAATGTTTATTTAGGTCTTCTGCCCATTTTTGGATTGGGTTGTTTGTTTATTGATATTGAGCTGCATGAGCTGCTTGTAAATTTTGGAGATTAATCCTTTGTCAGTTGCTTCATTTGCAAATATTTTCTCCCATTCCAAGGGTTGTCTTTTCATCTTGTTTACGGTTTCCTTTGCTGTGCAAAAGCTTTTAAGTTTCATTAGGTCCCATTTGTTTATTTTTGTTTTTATTTCCATTTTGCTAGGAAGTGGGTCAAAAAGGATCTTTCTGTGATTTATGTCATAGAGTGTTCTGCCTATGTTTTCCTCTAAGAGTTTTATAGTGTCTGGCCTTACATTTAGGTCTTTAATAGATTTTGATTTATTTTTCTGTATGGTGTTAGGGAGTGTTCTAATTTCATTCTTTTACATGTAGCTGTCCAGTTTTCCCAGCACCACTTATTGAAGAGATTGTCTTTTCTCCATTGTATATTCTTGCCTCCTTTATCAAGATAAGGTGACCATATGTGCGTGGGTTTATCTCTGGGCTTTCTATCCTGTCCATTGATGTATATTTCTGTTTTTGTGCCAGTACCATACTATCTTGATAACTGTAGTTTTGTAGTACAGTCTGAAGTCCAGGAGCCTGATTCCTCCAGCTCCATTTTTCTTTCTCAAGATTGCTTTGGCTAATCGGGGTCTTTGTGTTTACATGCAAATTGTGAAATTTTTTGTTCTAGTTCTGTAAACATATCATTGGTAGTTTGATAAGCACTGCACTGAACCTGTAGATTGCTTTGGGTAGTATAGTCATCTTCACAAGGTTGATTCTTCCAATCCAAGAACATGGTATATCTCTCCATCTGTTGGTATCATCTTTAATTTCTTTCATCAGTGTCTTATAGTTTTCTGCATACAGGTCTTTTGTCTCCTTAAGTAGGTTTATTCCTAGGTATTTTATTCTTTTTGTTGCAGTGGTAAATGGGAGTGTTTCCTTAATTTCTCTTTCCGATTTTTCATCATTAGTCTATAGGAATGCAAGAGATTTCTGTGCATTAATTTTGTATCCTGCAACATTACCAAATTCATTGATTAGCTCTAGTAGTTTTCTGGTGGCATCTTTAGAATTCTCTATGTAGAGTATCATGTCATTTGCAAACAGTGACAGTTTTACTTCTTCTTTTCCAATTTGTATTCCTTTTATTTCTTTTTCTTCTCTGATTGCAGTGGCTAGGACTTCTAAAACTACGTTAAATAATAGTGGTGAGAGCGGACATCCTTGACTTGTCCCTGATCTTAGAGGAAATACGTTCAGTTTTTCACCATTGAGAATGATGTTTGCTGTGGGTTTGTCATATATGGCCTTTATTATGTTGAGGTAGGTTCCCTCTATGCCCACTTTCTGGAGAGTTTTTACCATAAATGGGTGTTGAATTTTGTCAAAAGCTTTTTCTGCATCTATTGAGATGATCATATGGTTTTTATTCTTCAATTTCTGAATATGGTGTATCACATTGATTGATTTGCATATATTGAAGAATCCTTGCATGCCTGGGGTAAATCCCACTTGATCACGGTATTTGATCCTTTTAATGTGTTGTTGGATTCTGTTTGCTAGTATTTTGTTGAGGATTTTTGCATCTATATTCATCAGTGATATTGGTCGGTAATTTTCTTTTTTTGTAGTATCTTTCTCTGCTTTTGGTATCAGGGTGTTGGTGGCCTTGTAGAATGAATTTGGGAGTGTTCCTTCCTCTGCAATATTTTGGAAGAGTTTGAGAAGAATGGGTGTTATCTCTTCTCTAAATGTTTGATAGAATTCTCCTGTGAAGCCATCTGGTCCTGGACTTTTGTTTGTTGGAAGATTATTATTATTATTATTATTATTATTATTATTATTATTATTATTTTGCTGTGTTCGCTCTTCATTTCTGTGTGAGGGCTTTCTCTAGTTGTGGCAAGTGGGGGCCACTCTTCATCGCTGTGCATGGGCCTCTCACTATCGTGGCTTCTCTTGTTGCGGAGCACAGGCTCCAGACACGCAGCCTCAGTAATTGTGGCTCACGGGCCTAGTCACTCTGCCGCATGTGGGATCTTCCCAGGCCAGGGCTCGAACCGTGTCCCCTGCATTAGCAGGTGGATTCTCAACCACTGCGCCACCAAAGGAGCCCGTGTTGGAAGATTTTTAATCACAGTTTCAATTTCATTACTTGTGATTGGTGTGTTCATATTTTCTATTACTTCCTGGTTCAGTCTTGAAAGGTTATATCTTTCTAAGAATTTGTCCATTTCTTCCAGGTTGTCCATTTTATTGGTATAGAGTTGCTTGTAGTAGTCTCTTAGGATGCTTTATATTTCTGCGGTGTCTGTTGTAACTTCTCCTTTTTCATTTCTAATTTTACTGATTTGAGTCCTCTCCCTCTTTTTCTCGATGAGCCTGGCTAATGGTTTATCAGTTTTATCTTCTCAAAGAACCAGCTTTTAGTTTTATTGATCTTTGCTATTGTTTTCTTTGTTTCTATTTCATTTATTTCTGCTCTGATCTTTATGATTTCTTTCCTTCTGCTAACTTTGGGTTTTGTTTATTCTTCTTTCTCTAGTTCCTTTAGGTGTAAGGTCAGGTTGTTTATTTGAGATTTTTCTTGTTTCTTGAGGTAGGATTGTATTGCTACAAGGTTTTGGATCATCATGTTTTCATTGTCATTTGTCTCTAGGTATCTTTTGATTTCCTCTTTAATTTCTTCAGTGATCTCTTGGTTATTTAGTAACGTATTCTTTAGCCTCCACGTGTTTGTGTTTTTTTAATCTCATAGCGTTGTGGTCAGAAAAGACTCTTGATATGATGTCAATTTTCTTAAATTTACTGAGGCTTGATTTGTGACCCAAGATGTGATCTACCCTGGAGAATGTTCCGTGTGCACTTGAGAAGAAAGTGTAATCTGCTGTTTTTGGATGGAATGTCCTATAAATATCAATTAAATCTATCTGGTCTGTTGTATCATTTAAAGCTTGTGTTTCCTTATTAATTTTCTGTTTGGATGATCTGTCCATTGGTGTAAGTGAGGTGTTAAAGTCCCCCACTATTATTGTGTTACTGTCGATTTCCTTTTTTATACCTATTAGCAGTTGCCTTATGTATTGAGGTGCTCCTATGTTGGGTGCATATATATTTATAATTGTTATATCTTCTTGGATTGGTCCCTTGATCATTATGTAGTGTCCTTCCTTGTCTCTTGTAACATTCTTTATTTTAAAGTCTATTTTATCTGATATGAGTATTGGTACTCCAGCTTTCTTTTGATTTCCATTTGCATGGAATACCTTTTTCCATCCCCTCACTTTCAGTCTGTATGTGTCCCTAGGTCTGAAGTGGGTCTCTTGTAGACAGCATATATATGGGTCTTGTTTTTGTATCCATTCAGCAAGCCTGTGTGTTTTGGTTGGAACATTTAATCCATTCACGTTTAGGTAATTTTTGATGTATGTTCCTATTATCATTTTCTTAATTGTTTTGGGTTTGTTTTTGTAGGTCCTTTTCTTCTCTTGTGTTTTCCACTTAGAGAAGTTCCTTTAGTATTTGTTGTAGAGCTGGTTTGGTGGTGCTGAATTCTCTTAGCTTTTGCTTGTCTGTAAAGCTTTCGATTTCTCCATCGAATCTGAATGAGATCCTTCCCGGGTAGAGTAATCTTGGTTGTAGGTTCTTCCCTTTCATCACTTTAAGTATATCATGCCACTCCCTTCTGGCTTGTAGAGTTTCTACTGAGAAATCAGCTGTTAAACTTATGGGAGTTCCCTTGTATGTTATTTGCCATTTTTCCCTTGCTGCTTTCAAAAATTTTTCTTTGTCTTCAATTTTTGCCAGTTTGATTACTATGTGTCTTAGCATGTTTCTCCTTGGATTTATCCTGTATGGGACTCTCAGCACTTCCTGGACTTGGGTAGCTATTTCCTTTCCCATGTTAGGGAAGTTTCTGACTATAATCTCTTCAAATATTTTCCCGGTTCCTTTCTCTCTCTCTTCTCCTTCTGGAACCCCTATAATGCAAATGTTGTTGCATTTAATGTTGTCCCAATGGTCTCTTAGGCTGTCTTCATTTCTTTTCATTTTTTTTTCTTTATTCTGTTCTCCAGCAGTGAATTCCACCATTCTGTCTTCCAGGTCACTTATCCGTTCTTATGCCTCAGTTATTCTGCTATTGATTCCTTCTAGTGTATTTTTCATTTCAGTTATTGCATTGTTTATCTCTGTTTGTTTGTTCTTTAATTCTTCTAGGTCTTTGTTAAACATTTCTTGCATCTTCTCTATCTTTGCCTCCATTCTTTTTCCAAGGTCCTACATTATCTTCACTATCATTATTTTGAATTCTTTTCCTGGAAGGTTGCCTATCTCCACTTCATTTAGTTGTTTTTCTGGGGTTTTATCTTATTCCTTCATCTGGTACATAGCCCTCTGCCTTTTCATCTTGTTTATCTTTCTGTGAATGTGCTTTTTGTTCCACAGACTGCAGGATCGTAGTTCTTGCTTCTGCTGTCTGCCCTCTCTGACCTTAATTTCTTGCAGTTCACAAATTTCTGTAATTCAAGGAAGGATCTCTCCAAAAGCTGGATGAAACTTAGGTAGAAGCTCAGAGTTCTGGACATTGATTTTTTCTTTTTTTGTCTGCCCAGAACAAGACATTTCTCTAGGAAATGCTCCTTCTAATATGTGCTTCAGAAAGCTCTGGGGTCTTCCCTGGTGGTGCAATGGTTAAGAATCTGCCTGCCAATGCAGGGGACACAGGTTCGAGCCCTCAGCTGGAAAGTTCCCACATGCTGCAGAGCAACTAAGCCTGTGCACCACAACTACTAAGCCTGCGCTCCAGAGCCTACGAACCACAACTACTGAAGCCCGTGTGCCTAGAGCTCGTGCCCTGGCAACAAGAGAAGCCACCGCAATGAGAAGCCCGCACACCGCAATGAAGAGTAGCCCCTGCTCACTGCAACTAGAGAAAGCCCACGCGCAGCAACTAAGACCCAATGCAGCCAAAAATAAATAAATAAAATAATAAATAATTTTTTTAAAAAAAAGAATAAACTTAAAACAAAAAAAGCACAGTGCCTGTTTTATCATAGATCTTACCTCCCACTTAACATGTGTCTAGGACCAGCCACCCCACCAAATCTGGGCCATTCATTAAGCAAAGCCCTCTGGTCATTGTGACTGATCTAGGGGTGGCAGTTTACCCAAACAGATCAACCAGAGTTCTTTCTGGGCTATTTTTACCTTGAGATAAGAACAAGTTTTAGTGCCTCTTTACCTCTCTGCAGTAAAACTAAAGATGGAAGTCTGATAATTGCTGGCTAACATGTCCCAAGCATGCAAAAGAAACTGGTCTTCAGTAAAAGAGGAAGATATTGACATTCAGAAAATAGCAGAGCAGGACAAGGAATGGAAATGGAAGATGCTGGTGGCCTCCCAGTTACTGGTTCCAGTTGTCCTCCTCTTTATAATCTGATTATATTATATTCCTACCATAAAGATATAATACACATAAACTCAAGAGCTCACATAATAGCAAACAGTAAAAAAATAATTATGAAGAGATAAGTTGTTTTGTATATTTATTACCTTTGTTCTTAATACAATTTATTTAATTGTAAATATATATAACTTAATTTTTAATGATGGCTCTATTTAACAATCAGCTTGCAAAATTCCTAATAATTTAACCATCAAATCTGGCAAGAGATGGATGGTGCAAGCACACACCTAGAGCATGGTAACCTTACTTAGTTGAAGTTTTTTTCATACTAAAGTTTTACATTTTTATGTGGTTAAATCTATCAAAACTTTGTGGTTTCAGCCTTTAGTATTATATTAGGAAGGTCTTCTCCCATTAGAAGATTATAAAAATACTCATATTTTACTCCCATATTTTCAGCTTCCCACAATACAATAAAATAAAACAAAAAATCTTTATCTGAAATTCATTTACATGTAAAGCATGAGGTAAGGACCTAAACTTTTCCCCCCAGATGTTAGCATGTTGTCATAATTCCTTTTATTTGAATAAACCAAGCTTCTACTTTACCTTTACAATACAATAAATTCTGATGAATACTTGGATGTGTTCCATGGATTTCTATTCTGGCGCATTGATTTATCTCTGTTTTTAAAGGCCAGTATCATACTGTTCTAATAGTAAATCTTTAAAATACATTTTTATCTCCTTTAGAACATCTCCTTCATTTTTCTTTTAAATTTTTTCTGGGCTATTTTTGTGTATTCCAAATGAATTACATAATCATTTTTGTCAGGTTTCAAAAAAAATCCCATTAGGATTTTGATTGCATTTGCATTAAATTTTTTACCTCCTCACAATACTGAATCCTTCCAAGAACATGGCATTTTATATCTATAGTTAATATCCCTATAATTATATCTCAATTTATTCAAGTCCTCTTTTATTCCTTGCAGTTAAGTTTTATATGTATATAAAGTACATATATATATTTTTAATTTAGGTCTTACACTTTTCTTACTGTTTATTTTTACAAATTTTCTATTTTGTTGTTTCTATATTCTATTGTTAGTGAAATTTCTCATTCTATTCAATCGGAAAGTTTTAGTTAAAAATACAAAAGAGTTAGTTTGAAAGGCTATTGTTTTGTTTTGTTTGTATACTTATAACTTCCCAGATTTCTGGCTTTCTTACTGATTCCAATAGTTCTTATTTTATTCTTATCTGCAAATAAAAACGCTTTTACTTTATCTCCAATATTTATACCTCTTTTTCCCTTGCCTTGTCTGCTTGCACTGGCTAGGACTGCCCAACAATATTGAATAATAATGGTCAAAATGGACATCCTTGTCTTTGCTCTTCTCTTTATGCAAATTTCTCTAGCTTTTGTCTTTAAATAAATACTTTTTATTATTTTAAAGTATTGATAGTATCATTATAATCTCATATAACTAAAGGATTTTAAGACTGATATTGATTTTTATCAAATTTTTTCTGTCTTATGAGATTTATCTGGTTTTTCCCTTTATTTTTTAACAAATCTTCTAATGTTGACCTATCCTTGTATTCCTGAAGCTTCCTTACCCTTAAGTTGTTCTTTTAATATTCCATTTTATTGTAGCATGATGACTTTCACAAAACAGGTACAAAAAATATTGATTGATTTACTGACTATTGATTGGAAAATGAAAATCAAAGTCACTGATCTTCTCTGTCTTAGTAATTAAAATTGCCATGATGATATTCTTTTCCTTAAGATACTGAGGAAAACAATGACCCAAATTAATGATGTCCAGGAGTGATGAATGCCAAGGATGAAATTCCTCTGGGTATTAAGTTTCAATTCCTGGGAGAAGGTAGTTACTGGCTTTAAAGTAGATTTTTATGTCCCTTGACTTGATAAATGCTAAAGTAAATTAGACAGGTTAACATCTGAAAAACAGACCTGCTATGGGAACCCTTAGGAGATATCACTCCATCTGAGAAAGTTTAACTGGAATAACTATAATAGTAAAAATTTCCTGTGGCACAGTGTCTGCCAATATGCTTTCTTTTGCACTCCATCCATGGTAAATGGCTTCTTTGTTACTTCCATTTTCCAGCTGTGGACTCAATGCCCCTACTTCCAGGGAGAACCGAGTAACCCAATATTCAAAATCTGTATAGAAAGATAGGAGCCTTGTCCTATAAGACAATTTCCAACTTTTCACAGTCCTCTTGGTCAAGAAACTCTTCCTAACATCTAGCCTCAACTCCTCATACTCTCTTCTCTTGCAATTAACTTTAAAAAATTGCTCTTGTCAAAATTCTCCCAGAATAGTTCTTGCCCTTCCAGGTGGTCTCCCTCACTAGTAATGAAGCTAACTGAGAAATCACTACAAAAGACCTGACTCTCCAAGCTTCCATTCCCTCATCAAGGCTTCACTGAGCACCTACTGTGTACCAAGTACCAAAGCAAATGTTAAAAGGGAGTGGGGAGAGGATGATAAGGAAACCTGTAGCATAAAAAGGAACCAGACCTGATTTTTGCCCCTGAGAAACTTGTGGGTTACCTGAGGAACAAACCCGAGAAACATAAATTTATTCCCTGAGGGTAGTTTCCATGGACTGTGACTTCAAAATGTGGATCTCACATATGGGAGAATGTCACCTGCAAACATACAATACAAAGCATTTCACGCTATTTGATGTTTATGTAGATAATTTTCCAAGAAAATAAAACTGATTTATATATGTTCCCTCAATATTTACATATCCCCTCACCCGCCAAGGGCCCTGCTTCCCTTCACACACACCTAGGGCTTTTATCAACTTCAAAGGAGGCTTGGTGCATAAGGGAGAGACCCACAGAGGCTGAAATGGACACACACTGCTATTAATCTCGGAACACTTCTCTGAGCTGGGGAGTCAGGAAGTGCTGTTACAGGCCTTTAAAGACAAAGGAATTAGACCCAAAGATTAAACAACTTTCTCAGAGCCAAAATGGTTCCCGGGAACTGAGCATGGTGGTGAAATGCTTTGGCTCCAAAATCAAACTGTTGGGATTTGAATCCTGGCCCTAACCCTTATCACCAGTGCAACCTCAAGCAATTGACTTAACCTCTCAGTGGTTTCTTTATTGGTAAGATGGGGATAAAAACAGTACCTACCATGAAAAGTTGTTTTGAGGATTAAATAAGCAATGCAGGGGACTTCCCTGGTGGTGCAGCGGTTAAGAATCCACCTGCCAATGCAGGGGACATGGGTTCCAGCCCTGGTCCGGGAAGATCCCACATGCCGTGGAGCAACTAAGCCTGTGAGCCACAACTACTGAGCCTGCGCTCTAGAGCCCGTGAGCCACAACTACTGAAGCCTGAGCGCCTGGAGCCCATGCTCTACAACAAGAGAAGCCACCGCAATGAGAAGCCTGCGCACTGTAACGAAGAGTAGCCCCCGCTCACCGCAACTAGAGAAAGCCCGCGTGCAGCAATGAAGACCCAATGAAGCCAAAAACAAATAAACAAATAAATTTATATTAAAAAAATAAGCAATGCATGCAAAATATTATACTGCTTATCGCATATTAATCATTCATAAGTATTTATAAATATTGTTCTGGCACCAGTAGTACAGAGTAGTTCCATGTCTCTTGCATAAGTATTAGATTTAAGTCACAGCAAACCCAGCAATTGGGTTGACAGAAGACAGAAGTCACGCCTAAGCCATCCCACTAAATTAGAAATAACAGAACTAGGTTCAAACTAGTTCAGCAAACTCCAGATAAAATTAGGGTCTCTCCTCCCTGCCATCTTCCTGTAATGTCTTTCTTTTCATTATCCTGAGTATCCAAAACCAAAATTTCTTTCAGCTGAAATTACTTATTTCCATTGCCCTGTTTCTTTTTTTTATGGCAGGAAAGCAAAGATGACATAGGGCCTGAGAAGGTTCATTTTGCCCCAGGAAGATCACCTGGCTATTTCCAAAGAGACACTGCATACAAGTCTTGAGGAAGGAAAGAACATCTCTTTTTTTTTTTTTTTTTTTTGAATTTTTGAATTTTATTTATTTTTTTATACAGCAGGCTCTTATTAGTTATCCATTTTATACACATCAGTGTATACATGTCAATCCCAATTGCCCAATTCATCACACCACCACCCCACTCCCCTGCCACTTTCCCCCAAGAACATCTCATTCTTATGGCCAAGCTGTAGAAATTTCTTATACCTAAATCAAATTGTCAGGTCATTCTTCAATTTCAGTTAGTTTCATATGGGATATATTACTATATGGTCATGATTACAAGCTGTGCTTTAAAAACATCCATACACAAAACAAAACTGGATATTAAAAACCTGGTCTGTAAAATCTTGCTTCCCATCCCATGTAGGCACATAGTCATCATATAGGAATATATATTATAAATTTATTGCAATATAATAGAAGCAAGATCCCCACCCTTCCCCCTACCCCAGAAAAGCCCTAGATTAACCTCTATTAACTGGAAGTAATGCTCATCAGCCTTAAGCAAAATTCAGAATTCAACCTCTATTTGAATCATTTACTTTGCCCTTTTACATGGTTACAGATAGGCACCACTGGCCCCAGCCTGACTGAACTCAACTGGTGTTGAATTCAGGTCCTTGCTCTAAAGCCATTAGCATCAGACTAATTATGAATTCAGGAGACTTGCCCAAAGCCTCACAGATAGTGTAAGCATTAGTCCTGTGTGTCTGCTCCCCTAGAAACATTTTAAGCAACATTATCCATTACCACTCCTGGATAAAATGACATTTTGATCCAATTGATAACACACTAAGCAACGGTGCTATTTAATTAAGAACATAGAAATGATTTTACTTATTTTTTTACATTTGCTTAAGTGTAGAAAAAATCTTTGAAATATCTGCTCTGACCCCACCGACCACCCTTGTCTGGGAGCTGCCTGCCTCACCCTCCAGGGTAAACCCTTGGCAGCTATGTTTATAACTATCACCCCGCCTTCACAAAAGGGAGTTTTACACTGGCCCAAGTTGGGCCAATCATATTTTCTCTCCTGAGAATTTGGGATTGACTCAGCCCTTCAGTCTGGGTTAGAGAAGATATGAATAAAGGAGATTCAAAGTCCCCTTTCTGGTGTCTCCTTGACAGGTTTGCAAATAGCATAAAGGGGACTGGAAAACCCAGTCGGGGGGCCTGAGCTGTTGTCAGCAGAATCCAATAATGTTGCCTTGTTAAAAGGATCGCTTCCTGCGCGGGGAGTTCCCTGGTGGTCTTGTGGTGAAGATTTGGCACTTTCACTGCCAAAGGATCACTTCCTGCAGGAAACAATGGTCAGTGACTGGAATCCTGCTGACATCACAGGAAGGTGGCCCTGACATCAGCAGCTGAAAACCAAGGCAAGGCCAGGCTGTGGGACAGGAGGAGGACACAGCCGGTCACACAGGAGGATGACATCCTTGAATTGGGATGCTGGAAGGTTGCTCCTTCACCTCCCAGGCCCCTTCCCTGGTGCCACCTCCTGCACTCTCTGGGTATCAGCTCCTCACACACTCTCCAGGTATTCATTTAGTCACAGAAGGTGGTGAGTTCACCCCTTTTAAGGGATTTCCTGTAAATAATTTTAAGTGTTACTCCTTTAAAAGATATTTCTATTTCTATAGGTATTACTACTTCACTAGTGGTAGTACTAGGACTAGTACCCCACTACTAGTAGTAATAATAATTCTAACAATTCGAAGACTTTTAATCTACTGCAAAGCAGACATCCCCCATAGGCTCTTCTACTCCCCTCAAGAATTCTCTCCTACACAAACACCCACCCTACCCCAAGGAGCCCCAGTAGGCTCTAGAAGTCCTGATAAAATCCTTCACAGTGACTTCCACCTTGGAATATCTCCTTAACTGAATTTATTCAAATGTCTCAGAATCCAACACACAGGGAGACAAGCAGCATGGGATCTGGGATTGGGAATCACTGCCCAAGAATGGAAGCTATGGAAATAGATGTGAACCCTCAGAGATAGAGGGTAGAATGGTAATAGAGCCAAAGACAGATTTCTGGAGAACGCAAGATGTAAGGGATGGGGGGTGGAAAAGAAGAACCAGAGAGAACAAGGAAGAACCAAGGGAAATATCAGAGAAGTGAAGGTGGAGAGAAAGCTTTTAAGAATGGGGTCTGGGGGACTTCCCTGGTGGTGCAGTCGTTAAGAATCCGCCTGCCAATGCAGGGGACATGGGTTTGAGCCCCGGTCTGGGAAGATCCCACGTGCCGTGGAGCAACTAAGTCCGTGTGTCACAACTACTGAGCCTGCGCTCTAGAGCTCTCGAGCCACAACTACTGAGCCTGCAAGCCACAACTACTGATGCCTGTGCACCTAGAGCCTGTGCTCCGCAGCAAGAGAAGCCCACGCACCGCAACGAAGAGTAGCCCCCACTCGCCGCAACTAGAGAAAGCCCGCCCACAGCAACGAAGACCCAACACAGCCAAAAATAAATAAATAAATTTATTTTTAAAAAAGAAAAGAAAAGAATGGGGGCTGGGTGATAGTGCCACCCAGAGAGAGATGGAGTGGGCAGAGAGTCAGTAACTGAGAGACAGTGGAGCCCAGACTCACTCATCTCAGGCAGGCACAGGATGACAGAGCAAACACTGGCAGGCAAAGGCAGCCAGCGTCTGCCCGGGGGGAGGCAAAACCCAACAGTGGTAGGAGGCCGGAGACTAACTGGCTACAACTAGTCCCAAGGAGTCACAGACACTGAAGTTGCCAAACAGAAAAACTAAGTCAATATTGTATAGAAAATACTTAAAAAAAAAAAAACAAAAAAAATTCTGTTCACTCTCCTCTCACCACCAACAAAAAGGCATAGTTTAGGTACTCACACTGTCTCAGAGGAGTGCTACTATGCCTGGTGACAATAATGACACCAACATATTGACCAGCAGAAACCCAGCTACCTGGAATCTTTAATGAACCAGATTTTGTTCATCTGTCCTCCACTTCTAAAACAGGGAGGAGAATTGTAAACACACACACACACACATTTTAGAAATATAGGATCTACACAGATTCAACTCAACCCTCATGCCCCTTCCAGCCATACAAGAACTGATGTTTAGGATAATAACCCTGAAATAAAAGATCCAATCACTGAAGAACTACTTACTTATGCTCATATACTTTACTTAACAAGATTTTATCCTTTAAAATTTCTATTCCTCCTAACCTTGTCAACACCCTATGAGGTAGATATTACCTCATTAGGATTAATCAAATTCAAATGGAGTAAGTAATCTTTGGTTGTAGACAGTCTCACAGCAAATTTATTTTGGCAATATTGTAGATGGTCTTGGTGCTCCTATGAGTTTCAGAAATCAAAAATTAAATCACTTATGAATAAATTAGCCTCATGTGGTCTGAGAAAACATTTTTTGAAATATTCCATTCCTTTCTGTAACTATTTTTAAATTATTGAGATACAAAATGAAAAAAGAGAAGCAATGAGTTTGGGAGGTTTCCTTGTATCCCCCTAGGCTCAAAAATAACAAATTTAATAGGATTGTAAGTCTCTAACTTGGGTGAAGGGGTTCTACTGAAATATCTGTCCCCCTTGACTATTTCACTCACAAATCGTTAGGAAGGTGGGAGAAGGAATTAAACCAGTATATACAGAAGCCAAATTTATAACTCATTTCTCCTGATTTCCTTTCTTTTTTATTCTATTTCACTATGTCATTTTCCCATCCATAGACTCTCTGAACTAATGATAGACTCTTTTACTAATAAAATTGAGATATGTTACTCTAATATGTTAACCAGTAAAACGTTGCATGTATTAAGACTGACTCAAATGTTTTTGTACATGATTAGGAATTATATTCAGCTAGAATGCATGGTGCCTCTCATATTCTCTCTCTCTCTCTCTCTCTCTCTCTCTCTCTCTCTCTCTCTCTCTCTCACACACACACACACACACACACACACACACACGCCTCTCAACCAGCCTTTCTGACTAGTAGGATGCCTTTGTGAAAGGTTATTGGGCTGTTGCTGACTCCTGACTGCCAGACCCCTCTGGGTACCCAGTAACAGCTGACTCATTCTCTTTTTCCAGTTGCCAAGCCATGTAGTCAGAAGAAAGATGGCCAGCTAGGAAAAAAAACTGCTCCAGGAAAGGGCATACGTGCAAAGGGCAGCTGTTTCCCTTCTCTCTCAGGACTCCCAGGTGCCATTACTAAATTTCCTGTATGTGTGGCCCTGGAAAATTTCCCTGGCCTCAGGCAGGGGGTCTGGGGGCGGAGAACACTTTTTCCTTTCAAACTGTCTTTCTTTACCCATTGTAACCAGACGACCACTGCTCACTCTGTTGCCTTATAAATTATTCCTGTAAGATTTATAGTCATTTCTATGCTTCAAGTCAAACATTCTTTTAAGGCCAAACAGAGTAATTTACTGGATTTGTGTCTCTAAACGATCTTATAAATAGTTGCACTCTAGTTCAAGGTGAGTAACAGTCAGTGGCAGGCTAGTATCAAAGAATACTGATTGCAATTCAATTTTATTACCTCTGAGGATTCACCCTGAGGAATGCAGCAGACTGGTCAAAAATCTATAGGCTGATCATTGTGGGTCTGCGTTAGAAAATCCTTTCCAAGTAAACACATCCTGTAAGGATTTTTGCTTTCTCTCTTCATTGATGACCATATATATTTTTTCTTTCCTGGAGATGCCAAGACGACAGTATTGCTAGTCATGCCTGCAGTTATGGCTGAGCTGGGCAGTGCATGTTCTTTCCAGGCTGCTAGCTAGGTTTTGGATGCAAATGCTTGTTTAGACACTGACACACCCCATAAAACTCCTTCTATCCCTGACACCATTGCAAATGGCAGTGAACACAATGCTAATACCACTACAGCTTCTCATTCTTGATAATTTCACCTGCTACATAAAGCTCAGGTGAGATGCTGGCAAGATTTTCAGGAAACTAGATATTCTGTCTGGGCATATTTAGCTCTCATGGTTCTAGAAATACCCCTGTTAGCCTATGCTCTTTGATTTGGCATGGAGGTTGATAACACATTGATACTATTTTCTGCTTGTATACCTACCAAAGGATACACAAACCTCTCAATTTCCCCAGAACTATGTGAAATATTCCAAAATGTGTCATTGGACACAGTTATCCCAGGAAAACTGTGGTAAGGTAGTGGGATAATATGAAAAAATCTAGAATATGAAACTCAATTCTGGTGGTGATTTTAGACTAAGGGAACACAACAAGAGTAAGCTAAGCTTGCATCTGTTTTCTTTCATGTCCTTAAAATCTAGAGATTATTTAGCCAGAGTAAAAATTTAACTTTTTATCAAAGTTTCCTTTCTCTTATCTCACTTTTCAAATCTGAAGCACTTCAGACTTCAGTGCTTCTCCAGGGCCAAACTCTGTACTCAGTAAACAAGATTTTGCCAAATGTGCATGTGTGCTGCCTGAGCAACTAGATGCCGAGGGAAAATCAAAGGTGAGGAACAGGAAATGAAGGGCAAAATAAATTGTAATGTCTGTGTTATTGGTGACATCTGTGAGATAGGAACCAAGTCATTATTGTGGGGTGCAAAGGATTTGTGTTAATGTTATAACTAGGTAAACTTTATTAAAACTACCTTTCAGCTTCCAGAAGAATGCTACTGAATTAAGGCTAGCTACCTTAATGTTCATCCTTTTATATTGCTGGTTGCTATGACAATATCCTCCTAGGTATTTGTAAGGTCACAAAAGGAAGAGCTAACCCTCTTACTCCTGGAATAACTAATGGGGTTCTGTTACTTGCTTGATGTAAATGGTCTCAAGTGACAGCAAACTGTACATATAGTCAATTACAACTGCTCAAAGGAAATGATTTGTTGTAACAGCCCCTGTTCAACCTCTGTGACATCAATGTTTCTATGGAAACAGTTGCCTATTGCACTGCTTTGAATTGAGTATTGATCAAACTAGGACCAACACTATTTCAGAGACTTGCTACTTTACTGTGTGGCAATTTATGATAAGAACTCATAACATCACTGTATATTTCAAGCCCCAAGGAACCAATTTAGCAGACAGTTACAGTAGAATATTAACAGAGGTCAATAATGGAAGTCTGATTATAGTCCTAGGACAATTATTCAATGCTTTTGTTGTCTGCCCTTCCAACATTCCAGCAGCTATTACAGTTTTCAAATAATAATATTCATGCCTGAAGAAAGTTCTGTGTTCATTCGTCTTCTATCTTAAACTTTATTTTTCATTGTTATATTATCTATCAATAAAATTATTTGGCTATATTAACCAAGCAGTGAACCCCTCAGAAGTAAATAACTATTGATCAAGGAGTAAAGATCTACTGGTGCACAGCACTGTTTTCCATTAATGATCTTATTGGCCCAGCTGATAAGATGGTTGTCTTCAAACAACTGAAGATACAAAAGCAAAGAATAATATAGGTCTAATTTCCATAAAAAAACAGCTAGGGTTTGATCCTGCATCTTTGTTAAAGAATGGATTCTTCAATCTCAGTTGAAGGAGTAGTGAAAATAAAAACAATGTCATGCAGAATCCTTCTGTAAGCCTTTCGCTCTGTGTAATATTTCCATTGTCCATGGATGTTTCATTCAATCTGCTTTGGAAACAACCTTCATGATGGTCTCATACAAACCCCTCCTTTTACAGATGAGGAAACAAGGTGACATGGCCTCTCTGGTGTCTTTCATAAGGTAAATGTTCTCCTTACAAATACATATGTGACATGTTATGTTGAAAAAGATTCATGATTTACTCATCTGAATGAAAATACATACCAATTATCTCTACTCTTAGGTTGAATTGTCAAGAACCTCAGTCAACAAACTCTATAAAATTGTTTATTTATACCTCTCCTTACTCCAAAAGAATTTGAGGCAGATAGCCAACCAGTTTACTGCAGTGACACTGATCACAGCATAGACTGTGAAAATTAATTTTTGCAGGTGAAGTTATAAAACTTCAGAAAGCACTTGAATAACATGGCTACATGCCAAAGTGGGACAGGTGTCTATGAATGAAATCTGTTTCAATACATAGATAGTACCACTAACTTTTTATTACCATAGTTGAAAAATTATGGCTTGGGAAACGATTCTTGTCAGGTAATAACAAATTCATTCACCTGCTTGAAAGAAGCTCCTCCTCATATAAGGGAAAAGGATATTCTCCTAGCTAGCTATTGATTTTAAAAATCCTATCTGGATAACTTGAAAATAAAAATCAGTTCGAAGAATCAGTCCAGGTCAAGTCTAAAATAGTATTTAAATCAGTCTGGATCTCATCACACATTTTTTAATCAGTTAAATCTTTAAGATAGTCTTCTTGGTAATAATAATTATTTAAGTTAGTCTTCTTGGTAATAATTATATCACTAATTAATAATAATTAGTGTTAGGAGATGAGCTTTCCTTGTTCATACAGAAAATATTTATTGAGCACCCACTGAATGCCAGATACTGGTCTGAGCATGAGGACACAGAGTTGAATAAGGCTAGCTCTCAGTAGTAGGTGGTAAGAGTCCTTTGTCACGTGGAATAAGGAGTTCAGGAAAGAGGTGGTATCTGATTCCATACTTGATGTTCTCCCCTTGTCTCTTTTACCATATTTTTACCACCATTTTTGCCTGCTTATATATTTATACCCTGCTTTGCTATAGAAAGGATTTTAAGTGAACCATAAATTTGATTCTGAGCTTCCAGCACAAAAAAGGAAACATAATCAGCCAAGTGATTCCATGCTGGAAGATTAAAACAAAACAAAGCAAAACAAAAAGCAGATGTGCAAGAAAAGCACAATGACACACCGTGTTGAGAACAGAGAGAATTTCCCCAGATCCTCAGAAACCAAACCTTGACAATGTGATAAACAACATCTTCCTTAACACAATTGCTGTAAATAGACCACTGTGTTTTGTAGGGCTAGAACTATAAAGCTTTTCAGAGTCCATGACCATACACCAAAGTGCAATTTAATAAACACAATTCTGCAGGAGAACCAAACAATGCCTTTCCAGAAATATTGTTTTCTGTCAACATATACATATTGAAGAGTCATAAAAAATAAAACTATTAGTAAACTACCCTTATGATACCTAATTTTGAATAATGTACCTTCGTAGTCTATCCTGAAGGTCACTCAGGTGACAATATTTACACGTACATAAATAGATGACTTGGCTTACTCTCCAATCCATCTATCTATATATCTGTTTGTGTGTATCTGTAATGTTTACTTTGTAAGTGAGATAACATAGAAGAGCTTTTATCAAAATGTTAATTCTGGTTTTAGTCTATGGATCTCAAACTGTTTTGGCTTGGACCATTCCTAACTTATCCAAACTAGGTCATCTGTATTGGAGGAGGAGGAGGAAGAGAAAGAGGAGGGGGAGAGAGAGAGAGAGAGAGGAAGAGGGAAAAGGAGGGGGATGACAAGGACAAGGACAAAGGATGAGGAGGAAGATGAGGAGAGGAGGAGAAAGAATATGATGAGGTAATCCTGGATCTAGCTGATCCAAAGGTGGCATTGAGTTATTAAAAATCACATTAAGTAGGAAGGGCTAGGACACACCCCTGCTTTACCCTCCACTGAGGTCATCAAAAGGCCCTAAATTGAATTCATGTTGCTTAATTCATATACAGAATCAAAGCAAGAGAAGGGCTCAACAAAATCCCACCATGAGTGTAACTTACTCTAATAGATGACTCTGTGGAGTGGTGAAACTCATAGCAGAGGTCACAGAGGAATAGCATTAAAGTCCACTTCCTCCTCATGCTCTTTGTGACTTTTCAAAAAGGAAACTGGCTTGTATTTGACTTACAACATTTACAAGTCTATATTCTGGAAGAGTCCAGAGTCAAAGCAGCTTGAGAGTCACAAAGTTTAAGGTAGTTGAATAAGGAAGAGTGAGTTTCTTAGGTACCACCAGAAACTGGCCTTCACTGAAAACAATATATCTGATCAGGGGTTAATATCCAAAATATACAACGAACTCAAACAACTCAACATCAAAAAACAACAACCTGATTTTAAAATGGGCAGAAAAATGAAATTAGAACTTTCTTTAATACCATACACAAAAATAAACTCAAAATGCATTAAAGACCTAAATGTAAGACTGGATACTATAAAACTCAGAGGAAAACATAGGCAGAACACTCTCTGACATACATCACAGTAATATCTTTTTCAATCCGTCTCCTAGAGTAATAGAAATAAAATCTAAAATAAATAAATGGGACTTAATTAAACTCAAAAGCTTCTGCACAGCAAAGTAAATCATAAATAAAATGAAAAGACAACCCACAGAATGGGAGATAATATTTGCAAATGATGCGACCAAGAGGGATTAATCTCCAAAATTTACAAACAGCTCATGCAGCTCAATATTTAAAAAAACCTGAACAACCCAATCAAGAAATGAGCAGAAGATCTAAATAGACATTTCTCCAAAGAAGACATACAGATGACCAAGAGGCACATGAAAAGATGCTCAACATTGCTAATTACTAGAGAAATGCAAATCAAAACTACAATGAGATATCACTTCATACCAATCAGAATGGCCATCATCAAAAAGTCTACAAACAATAAATGATGGAGAGAGTGTGAAGAAAAGGGAACCCTCCTACACTATTGGTGGGAATGTAAATTGGTACAGCCACTATGGAGAACATTATGAAGGTTCCTTAAAAAACTAAAAATAGAGCTACTATATGATCCAGCAATCCCACTCCTGGGCATATATCCAGAAAAAAACATGGTTCGAAAGGATACATGCACCCCAATGTTCATTGCAGCACTGTTTACAATAGTCAAGACAGGGAAGCAACTGAAATGTCCATTGACAAATGAATGGGTAAAGAAGATGTGGTACATATATACAAAGGAATATTACTCAGCCATTAAAAAGAATGAAACAATGCCATTTGCAGCAACATGGATGAACCTGGAGATTATCATGAAGTATGTCAGACAGAGAAAGACAAATATAATATGATATCACTTAGAAGTGAAATCTAAAAAAAAAAGATACAAATGAACTTACTACAAAACAGAAACAGACTCACAGACTTAGAGAATGAACTTATGGTTACCAGGATGGGGAGTGGGTGAGGGAGGGATAGATTGGGAGTTTGGGATTGACATGTACACACTGCTATATTTATAAAAGATAACCAACAAGGACCTACTGTATAGCACACGGAACTCTGCTCAGTATTCTATAATAACTTATACAGGAAAAGAATTTGGAAAAGAATAGATACTTGTATACGTATAACTGAATCACTTTGCTGTAAACCTGAAACTAACACACTGTTAATCAATGGTACTCCAATATAAAATAAAAATACAAATAAATAAAATGGGCAGAGGACCTGAATAGACATTTCTCCAAAGAAGACATACAGATAGCCAACAGATACATGAAAAGATGCTTAACATCACTAATCATCAGGGAAATGCAAATCAAAACCACAATGACATACCACCTCACACCTGTCAGAATCATCAGAAAGACAGCAAATACAAGAATATGGAGAAAAGGGAACCCTTGTGTACTGTTGGTGGGACTGTAAATTCATGTAGCCCTTATGGAAGACAGTTTTGAGGTTCCTCAAAAAATTAAAAATAGAACTACCATATGATCCAGCAACTTCACTTCTGGATATTTACCCAAAGAAATCAAAAATACTAATTTGAAAAGATATACACACACCACTTTTCTTGTAGTATTATTTATAATAGCCAAAATATGGAAACAACCTAAATGTCCATTAATAGATGAATGGATAAAGAATACATGGTATATATATACATACATGTATATACATATATATACACACGTATATACATATATATATATATACACAATGGAGTATTACTTAACCATAAATAAAAATGAAACCTTGCCATTGTGACAACATGAATGAACCTAGAGAGTATTATGCTAAGGGAAATAAGTCAGACAGAAAAAGACAAATCCAGTATGATCTCTTATGTGGAATCTAAAAAAAAAACCAAACAAATAAAACAAAATGAAAACAGATTCATAGATACAGAGAACAAACAGGTAGTTGCCACAGGGGAGGGATGAGGGGTGTGGGAGAAATAGGTGAAAGGAATTAAGATGTACAAGCCTCCAGTTATAAAATAAATAAGCTACTGGGATGTAATATACAGGAATATGGTCTGTAATATTGTAATAACTCTTATGGGGACAGATGGTTACTTACACTTATTGTGGTGACTATTTCATAATGTATACAAATGTCAAATCACTATGCAGTACCCCTGAAACTAGCATAATATTGTACATCAACTATATCTCAATTTAAAATAAAGGAAAAAAATGTGTTAAAACCACTCACCTTAAACTATTTCTGTGTATTGTATTCATCCTTATCAGTGTCAAAGTACCATGTTTCAGATCAATCAATTGGCATACATACAATCCACCACCCAACTTTTCTTACTAGAAATCCTCATGTAGCCTGGGAAGGAATTAGAGTACCAAAAGGGGAACTCCCTTAATGGAAACAGAGATACTTGAAGGTATGCTGTAAGCAACCACGTCACTGAATATTATACTGGGCACAAGTATAGCACAGCTTTCCTAGAAGGGGCCACAATCAAATGGGGGAAAGTGATGTTTCTGGACTTGAATATTGTTGAATTTACAAGGTATAGACTCTGAAAACTAGTTGGCTTCTCCTTGACACTAGGCTGCAATATCAGTAGTGCCAACTAATAGATGTTATCTAATCTCATGAATTGAAGCATCTCATTAGGCCTGAATGACTGAGGTATTTTCTACAGATTAGGTTGTTTATTTAATCTTTTTCTCCACTCAAAAACCTCTATATTAAAGCATCAATATGAATATTTACTAAATACTAGTTAATTATATTTGTCTATTAAGCATAGGAAATAAATACAATTTGAAGCAAGATTTAAAGAAATTAAATACCAGAAGCAAGAAGAACTACAACCCTGCAGCATGTGGAAAAAAACCCACATTCACAGAAAGATAGACAAAATGAAAAGGCAGAGGACTATGTACCAGATGAAAGAACAAGATAAAACCCCAGGAAAACAACTAAATGAAGTGGAGATAGGCAACCTTCCAGGTGAAGAATTCAGAATAATGATAGTGAAGATGATCCAGAGCCTTGGAAAAAGAATGGAGGCAAAGATTGAGAAGACCCAAGAAATGCTGAACAAAGACCTAGAAGAATTAAAGAAAAAACACCTAGAAGAATTAAAGAACACACAAACAGAGATAAACAATACAATAACTGAAATGAAAAATACACTAGAAGGAATCAATAGCAGAATAACTGAGGCAGAAGAATGGGTAAGTGAGCTGGAAGACAGATGGTAGAATTCACTGCCATGGAACAGAATAAATAAAAAAAAATGAAAAGGAATGCAGACGGCCGAAGAGACCACTGGGATAACATTAAACACACCAACATTCACATTATAGGGGTACCAGAAGGAGAAGAAACAGAGAAAGTACCCGAGAAAACATTTGAAGAGATTATAGTTGAAAACTTCCCTAACATGGGAAAGGAAATAGCCACCCAAGTCCAGGATATGCAGAGTGTCCCTGGCAGGATAAACCAAAGGAGAAACACACCGAGACACACAGTAATCAAATTGACAAAAATTAAAGACAAAGAAAAATTATTAAAAGCAACAAGGGAAAAATGACAAATAATATACAAGGAAACTCCCATAAGGTTTACAGCTGATTTTTCAGCAGAAACTCTACAAGGCAGAAGGGAGTGGCACAATATATTAAATGATGAAAGGGAAGAACCTACAACCAAGATTACTCTGCCAGGCAAGGATAACATTCAGATTCAATGGAGAAATCAAAAGCTTTATAGACAAGCAAAAGTTAAGAGAATTCACCACCACCAAACCAGCTCTATAACAAATCCTAAAGACACTTCTCTAAGTGGGAAACACAATAGAAGAAAAGGACCTACAAAATCAAACCCAAAACAATTAAGAAAATGGTAATAGGAACATACATATAGATAATTACCTTAAATGTGAATGGATTAAATGCTCCAACCAAAAGACACAGGCTCGGGCTTCCCTGGTGGCGCAGTGGTTGAGAGTCTGCCTGCCGATGCAGGGGACATGGGTTCAAGACCCGGTCTGGGAAGATCCTACATGCCGCGGAGCAGCCGGGCCTGTGAGCCATGGCCACTGAGCCTGCATGTCCGGAGCCTGTGCTCCGCAATGGGAGAGGCCACAACAGTGAGAGGCCCACATAATGCAAATAAATAAATAAATAAATAAAAAAGACACAGGCTCACTGAATGGATACATAAACAAGACCTATTAATATGCTGTCTACAAGAGACCCACTTCAGACCTAGGGACACATACAGACTGCAAGTGAGGGGATGGAAAAAGGTATTCCAAGCAAATGGAAATCAAAAGAAAGCTGGAGTACCAATACTCATATCAGATAAAATAGACTTTAAAATAAAGAATGTTACAAGAGACAAGGAAGGACACTACATAATGATCAAGGGACCAATCCAAGAAGAAGATATAACAAATATAAATATATATGCACCCAACATAGGAGCACCTCAATACGTACAGCAACTGCTAACAGCTCTAAAAGAGGAAATCAACAGTAACACAGTAATAGTGGGGGACTTTAACACCTCACTTACACCAATGGACAGATCATCCAAACAGAAAATCAATAAGGAAACACAAGCTTTAAATGACACAACAGACCAGATAGATTTAATTGATATTTATAGGACATTCCATCCAAAAACAGCAGATTACACTTTCTTCTCAAGTGCACATGAAACATTTTCCAGGACTGATCACATTTTGGGTCACAAATCAAGCCTTGGTAAATTCAAGAAAATTGAAATCATATCAAACATCTTTTTCAACCAAAACGCTATGACATTAGAAATAAATTACAGGGAAAAAATGTAAAAAATACACAAACACATGGAGGCTAAACAATATGTTACTAAATACATTACTAATCACTGAAGAAATCAAAGAGGAAATCAAAAAATACCTAGAGACAAATGACAATGAAAACATGACGATCCAAAACCTATGTGATGCAGCAAAAGCAGTTCTAAGAGGGAACTTTATAGCAATATAATCTTACCTCAGGAAACAAGAAAAATCTCAAAAAAAAACCCCCAATCTAACCATACACCTAAATGAACTGGAGAAAGAAGAACAAACAAAATCCAAAGTTAGTAGAAGGAAAGGAATCATAAAGATCAGAGCAGAAATAAATGAAATAGAAACAAAACAATAGCAAAGATTAATAAAACTAAAAGCTGGTTCTTTGAAAAGATAACCAAAATTGATAAACCTTTAGCCAGACTCATCAAGAATAAGATGGAGAAGACTCAAACCAATAAAATCAGAAATGTAAAAGGAGAAGTTACAACAGACACCACAGAAATACAAAGCATCATAAGAGACTACTACAAGCAACACTATGCCAATAAAATGGACAACCTGGAAGAAATGGACAAAATCTTAGGAAGGTATAACCTTTCAAGACTGAACCAGGAAGAAGTAGAAAATATGAACAGACCAATCACAAGTAATGAAATTGAAACTGTGATTAAAAATCTTCCAACAAACAAAAGTCCAGGACCAGATGGCTTCACAGGTGAATTCTATCAAACATTTAGAGAAGAGCTAATACCCATTCTTCTCAAACTCTTCCAAAAAATTGCAGAGGAAGGAACACTCCCAAACTCATTCTACGAGGCTACCATCACCCTGATACCAAAACCAGACAAAGATACTACAAAAAAAGAAAATTACCGACCAATATCACTGATGAACATAGATGCAAAAATCCTCAACAAAATCTAGCAAACAGAATTCAACAACACATTAAAAGGATCATAGACCATAATCAAGTGGGATGTATCCCAGGGATGAAAAGATTCTTCAAATCACTCAATGTGAAACACATCACTCAATGTGATACTCCATATTAACAAACTGAAGAGTAAAAAACATATGATCATCTCAATAGATGCAGAAAAAGCTTTTGACAAAATTCAACACCCAGTTATGATAAAAACTCTTTAGAAAGTAGGCACAGAGGGAACCTACCTCAAGATAATAAGGGCCATATACGACAAACCCGCAGCAAACATCATTCTCAATGGTGAAAAACGGAAAGCATTTCCTCTAAGATCAGGAACAAGGCAAGGATGTCCACTCTCACCACTATTATGCAACATAGCTTTGGAAGTCCTAGCCATGGCAATCAGAGAAGAAAAAGATATAAAAGGAATACGAATTGGAAAAGAAGAAGTAAAACTGTCACTGTTCACAGATGACATGATACTATACATAGAGAATCCTAAAGATGCCACCAGAAAACTACTAGAGCTAGTCAATGAATTTGGTAAAGTTGCAGGGTACAAGATTAATGCACAGAAATCTCTTGCATTCCTATACACTAACAACAAAAGATCAGAAAGAGAAATTAAGGAAACAATCCCATTTACCATCACAACAAAAAGAATAAAATACCTAGGAATAAACCTACTTAAGAAAGCAAAAGACCTGTACTCAATAAACTATAAAACACTGATGAAAGAAATCAAAGATGACACAAACAGATGCAGAAATATACCATGTTCCTGGATTGGAAGAATCAATATTGTGAAAATGACTATACTACCCAAAGTATTCTACAGATTCAATGCAATCCCTATCAAATTACCAATGGCATTTTTCACAGAATTAGAACAAAAATTTTTACAATTTTATGGAAACACAAAAGACCCCGAATAGCCAAAGAAACCTTGAGAAGGAAAAACAGAGCTGGAGGAATCAGGCTTCCAGACTTCAGACTATAATACAAAACCACAGTTATCAAGATAGTATGGTACTGGCACAAAAACAGAAATATCGATCAATAGTACAGGACAGAAAGCCCAGAGATAAACCCATGCACCTATGGTCACCTAATCTATGACAAAGGCAGCAAGAATATACAATGGAGGAAAGACAGCCTCTTCAATAAGTGGTGCAGGGAAAATTGGACAGCTACATGTAAAAGAATGAAATTAGAACACCTCCTAACACCATACACAAAAATAAACTCAAAATGGATTAGAGACCAGACACTATAAAAATCTTAGAGGAAAACATAGGAAGAACAATTTTTTACATAAATCACAACAAGATTTTTTGACCCACCTCCTAGAGTAATGGAAATAAAAACAAAAATAAACAAATAGGACCTAATGAAACTTAAAAGCTTTTGCACAGCAAAGGAAACTATAAATAAGACAGAAAGACAACCCTCAGAATGGGAGAAAATATTTGCAAATGAATCAACAGACAAAGGATTAATCTCCAGAATATATAAACAGCTCATGCAGCTCAATATCAAAAAAACAAACAACCTAATCAAAAAATACACAGAAGACCTAAACAGAGATTTCTCCAAGGAAGACATACAGATGGCCAAGAGGCACATGAAAAGCTGCTCAACATCACTAATTATTTGAGAAATGTAAATCAAAACTACAATGAAGTATCACCTCACACGGCTCAAAATGGCCATCATCAGATGAACAACAAACAACAAATGCTGGAGAGGGTGTGGAGAAAAGGGAACCCTCTTGCACTGTTGGTGGGAATGTAAATTGATACAGTCACTATGGAGAACAGTATGGAGGTTCCTTAAAAAACTAAAAATAGAATTACCATATGACCCAACAATCCCACTACTGGGCATATACCCTGAGAAAAGCATAATTCAAAAAGACACATGCACCCCAATGTTCATTGCAGCCCTATTTACAATAGCCAGGTCATGGAAGCAACCTAAATGCCCATCAACAGATGAATGGATAAAGAAGATGTGGTACATATATATACAGTGGAATATTCGCTGTAAAAAGAAATGAAATTGGGTCATTTGTAGAGACGTGGATGGACCTAGAGACTGTCATACAGAGTGAAGTAAGAAAGAGAAAAACAAATATCGTATATTAACACATTTATGTGGAATCTAGAGAAATGGTACAGATGAACCGGTTTGCAAGGCAGAAATAGAGACACAGATATAGAGAACAAATGTATTGACATCAAGGGGGGGAAGCGGGGGCCGGGGGAGTAGGATGAAGTGGGAGATTGGGATTGACATATATACACTGATATGTATAAAATAGATAACTAATAAGAGCCTGCTATATAAAAAATAAAATAAAATTTAAAAGACAAACAAAAAAAGAAAGAAATTAAACACTGAGACATCTTGGCAGTTGCTCCCTAATCAGTGTATACTACCGTTATTTAGACTCTTCTTGATTTCATTTAGCCCTTGTTTACCTCTCAGACCCAGAAGAGAGCTTATTAACTGTTTTAGATTCAATAATATTAGAACTCACAGAATTTAAGTCCACATAAGGGGACTTAGAGATGATCCAATTCAGCCTTCTCTCAGCTCCAGGCACTGCCACCTTGATATCTTGGGCAACAGATTTGCCAGGACTTACTGTACTATGAGAAAGAAATGCTCATTGCCAGAAGGGGAACGTTTCCTCTCCTCTGTGCTATACTATGGGAGTGGAGCCCAAATCTGGGTCGGTAGTCCAAAAATTGTTTCAAAATCTAGTGAAATAGTTCTTTTGGCCTACCCTTTTACTCTCAGGGTATATATCCACTTCCAATGAAGTAGTTAGTAGGATCCGTGTCCCTTTGATGCCCTCTGAGAGCGCTGGCTGCGGTTCTTCCAGCCCCTCCTGCTCTCCTGTGCAGCACACCCCAGTATCCCGGATGGGGCAAGAAAGAAGTGGACCTCTTTGAAATCACCCCACATAACTGGGGAAGCCAGATGCTCACACACATGCTCTCACTTTCCCTCATGGGAGAAGTGTGGGCCATGAAGGTCTCTCTTGGCTTTGAGCTGTGCTGTCTTGGGAGAAGGGAGATGTAGGTAAAATAAAGCTGTTCCTCTTACCCTCTTCAGGGCATCCAATCTCAGATTTTTTTTCTTCAGCAGTATGCTGGAACATCTCCAGTAAACCCCCACATTTCCACAAAGGCACTCTCTCACTCATGGGAGTTTGTCAAAATCAGTGTTTTGGGGAAGAAAGATAGCAGAAAACACATAGTCCACCATTTTGTTGATGTCACTCTTCTACCCTCTGTTCTTTCCCTGCCCCCTTTTCTCAGTGAATGTGAGCAGTGTGGTACAATGAAAGAACACCAGAATACCAGGGCTCAAGCCCCACCTCTGCTTCCTACTAGTTACCTGACCTCTGGAAAGTTGTAGCAAGTGGCCTTTCAAAGTCTCCTCATTGATTAAACACATGATAAATACACATTCTCCCTTCCAATGGGTTTTGAAGATTTCATTGAGATACTATATGTGAAAGTGTTTTGTAAACTACAGAACATTATTTAGATATGAAAGGATATTTTATTCAAAGCATTTTTTTTTTACTGTCTGCCTAAATTTCAGAACAACTAGGTGGTACTTTGGGTTTCTGATCTCTCAGAATATATTTTGAGAAGAACTACTTTAAACAGACTAATACAGAGAGGAACAACTTGGATAGGTACGTGGAATTCATATACTGTCATGGGGAAACCACAGGCCTCAGAGTCTGATGCTTCCGGTGGGCTCCAGCCTCATCACCACCCATGTGAGAGCAGGCTTGGTACTTGACCCACTGAGCTTGTAAACTCAGGTTAATGATCCCCAACCTGAAGAAGCCTTGTGATGATTAGTAATGAAACACATACAAGGGCACCTGGCATGCAGCAGGTGCTCGATAAGTGAGGACTCTTACTGTTTTACAGAGAAAGGAAACAATAAACTGGATAGAACTACATGAATCCTGTCCATAATATTATCTCTCACAGGGAGATGTGGAATAAAGAGGTTTAGTCTGAACCCATCTAGACAGGTTTAGTTACTAGAGTGCCACGTTACCTTCAGGAGTCTATCTCAACAACATTTGGTTAGGAGAGGGGGTATTACCTCATTCTCATTTTACAGGTGAGAAAAATCAAGTAGTTATATTAGTTAGTGGAACATTAGAACAGGACAGGAATCAAGGTCTTCTGATCATCATAGCTCTCATTTTCTCCACAGCCCCCTCCCATTTACCCTATAAGGCAGCTCCAGGACAAGCACTCCCAAAGCATAAATAGCATCCTAACAAAATGCCAGCACCAGAGGGAAGTGCAGAGGGATGCTACCTATCCACTTTGGGAATTAAGTTTTAGTTGGCAAAAATTATCTAGAGAAATCTTAAATAGGGCATATCCCTCCCCAAGCCTTGAAATAAACCATTCTAAAAATGCCAAATTTTAGTATCAATCTAGAAAGCAGGAAGGCCCTGCCACAAGATGGGTAATTACTATGTCTTCTCTGTGGTCTTCCAGCACCCCTGGCCCATGTATTACCAAAATCTGGGCTATCTTAAGAAGCCTCCCAAATCTAATGTCATCCTAGACAAGGCTTTAAGGATCTCTGAAGTCCAAGAACCCTGCTGGTTTGGATTATCCAAGGCTTGGGGAAGTAGGAAAAAGAAATATGGGACAGGATAAAAAAATTATTAATGGCCAAGGGGGGCAAAAGATATCAATTAAATGTCACGGCATGTTTAGTCTTCTGAACCCCAGAACCAACTTAGGATTTAAGCATACAGGTCATAGGTCCAAAGGGCTGGCAGTATATACCTTAAGTCATGTACTCCCCTAGCCTGACAGTTGGAAAAAAGTAACAACTATAACCACTGGCAAAGCTAGGAACGTCTGAAACCAGCTCCATTTCCCCATCTCTCCAGTACCTCCCACACTTTAAAAGCTGCCACTCTCCTTTGAAAAAACCATTGCTGAGAAGTGCCCTAGAAATTCAAAATGAACTTAAACAATGAGGAGGTGCTATAAATTCTGGCTGATTTACCAATTAATTAAGGAAATATACATATGTGTGTGTGTGTATGTATAATATATATATATAACAGAAAACTTCTTTAAACAAAGACATTTCAATGGAAATTTGGACTAACTCTGAATTTTTCAATAGGACACTTAATATTTTGTGGCTATTCCATATGTCATGATTTCACAGTTGCCCTACATCTTTTCCCAACATCTTTTTCCACCCTCTAACTGTCCCCATTAGGTAGGCCAACATGACTAATCTTGAACTTTGAAGTAGGAGGAAGGTGGTCTTCTATATCCCAATACTTATTTGTTCCAGACTTCTGAAACAAATATCGACTTGAAAGATCTTTACGCTTTTTCTTAGGAAACTGGTGAAGTTATTGGATTGGGCTGGGAATATGCCTTCTCCAAAAACTGCAATTTATACTGAAAGTATCTCAGGAAATACAAAGTCCTTGAGAGTATACCATTGCATTTTTTTCCCTGCCTTCATTGCAGGCATGTAAACCATGAAGTATTGATGTTCTGTGAATCTCCCTAGGCTCTAACAATTTTTCATCCCGTCATACCATCAGTCTAGTAGATATGAGGGTAGAGCCTCCTCCTGGAGTTTATTCCTCCTTCTTGAATAAAGAGCGGCCAGGGCAGGAAAGATGACCTACTCTAGTGCCCATGATCAACCTTCCAGACCTGATCTTGTTCCTTCTCCTGGGGACGTCCACAGAGAACTGGAATCATTGGGCTGAGTGGGGCAAAGGCTGTTGTACTGGGGGAGGGGATAAAGTAGGGGGATGGGTAGGGATCAGGCTGAGAGCTGAGGGGCAGAGCAGGAGATTCTCTCAAATACTGAGGATGTGGAGAAGGGAGTCTGCAGCCTATTTCACTTCATGACAGTTCACCCACAGAAATTCATCACTTCCTGTATTCCAACCTCAAATTCAGCACACCATGGACATTTGGCCACACATGTACCATGAGAGGTTTCTTTGTCAGGGTTACCCATCATAAGCACACAGGCCAGAAATAGAAATAGGAAACCCCCAAAGTCAGAAGTCCCTTGACAGTGGGCTTCTTACAAACCTCAGTCTTCCCCTTGGGTCACCCATTTGAGAGGTGCATGTGAACATTCTGTGTCCCAAATCCTAGTCCTACCTTCCACTTTTCTTTCACTCTGGTCTGGGTTACCTCATGAAGAAAACAACTTATAGCTCAGCAGTGCATTTCGGAGTTTCCCTTATTTATTTGGTTCTCAAACACAAAAGCCCAGATCCAGAGATGGCACTATAAACCCCCTTAAACACAAAAATAAAACTTGGTATTTCCATAAGGCCACAAAGAAAAGGCATTGGGCCTGACTTAGCTATTCCCCTGAGTTCTCTCCAGAAGTCAGGGGTAAGGAAAGCTATGTTTCCCAGCATGGACACAGTATACACCTTTATGACTGCAAGAGGATGTTTTTATTTGCACTACATTATACCCATAAATTCCATCCACTCAGCAAGTCAAATTATTGCTGGCCTCCAAAATACATTAAGTTTGGGTTTAAATCAGTCACTTTTGAAGATATACTGCGGCCCACTTCCTAGCCATATTTGTAATATATTCATCCTGCAAATGTTCTTTAAAATGCATTGTTTGGGGAGTTGTCTTCCTTCAGTCAGCCATGCGAAGATATAAGGAATATAAGCTCTGATTTGCAGTTTCTTTGTGTGTGTGACTGTTCATGGTCCTTACTCATGGAGCTAATGGGTGCCCAAACACTTTCATGCTATGAAGAAAAAGAGCTCGCTGAATCTGAATCAAATTAGAATTAGTGGTATAATGGTAAACAGCAATGGGAAAATATAGAGCCCTGAGCAGTTTATGTTAGATTTTGGTTAACAGCAGACAAGCTTTTCCAGAAAATAGTGGGAGGGGGAAAGCCAAGGCATTATTTGGTATGCTTAAAGGTGTATGACAAGATTAAGGTATGCTTAATGGCAATGCTCAGAATTTCCTCCCCTTACCTAGAATTCCTATTTTACAAAGTGTTACACATTTGAGTTCCTCATCAATTAGCATTCAAATAATTTCAACAAGATGAACTGGTTCAGAGAGTGCAAAAGCTAGAACGATTATCATTTTTAAGTGGCTGAGAAAGAGAGATATAAGATTTCCATGGTTCCCTTGGGAAAGCAAGCAAGTCTGTTTTCTGTGAACTTTCCTTTATCAAGTTGCTCTGTGCTTGAAGGAGTGGAGATGGGTGCCACGACAGGGGTAGGCAGGGGGAGATATGCACCACAGGACCTACAGATGCTCGGCATTTCTCTGAGCTGAGTAAGGAAACTTGGGCATTTCAAGCTGGGGAGAAGCAGGGCATTCGGACGGTTTTGCACCTGCCACTACTGTTTATGCCCATCTTATTTCAAAAGACTGGTTTTTAAAGATAAAAGCTGCTAACACCTCACCAAGAAAGAAGACACGACAGACACACTCTACGAAGCATCTTTAAAATAATATGGAATGGATGGTTCTTTGTCTTTCTCAGAAATCAAGCACATATGTTTTTCCTTTTCAAGGCTACTTGTGAGACAATTTCCCATCTATGTACAAAAGACTACCATAATTAATATCTGGTCAATATTAAGATATGAATTTCCCATAACCCAAATGCCAGGGCCAATTGATATGTATAATATTCCACATTCTCTTAAAATTAAAATATTTCATATAGAGTTGGGGACTGTCATATTTAATCTCAAGATATAATAATGCTAATAACAATTACCATTTTTGAGCTTACATGCCAAGAACCTTGCTGGGTACTTTATACAACTATCAACCTTATGATAGACTATTGCCATTTGCCACTGAGGAGACTGAGGATAGAGAGGTTAAATAGCTGGCTAGAGATCACAGAGTTAGGAAGAAGCAGACCTAGAATTTAACGTTGGGTATTACTCAGTCTAGAGCTTCTTCAATTACTACTCATGTCTATCACCATGATTACTGTATACTGGGGACCAGGGGTTTGCCGGAGCCACTTGTGTCAGCTTGGAAGAGCTGATTGTTAAATTTTCAGGCAGTCTGTGAGCTCGTTGTTGTCATGTTGGTGGCTTGAAATTGGCCACGGTGGGAGTATTTACACAACGTAAATAGGCAAATAGAACAAATAAGGGCTTTTTTTAAAAAAGGAATGAGAGCACCAGTTTTTAAACATTTATCAACACATCACTGCCAAGGAAGAACATTTCCAAGTACCACAGAATTATTTGGCACTTTCTTCCCCTCCATATTATTGTCTCCAAAATGCTTAATGTGACAAAGTTAGCAATAAAGCAGGACTAATACCCTGAAAAATGGTGCCAGCCTCTAGGCTAGGTGTGTCCCTACACAGTCTCAGCTTCAATGCCCAGTCTGACCTACTTCTTCCATTTCTCTTCAACCAATTTCTTCCCTCACACTGCCTATAAACCACAAGGTGATTGGCAGAGCAAATCAAGACATTTGATACAGTTGTTTCAATGAAAAATTCTGTAAGCCAAATTCAGTTCTTGGACTCAAAATTAATAACCTCAGCCTAAGGCATCAATTAGTTCTTTCTCAACTCTTTCTTTCCTTCAGGTAAATATAATGTAAATCCAAGGAAAGATATATTCTGAACACAGAGCACATCCCTTTATGTCCACAACCTGATTTCCACTGGGGAGAGTCACGCTCAATAATTTTTATTATTATACAATTAACATTTATTGAGTGTTAATAGGTAGCTTATATATAACACAGGGACCATTACTATACCTGGTTTCTTGGCAGATTGTAGGAACAGCATGTTTTTGATATCTTGGATGGCACCAAGCTCGCTATAATTTCCCAGTGAAGTCAGTTGTTCCTAATTTCCTGAACATCTGTGCATCAAATTCATTAAATGGCTAATGAATCCAGACATATAAGGTTTATAAAAATATTTATATCTGACATTAACAAAATGGCACTCCTGCTTTGTTCCTCTAAGTGACACCCTTAAGACAATCGAGTTTTTGTCACTGACTGGAACTTAGTAGAAGAGAGTAAATGACTGAAATCAGTACCTCATGTTTCTTTGATGGAAAGGAAGGACAGAGAAGCCAAGGCTGACAGTAGTTGGTGAATAAAGAACAAAGAAGAGGGGACTAGGAGCCGGGGGGTACAGGCAAAGTCAGATGTCCATATTAAATAAAGTTATTTACATGAAGATCCCAGCAAACCTGGACTGAAGCTTCACTAGGGGTACAGCATTACATGGGTGTAATCAGTGATTACACGTGTGCCCTCCCATACTCTGACTATCCCCACCAGCCAGGTCTGAGGGTTTCTAGGCTTATAAAAAATTAATAATTATAATGCTCTATTCCTAGAAGTTTAAATATTCTAGCAAACACTTCAGAGACACTATCTGCATGAACACTGAACTAAGAGTCAAAAGCTGGGGTCCTACTCTAAACACTGACGTTCCCTGACTAGGTAACCTTGCACCTGTTATTGGATTTCTCTGTTGCCTCAGGCTCTTCTATCCCCGTGCATCAAGAGTGGACTGTGGATTAGATTTCCAGCCCCTTCCAAGTCTAAAAGTTTTAGGCTTGTTCTACCAAGGCAAGCAGAAGGCTGGGAATTAATGTTTGCCAATAGAACTTTAGCCCAAAGCTTAAAAACACTGCTCATTTTTTAGTTTGCACAGTCTAAGGAAAGGGCTTCATCAGAGCCTACCAGGAGAAACCTGCAACTTCATATCCTCTCTACAGACACCTTTTCCCTTCCCACTGGAAGTCAAGTTGGCAAAGCAAGGGCAAATTTGGTCAGGAAGAGAAAACCAGGAATTCAGAGATCCAGGAGCTCGAAAACATCTTTCCCTGATTCACAGAGGAACAATGCTTACCAAGAGCATTGAGTTAGGTGGGGAGATTGGGCAGCACGTTGCCTAATGAGGGGACCTGTAACCCTTAACAGAAAGGTAGGGCCTACTAAAGGGCCTTATTTACCGCCAGCACCATCCAATGCAGAAAGAGTGCAGGAGAAGACTTCCAAATTGCATTTGCTTAAGTAAAACTGTCTCACGAATCAAAAGTATACCTGTGCTAATAATAAATGCTGGAGAGGGTGTGGAGAGAAGGGACCCCTCCTATACTGTTGGTGGGAATGTAAATTGATACAGCCACTATTGGAGAATAGTATGGAGGTTCCTTAAAAAACTAAAAACAGAGTTGCCATATGATCCAGAAATCCCACTCCTGGGCATATATCTGGAGAGAACTCTAATTTGAAAAGATACATGCACCCCAATGTTCATAGCAACATTATTCACAATTGCCAAGATATAGAAGCAATCTAAGTGTCCATTGACAGATGAATGGATAAAGAAGATGTGGTATATATATATATATAATGGAATATTACTCAGCCATAAAAAATGAAATAATGCCGTTTGCAACAATGTGTATGCACCTAGAGATTATCATATTAAGTAAGTCAGACAGAGAAAGACAAGTATCATATGATGTCACTTATATGTGGAAGCTAAAAGAAATAATATGAATGAACTTATTTACAAAACAGAAACAGCCTCACAGACATAGAAAACAAATTTATGGTTACCAAAGGGAAAAGGCAAGAGAGATAAATTAAGAGCCTGCGTTTAAGAGATACACTCTACTTTATATAAAATAGGTAAACAACAAGGACCTACTGTATACCACAGGGAACTATATTCAATATCTTGTAATAACCTATGATGGAAAAAAATCTGGAAAATTATATATATATATATGTATATATATATAACTGAATCACTTTGCTGTACACCAGAAACTAAGACAACATTGTAAATCAACTATACTTCAAGTTTTTAAAAAGTATACCTGTGCTGATTTGCTGCTTAATTCTGTTAAGTACTGAACCCTCAGAAAATGTTCTTCAGTTAGTTTTTACCTTAAGTTATGAAATGGTGAAAGAATTTCCATAGAGAAAGTAAAAGTGAGAGGGCAGACAGCAGAAGCAAGAAGAACTACAATGCTGCAGCCTGTGCAACAAAAACCACATTCACAGAAAGACAGACAAGATGAAAAGGCAGAGGGCTATGTACCAGATGAAGGAACAAGATAAAACCCCAGAAAAACAACTAAATGAAGTGGAGATAGGCAACCTTCCAGAAAAACACTTCAGAATAATGATAGTGAAGATGATACAGGACCTTGGAAAAAGAATGGAGGCAAAGATTAAGAAGATGCAAGAAACGTTTAACAAAGATCTAGAAAAATTAAAGAACAAACAGAGGTGAACAATACAATAACTGAAATGAAAAATAAACTAGAAGGAATCAATAGCAGAATAACTGAGGCAGAAGAATGGATAAGTGACCTGGAAGACAAAATGGTGGAATTCACTGCTGGAGAACAGAATAAAGAAACAAGAATGAAAAGAAATGAAGACAGCCTAAGAGACCTCTGGGACAACATTAAATGCAACAACATTCGCATTATAGGGTTCCCAGAAGCAACCGAGAAAATATTTGAAGAGATATTGGTCGAAAGTGTTCCTAACATGGGAAAGGAAATAGCCACCCAAGTCCAGGAAGTGCAGAGAGTCCCAGGCAGGATAAACCCAAGGAGAAACACACCAAGACACATAGTAATCAAACTGACAAAAATTAAAGACAAAGAAAAATTACTGAAGCAGCAAGGGAAAAATGACAAATAACATACAGGGGAACTCCCATAAGGTTAACAGCTGACTTCTCAGCAGAAACTCTACAAGCCAGAGGGAGTGGCATGATATACTTAACGTGATGAAAGGGAAGAACCTACAACCAAGATTACTCTACCCGGGAAGGATCTCATTCAGATTCGATGGAGAAATCAAAAGCTTTACAGACAAGCAAAAGCTAAGAGAATTCAGCACCACCAAACCAGCTCTACAACAAATACTAAAGGAACTTCTCTAAGTGGGAAACACAAGAGAAGATAAGGACCTACAAAAACAAACCCAGAACAATTAAGAAAATTGTCATAAGGGGGCTTTCCCTGGTGGCACAGTGGTTGAGAGTCTGCCTGCCGATGCAGGGGACATGTGTTTGTGCCCCAGTCCGGGAAGATCCCACATGCCGCGGGAGTGGCTGGGCCCATGAGCCATGGCCGCTGAGCCTGTGCGTCCAGAACCTGTGCTCCACAACGGGAGAGGCCACAACAGTGAGAGGCCCGCGTACCGCAAAACAAACAAACAAACAAACAAACAAAAAAACCACAATAGACCAGATAGATTTAATTGATATTTATAAGACATTCCATCCAAAAACACCAGATTACACTTTCTTCTCGAGTGCACACGGAACATTCTCCATGGTAGATCACATCTTGGGTCACAAATCAAGCCTCAGTGAATTTAAGAAAACTGAAATCAAATCAAGCATCTTTTCTGACCACGACACTATGAGATTAAAAAAACACAAATACATGGAGGCTAAACAATACATTACTAAATAACCAAGAGATCACTGAAGAAATTAAAGAGGATATCAAAAGATACCTAGAGAC
This sequence comes from Kogia breviceps, assembly GCF_026419965.1. NCBI lineage: Eukaryota > Metazoa > Chordata > Mammalia > Artiodactyla > Physeteridae > Kogia > Kogia breviceps. Next base: position 145,726,352 of record NC_081311.1, read on the forward strand.
AAATGACAATGAAAACAGGATGATCCAAAACCTATGGGATGCAGTGAAGGCAGTTCTAAGAGAGAAGTTTATAGCAATACAATCCTACCTCAAGAAACAAGAAAAATAAATAAACAATTTAACCTTACACCTAAAGGAACTAGAGAAAGAAGAACAAACAAAACCCAAAGTTAGCAGAAGGAAAGAAATTGTAAAGATCAGAGCTGAAACAAATAAATAGAAACATAGAAAACAATAGCAAAGATCAATAAAACTAAAAGCTGGTTCTTTGAGAAGATAAACAAAATTGATAAACCATAAGCCAGACTCATCAAGAAAAAGAGGGAGAGGACTCAAACCAATAAAATCAGAAATGTAAAAGGAGAAGTTACAACAGACACCGCAGAAATACAAAGCATCCTAAGAGAACTACAAGCAACTCTAGCCAATAAAATGGACAACCTGGAAGAAATGGACAAAATCTTAGAAAGGCATAACATTCCAAGACTGAACCAGGAAGAAACATAAAATATGAACAGACCAATCACAAGTAATGAAATTGAAACTGTGATTAAAAATCTTCCAACAAACAAAAGTCCAGGACCAGATGGCTTCACAGGTAAATTCTATCAAACATTTAGAGAAGAGCTAACACCCATTCTTCTCAAACTCTTCCAAAAAATTTCAGAGGAAGGAACACTCCCAAACTCACTCTACGAGGCCACCATCACGCTGACACCAAAAGCAGACAAAGATACTACAAGAAAATAAAATTACTGACCAATATCACTGACTAATATAGTTGCAAAAATCCTCAACAAAATACTAGCAAACAGAATCCAACAACACATTAAAAGGATCATAGACCACAATCAAGTGGGATTTATCCCAGAGATGCAAGGATAGTTCAATATACACAAATCAATCAATGTGACACACCATATTAACAAATTGAAGAATAAAAGCCATATGATCACCTGAATAGATGCAGAATAAGCTTTTGACAAAATTCAACACCCATTTATGATAAAATTTTCCAGAAAGTGGGCATAGAGGGAACCTACCTCAACATAATAAAGGCCATATACAACAAACCCACAGCAAACATCATTCTCAATGGTGAAAAACTGAAAGCATTTCCTCTAAGATCAGGAAGAAGACAAGGGTGCCCACTCTCACCACTATTATTCAACATAGTTTTGGAAGTCCTAACCATGGCGATCAGAGAAGAAAAAGAAACAAAAGGAATACAAAATTGGAAAAGAAGAAGTAAAACTGTCACTGTTCGCAAATGACATGATACTATACATAGAGAATCCTAAAGATGTCACCAGAAAACTAGTAGAGCTAATCAATGAATCTGGAAAAGTTGCAGGGTACAAAATTAATACACAGAAGTCTCTTGCATTCTTATAGACTAATGATGAAAAATCTGAAAGAGAAATTAAGGAAACATTCCCGTTTACCACTGCAACAAAAAGAATAAAGTACCTAGGAATAAACATACCTAAGGAGATAAAAGACCTGTATGCAGAAAACTATAAGTCACTGCTGAAAGAAATTAAAGATGATACCAACAGATGGAGAGATATACCATGTTCTTGGATTGAAGAATCAACCTTATGAAGATGACTATACTACCCAAAGCAATCTACAGATTCAATGCAATCCCTATCAAATTACCAATGGCATTTTTTACAGAACTAGAACAAAAAATCTTAAAATTTGTATGGAGACACAAAAGACCCTGAATAGCCAAAGCAGTCTTGAGGGGAAAAAACCAGAGCTGGGGGAATCAAACTCCCTGACTTCAGACTATACTAAAAAGCTACAGGCATCAAGACAATATGGTACTGGCACAAAAACAGAAATATAGATCAATGGAACAAGATAGAAAGCCCAGATATAAACCCACATACCTATGGTCAACTAATCTATGACAAAGGAGGCAAGGATATACAATGGAGAAAAGACTGTCTCTTCAATAAGTGGTACTGGGAAAACTGGATAGCTACATGTAAAAGAATGAAATTAGAACACTCCCTAACACCATACACAAAAATAAATTCAAAATGAATTAGAGACCTAAATGTAAGACTAGACCCTATAAAACTCTTAGAGGAAAACATAGGCAGAACACTCTTTGACATAAATCACAGCAAGATCTTTTTTTGATCCACCACCTAGAGTAATGGAAATAAAAACAAAAATAAACAAATGGGACCTAATGAAACTTAAAAGCTTTTGGACAGCAAAGAAAACCATAAACAAGATGAAAAGACAATCCTCAGAATGGGAGAAAATATTTGCAAACAAATCAGCGGACAAAGGATTAATCTCCAAAATGTATAAACAGCTCATGTAGCTCAATATTAAAAAAACAAACAACCCAATCAAAAAATGGGCAGAAGACCTAAATAGACATTTCTCCAAAGAGGACATACAGATGGCCAAGAAACACATGAAAACCTGCTCAACATCACTCATCATTAGAGAAATGCAAATCAAAACTACAATGAGGGGGCTTCCCTGGTGGCACAGCGGTTGAAAGTCTGCCTGCCAATGCAGGGGACACGGGTTCGTGCCCCAGTCCAGGAAGATCTCACATGCCGCAGAGCGGCTAGGCCCGTGAGCCATGGCCGCTGAGCTTGCGCGCCCGGAGGCTGTGCTCCGCAACGGGAGAGGCCACAACAGTGAAACGCCAGTGTACTGCAAAAAAAAAAAACCAAACAAAACTACAATGAGGTATCACATCACACCAATGGGCATGGTGGATGGATCTAGAGACTGTCATACAGAGAGAAGTAAGTCAGAAAGAGAAAAACAAATATAGTATATTAACGCATATATGTGGAACCTAGAAAATGGTCCAGATGAACCAGTTTGCAGGGCAGAAATTGAGACACAGAAGTAGAGAAAAAACGTATGGAGACCAAGGGGGGAAAGTGGCATGGGTGGGGGTGTGTGGGATGAATTGGGAGATTGGGATTGACGTGTATACAGTGATGTGTATAAAATGGATGACTAATAAGAACCTGCTGTACCTGCTGTACAAAAATAAATAAAATTAAATTTTAAAAAAAGGAAGTAAAAGTATAGGAGTGAGATTCGTAACGCCCTAGGGGGCACGTTTGTAGCTTTGTGACTTGCCCACAGTTTCATCTCCTGGAAGGGCCTCCAACACTTTTCACTGTCCCTTCTACAAGGGAACTCAACGTCCACCTGTGCTCTCCACTCCTCATAACTGCCTCAGCCCAGAGTAATCACTTCACCCTTTTCAACTTCTCCAATGCAATCCACTTTATAATCCAGTACTGCTTTGTGATATCGCTTTTCTGCTATCATATTCAAAATTATTATTATTATTCTCTTTTATGTATGCATAGTTTATTGCCCTGACTTGATTATAAATTCCTTGAGAGCAAGTTTTGTGTCATTCACTTGGAGTATTCCCACCAGATCCCAGTGAGTTGCCATAGTAAGCTCTGTAGCTTAGTTTTTTCATCTGTAGACTGGGGATAATGGTAGTACTTACTTTATAGACCTATTGTAAAGAGAAAAGGAGATTGTGAGGAGTAAATTATGTCTGATTTAATAACTGTTGGATAGCATATTTTATCAGTATTATTAATATTATATTAGGGTAAAGAAAAAATACAGGGCTAGAAATGAGCAAAACAGAAACCTGGTTCTACCTCTACCAAATAGTAGCTTTGTGACTTTCAGAAAGCTTATTAAATTCTCTGAGCCTCAAATTGTTCACTCATAAAAATCAGAAATGCAACACTCCTTGACAACGTTCCATTGCTGTGAAAATCAAATAAATACTTTTAGGGTGTTTTACAAATGTATCATTTATTGGTACTCAGTAAATATTATTTGATTTGAGAATTATCACTTTATCACTCATACAGCTTATTTTCTCCCCTTTGAGGCTGAAGGGCACCAGTCATGCATCTTATGGGCGTGGAGGGAGAAATAGGGTACTTTGGATCCTCAGAATTTCCAACAGCTAGCTTGTGTTCTGGTGATTCACAGCATCCTGCCCTCCTACCATCACAGTCCAGGCTTCTCAGTGTTTACTTCAAAGGGATATTTCTATAACAGCAGAGCAACAAAATAAAAATGAAAAATGTCTACCAGCTAACCTGTTGTTTTGTTTAAAACAAGTAAAACATAGTTTTAAACAGCCAGTTGATCAACTCTGCTGGCATAATTGGTTATGCCCATACTCTCCCTTAAGAGAGAATCATTAGAGAGCCAAAAATCAACACATGTCCCAGAGATGTCCCAGAGTGCCTCCCTTGAGGACAAAAACCTCCTGTAGCCTGGACCCAGAGGAGCCTCAGCACAGGCACAGAATGGGGTTCCCAGTCCATGCCTAGGCAAGGCCATCACTTTCAGAAAAAGCTAAATGCATCACAGATTAAACTGCACAATTTCATTCCCTGATGCCTTACGGTCTAAACTTACTCTTTCACTTGCAAACCACAAATATGATCATTCTTACCTTTCCAATCTCATGTTATCAAGTATTAGATGCCTCAGGCCATCTAAGTTATATTAGCAACACATCAAATATTCATTCATTTATCAAATAATTATTTAACATGTCTATGTGCAAGGCACTAGAGCATACAAAATGAATCACACAAACTGTTTGGTATTTTTTAGACAAGTCCTCTTAGTATCTGTGAAGATTTGTTTATTTGCTGTTGTGCATGCATAGTTTACAATGTTTCCATTAATAGTACGTTAAAAAAGAAAGTATTATTCAAGTAACAACACATGGTTGAAATACTTAGAATTTAGTCTTCTTGTCTCTTCTTTAAAGACAATGAAAGGTAAAAGATTATTTGGAAAAAGTATTTGATATCCTGATATGCTCACACTCATTGCTTCCTGTTTTCACTGTACAAGTGCATTTTTACCAGGTATAACAAAACAATACAATAAAAAGGTAAAGTATGGTTGAAGTATACAGGCTTTATGATATTTCTTGAAATTACTCTGCTTTTATCGAGGATGATATTCAGGCTAGCAAAAGCTATAAAAAATATGGAAATGTAAAAGTGAGATAAAATATGGGATTTATCTATGAGCCCTGGTACATTAAACCCTTAACATACTTGAAATATGAAAACAACCTAGATGCTCAACATCAGGATCATAAAGGGAATTCTAATGGTGACCTGTGCCTTCACTTCCAAGATTTGAACTTTCGTCGTTTGAAAGGTTTTTTACATATTTGCTCAACTTGCATAATTACAGCAATTTGTCAGTTTAACCAATAAGATGAAAACATTTGACATTTGTGCTGCTAGTTTACCCATCTTGACCTGACGTGCAACAAGTAGAAGCTGGTCCTTGGCTTCCCCTTTCAGCTTCCCACAACGTGGGAGCCTAGGCTATGCCATCAGGCTGGAAATCGTGGCAGCAGCAGCAATCACACCTGTGGGACAGGCAGGATGCCCAGGTCTAAATCCTCTGCCCATGAAACATGCTGTACCTGTGCATCAAAGTGGGGTCAGTCTTGAATCTGCAAGCTACTGGGGAGTAATGCAGTCATTCCTCCAGCTGTTACCTGTAAAGGCCTCCTAAAACTGAGGTGCCAGCTGACACACTGGTCCTCTAAAAAGGGTGGGAGGAAAAGGCAAGTGCACCCAGCATATACCGTTTCTGCACGATTGAGGACATGATCATCAGGGCCTATTGAGATCTTGATGAATAAAACCAGAGTCACTGGGCAGGCGGCAACGGAAGGAACATGATGCTTGTATTAAGTAGACCTGAGAGAATGGCTGTAAGATAAGGTTTTAGTCCAGGCTTGGGAAAAAGAGGAAGCAAGAAGTAAGAACAAAGAGAAGTCATGAGGCACCAGGGGACAGCTGAAGAGGGGAAGGTAAAATGGTGAGAGACAAAGCGTGATTCCTGCCTTTTCTCTTCATTCCACTGGGCATATTCTAGCTCTTCACTTATATCTCACATGTGCTACATGAGTTGAGAGATAAAAGCAACCTGGTAATTAATTTTTTAAATTAAAAGACCTCAAGGAGTTCCAATTTAAAATGGCATCTGGCTAATAGCCCTGACATAGTCTCTTCCACTAAAACACACACACACACATTCACTAAAAGACAAATATTTACATTGCCACAAAAAATTGAGATTGACAGTCAACTCCTTACCACTAACTGTAAGGTCAATGAACCTGGATTTTTAAAGGCAATTAGTGGCCCACCTGTGCTTGCCACCAGACTTAGAGAAAGCCCACCTGTCTGAAATGAGAAACACCCATTATACCTTCTCCACTGTCTGCCACCTGGCTCATTAAATCAGACAGCCATTCTTCTACTACATAAGTGCTCTTTTTTTAAGCTGGAGTGTTATTTTCCTTCCACATCCAACCCCTCAGCCACAGCTCTTTCCATAAAAACAGTCAGAGCAGCTACCCAGAAAGAACTGGTCAGCAAGAGGGAATGGAGAAGCAAGCTTGGGGGGCTTGGAGAGGGGCTCATTCCAACCAGGAAGGCGTCCCCATGAAGAAAGTACTATACGAGAGAAGAAAGAACAACAACAAAAAATCTCTGGCTACCATCTACACTGAATATTACAGATTTCAGGTCAGAAAGAAAGGCAATGGAGACAGGAGAAGAGCTAATATTGGGTTGACACTTATGGAATGAAAGCAAGTCAAACACCAGAAATCAAGCTTGTGACTGGACATCAACTTGCCCTCCAGATGTAGCTCTGGAAAGGGAACTGAACCCATTTTCAAGTGAACAGAAAATAGAACCTGCTAGAAACATCAAATCTGGATAGATCTTCTGTGTTAAGAAAATGACAAGAAGAATAACAAATGCATTTTGATAAATGACATAGAAATAGAGATAGAGAATATCATCCTAAGACTCAGAGGGAACACAAACTTCTGAAAATGATTTATCACAGGAATTGAAAGAAATTTTCAGAGAAAGTTTTTCCATCTTCAATAGAATTCAAGAAGTAATGGCCTCTAGGGAACAGGAGTAGATATCCATGACAAGGGAATAGGTCACAAGAAAGAGACAGCAAGGTAAGAAGAAAAGAAAATGTATGGGATAAAAAAGGATTGATAGGGCTTCCCTGGTGGCGCAGTGGTTGAGAATCCGCCTGCCGATGCAGGGGATACGGGTTCGTGCCCCGGTCCGGGAAGATCCCACATGCCGCGGAGCGGCTGGGCCCGTGAGCCATGGCCGCTGAGCCTGCGCGTCCGGAGCCTGTGCCCCGCAATGGGAGAGGCCACAACAGTGAGAGGCCCGCGTACCACAAAAAAAAAAAAAAAAAAAAAAAGGATTGATAGGGCTTCCCTGGTGGCGCACTGGTTGAGAGTCCACCTGCCGATGCGGAGGACATGGGTTCGTGCCCCGGTCCAGGAGGATCCCACATGCCTGGGAGCGGCTGGGCCCATGAGCCATGGCCGCTGAGCCTGCGCATCCGGAGCCTGTGCTCTGCAACGGGAGAGGCCACAACAGTGAAAGGCCCGCGTACCACAAAAAAAAAAAAAAAAAAAGGATTGATATTATTGCAAATCAACTATACTTCAATTAAAATACATAAATAAATAAATTTTAAAAGGACTCTTACAACTCAATAACAACAAAAAATAAAAATAAAAAATGGGCAAAGGACTTGAATAGACATTTCTCCAAAGAAGATACACAATTAGCCAAGAAGCATATGAAAAGATGTTCAACATCACTAATCATCAGGGAAATACAAATTAAAACCACAATGCAATATCACCTCACACCCATTAGGATGGCCTCAATCAAAACTGCAGAAAATAATAAGTGTTAGTGAGGATTTAGAGAAATTGGAACACTTGTGTACTGTTGGTGGGAATATAAAATAATGCGGCCACTATGGAAAACAGTTCGGAGGTTCCTCAAAAAATTAAAAATACAACTACCATATGACCCAGAAATTTCAATCCTGGGTATATATACAGAAGAATTGAAAATAGGATCTTGAAGAAATATTTGTACACCCATGTTCACAGCAGCACTATTTGCAGTAGCCAAGAGGTGGAAGCAACCCAAACGTCCAACAACAGATGAATGGACAAACAAAACGTGGTATATATGTATAATGGAATACTATGCAGCCTTAAAAATGAAGGAAATCCTGTCATATGCTACAACATGGATGACACGAGGCTATTAATAAGTAAAATAAGCCAATCACAAAAAGGCAAATACTAAATGATTCCACTTGCATGAGGTATCTAAAATAATCAAACTCATAGAAGCAGAAAGTAGAATGGTGGTTGCCAGGGGGTTGGGGGAGGGAGAAACAGGGAGTTGTTCAATGGTTATAGAGCTTCAGTCATGCAAGATGAAAAAGTTCTACAGATCTGTGTTACAACAATGTGCATATATTTAATAATACTATAGTTAATGATAATATACTGCACACTTAAAAATTGTTAATCTTATGGATTTTTTAAACCACCACCACAACAAATTTTAGTGACCTAAGAGATTGCAGATTTGAAAATACAAATATTTTTTATACACCAAATAGCATAACAAGATTTAATAAGCAATGCCCATATATCAGACCATAAAAACAACAATTAATTCCCCAATGCAGAAATTCTAAAGGCCATATATTTCCAACCACAATACAATCAAAACAAAAACTATTACCACATATTTAAACAAACAAAATAATAAATAAGCAAAACCAATAACTTTGAACTTTTAAAAAACACTCTCCTATACTAAGTTACAAAGGATGTCAAATCCTTAATTATAAACTAGATTTTAAATAGCATAACTAAGAAATAACGTGACTAAGAATACTAATAAAAATTGTGGGAGGTGGCCAAAATTCCTATCAAGAATCAATACATACCATTTAATGAATTATTAAATCAAGTATAAAATGAGTAATTTGATAAAGTGATTAATCTGATAATTGAGAAAATAAAATGATAATGATGATGATGATGTTTGAGCACTTGCCATGAGTCAGGTACTGAACCAGACACCTATAAAATTATCTTTGTTGAACCCTCACATTATTCCTGAGAGATGGGTATTATTAGTTATATTTTATAAATTAAGATTTTGAGACATTAAGTAATTTGCCCAAGATCACAAAGCTAGTAAATGATAAAATCAAGATTTATTCCAGGTTTATCTTACCCAAAGTCTTTGCCTTTAATCACTGCTATTACAGGATTAGAAAACACCAAAGAGTCTAAATGATAAATACAAACAAAAGCTGGCTCTTTGGAAAAACAAGACAAAGAACTGGCAAACATAATATAGAAAACAGATACTAAAAAGAAAAAAACAAAAAAAGCTTTAGGGAATTCCCTGGCAGTCCAGTGGTTAGGACTCGGGCTTTCACTGAGGGCCCGGGTTCAATCCCTGCTTGGGGAACTAAGATCCTGCAAGCAGAGAGGTGTGGCTGAAAAGAAAAGAAAATTTTCTTTTTAAGTTTTAAATAAGAAGAAAGAGGATATATCAGATACATTATAATTTTAAAATAATTATTCATTATGTTAATAAATTTGTAAATATTGATGAACTGGATTATTTCATAATAAAATATAAATTATTGATTGCACTGAGAAGAAATAGATCATCTGAACAGACAAAGCTGTAGAAAAAATGGAAAATTATCAAAGGCACAATGGTTAGAATGATATACAAACAGTAAATTCTTTTGTTCCAAACAAGAATAATCTTTAAAACTCAGGTATAGAACCAGAATGAACATCAAATTTTATCAAGAAACAAAGAAAGACTTAAAAAAACGGAAAACTCAATTTTAGAAAGATGTTAAAAAATTCTTCTAAAATTAATTTGAGGATTTAACTCAATCTTCATGGGGATAATTTTCAAAATTTGGCAAAATATTTCTAAAGTTTAACAAAAAAACCAGGGGACTGACCAACACATTTCTGGAAGATTAAAAATAAAAATGAGTAATGAAGTGATTAAAATGACCTACAAAGTTTTAGCAAGTAAACTGTAAAAAACTGTTGCAAAAATCAGTGGGTAGATCAATGGAATGGAATAAATAGGCTAGAAACACACATGATATATAAAGAAATAGCATGTGATAAAGGTGTCAACACAGTGTGGAAAGAATTATGCAGTCAATGCAGCAGGGTAACTACACAGGACAGAGGATGGACAGGACTTAGATCCTTCCCTTACCTAACACACAGGCACAGGCACAATTTAAAGATGTAAATATAAAATTCAAGAAATTAAATTATTTCAAAACCTTTGAAAGTAGATGAATACATAATGTAAGGATCAGGGGAAGGTTTTCCAGGCCTAAATGTAATGGAAAATATCAAAAAGGCAAAAAGTCAATAGGCTTGACTACATTAAAAAAATTAAATTTCTCTATTTCAAAAAGAAATATAAATAAGATTTTAAAGCAAGCAAACTGGTAAAATAATTTTTTTATGTGACAGACAATATGTTGATATATTTTGTGTATAAGAAGCTCAAACAGTTGGATAAAGCTCCATGCAGTGGATTTCTGTAGTTTAAGTGCCCTCCCATTTGCAGAAAATTCCCCTATGGACAGGCTGCCATCCTTGCCCACTGGCCAATGGTGGGAGGCCATGAGATCTCAACAGAGCCAATCATACGCTGAGCCTTTCCCTTTTTGAAGGTAAGGGAGAAACGCATAGAATCTACTAAAGATTATTCACAGATGCTGTGGTGGAATTCAGAGGCCAAAGGATTCATTGTCAAGCAATCACGGTGCCAGTGGTCATGGTGCCAACCACTGTCCACCAGTTACAGTGGTAGCTATGATGTCTTAAGTGTTCCTGTGGCAGGATGTCAGCTGTGCCTTGTCTCTCTTGGCTCCTGCCCAAGCCTGGTTTTCAGCCTTCCTGTCAATTCTGTGAGCTACCCAACACCCTTAGCAACCAATTATTATTCTTAAGTTAACTGGCATCTTCTTAAGTTAACTGACAGTTCCTGCCACTTGCAACCAAGAATTCTGACTAGCACCCCCTCTAAATAAATGGTCAAAGGACATAAAATGGAAACTCCCAGAAAAAGAAATACAAATTGTTAATAAGTTTTTTAAAGTATCTGATCTCACTATATCAGATAAATTATAATATTTCTAGAAAATCAAAGCAATTATGTGGGGTTAAAATTAGCATGTTTCTTTACTAATAATAATACTATGAATTAGTAAAGACATGGAGAAATGGTAGATGCACAAATTGAGTCAGCCTTTGCAGAAAGCAATTTGAGTATATATACCAAAACCTTCAAGATGTCCATAACTGTGATCCAGTGGGTAAGACTCCGAGCTCCCAGTGCAGGGGGCCCGGAGTTCGATCTCTGGTCGAGGAACTAGATCCTGCATGCATGCTACAACTAAGAAGCCTGCATGCTGCAGCTAAAGATCCCGCATGCCATAACAAAGATACTGTGTGCCACAACTAAGACCCAGTGCGGCCAAAATAAATAAATATATATTTTTTAAAAGGATGTCCATAACTTTTGGACACATCAATTCTTATTCTAGGAATTTATCCTAATACATATTTATGCAAAGATTTATGTATAAGAATATTCATTTTAGCTTTGTTTTCTTTAAGTTAAAAAGTATAAGCAGAAGTTTGTTCAACAATATGAAAATGGTTAAGGATGTACAGTAGAAGCATTCTCAATGCACATCAACTTAACCAACTTGCCTGATTCGTCAATAGTTTATTGACTCTTGTCACTTATTAGGACTCCTTGAAACACACTGAGCATTCCTCATTCAGACACCCGTGGCACTTCTCTCCCCACAATTAGGTGGACACTTACCAAGAGTGGGATGTGTTTGTGCCTAGGCCTTTGTACGAACTTGGTACTTGCTGTTGTCATTATGAATGCAAAAAGAAAGACAATAGCTGTTCCTATGAAAGTTGAGTTGAGTGCTTTGCAATATTTAGCTAAAAGCAAATTGCTAAAAAGAAAAGAAAAAAGGAAGGAAAGAAGGAAAGGAAAGGAAGTTACTGTTACTGGGCAACAGCGATCATTGGAGAAAATCAATAAAGTCTAGAGCAGTGATTCTCAAGATTTTTGGTACATTTACCCTCCTAAAAAATGATTGGGAACCTTAAATAGCCTCTTTTTATGTGGGAAATACCTACTGATATTTGCCATATTAAAAATTAAGATGAGAGGAACTTCCCTGGTAGTACACTGGTTAAGACTCCACATTCCCAATGCAGGGGGCCAGGGTTTGATCCCTGATCAGGGAACTAGACCCCACATGCCGCAACTAAGACCCCACATGCCACAACTAAAAGATCCCTCGTGCTGCAACTAAAAGACCCCACAGGCCACAACTAAAAAGATCCTGCATGCCACAACAAAGATCTTGCACACTGCAACGAAGATCCCAGGTGCCACAAATAAGACCCAGTGCAGAGAAATAAATAAATATTTTTTAAAAATTAAGCTGAGAATTTATAAATTATTAACTTTGAATTCATTCTTAAAATAACAATAATAAATTCATTATATGTTAAATAACATATTTTTATAACAAGTAAATACATTTCCAAAGATATTTAGAGTGTTGAAATTGTTATAAATCTCTAATGCCTGGCTTAATTGAAGGGAGCTAGATATTCATATTGCTTCACTGTTCAATCTATTGTGGTATATCAAGTCATGTAGCCTCTAGAAAACCTTTCTGTATACTCATGAACAGATGAGTGTGAGAGAGGCAATAACACCTTAATATTATTATGAATATAATTTTAGTTTCACAGACATCCTTATAGAATCTTGGAAATCTCTAGGAGCCCATGGACCACACATTGAGAATTGCTGATTTAACAGGGGTCTGTGCTCAGACCACTTATAACTGTCTCTAAGTTCTTGACCCACTTCAAAACAAAACAAACAAACAAAACCTAGAAATTAGAGGTGCAATCTTGGTATTGTTTGTGCAAGAAAGCTAGCACAGATTGCCCATCATAGTTAATGCCCACATTTTGAAATGAATATATGTATATATGTATGCTTTAAGTATTTTTTTTTAATGTTTAAGAAATGTGTTGAAAAAAAGAGAGCAGGCCCAAATAAATAAAATGAGAAATGAAAAAGGAGGTTACAACTGATACCACAGAAATCCAAAGGATAAGAGATTACTATGAACAATTATATGCCAATAAAATAGACAACCTAGAAGAAATAGACAAATTACTAGAAATGTACAATCTCTCCAGAATGAATAAGGAAAAAAATAGAAAACATGAACAGTCCAATTACCAGGAATGAAATTGAATCAGTAATTTAAAAAAAACTCCCCCCCAAAAAAAAACAAAAACTCCCCCAAAACAAAAAATGCAGGACCAGGCAGTTTCACAAATGAATTCTACCAAACATTTTTAAAAAGAGGTAACCCCTATCATTCTCAAACCATTCCAAAAAATTGCAGGGGAAGAGACACTTTTGAACTCATGCTATGAAGCCTGCATCACTCTCATACCAAAACCAGACAAAGACATCACAAAAAAGAAAATCACAGGCCAGTATCACTGATGAACATAGATGCAAAAATCCTCAACAGAATATTAGCAAACCAAATTCAACAATACATTAAGAGAATCATACACCATGATCAAGTAGAATTTATCCCAGGGATACAAGGATGATTTAATATCTGCAAATCAATCAATGTGATACGCCACACTAAACTGAAGAATAAAAATCATACAATCATCTCAATAGATACAGAAAAAAGCTTTTGACAAAATTCAACTCCATTTATGATAAAAACTCTTAAAATGTGGTTATAGAGGGAATGTACCTCAACATAATAAAGGCCATATATGACAAACCCACAGCCAACATCATACTCAATGGTGAAAAGCTGAAAGCATTTTCTCTAAGATCAGGAACAAGACAGGGATGCCCACTCTTGCCACTTATATTCAACACAGTATTGGTAGTCCTATCCATAGCAATCAAACAAGAAAAAGAAATAAAAGGAATCCAAATTGAAAAGAAGTAAAACTGTCACTGTTTGCAGATGACATAATACTATATATAGAAAACTCTAAAAATGCCACCAAAAATACTATTAAAACTCACCAATGAATTCAGTAAAGCTGCAGGATACAAAACTAATATATAGAAATCTGTTGTGTTTCTATACTCTAACAATGAACTATCAGAAATAAATTAAGAAAACAATCCCATTTACAACTGCATGAAAAAGAATAAAATACCTAGGAATAAATCTACCTTAGGAAGTAAAATAACTTCACTTGGAAAAGTGTAAGACATTGATGAAAGAAATTGAAGACAACACAAACAAATGGTAAGATATACCATGCTCATAGGTTGGAAGAATTAATATTGCTAAAATGATCATATTACCCAAGGCAAGCTACAGATTCAATGCAATCCTAATCAAAGTACCAATGGCATTTTTCATAGAACTAGAGCAAAGAATTCCAAAATTTGTATGGAAACACAAAAGGTCCTGAATAGCCAAAACAACCTTGAGAAAGAAGAACAAAGCTGGAGGCATTGTGCTCCTTGATTTCAAACTATATTGCAAAACTACAGTAATCAAAACAGTATGGTACTAGCATAAAAACAGATCAATGGAACAGAATAGATTCACTCAGAAATGAATCCACATTTATAAGGTCAATTAATTAATCTATGACAAAGGAGGCAAGAATATACAATGGGGAAATGACAGCCTCTCCAATAAATGGTGTTGGGAAAACTGGACAGCCACACACAAAAGAATACCTTCTCACACTATACACAAATATAAACTCAAAATGGATTAAAGACTTAAATATAAGACCTGAAACCATAAAACTCCTAGAAGAAACCAGAGGCAGTACACTCTTTGACATCAGTCTTAGCAATATTTTTTTGGATCTGTCTCCTCATGCAAGGGAAACAGAAACAAAAACAAACAAATGGGACAACATCAAACTAAAAAGCTTTTCCACAGTGAAGGAAACTATCAACAAACAAAAAGACTACCTCAGCCTACTGAATAGGAGAAAATATTAGCAAACAATGTATCTGATAAGGGGTTAATACCCAAAATATACAAAGAACTCATACAACTCAACATCAAAGGAAAAACCCAATTAAAATGGGCAGAGGACCTGAATAGACATTTTTTCCAATAGACATTTTTCCAGACATACAGATGGCCAACAGACACACGAAAAGATGCTCAACATCACTAATCATCAGGGAAATGCAAATGAAAACCACAATGGCATACCATTTCACACCTGTCAGAATGAATAATATCAAAAAGACAACAAATACAAGTGTTGTTGAGGATGTGGAGAGAAGGGAACCCTGTGCACTGCTGGTGGGACTGTAAATTGGTACAGCCGTTATAGAAAACAATATGGAAGTTCCTCAACAAATTAAAAATAGAAATACCATACCAGCAATTCCACACCTGGGTATTTATCTGAAGGAAATGAAAACACTAATTCTAGAAGATATATGCACCCCTATGTTCACTGCAGCATTATTTACAATAACCAAGATATGGAAGCAACCTAAGTGCCCACAGATAGATGAATAAAGAAGATGTGGTGTCTGTGTATATACAGGAATATTACTCAGCCATTAAAAAGAATGAAATCTTGCCATTTGTGACAACATGGATGAATCTAGAGGCTACTATGGTAAGTGAAATAAGCCAGAGAGAAAAAGACAAATACCATATGATCTCATATGTGGAATATAAAAAACAAAACAAAATAAAAACAGACTCACTGATACAGAGAACAAACAGGTGGTTGCCAGAGGAGAGGGGGTCGGAGGAATGAGAGAAATAGGTGAAAGAGATTAAGAGGTACCAACTTCCAGTTACAAAATAAGTGAGTCATGGATTTGAGATGTACAGTGTGGGAAATATAGTCAATAAAAATACAATAATTACACAATAATAACACAATATCTTTGTATGGTGACAGACAGTATCTAGACTTATTGTGGTGATTATTTTGAAATGTATAGATATCAAATCACTCTGTTGTGCACAGGCAGTAACATAATGTTATAGGTCAATTATACTTCAAATAAAAACAAACAAACTCATAGAAAAAGAGATCAGATTTGTGGTTACCAGAGGCAGGGTTCGGGGAGGAGGGGCTGTTGGATGAAGGTGTCACCAGATAAATAAGTACTAGGGATGTGATGTACAACATGATAAATATAGTTAACACTGCTGTATGTTATACATGAAAGTTGTTAAGAGAGTAAATCCTAAGAGTTCTCATCACAAGAAGAAATATTCTTTTTCTTTTATTTTGTATCTATATGAAATGATGTGTGTTCACTAAACTTATCACGGCAATCATTTCATGATGTATGTAAGTCAAATTATTATGCTGTACACCTTAAATTCTTATAGAGTTGTATGTCAATTATATCTCAATAAAACTGGAAGGAAAATAAATAAATAATAAAGTGGGGGAGGAGTGTATGCATTTTAAGAATAATTCCACATCATTTATTTTATTGCTCCCCACTAGCTATTGCACTTTGGGCCGCAGTTACTTAAGCACTCATTATTTCACATAGAAGTCTGAAAGCTATGTGGTTGCAAGGTTTGTTAATCCAGTAACTAAAACACAGCAGGGCTCTGAGTTGGCATCCATGGTCTTGACTTTCCCCAATGTTCACAAGATGGCAATCACAGCTCTGGGGAGCCAATGGCAGGAAGGTAGGGCTCAGGTTGGAGATGGGGAGGTTTTCGCCTCAAGCTTCTCTCTCCTTAGCAGGAGGAAGATCTTTAACAAAAGCCCTTAACAGATTTCCCCTTATATCTCTCTGGCAGAACTGGATCACATGATAACCCCAAAACTACTTGCTGGCAAAGAATGAGACCGTCATGACTGGCTTAGAACAATCATAGGTATCTCAGTCTTGGGGCTTAAATGGATCCAAGTTTATCCTCCCAGCCTAGAGAATGTTCACCTTCTCTGAACTACTCTTTTCCACACATCTGAACAAAATCAGAGTCATTTTAGCTAAGATAAAGAGGGAAAGTACTGAGGATGACAACAGTGTCTGCCTCACTTGCTTTAAACCAAATTTTTCAATTACTAACCAACTACTGGCCTGAGTATGCAGCTTAAAAGAGTACATCCATAACAAGTTATTAAAATTATTTTTAAAAGCAGAATACCATATTGTTTTTATGACATAAAACCAATTTATAATACATATGCACATATGTATAGATGTATATACATACATATACTTTTAAAAAAATGAAGATACAAAAATATGTTCTCTTTGGGTTTATGAGTTGGTTTCAATTTTCTTCCCTGTAGCTTTTTATATCTTCTGATTTTCTCAATGAACATATCTCTTTAATAAACTGAAAAAATAAGCATTATTTTTAATGATTTTGTGAAATTAAATAATATATTCATGCTTTTCATTTGTATAGCAGTTTTAAACACATTATTTTCTTAACCTGTAAAATCAGGATAAGAATAATACTTCCTAAGAAAAATGCAATCATACATGTAAAATGCCTGCAGTAGTGGCTGGTAGATAATGAGAGCTCATAAATGCATGCTATTAGTATTATTTCACATTTACTCTGTGACATAGGTAGGACAGGACTTACTATCTTCACTTTATAGATTAGGCAACTGAGGCTAAGAGAAGTGCAGTGCTTTGCTCAAGACCACACCACTAGCTATGATCCGTGTTCCTTTCAATTACACCATCACTGTCCGTCGTCCATGGTACAGACGATAGACAAGAAAATTCTATTCCTGATGCCTGAGAATTTTTGTAATGATAGGATTTTTTTAAAAAACATATTATACTAGATTTCTTTTTTGTTGCTGTTGAGCTATAATTCACATACCATAAACCTCACCCTTTTTTAAAGTGTACAATTCAGTGATTTTTACTATATTCACAAGGTTGTGTAACTATCACCACTATCTAATTCCAGAACATTGTCAACACCACCACTATCCACCCCAGCGAAAACCCATATGCATTAGCAATCACTCCCCATTCCCTCCACCCACAAGCTCCTAGAAATCACTAATCTCTCTTCTGTTTCTATGTTTCTATTTGCCTATTCTGAACATTTCCTGTATATAGAACCACGCAATATGTGGCCTTCTGTGTCTGGCTTCCTTTAGTTAGCACAATGTTTTTAGGATTCATTCATGTTGTAGCATGTGTTAGCACTTCACTCCTTTTTATGGCTAAATAATATTGCATTGTATGGATATAACACATTTTAAAAATTCATTTATCACTTACATACTAGACTTCTGGACACAGCAATTCGACAGTTTAACCAACTAAAACAAATAGCAAGTAAGTCAGTAAAATTCAGTAAACCAGGAAAATGACTGAATAAAATGACCAGTAACCAAAAAACAAATCAGTAAAATTCAGCTCATCTAGTCCATCCAAGACTTTTTGACTTTATTTGCATCACTGCCATGAAAACTCTAATTCCTTGCTTTCCTTAAATAATAAAACACCATCAGACAGACCTCTTTAAAAAATTAGAAATATATTTTTTCACCTTTTCTTGGAATCATTTCTTGTTTTCTATTTATTTACTAGACACCAAGAATATTCCAATTCTTTCCAGAATCGTTTGTCCTTCAACTCATCTGCAAGCCTTTTAGTCTAGATTCCGTGAACCATAAACTACAAAATATATGCATCTCTGATACTCAGGTAGGTGTCCATGGGAAGCCTAGTTTTCGTTTCTCTGAGGCTCTGGGACCTGTGCTTGTTTTCTCCATACACAGATGTTTAAACAGATGGCCTGTGTGGTCCTATGCAGCTCCAGGAGTCTAGGATTCTGGTTTCTGGTTTGTGTGTGTAGCTGCCACCACTACTCCACCACTCCACCCCACTCCACCATCACCTCCTACCACCACCCCATTCCATTCAAGTCAGGGAATTTAGATAGGACTAAACTTCCTGTGGCTCTGGTGGCAGGAGGAAACAGAACAAGGTGACAGCAGCATCATATTACAAAACCCCCAGAGGTTTAAATAGCACTCTACAGTTTACAAAGCAATTCTCCAAGCAATTTCTCATAAAGGTCCCCATGACAACCTCTTGAACAAGTCAGACATTTTATCGAGGCAGCAATGGACCCCGAGGCTCCTGTCTCCCAGTCTGTGTTCATCACATTGTCTCACTACACCACTCTATCTCCGATGGCACTGGGACAGTGAGGAATGAGCAGCTGAGGGCAAGTATTGATGGCTTGTAGGTGCTTACAGTGGTCACAGGATGACTGTTCACTGACATGCCTGTGCGGAGTAGGAATAAAGGAAAGAGTGAAGACAAGAGTAAAGCGACAGTCAAAGGAACAACTGAAAAAATATCGGAGTGCACTCAAGACCAATAACCCTGAACCCCTATTACCATTTATGGAAAGCTTTTGAGGAATAAGCGTTTCTAAACAGATTCTGGAGGGTCACTTAAAATTGGCACTACCCATCCAGTCCCAGATCTTCCCACTAGAACATGGCTTGGTGACGTGATGGACTTCACTCTGAGCTTCTACGAGTGGATAGGCTGCTACTAGGGATATGGAGGCAGGGAAGACACACCACCATGAGTAAGCCACACATAGCATAAGCAACTGCCTTGCTTGGCCTTTCAATCCATTTCAGCACCCATCAGGCCCCCAAAATTTTCAACAGATTCCAAGACCTACATTTTGCTCCCACTTTTTTTTTTTTTTTTTTTTTTTTTTTGCGGTACGCGGGCCTCTCACTGTTGTGGCCTCTCCCGTTGTGGAGCACAGGCTCCGGACGCGCAGGCTCAGTTGCCACGGCTCACGGGCCCAGCCGCTCCGCGGCATGTGGGATCCTCCCAGACCGGAGCACGAACCCGTGTCCCCTGCATCGGCAGGCGGACTCTCAACCACTGCGCCACCAGGGAAGCCCTGTGCTCCCACTTTAATTAATACCATTCCCTTATATACTTCGACTATGTACACACAAGGTATTTTACATATAATATTTCATTGTATCACATCTGTGAGTTAGGCATTATTATCCCCATTTTACAGAAGGGCAAACTGGGCTCATAAATATGAATAACTTGCACAAGCCACTTGGAGATAGAGCAGTCATTTAAATTCAGATCTCTGTTGTTCCGAATCTATTTTCTTCCTAATAAAATGCAGTACCTCTATTCTAACTCTCTATTAGAATTTCAATTGAAATCTTGCCAGCAGTTAAGTCATATAAAACATTTTGAAGAAGTTTATATTAGTATAAATTTTGTGGACATTCTAATTTCTAAATATGCTGATAATACACTTATTATAAATTCAATTAATGAAATAATGAAGCTGCCTTGATAAACACAGCTGCAACGGGCATTCTAGCTCTGCCTCTTCATGCTGTATTTTATTTAGATTACATAGAATTGAGGAAATCACGATTCAATAGGTGCAAGTGTCTTTTAATAATAGTTTTAATAGTCTTAGTAGTGGTTTGGGATCTCAAGTCATGCCTTGATTAAACAGATACGACAGAAAGAACTTATTCTGTCTGCAAAGAAAAAAACTTGTTAACCTGGTTGCAGAAATTGACATTAATTTTCACCAATGTGTTAAAAATTGTTACATGTGACATTTTAGTGTGCATGTTGTACTTATTATAATTTTAGTAATAGTTTAAAGTGTGTTTAATATTTCAGAATGGATTCTTCCCAAGTTGATCTATAAATTCAATCCATCCTAATTAAAATCCCAGTAGTCTCCTTTGAAGAAATTGACAAGCAGATCCTAAAATCTGTATGGAAATGAAAGAGACCTAGACTAGCCAAAATAGCTTTGAAAAACAAAAATAAGGTTGGAGGATTTATCCTACCTGATTCTAAGACTTACAAAAAAGCTACCATAATTAAGACAGTATTAGAGTAAGGATAGACTTTATAGATTAGTAGAACAGAATAGAGAGTCCAGAGATAGAACCAAACTTATATTGTCAATTGATCTTTTTGACAAAGATGCCAAGATAATTAAATGGGAAAATCGGCAAAATGGTGCTAGAACAACTGGATATCTGTAGCGGAAAAATTTTAGCCTCTACCCTAACCTTACAATACATAGAAAAGTGAACTCAAAATAGATCACAGATTTAAACATAAGAACTAACACTATTTAATTTCTGGAAGAAAATGTAGGAGAAAATGTTCATTACATCCAGTTAGAAGAAGCACAAAAGTACAAATCATAAAAAAAAATTATTAAATTGACTTTTTCAAAATTAAAAGTTTTTGCTCTTAAAAAAGTTAAAAAGACAAAAAAGTTATTTCCCAGTACAGTATATATGTCAAGTCATTATGCTGTATTATATCTTAAACTTAAAAAGTGCTATATGTCAATTATATCCCAATAAAACTGGAGCCGGAGCTTCCCTGGTGGCGCAGTGGTTGAAAGTCCGCCTGCTGATGCAGGGGACACGGGTTCGTGCCTCGGTCTGGGAGGATCCCACATGCCGCGGAGTGGCTGGGCCCGTGAGCCATGGCCGCTGAGCCTGCGCGTCCTGAGCCTGTGCTCCGCAATGGGAGAGGCCACAACAGTGAGAGGCCCGCGTACCAAAAAAAAAAAAAAAAAAAAAAAAAACTGGAGCCGGAGTAGGGGGAAGCCAAGCAACAGACTGCAATATACAAAACATATATCTAACAAAAAGCTTGTATCCAGAATATATAAAGAAGTCTTACAACTCAATAAGGAAATAATCCAATAAAAATAGGGAAAAGATTTGAACACTTCACAATAGAAGAAATACAAATGCCAATAGTCATATGTAAAGATGTCCAACATCACAAAGTATGAGGAAAATACCAATAAAAAGTACATGAACTATTTATCACACACTTGACAATAAAGTATTGGTGAGGAGGTGGGGCAACTAGAACTCTCATACATTACATGTGTGAAAGTATAAAATGGTATGGTTTCATATAAGGTTAAACATATATACAATGCGTCATATGACCCAGCAATATCACTCCTAGATATTTACCCAAAAGAAATAAAAATGTGCCCACACAAAAATTTTTACATGAATGTTTACAGCAGCTTTATTCATAATAGTCAAAAACTGAGTACAACTTAAATATTGATTAGTGAATGGAAAAACAAATTGTAATATATCCATACCATGGGATACTACTCAACACTAAAACAAAGTATTAATATGCTCAACAACGTGGATGAATGTCAAAAACATTTATGCTAAGTGAACAAAAGTTATATACAAGGACTACATACTATGATTCCATTTATATGAAATTCCAGAAAAGGTAAGCCTATAGTGACAGACAGTAAATCAGCAGTTGCTTTGGGGCCAGGAGCTGGGCGGGAGTAGACTGACTGCAAAGGGGAACAAGGGAACTTTTTAGGTTGATGGAAATATTCTATCTTGATCATGGAAATGTTTATACAACCATATACAATTACCTAAATTCATTAAACTGCACACTTACAA
This sequence comes from Kogia breviceps, assembly GCF_026419965.1. NCBI lineage: Eukaryota > Metazoa > Chordata > Mammalia > Artiodactyla > Physeteridae > Kogia > Kogia breviceps. The sequence goes on from NC_081311.1 coordinate 145,748,874, forward strand.
TTTTATCCTGTGTAAAGCGTACCTCACTAAAATGATTTTTCTAATTACTAGGGTTTCAGAATCCCTAAAAAAGAAAGAAAAAAATGTTCTAGAATTAGAACAGTGTGTACCCTTCTGCAAAATAATACCAAGGAAATATACACAGAAGTTTTATAATATATGAAAAAGGTTGACTTCCTGAGGCTGTCTTCTTTCATTTTTTTTGTCCTTCTAATCTCCATCTCAAGAAAAATTAGAAATAAATCAATTACACCTTAAATACTTTTGGCTGACTTTAATATACACAAAATTACTTGACTATTAAATAGGTTCCCAGAGAAAATCTTTGTTACAAGAGACTTTTTCATTGGACCATAGCTGCTTAAGGCATTTGAAGACAGTGAGAAACATTGTTTTCGTTTTTTAGTTTTTTGGATTTGGAGTTTTTTGTTGTTGTTGCTGTTTGGGGGTTTTTGTTTTGTTTGTTTGTTTTGGGCAGTGCTTAACTAGTTCATCATGCTCTCTTACTGTCACAGAGTGCATTTATGATTCATCAGTCAACACCCAGTGTCAGATAATTAGCCATTAACACGCTTCACCTGTACTGCGATGAAAATGATATCACAACTTGCAAGATGTCCCCTTGAAGATGAAACTGAAAGAAATTGTGACCACATGTTGTTTCAAACCTGTATTCATTATACCTCCTGACTGCATGTCATCCAAGAGGCCAAACAGATGTATAAAAATAGCTGTTTAAGGGGGGTGTGGGGAGATACTGTAAAATTGTTTATGGCAGGACAGCGGGTTCTTATAGGCAAAGTAAATTACAAATAGATTTCTCAATTACTTTTTAAAGCCTGGTATTTGATTCTTATATAACAGTCAAAAATCAATTTTGCATGGAATTTATGTGAATGCCTCATTATTAATAAAACAGAGGCTGGTGGCTGCTACTTCCTCCCCACAAAAGCAGCACACAGTGGGGAAGCATTCACGTGCCAGGCTATGCAATCCTTTATCTTTTTAGACTCTGCTTCAGCATCATAAAAAAAAGAGAGGGAAGAAATGAATTCCAAGCAAATTTTAGGCAGAGGCTTCTGGCAGCCTCTCTTTCAAGGGGATTAGGAGGGGTGCCCAGAGAGTACTTAGTGGCAGTGTTGGAGCAGTCCTCACTCCCCCACTCCCTGCTCATATTGTACCTCGACGGTCTTTTGAAAAAATAAATATTTAAGCAAATAACTCCAGTTGTTGAAAAAGACATTGAACTCCATCTCTTACTCTATCCCTAGCACAGACCATCTCAGTATACTAGAATTCACTGTTGACCACGTGAACTTGTTTAAAATGATTAGCCAGTGGTGCTTTTTTCCAAAATCACTTAATGACAATTACTAATTTTTATTTATTTATTTATTTAAAATTTTATTTTTGGCTGCATTGGGTCTGCGTTCCTGCATGCGGGCTTTCTCTAATTGCGGCACACGGGCTTCTCATTTCAGTGGCTTCTCTTGTTGCAGAGCATGGGCTCCAGGCACGCAGGTTTCAGTAGTTGTGGCATTCGGGCTCGGTAGTTGTGGCAAGCAGGCCCTAGAGCGTGCAGGCTTCAGTAGTTGTGGCACAAGGGCTCAGATGCTCCTTGGCATGTGGGATCTTCCTGGACCAGGGCTCGAACCCATGTCCTCTGCATTGGCAGGTGGATTCTTAACCACTGCACCACCAGGGAAGTCCCTAATTTTTAAAAGAAGAGAACTTGTTCCTGACTCAAACATTCTAAGCACCTAACAAGCATATTTATCTCCAATTCACAAATGGGAAAACTGAATTCCATTAATGTCCCAGACCTATTTTATATTAGATTCATCAAACCATGAATACTCCCTTCCCTAAAGAAAAGTGTAGTGTAATGAGTAAACTAGCTTCTCTGGTTGGCCTTTCTTAACCGACGGGGTGACTTTTAGAAAGTTCTGTCGTTGCTTTAGGCCTTGTATTTTCACCAGAAAAATAAGAGTGTTTTCAAAAATTATCTGAGGTTTCTTTCAGATCATAAACAACTATAAGACTCAGGGAAGTAAGGAAAAAGTCATTTTGTTTCATTACATGTAAAAAACAGAAAGAAAATTGATGTTTGGCCACCAACATGGGGAAATGCTCATTTTCAGAAGTTAAAGACAATTAAGCCATAGCTACTTGCTATTTCTTCTACTGGGTTCCACTTCAAAGATCCCAGCAGGGAAAAAGGCAGGGATCTCCCTGCCTCTGGCTGCTTGCAGCACATTTCCACATACTGATTTCTCCTTGCTTTGAATCTCTGCTCATGAAAGATCACACCTGGCAACTATGGGCGAGCTGCACTTACCCCCTACACCTACGAGTCAGCAGCTAATTAGAAATGCAGTATGAACACAATCATTAAACCAACCCAAAAAGCTGTGGTGGGATCTAGTTTACAAAGTCTATTTGAGACCGAGGTATACATAAGATGACCCCTTGTAGATACAGAATGCCAGGAGTTTACTGAAGAATAAAAGTCCAGGGTAGATAAGAAAGTTTGTCTTTAAGGACTGGATTTGATATATTATTGAGAAACAAAGTGGCTTAAATATGATCAATATGTTATGGAGTTTTAAAACACAATTAATTACTTTTCCTTTTATTCTTTCTCTAATTTTTCACATGGTTAATCTGACTTAACATGTCTTCACTGAGAATCATACAGTCGATCCAACTGAAATCAGTAAAATCAGTATTCTCTGGGGGGCAAAAAAGAAAGATACTTTTTTTCTAAGTCAAATTCATATTTGGGATTTGCAAATCCCAAATCGTGTAAGTGCTGCTAATGAGCTCAAAGAGAAGCTTATTTAGTTGACTGGCTGATCACATGAATGGCCTCAATACTTCACCCCTACTTGTATCCATGCCTTTGCCCTGTGACTTTACAATTTCTCTCACTAAAAAGGCAAAACTATTTCCTCATACCTTGAAACTGGTCTTGGACATGTGACTTGCTTTGGCCAACAGAATGAGATAGAGCTTGACAGGTGTGCCAGTACTAAGCTTAGACCTCAAGAAACCTTGAGTGTTTTTGCTTGTCATTTCCTACTTCTGCCATTGCCATGACAAGTGCATGCGTGTGTTATCTGGGGATTTCAGGAGAAGGATGAGGGTCATGGGGAGCAAAGCCAAGTCGTCCCGAACAAGTCCAAACTAGATCTAGCAAGCCCTCAGACACAACAGAGGGCCCAGCTGAGATCAGCTGAACCCTGCAGATGCGGGAGAAAAAAAGTCTACTCTGTTGTATACCCCTAAGATGCTGTGCTTGTTTGTTACACAACAATTTCATGGCAATAGCTAACTAATATCCATACATTGACCTTCCTTAATACTAACTGGTACTGATGATGATGTTGACATTGCCACACCTCAAGATATTTGTGACTATCTGGTCTTTCCCTACCTTTATTAGCATGAGTGATAGATTGATTCTGAGTCATTATCACTGTATTCTTTTTGGTACATAATATTTTCATGTTCTCTGAGCATCTTAAGCAAGGAGTTGTCCAATTTCGGTGCGGCCAGAACCACCTGCAGAGCTTCTTAGAAGACTCGGCCCCACCTCCAGAGTTTCTGATTTAATTGGTCTGCAGTCAACTCCAGCCTCAGAATGTGCATTCCTCGCAAGTTCCTAGGCTGGTGCTGATGCTGCTAGTTCCAGGACCACACCGTGAGATCTGCTCCGTCAGGCTATCAAGGGTTAAGCACAAGGTTGCCGGTTCACATACACATCTGTGTTTTCCCAAGGCACGTTTTCCATCACCTTCTCTGACCAATAAATGAGTGGGGTCAGAGCCAAGATTCCACAGCCTTCCAGATGAGTTCCCTCTGGAAGAGACCGTGTCTGCAGCACACAGCAAGCAAAGTTCCCAAGCCTGCTTGGGACTCAGCAAGGACTCGGCACACTCTGCCCCAAACTTATAGTTAGGCCAGTGGTTTGGGAAGCTTTCTGGCTTGCATCCAAGAAGGATTTAGGAGAATAGGAGAGAGTTCACACTTCTCAGTGTCCACCTCAAAGCATTTGTTCTTAAATTCTGCATCTTAGAATTCTGGGGTTTTACTGTCAGAGAAAAATCTTAGCCCCATCTATTTAAATGTGTGCAATCAATTTCCCTCTCAAATCTCCACGGCAGATATTCTCATTTCTTCCCACTTGCTGTGTATGCAGTGATCCCCCACTGTGAAAACAGAACAGCTTTTGCTCGTGGTGCAGCTCAACTCTGCCTGTTTTCTTTTTTACAGCAGTCTTAAGTTAAATTTGAACTCAGACACTTGCCCATGGCTCCTTAGCATCAGCAAGAGTTGGCAGGAATCTGGGTCCTCTGAGTGATATTTATTTGCAGTGTTGCCTCAGAGAATTAAACCAAATTAAAAAGCTTCCCCTTGAAACATAATGTTTTAAAAACACAGTAGGGAAATAGTAAGCAATTATAAAGAACTGGCCAGCCTGCTTTGCCTTTCACTTCCTTTCTTTTAATAACGTATGGTTTTCATTTGCTAACAGCTACATTATTCTAATTAAGTGGTTGTACTTTGAAGAAGGGTAGGGTTGCCCTTGAGGTGTGTGAACACTTGCCCAGGAGCCTGGGGAAAGTCTGGCACTTTTCTGCTCATAGTCTGGCATCCTGGAAATATTTCCAATCTGTTTTATAAAAGTAGTTTGACCCTATTTTGAAAATCTTTTATTTTGCAAAGACTTTTTGTAAGAATCTTGGAGCTCAATAATTCACAATAGATCACTATCTTGCTCATAATTAAAGTTGTAGACTATTTGACATATTAAAACCAAAGTGTTATTTTCATCCAACAGATATTTAACAAGCATCTACTATATGCAGGCACTGTGCCTGGTGAGAGATACAGGGGTGAAAATATCCTCTCTTTGCTTTCAAAGTGCTTATAATACTTTTGAAGAAACTGACCTCAAAACAAATAATTATTCCTTCACTCATTCAACACGTATGTGCTGAGCTCCTATTATGTCCTTGGCATAGTGCTTACTGTATAGTAGAGCACACAACGATAATAATGTAGGCATGATTCCTTCTCAAAGTTTAGTCTTGTGAGAGAGTGAGATAGTTACAAAAAGGGGGATAAATTTGTGACTTGGGACAACCATGTGGCAAGAGCATGGGGCAGGAGATCCTATTTTAGTCTGTGAGGCCAGAGAAAGTGTTACTTCTTTTGGAAGAAGTAACACTTAAATTGAGACCTGAAAGTACAAAAGAAGATACTAAGAAAGGCAGAGGGAAAAGGAAAATGAAGATGAAACAGATCTGCAAAGGTTGGAGCTAATTTGCCACCTATAAAGAATTTTTTAAAAATCAGTATAATGAAAAAGCATACAGGATGAATTCATAAGAGGTGACAGAGATATCCAGACCCCATCTCAAAGCCAAAACATCATCATTCCTTCAGTAGATAAACACCAAGCACCTGCTCTGTGCCCAGCACTGCTCTTCAGGATCCATCCATGAACAAAGCAAAGAGCCCTGTCCTCAAGGAGCTTATATTCTAGTGGGAGAGAAACAGATAATGAAAAAGAAATATAGCAAGTAAATTTCACAGTACAGGAAATTTTTTAAGTGCATTGAGGTAGGGGGGCGGAAGTATTACTAATAGGAGAGGACAGAGAATGTGGGAATTCCCTAAGGAAGAAAAAGGAAGAAGAGGAAAAGAATTTCAGCAAAAGGTAAACCCAGAAATTGCTGCAGAAGCTCCCTTATCTCCTTCTGAATTGGTGTAGCTACCTCGGCACCACATAAACCCAAACGGTAGCATCTGAGCAAGTGGGTCCCACATATGGAAGGGTAGGTGGAGTTAGTCTGTGAAGATGTCAAGCCAAATGTTTCATCCATTGTACATCATATCAACTGTCTTCAATCTTGAATTGACTTTCTTTTATGCTTGGCAATAGGTCTCCTAACCGCCGGTGGAGTCCTCTCTGTTAAACCAGACCATAATCCTAATGGTGAATTAGGTTACTACAACATTATCTTTTTTGAGTTGTTTGTTGTTACTTTTCAGATATAAAGACCTTTGTTTCTTTTTTGTTAGTTTTTATTATTATGACTAGCACTCATCAGACACTTTACTTATACGACATATCTGCAATTTTAGGTAATTTCCACCAGGTGGACGAGGGTTTCTGGATTTATGGTTAAACAACAAATAAAATAAATGGACATCACAGGTTCCCTTGAGCATGAATAAATGGGAAATCTAGAGGGCATGCTTTTCCTCTCAATTTTGACTTTTCCATAAACATTGAACTCTTTATTTAAAAAGCAACTAAGCAAAGCATGAACCTTGTGTGGATGCCTCAAATTTCTACTGAATCTGGTAATGTTTCTCCTCTAGATATTGATCTCGGGTGGCCTCGGCCTGCAGTGGCTTGAAGCAGGGTTTCGGTTCTCAGCCAGAGATTGAGGTCAGGCCATGGCAGTAAGAGCGCTGAATCCTAGCCACTAGACCACCAGGAACCAGTAGCCAGTGACAAGGCCCTGGCCCTTTGGCTTTGCAGAAAAGAGTTCCCACAAAGACGGAAAGTAGTGAAACAAGTAAAGTGTTTATTAGGAGGATAAAAGTATGTGTGGATAGACACACGGGCAGACTCAGAGAGACAGTCATGCCCTCGTGGTAGTTTAAATCACTTATATGGGGCATTTCTTCTGGGTTTCCTTTGTCCAATCATTTTGCTTTGCCTGGTTCTGAGTCCGTATTTGGTATATCTCAGGATCCTCCCATGTGTACACGTGCATCTCTTAGCCAAGATGGATTCCAGCAAAAAGGCCTATGGGTAGGTTGACATCACCTACTATGAGGTGGCGCCCCCCCCTCCCTTTTTGACCTTCAAGGAGCTTTATATTCGGGAAGTTCTCCTTGACTTCGAGAATGAGAAATATGTGGTCTCTGTCTTTTATCTGGGCAGGGCTCATCCTCTCCAATTATCCCTCTATTACGGAGTATCTGTCCACAGGGGACAAACTCCAGCTGCTCAGCCTGGGGCCCATCTATCTCCTACGTCAATATGAGCAGAAGTAACAAAGCTGGGTCTTTAGTTTGGGGTCTAAATCCTCCTGGCATATACGCACAATGATGCTTTAGACTCAGGGCAGCCCAACAGTCCTTTCAAGCAGCTACACTTGCTCAGCCAATCTTGCTTGTCATGCAAGTCTTAACCAAGGAACAGAGACAGATACCTCACTCCTTTTGGATCCTCTGCTCCTTAGCTATTCTCAGCCTCTCCATCTTTATCAGAAGTAGAGAAGCCCTATAGTGCATCTAGATATTATGAAAACTCCTGATTGCATTTTTCCAAACAGCAATTCCTCTGCCTTTAATTCTGAATTTTTCTGTATTTGAGAAATGTTCCAGTTTCCCATTCCCCTTTCTGATCAATAGCTGGCCTCTACTTAAAATCGATTCTTTCTTCAACTAGCTCTAAATCATAGTATCAGATAGAAACTGCCTTCTGTTCAAAGGCTTAGTGTTACAAAAAGAATCACAGTACTAAAACGAAACATGTAACTTGATTTTTACTTATGTAAGAAATTTGAATTTTTTGTAGGTCGGTGCTCCTCAAATTTTAAATATTACATACTTCTCTATGAAAACATTGGAACATATTTATTCCAGGTAATGAGCCTGATTTCTCCAAAAACAACAGACTCCTTCCATCCCCTACTCCCAACCTAACTTCCCTTGTCATTTTAAAACTAAAGGCATATTGATTTCTGGAGAGGTGTGACCTTCTACTTTTAAACCAGCAATTAGGACAGTGTTCATACAGAAGGTCTGAAGTGCATATATTTTCTAGACATTCTGGATCTTTGCAACCCTAAGTGTGGTCCTTGACCATTTGCATTATCTAGTTGCTTGTCAGAAATGTAGAAGAGCAGGCTGCATTACAGACCTACTGACTAAGAATCTGCATTTTAACCAGATGCCTGGGTGATTCACATGCACATTAAAGTTTAAGAAGAAATGTAAATAAGATGATGTTTGGGTTCCAGGATTGTTCTTCCCACACAAGAGAGTAGTGTGGGAGAAAAAGATGAAAGGTTTACACCTCTGGCTGTTATTTTCAACATTTCTCTTCAACTCCACTACCACTGTAGTCTTTCACTAAATTCATTCTGACAGTCAGCACATCCAGACACCTGAAAGGTGTAGCAGCTCTCTTGCAGTCTCCTCAGCTTCTGCTCCCAGCATGTTGGCTACAGCTCTGTCCACCACAAAGCTCATTTGTAAGTTTTACATGATCAGTTCCCTCTCCCTCCTTCTGAACCTTGCATTTCTATAGTGTTGAGAGTGCCTGGACATACGATAAGGTAAAACAAAAAGAAGAAAGACTCCTACGGCTTCTTACCATCCCCCTTGACTCCAAAGATCACTGCTACGCAATAGAACTTTCTGGGATGATGGGTATCTTCTATACCTGCACTGCTCAGTCTGAGGGCCACTTGCCACATGTGACTACTGAGCAATTGAAATGTAACTAGTGTTGGGAATTCTCTGGTGGTCCAGTGCTTAGGACTCAGCGCTCTCACTGCCCTGGCCCGGATTCAATCCCTGGTCAGTGAACTGAGATCCCGCAAGCTGTGTGATTCGGTGAAACAGAACAAAAAACCCAGAAATGTAATTAGTGCGGCTGAAAAACTGATTTTTAAAAATTCACTGGCTATTTAAATTTAAATCTTAAGTAATTAAAAGTAAAAAAATTGGGCTTCCCTGGTGGCGCAGTGGTTAAGAATCTGCCTGCCAATGCAAGGGACACAGGTTCGAGCCCTGGCCCGGGAAGATCCCACATGCCGCAGAGCAACTAAGCCCGTGAGCCACAACTACTGAGCCTGCGCTCTACATCCTGCAAGCCAGAACTACTGAGTCCACATGCTACAACTACTGAAGCCTGTGCGCCTAGAGCCCATGCTCCGCAACAAGAGAAGCCACGACAATGAGAAGCCCGTGCACCGCAACAAAGAGTAGCCCCCGCTCACCTCAACTATAGAAAGCCCACGCACAGCAACGAAGACCCAACATGCCAAAAAATAAATAAATTTAAAAAAAAAAAAAAAAAAAGCAAAAAAAATTTCAATTTGTTTCTTCAGTCTCACTAGTGACATTTCAAGTACTTAGTAGCCACATGTGTGGCTACTGCTTACGTTACTGGACAGTGCAAGTCTAGACCATTCTCCTGGGCTTTCTTGGCTCCCTACCTTTTGCTGCTGCCTGGGTGGTAACCACATCATCATTTAATGTCCAATCACAACAGCTGTAGTGACTACAAGTGCATGTGTGTGTGGAGGGGGGCAGAAATCCTTATATCAGGATATGACTGATGTTTTTATAGTTACCATATATTTCCATCCCTAGTATAGAAAACACCTTGGAAACTAAAGCTCAAAAGGAGTTTGTTTGTTGGTTGGTTGGTTTGTTTTAATAATCACAGAGCATTCTAAAAATGCCCTAAGAAAATGACCACCTTGTAATAACCTCAATATGGTTGTAAACTACTTTGAGAGCTTTCTTCTTTCAAAGACTCCAGAGGTATAGAAAGGAACCAGCATCATCAGCAAGCTTTACCATCAAACATCTGAATGTGTTAGAAGGAGAAATCAAATATTCTGATTGGCTAATAAGAAGTATGAGCAGGGACTAATGGAAATAAGTCTCTGCTCAGAATTTATGAGGATTCATCGTCATTTAATTAACAATATAAATATTAAAAAAAATTTTATAATAAAATGTTGTAATAAGACAACCTAGCACATGAATTATGGGGTACTAATTCCCATCCAGTTTTGTTGAAACTGGACATGAATGAATACATTAAAATGCATACTATGTCATGTCTTAGCGCATAAAAAATTAAGTGGCAAAAAAATGTTCCAAAATTTGAAATCTTATCCCCTTAGAAAATAAGCAAAGAAATTAAATGAAAATGTAATTTATAAGGTTTTAGCTTTTATTCATTTTTCCACTGGTAATTACATTACCCACACAAGAGATGGTTATTGAAGAGGTTCAAAAAAATTAAACTGTTTTTAATTTTTTTACTCTAGATTTGTAAGTTTTCACTCCTCTGCAGAGAGGCCATGTTTTTTCCTCCTAAATCACCTCATAATTTAAGAATGCAATAATAAAAAATAAATTAGCAGTCAGCAGAACACAAGGATCATAATTTTCTGAACAGCAACCCTGAATCATATCCAGTATCTAATCATTTATAATTATAAATTTTATTTATAATTATAAATTACATTTATAATTATAACTTAACATTTATGTATATTTATAATGTACCCAGCACTGTGCAATGTGTTTTGCATATGTTGCCTCAGTGAATATTTAAAATAACCCATGAGGTTATCATTATACCATTAACTCATTTTACAGGTGAGAACACCGAGGCTTAGATGGGTTGAGTGAGCTACCTAAAAAAAGCTAATAACTTGTAGAGACAGGATTCAAACCCAGGCACTCTAATTCCAAACTAGCTCTCCAACCACACCCTACCTGTAGGGTAGTCAGTAAAATTAACCCCACTGACCTATCAGAAGCTCACCAGGCAGCAGCTTGGTGAGCTTGGAGTAACAAGGCAATTCTTGGAGTCCAGTAAGTCCCTCAGGGTTGAGGAGAGGCTTGGAGGGTAGGCTTAAGGAATAAGCAGGAGACATCCCTTTGGGAAACATGATCAGAAAAGAGCTTCTGGGAATTTCTTAAATTTAAAAAAATATGGCAACAGGATTCTATGACTGCCAAGTGTTTAGATTTTCAAAGGTTCCAGCTTGAGTTTAAGGATCTGGTTATGTCAGGGAACATTCAGAGATTTGGCGGAGGGGGTGGAACCTCCTGGGAAAAGATGCATCCCGACAGTGAGATACATCAGTACAAGCACAATACTCAGTATCAGAGAGGAGAAGGGGGTGGCCACCTGATTTCTCAGGGATTCCAGTAGGATCTCCAGGGCCAGGGCTCAGATCTGGAGCAAATGGGCGGGCAGAGTGTACGAGGTGGCAACAGCAGCTCTGGGAGCTCTCAGCACTGACAGAAGCCCCTGCCACACACTTGGTGGGTTTGGTCATTATCAGCAACCAGAGATATTCCCAGTGCGAGCTCAGCCAGGCGGGGAAAACAGAGGTGGTCTCCGGGTGGTCAGGTTTGCAGCACATGTAAGACACCCCTGGGGAGACTCAAAATTGGAGGGGAGTTGGGCAGAGGAGTACTTTCTGTGATTATGCTGATGATCTGATTTTTCTCTCCAGGTTGATGTGTGACTCTTCAACTTCTGACAGAGGAGGAAAAGCACACAATGCCACCTGCCAATGGCTTGGAGTGGGAAAGGGATACCAGCCCAAAGACAAAATTAAACGAGGCCTCCAATGTGGGACACATGATGAAATCCAAATGTGGGCTATGCGAGTGCGGAAGGAGGGAGAACCCCAACATGGGGCATTTCTTAGGACCAGATGCTCATCCATTTAGAACTGTGTGACTCTATTAGCTGCTCCTTGTTAAGACCACTCTCTGGAGTAGCCAAACCCTGAATCATTCTGTGGACCTTTCTTGATAAATTTCAAGCCACTGAATTCTGACCCTACCACAACCTTGTCACTTAATTCAGTCTGTCTGAAGAAAACCTGAGGGATATGGGTCAGTTAACCCTCCACTTGTGCCTTAGTTTATTGCTTGTATTTTGTTACCTGCACGGCCTATACCTGAACATTCACCTAGGTACAAAATAATAAATTCCGGGTGAATGGATGGTGTCCAGGTAGAGTTTTGTCTACCACAGCATTACGTGCCTCAATGAGGCAAATGGTAGTGTCCATGATGATGATCAAAGAAAATTCAGAGCCAAGGAAAAATCCTACACAAAATTTACTGAGCATTCTAAAAATCAGCACAAATAAAGCCCCACTCCCAGTCTCCCTGTCAATGCACCCAACCTCTACATGCTGCCACCCCCTTCCTGAGTGCTACAATCCAACATCTTCTCGTTCATGAGTGACTCATCTTCAGATTTTCTTTCCTGTAACTATAACCAAGCAAGATTGAGTTCTGTCATTAGAACTATGCTGGCTAGTATTTCACACTAACTGGGAAAACTGCATTAATGGCTATAATTTCCACTAATATTTACAGCAATCCTGTTCTCCAGAAATGATTCCTGGGCTTGAGGAAGGGAGTGGTAGGATTATTAGCTCAGATTATTGGGTTATTTAGAAAGGTAACTAGTAATTGGCAATCCCTACACAAACTGTGGCATGTGTCACAAAACAGACCCACAGGCAAAACTTTAGACCTTTCAGATATTCGGAGCTTGTAAAACAGAGAGACATAGAAAGAAAACGTTGAAAACTAAATTGGAGATATAAAAATAGTGAGTAGGTTTGATGGGCCTTAAGAAAACCCAGTAGAGTGGGAAAACATTTTGATATGCACAAGACAGGCTTTCTGAAACTTTTGCCCTTCAACCTTTTCTTCTTGCAACTAGACCAGGTAATGGCCGTTGTCTCAGGGAATCCTAGAATAAAGGAATCAAAGTTTTAAAGCCGCACCCCAGGTTTAAAACAGAAAAATTTAGAGAGTACATGATTGATAAGAAGGCCCGTTTTTCCAAACCCTGAAGAAAAAAGAGAGCCAGGCTGGGGGAAGGAGAGAGATGGGGAACATGCAAGACTCCAGTAGGTGTCCCTGAGAAGGGGTCCTAATCCCTGCCCCAGTCACTCCTAGGCGGATTCCATGGGTGGGGGATGAAGCAACAGAATGTCCCCTGATGACTCTAGGAAGACAAAGGCAGAGAAGACCAGTGCTTCATATCATGTGGGCCCAGGAAAGCAGCTAGGCCTCGAGTTCTATCACACCCCAGTGTGAGGCTGGAGCCATGAGTACAAATACCTGCATGGGGTGTCTACGACAAAAGTCTTGAGGCAGTCTCACCTAGTAATAAAGTGTTTTCTATGCAGACACTAGACAGCAGAACTGCTAGGGCTGCCCAGCTGGACAGGAAGGACACAGTACTGGATGCAGCTGGTGACCACACAAGACCAACCAGGAGTTCAAATATAAGAGGCAAAGAAATGATAAACCTTGAATTAACTGATAATCATCCTGATTTGACAGACTTCACCCTGAATTGACAAAGAAGACACTTTCTCTGCCAGGCAGAATGAAGTCTTAAGATGGAAATTAAGTGTATTATATAGCACAGTCTAGTTCATTTAGTAGATACGTAATAAAACCAAGTATGTGAAAATAGCCAACTTCCAAAAAGACAAATCAGATCCTGGTTCTTTCTATTGTTTAACAAAAAGAAAAGCAGGCTTTGCTGAATCCCGGTACTTTGAACAGAGTAGATGCTCACAAGTGAGTGATACTAAATATTCCATTAACAATAATCCCCCCAGGTGCACTTAAAGTCTCATTTGATTCAAGTAAGTATTTATGCACTTGGTATCTCAAGTACAATGCTATTGTGAATTTGAAATACACCAATATGCAAAAAACGGAGGGAGTGTTTCAGAGTAATTAATAAGAGGTAAGACAAAAGGAAATTAAGGATATTTATTCAAAGAAAACAAAAACCCTAACTCAAAAAGATTTCTGCACCTCCAAGTTCATTGCAGCAATATTTACAATAGCCAAGACACAGAAACAACATAAGTGTCCCTCACTGGATGAATGAATATATACACACACACAAATACACACTGTATGTATACACACAATGGAATGTTGTTCATCCTTTTTTTTTTTCTCATCCTTAAAAGAGAAGGAAACTCTGCCATTTGCAACAATATGGATGGACCCTGAGGGCATTACGCTAAGTGAAATAAGTCACATTGAGAAAGACAAATACCATATGATCTCACTTATACGTGCAAACAAACAAACTGAACTCATAGATTCAGAGAACAGATTGGTGGTTGCCAGAGGTGGTTGGGGAGTAGGCAAAATGGATGAAATGGGTCAAAAGGTATAGACTTCTACCTATAAAATACATAAGCCCTGGGGATGTAACATACAGCATAATGACTATGGTTAATAATACTGTATTGTATATTTGAAAGTTGCTAAGCAAGTAGATCTTAAAAGTTCTCATCACAAGAAAAAATATTTGTAACTTGTGGTGACTGATGTTAACTAGACATTGTGGTGATCATTTTGCAATATATATCAATACAAATATCAAATTATTATGTTGTACATGTAAAACTAATTTAATATTGTCAATCAATTATATCTCAATTTTTTAAAAAAGAAATTAAGGAAGATACATGCTTAAATGGAAATTTCTCTCCCAAATAATGAAGGGAGGCTTGTTGCAGAAGATGATCCTGAGGTCAGGATTTGATAGATCATTGATAACACCCAAATATCCCTTTAGCCAATAAATTTTAGAATTTGTCTTAGGTGAAAAAGGTTTTACAAGAATTGTCAACAGTTTGTAAAAAGTACAATGGTTTCAATCTCTGCCTCAAAAGAGTTTGCAAACAAGCAGTGAAATGGTCAAGAGAGTGAAATGATGAACCATCTACAAACTTGAAAACAACTTTGTTGGAATCAGTAAATCTGAATTGAAACCCACGGTTTCTTTAATATCTTGGTAGACTCTAATATCTATTGTAATTCTGATTCTCAAGGGTTTGCAAGTTTGCCTACATTTTTTTTTTTTTTTTGCTTTGTTAGCATCAAGTGATTAGGTCTTTGGGAAGAGGAGGCCTTCCTGCTTGATCAGAAGCCCAGGGCTCAGTTGGCCAGCAGATCCCAGCCAGCTAGCTAGCTATGATAAACTGTTTTGCTTATACAAGAAAATCCATCTTTCTGAGCCTGCATTACTGACAAGTAAGAATAGTCTATTTTTAAACTAAAGCTGCATTTTAAGCAGACAACTTACTAACTTGGGCACAATTAATTAAATATGCAGTTAATTTTTATAACTATTTTGTCTCTAGCATTTGTTTCAGCAATGTCCTGTGAAATTGATGAGAGCTTCAAGGAATTTTGCTTCTCTTTTTATTTGGACATGGGGAAGAACTGACAGTGGTGTGGAATTTATTGGGAGTATAAATGTGGTTATCTAAATAAGGGATTATTGTTGTAAAGTCTATCAATAAAAATTCAGTGATTAAAAACAGAAGTGTCAGACTTGTTCCAAGTTCCCTGGCTCCTATTGAATTAGAGTAGATTTTTTAAAATGTTCTTTTAATGGGATTTTTCATGAATGAATTTAATTGAATTTTGAGATATCTTGGTCTACTATCATACATGGCTTTTTACATATAGAAAAAGGATAGAACTAAAAATTTTAAAAAGACAGAGAGAGAGGTGGAGGAGAGAAGGAGGGAGGAAAGAAGGGAGGGAGGGAGGGAGGGAGGGAACAGAATCCACCCTCCTCTGATTTCTCTACCTTGTAAAACCTATCAAACTCTTCCCCAGAATCTATAAGAAATTCATCATCTAGATAAATTTTGGTATATTACTGAGAGTTATCTAGTCCAAATTATTCCAGTTTTTATGTCAACCCAGCCTTATCTCAAATTCCATAATTCAGGAATTTACTCTATTTATAAAACCCCTAATCAAAACTTTCAAGTAATAAAAACCAGGATACATTACTCATGTCACCCTCTACGTGAGAGATGGCCTAAATTATACACATTAAACATAAATATATTGATTCATCCTTTTGGGGAAAAAAATACCTCTTTTTAGTGGACAATAAGGTCCAACTATGTCCCAACTCAGAAAAGTCACCCACAACTTATGGTCTCTTTGGGGATGGGCTAAAAGCCTTTTTTTCTGGTTTCTCTCTTTCAAAAGTTCTCCCTATGTACCTTGTATTATCATTATAATTAAAGTATTACTGAGTACCTACAATATGCCAGACTCTGTTTTGGTGCCTGGAAGTACATAAGGGAAAAAAACAAAGATTGCTGCCTTCATGGGAGTTCACATTCTAATAGAAGAGATAGACAGTGAACAATAACCAATAAATAAGTAAAGAATTGGGGGAGTTTTTATAAAGCTCAACCTAGATCTATTTCTTCAACTCTCCCAATGATTACAAGTCAATTAATCCCCTGCCTTAAATCCCTTCCTGCTAAAACTGGCTAGGGTGGATTCTGTTCTCAGCAACCAAGCCTCAATAAATACAATTAGCCAGCCTGCTCTGTGAAGTTTCCTCCCCAATCTCTCTTTTAAAATTACAATAATGAAGCATATCAGTGTCCTTTAGTTGTGAGTAACTGCCTTGTTTAGGAAAAAACAAAATTACTGAAGGATATTGGGCAGCTCTTAGAATCACCTGGAGGGCTAGAGACCCAGGCTTGGAAACAACAGGAACAAAGGGAGGCCAGGCAGCAGAAGCACAGTCCACCGTCAGCCGCAAAGCAGTGTCTCTCACACTGCTGACCAAAGGCACAGGAAATGTCCTCAGCTGGGCAAGGGAATTCTCTGGGTCACTGGTCCTTCACATCAGTAGTTCCATGGGCATTATCCTCAATGGATGCATCTGATTGGCCAACCCTAGGTGCCCGCCCCCCAGCTGATAAAATTGAAAAAGTTATCTAGCGTTTTTCAGCTTCTCTAAACGGGAAAGGCTGTGCTAAGCGTCATAAGTTGGCAAATTCCCCACACTTAGCGAGAGGGTAGCAAAGCTGGACAGCTTTAACAAAGAACTTTCTCTAAACTTCTTTAAATGTATGTCTCTTTTTACGAGGTAATATCTGCACCTACTTATAAACCCTTCACACATCAACAGTAAGACACATGGAAAGTCTTTTTGAAATTCAGACATAAAACTAAATATACAAGAGTAAAAATAGAAACAGTCACAGGGCCCAGCATATGGCCAAATAGCCAAGTTGTGGAAGCCCTTGTTCTTCTGGCCATCAGGTGAAGATGTAACCTCATCAGGCTGGCCCTCAGGCTGGTGCCTGGCCGCCTTGATTTTGGAATACCTGGGCCGCCTCCATCAAGAACACATTTGGGGGCTTCCTTGGTGGCGCAGTGGTTGAGAGTCTGCCTGCCGGTGCAGGGGGCGCGGGTTCGTGCCCCGGTCCAGGAGGATCCCACATGCCGCGGAGCGGCTGGGCCCGTGAGCCATGGCCGCTGAGCCTGCGCGTCTGGAGCCTGTGCTCCGCAATGGGAGAGGCCACAACAGTGAGATGCCCGTGTACCGCAAAAAAAAAAAAAACACATTTGGACTCGGTAGAAAGCAAGTATGAGAGATAAGGTTGAAGGTAAAGAGGGGACTTGTACCTCAATATTTCTCAAGTCATCATGCTCTATTGAATATATATAGGAACTACTACATTATGAGAAGCCTCAGAGCTCCTATTCCTGGCAAACCAGCCCTCCCTCTACCCTCACCAGTAGAATGAGCTAGGTTCTCCTCCTCTGTGTCCCAAGCAGAGTATTCTTGCCTTTATCATATTGCTCACCCTACTGTAAATATCTGCTCTGTTCACTTGTCTGTCAGCACTTCTGGACTGAAAGCACTCTGAGGAAAGAGAGTTTGTATTTCTTTCACAAATCACAGTACTTGATACCTATAGGAAATAAGTAAATATTTGTTAAACAAATGAGTGAAATAAAACTTCAGTGTTTTGATGTCAAAAGGCAAAAATTAAAAGTAATAGGTGCTTCTGTATTACTTCTTAACAACCTCAGAACATTAGTCAGAATAAATTCTCAACTTTTTTTTTTTTTTTTGCAAGAGATGACCCTGCAAATCACGATGCACCCATGACCTTCAGAAAAGGTTTAGAGGGTTAAGTTTGAGAGGTGGCTCCAGCTGCAGCTTCTCTCCACCCCGGCACCATGCTCCTTAGCTCTTCGCTCAGTTTAGTATTGCTAAGTCCCAATCCCAGCATACTCCACCCCACCCCCTCCCCCCACTGCACCATCATATAAACTCACTGCTCACCATCATTCTGTTTCCTACTATCCTCTGCAAATGAGTTAGCTACACCTAAGGACCAAAAATGTCAAACATCCCTAGGATGTTTGATTTTAAAATTTTAAACAATTTTTTCCCCACCCCACCCCATACTTAGGATTCATCTAGTTGGGGACTTCCAGTGAAACATCTAGTCTCCCAAACACTGTTCTAAATAGCTGGAATGGAGAAGACAGTTGTCAGTTTGCATTGGTTAGCTTTTGCTGCATAACGCACCACCCAAACCTTGATGGCTGCAAATAGTAGCCCTTTATTACTGCTGACAAGTCTTTGGTCAGCTGGGTGACGCTGCTGATCTGGGTCAGGACTGTCTGCTTTTGGCTTGGTTTGCTTGTGCATCTTTGGTCAGCTGACTGGTCAGGTGAGAGCTGGATGGTCTAGGATGGCCTCACTCATGTGTCTGCTGTTGTCTGAAGTGATGAGGGTGGCTGAGCCACATGTCTCTCATCATCCAACAGGCTAGCAAAGTTTCTTCACATAGTGGCAGTAGCTGCAGCCTCATGGGCAACAAAAGAGGGCAAGCCCCATTGTGCAAGCACTTTTCACATCTCTGACTGTCTCACATTTGCTATTATACCACCAGCCAAAGCAAGTCACATGGTCAAGCTCAGAGTCATTGTAAGAGGGGACTGCCCCAGGACATGGGTACAAGGAAGCCATGAATAAATTGGAGGCCATTACCACAACAATCTACCACACACCCTTGACCCAAAGTGACTTCATTCTTCAACCGCTTTAAAACATTTACCCTCTGATGTACATGAAGTAAAAGCTGATACTAATTTGTAATTTGGAAAATGTCTTATCATTTCTGGTTTCCTCTGTGTGTGCCTCTGATGGTCAATTGTGGGCTAGAACACAGCCTAAACATTGCACACAGCACCCAAGCAAGTGAGCTTTTGAGATCAACCAATTGTTCATTTACATGTTCATGTACATGAGCCTGAATCCATAAAGACACAGATTTTCAGAGTCCCATTCCCAGCCTACAGCAGGGCCTAATATTTGTGGGAAGTAATTCATTCAGCGATTTATTTTTCTCGAGATCCTACTGTGTGTACTGAGCTAGGACTGGAGATACAGAGGTGAAAAATCTGGTTTTGGTTTCAATCAAGAAATGATGAAGGTCCAAACTAAGACAGAGGCAAGGGGGTGGAACAAAGGTGCCAGAATTGAAAACTGAAGGAGGGAAAATCAAAAGGTTTTTGTTATTGAGTATATGTGGGAAGGGAGTGTGAGGGTGACTCACACTCCCTTCCCACATATCGAGGATGACTACCAGGTGACTGGGTGGAGGGTAGTGCAGAGGGGAGACAATGTTTCCTTATATTGCAATTTTAAATAACAGTACACAGATTCAAAGTAGCTACTCTATTGTTTTGATAACAACTGTAACTAGAGAAAAACCTACCCCAACAAGCATGCATGACTTTCCTTAGCCCTAGGCATTATAAAGAATCCTTTAAATTCACAAGTCTTCAATATCCTTGTAATTGCCTTTCAATGTCTACCCTATACCACCTCAAACATGTAATCAAACCTAAACTTAGTAAAATTATTTTTCTATGGAGTAATATATTTTATTGTCCTTGTCCACTGCTAGAAGTCAACAATCTCTTTTTTATTGCTATTATCTTACAGTCATAAAAGCTCTTTGGTTGGGTTATGATTGCTTCAAATGAAGAAACTTAGTCCAGGTAATTTCTCACAGCAGAAGTCCATGAGGAAGGTTAAGTCTGAAATCAAGCATATCAGATAATGCATCCAAGTTCAGACATTTGATTTATTGCCTATCCTTTCTAATGATTAAATATTTGGCTGCCCCATTGAAACCACACATATATTCATACTATAATGTTCAAAGCAGGTTAACTGTATACTAACTTTTCACCTTCATCCTCTGGAGAAAAACAGCAGCCTGCACACAACTCATAATAACAAAGAAGGATTGGATACTAAGATCCAAGAAAGAGTAGAAGAAATTAATAAAGACATGAGCATCAAATTTCTCTCCTAAACACCAGGTTCTAGCAAAGTTTTTCTTTGTGGTAAAGGAACTCAAGAACAGCTGTCAAAAATATGGCACTGCTAGCTCTTTAACAAATTAAAAAGCACCATCTGCATGCACTGCAGTCTGGATAAGCAGATGTGCGCCAGTACAAAGCCCAGGGAAGAGAAAATGGCTTGGCAATGCTGAGGTTAACAGGTCTGAAAGCAGACAGCATATGTTTCTCCAATAAAAGGAGCACTCCACTACAGAAGCCAACAATTTGTAACATTTATAAATCGTTATTGAACCTCTAATGTACCTCTAAATACCTGCATTCATGTTTTCAAAGTTTCTTTAAGAACAGTACGTAGATCAATTACAAAGGACTACAAGTTCAGCATTTTTCATGTACCATTAGTAGCTCAGTTTAGCTGAAGAAGGCCCCTACACTATCTTTAATCTGTTTCTTTTTCCCCATCCAGTATCGGCACTCATTAAAACTAACTCTTTTGAAATAGCAACACTAGCTAGCTGGTCCCACTTGCTAATGGTCCTGAATTGATTCTTAATTAGTTGCAGTTTTGGAAAGAATCCAATTAAAATAGTGGGGGATTCCAACAGCAGAAAAGAGCTAGCTAATATGTGTTATGCTCTGAGCTGCTGATCTTTGCATTAAACTTGCTCAGGCAAAAGGCAGCTATGCAAAATATGGCAGGATTCAAATCATACTAAACATGTTCAGGTTTTAAACAGAAACCTTCACATGGTAATTTATCCTCTAGCCATAAAACATGATCAAAGAAAGGCAGCCAAATGCTGTTAGAAAAATTACATTCCTTCATTCCACTTTCTCTCTCTTCTTCCTAAAAGGACAGGTTACTAATTCAGAAGAAGACAGCTAAATCTTTTCAATAAATTATACTATATTTTTATTTGCTGTGCATTTTTGAGTCCCCTATTTAAATTCCAAAAAGGGAGAATTGGAAAAAAAAAAAAAAGATAGAGGAAGGAAGTCTCTAGGAGGCTAAATAGGATATTTTCCTATGTTCTTTCCAAAAGCAAAGAGTTGCTACCAGCAAAATTCCCAGTGTTGTTTATGAGGGCAGCTGGAGGTCATTTAACAGGTATGGCTTTTATGGTTCAGATTTAATTATAGAAAAGCAAGGGCTCAGGAAGCCCAGGCAGGAGGACTCGTGCCACTGCTGGTAGGTGACAGTCACGTGACCAGCTTTGTATTCAGCAATAATAACTCACTGCCCGCTGCCGGGATGGAGCCCAGCTCCCCTATCCCCTGAGGAGTTTCTACCAGGCGTGGATTCACAGTCTTTGATCTGCAGATTAACATGATCAGGAACACAGGCTTTGTCTTTTGCAAACATCCTCAGTCCCTAAATTTGTATCCAATGCAAGGTTCAGCCCATATTTACTTGAGTAATGAATTGCAGTAATTAATGCACACATTGATTTTTTCAAGTCTCCCTAAAGGTTATTTCTATTTTTAATTTACAGAAAATATATATCATTCCCTTAATAAGAGAATGCTCTATATTTCAAAATACATAGAAGAGGCACAATCAAGCAAACAACAAAAAGGTGAAACAGGTAGGTGATGTTAAAGACCGGGGCAGTGACTGAATTAAAGCAAAGTCACTTTTTAAAAATCAGTATGAAGAGGCTTTTCCTGTGGAATTTCAGTATCTGCTCTGAATCTGTTCAAATATTTCATCAAGCTGTTTAAAGAAGTAGTTATTTGAAGTATCCAGTATTCACATGGATAAATATCTCCTTCCTTTTAGAGTAAGCTTTTTTCCAACTATTAATAAATGGATATCCTATGCAAAAAAAAAAGAGAAAGAGATGAAGAAGAGAGTTAAATCTGAATCAGATAAAATTGTTATGGAATTTTAATTTTGCTTTAAGAAGAGGTAATATCATTTCTTCCAATGTTCCTGACAAAACAGCATTTAAAACAGAGAAAGAGCTAGGATGAGAGAAAAAGAGAGACAGAACACCCCTTGCCTCAGCTGCACCTTAATTGAAGTATCCCCAGGGCTTGAAATGATGGGATTTTTCTTCCTTGAGGTACAATTCTTTTTTGCAACAAGGTTCTTAGTAAATGCCAATAGAGAGAGAGAAGTGTGTAAGTAATACAATCTGATATTTATCTGAAAGTCATAGGTAAGAAAGAATGGAAAGCCTCTTATGGCAGGCATTCGGCAGTAGCCTGGCACAGCTTAGAAGGAAGGGGAGTTTGGAGACACATGCAAACTAAAAAAATACCTGATTAACCTTTCACTGACTCTGAGCCACGTGATGCGCAGTGAGCCTTCTTAGAGTGATGGCTTTAGAAGAAGATGTTAAATTTAACCTCTGGCGCAATGATAAATTGACAATAAAAAATTCAATGGCTTGGTAATTACCAATCACTTTGGACATCGGCAACATTTTTCAGTTCTGTCACTGCACATTGGCACAAAAGCTTCAGCTGAAATTCTATCTTCCTCTTTTTAACTTTGTTTTCATGATGCAGATTAAATCTGCCACCCTATTACTGATTCATTTTCCTAATTTTTCATGTCTGCACCATGCCCCAGCTGCACCAGACTGATAATTGTGGAGCCCAGCCCTGATGATTAACATCAGAAGAATTAATTATGCCTGCCATTAAAATTCCAGGTTGCACATGGTGATCAAGAAAAATTAAGTTTCTCTAGGCCTCTAAATCATTTCACCTTTGCAGGGAAGGATAGTGGACAGCTAGGCTGCAGACTGCATTGCTGCCGAGGTCGAAACCAGGTTGAATGCCCTTTGTGTAATTCAACAAATGCCTTCTCTTATTTTTTCCAGGATTTGGACTAAAGGTTTTAATTGCTTAGAAAATAAAAGAAACCTGAAAGATATTCTCTAGCCTTTGCTTTGGGAGCGGATAAAAATACTTTTTTAGAGGCTCAGCTGCTGTTTCACAAATATCTGTTATACCAACTTGTAGATGAATGCATCCTGTGGAAAAAAGAAATGTGGGACCCTTGGAAATAGTTGGTGAAACGAGGGTGGAAAGGGGTCTAGCTTTACAATCATTATAAATGGGAAGAAAGGAATGTTCATTCAAGGAGGTAAAGGCAGGAACATTTCTTGAAAATAAATTGATAACAGAATAAAAACAGATCCTCAGATCTTTAGTCTAAATAATAATGAGTAAAGGAAGCCTGTTGACTGACGCATTTCCAAATGATTGTTGCATGAGAATCTCCAAATGTATTCAGTCTAGCCTAAGGTACAAAATTTACTGGAACTATAAAGAGTAAGATGATATGCATTTATCATGTTCTTTCTCTACTCTATGTTCCATTTTTATATTACTATAATAATGTATATTATAGGCATGGCTTTAGAAGACTAAAAAGGGAGTCATATTTTGATGAACAGATGTAAATATCTTATAGCAAATGGTAAATCTCTTGTTCACCTCTATGCAAAGAGTATGCATAAGCTATGCATCATATCTGTTTCATTTATTATATTTAAGAAGTGATATCACAAGACAATTATTTCAATGTAGATGCTCTTATAGTTTTTACTGGCAGTAAATTTAGAGTCACGTTAACTACCCATCCCAGGTGAGGGGGTGGGGATAGAGAGAGGAAACAGTGAAAAATTAATTCTACCTTTCCAAAATGTGTACTAGAAAAGTTGGCTGATTTTCACAGAAAATCTTGGGCTTAGTGACATGATAAAATCCAAAACTTAAGGATTTAGTGGCTTGAGCTGAATAATTCTTATATTTCTTGAAGCAACTACCTTCTGTACTAATTATCCAGGATTATTTAGTAACAGTTTCACAAATGACAAGTTCTG
Source organism: Kogia breviceps (assembly GCF_026419965.1). Classification (NCBI taxonomy): domain Eukaryota; kingdom Metazoa; phylum Chordata; class Mammalia; order Artiodactyla; family Physeteridae; genus Kogia; species Kogia breviceps. The sequence goes on from NC_081311.1 coordinate 145,772,720, forward strand.
CATGCAGGGCTGACAGCAAATTTATTCATCTTATAAGCATTTTACAAAGATAACAAAAACTAGAGAGATCTATTGAAATACCAAAACTTGAAAAGTCATAAAATCTGTTTAGAGGACCATAAGAACAAACGAGATAAAAGCAGCAGGCTACTTAAATTCTTCAAAATCTTCTGCACTGTGCACAGAGCTGACCTTTTAGTATCCATTTTTTAAAAATTATATACAAATCCCTCAGGAGGTCTAGAGATGGAAGGAAAAGCTGCCCCCAAACATTCATATCTACCCCAGATTACAGAAAGTAGAATTAAAATACAGAGCAAATAATAGAATATATTCTACCTTTTCAATGGCAAACAAATTAAAGGTACAAAAACTGAGAAATGATGGAGCAGCTGGTGGAAGAAAGAGAAAGGAAGAAAGGAAGTGAAGAACCTGCAAAAATATATATAAATCATGTAAGCATCAAGATTGCTTGATGTGAAAATAGATAACACTATAACTTTCTGGTGATCAGGGAAAATAACCCAGGACAATAAAAAAGTAACATAAGAATCAAATAGCAGTGAAATGCCTAATGTTAACATCACTACAGAAGAAAATCAAGATGGTGGCTCAGACAAAATGTATGGATTTTTCTTATGGGTATTATAAGGAGCAGTAGATGGGGGGTGGAACACTCCCAAGTGGAATTAACAATTAGAAAACAGATAAGAGTCACTAATTATTAGAGAAATGCAAATCAAAACTACAATGAGGTATCACCTCACACCAGTCAGAATGACCAACATCAAAAAATCTACAAACAATTAACGCAGGAGAGGGTGTGGAGAAAAGGGAACCCTCATGCATCGTTGGTGGGAATGTAAATTGATACAGCCACTATGGAGAAGAGTACGGAGGTTCCTTAAAAAATTGAAAATAGGGCTTCCCTGGTGGCGCAGTGGTTGAGAGTCCGCCTGCGGATGCAGGAGACACGGGTTCGTGCCCTGGTCCGGGAAGATCCCACGTGCCGCGGAGCAACTAAGCCCGTGAGCCATGGCCGCGGAGCCTGTGCGTCCGGAGCCTGTGCTCCGCGGCGGGAGAGGCCACAACAGTGAGAGGCCCGCATACCGCAAAAAAAAAAAAAAAAAAAAAAAAAAAAAAAAAAAAAAATTGAAAATAGAACTACCATACGACCCAGCAATCCCACTACTTGGCATATACCCAGAGAAAACCATAATTCAAAGTGACACATGCACCCCAATGTTCATCGCAGCACTATTTACAATAGCCAGGACATGGAAGTACCCTAAATGTCCATCAACAGAGGAATGGATAAAGAAGATGTGGTACATATATACAATGGAATATTACTCAGCCATAAAAAGGAACAAAATTGGGTCATTTGTAGAGACATGGATGGACCTAGACACACTCATACAGAGTGAAGTCAGAAAGAGAAAAACAAATATTGTATATTAATGTATACATGTGGAATCTGAAAAAAATTGGTTTAGACGATCTTATTTACAAAGCAGAGACAGAGACACAGACGTAAAGAACAAACGTACAGATACCAAGGGGGAAAGGGTGTGGGTGGGGTGAATTGGGAGATGGGGATTGACATATATACACTACTGATACTATGTATAAATAGATAACTAATGAGAACCTACTCTACTCAATGCTCTGTGGTGACCTAAATGAGAAGGAAATCCAAAAAAGAGGGGATACATGTATATGTATAGCTGATTCACTTTGCTGTACAGTATAAATTAACACAATATTGTAAAGCAACTATACTCCAATAAAAATTAAAAAAAAAATACACAGCTATCCCAGCCTCAGCCTAGAACCAATTTCAGGATCTCTACATGTAAGTCTCTTGGTCACCCTAACATGAAGCTGGGCTTGAGAAACACTGCCTTAGAATATTGCCCAACCCTTAGCAAAAGCTCCATTAATAAATATTGCTTATTAATACCATTACCAATACCCAACACCTAGTTTTAAAATATTAGCATTTAATAATGTTTACTTCAGATCTCATGTTTTTAAGAGATTTGTAATATTACCAATAAAATTTGACACTTAAAAAAAGAAAAACAGATGAGCGGCTTCCTGTGACTATATTGAATAATAAGCATGGGACAAAAAGATGCAAAGATTTCCCACCTACATTCATTTTCCTTATCAAATAGACCAATTTCTTAGTAAATTCTAAATAAGTAGACTCTCACATTATTCCTCTTTATTTGTGGCAAAGAAAAGAGGACATAAGAGAGAAATTTGGATATTGTAAACAATTACATTTTGGTTTGTTTAATATATCATCTTTAATGTTCTGTTGGTCTTTATTATTATAACTGGTATATATAATGCCAGGACAAAGTGTGTGTGAGAGAGAGAGTGTCTGTGTGTTCCTAGGAGTGAAAATGTTTTACAATGTTCCTCTAGGTTTGGGGGAGGGACTGAGGAGACCACAATGTTACCCAACAACAATCTATGAAGATTACATGTGTAGGGTTTTCCAGTCTAAGTAAATAGAACTTATCACAAAATGATTCAGGCACATGAGTTAATGAAATATATAATCATAACAGTGCTATTCTCTAATTAGAAAAGAATAGTAAATAGTTCACATAAATTAATACAATTTATGTTACTAGTAACCAGTCAAATAAAATGTTTTTTCTACTTTGTTAGTTCTCCAGTGCTGTTGTAGCCAACACTATTGAATGAAAATTACAGTGAGCAGTGGGGGCCCTCTACATCTCTGGTAGTATACTGTCTCCTGATAGGATGCAAATAAAACACATGGTATCATGAAGCACTGTTGCCAAAATTGTTTAATATAAATCTAATCAAGCTTTAGATCCAACTCCCAGCATACAGGAAATACAAAGGATAAAGGAAAAAGTTAAATGACACGACAAGGAAACTGACCAATCCAGAAAGTAGAATGTTCTACAAAAAAACTAGTCAAGTCTTTTCAACTTGTCAATTTCATGGAGACTAAACAAGCTGAGATGGGGGACTCCTGATTAAGAGACATTATAAATGCATACATTGCAATACATTCTGGTTCAAATAAACTAGCTATAAAAGACATTTTGAGAAAATAATGGAAATAAGAATATAGGCTGGATGTTAAACAATTAAATTGTTAATTTCATTAGGTGTGATAATGCAACGGTGGTTATGTAGATAAATGTCATTATCTTATGTAGGCACTCTGGAATAAAGTTAAATATTATGAATAAATTTTTAAAAAATAGTTCAAAGAAGATAAGATATGGTAAATTTTATGTAGGATGAGTTTATCATTGTTCATTATACAGCTGACCCTTGAACAATGCAGTTGTTAGGGGTGTTGACCCTGCAGGCAGTTGAAAATACACCTGTAATTTATATTCAGCCCTCCAGATATGCAGTTCTGCATCCACAATTCAACCAACTGCAGATCCTGTAGTACTGTAGTATTTATTATTGGGAAAAAATCCACATGTAAGTGGATCCATGCAGTTGAAACCCACACTGTTCAAGGGTCAACTGTACTCTCTGCTTTTCTATATGTTTAGAAATTTTTCATAATAATAATGTACTGGGAGGTGGTTAGTATTGGAAGGTAGACTTTTACAAAAGATGGTTGGCTCTGAGTAATGACTAAATTGAAGTAGGTACGTGTGCGTTATAAGTAATGTCAGGGTAGAGTCAGCCCAAGCCACTGGAAGTCATTCGAAGTATTAGAGGAGTCACTATAATGGGTCAGAGAATATCTGATTTGCATATTTTTTTCATTTGAAGGGTCTTTAGTTATCACCTGGTCTAACCGTAACATATACCAACAAGGAAAGAGAAATCAAAGTGAGGGCGTTGCTTGTTTCACGGACCAACAGAAGCAGAACCAATTCTTCTGACTTTAAGCTTACCCCACTTCTACTCCATCCTATTCTAAATCTAAAAGTCCATGATTCTACATTTTAACAATAGTAAGGATAAGTTATACTTTTTACACATTTTGTAGTGTTTGATGTACTTTTCATACACTATTTCTTTTAATGCTTCCAACCACCCTAGGAGACAGACTGTTTTACAGATAAGGAAACTGAGGTGCTAAGAGGTTAAACAGCTTGACTACCATCACAAAGGAAAAGTCTTGAGGCTGAATCAAAGCATGGCACAACTCCTAACTGTGCTTTTGCATTACTCTATAGGTAGCACCTATACTTGTAAAATGACTGGTGTCCAAGATCTGATTCACCAACAGCTGGTTAGGGGACAATATCTTGCAACAGCAAGTTTCATATGGCCTTTACTTGTAATATTAAAGTCAAATGCATAACATTACATAACAACCCAGTGAAGGTAATTAGCTAAACCAATGGTTCTCAACTCAGGCTGCACTCCATAGACTCTAGAGTAGAACCAGATACTCTGGGTTTTCTAAACATGCCACAAGCTGGAAAATGAGAGGGAGGAGGAATTCTGATGTGCAGCCATGATTTTAAAACCTCTGAAACAGGGACTTCCCTGGCCGTCCAGTTGTTAAGACTTCGCCTTCCAATGCAGGGGGTGCGGGTTTGATCCCTGGTTGGGGAGCTAAGATCCCACATGCCTTGTCTTGCAGCCAAAAAACCAAAACATAAAACAGAAGCAATATTGTAACAAATTCAATAAAGACTTATAAAAGTGGTCCACATAAAAAAAACTTTAAAAAAATAAAATAAAACTTCTGAGTTTAACCACCACCACCCCAGTGTGTAGCCTTCTGGTGGTCTAACAAGATCTACGGATAGAATTTCTAAATCTGTAAAAGTAAATGACATAATACACCATGGACAAACCTTGAAAACACTGTGCTAAGTGAAAGAAGCCATTTACAGAGGACCACAAACTGTATGATTCCATTTATATGAAATGTCCAGAACAGGCAAATCTACAGAGATAGAAAGTAGATTGATGTTTGCCTAGGGCTGTGGGTATAGGTGACTTGGAGTGATGGCTAAGGGGTGTGGGGTAACTTTCTGGTGTAATGAAAATGTTCTAAAGTTGATTGTGGCAATGGATGCACAAGTCTGTGAATATACTAAAACCACTGTACACTTTAAATGGGTGAATTGTATGGTATGTGAATTAAGTCTCAATAAAGCTGTTTTGTTAAAGTGAATTTTCACCAATTCTCTCCCCCTCACTTCTTGACAAAACCTGCAGTTGCGCATTCATTCCCCGATTCAGCATATGTTTACCAGCCACCTTCTAAATGACAGGCTCTCTTCTAGGAGCTGGGGATATAACAGCAATCATGGCAGACAAGAGTCCTGTCCTTATGGAACTTATATTCTAGAGAAGGGAGATAGACAATAAACACATAAATAAATAAGAGAACAATTTCAGATTGGGATATAGGACGAAGGAAATAAAAGCAGGTGAAGTAATATTGTGCTGGGTGTGCAGGCCACTTTATTTTATTTATTTATTTATTTATTTTTTTTGCGTTACGTGGGCCTCTCACTGTTGTGGCCTCTCTCGTTGTGGAGCATAGGCTCCGGACGCGCAGGCTCAGCGGCCATGGCTCACGGGCCCAGCAGCTGCTCCGCGGCATGTGGGATCTTCCCGGACCGGGGCACGAACCCGTGTCCCCTGCATTGGCAGGCGGACTCTCAACCACTGCGCCACCAGGGAAGCCCTGCAGGCCACTTTAGATGGGGTGATCAGTATAGGTATCTTTGAGGAGGTGACATCTGAGCCCTGAATGACAAGAAGTAGCAAACCATGCAAAGATATGGGGGCTGAGCCATCCATGAAGAATAAATGTCTTGAGGCAGTAACAGGCCTGCTGTCTTCAAAGGAGGAAGAGAAGGGCAGAATGACTGCCACCAAGTGAGCAAAGCAGATGTGGGAGACGAGTTGGGGAGGCTGGCAGAGGTCCGGTCGCATGGGGCCCGAGAGTTCGTGTGATTACACAGTGTGTCTAGACCAGAATATCCTTGAGAGTGAAAGAGGGTGCTTTATTAATAGGCATAGGCATAGGGACAATAGGTAAAAACTGGGGACTGTCACAGGCAAAACAGGATGTCCGCTCGCCCTACATAAAGATCAAGATTTTACTCTAATATACAATGGAGAATTATTGGCAGGTATTAAGCTGGCTTGCACGAAGTTTGAAATTATTCTCTCTAAGGGGGCCCCAGAACTAATTTTTCATTAGGGAGATAAAGTATGGAAATGGCACCGGCAAGCGTCTATATGAAAGCTAGAGGGACCACCCCACCACATGGAGGAGGGGGGCGGGGACAGGGTCCCTGCAGAAAGACAGCCAGCATTGTCCTCCTTCGGCAGCTTGGGGTCAGTTCCAATACATGAAAAATGCTCTGCTCAGTCTCCAGCGTTCCATGACATACAGCAGAAATCATTTTGGCTCGGAAAATTTTCAAAGCAGGTGTTGCTAGTCATCCACTCTAACCACAGAACAGCTTCAAAAACACTCCCTAGCTTCATCGGAACCAGAGCATGGGAATTCTGTCACTTCCCAGGCGTGAGCTATAAAACGCATTCCCAATTAACTGCTTGGAATTATGTAACAGGTTTACGGAGTTTGGGAGCTTGCCTATCAAAAAACAATTATTTTCATCTTGTATGGGTAACACTGAATTACTCTTTGGGGCTCTGGTTAGATACCAAGTCGTTATTGAGTAAGTAACAAACATCTGGCAACAATCAACAATTTTTGCCCAAAATATGTTTTGGAAACAGAATCTAGGAAAGGTTAGAGGAATTCAAATTCTAAGAAGCATTCTTAAGTCCATCTACAACTCTTTCTGAAAGCAGGTTAATGAGTTACCGTTTATGGAGCACCTAGTATGTGCCAGGCATTATGCTAGATGCCTGATTTGCTTTACCATCTATAACCCAGCACTACAAACTTGCAAGGTGGGTATGTTATTCTCATTTTTCCGACGAGGTTTATTGTTATTATTCTGATGAAGTCTCTCAAAGATTAAATTATTGTCTCAAAATCATATCCTTAAAGAACTCCAACCTTAAGTCTGGAAATGAATCCACGTTTATTCCCAAATGCCTCAACGTGTTCCCCTCTGATGAAATAAAACATACTTTGTTGTTTATGTGAACATGCAAATGTTCCATGTGTGTACCATCTTTTAAAAAACTTAATACTGTATATGAAAATCCAAATGATGCAGAATAAATCAGGAGTTATTGTTAATATTTCAGTAGGTTATACTTCACTGATTCTTTTAAAAGCAACCTTCCCAGGTGGCTTTATGATTTGCTTTACACATTTACATGCACTTATTCAGAAATGTATCTTCTGAATGTACTAAAGTTTAGATTTATAACCCATTATATAGCATATCTATTTTTGTGCTTTATTATACCTCATCCCTTCATGCAAAACATTTATATACCCAGGTGGTACCATAAAAATCCCAGGGCTTTGGAAAACATGCTAAAGTCTGTTTAAACATTATTAATGGTGGCTGGTGGCATATACATTTATTCAACAAGGCACTTCCTTGCCCTTAAGGCAAATTCAAACACCTTAGCCTGGTGTACCAGGCTCTTCACACTCTCGCTTCAGTTCTGATCCTGGCTGCATACGGAAACCACCCAGGGACGTGTTAGACAAAGAGAAAGCTGTAGTTTGGGGGAATCTGACAGGCAGGTGGCAGAGAAAGTGTCCTATGGCAGGGGTGGGGGGAGGGCAGGTTCAAAGACCACCCCCTACCACACAAAGACGAATTAAATCAGATTAAGGGTGGGGCCTAGGTATAGCTTTGTTTTGGATTTGCTTGCTTGTTGTTTATTTATTTAATCTCTCATTGATGCTCGCATGCAGCCAGGATTGAAAAACCCTGGTCCCTGCTCACCCGCCCTCCTGGCTGTCTGCTCTCCTTTTCACTCTGGAAGTTGCAAGCCCACCGATGTGTTCTCACCTCAAGGCCTCTGCACAAAATGGTGCCTCTGCCTGGAACACACTCTTCCACAAGTCTCCTCCTGCATCCCCAGTTAACAGGTCTTCCTTTGGCTATACACGCCAGGAAGGTTCCCCTAGTCCCTAGGAAACAGGTTAGGACAGACTGAGCTCAACCCTCAACCCTCACGAAGCACTTATTAAACCGCACTGAAATTGCCTATTTAATCTGCCTGCCACCCTCCCCCTGGGCTCCTGGAGGACAGGTTTGTCTGCACTGACCTTTGTATTCCTGGTGCCTAGCTCCGTGCCTGGCACATAGGACACGCTCAATGAACCATGTGAAAAATAAGTTCTATTTCTCAGTCCAAAGCAGTTTGCCAGTTAATGGGAAATGCCTGTAAGACACTGCTGGGTGTGTTAAATGCCTCCAGGAGTGCACAGAACATGCTTTCAGGGGAGAAGCTCTCTTCTGACTGTTTCATACACACTCCTCATCCCTTGCCTTGTTTTTCGTGACTTGTTGTATTCTCATTCTCAGACATTGGTGTTGTTTGAAAATTCAAAGAAACATTCATCAAGAAGTCCTACATCTAAATTCATGCTTGCCTCACTGATTAACTATCCTTTTTGGTGCAAAGATGTCTGCATCCTCCAGTAACCTGTCTGTGACCATGATCTTAGAGTGACCTTAAGAACCAGATGTGAGAATGCCAACTTTAAAAAATGATTGTATTTTAAAAAATGATTGTATTATTATCTGTGATTATGGACAGAAGCACATTTTGGTATTTTCCCCAAAATAAAAAGATTCATTACTTTTTTTTTTTTTTTTTTTTTTTTTTTTTTTTCCGGTATGCGGGCCTCTCACTGTTGTGGCCTCTCCCGTTGCGGAGCACAGGCTCCGGACGCACAGGCTCAGCGGCCATGGCTCACGGGCTTAGTTGCTCCGCGGCATGTGGGATCTTCCCGGACCAGGGCACGAACCCGTGTCTCCTGCATTGGCAGGCGGATTCTCAACCACTGCGCCACCAGGGAAGCCCAAGATTCATTACTTTTTAAAAAATTAGTAACTCACTAATAATCAAAGATTAATGACCATTCTCATCTTTTGTTTATATCCTTTAAACCTTTTCTCTATTTGTACCTTTTCTATATGTACAAATAAAGATTTTTTAGAAAAGTGGGAGCATAGATACAGTTTTCTAGCCGGCTTTTTTTTCCATTTACCAACACATGGGATATATTTTTCCATGTTAATAAATACATATTTACATCATCATTTCTAATGCCTGTAGGTGATCTGTGGTGGAGCCATTAGTTATTGAACGAACCACTATTGGCAGTCATAGATTGATTTCAGTTTCTGTTATAAACAATGCTGTGATGGATACCCTCATCTACACATTTTTATGTATTTATCCAAGTATTCCCTTCAAACAAATTTCCAGAAGTGGAATTCCTGAACCAAGGAGTTTATATAGCTTTAATTCTGACATTATGCTAAACCGCCAACAGAATTATGTTAGATGAATTTTTATCACAATCTAAAGTTTACAGGGCTTCCCTGGTAGTGCAGTGGTTAAGAATCTGCCTGTCAATGCAGGGGACATGGGTTCGAGCCCTGGTCTGGGAAGATCCCACATGCCGCAGAGCAACTACGCCCATGCGCCACAGCTACTGAGCCTGCGTTCTAGAGTCCACAAGCCACAACTACTGAGCCCACGTGTCACAACTACTGAAGCGTGCATGCCTAGAGCCTGTGCTCCGCAACAAGAGAAGGCACTGCAATGAGAAGCCCGCGCTCTGCAACAAAGAGCAGCCCCCGCTCGCCACAACCAGAGAAAGCCTGCGTGAAGCAATGAAGACCCAACACAGCCAAAAATAAATAAATAAATAAATAAGTAAATAAAAAATTTTTTTTAAATGTTTATAAAAGCATATGCTTCCCTATTTTCCTATCAGCAATAAGTAATTTCAATATGCATTCATTTCATAGAAGAAAATATCTATTGCTGTTTTAAGTTGTAGTTCTTTGATTATTCATGGGCTTTAATATTCTTTTACATTTTTTTGCCATTTGTATTGTTCTATTATCATGTTCACATTCTTCTCAATTTGTAGGAGCTCTTTATATATTAAGGATGTAAATCCCTTGTCATATGTTGTAGAAATCTTTTTTGAGTTTGTCTTCATCTTTACCTTTGTTTGTGGGGTGGGTTTTTGTTTTACTACACTTTTGTTTCTAATGTAGTCAAATTATCAGCTTTTTCCTTTATGTTCTTGGCTTTGATGCCATGCAATTTTAGTATGTAGTTTCTGAGATTTAAGATAGATTTCTCATTTTGTCAACATTAAAATGTCACCTGGAAATCAAATTAGAACTTTTGAAAATATAGTTTAGGCTATTTATTACACAACCATAGTCCTTAACACTACCAGAAAAAAAAATTTAATGATGACTAAAGTTAACATATTTATCAATATTTTTAAAGGGGAAAAAAATCAATATTTTCAAAATCCTGTTTGTGCCAATTAGTACGTGATACTTTGCATCTTCCATATTTATTACCTGAAATAAAGTAATCCCAATAGAAAACTCTAATGTGGTCAGAAAACAATTTTACAAGCTGTTGCAGAATATAGATGCAAGTATCACAGCTTCAAACTGTGAGGCGAGATCCAGCCAGAGCTTGGCTGGAAATGTTTCCATAATGACCACTCATGGGATAAAACAACAGAAAATCATTCACTCTCATTGACAGAAGAAGCATCTAGAAAAATTTCTCTTTGCTTTCCTGGAGATGCTACACAGGAATCCCAAAGTTCATGAAGGATAGAGTGACAATAATGCCACAGCCTGCTGCATGACCTCCACACATGCACACACAATTCATTGATGAGGACCTGCTCAGTGAGTCAATATTTGGTCTCTACAGGTTTTCCTTTGACATGTTGTTAATCCAGACTCCTGGTCAAGAGAGTTACAGCCAGCTTTAAAATATGGAAATTCCTCCTGATTTCATAATGCCTGTTAGGCTCCCTTTAAATTCTGCAACAAAATTCTTCTCAATGGGTCATAAAATGATGGATTTATGAAAGCTAACAACAATAAAATTAACAATAGCAACAATAATGAAATAATTTGGGCAGCATGAGTCAAAGGAACCATTCCCTGTAACAAAAACAGCTGTGTAAGATAAAACTTCATTTTGATATCTTGAGAATATAAAAAATTTTAGCCATCTTTTCATTCTTTGTATTCTACTACTAAGTGCTATAAAAATGTTAATTAATAACAGATAGTCTTATATTCACAAAGTTCACAACTGTCCCCTCACCTAATGAAGAAATAAATGCCCTGGCGACCCCTCTCCTGTTGGTCAGTTATTGCTAAATGAAATGGAGTGCTGGGCCAGGGATGTAGGGCATCCACAAAAAGAACAAAAATAAAGTCATTGATACAAAGAGTCGTCATCCAAAAGGAGGAGCGGAGAGACTTAAATGAGAAATAATTACATGATAGAGAATACAACTAAGAGGTTAAATACTATGATTCAGGAAAGAATGAGTAAGTATGGGCTGGGGCATAAGACAGTTCAGTGGAGAAAACAGAAATTGAGCTGGACATTAAAGAATGAGTTGGCAGAAAGGAGGGAGAAATGTCCAAGGAGGGAAGAAGGCAACAGTTCAACAAGAGCAGAGATGTAGAAATGAGCATGGTATATAAGCAAGACATGATTTGCTTTGTGGAGCCATTGAATACTCTATCACTGAAAGGAGGACAGATGGTCCACCATAAAGGGAAGGAATAGAAAATAAGACAGGGAGATGCAAAGAGAGGCTCGAGGACCAAGATGAGAAGTTTCATCAGGGATGAGTAGGCTATTCCTAACCCACCTCCCGACCTTCCAGAGCCAAAGTGGAAAGCCTGGTTTTTTTAATATAAAAGTTTCTTATAGAATCCAGGGGCAGGCAAAACACTGTGTGCTACAATACTGTATATTCCTCCCTGACTGTGTGTCCACCTCCCATTACATCTGGATGATTACTTTACACAGGGGGGCACCAAAATAATAATTCATTTGCTTGAATTATTCTAAGCAAATGAAAGAATAAACTAATGAACAAACAAATGAAAACATTTTTGAGGAACTTATCATTTCTGGACATGAACTATTAGGGGTTTCAGGGGACTGGAAGAAAAAACGGTAGAAGAAAGGAATACCAGCTATTAAACTACTGCAGAATCTCAATTATAAAATGATAAGGACCTAGATTTAGGAGGCAGGAATAGGAATAAAAACAGAGACATTAATTTGAGAAAATTATGGTGAGTCATTAAGTGATTTTAACTCATTGCTATTCCCATCTAACACCCAGGTCAAGTTTAAGTGGTTTGATCAACTATTATATTCATTCATTCACAAAGGAAATATCTATCAAGCACCAGGCACTCTTCTGGCCCCAGGGGCCAAAGTGAAATTCAAATTTATTTTCCTCAAATTTCTGACTGATCACATAAAGCCATGAACCCTGACAGCCTAATGACTCGTGTGCAATTGGCCATTATCACAATAACAGTCCCTGATTACCAAAATAACCTGGCATTTATTAGGAGAAAGGTTTGAAAGAGTGAATTTTAAGGCTGAGTAGCATCAAGACAGTCCCAACCGTGTATATATTGGAAACATTAAACAAGCAATTAAGTACTTCATCTTCAGTCACTTCACATTATTTATCCAGGTGAGACAGAGTCCCAACCAGATATAATGTTGTTTTAGGAAGCATGAATTCAGATAAGATTTTTAAGACAGCAAAAAAATTACACAACAACCATATATGGATCATGAGTCAAAGATTCTCTAAATCCAAATTTGAACATGTACAGTTTAAATTTGATGCTCTTTCCATCATTTAACTCTGCCTCTAGGCTCCACCAATCACATGCCATTCTAAACATCTACATCAAGCTTCGATGTCCCAAACATCATTCAGCACATCATTCCTCAAGGCAATAAAGTTCAATAATTCCTTTATCCCTCCTCCTTCCTTCTCTCCCTTCTTGCCTCCCTTTTCCCCTCCATCTCCACTTCTTCCCTTATTCCCTCCCTTCCTTTCTTATCTATTGAGTGCCTATTAACTCTTCAGCATAGTCCTAAGTGCTGGAAACTCCCACAGTGAACCTAACAGACAGTATGACAGTCTATTCTACACAGAGTTGTTTGCATCTCTTAAACCCATACCCCTAATTTGCCCCTCCCTCCACCCCTCTCCTCTTTGGTAACCAAAGGGAACCTTCTAAATATACACATATTTAACTACAACATAAGCTCATTCTAAGTTGTAGTTGCTTCACATGGAAAAACCCCAAGGCCTTCCTAATACAGAGCTCAGATAGACTATGAAGGGACGGGGACTAAGGGATAGGAACAGGTTGGCAAGATTCTCAGGACACATTTGGATATAATTGCTTATTCTTTTTTTTTCCAGGAAAAGCCCCAGTAACAGGAAAGGAACCCCTCCTTGCCCCTTTCCAGTAAATTCTCCTCATAGCATGTTGTACCTCCCCAGGGACACTTAGAGACTGCCATTCATTTAGTTGCTTGAAAAGCCCAAACCGAACAAGAGTCACTGGAGCTTGGCCCTGTTTGTTGGCTGTCTGCAGATTTACAATTTAGCACCATGTGGATCTTCCGAGCCAAAGTGTTAGAAATCTGAAGGGCTCATTCCACCTCTCAAAATACAATGGGCAAGAGTGGAAAAGCTTCAGAGTTCCCAGAAGGCATCACACTCAATTACATTGCAACACGTGTGCAGCCCTTTAAGCTGCTCATTAACATTTGGAAAATTCTTCTGGTAAATGTCTTCATATCCAATTTAGCTTTCTTACCCCTTCTCTCCACCACCTTCATTTCATAGACAGGCCACAGTAATGAGCTATATAAACGTTAACTCTTTAAACGAAGAATGTCATCACTTAGGAATACAAGAGAGCGGTATATGTTGTGTATGTCTACAAACTGCAGTCGCTGTCTGTTAGAGTTTGTAGCAACTTTTAAATCTGTCAACACGGTATGAATTTCATACTAAGCTCCTTCCCAGTGCTCGAGCCAGGAAGCAAAGGGGGAATAGGCTATATCATTTATGGGCAGGCTGGTATTGGGTCAACTGTGACATCACACTTAGCTCCCGCCATAAAAAGGTGAAAGGCTAGGCTGCGACAACATGGCACTTTGTTTATTGGGAAAATTTAAGTGGTGCTGTATTTCAACTTGTGATAAAACTGAAACAAAGGATAGGGATTACAGATTTTTAATGGCTCCAAACAAGAGGAGAGTGAAAAAGAGAGGAGCCAGCTAGGAACTTAGTGAAAAACGCCAAAAGTCAAAGGATCAAAGTAGGCTCCAAGCAGACTGGTTCCTTGGCATTTATACTGGGCACATCAGCTCAACTAAAACATTAGCACACCAGCCAAGTGTCTAATTTTAATTTCTTTCCCATGATAAATATTGAAGCACAGAGGAGAAACCTAAATTGCAAGTGTGTGCGCACACGCACGTGTGTGTGTGTGTGTGTGTGTGTATTTTAAAAATATGGGTCCCCTGTTTAATATTCTGGCAGGTCTCTACCTTGATCAAAATTTTATATTCAATGTATAACCTCATATATCATTTTTCCTAAAGTCCTCCTTTTTGTCCACTAATATTGGGTACCACGATCAACTTCTATTTCTCCATATAATTACCTACATTTGAATTTATTAATAAACCTACTGAATACAACGTTGTGTAATAAAATATATTTGGAAAATTAGGGAGGAAAACCTTTCAAGCCCTAACTTTATTTAGAATTAGGAAATTTTTATTTAGAATTGTAGCTAATACCTACACTTTGTGTTTTTATTTATCACACCTTGAGGCCCCATCCTCAAGGAGTGCCCAGTGTTTGGGGAACAGTCATGTCAACAATGGACTATAAGGCAAGGCAGAGTAAAATGAGGACCCTGAGTAAGTTCAGGTGCTAATGGCAACCCAAAGAAAAAACCATTAAGTTCACCTAAAATTATTTTAACTTCTGCCGAAAGAACCCCTACTTCCAAACTTGTACTATATATCAATAAAGCAAAAGGCTTGAGCCATTCCTGTTGCGATGGGACCTAAGTCCCCTCTTGAATGAGAAAGACACCAAAGCTTGACACCACCAAAGTCCCATCACACTCTCTAGAGGAGCTTATTTTTCAAATTGCTCTAAACAGTTCTTCTACTCATTTAAGCAAGAAATTTATTCTAAGAGAAAACATCCATTGTAGAACTAAAACTCTATTACTCTTTTCTTCTTAATTTTCTCAGCTCTAATGAGATACAACCTAGTAGAATTGGGCCTATGTTTTACCAATTCTTCCCCTCAGTTTTTCTGAAAAACTGGTTGCTTCCCACTTTTTAGGAATCCCAATATTAATTGGACTCACGCTTTTTTCCTAACTATGGGCCTATGAGAAACCTTGCCTATCTCCATGGTGACCATATAGACCTTCATCAGCTGTAAGTTAAACCCTTCTTAGCTATTTCCACCTTCTATAGATGCTCTGCTACCTGCCCAGATGCTTATTTAGGAACACAGACTACCTATTTTCATTCCCTGTTAACAGGGTAATTAGACTGCTTGAAACTTCAAACAATCAGAATAATAAAATGGTAAAGAGCATGATCCCTAGAATTTAAAAAAAAACCACTGGTTTCCAATCTCAATTCTACCATATTCATATGTGTTACCTTGGACAAGTTATTTACCCCTCTGAGCCTTTATTTACTCATCCATAAAATGGGAAGAATAATAACATCTACAATAAAGCTGTTGTAAAGATTAAATGATACATAAAGTACTGAGTGCAATACCAGCACATGGTAAATGCTCAATAAGTTAGCTGTTGACAAAATAATAATTATGTAATAATGAGATGGTAATAACAATTATATGATAATCATATATTATATCATAATCATTCTTGGTGGGAACTCATTGCCTAACATTATCCAAAACCACAGTCCTTTCTCCAGTTAATTCTATTTTAAGACCCTAGTATTTTCAATCTTTCTACCTATAAGGAAAAAACAGTGGAGAAAGACAATGGAAACAAAATGCAGACAGCCAATCAGTCAGCAAAGTGCCCACCCCATGTGCGTACAATCAGCACCAGCTGTAGTCCAATTAAACTTAATCTAGTCACATGCTCATGTGTTCCTCAGAAATTAGAGGAAATCAATTCAAATGCTAATGAGAAAGTCCATAATTTATTATCTGCTGAGGAATGCATGTTACATTAATTTTAACTGTAAACAATTATTTTTATTGCAAGATTAATTGCCCTATCTTATACAACTTCCCTTTTTCATATTCTTTTAAGGAATTACTTTTCAGTTGCTGTTTTGTGGTTCTGTCACAGTTCTTTAGCTTGAGAAAAGTATAATTAATTTAGGGATGCCGCAAATGTTGTTTTCTATTCTTCTGCCAAAAGAAAGTGGGATAAATGGCTAGGTCAAGCATGGAGAAAAATAGCTGCAGCTCCTGGCCAGGATGAAAAGACATTAGAACTCAGAATGGAAATGGAAGGAACCAAACAGAATTTAAAACATGAATTCATGTTGGTCACTTCTGACCATAGCATTTAAGCCTTCAACATACAAGTCCAATCTTCAAATTATTCCTAAGTCCTGAAAGTCAATGGGAAATGGATAAGCCAAAGTTTTCATAACAAGAAAGAATAATTGTTTTCTTAAAGTAGCATCAAGACCTGGACTTGGGTTTCCCTGGTGGCACACAGGTTGAGAGTCCTCCTGCTGATGCAGGGGACATGGGTTCGTGCCCCGGTCCGGGAGGATCCCACATGCCGCGGAGCGGCTGGGCCCGTGAGCTACGGCCGCTGAGCCTGCGCATCCCGAGCCTGTGCTCCACAACGGGAGAGGCCACAACAGTGAGAGGCCCACATACCGCAAAAAAATAAAAAAAATTAAAAAATATATATATATAAAAAAGACCTGGACTTCTCTGTACATGCTGGTTTGGGTGACTGGTTTTTTTTTTGTGTGTGGTTGGTTTGTTTGGGTTTTTTTTTTAAGTAACCAGAAAGGAGTGAAATTTGTGCTATCAGGCTCTGCTCCCTTGACAAAGTTGCCCTCACTCTGACTTGGCTTTCAAGGTGAATGAATGTTCAATACAGTGGCTTGTGGGAAATTATTCTTAAACCAATCACTTCTCAATGTGGAGAAAAGGACTGTAGACAGACCTTTCAACCCTATGAGTATTGTATTGTTTCTGACAAATCATTTATTTACTTGATTCCTATGCTTTCCAAAAGTTAAAGAAGTCTACTTCCTCTATAGGCACAATTAGATTTAGCATTTTCAAACTAAATATTTATGAAATACCAAAATCTATTAGCTTATTTCATTGGGGACTTTCTTAATTTAAACTTCCAGTGAAAGCAACTGCTAGTCATCGATTAAAATTAAATTAGCCTAAGTTAAATCAATAAGCCTAGTTGTTGTTTTCAATGGATATTTAGTTACAAAATGGATAAGAGCACTGAGCCCAGAGAAGATTCAACTGCTAATTACTTGTAAAAGTTTAGGCTTACAGGGTAATA
Source organism: Kogia breviceps (assembly GCF_026419965.1). Lineage (NCBI taxonomy): Eukaryota > Metazoa > Chordata > Mammalia > Artiodactyla > Physeteridae > Kogia > Kogia breviceps. Next base: position 145,790,281 of record NC_081311.1, read on the forward strand.
AGCCTTTGACCTAGGAATGGAAACAGAGGAAGAGGTGCTGGCTATGAAGACCTGGGCCACAACCCTAAGTCAGGTTCAGCTGTGACTTCCCGTCAAGGGGACTGAATTCTAGTTAGTACTAATGTGTTTCAACCTGACCCTCTCTGAGAACTACCGCCTGGGAGGCCATCAGCCACCTACAACCATCAGCTGTGCTACAGCGGACAGGATGAAAAATCATCTTTCCCATGAGCAACAAGCTCTCAGCACTCCACACTGTAAATTCAAACCAAAAAGTGGGGATTCTTGCCCTTTTTACATGCTTTCATGATTTCTATTGAATATTTTCAGAAGTTCCTAGCAGGAGAGCATGTGCTACTTATCAGAATCACATATAGTAGCTGCAAAAACCAGGAAACGGTTAGAAGGGACAGGCTGTGGTGATACAGGTTACACCTGGTTTTAATTTGATTGTCAGATGTCATAAGGGTGGGCTTATAAGACTAAACCTCAATTCTACTCCAACCCTATAGGAAATTATTGCTGATTTATTTTAGCAAAGAATGTTTCATGCTCTTGATTTCCATTCCAATTCCTTTGCTTAATAAAATAAGATGTCACATTTCAACCTACATTGTAGTGAATTATTTCAACAACCCAAAGCCATTCAAATCTACTTGAAAACTTGCCACAAAGCCAAGATCTGTCACAAAGCATTAGGATTAGTTACCCCTGGAGAACCCTCCGATATAAGACAAGCTGATAGGTGGCACACAAGAAGAAAACCTTGAAGGATTTCTGAGTTTTGCACACCAGACGCTTTGGTTCAATACGCACCAGGGTCCTATGGCCCCTTGAACTACTCGGTGCCTAGATTTAAATTCCTCTGTTCTTTTGACCAGACCAAAACAATCTTATCATGGGCCAAATTTGTGACAGACCTTCCAAGTTGAAGACCTGTTCCACAGAATACGTAGGTAAGGAATTCCATTATTTTCAGACATTTCATAAAAGAGAAATTTGTATCCTGTTAAAGCCCTCTTACAGAGCATGAAATCCAGGCAAGTAATAAGCCACAAGTCTGCATTTTGAAAGTTTGCCTCACCCTAGGCCTGTTTCCTTGTAGCCAGGAACAAGGGGCACAGTCAAGTGAACCCTCCTCTAAGTAGGGTGAGTGGGAGCATCTCCAACTCTGATCAATTACAGATGTATTTCATACAACACACACCAATGTGGTTAAAGAAGAAACTACTTTGGGGAGAGTCTATGGATCATAAATGTGATGAATGAACCAAAGGAACCCCATCTGTAAGTGCTTATGCATTCTAGATTTAATGGTAGAGCTTGAATGGCTCACCCTAAAACACTCTTCAAGAGGGATTCTTTTTAATAGCAAATATGTGTGGAATGTCTTGCAGAACCACAGGATTTCATTTTATGTGTATGGAAACCAGGGGAAACACAGAGATACTGCATGAAGCCTCCTCCTTAAACTGTTTCTTTGACTATTGGGAAGCACGAGCCCCAAACATCACATCAGAAAGTAATCTCCTTCATGACTTCCAGCGGAGAAATTCAGTCTTTAAAAGGATAGTGGTTTGGATCTGGTACAAGAAAGCATCCTTAGATCCTCAGCTCTTTTGAGATTCACCAAGCTCTGGTCATACTGGGGTCATTCAAGTGTTCTTACAGAGCAGTGTTTTGGCAGCACTATGTGCCTCTGCCGGCCCCCTCCACCTTTGGAGGAGCTGCCAGACTTCCACCTCCAGGCCCAGCCCCATCAAGGTTCTTTAGGGACTCCCAAGGATCCATGGATAGAATACAGGATGTCTTGTGAACTTCAGTGAGAGAAAAATTATTTTTATTAAATTCTAACTGAATTTGGTATTTCCTTGAATTGTGAATGTAGACAACAAGCCAGAGCAAAATTAGCACACCTGGGACTTATAGAAATTACATATATATAATATATATATTATATATGTTATATTATATACATATAATATAATATATATATTTCATATCACTATTACTGTTGATGCCACTATCTCAAAATACCATTTACATTCATCACTACTTCAGAATTCTGGTGTTTATCAGATACATTGCTGTATTTTGTTATTAATCTATTAAATAAAGCAAATATATTACTAATCATAATTTTAGAATAATTTATAACTGTATTTCAATATGATTGGTTTTTCTTATAATTCTAGATATTTTATTTTATGCATTAAAATAATTTTTCTGAGAGGATTTACTGGTTACATCATACTTCCAAAGGAGTCCATGGCACACACACACAAAAAGAAGAACTCTGACCCTAGCATGACTCTGGAGTTCTTATCTGGCCATTACCACATAACCCAGTGCCAAAAAAAAACAGTTTCTACCTGGCCCTAAAAACTGTTGCAGTTATAGTAGCCCAATCCTTCTAAATTTCCTGTTTGAATTTCTGTCTTAGAAACTTCGTTCATTCTCTGTTCCTTCTAGGATTGGGTCTTCTTGTTAGCTCATTGATTCATTCTTTCATTCGATAAGTATAAATTGAGTGCCAACTATATGTCGGATACTGTATGATATGGTGGAGATACAGTGCAGAACAAGAAAGACAAGTTCCCTGTTCCAGGAGAGCTTAGATTCTAGTGGGAGAATGGATAGATAGATAGATAGATAGATAGATAGATAGATAGATAGATAGAAGCAATTAGGCAGAAAGCTATGTAGAAAATTAGAATAAGTCAACGTCATGGAAAATGACTGCTTGGCCACATTGTCCTGTTGGTCATGCATGACCTTTCTGAGATTTGGTTGGTAGGAGCAGCCACTTGATGTTCAGAGACGAAAATCACTGGAGTATTTGAGTGATCAGAGAAGGCCAGGGTAGTTGGAACACTGTTCTGAGGTAGAGAGTAGTCATAGATGAGCCAGAGTGGAAAGAAGGGATTCTTTCATGAAGGGTGTCCTAAGTCAGGGTAAGAACTTTGGATTTTACAAAAGTGCTGGGCAGCCATTCAAGGGTTTTAAGCAGGAGATTGTCATGATCTGATTTACATTTTTAAAAAGATTGTTTTGGCTGCTATGTAATGAGTAGGCTTTAAGAACACAAAAGTAAAATCAGGCAGCGAATTAGGAGGCTAGTGCAGTAACCGTGCAGGACCAGGTGGTAGTAGAAGAGATGAAGAGAGAGTGATGGAATTGGGATATGTATCAGGCTGGGTGGCAGCAGGATGCAGTGCCAAAATCAAGATAATCTGAGGGAAGTTTAAAAAGGACAATTTACAAATGTGTGGACTGAGTATAAGGAAACCACAAGGGATAGCACAGTAGCCCAAGACTTTTAACCTGAAGCCTAAAAGGAATGGGAAGTGAGGCTACTGGAACCCAGAAGGAGAAAGTGTGCAAAGATGGCGGCCTCAAGAGAAGCTCTGACCTTCGGGCAGGGGGCATAGCCAGCCCTAGGCTACGTTACCACTTTGGAAGGCCACCGATAGGAATAAACATGCCAACACCACCCTCTTCCCTCTCTCCAACCTCCTATCAGGACTCACTGTTGGCCAGAGGGGAAGCAAGTCCAAAGATAGGTCTATACAGAGTGAAGGAAAATGAGTGATTCTGGAGGGGCAAACAGAAGATAATAAGTGCAGGATGTGTTGGGAGGTACTGTGGAGAAAGCTACTGGATTGTTCTTGCTAGCTTGTCCCCAGAGTCTCGCCAATGAACCCTAGAGCTTCCTGATCACTGCTTAGAGTACTGGTCTTCACACTCATCAGTTGTGAAGGTTATCTCCTTGGAGCCATGTTATTTGTTCACGATAACTTGTATAGTGTCTGTTTAATGAAAGACTGTGATTAGCAAATGAAATAAAATAAAATATCTAGAATTATAAGAAAAACCAATTATACTGCAATACAGTTATAAAATATTCTAAAATTGTTGATTAGTAATATATTTTCTTTATTTAATAGATTAATAACAAAATATAGCAATGTATCTGATAACCACCAGAATTCTGAAGTAGTGATGAATGTAAATGGTATTTTGAGATAGTGGCATCAACAATAACAGTGATTGGGGGATTCCCTGGTGGCGCAGTGGTTGAGAGTCCGCCTGCCGATGCAGGGGACACGGGTTCGTGCCCCGGTCCGGGAAGATCCCACATGCCACAGAGCAGCTGGGCCCGTGAGCCATGGCCGCTGAGCCTGCGCGTCCGGAGCCTGTGCTCCACAACAGGAGAGGCCACAACAGTGAGAGGCCCGTGTACAGCAAGAAAAAAAAAAAACCACCCATAATAGTGATATGAAATATATATATGTATTATATATAATATGTATATTATATATATATAATATATATATAAATCCCAGGTGTGCTAATTTTGCTCTGGCTTGTTGTCTACATTCACAATTCAAGGAAATACCAAATTCAGTTAGAATTTAATGAAAATAATTTTTCTCTCACTGAAGTTCACAAGACATCCTGTATTCTATCCATGGATCCTTGGGAGTCCCTAAAGAAACTTGATGGGGCTGGGCCTGGAGGTGGAAGTCCAGCAGCTCCTCCAAAGGTGGAGGGGGCCGGCAGAGGCACATAGTGCTGCCAAAACACTGCTCTATAAGAACACTTGAATGACCCCAGTATGACCAGAGCTTGGTGAATCTCAAAAGAGCTGAGGATCTAAGGATGCTTTCTTGTACCAGATCCAAACCACTATCCTTTTAAAGGCTGAATTTCTCCGCTGGAAGTCATGAATGAATGGCCCCTTCCAGGTTCCCATGCCCCCCACACCTATGGAATGCCATTATTGCATGTCAGATCTCCCTCCTACCAACTGCTGTGTAGGTAACAGCGCCTCCACAGAACAAGTTGTGCTGACACACTGGTCCTCCTCCCAGTTCCTCAGATGGGCCCATCACAGGGTTCCTGTCCTATTCATCTCTAAGTCCCACTCTCTCTCCTTTTCACCCCTCATATATCTACTGTCAACCTGTTCTGAGATAATTACCTGGATTTTTAGTGTTTTTTAGCCAAAGAAATCTAAATTCTAAGGGAAAGCAGACACATGTTTTCCCCTTTGAGCGGTTCTGTATCAAGTTAGCACTCTCATCCTTGCATCTTAGAACCCTGATGAATATGCACACATATTATATATGCACACACATATATATCATATATATCTCAAAGCCAAAGATACATGATCTGTTGCTGCATTCCGTGCTTGAGGATACCAGTGTTTCATGTTGATACATCTTATTGTATAAATGTTAAAACCGGATTTCCTTTGGAGATTACAAACTGAGCCTCTGCTTTAACTGATGAAAAGAAAATATCAAATATCCAAGCATAAATGACTTATTTCTGGGCTTCCCTGGTGGCGCAGTGGTTGGGAGTCCGCCTGCCGATGCAGGGGACACGGGTTCGTGCCCCGGTCCGGGAGGATCCCACATGCCGTGGAGCGGCTGGGCCCGTGAGCCATGGCCGCTGAGCCTGTGCGTCCGGAGCCTGTGTTCCGCAACGGGAGAGGCCACAACAGTGAGAGGCCCGTTTACCGCAAAAAAAAAAAAAAAAAAAAAAAAAAAAGACTTATTTCTGAAAAGAACAAACTACTTCATACTTAACAACCCCCATATCTTGCCTGTCTGGTATAGTAGCATTCACAAGTTTTTAGCTCTGTCTTCAAAACATGGTAAATCTTCCCTCTGGGGGTAAAGAGTGCATCTCTGTATTTATCCAGAGAAAGAATTGAACTCTTGTCTACATGTTAAAAAAAAAAAAAAAAAAAAAGTAGGGTGGGAGAAGGAGGAGGGGAAAGGTAACGGATTGTGAAGGATTGATTACTAAAGCAAAAAAATCAATCTTGAGACTTTGATGATTTAACAAGCCACAAAAGCATAGAAATGTATGAGAAAGCCCTGATTGATTTTTAACTCCATAATCCTTCCCACCCCATCTATTATCCTGTATGGATCATATAAGCCGTCATTATGACTAAGACAAGATAGGACGCTGACATCCGCCTGACATGGTATAACTGTAAATGGAATCGGCTTATACACAAAGGCTTTTACCTGGTTATTAATAGTGTTCTCCACGGGTGATGGACTGGACTGATATTAAAACCTCCCTCGGCTGTGTGGAGCCACTGCAATTTGATTTCAGTCCAAGAAGCAGCTCCTCAAAGTAGTTATTGCACAGCACCCTGACAAACTGCTCGAGTATCATTCCTGTATACTCACCCTTTTAAAAGGCTTGTAAAATACCCAGGGCTGATGACCTATTGTTGGCACTGAGGATTCCAAGCTACAACTGCTAAGTTGAAAGACATCAAGTACGTTCACAAATGCCTTGACGACGTCCCTCATCTTCACCACCACCAACGTGAATACGAAGGAGAGGAAGATTTAGGGCGGATAACTTTTCAGGTGACATGCATGACAGTAAAACATAGATGAGCACATAGCAGAAGTATTAAGATCGCTTGGTGACTTTTGCTTGTTTCACTTACCTTCAGTGAATCAGTGCAAAATATTTAGTTAAGAGCTTAACTAAAGAACCAATCATTTACCTTCTCAGCTCTATGTGGCTTCCAACCACGATTTTCATTTCTAACTAAACCAAGGGCTAAATTAGAAACAGAAATATTAGATTTAGAAGAGTTCCAGTTAGAAAGCCCTGATTTTCCTTCTTTTATTCAACAAAATATCTTTTACTCAACAAATATTTACTGAGCCCTTACTATGTAGCAGGCATTTTCTAGTGAGTGGAGGAAAAGCACTGAAAAGGGGTTACAATCCTTGTCCTTAGAGGCTAACAGTCACTGTCAACCCTAGAACATTGTTGGAAGACACATATATACAATTGTATATTATGTGACTAAGCACCTGTGAACTTAAAGAATCTGACAGATTACCCCAAACTCTGCTGGCTTCCTCCTGCCCTTGAAGCCAAATATGGCAGCCAAATTCTGAATAACATTCAAAGACACAGATGGGCAGGTAGGAGAGTGGACACCTTGTATATAAAATTAGTACTCTTTCCTTTTGGAAACTGGAAGATATCCTCTTTCACAATGAGGATAAATTTGAAAATTCCTGTATTTGGGAGTTACATTCTGGAGATCAGTTGTGAGTATTAAATGAGGTCCTAGACAGACAAATAGATGATAGAATTTAAAACAGTGATGACATACAACAGTGCTTGATACGATAATGTAATCAGTGAGGAGGAAGATGCTAATGATGGTACATTCCAGTCACATGATGATGCATCATAATACCTACTCCCTCACTCAATGGGATAGAGGCAAAAATGGTAAGGTATATTCTTAGGCTATTTTTATGACCTTTCCAGGTGCTGGGATGTTCCCACCAGTGAGTGGCATTTTCTTAGACATTTGCTCCTCCTAAACTAGCATAAATGCAGCCAGTGCTAAGCCAGAGTGCTCTTCACATCTGCATCCCCTGACGAACAGATTCACCATCTTTGATGTCATTGTCAGGGTGAGTCCAGAAAGCTCTAGAATACCTGAATCAGCTGAAGCACCTAACAGACACCAGAAATCAGAGAAAAACTACTCTGTCCAAAGGCAGCCCCAGTTCATCCTGAAGCAATGCACACTGATAGTCAGTGAGCGTCACAGGGACAAAGGGTTTTTTAATCCACCTAAAGCTTAAGGGTGGGAGGAGAGTGCCTAAATATTACACAATTGCCCAGAGACATACTGTGTCTCAGTCTCATTGACAGTGCACCTGTTGTTAATTACGCAAATGGTCATTGTCATCCACAAGCATCTCACCAGAACGCTGTTATTTAATAGTTGAGATAAGGAAACTTCCACTTTCTTGAGAGCCATATACAGATTTGATGGTTACGGAGGCACAGCGTTCATTCATATCTAGATTCCCAAACAGACCCATCATCACCCATATAATATTGTAAGCTTTTCCAGCCTGAAGCCCTGAGCTTTTTGGAAAAATGGTCAAGTGCCATCTAAACTTCTTTCCCCTGTTACACTCTTTCAAAGAAAAAATCTGTACTTTTCTTTAATGGCCCTCACAGTCCATTATATATGTGGGTGAGGATTTCCGTCTCCCACTGACTATAAGCTTCCTGAATATTTTTGTCCATTGCTATGTAAGGACCTAGCACTGTGCTGGGCACACAGAAGTCACTCAAAGAATAGAGTGAAAGAATGAATAAGTGAAGTGATTTTGATTCACCAGAGTCAAGAGATCAGCTATATATATGCTTGTTTTTATGGGGCCGCCATTACATGTCATTAAAAACAGGTCCTTATTATCTCTCCCTGAGACCTTCCGCTGTGTAAACGCCAATAATGCAGACATTGACACTCAGATTAATGATGGGAAGCAATTTATTGAACTGATATTTGGTGTAGATGTCATTAACAGCATTCTTTTAGCACAATGGCATCAGATGAGACACAGTCTCCTCCCAAGTACATGAAGAAAATTATTTGACTGCTATTAGGCAGCTGTTTATATGAAGTCAGCCCTCTACGAATTGTTGAACTGGCTCTGTGACAACTGTGAGCCTCCCGTGATTGCTCTTCACTGATGCTATTTTTGTCTCTTGTGAGAAATATGTCCTATAATAAATCATGCTGTTGTGGCTTCAGTTTTTGGTATTGTTATTATCCCTTCTCCTCCCTCCCACACATTAAAGACACTTAGAAAAGTTCCAATAATGAGACAAGGTCAGTAGAGCTCCAAATAACCATATCGAGAGTGTGACATCCGAAAGGAGGTCTTGGTGGGCTTGGGTGGTTTTGCAAGTGCACCATGAATGTGTGTTCTTTCACAGATTCTTAGAGTTAGAAAAGTCAAATATACTCATTAGGCAACAAGGCAAGATTTGAGAAAGATCATACTATCCATTATCTTCTCAATCCTCACAGACTAATTAGTGGCTGGCCTTTTTCCCATTCGCTCCTAGCACCAGCCTCATTTTTCTGAGTTTTCCTTCCCAGCTCCACTGATGAAACATCTATATGCCCAGCTCCCTGCCCCTCCCCCCATACTGAAGCTCATTCCAACCCCCCCAATTTCCTTAATGATTATCCACTCCCTTTCCATACACTCCCCTTCCAGAGCCCTGACTGAGAGCATCTTTTCCAGACCCCAGTGGCCACATTACTAGGTGGTGACCCATTCCTTTTTAACAGTTTCAACTGTTAGAAATCTCTATGTGATGTGTAGAAATTCTCCTTCTGATAACTTTTTCCTATTATTCTCTAGTTATGCCCTTTAGAGATACACAATATAAAGTGATAATTCTTTCCCATATACCTCCATCTAGAGTTGGATTTTCCTACTTTTCCATAATAAAAGTTATGGTCTCCAGACCTTCTCCCCTTATGAATTACTGACCAATTGGAAACATCTTAATATTCAATAGGATCATTCATTTCTGGAATAGAAAGATCTTTCCATGACATTACATGTAATATCATTAAGATCTGAATTCACAAGCAAGCATTCTCAAGCCAAATTTTTCACTCTGTTTATGAAAAAAATCAGATATTTTCAGAGAATTATTTAAGAATAAGGATTCCATTCTGCCATTTGTGACAACATGGATGAAACGTGAGGATATCATGCTAAGTGAAACAAGTCAGAAAGAGAAAGACAAATACTGTATGATATCACTTACATGTGGAATCTAAAAAAGCCAAAACTCAGAAACAGAGTAGAGGGGTGGTTACCAGGGGCAGGGTGGGTGAGAAAAATGGTGAGATGTTGGTCAAAGGTACAAACTGCCAGTTATAAGATGAATAAGTTCTAGGGATTTAATATACAGCATTGTGATAGTTAATAATACTGTATTATATACTTGAAATTTGCTAAAAGAGTAGATCTTAGATGTTCTCACCACAAAAAAGAAATGGTCATTATGTAACTTGATGGAGGTGTTAGCTATCACTCTAGTGGTAATCATTTCAAAATATGTAAGTGTATCAAATCAACACATTGTACACCTTAAACTTATGCAATGCTATATATGTCAATTATTATCTTGATAAAACCGGGGACAGACAAGAAAAGAATGAGGATTTCAGAAATATAACCCAATAAATTCCACAGCATGGTCAAAGTGTATTGTAAAACTAGAGAGAAAAAATTAATAAGAACAGGAAAATTAAAAATGGACCAGTGAGTATTTTAATATTCATAGATGAATAGGTCATTTAGCAGATTTAGGCCTTTGTACAGATTCTAAGTCAAAGTATGCTCAAAAATGCATGTATACAATGTTTTCAGACATCAGTCCTGAAAAGCTGGCTGGTTGATATTTCTCTGCATGAAATCACCATAACCCCACCATAACCCCACCCATTACACCATAATTCTTGAGGCCTCCTGCTTTTTGAACTTGTATATATCACTTTGGCCATCTTGGCCTTTGCTGCTTGCCATTTGATTCTGCTGAAATACAAATAATAATTACACAAGCTAAATAACCATTTTAAACTCTGTACCCTAGTTGCTCTTCAAAGACCCTACTTTTCATCTGAGTCTAGTCTTCTGCTTTTACAAGCATCTTTTCCTGGAGTTTAAGAATTAATACTGGCACAATTTGGCAAGTAGGAAAGAAAGGATGCCCTTGAAAATAAAGCTTCCACCTGGAAATTAATACTATGGACTGAAGCACACATGAATAAAAATATGATTGAAAAATATATCTTTTTTTCTAAAAGTCATAAAGCAAGATTAATGGTCAATTTAAAACTAAAATCAACCCACAAATGAAATCTCTTCCCTTAAACAGCACCAGCACACATTAACAGAGCATGTTTCTCCACCCCGTTATTTTTCACTATTGGCATCCTCTGGGTTTCCAGCCAGAAGCAGGAAACACTGAAAACCTTCCAGGAAGCCTGCACTGATGAGATTTGCCCCAGGTTTGGCAGCACCAAGGAGTGAACAGAATCATCACATCATCCTTGTTTATCAGATGGTGGTTTATCGCTGACCAAATCCTGACACTGGGCTCTCTTTGACCAAAGGGAACCTTGAGTCTATATGAGCAACCCTGGCCCCCAGGAAGAATGGCCAAGTCAAAGTGCCACAGAGTGGATGCAATAGGGGTGAGTGTTACCCACACATAAAAATAATCTAACCCAAATGCCACACAGGAGCTATCTGCTAATGGTATATCCAGAACAGGAAAAGCATCAAGGCATGGGCTGAAAAGGAAGAATCTTGGCAAAGAACACATACTGTGACTTATCTCATTTGTCCATCTCTTACTCTGTGGTTCTTTGAAATTTCCAATTGAAATTTTAAGGATTGGAATAAATGAATATGCAAAATCCCTAGAGTCTGCAGCTTTACCAATTTGATTATTTTCAGCTACCCTTCAACTAAGACCACCTTCTTAATTTTTTTTTTTTTTTTCTTGCGGTACGTGGGCCTCTCACTGCTGTGGCCTCTCCCGCTGCAGAGCACAGGCTCCGAACGCACAGGTTCAGCGGCCATGGCTCACGGGCCCAGACGCTCCGTGGCATGTGGGATCTTCCCAGACCGGGGCACGAACCCGTGTCCCCTGCATCTGCAGGCGGATTCTCAACCACTGTGCCACCAGGGAAGCCCGTAAAGGGGCTATCTTTGAAAGGAAAGAGATAGAGGCTTTAAGAGTATGTCAGTGTGTCAAAGTTAATTATACTCCAAAAGAAGATCAGCTTTACCAAGGGAAAAGTCTGTCCCTAATGAATGGGAGAAAATATCTGCAAATGATATGGCTGATAACATCCAACATGTATAAACAGCTCATACAACTCAATATCAAAAAAACAAAATCTGGTTTAAAAATGGGCAGAAGAAATGAATAGGCATTTTTCCAAAGAAGAAAGGCAAATGGCCAACAGGCATACGAAAAGTTGTTCAACATCGCTAATCATCAGGGAAATGCAAATCAAAACCAAAATGAGATATCACCTTACACCTGTCAGAATGGCTATCATCAAAAAGAACACAAATAACAAATGCTGGTGAGGATGTGAGAAAAGGGAACCCTCATATACTGTTGGTGGGAATGTAAATTGTTGTAGTCACTGTGGAAAACAGTATGGAAGTTTCTCAAAAAACTAAAACTAGAGCTACCATATGACCCAGCATTCCACTCCTGGGTATATATCAGGAAAAAAAAAAACACCTCTAATTAGAAAAGATACATGCACCCCAATATTCATAGCAGCATTATTTACAATTGCCAAAATATGGAAGGAACCTAAGTGTCCATCAACAGATGAATGGATAAAGAAGATGCAGTATATATATACAATGGAATACTACTCGGTCATAAAAAATGAAAATTTTCCATTTGCAGCAACATGGATGGACTTGGAGGGCATTATGCTAAGTGAAATAAGTCAGACATAGAAAGAAAAATACTGTATGATATCACTTATATGTGGAATCTAAAAAATATAACAAACTAGTGAATATAACAAAAAAGAAGCAGACTCACAGATATAGAGAACTAATGAGTGGTTACCAGGGGGGAGAGGGAAGGGGGAGGAGCAATAAAGGAGTAGGGGATTGAGAGGTACAAATTATTAGGTCTAAAATAAGCTACAAGGATATATTGTACAACATGAGGAAAATAGCCAATATTTTATAATAACTAAAATGGAATATAACCTTTAAAATTGTTAATCACTATATTGTACATCTGTTACTTACATAATATTGTATAGCAATTATACTTCAATAAAAAAAGAAGAAAAGAATTCCAAATATTTTAAAAAATGGATTGAAGATTTTAATGTAAGACGTGAAACCATAAAATTTCTAGAAGAAAACATAGGTGGTAAGCTCCTTGACATAGGTCTTGACAGTAGTTTTTTTTAATCTGACACCAAAAGTAAAAGCAATAAAAGCAAAAATAAACAAGTGAGACTACATGAAACTAAAAAGCTTCTGCACAGCAAAGGAAACCATCAACAAAATGAAAACATAACCTACTGAACGGGAAAAGATATTTGCAAATCATATATCTGATAAGAGGTTAATATCCAAAATATGCAAATAACTCATACTATTCAGTAAAAACAATCTGATTTTAAAATGGGCAGAATATCTGAATAGACATTTTTCCAAAGAAGACATACAGATGGCCAACAGGTACATGAAAAGATGCTCAACATCATTAATCATCAGGGAAATGCAAATCAAAACCACACTGAGATATCACCGAATGCCTGTCAGAATGCTATAATCAAAAAGACAACAAGTAAGAAGTATTGTTGAGCATGTGGAGAAAAGGGAGCCCTTGTGCACTGTTGGTGGGAATGTATGTTGGTGCAGCCACTATACAGAACAATATGGGGTTCTTCAAAAAATTAAAAATAGAACTACCATATGATCCAGCAATTCCACTTTCGGGTATTTATCCAAAGAAAACAAAAACACTAACTTGAAAAGATATCTGCACCCCATGTTCATGGCAGCATTATTTACGACAGCCAAAATAGGGAAACAACTTAAGTGTCCATCAATGGATGAATAAATAAAGAAACTGTGGTACATATATACAATGGACTATTATTAAGCCATAAAAAAGAAATGAAACTTTGCCATTTGCAACAACATGGATAGACCTTGAGGGCATTATGCTCAGTGAAGTAAATCAGACAGAGAAAGACAAATACAGTATGATCTCTTTTTAATGTGGAATATAAAAAAAAAAAGCTCATAGATACTCAGAACAGATTGGTGGTTGCCAGAGATGGGGAGTGGAGGTGGAAGAAATGGGTGAAAGGAATAAAAAGTAAAAAATAAAATTTAATTTTTAAATGTTTCTAATTTAAAAAATAAAACATATACTATATGAGATAAGGATAAAAGTATCAAGGAGGGAAAGAAAGTTATCTTGGAGAGGGAAGCTAGAGAAATTACATGTATTGAGTAACATCAGTAGAATACAAGCATTTAGGCAAGAGGAATACATTTAAATGGAGTTATAAGAGTATATTTCTCCTTGAATAAATGAAATGAAAAATGAACAGACCCAAAATACGAAGGAACACTATCATGTATCTTATTCCCCAAAGCTTCCCATCAGGAACTACTAAGGCAGTTTCTTTCCTTTTGCACAAATGACTTGTGCTCAGCTGTATTCCATGCTTTTGCCCAGGTTGATCTGTTCTGTTCAGTTCATCCTTTTCCCATTAAATCTCCACAACAACTTACCTCTTCTCCTAACCCTAGCTTACATGTTAATTCCTCCCTGAAACCTTCCTCAATAAGATAATGCCTCACTTTCACCTGGCACTTCACAATTAACAAAGTGCTTCCCATTCATTAACTTTCATATTGATTCTGAGAGATGGGCATTGTCGTCACTATTTTATACAGGAGGACACTAAGGCGCAGGGAACGTAAGTGACTTGTCCAAGGTTGAATAGCTAGAACTGAGACTGCAACTCAGATATTCTTGGTACTCACGCAAATAGCAATTCTTCATGTCATCAGGGACTAAAGTTCTGGTCAAAATTGGTTAATAAATAAGGGGCACTATTAGCTCTGATAACTGAAAACAGCAGAGATGGGCAGCACTGGATCCAAATACAATTTTGTCATTAGGGCTCTGGCTCCTCTTCCCTGCAGATTTCGTCTGGTTTTGCATTTGTCCATGTACAGGCCTCACTCTCAGGCTGCCCCCCATCATGATAGCAAAATTTACTCCAGAAGTTCCAGACTTTATATCTGCGTGCCACACTGACCATAAAGAGAAGATCTGATGGCAGCATTCTCAGAAAATGTCTTTTGAGTCCCATCTCAGGTCACATGCCTACTCCTAAGCCAATTACTGTGGCCAGGGGGATGGGCCAAGCTCACAGTCCTAGCCTACGTTGTGCCCTCGACCCATGCCCTAAGCCCAGCCCCAACCCAGACAGAGAATCACTGCCTAGGAATAGTTGGATCATTAATGGAAGTCAGGTTTGTGGAGCCAACAAGTATTTTAATAGGTTCAATGGCAGTCTTCCACTGGAGCCAGTCACCTGTCCTAGCATTTACAGTGAGCAATGCTGAGGAGAAACAGCCCAGTCAGTCCACAAGATCCAGCTCTTCTGGGGTTTTCTGTCACCCAAACCTTAGGCCCAATTCCACTGGGTTATTACACTTTTACCTTAGAGCTAAAATAGCCCCTCTTGCAGGAGCCCAGAATAAATAAAATTGCATGGGATTGGATTCTACCCCTAAAATGATTTTATAGCCTTTAAAAGCTTTATATTGTATCTCATGTGTGTGTGGTGTGTGTGTTGTGTAAAACTGTTGATCAAGTCACTGAGGGATAGTTTTATAAAGAGTCACCCATCTGGCTTTTCATAGGAATAAAATCTTATATCATGAAAATGACCTTCAACAAAGGTTAAGCATGCAAACTTTGTTTTAAAAAAACAATTTGTCCATAATCCAACTGCTTTTATCTTCAAGCCTTTGAAGTGGAGGGTAAAAAAATAATCAAATATTTCATTCTTGACATCTTCAGGGAAGGTGTGTATAAATAGGAAACACACATAAAATCTCTGGACATAAAGAGACAACAAATGATTACACATAACTACAACTGCAGAAATATATATAGAAGGTAAAATAGGTTAAGGATATTGCCCTTGGAAGCTACTTTCTATCTATAAGGCACAGATAGATTTGCTAGCCTCATACTTCTCTGATCCACAGGTTGAATTTACTATCTTCGAATTCCTTGTCACCATTTCAAATATCAGGCTAAACACCTCTGAGGTGCCTCTGGGGTATTCATAACCTTCAGAGAGTTGTTTATAGTGATCACATTTCTTCTGAAGTCTTTGTTGATCCAAGAATACATATTTTGTGTGTAAGTCTTCACAAATCAGTTTTTCCACCCATTTATCATCTTTGTTGCTTTGCTCTGAACACTCTCCAGTATGTCTCCGACTTGCTAATAATGAGGTTCCCAGGCCACAGTGCATCATTCCAAGCTCAGTCTCTCTCATTGTACAGAGATGGACTTCGCTTCTTTGCTTCCTGGCACACTGTTTCGACTTACAAAGTTCTTATGCTGCCAGATATATGAACCCGTGATTCATGTGCTCTCCATTACAATGCCTATGGGAACCCAAGAATTTCCCTAAATAGGTCAATGTTTGACATATAATAGATGCTCAGAAAAAGTCCTTGAATAAATGGACAAATGGAAGCATGGACTCCCTGGTTCTGTCTTCGCTGAATCAAAACATTTATGACCAAAAGGACAAGAGAGACAAAGTGTGTGTATCTGTGATGGAGATGGGGGACAAGACACAAGAAATCAGTCACTAATTATCTGGCCTATATCATTCAAACATTTCTACCACTTTGATTTGATTGAGACATAGTTCTACTTCCATTTAGCACAAGGCTAACTGAAGTTCAGAAAACTAAGGTCGTCACCACAGCGGCTGAACACATGAATTGCACCTGAGGACATAACTGGGATCTCAAATTGTAGTGCCTGGTGTAGCCTCCAGACAAAACCTATTTTAAAATATTATTGGTAAAATCTTTGTAGTGCCTATCTCTTTAGCAAAAAATATTTGAGGCATGGGTTTCTAACTGTGGTTTTATTGATAGAAGTCTTGCCATTTCTATCCTAACTAACAGGATCCAAGAGGATGGAAAATGTGGCAGACCAGACTTGGTTTTCTGCTTTCTATCCTGATTGCACTAGTGGTAGTCAGAGTGCCAATAACAGTAGCAGAAGTTGCTATCATTATTGAGTACTGGCTGTATACCACGCACTCTGCTTAACCCTTTGCATATGTTGTTTCGTGTAACCCTTAAAACAGCCAATTAAAATAGGCATTATTAGATCAATTTTACTATAAGGAAACAGAATCCCTTTAAAGGTTAATTGCCTAAGGATGACACAGCGAGCTACTGTGCTCATTCAACTCTGTGAGACTACACCATGCTCTTTTGCCCTAGAATAGAACCTCTCCTTGGTTTCAATACCGTACCATCCCTGATGGCTACTCCTACCTTCTGGTTCCTATACACTTCTCATTGAGGACCTTCAGGCAAAACTAACTGAGATACAAGGGGGAAAACCTATTCTCTCAGTTTCACTTAGAAAAGTTTAGAGTTTTCAAAGAGACCTTTTCTCTAGGAAATTAAGGAAAACAACAACCCATCAAGCACTTCACTTGCTAATAGGACTAGCCAAGTATAGGGCCAAATGTAAAAGCATTAAAATCTTCTGGTATAGTCCCTTCCTGGCCACATATGGCCATGGTGGCCCAGTTCCCAGGCACTTCCCCTCTTCTCCAATCCCTCTCTCTACCTCGTTCAGTTTGTTCTATTGTGTGGGTACACCGATGGCCTCTGACTGGAACTGAGAATAGGAGATCAATATAGCAGCACACAGTGCTGTGATGAAACAATGCAGTGAAATGACTGGAAAAACAAATCCCCCAAATTACTTCTTTTTCAGAAACTAATCAAAACAAAAAGCAAGACCAAATACTCTTTTCTATTGGTTAATTCATCCCCCCAAGTTATCTCTACCACACTCTGTCTTTATGTTACAACTCCAAACCAATAACTACTACTTGGATTGAAAATTTTTAAAGAAGTAAATTCTTCAGACAATTCCATGTGACATGCAAGAGACAACCTAGGGCTTCCCTGATGGCGTAGTGGCTAGGAATCCGCCTGCCAATGCAGGGGACACGGGTTCAAGCCCTGGTCCAGGAGGATCCCACGTGCTGCAGAACAACTAAGCCCATGTGCCACAGCTACTGAGCCTGAGCTCTAGAGCCCGCAAGCCACAACTACTGAGCCTACATGCCACAACTACTGAAGTCCGCGTGCCTAGAGCGCATGCTCCGCAACGGGAGAAGACACCACAATGAGAAGCCCACACACCACAACGAAGAGTAGCCTCCACTCACCACAACTAGAGAAAGCCCGCGCGCAGCAATAAAGACCCAACACAGCAAAAAATAAAAACAAATAAATTTTTTTAAAAAAGAGAGACAACCTAATTTCATGGAAACAGCACTGGAGAACAAGTGAGAAGATTTGGTAGATATGTGGCTCACTAGTTTGTTAGCAGAGACTATAAAATAATCATTTTGAAAGCTCCCTGGGATACACAAAGCATTTGACAATACTTGTGAAATTTTGGCTAAATTTGTTGAACCGACCTTGGGTAAACCTCTCCATATTTCCAAGCTTCAGTTTCTACATTGTATAAAACAGAAACTAATCATAACTCCCTTGTATCACATGGCTATTGTGGGGCTCCCCATAGAATAATATATATAAAAACATTTTTTAAACAATAAAACATCACACAAAAGAAAGTTATGAAGAAAAGAAGATGGACTATGAAGGTTCTGTCAGTAACGTAGGCACTGTGCCAACAAGCAAGTTGGAACATTAATAGTACTTTTTGCTATTCATCCAGATGTTAAGCACATTCTAACTAAAAAAACTGAAGCTATCACTGGCAAACATTCAGATCAGAGGACTTCTAGAAAGAGCAACACGAGTGTTCTCTGGCCTTCCTGGTCCCTGAGGAAGGCAGGAAAACTTCTGCATAGAGCTAATTCTCCTCTAGGAGAAACCCCAACTCTCACTCTTGCTGCTCTAAAGGAAAAATGGTGCAGATTCCAAATATTTTGCTATGGTGCCAACCTGAGTGAATCTACACAAGTTAAGTCTTTGTTTTTTCACTGGGGAATAAGCCCTTTAGATCTCACACTTTAACCCCACTTTCACAGCAATCAAACCAAGCCAGAAATTTGCACTTGCAAATGTTTTTGAAAGCTCTAAGACATTTTTAGATGTTTTCTAGTCTTCCTGTACCTTTCTCTCCCACAGAGCACAATTAAAAAGGCACCTTTAAAAGGCTATTAAAAGACATTGATTTGCTTAACTGTGTTAATGCCATGGCTTTAAAATAAAATTCTATTAAGTCCTTAAAATATTGCAGACAAGTACTTCACAGCAAAAACTCAGGACAACCATCCAAGGCTTCTGTTATTCAGATATTTAGCTAATTACTTTAATTCAGTTCATCTTATCATCTTTTATCTTTGAATTTTTTAAATCATCTGGGAATTCTCAGGAAACAACTTCCTTCATGTGCTCTAGAAGCCAGTACTTAGCAGCCACATTTCTCCCAGTCACCAGACTGAATTCAGAAACAGCAGATGAGACATGTTCATGTTCACACTAACTTTTACTTTGTTGCTACTGACACATAAGGAGGCAATGGTGTTCTTCCCTTACATCTAACAACTAACATCCCACAGCACCTTTCCCTCAGAGTTGTCCCAGGGTTTATTTTAGATCCTGATTAGCATGTGTGGTCTCATCCCTATTTATAAACTGAATCACCCCTTGTTCCTGGAGAAACTCGGGAGCACAACACAAACATGCAGAATTCTTTTCCTTCCTTCTATATTTCAATCCTTGCTCTTTTTGTGCCTTAGGCCAGCAGACTTCCTCTCATTCATACCCATCATATGTGAGGTGAGCTCAAGGAAGGAAGCCCCAGGAATAGGTCTCATTTAAGATGTAGTTAACTCAACATCACAGTTTTGGTTGACCTACACCAGGTAGTGACCAGGTGTCCTGATAACATTCTTACATAGCCCACCTGGCCACAGAAGGCAGATGAACAAGAGAAAATGGTGTAATGAATATGGAGGTATTTGTAAACTGCACTTTGTTTTAGAAATGCTAGGTATTTGTTATTGTTGCTGCTGCTGATGATGATGATTTGTTGGGTTTTGTTGGCACTAAAGTAGGATTTGCTCAAGAACCAGGTGCTCTTCATTCAGACTCTATGGAAACCTGGAAATACATGAAGCTATCTTATAAGGTATATGTCTCACATAAATGTAAACTGTGAGGCAGCTTTATGAGTTACTATACAGATTCAGCTAAGAGATGTGATAATGAATGAGTTATATGTTTAGCAATTTCTCCACAGCTCAAAGTCTGGGATCCACAACCTCAAGAAAGGAAGCTCCAGGACATGACTCTCTCTGAAGAAAATGTCAAAGTTAATCAAGGCCCTCATCATTCCCCATCCAGGGTGACCTGTCCTTACATCTCTGTCTTCATGCATTTCCTCATCTATCCCAGGTGCCATCATACCTTCCCACCTTCTTAGGCCCAACTCCATTAATCAGAAATTATCAATTTATAAAACATTCATAAATATCCTTCAATTTACTCTATCTCCCCAGTACTGAGGTAACTTGCTGTTATTAATTAAACCCACGGGTAGATGAATTAACTATTCCTTTCCTCTACAGAACAGAAGAAAACACTTGTTAGAATTCTGTAGATAATAGGATTTAAAAAAATTTTTTCCAAATATTGAATAGACCAATGTGGGGAGAAAAGAGTCTGAGACAGGCCAAGCAGTGTGTCAAGGCATGATGCAGTACTCAGAGAACAAGACCTGCCAGGATATCTCTCCTCCACTCCACTCAACTCCAGAGGACCATGACAGCTATGGGGAGATGGGGGAGACTGGCCAGGTAAGTGTCAGAGCTCTCCTGGACTGCCTAGCACTCCTCATATTCATCCCACTGTGCCTTGGGTACCTCTGCCTTGGCTCTTTCCTCCTCTGATCACTCCCGCTCATCCTTCAAGACCAAGAACTGGGGTCATCTTCAAGAATGTCAACTGCTATGGCACCACCCTTACTTCCTAGGAACTCTTAGGAACTCAGAGCTTGAAATGCCTGGTTCATATCTCTACTCATATTCATGCATGGCTCACTAGTTTGTTATAAGGGACTATAAAATAATCATTTTCAGCCCCCCTGAAATGAAATACTCATGAATTATTGGTAGACTTTGTTGAACCAACTTTGGGTAAACCTCTCCATACTTCCAGGCTAAGACTCCCATGTATGCCAATAATTTGGTGCCTTTCAAACAAGTATTCTTTAAATATTGGTTTATCAGTTATCCAGTGGGGTCAAGAAAAACTGTCTGTTAATAAAAACAACTATCTTCTTCAAACTCAAAATAAGGAAATGCTTGGAATATAACAATATTTAGACATATTTGGAAGTCTCTCATTCCACTTTCTTATTATCATGTATAACTAGACCGTATTGGTGTATTAGTTTTCTATTATTCCTATAACAAATTGCCACAAACTTGGCGGCTTAAGCAATATAAATTTATTACCTTATGGTTCTGTAGTTCAGAAATTCAACACAAATCTCACAGGGCTAAGATCAAGGTGTTGGCAGGACTGTATTCCTTTCTGGGGGATCTAAGAGAGAACCCATTCCCTTGTCTTTTCCAGCATCTAGAAGCTGCTAATATTCCTTGGCTCATGACTCCCTTCCTTCATCTTCAAGGCCAGCAGTGGTGGGCTGAGTCTTTCTCACATTGCTATCTTTCAGGTTCTCTGCAGTGGGGAAATGTTCTCCACTTTTAAGGACTCGTGTGATTAGATTGGGCCCAACAATTCAGAATAATTTCCCCATCTCATGGTCCTTAACCTTAATCACATCTGCAAAGTCTCTTTTTTCCATATAAGGTAATATATTCACAGGTCCTGTAGATTAGGGTGTGGCCATCTTTGGGGCCAGCATTTTGCCTGCCACAATTGGTCTTCCTTACTTGCTTGGAGTCAATATAACCAATATGGATAAAAGTACCAACAAGCCATGATAAGACTGAGAGCTACTTTAACAGCCTCCTAACTGGACTCCTGTCCTCCTGGCCCTCTCAGACCTCCTCTGCTCTGATCCATCCCTCATGCTGTTGCCAGATGACTCTAGGAGTGTAGCTCCAATGCTGCTATTTACTGTTCAAATCCTCCTGTGACCGATATTACTTTCCAAAGTAAATATAAAATATTCTCTGAAATTTAATGATGATGATGATAAGACAGTGATTGAAGTACTTCTCATGAATTATCACACTTATCTTTACAACAGCCCAAAGAGATTGCTGCTTTTAATGTCCCCAGTTTATAGAAGAACATACAGAAGACAAAACAGGTGTGGAGAGGTTGGATAAATTACTCCACTCCCAACACATACCTTATACTCTACTCAAATATCAACAAACTTGGCCTACAGGTTAAATCTGCTTCTATATAATCAGCAAGCTAAGAATGAGTTTCACAGACGAATGTCTGCAATCTATCTAATGATAGGGAACACTAACTTTGAACCCCAATTAAATGAAACATTATCCTCCCCCTAAAAGAAATTTCATTTTGCACATTAGTAGGCCTATATTACCAAAAATATACACTCAAATATTATTATTTTATCAATAAAAATTGTGGAAATTTGCTTTCTCTTTTATTACTATAAACACCAACATAATACCTCTTGATCTGCAAGTCCTAAAATATTTACCACCAATATTTACCATATTTTTTCCACCTTTACAGAAAAGTTTGCCAACTCCCACTCTAGCCAATTGTTTCTAAAATTTGAGTAGAATGTGGAACTCCTTTTAAAGGAGATACATTCTTTCAGATACCCAGTGTTGAATTAAACATTTCATTACACTATTATAATTGTAATAACAAAAACTTGGTTAAAAAAACCCAAAAAACTCCTTACACACGTAGCTCTTAAACAACCACAAATCAGAAACTATTTATGAATTAAACACAAGTAAGCTTACAAAACCAGTAAAATTCAAATAACATCAATTTGGCATGTCTAGTCATGATGCTCTAATTAAACTCACAGCACCATGAATATGATATAATCTGCTCAGTGCAGATTACATAGAAGATGGCCACACTGATGGCCCCAAATGTGCTTGTGTTCATTATTTTAGGGTTATTATTGAAATAAAACAAAAATTATAATAATGCATAAAGAGAACTCAGCTGCCCTAATAATACCTTCATGGCCCCTTAGAAGTTCACAGACCCCTACCTGAAACACTTCTCTAGCCATCATGAGCTGTTTGCTGTTCCCCAAACATGCTCCATGCAAAAATTTGTGCCTCTGTTCATACTATTCCCTCCTCCTGGCTCTAACCACCTGCCAGACTCCCAAATCTCTATTTGTATTTCTGGAATGATAACAGTTCCCAAGCCAAAGTTACGGCAGACACTGAAGAGGCCGAACAAGTGTGTGCCCTGCAGAAAAGCTGTGTGCTGGGGGACTTCCCTGGTCGCCCAGTGGTTAAGACTCCGTGCTCCCAATGCAGGGGGCCTGGGTTCTATCCCTGGTCAGGGAACTAGGTCCTGCATGCCACAACTAAGAGCTCACATGCTGCAACTAAAGATCCTGCACGCAGAGAGACCTTCAAGATGATGGAAGAGTAAGATGTGGAGATCACCTTCCTACCCACAAATACATCAGAAATACATCTACACGTGGAACAACTCCTACAGAACACCTACTGAACGCTGGCAGAAGACCTCAGACTTCCCCAAAGGCAAAAAGCTCCCCACGTACTGGGGTAGGGCAAAAGAAAAAAGAAAAAACAGAGACAAAAGAATACGGACACCTCTGGGAGGGAGCTGTGAAAGAGGAAAAGTTTCCACACACTAGGAAGCCCCTTCACTGGCCGAGATGGGGGTGGCGGAGGGGGGAAGCTTCAGAGCCATGGAGAAGAGCGCAGCAACAGGGGTGCAGAGGGCAAAGTGGAGAGATTCCCGCACAGAGGATCAGTGCCAACCAGCACTCATCAGCCCGAGAAGTTTGTCTGCTCACCCGCCAGGGCGGGCAGTGGCTGGGAGCTGAGGCTCGGGCTTCGGAGGTCAGATCTCAGGGAGAGGACAGGGGTTGGCTGCGTGAACACAGCTTGAAGGGGGCTACTGCTCCACAGCTAGCTGGGAGGGAGTCCGGGAAAAAGTCTGGACCTGCCTAAGAGGCAAGAGGCCGCCTAAATGAGCTTCAGAGATGGGCGCGAGCCCCTGCTGTCAGCGTGGATACCAGAGATGGGCATGAAACATTAAAGCTGCTGCTGCAACCACCAAGAAGCCTGTGTGCAAGCACAGGTCACTATCCACACCTCCCCCGCGGGAGCCTGTACAGCCTGCCACTGCCAGGGTCCCGTGATACAGGGACAACTTCCCCTGGAAAATACACGGTGCAACTTAGGCTGTTGCAACATCACACTGGCCTCTGCCACCGCAGGCTTGCCCCACATTCCGTTTCCCTCCCTCCCCACCCCCCGCCTGAGTGAGCCAGAGCCCCCTAATCAGCTGCTACATTAACCCCATCCTGTCTGAGCGAAGAACAGACACCCTCAGGCGACCTACATGCAGAGGCAGGGCCATATCCAAAGCTGAACCCCAGGAGCTGTGCGAACAAAGAAGAGAAAGGGAAATCTTTCCCAGCAGCCTCAGGAGCAGCGGATTAAATCTCCACAATCAACTTGATGTACCCTGCATCTGTGGCATACCTGAATAGACAATGAATCATCTCAAAATTGAGGCGGTGGACTTTGGGAGCAACTGGAGACCTGGGGTTTGCTTTCTGCATCTAATGTATTTCTGGTTTTAGGTTTATCTTAGTTTAGTATATAGAGTTTATTATCATTGGTACATTTGTTTATTGATTTGGTTGCTCTTTTCTGGGTTTCTTTTATA
Organism: Kogia breviceps; assembly: GCF_026419965.1. NCBI lineage: Eukaryota > Metazoa > Chordata > Mammalia > Artiodactyla > Physeteridae > Kogia > Kogia breviceps. The sequence continues at coordinate 145,814,856 of NC_081311.1, forward strand.
TATAGATATTTTTTCTTTTTCTGTTTTTGTGATTGTGTATGTGTATGCTTCTTTGCGTGATTTTGTCTGTATAGCTTTGCCTTTACCATCTGTCATAGGCTTCTGTCCATCCATATTTTTTTTGGTTTTTTTTGGGTTTTCTTTAGTATAGTTTTTAGGGCTTGTTATCATTGGTAGATTTGTTTTTTGGTTTGGCTGCTCTCTTCTTTCTTTCTTTTTTTATTACTTTATAATTTTTTTATATTTTTAATAATTTTTTTATTTTAATAACGTTATTTTATTTTATTTTTCTTTCTTTCTTTCTTTTTTTTTTTTTTGTCCCTTTTCTTCTTGTGAGCCGTGTGGCTGACAAGGTCTTGGTGCTCTGGCTAGGTGTCAGGCCTGTGCCTCTGAGGTAGAAGAGCTGAGTTAAGGATGTTGGTCTACCAGAGACCTCCCACCTACACGTAATATCAAATGGCGAAAGCTCTCCCAGAGACCTCCATCTCAACACTAAGACCCAGCTCCGCTAAACGACCAGCAAGCTACAGTGCTGGACACCCCATGCCAAACAACCAGCAAGATAGGAACACAACCCCACCCATTAGCAGAGAGTCTGCCTAAAATCATAATAAGGTCACAGACACCCCAAAACACACCACCAGATGTGGTCCTGCCCACCAAAAAGACCAGATACAGCTTCATCCACCAGAACACAGGCACCGGTCCTCTCCACCAGAAAGCCTACACAACCCACTGAAACAACCTTAGCCACTGGGGGCAGACACCAAAAACAATGGGATACAAACCTGCAGCCTGCAAAAAGGAGACTCCAAACACAGTAAGTTAAACAAAATGAGAAGACAGAGAAACACACAGCAGATGAAGGACCAAAGTAAAGACCCACCAGACCAAACAAATGAAGAGGAAATAGGCAGTCTACTTGAAAAAGCATTCAGAATAATGATAGTAAAGATGATCCAAAATCTTGGAAATAGAATGGAGAAAATACAAGAAACATTTAACAAGGACCTAGAAGAACTAAAGAGCAAACAAAAAATGATGAACAACACAATAAATGAAATTAAAAATTCTCTAGAAGGAATCAATAGCAGAATAACTGAGGCAGAAGAACGGATAAGTGACCTGGAAGATAGCATAGTGGAAATAACTACTGCAGAGCAGAATAAAGAAAAAGGAATGAAAAGAATTAAGGACAGTCTCAGAGACCTCTGGGACAACATTAAACACACCAACATTCGAATTATAGGGGTCCCAGAAGAAGAGAAAAAGAAAGGGACTGAGAAAATATTTAAAGAGGTTATAGATGAAAACTTCCCTAATATGGCAAAGGAAATAGTCAATCAAGTACAGGAAGCGCAGAGTCCCATACAGGATAAATCCAAGGAGAAACACACCAAGACGCAGGTTAATCAAACTATCAAAAATTAAATACAAAGAAAAATATTAAAAGCAACAAGGGACACACAAAAATAAATATAAATAAATAAATAAACCACACACAAAAAAAGCAGCAAGGGAAAAACAACAGATAACATACAAGGGAATCCCCATAAGGTTAACATCTGATCTTTCAGCAGAAACTCTGCAAGCCAGAAGGGAGTGGCAGGAATATTTAAAGTGATGAAAGGGAAAAACCTACAACCAAGATTACTCTGCCCAGCAAGGATGTCACTCAGATTAGATGGAGAAATTAAAACGTTTACAGACAAGCAAAAGCTAAGAGAATTCAGTACTACAAAACCAGCTTTATAACAAATGCTAAAGGAGCTTCTCTAGGCAGGAAACACAAGAGAAGGAAAAGACGTACAATAACAAACCCAAAACAATTAAGAAAATGGTAACAGGAACATACATATCAATAACTACCTTAAATGTGAATGGATTAAATGCTCCAACCAAAAGACATAGACTGGCTAAATGGATATAGAAACAAGACCAGTATATATGCTATCTACATGAGACCCACTTCAGACCTAGGGACACATACAGACTGAAAGTGAGGGGATGGAAAAAGATATTCCATGCAAATGGAAATCAATAGAAAGCTGGAGTAGTAATTCTCGTATCAGACAAAATACACTTAAAAATAAAGACTATTAAAAGAGACAAAGAAGGACACTACATAATGATCAAGGCACCAATCCAAGAAAAAGATATAACAATTGTAAATATTTATACACCCAACATAGGAGCACCTCAATACATAAGGCAAATGCTAACAGCCATAAAAGGGGACATCGACAGTAAGAGAATCATAGTAGGGGACTTTAACAGCCCACTTTCACCAATGGACAGATCATCCAAAATGAAAATAAATAAGGAAACACAAGCTTTAAATGATACATTAGGGCTTCCCTGGTGGCGCAGTGGTTGAGGGTCCGCCTGCCGATGCAGGGGACGCGGGTTCGTGCCCCAGTCCGGGAGGATCCCACGTGCCGTGCAGCGGCTGGGCCCGTGAGCCACAGCCGCTGAGCCTGCGTGTCCGGAGCCCGTGCTCCGCAATGGGAGAGGCCAGAGCAGTGAGAAGCCCGTGTACCATAAAAAATTTTTAAAAAAAAATTAAAAGAAAAAAAATAATACATTAAACAAGATGGACTTAATTGATATTTATAGGACATTCCATCCAAAAACCACAGAATACACTTTCTTCTTAAGTACTCATGGAACATTCTCCAGGATAGATCATATCTTGGGTCACAAATCTAGCCTCGGTAAATTTAAGAAAAGTGAAATTGTATCAAGTATCTCTTCCGACCACAACGCTATGAGACTAGATATCAATTACAGGAAAAAATCTGTAAAAAATACAAACACATGGAGGCTAAACAGTACACTACTAAATAACCAAGAGATCACTGAAGAAATCAAAGAGGAAATAAAAAATACCTAGAAACAAATGACAATGAAAACACGATGACCTAAAATCTATGGGATGCAGCAAAAGCAGTTCTAAGAGGGAAATTTACAGCAATACAATCCTACCTTAAGAAACAAGAAACAACTCAAAAACAACCTAATCTTACACCTAAAGCAGTTAGAGAAAGAAGAACAAAAAAGCCCCAAGGTTAGCAGAAGGAAAGAAATAATAAAGATCAGATCAGAAACAAACGAAAAAGAAATGAAGGAAACAATAGCAAAGATCAATAAAACTAAAAGCTGGTTCTTTCAGAAGATAAACAAAATTGATAAACCATTAGTTGGACTCATCAAGAAGAAAAGGGAGAAGACTCAAATCAATAGAATTAGAAATGAAAAAGGAGAAGTAACAATTGACACTGCAGAAATACAAAAGATCATGAGAGATTACTACAAGCAACTCTATGCCAATAAAATGGACAACCTGGAAGAAATGGACACATTCTTAGAAAAGCACAACCTTCCAAGACTGAACCAAGAAGAAATAGAAAATATAAACAGACCAATCACAAGCACTGAAATTGAGACAATGATTAAAAATCTTCCAACAAACAAAAGCCCAGGACCAGACGGCTTCACAGGCGAAGTCTATCACACATTTAGAGAAGAGCTAACACCTATCCTTCTCAAACTCTTCCAAAATATAGCAGAGGGAGGAACACTTCCAAACTCACTCTACGAGGTCACCATCACCCTGATACCAAAACCAGACAAAGATGTCACAAAGAAAGAAAACTACAGGCCAATATCACTGATGAACATAGATGCAAAAATCCTCAACAAAACACTGGGAAACCAAATCCAACAGCACATTAAAAGGATCATACAACATGATCAAGTGGAGTTTAACCCAGGAATGCAAGGATTCTTCAATATATGCAAATAAATCAATGTGATACATCATATTAACAAAGTGAAGGAGAAAAACCATATGATCATCTCAATAGATGGAAAAGAGCTTTTGACAGAATGCAACACCCATTTATGATAAAAACCCTCCAGAAAGTAGGCACAGAAGGAACGTACCTCAACATAATAAAGGCTATATATGACAAACCCACAGCCAATATCCTTCTCAATGGTGAAAAACTGAAACCATTTCCACCAAGATCAGGAACAAGAGAAGGTTGTCCACTCTCACTACTATTATTCAACATAGTTTTGGAAGTTTTAGTCACAGCAATCAGAGAAGAAAAAGAAATAAAGGAATCCAAATCGGAAAAGAAGCAAAACTGTCACTGTTTGCAGATGACATGATACTCTACATAGAGAATCCTAAATATGCCACCAGAAAACTACTAGAGCTAATCAATGAATTTGGTAGAGTAGCAGTATACAAAATTAATGCACAGAAATCTCTTGCACTCCTATACACTAATGATAAAAAATCTGAAAGAGAAATTAAGGAAACACTTCCATTTACCACTGCAACAAAAAGAATAAAATACCTAGGAATAAATCTACCTAAGGAGACAAAAGACCTGTATGCAGAAAACTATAAGACACTGATGAAAGAAATTAAAGATGATACAAACAGATGGAGAGATATACCATGTTCTTGGATTGGAAGAATCAACACTGTGAAAATGACTATACTACCCAAAGCTAACTACAGGTTCAATGCAATCCTTATCAAACTACCAATGGCATTTTTCACAGAACTAGAACAAAAAATTTCACAATTTGTATGGAAACACAAAGACCCCGAATAGCCAAACCAATCTTGAGAAAGAAAAATGGAGCTGGAGGAATCAGGCTCCTGGACTTCAGACTATACTACAAAGCTACAGTAATCAAGACAATATGGTACTGGCACAAAAACAGAAATATAGATCAATGGAACAGGAGAGAAAGCCCGGAGATAAACCCATGTACATATGGTCACCTTATCTTTGAAAAAGGCGGCAAGAATATACAATGGAGAAAGGACAGCCTCTTCAATACATGGTGCTGGGAAAACTGGACAGCTACATGTAAAAGAATGAAATTAGAACACTCCCTAACACCATACACAATAACAAACTCAAATGTATTGAAGACCTAAATGTAAGGCCAGACACTATAAAACTCTTAGAGGAAAACATAGGCAGAACACTCTATGACATTAATCACAGCAAGAACTTTTTTGACCCATCTCCTAGAGAAATGGAAGTAAAAACAAAAATAAACAAAAGGGACCTAATGAAACTTAAAAGCTTTTGCACAGCAAAGGAATCCATAAACAAGACGAAAATACAACCCTCAGAATGGGAGAAAATATCTGCAAATGAAGCAACGGACAAAGGATTAATCTCCAAAATATACAAGCAGCTCATGAAGCTCAATATAAAAAAAAATACAACTCAATCAAAAAATGGGCAGAAGATCTAAATACACATTTCTCCAAAGAAGATATACAGATTGCCAACAAACACATGAGATGCTCAACATCACTAATCATTAGAGAAATGCAAATCAAAACTACAATGAGGTATCACTTCACACCAGTCAGAATGGCCATCACCAAAAAATCTACAAACAATAAATGCTGGAGAGGGTGCGGAGAAAAGGGAACCCTCTTGCACTGTTGGTGGGAATGGAAATTGATACAGCCACTATGGAGAACAGTATGGAGGTTCCTTAAAAAACTAAAAATAGGGCTTCCCTGGTGGCGCAGTGGTTGAGAGTCCGCCTGCCGATGCAGGAGACGCGGGTTTGTGCCCCGGTCCGGGAAGATCCCACATGCAGCGAAGTGGCTGGGCCCGTGAGCCATGGCTGCTGAGCCTGCACATCCGGAGCCTGTGCTCCGCAACGAGAGAGGCCACAACAGTGAGGCCCGTGAACCACAAAAAAAAAAAAAAAAAAAAACTAAAAATAGAACTACCATACGACCCAGCAATCCCACTACTGGGCATATACCCTGAGAAAACCATAATTCAAAAAGAGTCATGTACCACAATGTTCACTGAAGCTCTATTTCTAGTAGCCAGGACATGGAAGCAACCTAAGTGTCCATCAACAGATGAATGGGTAAAGAAGATGTGGCACATATATACAATAGAATATTACTCAGCCATAAAAAGAAATGAAATTGAGTTATTTGTAGTGAGGTGGATGGACCTAGAATCTGTCATACAGAGTGAAGTAAGTCAGAAGGAGAAAAACAAATACCGTATGCTAACACATATATATGGAATCTAAAAAAAAAATGGTTCTGAAAAATCTAGGGGCAGGACAGGAATAAAGACACAGATGTAGAGAATAGACATGAGGACACAGGGAGTGGGAAGGGTAAGCTTTGATGAAGAGAGTGGCATGGACATATAAACACTACCAAATGTAAAATAGATAGCTAGTGGGAAGCAGCTGTATAGCACAGGGAGATCAACTGGGTGCTTTGTGACCACCTAGAGGGGTGTGATAGGGAGGATGGGAGGAAGACCCAAGAGGGAGGAGATATGGGGACATATGTATATGTATAGTTGATTCACTTTGTTATAAAGCAGAAACTAACACACCATTTAAAGCAATTATACTCCAATAAAGATGTTAAAAATATATATATATATCCTGCATGCGGCAACGAAGATACTGCATGCCGCAACTAAGACCAGACACAGCCAAATAAAGAAATAAATATTTAAATAGAAAGAAAGAAAGAAAGAAAGAAAGAAAGAAAGAGAGGAAGGAAGGAAGAAAAGCTGTGTGCTGTGTACTGGGAAACCTATCCAATCAGAGCCCACTCCTTGGGCAGGATAAATGACAGGTGATCAAGAAGGAGGCATGTCCCCAGGAGCGAAGCATGTCCCTCTGAGCTCTGGCCACGTTAGCACTGGAAGTCAAAGCAACTGTATAACTGCCCAGAGGGTTCCTGGAGCTGCCCAACACCCCCAATTCACCTTATAATAATCACTTGTCCATGATGATCATTGGTGTGCGTCTCTTCCTTAGAACTTTCAAGAGCCTGATGCAAGTGCTCTCCCTATTAGCCCTGCCTAATTATTTCTTTAAAATTCTTCAGAATATTTTCACGTCCTGTTCCTCTTTTTTCTCCCAGTCCCCATACATCATTTAAAGAGACTGTTAATGGCAAGAGACAATGGCTGCTAAGAACAAGGAAGCCTGGGGAAATGGAACAGAGCATTCACAGGAACTTACTGTGTAATTTTAGGCATTCATTGGACAGATATTTTTACTGAGTTTTCCCATCAAAAATATAATTGTTAAAAAGAACAGTTATGCTGAAGGATGCATATATAGCATTACTCATTCTCTATGGTTTGGAGTTGGCTTGAGCCAGAGTAACAAGTCAGTGTTAATTTAAATGAAGTTCATAATTGGACCAGGAACTAATCCTCAGTGATAGCAGTACCTACCAGATATTACTTTTGTGCAATAGAAAAATAAGCTATATGAAATATAAGCTATAAGACAAAATTATCAAAGATGAATAATCAACTGCCCCAGAATAAAGGTAAGTCAAAAACGCAAGAAAGTTACATTTTTTGTCTTTAGTATTAACATAGAATAGATTCTCTCATTCAATAGTATTTTGAGTATTCAATAAATATTCTATGATGAATTATAGGAAACACAATACTTTGTTGCAGAACTCAAGAAGCTAAGAAAAACAGATGTAATGAGAAATAATATCTACTGGGCCAAGTGCCAGGTACTTTTACAGCTACTGTATTACTTATTTCTCCCAAGTGTTGGAGATGCATATTATTACCCATTTTATATCAGAAGAGACAGAGGCTTGGCAAGGTAAAGTACTTACCCAAGGTCCCACATCTAGCAAATGCCAGAATCATGATTCAAAACTGGGTCTCTCAATAGATCCAAACCCCTACACTTCCCATAAAGATATATTTTCTCCTAACAACATGGCAACTATAGGAATAATTATGAATTTTTTAAATTTCATAAGGGGACACATACATGATGCTATAAATATTGAAAGATGTAGAAAACATGGAATGTTTCTCTCATAGATATTAACAGGCAATAGCAAAGAAAGGAGATGCTCACTACTTAAGCTCTGCAACAAAATGTAATTTAAAAGAAAAGCACCAGGTACTATCATGAGCATAAAGGTTAAAATACATGAAATACTCATGCTGTGTGTTCTCAGCTCTTTCTCAGCCCACCTAGTTATAGGGAACTCTTTTTTAACTACCAACTGTTTTTTTTTTAAATTTTATTTTCTTATAACATTCATATTCATTTTAAAGGCACTTGCATTCTGAACTCCTGGATCTTTTTGGTCTCTATTTTGACTTCTTCTTTTTAAAATTAAACCTTTTTGCCCAGGTACAATACATGCGTCTTGTCCCTGATATCCCTGCATCTCCGGCCCCGTCTCCAGCTGAGCTTGAATGTGCTGGTCTGGTGTAATGTATCAGTTATGTGGTCTAGTGTAGAAAAAGAGCCCTTAATGAGGTTTTATATTTCAAGCAGGCGACTTCTCGATCCCAAGCTCAACATAGAGATTCCAATACTGAGATGGCATTAATTAGTATATTACCTATGACCTGAGAGATCATGGCATTACATGGATATAATTTATCACAGCCAAAAGCTGAGCACATTTCATTTGAAATGAGACCATGTTCTCAGTATGTAAGAATGAGAAACCACTTGCCTTCACATCCTATTCCACTTTTATCACACAACCGGAAACAGCATCCAACTAGTCAGATGATCTCATGCCTCTCTGCACCTGCCTGGTGGTTACGCACAAACAGGAAGCTGCACGTACAAATGATCCTGCCCACCCTGCCTCCCAAAGGGGACGTCAAGACTTCTTCGCTGGTCTTGATACTGGTCACCTGACGTATTTGATCTAATTTTCCAGAAAGGAGGGACAAGATACAAGAATGGAGTAGAATCAATCACTGACCACAAATTGATCCTGGAGCTAAGGGGTGATGACAACACACACCATTGGGAGGTAATGGGGCAGAAGCAAGAAAATGAAGACACTCACCAGTGAAGACCATGAACTAATGGCAGGAAACTAAGTTACAGCAAACTTGGGACACTTTATCATCTAAAGATATTATTTAGAGCAAGAATATCTGAGCAAAAAACAGCAACAGAATCACTGGTCACTTTTTTATCTCAACAAAGTAGATAAGGATTACCCTAAGATCTTCATTTCCTTCTGCTCCCACATAATGAGCACATCATGAACGTTTGTTAAATGAATGACCGATGTCTCTGGGGAGCAGCTCCACTGAGGCAAGTCATCCCTCATTCTCCCATATTTGTACCATCTTCAAAGCACGTGAAGATTTTTCCGTGTTTTCCCAGTAATCCTGCGGTGTAACTGGGCAAGGATATCACCCCATTTTACAGATGAGGAGATTATGATTCAGAAAGGTAGGATAACTCACCCAAGGTCACACAGGTATTTAATACCAGAGGCTCACCTGGAACAAAGGTCCTCTAGTTCAGAGCCTTTAATTACATCCTTGAGAGGAGGTTGAAGAGGAGAAGCCCCATTTTTGCTCTCTTTATGTATTTCTCTCATTTCTGTGGGATCGGTGGTCACACATCACTGGGAATAATCCAGGTTATTCGTAATAGTTGCTAACAATGAGTTTAATAAATGTTACCTTTGTGCTTCAGATTCCTCATCTTCAAGGTGGGATGTTGACAGTACTTACCTTACAAGGTGGTTTTGAGGATTAAATGAATTAATGCATTTAGAAGAGTGGCTGGCACATAGCTAGTATTAGTGATACCTCCTTCTTTCTAATCTTGCAACCAAAGTGCACCTGCCCGCTGAAAATGCTTCCCTAGTTCCCTCTTTATGCAGTACAGACACAGTGTCTTCCAGGCTTCTCAGTTCTGCTGGCAATCAGGGTCCTCATAAGCCTTAATTTAGAGGCTGAAATGCTTCCTATTTTTTGATCACCAAGAAGAAGAGTTTTATTATTTTTCCTATGTGTACTCATGTTTTAAAATTTTTCATCTACCACTTGCATTTGCTAAATAAAAGTCTACATGGCCTCCTTAATAGGAAATACACTATTGCTTTAGGTCTTTTAAAGCACTGAAAATAGTTAGACTTAAATTACTCTCTTAAGGACCACAGACTGAGAATCACTGTACTAACCCAACTTCTTGTTTCTGGGATAAAAGCTGGAGGACCTAAAATGTTGGAGGATTTGTTCAAGATCACTCAGCTAATTAGAGTCAAAGTCTGAACAGGATCCAAATCTTTTGACTCAATTGAGGGTGTTGAAGCTTTCCTACTCTAAATCCATTACACCAGTGCTCTTTGCAATCTGGATTTCTTAAAGTTAACGCCAGCCCTCATCAGAATTGTAAAGTGATCCGTTTTCACTCTCCACAGCGCACAGTAAATGTTTCATAACCAGGCAACAGTCAAAAGGCCGAGCACTGGAAATGCAGATGCTGACCTGGTTATTCCAAGACATACATCTTGAGTTTTCCATTTGCTACAGTTGGATCTGTTGTGACCTTCAGGTCATTTTCTGCAATATCTCTGCCCCAAAAATTAGGTACTCTTTGGTGCTGTGCAGTTTGGTGGCTCTCTCTAATATTACTTGGTAACTGCCCTCTAAACTTCTACAGTTTTCAATCACCCATTTCTTCTTTTTTTTACACAGTTCAAGACTGGCTTTCCAAGATACAAGCCACCCCACCCAGTTGTTTTTATTGGCAAAATTAATGAGCAGATTCCTATTCCATCATCCCAGTGATTAAGGAAACATTGACTAGGACTGGACCAAAGAAGGCCATTATGGAATTCCACTTAATCTTCCCATTGGCTGACACTGAACCAATGACATAATATTAAGCTACAATGCAGATTGGCTTTCCAAGTCATCCAGAAAAGACAAAACTCTAAAATCATTTTAGCTGTGTTAAGAATGGTATTTTAGCTGTATTAAGGAAAAAAAAACAACTTTAAATTGAGAACAAATTTTACCCAAAGTGGGTATTCTAGCCCCTGATTACAGGAGCTATCAATATATATCTCTCCCTGCAAAAAGTCACACATCTGAAAGAAAATATTTAATGGAAATTTAGACCACACTTTTCTGTAATACCACATGCTGCTCGGCATCCCCAGCTGTGTTTTCCAGCATCCAGAGTCACCAGGGAATTTTCAGGCAGCTTGTAGTTTTCCACATTCATCAGCCAAGGCCAACTCTAAACACACAATCTCATCTCCAACTATGGGTTGTAGTGCGTGACGCTCCCCAGAGGGCCAGGCTACGGCATTTAATGAATAGATTATAATGAGAAATATTCTTAAGTGTTTTTCATCTGGGAGAGATAGACTCTTATTCCAGTATTGTTCTTGTTTAGTTATTCCCTAACAAGAAACCAAACAGCTGTAATTGTATAGTGAGCATAAAGACACAGTTGATCTGATAGCACTACACAATTTGGTAAAACAGCCATTTCCTTTTTCTCACAATTTTCTGCTAACATGAACAAGAACCCAGTGGAATCCAAACCTGAGCACATGGCATTTCTGGCCATGATACAAAGGTCTACAACCTCCTCCTAAATATTTGATGACTCCTGGGATACCACAGTGTAGCGCTGCTGTGGGAACAGCTGAAGCCACTAACGTGCACAGCTGTTTTTGTCTTCCCACACGGCTCAGAAGGCTGGCTGTGGGAGGCTGAGGAGAAGGAGGTAGAGTGCTGTTTGATAAAATGAAAAGTACTCACCAAAGTCCACACAGTAGAGCCAGGCTGCCTGAGTTCTAAATTGCTGAACTCTGCTCCCCACAGACTACCCATCTGTAGCTGCCACCTCCAGTCCCTCCTCTCCCCTTCCTCACCAGGCTGAAAGATTCATGTCACATACCAGGCAAGCTGCCCCAAAAAGCACTAACCTCTCAGGGAAAGGGTGATGGCAATTAGTATGGGGCTGTGTCCCTACGGAGGGCAGAACAGGCTGGTAATGATGGCAGAGGTGGTAGTGCTAATTCCATCACCACCACACCATGAAAATAGCCTCCAGATAAGTGTTTTCAGGTGGTTGGAAAGGGACTGGTGGCTTCTGATAAAGAACATCCTGCAGGTGCCTTAGTAATAAGCTTGGTTCAGTTCCCAATTTCTGTAAAAATAATATCACTCGTTCTTCCCACATCACAGGCATAGCCATTCCAAGGGTGGCGTGGGGCTGAGGGGTCCTCTGTAATTTCCGTAAGCCTCCTCCCATGTGACTCCAATAAGTACATATAATAGTGTGCTTGCTAAGCAAATGCCGCCTTAAGACAATGTCCCCATCCCCCCTTCCCACCCCATCCAATCAGACAGCCACTCCAAAGACCCTTCCATATAGTAATTATGTAGCCACCATGAAGCACGGGGTTGATCCAAACAAATTAGAAACCATCCACAAGAATAAAAACACTACTGGGAATAGTATAATGGAAGAGCAAAATAAAAGAATAGAGTAATTTGCGGGGTTGTTATTGTCATGAAAAAAATAAGGTGTGTGTGTGTGTATTTGTCTGGTAGTGAGTAAGAAACGAAGAATAAATACAAACTCATAATAAAAACCTGTGTCAAATGAAACCATATAAAATATTCTAGATATATAAGACTTATTCCAGTGAAACCTAGTGTTTTTTACTAGAACTAGGCACTCACTCTATCATCTTTATTACCTCCTCCCCTAATCTCTTCTCCCTCCTTTTTTTTTCTCATCCTCTTCACCATTTTCCCCTTCTCTTGCTGCTTCTCTTTTCCTTTGGTGTATCTGAAACCAATCTCAAGGGCTAACTGTGAGCCTCTGAGCCTCCCTGGCATTATTGAATGATGCATGGTCGGCACAAAATTTAACCCATCACTCCGACAATATCACTTTCTAAGCATGCAGCTACACGCTCCAAAGCAATGTTTAGCTGTTGTTAACGTCCCACTTCTAAACATGAAATATGCAACATCCAAGGCCTCCGTAGCCGTGGGAAACTGCCCAGCAATGCTCCCAGCAGTTTGCTGTGATAAGCAATCTTCTTATTACATACTTTTGACCCATAATGGTGACAGGTGACATTTTGCCTAAACAATGTCAGTGATCATCCATCATAGGTCACCCCTTTGCATTATCTGCCTTTCTGTGGGGATCATGTTCTTTCAATACCATTCAAAATGCGCTTTAGCTAATGTAATTTCTGGCTCTGAGACAGATCAAGGCAAAGACTAGATCATTCGGTATAGAAAACCAGAAGAGCATATTTTGCATAAGAAAAGCCTTTATGTAGGTTTCAGCCATCACAGTTCTCCAGCACAGTCCATTTACTCATGGACTACATTTCTTATGCTATCACATGCTCAGCCTCAAAGCATCAGTAAAATGAATTAAAACTGTTTTCTTTTAACCTGTGGTGCACTGCCCAGATCACCTCTCAGGGCAAAGGCTCTGCTGTCTGGAGTGTTGACCCCTGACCAGATCACAGCCAAGTCCCTGTGCAGGAATACTCCTTGACTAAGGACAGCTGCCTCACTGAGGTTAACCCCTATCCCTCGCCACCAACGCTGGGGGTGGGGGTGGGGGGGGCAGCCCAAATTCAATGACTGGCGAGGGTTCAAAGGTCTGGTTACTTCACCTCAATCTGGGATAACTGTCCAGCAGTTCAACATCTGCTACTACCCAATCCTCTTCCCTCATTCCCTACAGGTGTCCCAGGGAACATCCCTCAAGAAACCTCCCTTGGGCAAATCTCCATCTCTGTTTCCTAGGTTAACAGACCTAGGACAACATCTAAGCAGAACTCCAGTAAATCTGGCGAAAGGTGCACCATTCTAAAAGCAGTAACAAGGGGGTGGAATGTAACATGAGTGAACACTGACCCCTGCTATGATTCATAATGATTAATTTGCAAAGTTCCACCTTAGAACAGTGGCTCTCAACTGGGAATGATTTTCCCACCAGGGGACATTTGGCAATGTCTGGAGACATCTGTGATTGTCCTGACTTGGGTGGAAGGGTTGCTACTGGCATCTAGTGTGTAGAGGCCAATGATGCTGCTAAACATCCTACAATGTGTAAGACAGCCCTCACAACAAAAAATTATCCAATCTAAAATGTTAATAGTGTTGCCTTTGATATACTCTTTTTTTTTTTTTTTCCTGTATGCGGGCCTCTCACTGTTGTGGCCTCTCCCACTGCAGAGCACAGGCTCCAGACGCGCAGGCTCAGCAGCTATGGCTCACGGGCCCAGCCGCTCTGCGGCATGTGGGATCTTTCTGGACGGGGGCACGAACCCATATCCCCTGCATGGGCAGGCTGACTCTCAACCACTGCGCCACCAGGGAGGCCCAATAGTGTTGCCTTTGAGAAACTCTTTTCTAGAGATATCAAAAAATATTTGGTATCTTATTCAAATGAGTTATTCTTTGTCTCAGGATAATGTCTACCAGCTGGTCCTAGGCTAGACGTGGTTTAAAGAAATATGACCATGCTTTGTAAGAATATGGATCATGAGCTTGACCTCTCCCAGCCATGGGGAAGGCAGGATCAATGTGCCTAAATGCTGCTGAGCATCCCATTTATCTGAGATGGGATTAACAACCAGAATTCAGTCGTCTGGAATGCCTCTGACAGTGGAAGTGAGAGTTCAACCAGTGAGTAATGGGATGATCTGCACACCTATAGACTAGAAGAGGGCAGTTCCTTAGGGAAGGGACATCAGTGTTGATTGTTAAGAGGTAGGAAGGACACTAGAGTTAGGTAGAAGGTTTATCCACCTTATTTGTAAATGAGTAGGGCTGCTGGAAGGAGGGTATTTGATACTCTATGAGGAAATACTACTCTTTGGTGAGTCTTCAAACTTTTTGTCACCTGTTGGGTGTGCAAATAAGATATTAGCCTTTCTTTCAAACTCCCTAGGGTAATAATTCTTAACTCTGCTCTTGGAAGTTGAAGTCACCACTTGAGAAACTTTTAAAAAATATTAATGCCTAAGTCCCACCCCCAAGGACTAGATCAGAATTTCCATGGGTAGGGCTTAAGAATTTGTAGTTTGAAAACCCTGATACACAGCCAAGGTTGAGAATTATTGGTCTAGCATGCCCACTGAGAAAATGAGAGCAGAGGGGGCTGCTGCCAACTTTGTGGAAGAGTTTGTGACCACAGGAGGCCCTGGTAGAAAAACAGTCTTCATCCAGGGCTTCAGGGAGGGCTTGTGGGCTGCATCTTCCCAGACTCAGTGGAAGTTCATGATTTTCCTGTTGTAGGATGTATGCTCTTTGCAGAGTTTCCATCCCGTAGGAAACGTTCTTGTAAACAGATTTCTTATAACTTGTACAGCTAGTGCCAGGCTGCTGAGTCCTCCATTAAGGAGATTTCACCACATCTTGAAAAGGAGCTCCAATCATTAGATGCAATGAGAACCATAAGAGGGACTTTGATTCCACTATCACTTGTGACTCAAGAGCTACATGAATGACTAGAACTTAACACCAGCAAAGCCATTCACTGTAGATTCTGAAGACTAAAAAAATGGTCATGATTCGATTCACATGGAGCAATCAGAAGTGATCGTGAAAGTGAGACCATGTGTGGGTTGGACCACTGTCCATTTATCCATTGACAGCCATGTAATTATATATATATAATTATATGTTAAAATTTATTTTATTTTACATATTATTATATTATTTTAATATATGATTATATACTTAAAATTATATAATTTTATATATTATTCTATATAAGTTTATAATTATGTAAATTATAATGTCCTATATATTATTTAAATATATTATAACTAATGTGTTTTTATATATTATTTACATACAAATATATAATATTAAATTATATATATTTATATACATATATAATTATATTTTATATGTATATATATAATCTCATAATGGGAATTAGGAAGACAGTAATCTAGAAAAATATAACATCTGAACTCTGGATTATAAAACATTGTTATCAAAATTTTTTTAAATTTCTTGTGGTTTCAGTCTAGTCTTTCAAGATCAGGCTATGAGTTATAATGCTGACTTCCATGGCTGGTATTAGAGTAGAGAGAAATGTTATGCTTAAAAATGGTGTTAGGGCTTCCCTGGTGGCGCAGTGGTTGAGAGTCCGCCTGCCGATGCAGGGGACGCGGGTTCGTGCCCCGGTCCGGGAAGATCCCACATGCCGCGAAGCGGCAGGGCCCGTGAGCCATGGCCGCTGAGCCTGTGCGTCCGGAGCCTGTGCTCCGCAACGGGAGAGGCCACAACAGTGAGAGGCCTGCATACCGCAAAAAAAAAAAAAATGGTGTTAACTCATTAGTATACTAAGCTGCTAAAAATGCTGTCTGATTGATTAGTTAGTCCAAATTTCCTGCTTATGAAATTGTACAGATTAATTTGTTTTAAGAGGATAGGTCTTGCAGCCAAACCTCACTTGGAAAAGGCCTATTTGAAATTTTAAAACCGAGGATTTTCACTCTGGCTTCTCCCATTGACTTGCACAATATAAATATAAAGAGGACTTACTGGCTCACCTCCAGTGTGCACTCTGAGCAGCCCAGATAGAAAATTAGAATTTCAGACCCTGAATTAAAATAGATTCTATATTCACGAAGGCCCTATGGTTGTCCCAGGTACCAGTGAGAAGACAAAAAAAACTAAAAAATAATAAAAATCTTCCAGGCACTGTTTTTAATAGTAATAAAATTCCTATGTTTAAGTATAGCCAAAAGATACTTTCAAGACTCTAATGATGCAGAACCAATAATAGGTTGATGAATTGAATATTGATTAACTGAGTACTTGAAGATAAACACCCAGACAGGTAAATAATACAAAGGAAAGGGATTTCCACGAGTAAATTAAAAATGCATGGCTGCAGGACCACCCTGCAGAGCTCGGTCTTCGCTAGTCTACTTGATTAACACTTTTCTGGTGATACAGCTTATCTCATTTTCCCAAGAAGAGAACTATTTATGAAGAGTCACAGCCCTTTCTTTGACTGGATGGAAATGCTGCCCTCAAGCCACCAGCATAATCTGGAGCAGGAATGCTCACTGCCTCCGACAGGACCCCTCTTACACACACATATTTATCTTCTCCCTGTGCGTAGGAAATTCCACCATGAGGAAAAGCCATGTTCTCCAAGTCACTGGGCTTTCCACAATCCAAGTCTTCCACAGATTAGGGCAGCACTGCCTTCTCTAAGGCTCTCTGCCCCTACTCTAGCACCAGGGGACTGGCTTGTCTCTCAAACCCTGGGGCTCTGTGTCTTCCTCTTCTATTTTCTCCTCTCACCAAGTACCACACTCTCAAACCCCCTGCCCTCCATTCACTGGTCTGCAATCTCTCTGTGACCCTGAATGATAATCCTATTACATCCCTGAACTCTCTCCAGGACTTTCATCTCCATCCACCTTTGTAATGGCATTGCTAATGATCTGAGGGGCGTAAATCACAGTCAAGATAATGTCTGCAAAAAATTAATAGACATGATTTTTATGATATAATATACTAGTGTACTAATCATGAGAACAGTTAATTGAAAAGCACTAAATATTTTATTATCCATTCAGCATTCTGTCTCCTTTTACCATTCAGCATTCTGTTTATTCTTTCCCCCATTCTGAACTTTTTACCTATTATTCTTTCATAATTCCCCATAAAGTCAAATTGCAGAGTAAGATAAAGGGGATTCTAATCACTACATCTAATTACAGAGATGAGTAAATCAGTTTAATGTGTCATGGTCTTAAGAAAAAGGGACAAGGCACAATTCAAGGAGAAGTGAATGCCTTAAGCTTGGGGTGAAATCTCAGATAACCTAAAAATTGTTCAAATACTTGAGAAAATGAGGTCTTTTTTCTTTCCAATTCCTGAGCAAGGGCATCAGTAGCTCTTTTTTTTTTTTTTTTCAGTCATGCTGCACAGCATGCGAGATCTTAATTCCCTGACCAGGGATTGAACACATGTCCCCTGCAGTGGTCCTAACCACTGGACTGCCAGGGAATTCCCCATCAGTAGATCTTTTAAATGACAATATTTTTCAACTAACTAAACTGCTCATTGTTGGCCATTTAGGCTGCTGGCCTCATACCTGAGAGGGGGCAGCTCTGTGTCTGGTCCATCTCTGCAGCCTCAGCCTGGGGCCAGCACCAGGGCCCAACACTGAGGAACTTCAGGATTTCACCAACACTCCACTTTTCCCACCACATATGCCATGAGAACACTGCTTCCTTCAGGACTGTAGAATATACTCAATTATTGTATATTTACCTTCTTCAAAGTTAAGAAAAATATGATACCACTACTGGAACCTTCAGCTTTCCACTATCAAATTGCAAAAGTGGCCTCCTCAGGATGAAGTTGGATACTTTCACATCTAATAAGTTCTGATAAAAGTTCTCAAAGACTGCGTTCAGCACTCAGACTTGCTGGTTAGTTTGCTTAACTGTTCAATTTCATTTTGTTTCTTAGGTTGAGAAGAGGATTAAAATCACAATACCATATAAATTCTTGAAAGCTAACAACCCTCTATCCCACTTACTACAATTATCATCTTCATCTCAAAGGAAGTAGGATAGCAAAGGTTACAAGCTGTGTTCACTCACCCAGAGCTGGACGTGAGCATGTTTGTCAAATGGGCCAAGTTCCTCTTTGGTTCCCCCCCCCGGACTTTTTGATTCCCGAGTCCTCATTCCTCAGGCCTCCCCTCCACCATCTTCCACCTCCTCCTACCCCACTGTCTCTCTGCTGTCCCACCCACCAGCCCCACTGCTCTCCCCTACAAGATGAAAGGCCTTAAGTATTAACTTTGCCAGGACATTTACAGTTTTTCAGAGGATTCTTAAAGGCTGGGGAGAAAACTATATTTGGAATTTTAAGTCCTTGGAAACGTAATCTTTGATCATTAGCCCCCAAAACCTAGAGGAATTTCAGAATTATCTGGGGAGATCGTATACTGGTCTGTTCCACAGGGCTGGAATCTCCAGAGGGCAGCCTGGCAATCTACCCCAGCAATTTTAAGGCAGCCAGGCCAGGGATCATCAACAGCCTGGCTTCAGGGAATTATCACATGATCTGCTACTTAAGCTCCTTCTCCAAAACTGGGCCTGCCTTCAGCAAGTTAGAATGGGAGCTTGAGGGGATTAATTACCAGCAAAGGCGGAAGCCATAATACTGATAATATGCACAAAACGGAGGAAAAGAGTCAGTCATATTAACCACGTTTATATTTTGCTAAACAGGATGCTAGCTTCAATTCAATCAGCTGAATCTACCAAATTGACACATGTGACCAGCCAACTGTATCCAGTAGGAAAATGAAACTGGCTATTTTTTAACTTCTTCATTCCATTAGGCTACTGTAAAAGGTAGAATTTATAGGTACGCATAAAGGCCTTTCCTTTCCTTCCCTATAAATGAGAATGAACCCTGGCCATCTCTAAACCCAATCTAACGTGTTTCGGTACCAGACCAATGTTGAGCAATATTCAGCTCCATTTTCACCTTATGAAATAAAGGCTTCCAGCCAGGGGAAGCCTCTTTCTTCACCCTTCCTGCCCTTTATAAGTTCATCTAAGGAAGGCTGACCTGGTGGAGGGTGCTCTGAGTTCAAGCTCCTGCTCACCAACTCCATGACCTTGGGCATCATACTTACCAGTGGGGGGCAAGCATCTGTAAAATGGGAATCAAAGGTCCTATCCAAAGTGAGATGTTAGGCCCCTCATCTCTCAAGGTCTCTTTCATCAGCTTCATCTCAATTCAGCCAGTCCCCTACCCTGTCATCCCCCAATTAAAAACTATTTGATGCAAATGAGGACTCTTGCAGTTCAAACTTGATTATTTTCATACACTAGTAAATTTCTATTTCAATAACAGACAATTATAATGGAATTAGCCATATTACTATGATAAATTAAGACTATGTTTATCTGAACCATGACAAATGTTACTTGTTGAGGAAATAATGTCAAGCATAGCTCGGATGACCTTTTTGGAGGGTACAGAAGAAGGGGTCCAGGCATTAGCTGAGTAAATGCACCATATACTCCAAGGACCCTTCCAACCACAGAGTCTATGAAGTTACTATTAATCCTAAATAGTATTCATTCTTACACATATTATTAGTATCAGTCTACCTTTACTCAAAGATGCATTCTTGAAAATTACATTCTGGTAGATCAAGTCATATTTCATGTTAAATTACTGTGATTCTGCTACTCTAATGGAACATATACTCAATCACTTTGAGAAGCAAGGAACATTTATTGGTGTAAATAACCCCCTCATTTACCTGTTTTGAAAACTAGATTTCTTTTGGACCCATTTGATTCTTTTTCAAGTAGCACACCCTTGAATAGAGATTTTACACATGTACAAGAGCATAAAATTATGTATTATGGAAGTTGATGAAACAAGCTTTTTTGGAGTACTGTGTGACTCAACCCATGAAATTTACTTAATAATCATAAATAAAACAATAGAGTCTCTTCCCATCCTCAAAGCATCACTTCCAAGATGTTATTGCCTTTGACCTATCATACAAAGTTTAGGATCAAAACAACATTATTATTGCCAAAGCCCTGGATCTGCGATATCATATAATTCTGCCTGAATGGTAGTCAGCTGTCAAAGAGAGTCACTATAAGCCATAAGGTCACTAAGAAGGTGCAAAATGTCCTTAATACTAACAGCAACATAATTACCCTCAGTGTTCACAAAGAACAGAGCCATCTGTGGCCATATATTATTCATAGTTGGAGACCCCTTGCTTCTTGCCCCTTTAGGTCCCACTCTCTACACTTCTCACTACTCTGGGTAACTTGTGTGAACTGAAACAGTGGGCTCCCTTGCTCTCAGGCATCCAGGTGGGTTCAGGCATTGGGCGTATCACCAAAGGGAAGGAAGAGAATGAGATAAAGATATTTATTTTATTGACTGCCTCCCGGCATGGTGGCTTTGTGCTGGCTGCATGCTTCAGCTGAGGCCCCAGTACTTGTCAAGCAGCCCTTTCCTTATAACACACATTCTGTCTCTCTCTGAGTTCCAGTAACCACTTATTCCCCTGCTCCATCAGGCCTAGTGGTGTAATACCTCTGTGCTGGGATTAATCCAGCAGTTATACATTATGCTTAGTTGCTTTTCCTAAACCCTACCCACACATTTGTAAATAGTCCATTTGTTAATCTCTCCTCAATCACCCATCTTGAATATGCCATCTGCTTCCTGCCAAAGTCCTGAATAATTCTCTCCTTATATCACAATTTACCTCTTTTATCAATTTATAAGATCTATAGGATATGTCTTTTGGTAACACTGGGGTCTGTGGTCAGTAGCTCAGGTTCTAGTAATGGATCCAAGTAGGTCAGACTAGGAAAGAGTGAGAGCCAACATCCAGCAAATAGATTGCAAGATACATCAAAGTCTAAAAGTCAAAAAAAAAAAAAAAAAGGAGCTGGGCTACAAGGGATGACTACCTCGCAGGTGAAGCTGAAGGCACGTCCAAACCAGGATAAAAGGCACAAAAAACTATTAGAACAAGTGCCAACTGGTGTTCCAGGCTAGGCAGGACATGGCAGGTGATCAACTTACAGCCAAATGAGAGGCATTAAAGGTGTGTGTGTGCGTGTGCGTGTGCGTGTGTGTGTGTGTGTGTGTGTGTGTGTGCAGGTTTATGATGACTCATCTATGGGGAGAACTTCAGTTCAGAGACAAGAAACAATGAAGGAAATAAAACACTGGGGAAAAAAACTCTTCTAATATCACTCAGAAAGAGGTACACATGGCAGGGCCTCAGCCACAGAAGAGCTGAACTGTCAGGCTCAGAATGAGACCAGATGCAAAAACCAACCAAGCAGATCAATGAGCACATGTCCTTGGACTCCTTTAAACCATCTGCCTGGAGTTAGGAATGGAACTGAAATCTAGGAGGGACTGAGCTGGAAAAGTAAGGAGAGTGGTGGATGGGGGTTAAATAAACCCAGTTGCCACAATGATAGGGATTCTTGAGTGGGATAACATGAAGGCTATTAAACACCACCCTACTTAATCCTACCTCTGGAACCTCATTTGGGGAAAAATGACCAAAATGTAGGAGTTTAAAAAAGAAAGTTAGTTTTCTGTATGTCTAGCATTTACTGAGAACTTACTATGTGCTAGGAATTGGGCTTTACATATACCTTCTCATTATGTCCACACAACAACCCTACAAGGTAGATACTACCATTACCTCATTTTATGGATGAGTAAACTGAGGTTTAGAGAGGATCAATCATTTCCCAAGGTCAGATGGGAAATCAGTGGTGAAACTAGGATTCAAACCCATCCTGAGGCTACACTACCAACTACTAAGACACAGTCTCTGTAGCAACATAAAAGAGTCCATTAAGGCTGTACATATCAGTCATCAGTGGTGTGTACACAGTGGGTGGTGTGTGTATTTATCTAGACAAATAACTACATAGTTGTAAGCCTCTGGGGAGTTATGTTCTGCTGCAGAGCACTCTCATATGTTATTGTTAGGACAATTTCCTTGTTCTCAGACTGTAATGTTATCTTTCTCCAGGAGAGGTTTGTCTGCCTTCTCACCAGTGTGATCAGCGCTGGGTCTACTTCAATGTGACATTCTAAAGTCCTATTAATTACCTGACTTACAATGAAGTTCACCTATTGTACTCCCAGTCAAGATCAAGAGTAGAGGAGAAGGTGGGGAAAAAGGACCTTTGTAATGGCACATTAGGTATTCAACAGCTTTCAAACTGTTTTTTTAGCAGCAGAATCCTTTTGTAAGTGCAATCTTACTCAGAAACTCAATAAATAAAGTTCATAAAATCAGAACTTCTCTGGACTAAGTTTTGGGAGTAGCAGCAAAGCACAGCCAGCTCAACTTTCCCCCATTACCCTGAAACTCTAAGTTAAAAACACTGATCTTCAATGGAACAGGATAAAAAGCCCAGAGATAAACCCACACACATAGGGTCACCTTATCTTTGATAAAAGAGGTAAGAATATACAATGGAGAAAAGACAGCCTCTTCAATAAGTGGTGCTGGGAAAACTGGACAGCTACATGTAAAAGAATGAAATTAGAACACTCCCTAACACCATACACACAAATAAACTCAAAATGGATTAAAGACCTAAATGTAAGGCCAGACACTATAAAACTCTTAGAGTAAAACATAGGCAGAATACTCTTTGACATAAATCACATCAAGATCCTTTTTGACCCACCTCCTAGAGAAATGGAAGTAAAAACAAAAATAAACAAATGGGACCTAATGAAACTTAAAAGCTTTTGCACAGCAAAGGAAACCATAAACAAGATGAAAAGACAACCCTCAGAATGGGAGAAAATGTCTGCAAATGAAGTAACGGACAAAGGATTAATCTCCAAAATATACAAGCAGCTCATACAGTTCAATATCAAAAAAACAAACAATGCAATCCAAAAATGGGCAGAAGACCTAAATAGACATTTCTCCAAAGAAGACAGACAGATTGCCAACAAACACATGAAAGGATGCTCAACATCACTAATCATTAGAGAAATGCAAATCAAAACTACAATGAGGTATCACCTCACACCAGTCAGAATGGCCATCATCAAAAAAAGCTACAAACAATAAATGCTGGAGAGGGTGTGGAGAAAAGGGAACCCTCTTGCATTGTTCGTGGGAATGTAAATTGATACAGCCACTATGGAGAACAGTATGGAGGCACCTCAAAAAACTAAAAATAGAACTATCATACAACCCAGCAATCCCACTACTGGGCATATACCCTGAGAAAACCATAATTCAAAAAGAGTCATGTACCACAATGTTCATTGCAGCTCTATTTACAATAGCCAGGACATGGAAGCAACCTAAGTGTCCGTCGACAGATGAATGAATAAAGAAGATGTGGCACATATATACAATGGAATATTACTGAGCCATAAAAAGAAATGAAATTGAGTTATTTGTAGTGAGGTGGATGGACCTAGAGTCTGTCAGGCAGAGTGAAGTAAGTCAGAAAGAGAAAAACAAATACTGTATGCTAACACATATATATGGAATCTAAAAAAAAAAAAAAAAGGTTCTGAAGAACCTAGGGGTAGGTCAGAAATAAAGATGCAGACATAGAGAATGGACCTGAGGACATGGGGAGGGGGAAAGGTAAGCTGGGACAAAGTGAGAGAGTGGCATGGACATATATACACTACCAAATGTAAAATAGATAGCTAGTGGGAAGCAGCCACATAGCACAGGGAGATCAGCTCAGTGCTTTGTGTCCACCTAGAGGGGTGGGATACAGAGGGTGGGAGGGAGACCAGGAGGGAGGAGATATGGGGATGTATGTATATGTATAGCTGATTCACTTTGTTATGCAGAAGAAACAAGCACACCATTGTAAAGCAATTATACTCCAATAAAGATCTTAAAAAAAATTTTTTTTTAAAAACAACACTGATCTTTTGCAGTTTCTTATAAAGCTCAAAATAATCTTACTTTATGACCCAGCAGTCACACTCTTAGATATTTACCTAAATAAGTTGAAAAATTATGTTTACACAGAAACCTGCATGCAAATGTTAATAGTAGCTTTATTCGTAATTACCAACAATGGAAGCAATCAAGATGTCCTTCAGGAGGTGAATGGGTAAACAAACCTTGGGACCTCCATACAAGGGAATATTATTCAGTGATAAAAAGAAATGGGCTATTAAGCCATGAAAAGACATGGAGGAACCTTAAATGCATATTAATAAGTGGATCCTTCCCCAGGGAAATATCTAGGTTCCCCATCCTCTAATCATGATCATCCAGTCATGACCTTAAGCAGTATATTATGGGGAAACATAACATACCATCACAGTTCATCACGATATATTTTTCAGAATAATGCTTAAAGGAGTTCACTTAAAAACAAAACCAAAAAACTTCCATTTCAACTGACTCTTTTATTGGGGGAAAAAAAACCAGTTTGATGTAATGCAAAGAGTTTGTGCTTTGGAGCCAAAAAGACTGAATCTCAACTCTGACATTAGCTTTTGGTTATAACCACAGTAACTTGACCTGAGCTTCTGTGTCTCACTGAGAAGTTATAAAATATAATCTCCATAAGAATATAAAATATATAATGATATATAGACACACAAAATAATTTTCTAATGTATATAATGTTTTCAAGAAAATAAACACTGGAAGAAGTGTTAAGCTGTTCCCCTTTTGTTTTCAGTGATGTTCACTGAGCACATTATATACCAGTACCTCTAAGTAAATCACATGTGCCAGACATTGCAATGGGAGAAGTGGGAAAGTGAAGAGAAGCAGGTAAATAGATGAGTCAGTTTATAATCTATCAACCCATGTAGTTTCCCATTTTTTTGAAAAAACACTAACATTAGATAATTCGGTGATGTAGGTTTAGGCTCCTACATTTTTAAACTCAAAAGCCTGCCTATCCCTGATGTTTCCGAAAATGCCTCTGCTCCTGCATCTTCAAGACGTTTTCAAGATGTTTTCTGTTTAGAATTCATTGACAAACAAAGAACTTCACAGCAGAACTGGATCAATACCCTGTGTCTCTCTCTAAAAGACCAAATAGATAATCCTCCATTGTTCAGAGTAATGATTGCATTTAACCCTTCAGTCTTGTCCTGGACACCACCAAAACTGCCCTGGGTAATTCACCTGCAAAGGATGTTACACAACTGAGTGAAAGATGATTCTAACAAGAAATGCTGAGATTTCTCTTTCCTAAAAGATTTGCAAAGCACGCTACCATTTTTTTTCTTTCCCAGGAAGTGTACAAATTGTTCTAAAATATAATCACCAGGCAGGCTCCCATGAACACAGAAAACATAATGCATCCTTTTAAAAGTAGCACCAACAGGGTAATTCCCTGGCAGTCCAATGGTTAGGGCTCGGCGCTTTCACTGCCGAGGGACTGGGTTCAATCCCTGGTCTGAGGAACTAAGTTCTCATAAGCCATGCAGTGCGACTAAAAAAATAAAATAAAAATAGAAGTAGTACCAACAGACTTCCTGTCCCATGGAAGGCTGATGAGACATCAGTGGGGTGAGGCATTCACTTGTGCTTATCTATTTCTGAAGATTATCACAGAGCACTGAAAACAAGATAAAGTTATTACTCAACCAAAAAGATATATGACAACTCATACGATTTTATCATAGTATAGAAATATGCACTCAGCTTGAAAATAAAAACTCCATGTTGGTGTATGTCCTGTATTTTTGAGCTATGAGATAAATCTATAAAATAACTAGATCAAGTTTTGAAAAATATGGCAGGACTTAAACATTCTCAACAAAAGATATCTCCCTCAAAGCAGAATCCTAGAAAGATATGTAATTCCCATGATACTGCTTTTATCAAAACACTTTTGTATCTCCTTTCGAGGAACTGCATTCTGAACTCAGGTATATCCTTCTGATATAATAAAATGTTACTGGTTGCATATGTTGGTCCCTTGAGTGATGGATTTTATTGTTGAAAAGAATCCAAAGTCATTTGAAGCCTTGATTAGCAATGTAGGTTATCAATGGAGATTAAGCATTATGGATCAAAAACAAAGTTTGAAAATGAAATAAAAAACTGGCCAACAAGACAGCTCTAAAACAGAAGATTTAAAAGTGGACTGAGCAATGACATCACTAAACTAGGAATATAGGATTTCAAAGTGACTGCTTTGAAAGGAGAAACCCTCACTTGATGTATGCTACAGCATCTGTTCGATAGAAAGTCTCATCACTTTTGAGAAGCAATTCTTAAATGCTTGGCCTCAGGACTCCTCTACACTTTTAAAATTATGCAGGACTCCAAAGAACTTTTGTTTACATGAGTTATAACTATTGATATTTACCGTATTAGAAATTTAAACTGAGAAATGTATAAAAATGTCTGTTGATTCATTTTAAAATAATAATAATAACCTCACTACATGTTAATATAAATAACATATTTTTATGTAAAATGACTACATTTTGCAGAACAAAACAAAATTTACCAAGAATATGGCATTGTTTTACATCTTTGCACATCCGGTTAATTTCTGACTGAAAACTGCCAGATTCTCACACCTGCTCCTGTTGTGTGTGTTCTGGAAAACACTGTATACTATGAAAAATGAGAGTGAGAAAGACAGATAATATTTTAATGCTATAATGAAAATAGTCTGATTTTACAGAATCCCTGAATCTCAGCACCCCCAGGTTTCCTCAGACCACACTGGGAAAAGCACTGCTTTAGAGTCGCACCTGGAGTCTGACAATAAACACAACTGTGTGTGTGAGTTAATGTGAGTATGTGTGCAGATGTCTGTGTGAGCAAGTGTGTGTGTGTATGAAAACTGAGAGCTAAAGCAAATACAGAATGGGAATTCAGAAGCTCCTTAATGTTGCTCTAAGGAAAGTAGATTCGTAAGCCTTCCTGTTTCTAACCTCACTTTTTACCCTAATAGAGTGTTGTGTTAATTTGCGCCCGCAGTTCAGCTAAGACGCCATTATTTCCTGTACTATTTAGCCACACTGTCTGTGCCCTGAGTGTTCGTGCCTGCCAGTTCAGTAGTCGTTTTAGTCTGCAGCAAGCAAAATGAGTCGGGGAGCAACCTAGACCATCAACCACAGGTCTGTTGCTTAAGGAAACCATTTAAGATGGCTGGGGTGAGGACTTTTTTAATTTTAATTTTTCCCGATAACTCAATAACAATTTACATTGTTTATTCTAAACACACAGACTGTTCTCATCCCAAAGTGACCCCTGATATTACTCAGTTAACAGATCAGCCATGGAAGACCCAAGCCATCCACCCACAAAACACAGGGAAAGCATGGCGGGGAGGTGGCACAGGCATTCAGCTTCCAGAACTCCAAAAGCTGCAGGCACGCTCTCTCAGATAGTCAAGAAGGCATTTGCTGATGTCTGAGGGTGAAGGTTTTGAAAATGAATATGTCTTGGACTGGTATTGCTTTCTCAGTAGAAAGATCACTCAGTTGTGGAATCCAGATATCTGGGATCTGGTCCCTGGGCTGTATCTAACTAGCTGTGTGTCCCCAGATGAATCACCTAACTTCTCTAACCCCAAGTTTCCAAATGGTAAAAATGGGGACACTAAAACAAGTGAACTCTAATGACCCTTTTGTTCTAACATTCTGTAATCCTAAAGCCTGGTGGCAACCTACAAATACAAAGCAGAAAAAAAGACACGTTTAGCTGTGTGAGGAAGGAAGATTGTGGGCACACTTCTCTTATAACTGGGCATAAGGTCTGGGGCTCTTTCAAACGGTGTGAGTGCCCACCAGTGGAAGGGAGGTGCTGACAGATGACGCAGACACCATCTAGAAATGCTTCCAGAGCCCCAGGAGCTGCGGGCCATGAGCATTCCCTACCTCCACCAAGTATGGCTGCTTTCCAGGAACTCTGCCCTTTGCTGCTCAGGATCTCATTATTCCCAGCGCTCCAGATGGAACACACAAAGCCCTGTGACGCTGAGCATATGGCCTGGCTCAAGATGTGCTCTCCTGTGCAGAGAAATAGGACAGGTCACAGAGACAAAAATACCTCGTTGTAACCAGAATTCTCAATGGAATTATCCTTATCCTTAGAATCTGTGACCACAGCTAATGTTAAACCTTCAGCTAAACATGAAAATGGTAGTAGCCTAGACTGTATTCCCCTGAATGACACTTTGCCCCACCTCTCTCTCAGCTCTGCCACATGCTCGCGTGAAATATCAAATTGTTTGCAGCTCATGTTGAATAATGAATATGACCACCTCGGCCTATCACCAAGCCTTCAGCAGTCCGCCTGGGGAACTGGGAGAGATGTTAGAGGTTCGCAGGCCAAGCACAAAATTGAAGACAAGCTTGAATTAATAATTTGCTTATTTCTATACATGTGCTTCAAAATAAACTGCAAATTGAATAAGGTAATAACAGAGCTTGAGAGGGAAAAAAAAAAGCTTTCCTTTTGCAAACTGCTGACACTTCAATTTCATTATCTCTCACCACCCTGAATGTGATTTGCAAATGTGTTCTCCCTATGTCGTCATGTGGAAATGTCTTGAGGAAGAGCCAAAAACGAATGGAAAACAATTCCATAGGGACACAGAAAAAAAAGAAATTAAATGTCTCATTTTAAGCTGATTCTTTTAGAGCATTGTTTCTTAAAACTGGGCTCTGTGGACTTTTGCATCTGAATCACCTGAGTGTTCCTTGGAAATCTCAGGGAAGTTTCACATATTGTCTATACCAGGTTACTTCAGCTTTGTCCTACACTGACACAAAAATCACTGTGCTGTTCTTGCCAATCACAGCTGCATACATACCTCAGGAGCAATGTTTTTTGAACTATCATTTTCAAGCACATTTGCCCCTGCATGTTGGTGCCTTAAAATGTAGACCCATTCCCCCTTCTGTTTTTAATCAGTGTCTCCCTTAAATCATAATCAGGCACTTGTTGAAGAATGAAAGCATGTTTGAATCCAGTCCCTTACCCTATCTAATTCAATTTTTTCTGTGGTCTGAGGACATTAGGGAGGAAATAGGTAAAAAGAGGTAAGGAGATAGGTACGTATACACACACACACACACACACACACACACACACACACATCCAGAAACAAATTTAGATGCAGAATATTGGAAAAAAACACATCCCAAACAAACCTCAAAGAAAGAACAAGCTGGGGCTTCCCTGGTGGCGCAGTGGTTGAGAGTCCACCTGCCGATGCCGGGGACGCGGGTTCGTGCCCCGGTCCGGAAAGATCCCACATGCCGCGGAGCGGCTGGGCCCGTGAGCCATGGCCTCTGAGCCTGCGCATCCGGAGCCTGTGCTCCACGACGGGAGAGGCCACAACAGTGACAGGCCCATGTACCGCAAAAAAAAAAGAAAGAACAAGCTGAAGACTTCCCCTATTTCCCTGCTCCTGTGGAATAGAGGAGTCTGAGGAATCCTGTCTCCTTAGCAAAAGTAATTCCTCTCTTCCTTCCCTCACCTCCAAATCCGCTCACCTTCTCACTCTTACTATGTCAGTCCTCTGCAAGCCTTTCGGATTCCTTAAGATTGGGTTAGGTTTCCTTCACACGTGTTCCCACTCTGGATTACAACTGCCTAATAAATTGTCCATAATTTCACTAAAATATAAACTGTAACATAAGGACTCCAACTTGTTGGGTTTTGCATCCCCAGTACTCTGTTCACTGGCTGGCATACAGTAGGAACAAAGGTTGGTTAAATGAATGAGTAAACAAACCAGCACACTTAGACCAGTCTGACTTGTTATCCAGAGGAAGGAAGGTAAGGCAAGCACAGAAAATGAAGTTTATGGATCTAGAGATTAGTGATGGGACACTATGTCTCCAATGATGAGGCAAGAATGGGTCCCAAGTTTCCAGTTTGGATAACAGAATAAATACCAGTGTCATTAACTAAGATCATGAATACTGGAGAAAAAGCAGATTTTTGAAAAGAAGGAGTAAGAGTTCAGCTTTGTACATGGGGAGTTTGAGGTTACTGGTTCACATCCAAACTTGGTAGGCGACTTATGAAAATTGATATCAATAAATTCCTATTTGGTCACGGGTATTAATATCATTTTCAGCAGCCAAAATCCAAAGCCAGAGGAAATGGAAAATCACTATTGATTTTAATTTTAATTATCTCTATCCTCCAAGACATGAAGGGTTGGTTGGACAGTACAGACCAACAATCATTTTTCCTCTAGAGGCAGGTTAGGAACCTCTTGGTGATCACAATCCATGAAAACCCAAACAAAAAGATGTCCCTGTGGACGTTCATCTTGCATTGCCTTTTGTCTTCCATCAAGAGGCCCAGGTAAGGGCCAAGATGAGGAAGACAACCTAGCAAGGTCAATGATGACCACCTTCTCCCTTTGCAGAGAGGACCCTATACCTAAATATTAAAAATTGACAGAGATGAGACTATGTAACATAATCTTGGAGAGATTTCAAAAAGGAGAAGGGAAAAAAACAACACAAAATGCCATATGGATACATTACAAGCTACTGGTCAAAAGTGAAGAGAAAGAAACAAAAACACCTCCACTTGGAGGTTTCAAGGGCATCAAAATTCTTTTCATGGTATATCAGCCAGACAAGAAGAACCACTATAATAAAGAAAGTGCTCTCATAGAAGGAGTAGGACTTACACAATTGTGGGAGCTGATGGAGTAGTCTATTTTGGCCATTGCCTCTGTAACTAGTTCTGAGCCTGAAGTTATCATAGATCAGAAAGGCTGGTGATCAGAAGGCCAGCTGGATGTGGATGAGAGCAAGAACAAATTGGAACTCATGAGGATGAATTAGAATACACAAGGACAAATTGGAACCCATGTCTGCCTCTCACTACCTCCAATTTCAACTTTGGCCATGGAGCTGTCCACTCATGGCCCAGGACACGAAGAAGCTGAAGTAGGAGATCTGGCGGGAGCTTGAGGAGCAGTAGATCCAGGTGCTGCCTCACACCTTAAGGTGAGCTAGTGGATCTAAGACAGCATGCACTATCCGCCACAGCACAGGAAGCCCTGCACCAACCTTCAGTGCATGAAAAGTATGGCTGGTGCTTCACTTCTGCCTTCCAAATCTCTGACAAAATGTCTTTTGTGGCCTAACCAACCCAGAATCATACAAGCAAGGGATTTCTGGGAAACACGGTTCAGCTTAGCTAAGTGGACACAATCCAATGCCACCACATGTGCCCTGTAAAAGCTGGCATGATCTGACCCCTGCATACTCCTCCATCCTTGTCTGAGTGAATTTCTCCCCTTTTCTATTTGTTAAAGGTCATTCTCCCAGAAAGATTCCCTTGACCAAGATCTTCTGTAAAATACATAGTGTCCTTTTAATTGCTTGTTCAAAGTCTAGCTTTATCATTAGAGTACAAGCTCCAAAGGGGCAGGGACCATATGCACAGTACACACTACTATAGCCTAGCCCTGAGAGCCTGGTGCCTAGCACAGAGAAGGCACTCAATAAAGACCTGATCAGGAACATCAATCGGTATATCAATAGACCTCTTAGATAGGATTCCAGTTAAACAACACAGGATTGATACGTATCAAGCTTTATTTTCAAAGAATTTCTGAAGTAGGAAAGACAGCTAATTGAATGAGAATTCATTCCAAAGTCTGACATTCATTTTCATTGTAATTCACTTAAATCTTTAATGCCTTTAAAACTACCCATTGACATTCCTATCTAAGAGATATAGGCCACTAAATTATTATATATTAGCACCAAGGAAGAGAAGAAATTCTCTCTCTTGGAGATTTATTAAAAACAGTACACAGCTAACATTCCTACATTATATTAGAACCACCTGCCCAAAAGCAGGAAGATGGCTTCTATGACCCTTTAGGGAAATTCCCGTTCAATGAGCCTATCAAAGTTATTTTACTAGCACAGCCGTGTAAGATTAATCATCTTTGTGAATTGTTAATTGGTGTGGTTGGACAACCCCCAGAGAGTAATCATACACTGTGGCAGAACCCACACTCCTTTTTCATTCTTCCATAATGAAGGAGAAAGCAGGAAGAAGCAGTAGTTCACTACCATTTACTCATTAATTCATTCAAGAAATAACTGTGGATGTTTCCTGCACAGTAAGTGCCACAGATACAAAGATGGCTAAAGGAACTCAGAGTCTAGTGGGGAGAAAGGCATGTGAAAAGACATGGTTGGTACTTCTTTAGAAGTACTTAAAGACAAGCAGATGTTTTAAAAAATAAATAAACAAGTGTCCAAAATATCATAGAAAGTGCTCAGTATTAACTAAACTTATCAGATACTGATGTAAGCACATTACATGAATTAACACATATGTTCCCAATAACAACTCTGTGAGATGGATATGTTTATCGTTTCCCATTTCCATAGATGAGAAAACTAAGCCACAGAGAAGCCAAGTAACTTGCTTAAGGCCACACAGCAGGTCTCCAGAGCCCACTGCTTTACCACAGTGCTACCCTGCCTCAGTCTATCTCCCCACTCCCTTCCATGATCCCTCCATGACTATTAGGCCTAATGATTACAAATTACGTTATTAGAGGTTCGATAATTAATTTTTAAAACATAACAAATTGTTGGCATTTTAACAAAAATTACATTTAAAATCTATAGAGGGATCAGCTTTGTAAACTCTTCATTTATGAACATAAATATCTACATAGTCTCAAAGATAAATACAAATTATTGCCCAGAAGCAATGCCTGCCATTGAACATGTCTCATCCTTGTCTGCATCTATGCTTCCCCCTTTACCTAGGCCTGAACAATGAAGGAATTTTCTACTACCCAGCATACAAGTCACCACATTTTGCAGGAGAAAAGGAACAAAGGAATACCCAACAACTACACAATAAAATAGTGTCTACTCTTCTCCCTCAATCCTGGGATTTCCTCAGCAGCTTCTGTGAGAAACAAACCGGTCTCTGCTCAGTCCTAGATGGAAGAGGGAATACAGCATATACAGAAAATGTGGTTCTTTTCATTCTATCAGGAGAGGTAAATAGGTTTACAAATAATTTCTTGTTCGATTTCACATTGAAATGGACAGGACTGGCACCTAGAAGAACCCTCTTAAGGTGGTTCCATTGCAATATCTAATGTATTCCCTCACCTACTCAGCTCCAGTTGGTCCACACTGGATGCTACTAAAGCTCACTGAGGCAGCAGGAAAGGCTTCTCAGAAGATGCTGGGTTTGAAGAATATGACATGGTGAATCTGTTGGAGAATTCAAGTAGTTCCCTATGACTAGAGGTTAGAGTAGTGGGTAAAACAGATGGTGAGAGTGAAGTGGGGCAGTCCTAGAGATGAGCCTAAAGACACAATCAGGTGCTGGATCACTAAGGGTGCATAGACTTGACTCAGAGTGCTATGGAGAACTGCTGGAGAATCTGAACCAAGGGAGATCACTCCCAACAGTGGCGGTTTAAGGACAGATGAGAAGTCCTTTCCCTAGAACTTGTGTGGTGATCTAGCATTGAGGTAATAGCCTGCCTACTTAGTTGAGGTTCACCATGGCACCTAATAATAAAAGATCAAAATAAAAGATAAGAAGGATCTCTTTGGTTTTCCCTTCTCCTTAGCTGTGGTCATAGAATATACATGAACCTAAGTCAGATTCAAATGTTGACAGCAAAACCCAGTGAGATTCACAACTTCCCAAGAGACTGTCTGGGGAAAGATGGATGAGAAGTTGAGATCTAGCCATGAGAAATGAAGAGTCTTTCTAAACTTTTTTATAAAAGGATAGATAATAGTCTTGAAAAAGAGTCCAACAAATGACAAGAAAGCATCAGATATGCTTAAATGACCTATATTGGGAACTGACTTTAAAATATATGTAGGAGGATGCAGAAATTTACCCTCAGGACCATAGTCTGTCCTCTCTTTGTGGTGGCATGCCCACAGATACCACAGACAGAGAGGGCATGCATCAAGAGCAGCTTATGATCCTTTGTCTCATAACATTTGATTAGAGTTTTTATGATACTTAACAGTACATAGTAGTTAAATTGAACAAATATTATGACCACAATAAAACACATTCTTATCACTGAAACATAAATCAGTAATTGCTACATTGTGAGGGAGTGTCCCTCACAAGTCCAGGGATGCTGCTAGCATCAACTGGAGAACTTTAATGGCAAAGCCACATCATCAAATATCATTTAAAATCAAAACACCACAAAATTAAAACCTGTTCCCTCCAGGGCTTCAATGCTGCCTTTCAAACCTTTTACAAAAAGCTTTTTGCTCTGCAGTCAATCACTAAAAAGCCACCTACCTAAAGCCTATTAATAAGGACTCCAGTGGAGAGACTTGCCATAAAGTCAGGAATGCTTTGGAGCTCAGTGGAGATTCACTCTTGCCACACACAGCTTGGCAGCAGCAACTGCACTCAACCCCAGCACACATGTTTTCCATTACAAACTGAAGATTTCTATCAGAGTTAAAATTAATTGTTTTATACTGCTGGTGTGGGAGAAACTCTTTGAGGAGGCAAATGTCCACAGCCCGCGTAGCTGGACTTCTCAGGAAGAAGGCTGCACCACCCCCTACGTGTACAATTCAAGGAGGGGGAAGTGTTAAGACCCCGGAAAGGTGAAATCTGTTTTGCAGCTCTGCTTTGAATTCCTTGAGTTATCACACCTTCTCAAACTTGTGAAATCAAAGTTGCATCTCATGACAACCTAAGGAGTACTTCTCATTTCTAGACTCTTTGGAGCATGGTAAGCTCTGGACATTTGAGACGACATTAAACGTCTAGATTTTGCTCTTTCCATAGCTTAAGGTAGTCAAAATAAGGTAGCTCTGAAGGCAGTTTGAGGAACTTCTAGGGAAAATGAGCTCAGAGAGTGTTGCTCTTTCTTGATTTAATTTTCTTGATTCATATAAGCTTATGAATTTACAAGGTTACTATCTCCCTTTAAAAAAAAGATCTCATTTTTATGGAATGATCCAAGACAAGAGTAATTTTGGAGAAGAATTTTTTTAAAATTTAAAGTGACAAATTCCCCCAAAACATGGAAAGTGGTAGTTCACATCATAATTTTTCTTTTTTTTTTTTTTAAGCCAGCAAATACTGAACACTTAGTATGTGCCAGCCATTGTGCCAAGAGATCACTCACTCAATCCTTAGCATCATAAGGTACGTGTTCTTATCCTCCATTTTACAAGTGAAGAAATTAAGGCTCAGGCAGTTTAAGTTGCTTGATGTGACACAGCTAATAAGGAAGGGTAGTAGGATTTGAACTCAACACTGTATGAGGGCTTATTGCTATAAAATGGTGCCACCCCCTCAGAAATAACAACTGGTGTGAAGGCCTCAGGGACAAAAGTCACCTCATTAAACATATCAACATTCATAACCATCATGCCTCTACTTTTTTACCAATCACTTCAATTATGTAAGGCATGTATTTCTGGGGAAGAAGTGACTTTATTGCTTTGGCAATAAATATGTATAAATAAATATGTATGCAAATGAGATCACTTTGCCTTTCATTGTACCTCCTAAAATGTGACATACAGATCACATCTGTGTACAACCAATGTATTTTCCGGTGCAGTGGATAACCACTGTATTTATTACATACCCCAACAAGGGCACTGACAACTTTCTTACTTAAGCTTTTATAAGTGTGTCTTTTTTCACAAGAGGAAACAAGGCATGTTTTCTAACACACATAACAGAAATGTGAATCAATTTTCAAGTTTAGGGCTTCCCTGGTGGCGCAGTGGTTGAGAATCCGCCTGCCGATGCAGGGGACACAGGTTCGTGCCCCGGTCCGGGAAGATCCCACATGCCGCCGAGCGGCTGGGCCCGTGAGCCATGG
The DNA here is from genome assembly GCF_026419965.1 of Kogia breviceps. Taxonomy (NCBI): domain Eukaryota; kingdom Metazoa; phylum Chordata; class Mammalia; order Artiodactyla; family Physeteridae; genus Kogia; species Kogia breviceps. Next base: position 145,851,088 of record NC_081311.1, read on the forward strand.
CCGCTGAGCCTGTGCGTCCGGAGGCCTGTGCTCCGCAACGGGAGAGGCCACAACAGTGAGAGGCCCGCGTACCAAAAAAAAAAAAAAAAAAAAAAAAAAAAAAAATTTTCAAGTTTAAAGTTTGCAGTGTGTGTTGAGACATTCTCCTGAGATTGCTAACAATTCATCTTCAACACAATTGCAAAGAAAAGAGGACTTATTCAGTGCTCATTTTTTGGTGCTACCCAACTGCAGTAGTTTCCCACCCAACACAGAGTTAACAATATATAATATATTTTCATTGCCCCAATTAATGCAGGAAAAAAAAGCTAAAAAACTCTTAGGGCAACCTGCAAGAGGAACTCAAATCAACCTTGTAGAGTGCCTGTTTCTGGTTCCATACTAATTGCCGTGTAAATTAACAAAAAGCGCAGCCTCACCAGCAAGGAAAATGAAGGTTTCTTCACAGACCATCAGCAATGTCGCCCCAGAAGCCTAAGTAGCATCATGCCTGTTTCTTTAGACAATAAAATGCCAAAGTTTTTCTTTTGCTGTCAGCAAATGATGAATACATGTGGTACTGATTATTTAATACCACTAGACCACCAGGGAAGAAGATTTAGGTGAACTGCAGCAGAACTATGCCATTTATTTTTATTACCATGCATTAAAAATTACATTTACAGATAATTGTTTTTCTCCTTCCAATAAAGCAAGATAAAAAAAATCCAGAAGAATATTTAATAATACTGGACCACCAGGGAGGAATTTTTAAAGTTGATTTTTTATTGAAAAATTATATTTGTTTTTTTAAAATTTCCAATTATTTTTAAGTGCAATTTGTGAAGAAATTATTTTAAACCAGGGCAGTATGAATTTTCTACTGGGGGAGTGTCTCACAGATTAAGTTACTCCTTTACAAGGGTAATTACCTAATCAAATCACACCCCCAGAATCATCAGATTTAAAATACCTGTGTAACTGACTGTGCATTTTATAATTCTGTTCCACAGCATATTCTCATGGTTTCTATCAGAGTCGGTGTTTCTAAAATCCCCAGATAAAATAAACTCTTGATTTTTTTTCCAGTGACGTTGTACTAAACTGTATTAAAATTCTTCTATTTACCAGTTTCTTTTAAAAAGGAGAAAGAAAAGTAAAAGGAGGAGTAGCCACAGCAAACTGATAAAAGGACAAAAAAAAGAACAAATCAAAAGGAAATTAAATTAGGCTTCACTCAGTAGTTGAAATAATAATCTCTGTAACTTCAGTTGGCATATTTACAATTAGGAAAGGAATTGTCTCCCTCCCCTCCCCTCTCTCCTCCTGTCCCTCTACTTCCCTCCCTCCTTCCCCTCCCCTCTCCCCCTCCCCCCTCCTTTCCCCACCCTCTCTTCCTCTCCCTTTCTCCAAAGTGCTAAGCCCTTCAATTAAAGGGAACTTTAGAGCTCTACTAAGCGTATCCTCCAGCAATATCATCTATATCAGAATGCCCTTCTCTGCATCCCTCACAGATGCCTGCCTACCATGCCAAAGCATTAGCTGATCTGCCCAAAAGGCAGGTCACTCTGTCAGTGGACACCCTCTAAGGCAGGAGAAGTTCCGTATCTCCCTGTTACTCTCACTTTGGGTCCTACTGCTACTCTTTGAAGCAATGAAAAGGAAGAAGAGTGGTTCTCAAGGCAACATCACAAATCTATCAGCCAACCCAAACTGCCCCTGCAGAATATGTACTTCTCTGTTTTTTTACTAATTTCATTTAACAAAAGCAGTCCCTGTGTTCTGGGCTAACATCAGTCAGGGAGGTAGAAGGACACACATACACACCTCAACTAGCGTTTTCCAAAAGGAAAGCTCCTTCCCACTGGTTCTCAGGATAGAAGAAACCAGGGCCAGACCCAGGCAAAATTATGAAATCATTCCAAGTTCTCTGGCTCTTCCCACTTCTTTTCCAGTTTTGTAGATTAAGGTGTTCATTCCATCACAATATTGTTTGCTAAAATATCCTAATTATATTAAATAAGTTCATGAAAGATTAGTTCAAATTACTCCATTTTTTGTGTTTATACTTCTAATTACACAGAGCCCATTCCCATGATAATTTTCAGGATGGACCTCCTCTATGGCTCATGTTTGTTATAGAACTACCAACATGCCCACATGTAAACCTGAAAACCATTTTCAATGCCAAAAGCTGTGTTTGTCTTGAGAGGCCAAGAATGTTTACCTACGATGCAGGACAAACCCGGATCACGCAGTGACTCCCTGCAGTAACCATACGGTCTTGGTACAGGTTCCTTTGATCTTAGGGCCAGCTTTGCTATGACATAAAGCTAGCTTGCTGTGCTCAGTTCTTTCTAGACTAAGAAAAGCGCAGGCAGGCTGGAGATGGATCTGGTCATGGCTGATTGGAATTGAACTTGTTCTCACAGAGTGCAGGCCCCAGTTGGTGGGAGTCATGTGTGACCATGGACAGGCTCCTGGAAGATTTCTGGGCGTGGCCCCTCACACTGGACCCTGACAACAGGGTCTCTGACTGACTTCTTCTGACTTCAAAGTATTTAATCTTCCCTCTACTATAAAGCCAAAAATAATCTACCTCTTTATTACTTCTCCCTTTCAAGAAAATCACTTGCCCTTCTACCCCACTAAGCTATTATTCTAGAACATACGCCTTTAGATGTCATTTCTCTGGTTCCCATGTGCAGAGGCCCAGGAGCTCTGTGGGCCTCGAAGCAAAGGATCAGAGAAGGAGAAGGGGGATGAAATGCAAGCCTTATCCAGCTTAACACACTTCTGTGGCTCCCTACTGCCCACAGGGACCATGGCCATCTCCTTTCATTGGTCTACAAGGTTAGCCTATTTGGCCCTTGCCCTCTCCTGCCTCAGTGTCTCACGCAATGAATCCCTCAACTACTTGGACTTCCAGGGACTTAGTGACCTCTGAACTTTTACATGTGCAGCTTCCTTGCCTGAGCTCTACTAAGAATGTCTCCCCAACTTAATCAGCAAGAGTAACGTAAGAACCTTGACAAAGGTAGAGCTCTAAGAAGGAACTCGGTCACTATTGGAGGGAAGAGTTTATGACTAGAACAAATGTTCCCAAATTTTCGCATTTGTGAGATTTTATTACCAAAAAAAAAAAGAAGACAAGACAACCAAGACAGCATGAGGGTTTCAGACTGTTGCTGTCATGCAGGTTCAGAAGACAGGGAAGTCCCTGTGGTTGCTCAAGGACAGCGTTTTGTCTTCTTGGCCACCTTCCTACAGCCATGTGGATCTCAGGAGATGAAGGTGGTTTGCAGAGAACAGGTATTCTAGAGACCAGAGGAACGTGCTGGTGGTCACGTATCACTCATTGATGCTTATTTCCTGGGGTGGGGATGGGGTTATTCTGAACTAATGAGTCACCTCCCCAGCAGGTTGGTGGGTAGGGGGGTGCAGGTGAGGGGTTATCCAAAGAAGGTATCCCATCAGTTGACAAAGATATCCTGGGTCTGATGTTACACTGCTGGATGTCAGGTTCTCAGATCACTGTTTGAATGTATGGGCCAAACGCACTCTCCTATAATCGAGCGTGGTGCCTTTTCTCATCTAGTTTGCAACAACCTAACTTACTAGAACATGGGCCACTGAACTGGAAATCGACTACAATTGTAATAATATAATAATAAAGCTACCACAGTAGTAACAAAGGCCAATATGCTTCACATTTGAGTAGCGCCTCCCATTTTAAAAGACTTGCACAAACATCATCTTTCTTGAAGATATAACCCTGCTTCACAACGCTACTGTGAAGCAAGTGATCTTATCCCCATATCACAGATGAAAAATCTGAGGTTCTAGAAGCATAAATGACTGGCTGAAGGCTACATAACTCATAAGTGGAGTTAGTATTCTAAGTCCATGTCTTCATACCAGGTCCTGTATTGTACTTTGCTGATTTTCACCAGGACTGAAAGCAACAGCAAAGCAATCAAGTAGAGACTTAATTCCCTGATCAGGACTCAAACTCAGTCCAACAAACGTTTATTCAGCCTCAACTCTGTACCTGCACATGGCATCACTCCAAACATCTCTCAAAGATCATGAGGCCCTCGTAACTTTCAATTGTCCAGGCTCCCGTTTTATTAAAACAAACTATATTATGCCAAGACAATTATAAAAATTGAGGGCACTTAAATGTTTAGAGTTAACAAATTAATGTGCTAAACACACATCCATACAATTACAATGACTGGATATAGATAACTCACTTGCAAATAATGTCCAAATCTAAATAAGAGCCTTGGTCAAGGTGAGACCTTCTGGGTCCTTGGGACAGACTACCTGTGCCAGGGAATTCCTAATTCACTAGAGAATCCAAGGATTTTTAGATTCTAAATGGTTTTAAACAGAAAGATAGGTCTTTGATTAAATTCCCAAATTGCCTAATATCAGCAATTAATAAATGCAAGTAGGGCTGGGAAAGAGCACTGGACTAGGAGTCTAGAGACATAGGTTCTAGACCCAACTGTCTTGTACTAGCCAGAAAGCCATGATGTAGCCCCTCAACTTCCCAGAACCTCAATTCCCTCATCTGTCCATCAGTTGCTGGACTGTGCTGTGTGAGATGCTTACAGCTTCATGTTCTGTAATTTTAGTGCCCATCCCTGGAGAAGCTCCTTCCTGGTCCATGAACTAAAACTAACGATCGTTTCAGGCAAGCAGGACTGTGGAAACTATGTGAGAAAAACAAACAAGCCCTGCCTTCAGAGACCAAGCCATACCAAATAATGACAAATGGCAGTAACTCAGAGGCTCGCTGCACCCAAAAGGGTGTTTTGTTTTACATGATACTTGGGACCACTGTGAATTTTCATCAACATTCATGCACAGAAATTTCCAAAGCAAACATTCCTTGGAAATAAAAACTGCAGTCCTAGATGTCATCATTTTCCTGAGGCTGTGAGCACTCAGGTAACTGCATTCGGTTTGTCCCTACCCCTAGGGGGCTTAAGAAATCTTAATTTGCCTAAGGATGCTAATCAAGCCTAGAGGCTTAGAGTTATGAGCATGTGTGCTGATGTGCTGTGTTTGTTTTAAATCAGACCGCCTACTTGGTGTAAGGCTGAACCCTGTTATTAAATCCCCTTTTGTTCTGCATGTACACACATCAATCTTATCTTACAAATCAAATAAAGAATAGCATGTTTATAATTAATTCCTATAAGCTAATTCCAAATATCCAGTCAGGTGCCCTATACAAGGTGTGTCCATAAATATTCCTTAAAGTGAAGCTTATCTTAATGGTATTTATAATCCCTTTTGCTATAAAACAATGGCATGGAATCTCTTCTGGTTTTAATATAATTTAGACTATAGAACCTGCTTTGAGTTAGAGTATTATTCTGGTTATCTTGATTATATACAAGACAGGATAGTTTTATTAGAAATAAGGAAAAGAATCACTTATAACCAATGCCAACTAATTCTAAAAATTCCAAACTCGTAAATATATTATTGTTTGTGTTACTAATTTGGAAATTGGGCAGAGACCATTAACTGTCCCCCAGTATTCATCTTCTCCTTCTCTCTTTTAGAAATAGAATCCCCTTGTAAGCTTTAGCAAAGCACAGAGCCATCTAGATAAAGATTACATGCCTTCGCCTCCCTTGCAGCTAGGTGTGGCCACATGACTAAATTCTTAGAAATAGGATGTGAGCAGAAGTGATGTGTGCAACTTCCAGCTCATGGCATTTAAAAAAATCTGAGTCTGCACTCTTCTCTCTCTCCTTTCCCCTTCCCGTGGGCTCAAGTGTGGACATAATGCCAGCTTCAGCCAGGCAGACATGGGGAACACCTTTGGGAGTAGCAGAACAATAGGAGAGAAAGAATCTCAATTCCTGGATGATGCCGGACCCCTGCCTTCCTCTAGGCTGTTACATGAAAGAGAAACAAACATCAGTCTTGACTGAGCCACTGCACTTTGTTACAGCAGTTTAGTAAATACCCAAATAAGGAAATGCTGATTTAACCTTTTACCGTACAGTCCCTTTTTTCCTACAGAAGAGCAAACTTTCCCATGTATTTTTCTTACTGTGTGGACAGTCATAAAATAAACATTTTAACATGTAGTGTATATATCTAGGGAGGCAGCACAGTGTGCTATTTCTGAGATGAGACTCCATAATTCAAATATTGGCATTGCCACTTACTAAGCTCTATGTATCTTTGAGGAAATTACCCGATCTAACCTCAATTCCATCATCTATAAATGTGATGGTGACAATGCCTACCTCATAGGGTTGTAATAAGAATTAAATGGAATGCATACTGAGAACATAAGTTAAAGCTTAAGAAATCTGAGTCTGTACTCTTCTCTCTCTCATTTCCCCTTCCCGTGGGCTCAAGTGTGGACAAACTGCCAGCTTCAGCCAGGCAGACATGGGCAACACCTTTGGGAGTAGCAGAACAATAGGAGAGTTGAAGAAGGTAGAGAGAGAAGTGGTGTAATGACCAAACACTGGCCATTCCTGCCCTGGGGCTTGAGGAAGTCTAGCGGTAGGTGGAGAAGGTAGAAAGAGACTGTGTTGAGAACAATGAAAAACTGGTCATTATCAGATCTAGGACATTTATATTTTAGGTGTATAGGCTATTGATGATGACAATGGTAAAAATGAGGGATGATTAAACACTGTAGGGTATTAGAGTAAACGTTAACGTAAATACCAATCACAGACCCTAGAAGACTGAAATGAGAGGAGAAAACTCAAATTGCAGAGTTTTATAAATCATAAATTTTTATAAATCAGAGTTTTATAAATGCCTTAAAAACGAGGCATTAATAAGAGTGATGAAAACGATGATGATGAAGATATTTGAAGCAGACACCTTTCACAATGCCTGCCATGTACAACCTCTCATGAGTTTAGCCTGCCCTGCCTGGAGCAGAGTAGCTCTTCAAGATCTACAGTATCCCATTCCCTTTGGCTGGAGCTGATGAAATGACTAGAAACACCTAATCCAAGATAGGCCCTTCGGATTCTTTCTCTAGAACAGTTAGCTTCCACTTTTGGCTGTAATAGACTCGACTTATATCAAACCAACCTTCTTACCAAGAAGAACCAGATGAGTTAAAATACAAATCCAAAAAAATTAAAATATTTATTTATTTATTTTATTTTTGGCTGCGTCAGGTCTTAGTTGTGGCATGTGGGATCTTTCATTGTGGCGCACGGGCTTAGTTGCCCCGCGGTATGTGGGATCTTAGTTCCCCGACCAGGGATCGAACCCTGCATTGGAGGGCAGCTTCTTAACCACTGGACCACCAGAGAAGCCCCCCGCCCCAAAATTAAAATAAACTAAAATAGCTACTAAGGTAGCAAGACCTGAGAGCCAAGATCCTGGAGAGAAGGAAAGGAAAGCACAGAGAGAGATTAATCTGACATTTGGCAATGCTTTTCTTCTTGAGGCATTGTGGCAAAGAGGCTGAAAAGCTGAGAAGAGCTTTCTCTATCAGTCTTCTGCTACTGAGATAAAAAATCAGAGTTCAGGCCTCACCAAGAATAAGGGTCCTGGGCTTCCCTGGTGGCGCAGTGGTTGAGAATCCGCCTGCCGATGCAGGGGACACGGGTTCGTGCCCTGGTCCGGGAAGATCCCATATGCTGCGGAGCTGCTGGGCCCGTGAGCCATAGCCACTGAGCCTGCGCGTCCGGAGCCTGCGCTCCACAATGGGAGAGGCCACAACAGTGAGAGGCCCGCATACCGAAATAAAAATAAAAATAAGGGTCCTGGAAATACCCCAAACTTTCCTTTGGAATCACTGAAGGGCCACACCCAAAGGACATCTCTGTAAAGACTGAAACACAAATTTGAATTAGCTCAATTTCAGATTGGATTAAGGTAATTAGCCTCTATCTTAATAACTCTGTCCAAGGATCAGAAGCAAAAGTATATCCTCTCTGGGGAACGATAACATCATCTAGACCCTTAAACGATTTCTTCAATCTTTCATATACAATTTTCAGCATGCAATAGGAGACCATTTAACCAAAACCAAGAGATGAAAATATATCAGACAACAGAAACAAACCTCAGGAGATCCAAATTTTGGAGTTATTATTTACTCACCAATTCATTGCATACCTGCTACATGTCATGAACCGTGCTAGGCAATGAGAGTATACTGATCAGCAAAACAGTTACGGCTACTGCCTTCATGGAGCTTATAGTCTGGTGGGGGAGATCAACAATAATCCTTCATTTGAAACAAGAGAACTACAAAGTCAGTGAGAGTCCATTAGATGGTGATAGGTAAGAAACTGAGATCATGTAGAGCAGTGGCCAGACCCCATGAGGGCATAAGTTTTGAAGGAGCAAAACCTAAGAATCTTTCAAAGAAAGCTTATCTGCCACAGAGGAGAATGGAGTATATTTATAGAAAAAAATTTAGATGCAAGAATATATAAGCCCAAAGAGAGAGCCAGAGAGATCGAGAGTAGCTCCTTGATGGCATTCTAGTTTCCAGGAAGCCCAGCTACATTTCCCATAACTGGGTTCCATGTGATTGACCCTATGCCCTTTTAATCAGCACTTTGTTGACTGGAGCTTCCTTAAGTGAATTTCTATTCCTTGCAACAAAGAGGATATCTGACAAAGACAGGAGTCATTTATGTGACCTGGGAACTATTAGGTGACTGCCAAGCTACAAAAAAGAGAAGAAGCATTAGTTAAATGTGTTGGTTTAGCCTGTTATGAGTTTTATCTGATTACCCTAGAAAACTCTACATAGGTATGATCAGACTTACACAGTGTAGTCACATGCTGAGAATGTAAGACAATAAGAAGGAATAGTAGGTACCAAGCAGTTGTGATCTGTGCCCCAACATAAGCTAAGCTGTCTCCAAATAAGCTGACTTTACCTCCCAGACAAGTGAAAATCTAAATGCAGTTTTATTATGTTGTACTTTTGGACCAAATCTCAAAATATGTTCCCAGTGTTTTTAGCCATGCAGTTGTTCTTTTTCTGGAAGTATCTTATTGTGTTTCTCCTGTCTTTTGCTTCTCTTCCTGACACCTATGGCTCCAATTAGAAGGCTCCTCTGTCCAAATTGCATATATTCAAAGTGGTTCACGAAGAGAGTGCTCTGCAGAGGCAGACAGGGCAAAGATACATAAAGGCACACGAATGCACTAAGGATATGTGCAGAAAGGTGGAATGGTACATGGGGGTTAGCAAAACAAAACCAACAACCAATTTTAAAGTAACATAACTAAAAAATACCGAGCATATTTTAATTCCTAGAGCCAGAACTTCAGGACTCTTTTGAGACCTTGACCAAACATCCTCCGGGGATGATAATTATACTTTCTCCTCACTCATTTTGGCTTATTTGCAAGTAGGTCAGATTATGTTCATTTACAGGTTCATATAATTTATGTTCATTTACTGGTTCATCTGTATACATATACCCCGAAACACATATAGTTTATGAATTTCAATCAAGCAGTATTTTTTAAAAAAGAGAAATAAATGTCTTCTGTTGGTGAATTCAACAGAGCACAGCTAACAATTTCACCCATAGAAACATCAGTTCCTTCTTTCCTCATCCAAATCCACAAAAATGAAACAAAGGAAACAAGCCTCAGTAAGTAAAATGAGCTAAAATTAACAAGCAGCAAAGATGATGCCAGTTGCCCAGGGCAACAAATGGTTGATGGATGGAATAATTAAGATCGACAGTAAACTAATCTCTGTTCCTTTATTAAAAACAAAGTCCCCTGAATCAATTAGCCTTGTCATGGATACCTTTTGTAAAACAACTGTGACATCCCAAACACTTCTCTTTGTTTATGGATTTGCCCACACTTCAGCAAATGCAGGGACTGATTTCACAAGCATCAAGAGATAATAATGGAAGATTCCAGTACATTAGGTACTGCACAAACAAATATAGCCACAGTCCTTGAAAAAAATATAAGTATCACAAAGTTGGCCCAGAAGACTTCATGTACATTTTCAAATAATGTCTCCAAAGTTTTGCTGCTAAGCGAAGTCTAAAAACCATCCTTTAAACAGGCCAAGCATGTACCTGTTAGAATGGACCTCCAAGGACCTACCCTCATAAATGATAAGCAAATGGTGTTAAGAGGAGATCCTCTTGTGCTCACATAGTCACTTTGAGATCTGAGACAAAACAAAAAAGACAAGCTGAAAGAAACACAAAGAGAGTGTTTCCAGAGCAGGATGTTTGTGCTATTCTATACCAAATAGATCAACTCTGCGGCTACTGCAAGCATTACCCTTAAGTTAGGGAATAAATTGAAATGATCAGAGATGGCCAAGAACTATACTCTGGCTTCTGGTGCTTCTGTGACCTGAATTAAAGCAATGGTTGCTACAGTCACTTAAGAATCGGAGGAATTCTACAGTTAATCAAAAGGCTTGGGGCAGAGGGTTATGACTTAAGCATAAATCCCCTTTTTGAGTTATTTTTATAGAAAAGCCTGCTCATTTTATCTGTGTACTCTCTTCCTTCTTTTTCAGTACGGCAAAAGAAAGCCATTTAGGGCTTCCCTGGTGGCTCAGTGGTTAAGAATCCACCTGCCAATTCAGGGGACGCGGGTTAGAGCCCTGGTCCGGGAAGATCCCGCATGCTGCAGAGCAACTAAGCCCGTGCACCACAACTACTGAAGTCCACAAGCCACAACTACTGAAGCCCACACACCTAGAGCCCATGCTCCGTAACAAGAGAAGCCACCGCAATGAGAAGCCCACACACCGCAAGGAAGAGTAGCCCCTGCTCAACACAACTAAAGAAAGCCCACATGCAGCAATAAGACCCAGCGCAGCCATAAATAAATAAAAGAAAGCCATTTAATGTTTCTTTGATGGTATGGCTTCTTGCACTGTTTTGGAAATAGTATTTCTGAATATCCTGGTTGGCTAAGTTTAGGAAATACAGGTTTAAACAGAGTTTACAGGATTTCTTTGCTGCAGAATATTTCAGAGCACTTAAAGTGAGTATATGAATTGAGAATGGAGTTGGGAGGTGGTATAGTACATAGTGTTTAAAAAATTTTTTGAGCACAGAACACTTTTTTCACAAATATGTTATGAAACTGTTGCCAAAATGCACTTCTAGAATTCCTATTTTAGAACTTAAGTGGAGATGTGAAAGGTGCATGAAATTGTGATGAATAGCTATGACCTAAGGATATATCTTATAAACTGTCCATTAAAACCTTATATATTAGTGTGAGAGAAATAGGAAGGAGACTGGAGTTATTCAGTAAAGGAACTTGCTTTTTTTCTCTAAAATAGTCAAATGTCACAAATAAAAGCTAAGCAACTTAGGATATTTAATTACTTGATTACTTTTTTAAAATAAGATTTTATTATAACAGTAATAACCCTGGCAAATTTTTTTATGTAAGTATATGTGCTACACACATCTACCTTGTAATTTTTGCCTATAGAATTTTATCACACAGCTCTAAGATAAAAAGATAAAAGCTTTAGCATCAAAGCTAAAGCCAAGTGGTTCTGATTTGCCCCCCAAAAGTTGGCATCTGTCACAAATGTGCTAACCCAGGTCATATGTAAAACATCAATATTTCTGAAGTGAACATATACACAGCAAATCACAAGAGTTGGCTAACGTAGTCTGAGGTCATTTTACCTCCCAACAGAGAATGATAAAAGGGAATAATAATAGGTTTCTCCTCACTGTAAAAATTTAAACCCTTTGTGTGTGTGTGTGTGTGTGTGTGTGTGGTACGCGGGCCTCTCACCGTTGTGGCCTCTCCTGTTGCTGAGCACAGGCTCCGGACACACAGGCTCAGCAGCCATGGCTCACGGGCCTAGCCGCTCCGCGGCATGTGGGATCTTCCCAGACTGGGGCATGAACCCGTGTCCCCTGCATCGGCAGGCGGACTCTCAACCACTGCACCTTCAGGGAAGCCCTAAACCGTTTTTAATTGGCACTGACAGAAGTCGAGTATTCCATTCTATTTTTTAAAATAAACATTTATTTTATGCAGATTTTAAAAGTAATATTTGCTCACTTTAGGAAACCTGGAAATCACTAGACATTATTAATAGACACAAGACTAAAATAGCCTCCTAAGATTGCCACCCACTATGGGCATTTTGGTGTATGTCCCTCTTAATATCTATTGTTTCAGAGTTTAGATCATACTGTGTATATTTTGCATCCTACTTGTTTCCTTCACTTACTAATGATCTGAGGCATTTTCTCATGTCTTAAAAACTCTTTGAAAACATCATTTGAAATGGCCGTCTGTGATTAAGCCATTAACACACCCATTATAGAGAGCACTCAGCAATATGGGGCTCTGATTTCTGCCTCTCCTGAGACCTCACCCTGGTGAAACTTCCCTGGCCGCATAGTTAGGACCTTGCCATGGGTGTATAGGCTTTGGGAGCCAGACCACTGAATATCCACTACACAAAAACAAGTATTTCCTTTTACGTGGTCAATTTCAAGGGCCAAAGCTGCATTTGTCTCTCAAATTAAAATGTAAAAGGTACTCTATGGCCTAAAACACTATTTGCTTTTGCCAAACTCACCAAATGTAGGAATCATCTGTCCAGTGGCACAAGACAGAAATGGCCGAAACTCCCCTCTGAGTGCTGTGATATTACAAACCCTCAATTCTGAGGGAAGCACACAGCCCAGAATTCAGTGAATCACAGGGTGGAGTTTTACTACCAGTAAGTGTATATGCCTCTGACCATTTAATGTCCCTCTTTGTAAATAAATACATCCAGTGGTGAAAAGAAAACAAGTCTTCTTACATTTTTTTTCATGTGATCATGGGTCCCATGAGAAGTAATACAAAAATTCTATTAGTATAGGCAGTGGTGGGGAAGCTCCCTCCAACCATTCAAAATGCCACCCATTAACTAGGATGGGGCCATCTGTTGGAGAAAGAGGGCAGTTCAAGTAGAGCAGGTATTCCTACTTCCTGGTGGGCTGAGGCTAGAAACCTCCAAACACCTTTTCCAGGGGTCAGGAAGAACCATCAGCAGGAAATAACTTTGAACCACTTACTCATGTGGGTTGGATATGAACCAGCCCCCTAAAAGTGCTGATCTGGACAGAGCAGCACTAAACTCCAGGCCCTGCCAGCCTCCCACAGCCCTGGCTGCTGACACTTTTATTTGCTGGCATTTACAATGTTGCAGCAGCTCAGCTCTGCTAATGTGGTTGCTTACAACATAGCACTTAGGCAAGGACTTCTCTGGGAGGAAAGCAAAAGGATGCTTCTCTGGGGTAAGAAGCCTCCACCAGTACCATTCATGCAAAAGGGAACTGCATTGTCTCAAAAGCAAAAGCTGAGGATTGACTAGCCCCTAGCGTTTTCTGCTTCCCAAAGATCGTGATTATTTGTCACACACAAGCATGTACACACACACACACACACACACACACGTACGCACGTATGCACGCACGCATGCACATATCTGTTAAGGTACCTACCATTATTTTTTCCTTCTCCTTGTAATGAAGAAAAGAAATTTGCCATTTAAAACTGCAGCTGCCTCCTAAGGAAAATGGCCCTATTAAATGGAAGATGAGCATCTACTAGAACTGGAGATAGCCCGGTCATTGGCCTGAGCTTTATACACATTAAAGATGGGTGTGGAGTCCAGTTTGGAAGTCAGCCTGGAGCAGTGGAGCTTAACCATGTTGCAAAAGAGACAGAGGGAAGAATTGGGCATTCCCAGCCATCACTGTGGAGAGAGGCACAGAGGTGTAGGTTATGGAAAAGCAAAGGCAGAGAAGAGGAAGAGACAGGGGCCAGGAGGGAGCTGAAGGCCAGAGCCCTTTGCTGGGGAGTGCACTGGAGAGAAATCCTGATGGTGGATGGTCAAGAAGACTTTTCCCAACTGAGATGTCTTCATTTATTTGCTGTGGTATGACCGTGGGACCTGCAAACCTTCAGTGAAAATCCTGATAAATCCAACAGCCTTGTTTATTTAGTTGACTAGGAGAGCTAAAATTTTGAGACCTACTATATCTTAAATTCCTTGTACTTTACTTGTACAAATGAATTGAATTTTTACAAGGGACCACAAGGTAGGTGCTTTTATCAAAATCATATCAATTTTACAAATAAGTAAACTGAGGCAGAAAGAAGTTAGCAAGCTAGTAAATGGCAGGGGTGGGATTTGAGCTTAGGTGGTGGAGCTCCAAGGCCACATGCACTATACTGCACTATATTAAATTAAGGGACAATAAGAATTCAAATGCAAAAGGGAAAATGAGGCAGAAAGTAATAAGCCTTAGAGATAGTCCAAGTACCTTAGACAAGGGCAGCCTTGGCCAGCCTTCCCCAGATTATATTGGGTAGGATGATCCTAGCTGATATCTGTGTTATATACCCTTCCTTTCATGATTCATTGATTCAATACATATTTAATGAACATCCTACAAGGTGCCAGGCCATGTATCTGGCACAAAGAAAACTATGAACAAGGCAGTCCTGGCTCTTGCCCCCATAGAGCTTACAGCCTAAAGGAGAAAGAGACAAATGGGCAATCCTTACCAATATAATTGTGCTATGATAAGGGAAGTGTAATGTGCTTTAGGACACACAGGAGGGGCTCCTAACCCAGACTTAGAAGACCAGGCAAGGATTCCTGGGGAAAAAGTTCTAAGCTGAGTTCTAAAAACTTAATTAGAATTAGTGAGGAATAAAAAGGGCAAAGAGAATCCCAGGCAAAAGAACCAACATGTACAAAAACCCACAAACAGAATAGGCCAATAGGTTTGGTAGAGCTGGAACCATTCAGGAGAAAAATGAAAAGAAATATATTTGGATGGGTTATCAGGATCTGGATCATGTCGGCCACACAAAGATGTTACACTTTATCACAAGGTCAGTGAAACCGATTATCATATTTTAGGCAAAAGAAGGATATAATGCATTCATTCAACAAATATTTATTGAGCACCTACTACGTGTTAGGCACTACTCTGGATGCTTGGGATAAATTGGTGAACAAATCAAACATCGCAGCCTTACATGGGAGATGGTGAGGGCAGAAAATTAATATCAAACATAAAAAGTAAATTATGTAGAATGTTAGGAGTAGATAGAACTATAAAAAAGAAAAAGCCATGTGGAGTAAAATGGATTGAAAGGGGGGCAGGTGAAGGAAGCATGGCCAGATGCCATAGTAAATGAGTTGTCAGCAGTAGGCCTTATGCAGGTGATAGCTAGCAAAGACTCAAAGAATCTTATTGTTGGTCACTCTGCAACTCACAATCAATATATGCAAACAGATGATTAAATATTCAAAGCAAAACTTAGGACTTTTTCATGTCTGCTCTATGCCTACAAAGTCTTGCTTACCTAATCTGAAGTCATAGTCCCACTTTAACTCAGAAACACAAAATCACTTTAGACTATAGACTCCAGAGTCTAGGAAATTACCAAAAGCCAGAAATAAACTGAAATTTAGCCCAAACCTCAAGTATTTCCATAGCTACTAATGCCATATGTACTCCTTAGATGTCTTTAACTACTTGAAACCTTCTATATCCCCTTAGCTTCATGTCCATCTCTTCTAAAATATAACAGGTTAAAAATATTTGATTTACATCTGTTTTTCCTATAGCCACCCTAAGGACTTGCTTCCCACTGGAAGACAAAAGCAACCATATTTGGTCAATTTGGTTTCTTTCCCCCCTTTTCTTTCCTGAGTTTATAATTGTCAGGAACAGCTGTGTGCGTTGCCAATGCCTTCCCCCAAACTAACAGGGCTCTGACATACAAAACATCTATTCTGCTTCTAAATTTGTTTTTAATTATATTACAAGATGGAAAAAGAAATGCCTTAGCTGTTAACACTGGCTCGGTGGGGCCGACAGGAGACATAGAGCAGACATGAGGAAATACTTCAAAAAAAGTTTTTTAGCTTGCCGTGATTTAATAGCAGATATTCCTGGCTTTGAGTGAACTCTGCAATATCCCTGTGCGACAGAATAAATGACCATCTACCACTACTAATTTTAGGTCATAATGTCTGAAATGCCGCTTCAAAAATAAATGCAGTATTTTCACTTTATTTGGTCAGGTAAATACTATTTTGTCATAATAACTTTACAGCACTGTGTTCCACCTTGTCTTGCCTTGACTGCTGAAGGTAATAGGGACCGTTTTATTATGTCCATAAATTGAGTCAATTGACTTATCCTTATATCCTGTTTCCTGAACTTAACGAGAGATTCTGCATCATTAGGAAAACACACCATCCTGCAGCAGGATCAAAAGCAAAGGAAGCCTGATAATAAGTCATTTTGATTTCAGGGAATGTTCACCAGGCAAACTTTCAATATTCTGGCAGAAGTAAAACAAATAACTGACTTTGCAAAGCATGGTTTGCTCAGAGCTGTGCTTATGCTGGAGACATCCCAGAAGGGTCCATATACCAAAAAAAAAAGAAAGAAAGAAAAGAAAAAAGAAAATAATCAACCTCTTTAAATATGAGGCACATGTAATGAATCTGTAGATTTAGGTGGTTCAACATACCCAACAAAGAAAAATCAAAAAAAATATTTTTGCAAGGAAACTTTCTGAAAGATTTTTACAGTCACAGTTTTTTAAATTCAGGCTAACAATCACAATGATATTCTTGGATTAGATGATATTGCAAGAAATGAATGCTCACAGTAAAGCCAAGCTATTCCTTCTGGAACTTAGAAAACTGTGGGGTTGTTTTGTTTGTTTTTGCTTTCTTCAGTCCCCAGACCCTAGTAGAGTGCCTGATACCTAGGTCAATAAATAGTTGTATTGTGGCACTGTATTAACCATGACGATGGCAAAGGTGACAGGGTCCTCCATACTGCATTCCTAGGAGGATCAGGACCCAACCCATGAATAATGATGGCAGTGATGACAAGCAATAATGATTTAAAATACTAGCTGTCATAGATTGAACATCTGTACTGTGCTGAGTACTTGCCATAGATTACTTCATTTGCTCTTCTTGACATTTCTATGAGTTAAGTACTACTATATTACCACGTTACAAACGAGTACACGGTAGCTTAGAGAAGTTAGATAATGTACTCAAGTTCACACAGCTTCTAAATGGCATCTGCTTCCAAGCCTGAGCTGGACACTATACTACATTGGGAATCCAGAGTCCAAATCTTGCAGGCTATCATCCAGAGAAGGCTCACCTGCCAGAAGACAAAGATAGCCAGAGGAGTCTAGTGAGAAATAAGCAAAGACCCTAAAGTGCAGAAGAGCCAAAGACAATAGGCAAGGTTGAGCTGAGCAGACAGGTCTCTTGTCAAAGTTACTTTAGCTTCTTGTAAACCACACCCCCAGGAGCTATATTTTGGACCTATTACTTCTCTGGGTCTCTCCCACCTGCTAGGACCACATGGGAATTCCTCTGCAAGGGCCATTGCACTTCCATCCTCATTATTTTATGGAACTTCCAGATTCTCCCTGAGATCTCTAGATCAAAGAATTCGAAGATCTCCAGCTTCATAATAATAAACTCAACTAGCATAACTACCCTCTAAAGTACTGCCCCAAATACTAAGTGTTAAGGACCACTGAGACTAGGTAACCTTCAGGCATTCCCACTAGATGGTGAGCCCAGGAGCAACAATATAGGAACCACTTCAGGCTATTGTTACATAAGCCAAGTAAGTTAGGGAACTGAGTGATTACTAGTGAGTTTTATTCATATTGCAGACCACCAAGGTACACAATTATTTCCATTCTCCACTATACAGAAGTAAAAGTAAGAATCATCTAGTGTTATGTTGGAGTCATCCAAAACAAATGAAGAATTACAAGCCTAAGTCTATAAGGAGTCCAAATATAAATTATTAGCTAATGTCCAGGGACGACAGTGGCATGATCTAACCCCCACCAACTCTACAGCTTCATCTTCCTCCTCCCTCACTCCTCTCTGACCATATGGGACTACTTTCTATTTCCACTTTGGGGCTATGCATGCATTGTTCTTCTGATCCTGTGGCCTTCCCCACTCACACTCATTACTTGGATAACTCCTGTTATCTTTTCAGGTGCAAAGAAACAAAAACTCAAACTCAACTGGCTCACCTAATGATGAATATATTGAAAACTCCAAAGCTAGGGGTGCTCCATGTTGACTTATACAGTTAAGGAAGCCAACAGAAACCCAGATTCTTTCCATCTTCCTGCCCTGCTTTTGGTGAGTGGGATTTGTCCTCAAGCGAGCTCCACTCAATGTCAGACATGACAGCATTCAGAGGCAAAAAAAGTTACCTCTTCCTTGTAAAGAGTGAGGAAACCATTCCCAAAAGCCCTCTAACAGACTTCTTTTTTGTCTGAACAGCCAAAATCATAACATATGCCCTAACACATGCTTAAACCAATCAATGGCAAGGCACTAAGAACACCATTATTGATTCAGATAAATCAAGACCAGTATCTTGGGGTCACCTCCCCTGCAGCACATGGCTAGATAGAGAAAGGTGGATACATGAAAATATTAATGGAGGAGGGCGATCCTCTAAGGAAGGAAAGGGAAGGGAAGTGGGTGTTTAGTGAGCAATCTATAGGGTCTGTTACAAAAAACCCAGAGGGTTTATTCTAGATGTCGCTTTCTCAGGAAAAACTTCCCTGAAACCCACTCCAAGCCCAGACTCAGATCTCCCCACCACCACATGCTATCAAAGAACACTCTACTTTTTCATTATGGAGTTGATCATAATTGTAATTAAATAAATATGTGCCTTAAAGCTTAATGTCTTTCTATCCCACCATACTCTCTTGTTTATTATTCTAACCGCAGCACCTAGGATACCTCACAGCGATACTGGCCCTAATGGGGTCTCCTTCTACCACTGGGGCTTCACTGCTGTCAAGACTCCACCTCCTCCCTTTTCTTCAAGATGTACAATTTTCACTATGTCTGCTCCACAGACTCTAAGATGTTGACAGCAATCACTCAGCTTAGGAGTCCATCTGCCTCCATGCCTCACGGCCAGCAGCACTGCTGGCAGTGACATGCCCTGCTCCATCTCCCTTATCCATAAAGGCAGCCTATGTCAGCCCCTGCCAAGAGAGCAGATGGCCAGGCTGTGTCCAGCTTAATCTCCTAAGGAGGTATATTTCCTTTTGCAGCTCACAACCTCCAAGAACAAGTAGCCTATGAAACAGAAATTTGGCACTAGCTAGTCAAAATTTCTCCAAACCTGTTTCTCTGGTGGCATCAGGGTAAGATGCATAAACTGTGTTTTATTCCTTCCCTTTGAGAGAACAACTGAGATAGAAACACTTGAGTTCTTTGGAGTCAGACAGACTTTGGAGAATTATTTAATTTTTCTGCATCTCATTTTGCTTATCTTTAAAATGGAGAAAACAATCATTCCCCCCTTATGTTGCTGAGAGGCACCACAGGATAATGATTATAAAACGTAACAGATGACAGATTTCATTAGTCTTGTTGCACTGACATCTACAGACTGACTCCTTTATACTCAAAACTGTGTGAGGCTACCATCCAATGGAAGTGGGGAAGACCTGGTATTGCAGGCCTCAGATTGCACATTGTTCACTAGAAATAAAATGACAACTGTGATTCTGCCACGGCTGGTTGGCCAGGCCCAGACGGCACTTCCTGAAGAAGCTGAAGAAGTCTTCTGTGTTTAGAATGCCTTGAGAAACTCCACATTTAGAAATTAAATCTAAAAGTAAAAGTCCAGAGGGACTTCCAGTTAACACACTTTAAAGAAACAATATCTAGCCCAGGAATCATGATCATGAGAACTTGGTCACTTTTTTCTAGAAGTTTAAACCTTCCCCTTGTTATCCCATTCCTTTACCATTAAAGGGACTGGGTGCTTATCTTCAAAGTCAGCTGAGAGTCAGGAGATTGAGGACATTGCATCTCACTCTATAGCTATCTTCTGGAAAAAAGAATAGCAGGATAAAAGGTGGCTGGTGGCTACTTTTATAAGTAGAGGAAAACAGCCTGCATCACTGGGCTGAACCAGAGAGGAAAAAAAAGACTTGTCAAATCCACTAGCAGGAGTGACTATCCCCTCTGAAGGTTTTCAAGACCACGGTTCCCTGATAGCAAAACACCCTTCCAATCAGTGCCTTCTCTTGCTCTCGTGGATGTGGCAATGCCATGCTCTCTCAGGTCGGTCTTAAGCTGTGCTGGATGAAGGATGAAGGATGGACGCTCCTTGTGTAAATGGACTGCTCCTCTCTAACCATGGATCCCTCACCCCTGTGCCCTGCAGAAGTGCAGCCAACATTTTAAGAGATCACATTCTATGAATGCAGTGATTCCAACCTGAAGAGCTCAAGAAAAGACATGGTTGGAAGATGTGTTGTTCCACATTTATGCCATAAACTTAAGATTGGGAAATTTAGAACTATGAGAAAATGATCATTTGCATTTTCCTGCATACTCTGGGTAAGATGTGCATCTGTAGTCATCAAGGAAGCACAGTATAATCAGAGAGTCACTGAAAGCCAGTATGCAAGGATGCAAGCTAAATGACACCATGTCGTGAGTAATAACATAACCAGCACTGAAATAAATGGTGTTAGGGTACTGCAGTGAGGTATTCCATTTCAGTGCAAAAGTTCTGAAGAGTCATGTCATTGTAATAACAATATTGCTACTTATTTTTTTTTTTGTGGTACGCGGACCTCTCACTGTTGTGGCCTCTCCCGTTGCGGAGCACAGGCTCCAGACGCGCAGGCTCAGCGGCCATGGCTCACGGGCCCAGCCGCTCTGCGGCATGTGGGATCCTCCTGGACCGAGGCACGAACCCGCATCCCCCGCATTGGCAGGCGGACTCCCAACCACTAAGCCACCAGGGTAGCCCAATTGCTACTTTTTTATTGCATGGGAGATACAAAATTAGCCAGGAACAATGCAATTAATAATAAAGAACATGAAGAGATGCCTGTGCACTGATTAGACAATACACAAATATGTAAGGACCTCTTCTATAACCATTATTCTAAATCTTCATCAATAAATCACTTTACTTCACATAGGCCCATGGATTTTGTAATATATTTGTCATCAAACTGCACAGATGGATAGGGGTCCTATAAAAACATATTTGCCCAAGTCCCCATACACCCTCCAAAAAGCCGGAAGCTCCATCTTCAACATCAATTCTCTGCTTCTACTTATAGAAATAAAGTTTTAGTTGAACACATGATCACATAAAGACAATATTTCCCAGCCTCCCTAGTTGTGAAGAATGGCCATTTGACACTTTTTCTCTAAAAAAGAAATGTGCAGGCACTCCTTTGACCCTTTCCCTGCCCCTGCTTGTGGGATATGATGAAGACTGAAGCATTCCTGGAACCCAGAAATGAAATCCTGGGGTTAGGATGTAGAGTCACACTACCAGCACTGGCTCTCCTATCTAGACTACCCTGTGAAACAGAAATAAATTCCTGTTTTATTTAACCCACTGTATTTTGAGGTCTCCTTGAGACAGCAATTTATTGAGGTCAGACAAAAAGCCTGTGGAGAATAAATCTAGGATTCAGTTTTAGACTTCAGTTTGAAATTCCTACAAAATATCAAAATGGTGATGTCAGGTGAATAGTTGGATCCACAGTCTGAAACTCATAAGAAAGATCTATGTTAAAGACATAAATGCAAGCACTGTCAGCATACAGATTTTAACCAACCTTATTGAGGCATAACTTACAATAAATTGCACCTATTTAATGTGTTCATAGGCTTTGACTGATATATACACCTATGAAACCACCACACAATAAAGATACAGAACTTTTCATCACCCCAAAAGCTTTCCTCGTGGTCTTTTGCAGACCATCCCTCTCTCTGCCCCCAGCCTCAAGTAATGTTGATTGGCTTTTGTCACTATAGATTAGCCTACATTTTCTAAAATTTTAAATAAGAAGAATCAAAGTATGTACTTTTTGTGTCAGTCTCCTTTCACTTAGCATAAGGCATCCATGTATAGATAGTACATTTTGTTTTATCCATTTACCTATTGATGGACTTTGGGGTTGGTTCCAGTTTGGGGCTATTGTAAATGAAGCTGCCATGAACATTTATGTAGAAGTCTTTGCGTGGACTTGTGTTTCCATATAGATGGATTTTGAATCTTTAGGATTTAAGAAAAAAAGAAAAGTCTAGGACCAAGCTCTGAGCTATTCTATGTAGAGTTTGAACAGAAGAGAAGTTCCTAAGACAGAGTTGGATAGAAAGGCCAGTGTAGTAGAAGAAAGCTAGTTAAATATAGTGTCATTGAAGCCAAGAGAAAAAGTATTTCAAAATGGCAGGAGTTGACATCTCTGACAAAGCCTGCTGTAAAGCAAAATAGGATATGAACTAAAAAGTGTCAATTAAGTTTGATAACATGAATGTGATTGACAATGGAGAGGTTGATGGACTAGAGGTCTTAATGAAGTACTGCTGAGTGAAAGCAGGGAGGAAAGGAAGTAGGGGTTGAAGAGTGGCATATTTGAGTAAGTGACTTCAGGGTAATGCAGTCTCTGGCAATAAGTCTAGAAAGTGACTATGGAAGTGAGTGGCTAAGTCATAGTGGAAGAGAAAGCCATCATCAATGTGGAGGTCAAGAAACTGAGGTATGGGGTGTTTGCTGTACAGGTTGCCCACAATGAATTTGCCAAAGGCAAAAGCAAGAGTTAGGCTAAAAAAGAATGCTGATGACAAGCATGCTTGTCTCTAGGAAAAAGTCAGACTCCCTGGTCAAGATGAACTGGGCATGGGAGAGGAAAATTCTAGGAGGGGAGGGGTCCATAAAGACATGAATACAGGCTGTAGGATCACTGCAGCAGGTCTTGGGGTTCCACCTCAAATTCAAAAGATGTGCAAATCCATGAGTCGGAGGGCAGGGTAGGAATCTGTTTTTTATGGAAGCTCTTAATTGGTTAGAAAGCTATTCTTGTGACATTAATGTCTTAACAAAAGAATACTAGAGAAAATCTATGTTTCTGCTATTTCCAGCACAAGTTGTTCATGTAGCTGAAGTACCAATCCTATGAGATACAGCCACCATTATTTTATATTTATTACTGTACTTAATCTTTTAAGAAAACAGGATTAACTTTCAGATTAAACACCATGTAAATGTTGCACTGTACTTTAATTAAAATGAATAAGCTAATTAAACCAGAAAAAAAGTTCAAGTAAACCCTTGGGAGTGTAGCATTAAAGGATATACCCTTTGTTAATGCTTTGTGATGTGAGTAAAGATTATAGCACATTAGAGATAAACATTAGCTGGCTTTTAAAGACTCCTGGATCATATATCACACTATTAATATCTAGCTTACATTAATTATGTCTGCAGACCAAAGCAATATTTACCAATTATATGATATATGGTATATTATAACATGACTAAATTCTGAATAGCATTGTTAGTTTAGATTTGAACTCTCCTTTTCAATTCAGATTTCTGGAATTCTTGTGTTTAGTTAATGCCAATGGAAATGAGCCTTTTTAAAAGGAAAAGCTAACAACAACTTTGTCGAAGTAAAGGCAGAAATGCATTCATTCCATCCTGCTTGTTACACTAGGATTGTAAGTGTGTAAGGGTTCCACTGGAGCTATTACTACCAAGTAAGGGGAAGTGCCTGGTAGCTCTCAATGAGCATTCAGTCCACAGTTCATTGCCACTGAAGTCAGGCCATGGTCTGCTGTGTAAATGTGCACTGCGGGGCTCTTTAATACACAGATTATGGGTACAATAGGCCATTGCTACTCTTCTCTGCATAAACACATTCCTGAGAGATTTAAACATGTATACTATTGCTCAAACAGTATAATTTCTGGGATTGTTCTTATCAATAAAATCACACAGCTTTAATGGGGACTTTCTCAATTTGCAAATGAGTGATTTCTCCACTAAACTATGAATACAACAGCCCACTGAGATTAACTGTATCCAAACACATTTCACAGTTTGTCCTTAATGTGAATTAAGACACTTAGTGTTCCCTCACTTAGTGTGGATTCTTGATAATTCCTACAACAGTCTCTTTGAATTCAACTGATTCTGAGATCATGGACTGGCGAATGGATGGATGGGTAGATAGATGATAGATCAGAGTGGAGGTAGCAGTGGGCACCAATCACTGACTGGTGGTCTTGGAGTCCTCTTTTCTATGTAGGACCATCCATTATTTACAGACAGCTGGCAGAGTATCCTGCAGAGTCCTACTTCAAATAACCAGCTGTGTAAATTAAACAGAAGCCACACGCCAGGAACTGGTGGGATATCTATCCAAATGCCTCCTAGTCACTTCTCAGTAGTCTCAGTTACACATAGCCCATATCCTTATCATAGTCAGTCTCTACAACACCCACTCTTAAAATGGCTGTCCAAATAGTCTGTATGCATAGTATTAATCTCAGCCAATATATCATTCACAGTTGAACACACTTAATCTATTTACTTAATAAACCTTCTGTGTCATTTCAAACTTACAAATACACGGGAGAAAAACATTTGAAAAAGTCCTTCCCCATTCACTCCCAACAATTTTACTAAACTGCAGGGATGCCTTACATTCTGAACTGCATTCTGCATCCTGCAAATCAATGGAAAACTTGTAGGCTTTCATCAGCCACTCCAAAAACAGAGCTGAGCTAAGTTCGTTTTTGCTGCTTGCAAATTTGACTATATATTACTTTTATTGTTAGCATTATTATATTGCAGCTTTATAGCCTCTATTTTCTGAGGAGATGAAAGAATTTAATCTTCCCCCCTTCAAGATCAGTTTTCATTTTCCATTTTCCAGAGAATTGAAGAAAAATACAAGATAAGGAGAAGAGGAAAAACTACAATAAAAAGAAGGGGGGGAAGGAAAATGAAGAGGAAGTAATATTTAGAACAAGTCCTTTCTACAAGTATTGATGGATTCCCACATTATGAGAAATGTGTTTAAACCCAATTCTTATATGTGTCATTTAGGTACTAATAAATAATTCTTTACCTTAATATACTTGTTTCTTTCAAAGCAATTTTATATAATAATAATAATAGCTAACATATATTGAATGCTTACTATGTTCCAGGCATTGCTCTAAGTGTTCGACATATAGTAATTCATTCTTCACAACAACCCTATGATGTAGATAGTTTTATTATCCGAATTTTATAGATGAGGGAAGTGAGGCACTGAGACATTGAGTAACTTCCCCCTAGGTCACACACCACTAGGAAACAAGGGAGTTGGGGTTTCCCTTCCATTACCACCATACCCTTGAGGTGGACAGGAGTATGATTTCCATACAGGTGATGCCCAGAGGCCACGTGATTAGCCCAAGGCTACAGATAACAACAGATCTAGTTATAGAAGAACCACAATTGGAACCAGGTTTCTACATCAAAATTGTCAGTTTCCCAGAGGTATTATTAACAACCATCTTGTTTTACACACAAAAGCTAGAAATGGCTTCTGTTTCTTTGAGATGGCTGAGGTGTTGAGAAGGACTACCAAGGAAATTCAGGGGACCAGCCCCACATGAACAACGCATGACAGAACCTCCCCACTGTCACTGAATTTAGAAAGCACTGCAGGACCTGTGGAACAAAAACCACACTCACAGAAAGATACACAGGATGAAAGGTAGAGGGCTATGTACCAGATGAAGGAACAAGATAAAACAACTAAATGAAGTGGATATAGGAAACCTTCCAGAAAAAGAATAATGATAGTGAAGATGATCCAGGACCTCAGAAAAAGAATGGAGGCAAAGATCGAGAAGATGCAACAAATGTTTAACAAAGACCTAGAAGAATTAAAGAACAAACACCTAGAAGAATTAAAGAACAAACAAACAGAGATGAACAATACAATAACTGAAATGAAAAATACACTAGAAGCAATCAGTAGCAGAATAACGGAGGCAGAAGAATGTATAAGTGACCTGGAAGACAGAATGGTGGAATTCACTGCCACAGAACAGAATAAAGAAAGAAGAATGAAAAGAAATGAAGGCCGCCTAAGAGACCCCCTGGAACAACATTAAATGCAACAATATTCGCATTATAGGGGTCCCAGAAGGAGAAGAGAGAGAGAGAAAGAACCCGAGAAAATATTTGAAGAGATTATAGTTGAAAACTTCCCTAACATGGGAAATGAAATATCCACCCAAGTCTAGGAAGCACAGAGAGTCCCAGGCAGGATAAACCCAAGGAGAAACACACTGAGACACACAGTAATCAAACTGACAAAAATTAAAGACAAAGAAAAATGATTGAAAGCAACAAGGGAGAAATGACAAATAATATACAAGGGAACTCCCATAAGGTTAACAGCTGACTTCTCAGCAGAAACTCTACAAGCCAGAAGGCAGTGGCATGATATACTTAAAGTGATGACAGGGAAGAACCTATAACCAAGATTACTCTACCCAGCAAGGATCTCATTCAGATTCGACAGAGAAATCAAAAGCTTTACAGACAAGCAAAACCTAAGAGAATTCAGCACCACCAAACCAGCTCTACAACAAATGCTAAGGGAACTTCTCTAACTGAGAAACACAAGAGAAGAAAAGGACTTACAAAAACAAACCATAACAATTAAGAGAATGCTAATAGGAACATAAATATCAATAGTTAACTTAAACATGAATGGATTAAATGCTCAACCCAAAAGACACAGTCTCACTGAATGGATACAAAAACAGGACCCATATATATGCTGTCTACAAGAGACCCACTTCAGAACTAGGGACACATACAGACTGAAAGTGAGGGGATGGAAAAAGATATTCCATGCAAATGGAAATGAAAAGAAAGCTGGGGCCTTCCCTGGTGGCGCAGTGGTTGAGAATCTGCCTGCCGATGCAGGGGACACGGGTTCGTGCCCTGGTCTGGGAAGATCCCACATGCCGTGGAGTGGCTGGGCCCGTGAGCCATGGCCACTGAGCCTGCGCGTCCGGAGCCTGTGCTCCGCAATGGGAGAGGCCACAACAGTGAGAGGCCCACGTACCACACACACACACACACACACACACACACACACACACACACAAAAAAAAAAAAAAAAAAAAAAAGAAAAGAAAGCTGGAGTAGCAATACTCATATCAGATAAAATAGACCTTAAAATAAAGAATGTTACAAGAGACAAGGAAGGACACTACATAATGATCAAGGGACCAATCCAAGAAGAAGGTGTAACAATTATAAGTATATACACACCCAACACAGGAGCACCTCAACACATAAGGCAACTGCTAACAGCTATAAAGACAGTAACAGAATGATAGTGGGGGAATTTTACACCTCACACCAATGGACAGATCATCCAAACAGAAAATTAATAGGAAACACAAGCTTTAAATGACACAATAGACCAGTTAGATTTAATTGATATTTATAGGACATTCCATCCAAAAACAGCAGATTACACTTTCTTCTCAAGTGCACACAGAAAATTCTCCAGGATAGATCACATCCTGGGTCACAAATCAAGCCTCAATAAATTTAAGAAAATTAAAGCCATATCAGGCATCTTTTCTAACCACAACACTATGATTTACAGATCAATTACAGGGAAAAAAACATTAAAAACACAAACAAATGGAGGCTAAACTATACGTTACTAAATAACCAAGAGATCACTGAAGAAATCAAAGAGGAAATAAAAAAACTCCTAGAGACAAATGACAATGAAAACACAATGATCCAAAACCTTGGGATGCAGCAAAAGCAGTTCTAAGAGGGAAGTTTATAGCAATACAAGCCTACCTCAAGAAACAAGAAAAAATCTCAAATTAACAATCTAACCTTAAACCTAAAGGAACTAAAGAAGAACAAACAAAACCTAAGGTTAGTACAAGGAAAGAAATCATAAAGACCAGAGCAGAAATAAATGAAATAATAACAAAGAAGACAATAGCAAAGATCAATAAAACTAAAAGCTGGTTCTTTGAGAGGATAAACAAAATTGATAAGCCATTAGCCAGACTGATCAAGAAAAAGAGGGAGAGGACTCAAATCATTAAAATTAGAAGTGAAAAAGGAGAAGTTACAACAGACACTGCAGAAATACAATGCATCCTAAGAGACTACTACAAGCAACTCTATGCCGATAAAATGGACAACCTGGAAGAAATGGACAAATTATTAGAGAGGTATAACCTTCCAAGACTGAACCAGAAAGAAATAGAAAATATGAACACACCAATCACAAGTAATGAAATTGAAACTGTGATTAAAAATCTTCCAACAAACAAAAGTCCAGGACCAGATGGCTTCACAGGAGAATTCTATCAAACATTTAGAGAAGAGCTAATACCCATTCTTCTCAAACTCTTCCAAAAAATTGCAGAGGAAGGAACACTCCCAAACTCATTCTATGAGGCTACCATCACCCTGATACCAAAACCAGACAAAGATACTACAAAAAAAGAAAATTACAGACCAATATCACTGATGAATATAGATGCAAAAATCCTCAACAAAATACTAGCAGACAGAATCCAACAACACATTAAAAGGATCATAGACCATGATCAAGTGGGACCATGATCAAGTGATAAGAAAGAGAAATTAAGGAAACATTCCCATTTACCATTGCAACAAAAAGAATAAAGTACCTAGGAATAAACCTACATAAGGAGACCAAAGACCTGTATGCAGAAAACTATAAGACACTGATGAAAGAAATTAAAGATGATACCAACAGATGGAGAGATATACCATGTTCCTGGATTGGAAGAATCAATATTGTGAAAATGACTATACTACCCAAAGCCATCTACAGATTCAATGCAATCCCTATCAAATTACCAATGGCATTTTTTACAGAACTAGAACAAAAAATCTTAAAATTCGTATGGAGACACAAAAGACCCTGAATAGCCAAAACAGTCTGGAGGGAAAAAAACGGAGGTGGAGGAATCAGGCTCCCTGACTTCAGATTATACTACAAGGCTACAGTTATCAAGACAATATGGTACTGGCACAAAAACAGAAATATAGATCAATGGAACAAGATAGAAAGCCAGAGATAAACCCACACACTTACAGTCAACTAATCTATGACAAAGGAGGCAAGGATATACAATGGAGAAAAGACAGCCTCTTCAACAAGTGGGGCTGGGAAAACTGGACAGCTACATGTAAAAGAATGAAATTAGAACACTCCCTAACACCATACACAAAAATAAACTCAAAATGGATTACAGACCTAAATGTCAGACTGGTCACTATAAAACTCTCAGAGGAAAACATAGGAAGAACACTCTTTGACATAAATCACAGCAAGATCTTTTTTTGCTCCGCCTCCTAGAGTAATGGAAATAAAAACAAAAATAAACAAATGGGACCTAATGAAACTTAAAAGCTTTTGCACAGCAACGAAAACCATAAACAAGATGAAAAGACAACCCTCAGAATGGGAGAAAACATTTGCAAACATATCAACAGACAAAGGATTAATCTCCAAAATATATAAACAGCTTATGCAGCTCAATATTAAAAAAACAAACAACCCAATCGAAAAACGGGCAGAAAACCTAAACAGACATTTCTCCAAAGAAGACATATAGATGGCCAAGAGGCATATGAAAAGCTGCTTAACATCACTAATCATTAGAGAAATGCAAATCAAAACTACAATGAGGTATCACCTCACACCACTTAGAATGGGCATCATCAGAAAATCTACAAGCAACAACTGCTGAAGAGGGTGTGGAGAAAAGGGAACTCTCTTGCACTGTTGGTGGGAATGTAAATTGATACAGCCACTATGGAGAACAGTATGGAGGTTCCTTAAAAAACTAAAAATAGAATTACCAAATGACCCAGCAATCCCACTACTGGGTATATACCCAGAGAAAACCATAATTCAAAAAGACACATGCACCCCAATGTTCACTGCAGCACTATTTACAACAGCCAGGTCATGGAAGCAACCTAAATGCCCATCGACAGACGAATGGATAAAGAAGATGTGGTACACATATACAATGGAATATTACTCAGCCATAAAAAGGAATGAAATTGGGTCATTTGTAGAGATGTGGATGGATCCAGGGACTGTCATACAGAGTGAAGTCAGTCAGAAAGAGAAAAACAAATATCGTATATTAATGCATGTATGTGGAACCTAGAAAAATGGTACAGATGAACCAGTCTGCAGGGCAGAAGTTGATACACAGATGTAGAGAACAAACGTAAAAAAATTTTTAAATTTTTTTTAAAAAAAGAAAGTACTGCAGGGACGATGAAACCATAGGCAGGCTGATGAGACCTGTTGAGCAAATAATCTCATGGCCCCTGCCTGGAATACCTGCTGTCACCAAGAAACCCCTGTTCTTATGAAAGCTCAGGCCAAGCTGGTGTAGAGAAAGACCCTCTGAACTCCCAAAGTTCCAATGAACTATGAGACCATGGACAAGTCATTTCATCTGAGTGTTAGGTACATTATTATTAAAAATAAAATAAACTACAATAAAATAAATGCATATGGTTAGTTAAGTTCATCTCTTAACACTTCTCATTATCTTAAATTTGTGATTCTAAAAATGATATGCTGCATTACAAGTGGAAAAACTGAGATAAAAGCTAAAAGACTTTCTTAGAGCCAAAGAAAATCCTAGAACCAAATTTGTTAAATTTACAGATACTTTCTAGACACAAAAATGAAAGATTGTAATAATTAGCTACTTGCTACTTATCAGATACATTTTTAAAAAGGAATTTGTGTAAATAAAATTTATTCTTATTTAGCTATAAATTGTTTTAAAAAATGTTGTATACTGAAATGTGATACTGTCCTGTATTTTTTGACCATGCTAATGGTTCTGTAGGTAAGGTTAATGAGATAATTAGTTTTATATCATAAGTCCACCCATATAAAGATTGTTTCCTTTTATTGTTCTAATTCAAAAACAATTAATATTCTAATCTTCATACAAAGTAGCTCAAATTTGGAATGATTAGAACTAATGCAGTTATCACAGTCAATAAAAGGATTCGGATCCCATAATAATAAAATTTTAAAAGTGCCAGTAATTATTCAAAACTCTGCTTGTGTGTGTGTGTGTGTGTGTAAGAGAAAGAGATGGACAGAGATAGAGACAGAGGGAGAATGAGAATAAATATGTCAGGATTTCCAGAAAGAGAGTAGTTTGTAGTACATAGATGTTTACAAAACCCTTGCTGATTTATGAGTCAGCCATTTTTGCTTCTGCCGACATTCAACATCCTGCATTTGGTCATATTGGATTGCCTAGTGTTAACACACTGACTTTATCTGGTTCATCATTACTGGCTCCTTCCTAAGAAAGGAGACTGTGTTAAGAAGGAACATACTGGGAAACTGCTCATTCACCTAAACTGTCTCACATTAAAATTTCTTGAAAAAGTATATTGAACATCATTTTAAAGGTAATAAATTTGCAATGGACTAAAGAAAAAGTCATTCCATAAGGATGAGTGATAGTTGGTTTCCAGTTGCTCACCTCTACTCAGTTTGCCAATCCCTAGAAAACACAAGTACTCCTAGAGACACAGGCAATCAAGGGAATAGAACATGCCTCTTTGCAGCTGGACTTAGGTGAGCCACTATTCTCAACCCACTGTGCTAAAGAAGCCACTTCTCATGTGCCTCAGGTGAATTCACAAACCCCTGCCATTTATTACCCAAGCATGATGACTGGATGAAAGAAAATAAGTAGATCAATGTAAACTCATCACTTCCAGGAAATAGACACAACTTATGCCTTGCTAGTTTTTATACATAAAAAGGAGCCTATTTTTTTATGTCACCCCTACTTAAATTTCAGTAATAATAATTGAGATGAGAGACTCCAATGTGTCACTCATGTTTAAACAGTCAAATTGCTAATTAGAGAAACAACACGATAATTTATTATAATAAAGTTACACCAGATACTATTCCTTCCACTACAGTTACCAAAAGACTAAGCAAAGGTGAGTACTGGCCTACACACTAATGATTTTGAGTGAATGACCACGGCTCTTTACAACTCACCAGAATCCTGGAAATGTTATGAGTTTGATCCTAAGTCCTTGGAAAACAGAATACTCTTAAAATAGTGCAATTCAACAAAGTAAGCCCAGGAGCAACAGAACTGGAAGCTACTCAGTAAATACTGTTGGGCTCTGAAAGAATGGCGCCAAGCCATGGGCCTCACAGCATGTTTCCTAGTCCAAATGGCAAGCCCTTTTAAAGCTATATATCTCCTTCAATCCATTTATCCATCAGCAATAAAACTGCCTTGATGGGATTGATTTAATACTAGGGAGAGTGCTGAATTTGATGAATGCATGACAGCTACTTATTTCGGCCTCTTTTGCAAAGCTATAGCTAGCATTGTTTGGCCTTTTTGCATAGCTGTAGCTAGCTCTAAATGGAAATTCCATTTCTTCCCTTTGTTTCATTTATCAGAACATACTCAGGATAACTGTTACAGAGAGCAGAAAAGAAATGGCTCCTGGAACCCTTTTGGCACAGAGGGTCAGTACAGTGCTTGAAATGGGCATGCTGGCTGAACCCGTGCTTTGAGCAGTCTCTTTGCAGGATGAATAACATCTCCACCTTAGTACCAAAGTCATCATCTACAGACAGATAGACCCTCCTCGGGTCTCTTCAACTCCCTTCAAGTCATGATAGGCCTCCTGCCTTGTTTCTTCCAGCTACCATGCCTACCGTTTTTGGATGATCCTCTCAGGCTGCAGGGAAGTTTTTGAGGTTCCTCAAGAGGGCAAAGGCCTCCCACCCATCCCTACTTGACATTTTTCCCCAACCATTTCCTTGAAATTTCCTCCAATCACAAACACCCAGGGTGTTATTTTTCTTGTATTTCTTTGCAGCAAGTCCAAAACTCTCTCTTAGTGGCTTTACGTCACTTTATAGGGTTAAAAGTATTCTTTAGACCAAATGGCAGAAAATAAACATGTACATTGCAGAATATACTCCACTCAAGGTAGAGAGGTGGGCTAATGCTTCTTAGCTGAGAGGGTTCAGTACCTTCTGCCCTGAAAGTTTTCAGTGACTAAGAGTACACAATCACACTCAGATAAGGAGAAAATATATATTTTATAAATAGTGTACTATAATAGATTGTCATATATAGATATTTATATTATACATTTTCATTCAGTTTTACAATTTTAGGAAAATATTTCAGAAACATATAATATTATAACAAATCAGGGTGATGTAAAACATGATATGTTTGTGTTCCCTGGCAAATGCTTCAGATTTTTTTTTTTTTTTTTAGCTGCACTGTGAGGGGGCTTTCTCTCTATTTGTGGCGAGTGGGGGCTACTCTTTGTTGCTGTGCATGGGTTACTCTTCATTGCGGTGTGCAGGCTTCTCATTGCAGTGGCTTCTCTTGTTGCGGAGCATGGGCTCTAGGCACACTGGCTTCAGTAGTTGTGGCTCACGGGCTCTAGATTGCAGGCTCAGTAGTTGTGGCACATGGCTTAGTTGTTCCATGGCATGTGGGATCTTCCCCGACCAGGGCTCGAACCCGTGTCCCCTGCATTAGCAGGCAGATTCTTAACCACTGTGCCACCAGGGAAGTCCTTGCCTCAGATTTTTGAGAAAAATAGTTTAACTCTTCAGCTCCACCTCATAAATCTTCACTCTAAACTTAAGGGTAGTATCAGAGGTCAATTTCTGCAGCACCAAAGCTCCTCCTCTGCCTGAGTTATTTAACTGAAAACCTCCGAAAGACAGCTCTCCACTACAGGGGAGAGTTGGGATGCCATCGACGACACAGACTCACTAAGACAAGGGAGGATGGAAGATGCCAGACTAGCAGAAGGTGGTGGTGAGGACTCTACAGCAAGGGAAGGAATGCCGTGGTTTCAGCCCTCATGATGAAGGCATTGAGGGTATGAGGGTATCTGAGCAGGTCTGGGGGGCAAAGAGCAACTAGAGAAGCAGAAGCAATTCAGTGTTTAGGGGTCCAAGGCTGTGGTCATGGCTCTAGGAGAGCTGTTTGTATAGTCCAGCAGAGGAAGCCAGCACTCAGCGGGGAGGGACTGGAGAGGTGTTAGTCAAGCGGGCTTTGGTTTAGGGAGAAGCAAGCAGGAAGCCCATGATGCTGAGAATAGAAGCCCCGTCCTTGGATTAACTGAGATGAGCGAGGGGGATAAACCTGGGACCAGGGTAGCCACACAGGCATCGAGGGCTTAAGTGACAGATCAGTCGTGGTCCTGGAAGAAAACAGATGCATACACGAAAGAGAAAGGAAGAGTTTCACGAAGGGATGATTTTCAGTGGAGGGGCAGGGTTAAAGAAAACCAGCAAGGGACTTGATGTGCTCTGGAACTGGAACAGGGCAGCCAGCGGAAGGAGTTACTGCCCCTGTGCCTGAAGGGTCAAGGGGAAGGAGCTGGGGGGAATTGTCTCTCAGGGGCTCTGACCTAGAGAGTCACCAGCTGTGGCTATGGGAGACACCCAGCAAACAGAAGCTGTGGCCTTTACGGAGGAGCACAGCCACTGCCAACACAGGGCGTGGCAGGGAGGGAGCCCAGGAACAAATACCACACGTTGTCTTGCTCTGCTCTTCGCTGGCCGGATGCAGCGGAGGGGGAGGGGGGAGCCTGGCTGATGCAGGGCACACAAGACAGTCCCTCAGAGCAAGAGCAGGGTAGACAAGTGTGGAGAGTGAATGTGCCAGGGGAAACTGAGAACGCGGAGCACAGCGAGAACCCTGGGACAGAAGGATACTGCAGCCCAGAAGTCACGCTTTGGACCCCCAGGTCAGAATCCACAGAGTGTGATTGCTTCTAAGTCCACACAGAAGTGGGGAAGCGGGAGGGAGGGTCTTAATAATTTAGTTAATATTCTTTCTCTCTCTCTCTCTTTTTTTCTTTTCTTTTTTTTTTTTTTTTTTGTCAGTTTGGCCCAGGTACTGGTGCTGGTCCAAACACACAGGTGGGAGTCATCTACATTTAGCTAGTGGAGCAAGGGAGGCAGAGGCATGCAAAATAAGACAGGGATGACTGGCTGCTACAGCTCCAGGTAACCCATGAATCTCAAAAACACGTCAACTCTAACACTTGTACTTGGTTCTCAGGATACCTTCTAGTGGGTCGGGTCAGCATTATCATAGTCTAAGCCCTGTTCAGAAACCTGGGGAAATTTAGACAGCCCAATAAGTTGACACCAACTCCCTCACTTGCAAGTGTATTGGCCACATGAATCACAAAAGAAAAGTTTATTAGAAGAAAATCAACTACCATTAGAAGAAATTTCTATTCAAAGTTAAGGAGCTCAGGAAGGCTCCTTCACCGGCAGAAACCACACGTCCCTCGCTCTGGGCTAGAGCTGCTCTCACCCGGCAGGGTCACTGACCCCAGCAGGTGTCTCTAGCCTGGACTGTGTTTCCACCCTCTGCCCCTCCCCACTCACTGCTCATGCTGGAGAACATGCAAACAGCCACTGCTGGCCAAGGCCAAGGCCGAAGCCACTTCCCTGGTCACTGGGCAGCTTTCCAGAACCTCCTTTCCCCAGCCTTAAAGTTTCTTTTAAAGCTCCCAATCCAGTGGGTTCCCTTACAGCTCCCCATGTTGCAGTGTTTGTCTGCTTGCTTGCTCACTTAATTAGGCTCATTTAGCTTCTAGGCTGTAGCGGAAGGTCAAACCACAGTAAGTCATTCAAGCCAGCCACCCTCCTAGCACAATCAGCAGGCGCCCAGCATGAAGTCCAGGCACCTCCACTCTCTCCTGCCTTCCTTCTCCATCAAGCACATGCTCAGAGTCTGTAAAGAGCCTTTCTCTTATTTTTTGTTTGATATTTCAGACCTGGTGCTAACCATCCATTTTAGCCTTTCCCATCACTAATTTTACCCACTGGGGTTCTTCAGTAAACACAGGTTTTATGGATGCTTTACAAACGTGTTGAGAGAGCATAAAATGGTATAGTCTCATCTCATCCAGATGCTACACAGCTTGATAGGCTAATAATTAGTTTGACCCAGAGAATCTGAGACCTTCCAAAAGGGCTTTCAGGAAGAGCAGCACAAATCATCACCTCATAATAAAAGCCACCATTTATTGAGACCAACTAGGTCTCATACATTAATCTGTGGGGGTTACCTGTTTATACTCTAATCCCCATATAAATATGTAAAGGATATACTTACCCTTTAATACAGCAGCCCAATGTATTATGTATTCTTATCTCCATTTTAGAAATTAGCTTAGAATGTTCAGGTAATACGCCCAAGATTTAACAGCTAGGAAGGTGTGAAGACAGGATTGGAATTCGGGTAGCCTGGACAAGCTAATCTGCGTGCCTGCAATGCCTACTAACCCATTATGAGCCCCTGCTGGAAGACGGGGCTAAATCACCTCATTATGTAGAGGTATAGGAATATGTTCATTTAAAATAATAACAATGTCAAAGCACGGAATTCATAGTACCACGAATATGAGAATAAATAAGATATATGGGTCTGAGTTTTCACCCACTCACATCTGCATATTCTTAGATGTATTTCTTACTTGCATGATTTTCCCGGCATGCTATATAATTTACATATTTACTTTTCATACCACTTATGGAACTACTGAAGGTATAGGACAATGACTTTTCTCACAGCTTTATTAATACACTTAATTATTATAGAAATTATTAATTCAGTATTTGTGTTTAAGGCTGGCAAGCTCCTTTCCCTAAAGCACCATTTCCAATTTCTGATCTTAAGCACATTCAAAAGATCTTGTGACCACCATCCATATGGGCCCTCCCTGATGTCATGATACATTTCCCTAGCTTTCCTGATATCCCACTCTGATGTGTACTCTTTACTTTCTAGGATCCATAGACATTAGCAGCAGGCCTTGACCAACTCAATTGTAGGAGGACCTCTCTCCTGAAAGACCTTTTCTAAATGTCTACAGCTTGATCCCTTTACTGCCCAATAGAACACCCTTCCTGCCCCATGGGGGCCTTTCCTCCCAAACCAATACAGAAAACACCATTCACATTATATTCCATTACTATTGACTATTTACTGTTATGTTACATACAATTTGCTTATTCTTTTGTACCCATTAGCATTTTCTTAGCCTTCCCTGAATTATGATACTTTATTGGTAAAACAAAAGAAAGGAATCAACCATTCAAGAGTATGAAGAAGACATAAAGAAGGTGGCATGGGGTGTTGAGCAGAAGGTACTTGGGGAGTTAAAATAATGGCTGTCAATTCAGGCAACCAAGTACCCTCGCTGCTGACTCCAAAGCTCGTGTATATACTATATGGCAGCACAACCCATGTCCATGCCCTGCCTCACTTAAGGTTCAGCCTTCTGGAGACTCTAGCCCAAGGTCTTTATTATAGAGCTACGCTTGGAAAAGAGAGCAGGTGATGATGAGTGCCAGGGGAAGCAACCAGGGCCAATGTCCTTTACAGTGATGACTAAAGGACGATATTCCTGACATCGTTCTTCAGTCATCAGGAACATCATCAAGGATGAGCAGTTCCCTTGGGAAGCCAGGCAATAGACAGCCTCCCTTCCCTAGGCCAAGACAGGCTGAGTCCAGAGCTTACAAATTAAGTGCCACACAGGCAGAGCAGATGATGTAAATGAGTGAGGTGACCAAGAGAGAGGCAATCAAGAGTGCACACGCAGGGACTTCCCTGGTGGTCCAGTGGTTAAGACTCCACTCTTCCAATGCAGAGGACGTGGGTTTGATCCCTGGTCTGGAAACTAAGATTCCACATGCTGCGCAGTGCGGCCAAAAACAAACAAACTAGAGTGCACATGCAAACTGTAGAACTCCTGCCCAAGCAGAAGGAGCCAGCCACCTCTCATTGCATTGTAGGTTTGTGGTCAGTGGTGCCAGCTGCTGTGATTTTCCCAGAGAACTCATAAACCCACATTTTAATGTGAAATATCTCAATTTTTAAATGTTATTGACAATTTTAATATGTGTGCCCTTGCCTATGGACATGCAGATGTGACCTATGGATGGCCAGTTTGCAACCCCTGCCTGATGCCTGAAAGTTAAGATTAGCTGCTTCTTTCCTTTCACTAGACTGTTTCTTTAAATTGTGCCCTCCCTGCAGCCTCTACCCCTCCTCCTTGGCTTTTTCTCTACCTTCTCTTCTTTTGCATCCACTCATATCGTCCTAATTCCTTCAATCCAAACCCTCATTCCCTTCTCTAATGCTGTCCACTTATCCAAATTCCATTATAATGATTATATTAAAATACCCAACCCCCCATCAAATAAAGCAATTTATGAAAAATCAAAATGAGCAAAACTTTTAAACCTTGCATTAAAAGCCACCTAGTAGACGCCTCTGTCCCAAGGGAACTTCAGGTGTATTAATAATTCAAAGGCTCATACTTGATTGAATTTATTTTTGTATTCCCATTTGATATTACCTCATACATATGCTGTGTTTTCTCTTTAAGCTCTTGAAGTGAAGAGCCCTGTCAGCTTCCCCTGTTCAAACCACTCCAGCTCCCAAATGCCCCTCCTCTTCTCCACAAACATAAAACTGCTAATATTTCAGACCTCTCTTTGGAGTTAGCTGACAGTGGTGCCTGGAGCCCTCTTTGGACCTCCTGGGGCTCTAACCCTCTGTGAGGAACCATGGCCATGGCTGGAAGGTCTCTGAAGGAATTTTCTAGATATTCATCTAGCACTTCAGCAACCCGACACTGCCAACACTGAGACATTTTCACCCCTCATTTTCTGGATTAGACCCCATTTCTGGTCATTTCATAAGACTGAGGTGTCGAAACAGGGCCAATCTTGAGTCTAGAGAGAGTAGGCAATTACCTACATACGGAGATTTACCAAATACAATAAAAACTGAAAACGTCCCCACCTGTTCACAACGGCTGAAACGTCAGGCAAAGCTTTTCATTCCACCTCCGAGGTACAGGAGACTGTGTCCCAGGAAAAGCTTCAGTAAACTTCAATCCATACTGAGGGATAACTACGGAATGTCAGATGTCAGGCACATTCCTCAAAGCAAGGTTAGGTGGTAGGAGAAAGGAGTGACCTGGGGCCATGTGGTTGGTGGGAGGCCCCACCGAGGCAGGGACGAGGTACCTGAGGTGGGAGGCGTGGCAGTCACTGCACTGACTTTCCTTCCTACCCTGCTCCCACTTTGCTCCTCCTCCAACCTGCAGCAAGGTCAGTATTTTTGCCTGCCACAATCAGAGAATTTGGGGAAATTCTTTAACACGTCCTCCAGTCATTAACACGAGATCAAAATCCTTAACCCACCTCCCACCCCCAATGACTCCTGCACCACCCCAGCATTTACAACGTTTACACAGACAACTCAGGAGACCATAAAATCTGCTGAGTGTTACGCTGGTAATTCCTGAATCTGAAAACTTGAGGCAAGTCCTTTCTCATTGAGGAATTTCACTTTCCCCATCCAACAGAGATACAGCCCAGAGGGCAAACTCCCATGTTGGGTATAATTCTTTGGGTGAAATGTTTAGAAGAGTCCTGCCAACACAGAGCAGCAATTTCCATGCAAATTCACGCCTGTGGGGAAAAATGCAATTGGTCCAACCATTGTACTGATGGGACACCCCCTTCCCACTCCACTGGGGTGTGCAAACACGAAGGAAGAGATCTGTTTGTTCAGCCTCTGAGCGTGCCAAACATAAACGACTCCTGTGTTGCAAAGGAGGCGTTCACTCAACACTGCTGCTCAGTGGCAAGGACTGCATAGAAATGAGAAGTTGTGTTCCCCTCCTTCTCAGCGGGACTGTAAGAACAAAGGCCGTGTTTTTCAGAAAGAAACAGAAAAACAAATCCAGGGCATTTATGTTTTGTGAAACAAAAAAGGCTGGTTAACCATGTGGAGTTTACAAAGAAAAAAAATAATAATCTACTCAACTTGGTTAATTCCTGGGGTGACAGTGTTTTAATCCACCCACCTCAATTCCAATGGCCTGTGGCCACACTGGGGCAGTGGTGGATACAGTGGTGCAGAGTTCAAGACCCATAGATTGTTCTGGTCTCTGCCACTAACTATCAAGATGAACTGGGGCAAATTGCAATAAATGAGTTGAAGTAGCTCAGTGGTCTTCAAACTGAGGTGCAGTGACATTTGCCCTGGTGCACGAAGACTTTCTGAGGGCTTTCCAGGGGAAGGGAGAGCTTTGGGGAATCAACTGCCAAATCTTCAACTTCCACATGTCCTCTTTCCTGAAATTAATCTGCTAAAATCATGTCTCAAGGACTCTTTTTTTCCTCCAATAATCCTTTTCCTTCTTTGCAAAAGAAAAGCACACTCCTCTAATAATCCTTTTCCTAATTTGCAAAAGAAAAGCACACTCTTCACCCACCACAGTCCTACTCAGGTGCATTGTCCTGAGGTGTGAAAACCTCCAGAGCTTCTTCCTGAGGGAGAGTCCTTAGAGAGAAAAGCAGGAGCGTTTCAAAAAGAAACACTGAGGGGAGGTGAAACACTCATGGCAAGCCTCTTTCTTTCCTTCTTCTTTCCCTCACTCTCTTCTTTCCTTCCTTCATTTCTTACAGTAGGAATTCAGAAGCAAGAAGGTTCCAAAGGGTCACATAATAACACATTCATTTGAATTAAAAAATGAAATAAGATTTTTTTTTTTCTGACAGAAATTAAGTCCAATTTGGCAGAATGGTTTGACAATAAGGACTAGCTTTGCCAATTAATTTATATGATGGACACTCTCCATAAATTTAATGAGCTAAATCTGCAGCTCCAAAGTTTTGATGAAAATATAGTTTTAATCATGGATATAATATTCAGTACATCAGCTAAAATATACTTTGTAACTATTTAAATTTATGATAAAAATTTTAGATGTCAACTCAACAAAGGATCTTTCCAAATTATTTTACAGACTGCATGAGCAAAAAAGACTGAAGCCACTAGTCTAGGAAGGAATTCCACTAGTCTGGAGCTCTTTCCAGGTCAACTGCATGTGAAATTTCTTGGTCTTGTCTCTTTCTCCCTCTCTCTGCACCCAGCCATATACCTGAGTCTCCTAGCCTTGCCATAATGCTTTATCAATCACAGTATTTGAGAGGAGACTTTGTTACTAGTGTTCAGTATCCCTTCAGCTACCCCCAAATAAAACTAACCTGAAAGACCCAGAAAAGTTGAGGGAGAAGCTATGGGAGCCAGGCAGAAAGTCCCCAAAGCACTTTCCATATGTCTTGACCATCTTACAGATGAGGGGACTGGAATGAACAGACTGAACATCTCAACTGTGTCAGTAAAAATAATAAACTGGTCTGTTCCAATCTCCCCACAGCACTACCTTAATATTTACTTCCCACTCAGAAGAAAGAGAGAGCTATGATATTCAAGGTCAAACAGCAATGTTTCTTTTTAACTTTCTCTTTGTAATGCATTTAATTGACACAATTCTCATATTTGTCCACAATGATCACTCCTGGATGTGAAAATGAGAGGAAAAAAATACATAGATATAGAGAGATAGAAACAGAGATAGAAATAGAGAGATAGAGATAGAAATATATAGAATAGCTCCCATTGCCTTTGCTTGATTTATAGAAGGCCAGAGTGGTAAGAATCTCTATGGTTACCAATAAACCTCAGAAAAGGAGATAAACTCTTCAGTGACTCTGATTAGCTATACTAGCCAGCTGGTTTTGCTTTAGACAAAATTTCTCTAATTTTTTTGTGCCATGGCCCCCTTTAGCCATCCAGTAATGTCTATGGAACCCCTTTTTTCTCCAGAGTGGCTGCACCACTTTTTTAAAAATTGTGGTAGCACTTAGCAGGAGATCTACGCTTTTAAAAAATATTTATTTGTTTGTTTGTTCGTTTGTTCATTTATTTGACTGCACCTGGTCTTAGTTGAGGCATGCAGGATCTTGTTCCCTGACCAGGGATCGAACCTGGGCCTCCTGCATTGGGAGCGTGGAGTCTTAGCCACTGGACCACCAGGGAAGTCCCAGGAGATCTACCCTTTTAACATATTTTTAACTGTACAATACAATCCTTTTAACTACAGACACTAGAACTGACTTATCTTGCATAACTGAAACTTTATGTCTGTGGAAAAATAACTTCCCATTTCCCCCTCTGCCAGCCCCTGGTAACCACTATTTTACTCTCTGC
This sequence comes from Kogia breviceps, assembly GCF_026419965.1. Lineage (NCBI taxonomy): Eukaryota > Metazoa > Chordata > Mammalia > Artiodactyla > Physeteridae > Kogia > Kogia breviceps. Next base: position 145,893,170 of record NC_081311.1, read on the forward strand.
TTCTATGAATCTGACTATTTCTGATTCCTCACATAAGTCAGATCATATAGTACTTGTCCATGTGTGTCTGGCTTATTTTACTTAGCATAATGCCCTCCAGATCCATCCATGTCATTGTAAATGGCAGGATTTCCTTCTTTTTTAAGGCTGAATAATATTCCATTGTATATATAAATCTCATCTTCTTTATTCATTCATCCATCAGTGGACACTCAGGTTGTTTCTATATCTTGGCTATTGTGAATAGTGCTGCAATGAACTTGGAAGTGCAAATGTCTCTTCAGGATCCTGATTTCAATTCTTTTGGAAGTGGGATTGTATGGACCCCTTTGCAGAATACACATAAGAAATGAGTAAGATTGCAAAAGGAGACAATCATCTTGAAATACTGTTATAAAAACATTTTTAAAAGCAATTTTGTGACATAGTAGTATTTGTGCTATTTTATTAATATATTAAATAGCAAGTGTCAGGAGCAAGAATAATATTTATTGTTAGTTTAAAGTAGTGATTAGTATACAAAGTATTTTGAAATATCTGCAACCACTACAATATGTTATTAAAAGATTAATGATTTGGTGAAAAATTCACAGATACTTCTGATATAATTGGGGTTTGCTGCTTATATACATAATAAAAGGAAATGTTAAATTTCAGTTCGAATTTAGTGAAAATACTTAAGTTTTTCCCATTCAAATTCACAGATCCCTTGCTCTAGACAAATTATGACTCAGGCAATATTTTGAAGGCCTGTCCACCTTCCTTTTTTGGCCCTCTTTACTTTTCTCGTTGGCTCTTCCTTCCCTGTATACCTACCCTATGGTAGTTTTGATAAGCTGATGTGATAGCATAGCTCATGTATAATAACCACCATTCATTGACTGTCTACCATTTTGCATACATTATTTATGTGCCTTATGACAACCGTCCAAGACATTTTATAGAAAAAATTTAAAAACACAACTGAAGCTCAGGAGGTTAAATAACTTTCCCAAGGCAACAAAGTGGAAGACTCGGTATTTAAACTCAGGTCTGTATGGCTTAAAACTTACTCCCATTTCCACTACACTCCACTGCCTCCTTCTGGCTTGGAGAAATTTTGCATTTTAATAGGGAGTCTAAAAACCAAATACCTCCAAGAAATAGATTTCTGATGGAATTTCAGGGCATCAGAAGAGAGCTATTTGGAGATAAGGAGTCTTCAGACACTCTTTCAATTTTGCAATACAAGTAATTCTTTTCATCCACCACCCCACTTCAGAGAGATAAGGAACTGAATCAAACCATAGAAATATATCCCTAATCCTCGTGAGGGCTGCACAAATTTCAGAACATTGTGGACCAACAGAACGCTTCAGTACTTTTGAAGGGAAAAGGGAGATTGTGAGGAGGATATTTTACCCAGCTGCCACTGCAAGCACTGTTCTAGATGCATTCTGGATTTTTTTTTTATTACTCCAAAGACAGTAAAGAAACTATGACCCTTACTTGATAGAGGAGGAACTGAGTGCCAAAAAGGATGAAGAAAAGGGAAGGAAGGGCTCTCCCCATCTGTATAACTTCCCCGTAGCTTTCTGTTAAGCAGATTCCCCAAATTCTAGAAGGAAGAAAGTACTGGGCAGGGAAAGGAGAGCATCTAAAACATAGTTTCACAGATGAAGTACAAAAACAACTTGAAGGCAGCGCCCTCCTTCTAGACTGTAAACTCCCCAAGGGAAGGGACCGTGTCTTTTACACATCTACTCTCCTGAGCAGCTGGAGTGGGGTCTGACACAGGAGAGTCTCACGGTGATTCTTTTAACCATACAAGGCAACACTGGCCTGTGAACTTCCTCTGTAGCTCTTTAGAGGATCCAAGGCATTCTGTCAGTATAGGACACCCAGTGTTTCTAGCAGCTTGATTTTCCAGGCAATAAACTTTGGACAATGCTGTATTCATTAATCACTGAAATGATGCACATCTCTATCTCTTCTCATTATCCTTCTCTCTTATCATGCTTTCTACTATTTTAAGGCAGAACTGATAAGTATTGTACCCACTGCAACCACTGGATGACAGGCTTCATCTGGCTTTTTACTAATATTTGTCAAGTTCAAATATATGGTATTCTACTGAGTGCATTAGAAAATTAAGATAGATGGGAATGGATTATGTCTAACATCCTTATACTACAAACATTATAAAAAGTCTCCACTAGTCTCTAACTAGATCTTCTCCCTTATCTAGTGTTAACTCTAAGAAGCCATTTCAACAAATACTTACTAAGCACCTACTATAAACTTTGTCCCATTCTAGGTGCAAGGAGTAGGGAATACAATGTGATAAGTCAAAGCAGCAGTATAAATAAGCTCTCTGAATCAACCGAGAAGTAACTCATTTTTGCAGTGCTTCCTACTTTTTAAATTGCTTTCACAATACTAGCTCATATTTTTCTTAAGGTCACATCCTCCCCTAGGTGGTAGGTAGAGTAGGTATTATTACCAAGTATTAACAAGTTTGCAAGACTTGCCCAAGTTCTGACAGTGTATCAGTAGGAGAACTAAAGCTAGAGTCCAAACCACAAAGATCTGGCCCAGGACTTGAGTCTCCACTTTCATGATCTATTCCTTTTCCAGGCAGACTGCTTTCCTATATAACCAACGTCATTCAATAACACTGCAATACATATTCTGAGACCTCACAATCCAACTCATGATGGAGACCCCTGTTGTTCTACATCTCACCCCAAAGTTCCACATGCAATTATTCTACCAGGTTAATGAGTAGAAATGGTTAATGAACTATGAATTCCATACCTAGGGGTTCCACTTATCTATTGCTACATAAGTTATTCTGAAACCCAATGGTTTAAAACAACAATTTTACTATGAGTCATGATTCTATCTATCAGGAATTCAGATTGAGCTTATCTGGGTGATTCATCTATTCCACATGATGTTGATGGTGATCACTCTGCTATGTTCAGCTGGAACATGGCCTCAATCACATGTCTGACACCTTACAGGGGAAGGAAAATGGCTGTAACACTGGACTTAGCTGGGACTATCAGCCAGAGCACCTGTATGCGACCTTTCCAGTATGACAGCCTCAGGGTAATCAGACTTTTTACCTGGAGTCTCAGGGCTGAAGAGTGATGAGGTAGAAGCTGCATGATCTTTTGTGACCTAGCCTCAGAAGTGACATAGCGTCACTTCCATCATACTCTTTTGGCCGAAGCAGTCACCAGCATGCTCAGATCCAAGGAGAGGAGACACAGACCCCTAAGTCTCCATGAGAAGAGTGTTAAAGGATTCATGGCCATGATTTTAAACAGTTCCATATGGGTTTCTTATATTAACTTATAATTCCTCCTCTTAGCCAATGGTGGTCAAGAGAGCTGTCTCTGTTCCCATGCCATCCATTTCCTCTTCTCAAGTCACCCAAATTTGCTAGCCTTCTGTCTGTTCTGCACACTCAGCACGTTCCTGTCCCCTGCAGTGTTGTGTTGGATGGTCATTTCCTGGATCAGAGCCCTCGTTACATAAGGTTCTCAGTCTTCATCCATGGCTGCATGAGGTATACACTAAGGGACTGAGTCCTCATTACTTTTATTAAAAGGCGCTGGTGCTGGTTGTTTAGTGCCAGGAATGGCTTCTCTCTCCATTGGTGCTACTTTTGCATCATTCAGTCCCTGAGGCACTCCTGCTGTTTCCTTGTATGTATGTCAGCTGTGCACCTATCTCTGCCAACTTAGAACTGAGCTCTCAGAGTAGGGTCTTTACCTGTCCTAATAGGATGTTTTGTGTTCCCAACAGTACACTTGAGACCGAATTGCAAAGTAGATAAGAACACAAGCTTTGGGGTCAAAAAGCTCTGGATTTCTAATCTCTGCTCCACCACTGTGTAATCTTGTCCAAGTTACTTCATATCACTGAGCCTTAGTTTCCTAGTCTGAAAAATGGAGACAAAGATATATACTTCCTGTCAAAGGGGTTAAAAGGTTCTATGTAGACAAAGCAATTATCACATCACTGGTACTTAGTAAATACCCACTAAATGGGAACTACAGTAATAGTAGCACTACCAGTAGTAGCAATGGTGGTTAACAATATCTAACTGACAAAGGACTATGATGACATACAATAAAGGACTCATGAGCATGCATATGAATTCCTTTCTCTACAGATATATAAACTGGACTTAAAATATGTATGGATATGAGTATGAACATACATACACATGTATAAGTTAAAATATTTATATTTTCCCTTTTCTCCAGGTATATTTTATTTATATTTTTAAAATGTCCACATGGGTATCTTCTGTCATTCATTCATACCAGCTTTTCAAGTAACTTTTACCAAGAGAATCTACCTATTTTTAAAAAGCATTCAGGGCTTCCCTGGTGGCGCAGTAGTTGAGAGTCCGCCCGCCAATGCAGGGGACACGGGTTCGTGCCCCGGTCCGGGAAGATCCCACATGCCGCAGAGCAGCCGGGCCCGTGAGCCATGGCCGCTGAGCCTGCGCGTCCGGAGCCTGTGCTCCGCAACGGGAGAGTCCATAACAGTGAGAGGCCCGTGTACCGTAAAAAAAAAAAAAAAAAAAAAAAGCATTCAAATGCTGTGGTTGGGCTCGGCATATCACAAAGAATACAGCATGATGAAAATGTCTCTAGAGCTTCATAAAGAAACACTTCAATATTTAATACGGGTGGATTTACTCCAAGGGCTGAAACACAGTCTGCCTATCACCAGCTCAGTTTCGAAATACAGTTCTTGGCTACACTCCACAATTCAATGAATGTGATCAGTACAAATTCACAAGGTGAATAAATCTTAAAGATATTGAACTAAGTTATTTCCCAACACAAGAACACAAGGGGCAAGACAATCTTGATTAGTCGATGCCTGAACTAATATTTCATCTTGGACTAGATGTTGTAAAGTTTCATGTTATTGACTCCCTGTTTGAATCTTCTTTGGAGAAAAGCAATATTCCACTCTGAATTGGTTATTATCACAACACCATCCCCATAGTTAAGATCTGTCAATATTTCTTCATCTGGGAGATGCTTAAGGTCTAAGGTTTTACCGGTCCTGACATGAAGTAATCTGAATCACAATTCACATACAATTCACATCACTTATACAGTTCAACCTTTCTGAACAAGTGAAAATCCCCCCAACAGGGACTATATTTACCTGCCATTCATCTACAACTGTGCAGAAGAAACTGGGTGGAAGATAGAGTTAAGGGCATTTTAGAGGGCCTGAAATTTTACTTCCCAATAGGCAGCAAAGGATGGGATGAAACATTTAAAGTTCCTAGGTTTGGTATAAGTACAGTGTATTAATTTCCTAGGGCTGCCATAACAAAGTACCGTAAACTGGGTGGCTTAAAGGAGATTTACTGTCTCATGGTTCTGGATGCTAGAAATCCAAAATCAAAGTATCAGCAAGATTGGTTCCTTCTAGGAGCTATGAGGGCAAATCTGTTCCATGGCTCTCTCTTAGCTTCTGGTGGCCCCAGGTATTCCTTGGCTTGTGACAGCATAACTCCAACCTCTGCCTCCATCTTCACATGGCTGTCTTCTCCCTTGTGTGTTTACATCATCTTCCCTCCATGTACATGTATCTTTGTGTCCAAATTTTTTTTATACAAAGACATTTGTCATATTGGATTAGGGCCCACCCTTATGACCTCATTTTAACTCAGTTATCTCTGTAAAGGCCCTATTTCCAAATAAGGTCATGTTCTGAGGGGGTTAGGACTTCAACAGATGTTTTCTGGGTAACACAATTCAACCCCTAATATTCCATATGCGAAACTGAGAGCAAAACGGAGCAAGGAAATGGCACAGCCATATTACAGCAATGTAGGAGGAAAAATGCCAAAGTAATACAAAAGATTATCATTCGTGCCTTCCAAAATTATTTTTCCACTGTTTAGTCTCCTTTTATGCAAGCTACCATTGTTTCACTTTCAATCTCTGTAATTCAAAGCACAGAGAATAATTTGATAACCTTTTTTCCCAGATCTGTCTTGGGATGTCTAGTTCCCAAATAGGTTCTTCTGTTAGGTACAGGATTTCCCTGAGCTTTCTATATTTGTTATTTCTTTAGCAAAAGGGTTTGGAATAACTTGCAGCCAACTGTTCTGTATCATATTTTGCTGAGAATAATAGATGTGTATGGTGATTATCACTAGACTTGAGTTAGTTATAAATTGACAAAATCCTTCCAAACATTGGAAAATTGATCTCATCTTTCTCAGAAGAATGTTTTTCCTCTCTTTACCTCTGGCCTCCAGCTTCTTAGAACCAACACCATTCAAGGAGGGTTTAAATAAAGAATCTACAGTATTTATGATGTTCTTAGGCCATAAATAATGCCTCTGCCAAGGACTGAGCTCTTAGAAATGGACTTTTGCTTTCTCTCAAGTATACTGCAAGGAGGAACACTATGAATCTGGGAATATCTCTTTCCTTTGCCAAAAGTATATGTTTTAAGCTTTGGAACCTCCTAAAGGACTAGCTGGCAAATACTGTATGAGAAACGAAGGACAAGAGACCAAGTAATAGAAATCATATCTGAATCCAGCTTTGGATATGTGTGAGATTTTGAGATTGTACTCCACAGTGGAAGCAATACTATATAAAGTAGAGCCAATGTAAGAAATGCTTAGACTAATCTTTGTAACTGTATTTTCCCCCTAGATTGGGTGGAGTTTTGAATATTCCAAAGTCAGAAGAGGAGCCACGATTCAACAGATATGTAAAGAAACCTTGGAAGAAAATGTCTAGTCTCCAGAACTAAGAGTTAACAGAATTATAACTAATTCTAACAAATTTGAAAACCTAATACCAGAATCAGAGGACCATATAGTGGTATCATATTTTTACCTGAGTAATTGATATTATAGAAAATCAAGTTGTGGAAGATACCTTTGCAGCAACCGCAGCCCTAAATTCATGTTCAACATGTGGATTTCCGGATCTTTCAAGGGGTGCCAGCATGTGCTAAATGAAAGAAAAAGAAATATTAGAATCATCTTCCTCAAACTTGACCTACTAATTTCAGAGATAAAAGTCACTTAGCTTAATGGTTGTTTCGCTGCTTGGGCTAGAGTAGTGGCTTAAGATATTTTTCTTTCAAGTGAAATTGTAGCTTTACTGTAATACATCTTATGGCATCTCATAACATTGATATGGTGTAGTAACTATAGTTGTGTTACATGATCTCAAAACTAGGACAGCCCTTAGAGATTGTCTATCTTTTCAAAGTAGCTTTTACATACATGATCACTGTATCTCAGGTTACTAACTCAAAAGAATACAGAGGTCCAGAATGGATGTGTGACTTGCCCAAACTCACCCACAAGGCAGAGCCAGGACCTTGCCCTCCATGCTCTCTGCATCCTCTTTTCCACTTGTATTTCACATCCATATCACCTCCAAATACTTTGCTCAAATACTTCAGCATCTGAGTCACAGTTGCTCTCTCTCCCCAATCTTCAGCCATCATTCTCAGTAACAGAATCATCTAAGCTGATGACCAGAAAATTTCTCGACAACTCTCATCCTCAACTCCATTACACTTCAGCCACAACTTGGATTTTCTCATCACTAAGAACTGCTTACCTCTGAAATCTCTAGTCAGTTTTCCTTTTCTGGCACAATTCACTTTCCTCTCACATATCTACTTAAGCTGCCTATTGCAATAATCAGTCAGTCAAAAGAATACCAACTGAGAACCTACTGCACCCAGGCCTGGGAAATCAGTATGAGACCAGCTAACCATGGGCCTAGAGCCCTCTTGGACCTCTTGGTCAGGTAGCAGCTCACTATACACCAGTGCACACCTGCTCTGAAGGCCTCAACTGTCTTCTCAGCAATGGACGGTTACCCTCTCTAGCATCCTAAAATTCTTCAGTTCATTGATCGTCCATCATTCCAATCCCCAAATCCAGGTCACTTCATCATTCATATTCTCTGCTCCCAGACTACCTTGCTGCTAGGTAAGATCATAAAACTACAATGACTAGTTCCACCACAAATTCAAATTCTTCAACTTGATCTAAAGAGTTTAAATTACTTCAAAAGACCCAGAGAGAACAAAAAAATGGATGGAAGTCTTAAAGATGCAGATTTTCATTGACACAAGATAGCAATTTATAACCAGGTCAGCTAACCAGGAACAGAATAGTAATGAGCTCAGTATTGCTACTGGTAGCATACAGAGAGTTCAAATCAAAGGTTCCCATACATGAATGGCTTTAACACCTGAAGAGAATTATTAAAATACAGAGTCCCAAGTCCTACTTCAGACCCACTGGATCAGAACCTCTGGGAGGCATATTTCTAAAGCTCCCCGATAGATTCTGATACAGCTAATTCACAGGCTGATATTAGGGTCCCACTGGGCTATACTCTTGGCCATACTTTTTTCCAGGACACAATGAGAGGGATTTCTTCACTAAAGAGGAGTCTGGACTGAATGGTCTGCCTTTGTATTTTATTTCTTCTTCTTTCTCCTTTACCTGAACCTGATGTCTGTTAATGTTGTCTGTTCTCTGTCCCACATATGGCTCTTAGAACTCAACACACTGATGCAACTCGGGAGCACAATCCCTGCCCAGATCAGCTGTGTGAGTCCAGGGTTCCCGCCAGTCTAGAAATGACAGTGGTGGATGCACATGCAAATCCTACTTATTCCACCTCCGCAGACATGAAGCACCACAACTTCTCTTAGTATTCCCCCTGACAAGGATGGGTTGCCTGCTCTTTATTCTCTTCTGCCCTCTTGCCTCATTTGTAATGACTTTATGTAGCCAAAATGAATGTTTCTTCATTTCTGCCCTTCTAGCATAAGTAAAAGCAAGATGAACATCACATCTTTGCTGGACTAAACACTTAAATACATTTGTTGCTACAGTGGCCTCTGTGGACTCTGCCAAGGTGCAGCTTATGTCACTGTTTTAAAACATCTTTATGGTCAGTGAAAAGATAAGCATTACCTCCAGTGATGGTAAGATTCAAATAGCCAGTTCCAGTAACATCCCTGAAGATAAGTCATAGTCTGATCAGTTGATTTATAATAAATCTCCCCTATGTGTATCTTGATAAAAGCAGACTTTTCAGAATTTTTTTAAGTTCCCTATCAAGGCTTTCCTTTCCATAATTTTCAGTTGCCAAATTATACAAAATTATAATTTTCCTCATTTTCTATGGATATGATTGACTACATAGTCCTTAAAAAAGTTACCTGCAAATAAAATTACTTGACCCCAATTTCATATACACACAAAAAATAGATAATACTCTAAATGCTATCTCATCTTGTTGTTTTTCGTTGAATTACAAAAGGTTTCACACAGGTCAGAATTACTGGTGCCTCCTTACTTTCATTTCTGTAACAATCTTCTTTATTATTAATAAGGTGATGGCAAAAAGTAATAATAATGTCTGCATTTTTTTTCCAAGAGCACAAACGTCTTGGTTCTGAGTACCAACATGCGCTAAAATATATGACAGTCGCTGTGCATCTTTCTTTTTTTTTTAGCATCTTGAATGTCTTAAACAATTTTCCTTTAGTTACTATGGAAGTTCCTAACAATCCCAGTTACAAAAGGCAAAAGAGTGGTAAAAAAAAAAAAATTAAATTTTCCTTCTTTCCTTTTAACAGAGCGGCCTCACATTTTTTTTTTTTTTTTTTTTTTTTTTTGCAGTACGCGGGCCTCTCACTGTTGTGGCCTCTCCCGTTGCGGAGCACAGGCTCCGGACACGCAGGCTTAGCGGCCATGGCTCACGGGCCCAGCCGCTCCGCGGCATGTGCGATCTTCCCAGACTGGGGCACGAACCCGTGTCCCCTGCATCGGCAGGCGGACTCGCAACCACTGCGCCACCAGGGGAGCCCCCGGCCTCACATTTTTGATCTTTCAAGTGTCACATATACATCACAAATTCTTTGAAATCTGAATATTAGAGAAGTAATTCTGTTTTCTTCTCAAAGAAGAATAAAAATCTAATTTATATAGAAGTTTTTCTAACAGGATAAAATGGCCATGACTTATGGAGAAGTAAGCTATGTCTTTGAGAAAAAGCTGGGGTTTCAGGCCCACAGTCTGGCTATTCTCTTCTCACCCAGATTCATTCACCGTATTCTTCCCTTATTAAATCAGCCTTTTGGAAATGTTACTTCTCTTTGAGTCATCTGGTAGACCACTTACCATCAATGAAATAGACTTTGATTTGTTGGTTATTTCTTTCTAGGCACCATACTCACAAATCCAGAGGCAGCCACAAGACGAATGAGTCACTAGGTGCAGATCAAGTTCTGAAGTACAGAAAGATGAGAGTGATTAAACAAAAGCCCCCATTTGGTTCAGATTTTATTTTTTATTCATTTCAATTTGTTAAACATTTATAGAACTTTTACTGTCCTGGAATAAGTTCCCTTGAAAATTGAGCCTGGGGCAAGTCTTAAATTCTAAGCTTTACTGGGAGATATAATTCCAGGGCAGTGTGAGTGATAGAAAAGAGAACTGAGGCAGGTAAGACTGGGAAGCACATACAAGGTATTGTGTTACACAAGTTAGTCATTTCACAAAGAGACACAGTCTCTTGGGATAAGCGATACAGAAAGCTTTCTCTTGGTATAGTCCATCAAGGGGTGGAAAAGAGAGATAAATTAACCATCAGCTTCCTCCCATCTATTATATCCCACAACCATAAGTTGCCATCCAGCAACTGGAGTGGAAGAAGAAATCCAGAGCTCTAGAGAGACATAAAGGCCAGAGAATCTGAGGTGGCACAAAAGAGGTGTCTTGATACATTTATCATGTACAATGAAAGCCCTTTTATAGTATATTTCCTAGTCAAATATGACTATCAAAATTAAAATTAAATATATCCTACCTGTATTTTCAAATCACAACTAAGAAAAAAGTAACTTTTAATCATTGGTTGCCTTTGAAGAAGACATATGTAATAGTATATAATTTTTTTAGGAATTGTTTTTACCTATGAATTTCATTTCTAATATTGCTAAACAATAAACGTCAATCAAAGAAAAAACAGTTGATTTTTCTAGAGAAGACTGCTGAAGCCCCTCTAGACTAGCAGAATTAAATAAATATTAAACAGAAGCTTCTAAGGAAACATTCAAAAATCAAGTGAGTTCTCTAGGTGGTCACCTATGGGAAGGTGGTTAGGGATGACTCTAACTTCCATAACAAAATGTGAGTATCATGTCCACTGTTATGGGAGAAGGAGAGAGAAATTTAGGAAGAATAGATTACTTCCTTCATTAGTATGCAAATAAATTATTTATATGCAAATAATATGAGCAGTACTGTGGTTATAATACTTGGTCTTACAAAGAAATTGTTTAAATTCATCTGCCTGGGGGAAGAAAAAAGCTTTTTTTACTATCCTACCAAACTTTCCACTGAATTATTTGGGCCAGAATAACTCTGCATCTGATGTAATCTGAACCAGTATTGTTGGACATATCCTTAATTGTGATTAAAACACTTCAGCTCAGTCTAATTTCTTTCTGCTTCAAGGGTGTCCAAATGTCCTTAAGGACAGATAACTCCATCCATAACTACCATTACCACTACCATCATTAAGTATTTGGATAACATAATATCTGATGTTAAAGAAGTCATTTATTTGAAAAGCATAGAAGACAACTTAATTCTGCTATGTACCAAGTCTTACTTGCCATGAATTAGCAGTTCAAGGTGCTTACACTGTTAACCCCAAATCTTTGGACTACTTTCATTTTCAGTTCATCGAAAAACTCTCGGAAAAAAATCTATTACTTACATGTGGTAATTCTCTACCTACAAGGAAAGTAAGGAGTCTGCTCAGGCCATCCAAAATAGTAATAGGGGACCTTATCTTGTTATAGGACTAGTCCACACAAAAGATGTCCTAGTTTGCTCGGGCTGCCATAACAAAGTACCACACACAGACTGAGTGGCTTAAACAACGGAAATTTATTGTGTCATTTTCCAAAAACCAGGAGTACAAAATCAAGGTGTTGGCAGGGTTGTTTCCTTCTGAGTGCTGTGAGGGAAGGATCTGTTCCAGGCCTCTCTCCTTGGCTTGAAGATGGCCATCTTCTCCCTATGTCTCATCACAATGTCTTGCCTCTATGCATGTCTCTGTGTCCAAATTTTCCCTTTTGGTAAAAACAACAGTCATATTGGATTAGGGTGCATCCTAATGATCTCATTTTAACTTGACTACCTCTGTAAAGACCCTCTCTCCAAATAAAGTCACATTCTGAGGTACTAGGGTAAGGACTTCAACATATGAATTTGGAAGGGGACACAATTCAACCCATAACACTCCCTAACACTCTTGCATTTTGTTTATATGATCTGCAAAGATGGGTTCCACTGGGGTAATGGCAAAGGTCAGAATGCAAGCTCCCGTGTCCAGTCACAGCCCCTGGCTAACTGTGAGACCTCAAACGAGTCACCCAACCTCCTTAAGCTCCATTTCTTCACCTGTAAAATGGGAATGATAATAGTTCCTACCCCACAGGGTGGTTGTGAGGAGTAAACTGTCAACCATGTGAAGTGCTTAGCCCAGTGTCTGGCACATAGTAAGTGCTCCTAATACACTAGTTATTATTAGCATGAATTTTTTAAAATTAATTTTTATTGGAGTATGGTTGCTTTACAATGTTGTGTTAGTCTCCACTGCACAACTATTAGCATGAATTATTAACCTAAAATGATCAGTCTAAACTGAAAAGTAAAGCTCACAAACCCAAGGGTGGGAGAAAACAGTTTCGAGCTTCCTCTCTCGCCAATTTACAGCCCCCTCTACTTAGGCTGCCTTTTAGATTAAGGTGGACTCTCAGAGCCAAGCTCTCAGGAATGGCAGACTTAGAATTACAGTGGCTGATCTCCACATTACTCCACCTTTAATGCTACAAGATTTCCTAAGAGGCAGAGCTGAGGTCACTGAATTTACTGGCCAAATGTCCTACTTTACATGGTGTCCTTTATACTGAGATATTATGCTACACAGCTTTCTTCTCACAATAACTGCTTTTCCATATCTCAGAAAGTCAGCTCTACTCTACATATCCTATTTCAAGCAGTTCATATTTTCTCTTTTATTCGGCCAAAATTAGATTACCAATTTTTTTGCATATGTGTGATTGTGGTTGAAGTTTTTTCCCCAAAACCTTCCTTTACAAATTCATTAATATTCATGGAGTTCATATATTAAATTTAGATAAGTCTGTGATAAGAGGGAAGTCTCTGCTCCCAAGATTCTAATCTTACATTAGGAGGCTCTGAGGCTTGTTATAAATACCTGTTTTTATTGTTTTGTTTTCATGTTTGGCTTATCTCCTACCTTTCTGTGGAGCCAGGAATAAAAACAGAAAGATCCAGGCAGTGGATAGGTCTCTGACCACCCCAATGAGCCTCCTTTCTTGGTGATCTCAGGAAACGGTGAAATTAGCATAACAAAACTACTCAGTCTGACATGCTCAAGAGATGTGTTTTCTGGGAGAAAGCCTACAATGTTATTAAAGCATCTAGGGCTACTTTAGGACTTTTGTGGTCCCCTCCATTAAAAAAAATAATAATAATAACTATACTTTTCAACTGCACTGGTATAAGGATGTATATACTAATGTTATATACTGAAATATTTTCTTCAACCTAAAAGCTTATTTTATTCTTCTGATTTTAAAAGAAATTAAAACAATTTCATGGGCCCCTAGAAGTATTGTGGGCCCTCGGCACTATATCTACTGTGCCTAATAGACGTCGGCCCTGAAAGCATGAGAGGAGCTATAGTATTTCATTTAAGGTTCCTAGTTGTTGACTACCTTAACCAACACATTATATGGCACCAAAGATGCACCTGACTTTTATAACCCTTCTGTTAGTGGCTACAACCTAAAGTCCTATAAGAAAGAAAATAAGATACAGGCCTATGGGGCTCTGTATTCCAGCATACAGTTAGAGCAAGGATTACACAAACTTTCTGCACATATTCATACTTATCACATCTCAGTTTTAAATTCTCTCTGAATTTCCTTTATAGTTGTATAAATATAAAAAATAGCATTTGCTGCTTTTTAAAGTATGCCTTTCATGAATCAAAAGTTACTTATGAAGAAAGGAAACTAACATTTCCTGAGAACATACTATGTATCAGGCATTGTCTTGGGTGCATTCACATAGATAGTCCAGGAGGACAAAGACTATTATCCTCATTTTTATGTATAAGGATGGAGACTAACTAGGTCAAGTAACTTGCCTAGGATAACAGAATTTAGTAATGGTAGAGCTAGGATTCAAATCCAGATCCTTTTTATGTCAGAGTCAATGCCCTTTCCATATATCCTGAGAAAACCATAATTCAAAACGAGTCATGTACCACAATGTTCACTGCAGCTCTATTTACAATAGCCAGGACATGGAAGCAATAGAAGTGTCCATTGACAGATGAATGGGTAAAGAAGATGAAGCACATATATACAATGGAATATTACTCAGCCATAAAAAGAAATGAAACTGAGTTATTTGTAGTGAGGTGGATGGACTTAGAGACTGTCATACTGAGTGAAGTAAGTCAGAAAGAGAAAAACAAATACCGTATGCTAACACATATATATGGAACCTAAAAAAAAAAAAAGGTTCTGAAGAACCTAGGGGCAGGACAGGTATAAAGATGCAGACGGGGCTTCCCTGGTAGCGCAGTGGTTGAGAGCCTGCCTGCCGATGCAGGGGACACAGGTTCATGCCCCGGTCCGGGAAGATCCCACATGCCGTGGAGCGGCTGGGCCCGTGAGCCATGGTCGCTGAGCCTGTGCGTCTGAAACCTGTGCTCCGCAAAGGGAGAGGCCACAACAGTGAGAAGCCCGTGTACCGCAAAAAAAAAAAAAAAAAAAAAAAAAAAAAAGATGCAGATGTAGAGAATGGACTTGGAGGACATGGGGAGGGGGAAGGGTAAGCTGGGACAAAGTGAGAGAGTGGCATGGACATATATACACTAACAAATGTAAAATAGATACAGCTAGCAGGAAGCACCTGCATAGCACAGGGAGATCAGCTAGGTGCTTTATGACCACCTAGAGGGGTGGGATAGGGAGGGTGGGAGGAAGACCCAAGAGGGAGGAGATATGGGGATATATGTATAGCTGATTCACTTTTTTATAAAGCAGAAATTAACACAACATTGTAAAGCAATTATATTCCAATAAAGATGTTAAAAAAAAGAGGTTACTGAATCCTTAAAGCATATACTCTCAAGGAAGTAGTCTTAAATAAGGTCAAAGGTTTATATACAAGTATTTTTGCCGCAGTGTTATAAAAGCAAAAATGTTTCTAAAACATGGAAACAACCAAAATATCCAAATACAGTAAAGTTAGTTAAGTAAATGATGGTATTCCCAATTCAATAAATTTCACATAGCCACTAAAAATAATCTTTTTGAAGAATATTTAGTGACATGGAAAATGCTGGTAATGCAATGTTGAGTGAAAACGCTGACACAAAACTGTACATGAGTTTGACCCCAATTAGATAGAGAATTTTCTTAAGAATACTGTTGTGATTATCTTGCCTTGGGAAGAGACCATTAGTCATAATGAACATGTTTTAGTTGATAATGCTCTGCTTTCAGCAAATAAATTAGAGAAAACTTTCATGTATCAGCATTACTTGGCTTAAAGAATGTTTCAATTCCTACTATTAGTTCCCTAAGCATAAGAAAGGAGGTGAGTCAATAATAATTGGACACCACTTCTCTGAGTAGGTCTTAGGAGTAAATAAGCCAATGAAAAGTAAGACCCATTTCTGATGTAGTAACACTGAACCAGTGGGGAGCCAGTGACTGCTCATGGACCCCTTGCAAAGCCAATGTTCAAAAGAAAATGGAAAATTATACATCTACCCCCATCTAGAAAGAAAGAAATCACAGTCATAGCAGTAGTTATCTCTGGGAAATGGCACTATGGATAATTTATTTCATTGTTATGTTAATAGGCATGTGTTACTTTGATAATTATGGGAAAAATGTTTTTGTTTAATTGGGTTTGTTTGTTTGTTTGTTTAAATAAAGGAGCCAGTGCTTAAGACTGTGGAGTGCAAGAACTGAAAAACCAAAAAAGACTCAGAAATGCCTTCCGATTCAGGATATAAAGGCTTGATAAAGTATAATTTACAGTGTAGACATATTTCATAGACTTTCCAAATAAAGAGGATTATAGACATTTTAGACATTAAAGAAACCTAGGTAGGTAATTTCCTTGGGCTTTTCCCAAAGACTTTGTAGAATAAAGTAGAAAAGTGAAACAGTTCAATCTCTCTAACAAATCTTCCTCAAACTTCTAAGATGGCTTTCAATCAGCACTGTCAGTATAATAATGCAATACAAGAACATTTCAAAATTTCAATTACTAGTCCAAAACAAGCAAAACATAATTTATAAAAAAGGAAAATACACAGTATTGCTGTGACAGTTCTGAAAGACACTGAGTTCAGGCCCATCCTTTTCTTACTCAAGTTCTCAAATCATCATTCTATAGATGTCGACACTACAGCTACTTCATAAATGCTAATTGGACTTTAACATTACTATAATGATTTGTAAAAATGAAGATGGAGTCTCCTAAATTAGCAGTCTCCACTTTCTGTCAAAAGAGTCAACAGGTAAATTTCATTTTGCCATAAAATTTCTATTTCTATTATTTCAGTTGTTAAACCAAATGGTAATTAAATGAAAATTTACAATGCCTGATGTGGCCAGAGTTAACCCAGCCCTGCCCACAGTCTTCATGTGGAATTGACTGTGGCCTTCCTCCCTGCTCCCAACTTTCCCAGGAGAAATGGACACCTGTGGACCTCCCAAAGCTTCTTGTCAACTCTAACAAGAATTTCCCTGGATAATTATACAAAGCTCATATAAAATTAAATATAAATCAGACATGCTCTGGAAATCAGAAATACTGATAAAAAGTAACTACTAAGAAAAGTTTATACCACAATCTATAGAGCATTGGTTTCTACTGTAGCAAAGGATGCATAATATACGGAAAGGGATTAACAAAAAAATTCATATTATATGTTTTTGCAGTCTTTGACATGTTCACGGTTTTTTCTGATCTCACACTAGAAAGCTTAGTCCTCCTATTTAAACCTTTGCATTGCTAGGTGACCTGAAACTGACCGATTAAGCTTCCTGAGGCCCAATGGTCTTATCAGAAAAATTTATTTAACAAATATTTATTAACCAGCTACTCTCTGAAATGCACTATTGAATAAATAGGTGTTGAAAAATATTCATTTATTTAATCAGTGGCAATTTTAAAACAACTTACTTGTTTTCTGTTGCCCACTAGCCATTTTTCCCCAAATCCTTCTCTACTCAATAATACATGAAAAGTAATAAAATCCAAATGTTAAAAGATCATTACCATAAAGTTTTTAACTTACTCATATTTTCTGATTCTATTTTCAAGTACAGAACTTGAGAATATATACTGTATAACAATGCTAAACTTCAAATCAGTGACGTGTCAATTAATGAATGCTTAGAGGGCTTCCCTGGTGGCGCAGTGGTTGAGAGTCTACCTGCCAATTCAGAGGAAGCAGGTTCGTACCCCAGTCTGGGAGGGTCCCACATGTCACGGAGCAGCTGGGCCCGTGGGCCATGGCCGCTGGGCCTGCGCGTCTGGAGCCTGTGCTCCGCGATGGGAGAGGCCACAGCAGTGAGAGGCCCACGTACCGGAAAAAAAAAAAAAAAAAAAAGGAATGCTTAGAAACTTTTTCCCCCAGTTTTATTGAGATATAATTCATATATAACACTGTATTAGTTTTACATGTGTAACATAGTGATTTGATATATGTATATATTGCAAAATGATTACCAAAATAAGATTAGTTAACATCTATCATCTCACATGCTTACAATTTTTTTTTCTTGTGGTGAGAACTTCTAAGATCTACTCTCTTAGCAACTTTGCAATGTATGATACAGTATAATTAACTATACTGTTAACCATATTGTTAATATATATTGTTAACTATACTGTCACCATGCTGTACATTACATCCTCAGAACTTATTTCTTTTTAAATTTATTTATTTATTTATTTATTTATGGCTTGCTTGGGTCTTCGTTGATGCTCACGGGCTTTTCTCTAGTTGTGGCGAGCGGGAGCTACTCTTCATCGTGGTGCGCGGCTTCTCATTGCCGTGGCTTCTCTTGTTGTGGAGCCTGCGGCTCTAGGCGCAAGGGCTTCATTAGTTGTGGCTCTCGGGCTCTATAGCGCAGGCTCAGTAGTTGTGGCGCACGGGCTTAGTTGCTCCGCGGCATGTGGGATCTTCCCGGACCAGGGCTCGAACCCACGTCCCCTGCATTGGCAGGCGGATTCTCAACCACTGTGCCACCAGGGAAGACCCAGAACTTATTTGTTATTTCTTATAACTGGAAGTTTGTACCTTTTGACCAGCTTTAACCATTTTAGAAAGCTCTTTAAAGACCCTAAATGGTAAGACATCTACATATTCAGCAACATGATATACATATATATATATCAACTATATATATATATATATATATATATATACATATATATAGTAGCCTCTAATTGTACTGAAAATTGTCTTGTACAAATATGAATGCACCCTGAGTTTCCCCAGGCCTCCCCAACCTCCAGCAGGACCTCAATACCCTCTAAAATGTTCTCAAGTCCTCTGGAGGTCCAACTGCTCTCTGAAGTCAGGTACTTCTGGAATTCAGGTGTTTTCATGAATAATCTCACAACATCTGTGGTGGCTCTCTCCAACATCTGGTGAGCACTTCCATTTCACCAGGCACTGCTGTCATGTCACCAAGCTTGCACTCTGCCAGACCACACTGCTGCTCTTCTGCCACCAGAGGTGCCAGAGATGTGTAGTGAGACCTCTATTACTGGGACAGGCATGCCTGGCTCCTCCTTTCTTTAAAATGAGTTCTCTCCTTGGAAGCTCCCCAGTCACCCTTACAAATCTTCTTTAGGGCTGTCCCATGTGCCTACCAAATATGTCCACGTATATTTAAACTCTAGCCCAGGCTCAAGCAGAGATCCCCATATACATTCATCACCCCACTGAAAAGCTAAACAAAGGCACTAACTTTGGAAGAAGAAAAATACCATTTTAGTTTCCTCTAGAGAAGGACTCTTTGGTTAAAGTTTTGGGTTTATTATTTTAAGAGAAATAATTTTTTAATTAGAACAAGTTATTATATTTCTTCCTTTGGTATCAATTTTCACCAAAATAATTTAAATTATGACCCTAAAATTTCCATTTGTCCACTCTCCCAGAGTAAATGAGTAAGTGAACCAGGCAAACAGAACCAATTATATTTAATGATGTCACAAATGGCTTGCAAAATAATTTAACCATTTTTAATCTTTTGGGCCCTTACAAACAAGGAATGAGAGAGTAGTTTAGGAATGCTCTTTCTAAGATTAGTAACATATACAAGCCTTCTAGTAACTCTCCTCTGTCCCACCGGATAATTTTCACCTGTCTAAAAGGAAGCACAAGAAGAAATTGACAGTGGGTCTCAGAAGAGCTGTTTTTCTCTGCTGATCTCTTCATTCTGTACATTTGTTCCCCCACACAACAGTTTTCTCAGGGGTTATCAATCTTGGCAATGACAGACAGCCTTTCATTCCACAATTCATTTTAAGATCAACAGTTTTGAAACATGATACCAGTTCTTTCCTTATCCCCTCATTTGTTTAACCACCCCCTGATTCTGGTGAATATGTTTGGGCTACTTGTTAGCAAGAGATCCTGATTCCATCACAAAGCAGAATCTCCTTTACATTCTCAAAAACGTCTTGGTTCGCATTTTGAGAAGCAGCATAGCATGGTAGTCAAGAACACAGACAATGGAAATAGACCATGCAGACTTCAAATCACAGATTTTCCACATATTATTCAATAGTTGTATAACTTTGGGCAAGTTACTTTAACTCTCTAAACTCCAGTTTCCTCATTTTCATAATGGGGATGATGATGATAATAGGGCCTACCTTGCAGGGTTGTTTTTAGGATTAAGTGAGTAATAGATGTAAAGCAGTTAGAAGAGTGTCTGGTAGGTAACAAGCATTAGTTGTTGTTATTAATACTTTAGAACTATTCTCTTGAGTACATGAGGAGGCAAAGCAGGCATGACAGGACACCAAACACCATTATCTTACTCTAAATCTAAATGCACTCTCTGGATATTTGATTGGTGGCTATTTGGTGATATTGAGCAAGTAACTCTCTAAACCTTTGTCTCCTCATCTATAAAATGGTGATAATTGAAAAAATAAATACAAGTAAATTACTTGGCAATGACCTGACATGCTGTAAACATTAATATCCCCACTCCTATGCAAAATTAACTGGAGGTCCAGCCCAGTCCAATAAAGCAAGAAAAATAAATAAAATGTATAGAATTTCAGAAAGAGAGGGACTTCCCTGGTGGCGCAGAGGTTAAGAATCAGCCTGCCAATGCAGGGGACACTGGTTCGAGCCCTGGTCCAGGAAGATCTCACATGCCGCAGAGCAACTAAGCCTATGCACCACAACTACTGAGCCTATGCTCTAGAGCCCACTCGCCACAACTACTGAGTCTGCTCGCCTAGAGCCCATGCTCCGCAACAAGAGAAGCCACCGCAATGAGAAGCCCACGGACCACAACCAAGAGTAGCCCCCACTCGCCACAACTAAAGAAAGCCTGCACGCAGCAACAAAGACCCAACACAGCAAAAAATAAATAATACATTAATTAATTAATTTTTAAAATACCTCAGAGTAATGCTATTTAAAAAAAAAGAAAAGCAAAGAATTTCAGAAAGAGAACAAACCTATCGTTATTCAAAAATAATGTGATTGTCTACAAATATAAATTATTAAAATAAAAAGTTTGTTAAATATGCTAAATGTAAGATAATTATGCAAAATCTATTGTATTTCTATATACCAGTAATGAGCAGTAAAAAATTAGATGTCATTTCTTATAGCATCAAAAATATGACGTACTTAGAAATAAATCTAACAAAAGATATATAAGACCTTTAAGGAGAAAAGTATATACCTTTACTGACAGATATTAAAGAAGACTTTAATTAATGAAGAGCTATACAATATGATACTTTTTAAGAAGGGAGGGGGGTATAGAACCCTAGACCAATGGAACAATATAGAGAGTTCCAAAGCAAACCCACACATAAATTGCCATTTAACATATGACAGTGGTGCTACTGCAGATCAGCAGTAGATGATGGATATTTTTCTCAGTAAGTAGTGGTAAACAATTTGTTTTCAATATGAAAAAATCAAATTAGACTCTTACCTCAAACAAAAATGAGTCCGAGGTAAATTATAGACTTAAATGTGAAAGGCAGGAAAATAAAACTTTCAGAAGACAATATAGTAGAGCATCTTTATGGTCTCAAAGTAGGAAAAGAGTTCTTAAACTAGACATAAAAAGTTCAAATTACAAAGGGAAGTGTTGACTACATTAAAATTAATGTCCTCTATTGATCAAAAAGTATTATAAAAGGTGAGGAGACAAGTCCAAACTGAGAGAAGATAGTTGTAACATACTATGTAACAGAATGCAAAATGTACTTTTAAACTTCTACAAATCAGCGATAATAACAAACAACCAAATAGAAAAATGAATCACAAATAGCCCACAAACACAAAACAAGATGTTCAACCTCATGGCAAATCAGGGAAATTAAACACATGGAAGACCTTTCCAAAACTTCCAGACTTAAGAAGTGTGATACAACCAACTGTTCATGAGATTGAGGAGCGATGAAAATGCTCATACTCTGTTGGTAAGAATGTAAATTCATACAACACTTTTTGAAAATAGCTTGGCATTACCTAGTAAAATTAAGCTTGCATATATACTCTGTGATCCACTCCCAAGTATATACCCTAGAGAAATCTTATATATGGACACCAGGAGATATGTAGAAAGACGTGTATTACAGCATTGTTTATTGCAGTGAAAACTGGAAAACAATCTCAATGCATTCAACAGACTAGATCAATAAGCTGTGGTATATCTTCATAATCAAATACCATACAGCAATAAAAATTTAGTATAGCTATAAACTAGCATGAATGGATCTCAGAAATAAAATGTTAAATTAAAAGAAACAAGTCATCAAAGAATATGTATGGTATGGTTTCATTTATATAGTTTTTAAATGGTTCAAACTAAATAATACAATGTTTAAGGAACATACAAATAGGCAACAATGACCATAAAGAAAAGTAAGGAAAGGATTAACAAAGTTCAGAACTTTGGCTACTTCCAGAGAAGGAGAAGAACACACAGGGGACTTCTGGGATACGGTAATGTTTTTTTTCTCAGCCTGGCTGCTAAAAATAGAGGAATCCATTTTATTTTCCTTTAACCTGTACACATATATTTTTATACTTTTTTTGTAAGCCTGCTATATTTTATAATAAAAATAAGATTAAAAACATTTGACATATGCCTTGATTATCTGAATTTTTCAGACAAAAGCATTTTTTCCTGAATTACAAAAATAATTATTCCAGTTTTGTCTTTTGCACTTGTAAAACGGAGTCACAGAACTTGAGGTTTCTCTCTATGATAAAACTGAAAGAAGTATTTTTATGCATAATCCCTGTTTATTTAGCAATAGGTTTCAATTAAGCAGTGAAGGTTTTTATAGTCACTGAAAGCATGTTAAAACTTATATCACATCCCTTTTATTCTTAACAGCATTCATAATACTCAAGAAATATTACTCTACAGCCGTGTTGTCTGATAGAAATACAGCATAAGCCAAATATGTAATATTAAACTTTGTAGTAGCCTCATTTCAACATCTGATCAGTATCTTTTAAATGATTAATAAGATGTTTTATATTCTTTTTTCATATTAAATTTTCAAAATTCAGTGTATATTTACCACTTACAGCACATCTCGATCTGGACTAGACTCATTTCAAGTGCTCAGCAGCCACATGGGGTTTGTGACTACCATGCTGGACAGCACCATTTCACAGTCTCCACATGAATAATGATCTACTTGGCATCAGCTTTAGAAATTTTTGCTGCTGAAATGGCCACCCACCAAATCCAGAGGCCTGTTAGACCTCCAAACTACAAAGGAGACTTCTAATTTCAGCTCTAAGTAGAAGTAAGTACCTTATTCACACAGAACAAAGAACTAGTCAATTTTCTCTTAATATCCCTGAATTTCCTCTGGATTAGGCCTAACAGGAACTTCTTATAAAAGGGAAATAATAATGCTTTGGAGTTCTTAAGCCCATTTTCCTCAGGAATCTAAAACATTTTAAGGGACTTCCCTGGTGGTCCAGTGGCTAAGACTTGGTGCTCCCAACGCAAGGGGCCCAGGTTCAATCCCTGGTCAGGGAACTAGATCCCGCATGCCGAAACTAAGACCCGATGCAACTAGGGCTTCCCTGGTGGCACAGTGGTTAAGAATCTGCCTGCCAATGCAGGGGACATAGGTTCGAGCCCTTGGTCCAGGAAGATTCCACATGCCGCGGAGCAACTAAGCCTGTGCACCACAACTACTGAGCCTGCGCTCTAGAGCCCGTGAGCCACAACTACTGAAGCCCATGCACCACAACGAGAAGCCACCGCAATGAGAAGCCCGTGCACCGCAACGAAGAGTAGCCCCTGCTCACCGCAACTAGAGAAAGCCCACGCACAGCAACGAAGACCCAATACAGCCAAAAATAAAATAAATAATTTTTTTAAAAAGACACGATGCAGCCAAATAAATAAATATTTTTTAAAAAATAAAACATTTCAAGAACATTGGTTCACTAATTGACATATTCTGCCACTGCAATTCATGTATATTTAGAAAAATTGAGCCTTAGAAAAGAATGGTTAACATCACATATGGAGACAGAAACTGAACCCAGGTCTGGGATTCTGAGTCATTAAGCTAATACCCCTGGGCACACATACATGTTTCCTTAGGTTATTAGATTTCCTTTTGCTTCCACCTGTCTAATCATTCATGCTTAATTCCTTATATTATTTCATATTTCACTTTACTTCATTTCAATATTCTCCCACTAAATTGGTGGCAGGAACTAAATTTAATATGCTAACTTCATGCTATATAATGTTTCTAAAAGGAAATGTACAACTGGTAAAAGGTTTTGTTTCCTTATTTTTTAAGGACCAGACATTATAATTTTTGTAGAACTTTTGTAGCAATAAAAGCCAAATACTGACTAATTACCACAGAGCTAGAGAATGAGATCATCAATATTTATGGGATTTTTTTTTCTGACTCATTTTCACTATTTTGCATAGGAAATGTGAATTTTCTTCAAGTGTTGTTCAGCAAGTGTATTCATTTTCCAGCAGTAATTGCATAAAGGTGTTACTAATAAGAACCAAGCACTGACTTTCTAGGACTCATTTGTATACTAATAAACACACTCATTTTCCTGGTCTTTCCCTATTTTTTAAACTGTATTTTATCCACAGCAGCAGAAAATATTATTTAACTAGCCTTCAGTACATTGATTTTCTGACTTTCAGGTTTCATAAACCAACAAAAAAAATACATGTTTTAATTGAAGGACTAGCATAAAACTGACAATTTCTTATTTTGCCAATTATGGTTATTAAAAAAATAATTAAAATCTACCACATTTTATCACCATCATTTCATTAAAGCAGTGGGTCTCAAAATTTAGCATGCATCAGAATCACCTGGAGGACTTGTTAAGTCACAGATTGCCGGGCCCCACTGGCAATTTCTGATTCAGTGGGTCTGGGTTAGGGCCCAAGAATTTGCATTTCTAACAAGTTCCCACATGATGCTGATGCGTCTGGTCTGGGGAACCACACTTTGAAAATCACGGCATTAAAGAGGCCATTTCATCAGCAAAAATGAAGAAAGATCATCTCAGAATAAAGGAAAATCATTTAAATTGAGTAAATTGAGCTTATGTTTCTCATTTCTCCCAAGGTCAGTAAAAGTTTCACAAACGGTAAGTCTTCGAAGTAACATTTGAAAACTGGTGCCCTAGTACACTGTCTGATAAGGTAGCCCTAACCAGCCATATGTGGCTATTGAACATTTGAAATATGGCTAATCTGAATTGAGATATGCTGTAAGTATAAGATACACACTGGATTTTAAAGATTTACTACCGAAGAAGAATGCAAAATGTTTCAGAAATAATTTTTATATTGATCTTATGTTGAAATAACATTCTGGATATACTGAAGTAAATAAAAGGTATTAAAAATAATTTCACACTTCTCTTTTAAAATGTGGCTACCAGAAAATTTTAAATTACACATGCAGCTCACAGCATAATTTTAACAGACGGCACTGTCTTGAGCAGGGGTTCTCAGTGTGGTCTCTGGACCAGTAGCATCATCATCACTTAGGAAGATGTGAGAAACATACATTCTTGTGCCGCAACCCCAGAATTACTGAGTCTGAATTCTAGGGATGGAACCCAGCAATCTGCATTTTAATAAATCCTCCAAAAGATTCTGATCCAGGTCAAAGTTTGAGGACCATTGCTAGAACAACTTTAATCAAAGTTTAGTGTGCATACAAATCACCTGGGGAGCTTTTAAAATTCAGATCCTAGTTCAGTAGGTGGAGGGTGCGATTTTAACAAGCTCCCATGTGATGTTAGATGCTGCTGGTCTTGGGTCATTCTTTGGGCTGCAAGGACCTAGAACATTTCCTTTTTATGCATCACCCTAACCAATATCCATTACAAACCAATCGACACACATCTCCAAACTCCAAAGGATTCAAATCTCAAGATTCTAGTTGGGCTGCTCTAAGAGAAAGGAATTGTGTTTCTCTGACAGAAGAAATTTTGTCAAGACCCTTTGAGAGCTATAAATAAATTCTTGCATTTAATTGTTTGCATTATTAGACAACCTGCCATGTTCACCTAATAAGAAAGTGTGTGTTTGTGTTCCTATTTTTCCAGTAGGTTAATGGTGATTCAATATATTTAGAGCTGGAAGCTACTTTTACTAGGCTGGAACATTTGAATGAAAAATGGGCACTCCTGCTGCATCTCCCTTGGCAAAGTGATCCATTTAATCAGTACTGTTGTTTATATCTAGATAGTGGGTTTTAATCTGAGTTACTGTCTGCTGATTTTAACCAAGAGAAGGCAAGGAGGATAAGGAAAGGAGAGGAAAATCTTCTCTTGAGCTGTGCTGAGTCGATCTGTAGTTTATCCATCATGACAAGAGCCGCTAGAGACAGGGGCAGACCTTCTCAAATTTTCCTTGGTCCCCAGGAGACTCCATCATACATACAAGAAACAGCTGCCCCAATATTTGAAAGAGGTGTTATTTTTCTTGATTTCCTCCTCCTCTGAGTCTCTTATATTTTCCCCACAATTTGCTAAAGTAGAAGATTACAGAAAAGCAAACATATTTACAACTGTCTGGAGGAAAAAAAAAAGCTTACAATCCAATTGAAAAGATAGAAAGTGATTATTAATTGTTTATCTTGTATCATGCCATGTCTTTTAAATAAACCAGAACACAGAGATAAAAAGTTAGGAAACATGTCTCTATAAAATTTTGCCAGCAGTCTTTGAAATAAAACTACAGAAGGTTTTATTTTTTAACCAAAATCTATCTCTTTCATTGTTTATTCTAACTACAGGAAGAAAAACACAGAATTAAATGGGCGAGCCTTTTTTAATATGTGATTTATTACCCTCCTCTTTCAGTTTTGACAAAAACCTATAATACATGGTACATAATCTGTGCTAGGTACAAGAATGTGCTGTAGGGACTTCCCTGGTGACGCAGTGGTTACCGGTGGTCCCCCTGCCAATGCAGGGGCACAGGTTTGAGCCCTGGTCCGGGATGATCCCGCGTGTTGTGGAACAGCTGGGTCCACATGCCACAACTACTAAATCCTGCCCGCCTAGAGCCCGGGCTCCGCAGCGGGAGAGGCCACCACAGTGAGAAGCCTGCGCACCACAACGAAGACCCAATGCAGCCATAAATGAATGAATGAATGAATAAATAAATAAATAATAAATAGAACGTGCAGTAAAATAGACTTTTGGTATATACATATACATACATACATACGTATATACCTTTCTGTGTTTTCAACATATGCAGTGACTTAAACCCAATCATTAAATTCAATTTATAAAATTCTTAGTCATGAGAAGTCAGCCCACTTTGTACCTGGTCCACACGCCATTTGAAGAGATAAAAAGTCATATAACACTAGGGGCAATTAAATGAAAAATTTGGCTATTGAGATCTGTGAAGATGGCTCCTTATGTTGCTTTAAATATAAAACAATCATTTATTGTTTGGATGGAGAAAGTAAAAACAAGTTCTATAAATCACTCGGTTAACTACAACACAGGAAAAGGTTAAATTAAAATGTTTATTGTACTTGAGAACAAACAATTTGTGTCTTTTGCATGAATTTAGATATATGTGTGGTGTAGCAGAATGAGGCAGGTTTTTGTGAAAATTGAATTTGCCCAGAAAGGAAAGTGCCTTGTGGTGTCAGTGAAGAATGAACAAGGCATCCTAGAGGTCTGGACATTTAACAAGCCATCTCCTGGGGCAGGACACTCAGTCTCCCTCTGGTTGCAGAGAGCAGTGTGACAAATTCTCTTCCACAGACCAGGTTTTGGATCCCAGCTGTTCCAGTCACCAGCATATTGACTTTGAAGAAGTCACTTACCCTCCTTACACCCCAGTTTGACCCTGAGTGAACAGCAATGTTTATCCCAGTCACCTCTGGAAATCCTTTTCTTCCTTAGACTCTAGCGCCCTGTGATTCTTAGTTCTTCTCAAAACACGGGGTGACAACATCTACTTTTTAGCATTGGTGAATATATTGAAAATATTATATGTCCAGTACCTGGAACACATCAATTCTCAGTAACGGTACTGTGCAAATGTGGAGGCAAACTCAGGAAAACTGGGGATGCAACAGGCGGAGCTGCAGAGAGATTCACTGCTACTCTTACCATTGCCTTCCTACCTGGTGATTCTGAGCCTTCGTATTCTGGCTCCTGGGGGAGATACTTATTTTCTTTGATTAAGCCACTGAAGGCTTACATAATCTTTTTAATACCATGGGATTTTCAATTAGTTCAGAAACCAGTGCTTATACTGCTATGCTGCCATCATACATTTTCCTTACCTTCACAAGTCCTAGCTTTCTCCATTCTTTATTTGTTTATTCAACAAATGTTTAACTCCTACTATGTTAGATTTTTTAATGTAAGAGGAATTTTTATGCCTATATTTCTCTAACTTTCCATTTCTGAGGGAGTACTTGAAGCACAGAGCTCAAACCCAGCACAGCTCAGCTGAAAGTTTGGTCAAAAGATGATACCGAGTGCAAATGACCTAACTATAGGTTCAGAAAGGCTCCACATTGCATTCAGAGTAAAATTCCAACTCCTAAGTGTGGTCCCTGCTGACCTCTCCAGGAGCACCTCTCCTCCTCTCTGCACCAACTATCCTGAGAGAGTTCAAACACTGCCTTCTTCCTGAGGTGTCCCTAATGCCTCTACCCCCTTCCCATATCCACTGCACCTGTCACAGTGTACTCAATTGTCTGCTAAATGGATGTTCCCTCCAGAGACCAGTGGGTATCAAACTTTATCTGAATCACCTGGAGGGCTTGTAAAACCAGCGTGCTGGCCCCCACCCCCAGTTTCTGATCTAGTAGGTCTAGGATGGCGCACAAGAATTTGCACTTTCAACAAGTTCCCAGGAATACTGATACTGTTGGTCCAAGAACACACCTTGAGAACCCCTGCTCTAGTCTACCAGTTCCTTGGGGAGAAGAACCCCAATTTCTTCTATTTGGTATCCCTAATACATAACACAGAGACTGACATATCACAGACATTCAAACATATATCTGCTGAATGGAAGAAATGGGTGAAATCATGAATCCCTTGCCATTTCATTTGGGGATGGAATGACTAATTGGTCTCACAGTATAAGAACCCAAAACAATCCTCCATTAGTATCCAGCTCCTCTTAAAACAAACAGAGGGTGAGGGCCACTCTGCTGGGCTCTGAGCTGTAGCACACTATCTAGCACGGCTGAAAGCTGTTATATGAAAATACAAATTTTATTTTTAATACATAAAAATCACCCCCTAGGATCACAGACTTGGTTTGACTAGAGATAAAAATGTTAAACCTTCTCTTCTGTTAAGTAACTCCTCCTTGATAGCATTCATACGTGAATAAGTAAAAGAAGACAAAAAAAGACACCAACATTAGAAATGTCTTTAGGACTACTAAATTCATCTGAAAATATATTACATGCTCTTTCCCAAGATCAACACCCAAAAACAAGCTGACCAGATTTCACTGATCATCTGGGAGTCTTGTTTAAAATACAGATATCCAAAGCCCTCCTATGGAGAGTCCAAAATCAGTAGGTATGAGATGGGCCCACAAAATCAGTCTTTTTAACAAGCTTCAGGTGGGGCTCGGATGGTGGTCTTTTAAAGTCCTCCAGGAGATTTTAATGTGCAGCTAGGACTAAGAATCACGGCAAGGACCCAAGTAGTTTTCTTATGAAATTATTTTTCACCTGGAACAGGTTAGGTCATGGTGCAAAAGGCCAGGATCTCAATCTGGAATGTGGCTTTATTGCCCTTTGGTTTCCCGGAGGCAATAAATGTGTAAGGCATTTCTACCAAAGATCAAGTTTTGCGTCATAGCTCTATGGGGCTTGAGCCACTCCAACAATAACAATAGGGACATCAGTCAAAAGGCCTCAGGAAAAGGGGAAACTTGTCACAGGATGATGCCAATTATCCAATTATTCTGAACTCAAAAACTAAACCTTTACTACTTGTCTTATGGCATCAGAACCAAGGGTATGATCTGGAGAAGTAATTAGCATATCAGAATCTTATGCTGGGACAATGTCAGGGTAAAACAAAAGTAGGCTCTGGAATGTTACAAGGGGTGGAACTAGAAATAGTCTTGCACTTGAGTGTAAATATGGTGGTGTCAACAATTAACCTTCCACTGAAAAAAATTTTCCTGTTTATATGTATGCTCTGGTGGAAAAAAAAAATTTGATGTCATTGGTTATTATGTTTGAAAAGAACTTCCTTTGCCCTAAATTTATTTAAGGTGAATTAGAGCTTTAATTCAGAAAGCAAGAATTTCTATCTTCTTTTAAATCAAATTATCTTGGAATCACACTTGCTTTCCTACCTCTCTTCACTCTCTTGCCTTCATGTTAAGTCCCAAGAATAAAATCCAAGCATCTCACCAAAGCACTCTGATTAGCCTCTGCTCAAGGGTCTAGGGGAGGCTAGCCAGGCTATGTGAGGTCTGAAGCACTTTGGATCATTAAATTGTTTAATACGAGCACTATTTTTTACTCTTGTGTAATAAAAGTAAATGCTTTCCAAAATGAAGAGAAGACAAGAGTAGAAAAGTATATTGGCTTCCAGGATGCACACTCATGAGGACTTTACAGCTAAGGAGTCATTTTTCTAAAAAATAAATAGTGTTGCAAAGTGCCATTCATTATTAGCACATCACCAGCACACAGGAGTCACTGAATAAATGTTTGATGATATTGGCTTCCTTTCAATAACTGCCCAGGTCTTTCATTAAACAACTATCATCAAAAAAATCATTTCTTACACAAGAATGATTTGAGGAAAGAAAGGCTACAAACGTGCAAACTAAAGCTCACTGCATTTTTAATAACAATTTCCAGCACAATAAAGACTTTATACCCAAATATATTTACAAAGAAATAGATGTGATGCTACATTAAAAGTTTACCACACTAGGTTCATTTGCCTCTTTCCTTTTTTTCCATAAACAAAGCTCCAGCCTTCCCTTAAAAAGGACCAGGTCTGAGATCCATGTAATAGTCCCAACTTTTATGTCTGAGAAATCTTTGGGCACCATTTGGTCCCCTAGACCCCACTGTTCATGATGGGAGCCTGGGCTGCACAAGCTAAGGGAGGGGACCATTGCAGCAGACTCACATCTCTGCTAGGTCCACACACCCCGGACACCCCACCCAAAAACTGGCCAAACTCATCCTTAACTCCCTGTGTGACAGATAAAATAGTCATAATATGCAGATAAATCTACACCAAGAAAGCAGAAATAAAAACAACCTCTCTCTCCCCTATCACCTAGATTCACGAGGCTATTTAAGTTTTTTATATTCAGTAAAATTTAAAATTCCATTCCTTGGTTGCACTAGCCACATTTCAAGTGCTCAATAGCCATCTGTGTCTAGTGGCCACCATATTCAACAGCAGACACAGTAGGGTCTATTGGGCAGAACTAGTCTCCAGAGGGCATAGCTAAGAAGGGAAATAATGGTTCCTTTACCACTTGAAGTGTCAACCAAGGAGAGAAGAAGAAATAGGACAGTCCACTATTTCTCTAGCATATTTTCAGTCCTACAAATCTACCTCCCTTTTCTTCCCCCATAGATTCTACCCTTTCTGCTCCTCAAATTTTTCCCATATTTCCTGAGCACAAAGGAGGAACGGGGTAATAGTGTATGAGAGTTTTCAAAGGCAATTAAAAAAAAAAAAAGCAAATACATCTTGTGTTCAAAATGTGGTGCTATGCCTGCATTTGTATTGCTGTCCCACACAGTAAACCAGCTCACTGGGGTAGCTTCGAAATGGAAGTTGCTCTTATAATCCCTAGATGCTCAGCAGGGGCACGTTTATTCGGCTGTAACTGTTTTTGTCATACAATCATCATACTGGTTGGTGGTTGGAATTCATATTCATGCTGCATCAAGTAATAGCCTTGATAGTTTAATTTCAAAGTGAAGCTATTAAAAACAATAGTTTTAATATTAATGAAGACTGATCTTTCTAATTCTTTTAAATTAAAAGCTGACTGGCAACAATCTTACACATATTAAAATATTTAAAAAGAATAATGACTAATAGTAATGAAGTTATTTTTTTTCTTTATGCATGAAAAGCACAACCCTTTTATTTCCAGGTCACATGGGTGGAGCTGAAGTGATTGGCTTTAGCAGACATTAGTAACATTCCCCAATATTCAGCCATTCTCCACTTCAAGAAGTACTGTACTATCAGATCACATCTCAAGATGGTGAAATCACCATCTCTCTAGGAGATGACTACGTGGAGCAGAATTCCCCACCCACTGACACATCAATCTACACTGGACATGAAGGGTGAGCAAGAAATAAACCTTTCTTGTTTTAGCCACTGATATGTGGCGTTATTTTTATTGCAAGCACAACTAGCCTATCCTTACTAGTACACCAAAGCATAACCAACATAATCTTTCTCTGCTGGCATAGCAAACTGTTACTATTACTTTGAGATACGAAACCAGATTTTTTTATGTGCTTGTCAGTTAGACACATTTAGAAATACCTTTTAGAGCTTTTTCTGAGAGTAGGTCTCCAGTAAAACTCCATGATGATGTATCATGGATCTCCTCCTACAAAAACACATTGCACCCCCATTGCCGGGAGCTGTCCTTTCAGTACTGTTGAAATGTTATCCCTGTCCTCTGACACCATTGTTCTGTATTCTGTGCATGTAGCTTGCTTCCATGTGAATCCTTCTCTGACATGTTTTCCATCCTGTGCTTACTGGAACTCTACTGAAGCACAATACATTGCACAGTTACTACTCAAATATATGAAAGTGAAATCCTGGGAGGAAGGACTCATGTTACTTATCCTTTTTCCCCATGTGTAGCACATTATCTAAGAGTAGACAACTACTAACCGAGTGAATAGACAGATGTATTTACAGGTTTGTTCATACCTTCTCTAGCCTGTCTGTAATCTCTATTTTTATCCCCGTCTTCCAGCACCATCTCAAATATGCAAGCTTGTAAATACAATGTACTTGTTATACAAACACAGCTTCAAGGCAAGTCCCTGATGCCCCATCCTGCCATTGCAGTTGTATTACACTGTAGTTAAGCTCATGACCTCTGAAAACAGTCAGCCTAGATTCAAATTCTGGCTCTGCTACTTACCAGCATTACGGATCCTGGGCAAGTTGCTGAACTGCCCTAGGCCTCAGTTCTCTCATCTGTGAAATGGAAATATAGACAGTACTTCTCTCACAGGCTTATGAGCATTCAATGCCTGTGAAGCACTAAGCCTGGGGCCTGACAGGGTCAGCCCTCCCTTCACCCCACCATTGTTAGATCTAAAGCTTTGCTGTACTCAAGGTGCCCCTCGGGCCAGCAGCCCCCAAATCACATGGGTGCTTGTGAGAAATACCACAGTTTAGGCCCCACTTCCAGCCACTTCAACCAAGATCTGCCTGGTAACAAGGCCCCCAGGCAATTCACACGCACTACTCCAGAGTATTGTCTGGTTGCAAAATTCTCTACTTTAAAATAATTTCAAAAGGTGTGAATGATCCTGTTATCTTGGAGTAAGAGTGCTTAAAGCAATGGTTCTAAGCCCTCACTGTGCGTCAGAATCACAAGGTGAACTTTTAAAGAAATCACATATGTCTGGGCCCAAGCCCACCTACCCTAAACCATCTCAACCCCTAGAGACTCATTGTATTGGTCCTAGGTGGGTGGAACCAGGCATTCTATTTTTTTTTTAAAGCTTCCCAGATGATTCTAATGAGATTGAGGCCCACCAGCTTAAAGAGACCATTAAATTCTGACAAGGTCTTTGTGGTGACTGGCCTCATCAGGAAAAGAAACTGGGTCAATAAAAAAGCCCATCTGTGACTTGAAGAAAGGATTGCAGGAAGCCGTCAGGTTTTTCAGTCTTCCTCTGCTCTCCCCTCTGCCTACTCCAGCCCTTCACACCCCTCTCCTCAAATCATGACCAAGCTGCTTGGACTCTAGCCTGTACCTTCACCCCCCTCCCCCCTCTGTCTGCTTCATCTCATCCCCAGCTGCAGCTACCCTTGGTTGAGGCACTGTCTGGTGACTCAGCCCCAACTGCTCAGTTCCTCTCTGCTTGTTCACGCACATCTGATGTTTTGGACCCAGGGCTGGTCGTTGATCCTGATCAGATCTAGGAGAGACTCTCTCAGGGTCATGGTTCTGAAAAAGAAAGAATACAAACACTTCCTCCCAAAATAGAAGATTCGGGGGATGCCCTTCAATAGCAGGATGGGGCATCAGGGTGAATCTGAATGCACTCTTAAAATCTGTGCTGCTGTCATCAGTGAATTCTCATATAAGACTTGGATATCTTAGGATATAGAAAGGCAGCACTGCAGTGCCCACTTCCTACCAGGAAGACACATACTTCTTTTCTTAACTGCAATACAGTTACTTGAGTTCATGGTAGATGATCATCTGTCCCTCCTACTCCTTTCTACTCCATACATACACACTCCAATGGGTTTGAAACATTAACTTGATTTGTCTGAATCCCTTTAAATTATGTTATGTTATTTTCTTTGTGGCTATTTTAAATGTGTATAAATAGTACTATGCTAAAGATATCACTCTCTCATACAGTTTTCACTGAACACCATTTTTTTAAATCATAGGATGTTACTGTAAATCTATATAGACATCTTCTAACTACTGCAAAATATGCAACTACCACATTTTATTCATTCACTCCCTTTGTGATGGACACATAGGATGCCTCAAACATCCAGCTATCACAAACAAGACTGTGATGAACTTTTTTGTGTGTATGCCCTACTGGACTTATGGAATAATTTACCTGGAATATATACCTAGGAGAGGTCATAAGACATTTACAAACTTTAACTAAATACTAACAGACTGCTCTCCAGGAATGGCTATACAGTCCAGACTACCATCAACAGTACATGGGGGTTTCCATTTCCCATGATTGTTATTGTCCACCTTTTAATTTTGCAAAGTGATAACCTGTTTAAATTTGCTGTTCTCTGATCACTGTTAAGTTTCAGCATCTGTTCACATTATACTTGTTATATTTTCCAGTATATCTTACAAAAATAACCTATTCATATCTTTTCACCATTTCTCTGTTGGGTTTCTTATCTTTTTCATGTTAATTTGTAGTAGGCCTGCAAATTATAATTCTTTATATTAATTATTTGTTTCCTTTAAACACTGCAAATATCCTTTCCCAGTCTATCATCTGTCAATCAAATTATCTGTCATCTTTCTACATTTTCAATAGTAAATAATAAGAACTTTTAGTAAAATGACATTCTCTTTCCTTTATGGTAGAATGGAAAAATGTGAAGGCCCACAGCTTTCATAATTGCAAAAGCATCCCTTCACCAAACTATGAGACACAATGACTCAGCAGGGGGCCTGAAAAGTAAATTTGAAGTTCTAGTTCCCAGACAACTAAACTGGTGATTAAGGAATGCTTTTGCTGTATTCTATTATTAAGCTGAAGCCATTTTTTATTTACCCCACCTTGTTCCACAAAGGATCTGAGGAAGCTTACAAGAAAACAAGCAATAAAATTGAAAAATATAAATAACCAAAAAATCAGGAACAAGGAAAACACAGAGCAGAATAGAAGGTCAAGACCAGGAGGAAACTAAGAATGCAGATATGTAGGCCACAGGGTTCCACAAAGTTATTAATGTTGAGCCAAAAATTTGGCTCTGAGCTTCTTGGCAACCAGAGGGAAAAGGGAAAAGGGAATAAAATCAGGCACATTGAATGATATTCTCTTTGTTGATAAGAAAACATACAAGTTCCTCAGGGAAAGATAAGCTTTTCCTGGCCCTGAGTTCCAAAGGAATTTCTCAGGTGGGCTTCATATTAGGAACAGTTCCCTCACCAACATCTCTGTGGTAAAATCCATGTGTCTTGTTTCTTATAACAGCTCTTAGTGAAAGCTAATGGCCCCCAAACTATCATCACCTAGAACATGGAAAGTAACCCAGTCTATCATTAAGAAGTTAAATGTGAGGAGAAAATGAAGAGGAGAGGAGGAGACCAAAAAAAAAATCCATCCAAGCACACAGTCTTTGAGAGTCCAAATTAGTATAAGAATCAAACCAAAAATATCTGGAAGAATTAATGACATATTAGTTAAGATAACACAAATTGCTGAAACAGAAACCCTTAAAATCTCAGAACACTGAGATTTGGGAAATTTGGGAAAAGAAGTTTATTTCTTACTCATGTAAATCCAAAATGAGAACCAGGCTCCTTCCAACTTGAGGCCCTGCCATATTCAACACATAGAGAAAAAGCACAGAGAATCATGTATGAGAGATTTTTATGGGCCAAGCCCGGCAGTAACAATATATCACTTCTGCTCACATGCCACTGGCTAGAACCTAGAACACTTTCATCCACAAATGATCACTTGTGTCTTTCAAACATTTCTTCATAATTTTAATTTTCTAAATCAAAGTTCAGCAAGCTACAGCCTGCAGGTGAAGTCTACTTCACCACCTGTTTTCATAATGGCATGAGGTAAGAAAGATTTCTCCATTTTTTAATGGTTGAAAAAAAATTAAAAGAGGAATAATGTTTTGCAACACATGAAAATGATATGAAATTCAGATTTCAGTCTCCATAAATGAAGTTTTATTGGAACACAGGCACACTCATTTGCTATATATTATCCATGGCTGCTTCTGCACTACACAACAGCAGAGTTAAAACAGTTGGAACAGAAAGCATATGACTGGCAAAGCCATAATATTTTCTATCTGGCCCTTTATGGAAAAGGTTTGCCAACCCGCCCTTTAAACTAATAAGAATTGATAAGAGTTAAACAACAGGTACTCCTAGGCAGTGACCTGCAACACAAATATTCCTGACTGGTGGTTGAAGTGAATCTGTAGGCATCAGCAACCAAATGAGCTGATGGTAAAATTGATATCTTTGGGAAACACTGAGGATTCTGAACAAGATTCTGGTCAGTCCACTACATACAGAGTTGGATCAAGGAGAACCTACAGGCTGAGACAGAATTTTCTCTTAAGAAGCATTTCTAGATCCACACCAGTTCAAAAACAAATGATTAATTAGCCATTTGTACACAGGCAAGTAAGGAAATACTTGCTTTCCAAACACTTGCTTATATGGAAATTTATTTTCCAAATTTCTCATAGAAGAGAGTATGTCAACATAATTGTTAGATATTACACTAGTGTGGTTTGGTTTTTAATAATTTAAATAAAATTTAAATGTTTTAAACAATTTATCATTTTGTTATAGAAAGGATACTGCTTTCTGAGGCTTGTAAATATCTTAATTCCAATAGTGAAAAGGTAAAGAATATGGTAAATAGCTAAAAATCATATTTTATGAAACCAAATATCAAGAATTTTGGGAATTCTCTGGTGGTCCAGTGGTTAGGACTCAGAGCCTTCACTGCTGGGACCTGGGTTCAAGCCCTGGTCTGGGAACTAAGATACCGCAAGATGTGTGGCACAGCTAAAAGAAAAAAAATAATTTTCTTTATAGGTAGTTTCCTGATGCCTATATTAGCATAACTGTATTTGTTTCTTAATTACTCTAGAATTGTATCAAAAACAAAAGTAACTCTTTTTTATCAAATGCCTTATCGGCCTCAAATATTAACTTACAGCATTTCTTTCTACTGAAATTCCAAAACGTAAATAGGTTCACAGGAATGTGTGTTGCTTGTACAAACACAAGACCAGTTTAAGAATTTAAGAAAGAATAAAATGTACCAATATACCAAAATAAGCTTTAAAAAAAAAATCTCAGCATTAATGTCAATACCCACCCACCCCCTAGCCCTGCCCTTGAGCATCACAATGATATAAAGCATAGCCTCAGGACAAAGTTTTTCCTTTAGCCACTACGGCTGTAGTTACTCAGAGCAAACGAAACTCCGAATCCTAGGGACCCAGGCTACTTGAGACCAAGACACCCCAAATTTGGGAATGACCACAGAGATCATTGTTCCAGCAACCAATATCAAACTCCTTGTTTTATTTAAGAGGAAACTGAGCACAGACTGGGTAAGACCTGCCCAGGCAACACAGCCAGTGAGCCATAGCATTGGCATTACAGTCCAGCCAACCATCCCCCATACCGTGCTTCTTCTTCGACACCACAATTCATCTGCTTATGCACTGGCTCCCTGGAGCCCTCAGATCACAGTCTCAAGCAAGGTTCATGTAGCCTCCTTCTAATGTAGATATATTTGAATCCAATACCACTTACTGCGTGAACGTCTTCCCAATGAGACCTATAAAGGAGAGGCTTTGTCTGCTTTGTGGGGCCCCAAAGAGCCCACTAGACCTGACTAGTGTCAGAACACAGAGGCTGGAGACACAGAAGGTAAAGCATCTGGATTAAAAAGTTTAAAAAGGCAGATTATGTGGATGCTTGGGGGTATATATAATCCATCCAAAAGCCAGTTCATTTTTCACTTTAACAGAAATACCTGAAGTTAGAGCTTCATATGAGTTACAGACAGAAGGGACTGAGAAGTTCTACCCCTCTATTTAAAAAAGAGACAGGCAACCCAGTGTTGTGGTTAAGAGTTCACACTCTGGAACCTGATGGTCAGGGTTCAAATCCTGACTCCATCACCTTCTTTTATGTTAAGTTGTTCAAGTAGACTATCTCCTAAAGCTCAATATTCTCATCTGTAAAATCGGGTAACAATGACATTTACCTCATTCATTTCCTGAGGATTAAATAAAATAATATAAATACTCATTTGGGATTTGGGAGAAACTAAGAAAGAAGCTATCATTTAGTAAACACTTGATAAATAATAGTTTTTTGTAGTATTGATTAAGACTTTAAGGGCAGAAAGGCTATGTGACTTAGCCAGTATAACAACACAAGAAGTGCTGGAATTCCTAATCTTCCTACTCCAAACCCAGAGACCCTACTATGCCATCCTCCTTCTTGCAAGTGTTTTGCTGTAGTAAATGTTTTGATCTGGTATAAACATGAGCTTACCTATAAATATTGCTTAGCATGAAAGCAACAGTTGAGGCAAAAGCAAGTGCTTTTATCAAGAATAACAATCAATAAATGTGATATACCATATTAACAAATTGAAGAATAAAAGCCATATGATCATCTCATTAGATGCAGAAAAAGCCTTTGACAAAATTCAATACCCATTTATGATAAAAAAAACTCTCTAGAAAGTGGGCATAGAGGGAACCTACCTCAACATAATAAAGGCCATATCAAACCCACAGCAAACATCATTCTCAATGGTGAAAAATTGAAAGATTTCCTCTAAGATCAGCAACAAGACAAGGATGTTCACTCTCACCACTATTATTCAACATAGTTTTGGAAGTCCTAGCCATGGCAATCAGAGAAGAAAAAGAAAAATACAAATTGGAAAAGAACAAGTAAAACTGTCACTGTTTGCAAATGACATGATACTATATATAGATAATCCTAAAGATGCCACTAGAAAACTACTAGAGCTAATCAATAAATATGGTAAAGTTGCAGGATACAAAATTAATGAACAGAAATCTCTTGCATTCCTCTACACTAACAACAAAAGATCAGAAAGAGAAATTAAGGAAACAATCCTACTTACCATTGCAACAAAAAGAATAAAATACCTACAAATAAACCTAACTAAGGAGGTAAAAGACCTATACTCAGAAAACTATAAGACACTGATGAAAGAAATAAAAGATGACACAAACAGATGGAGAGATACACAATGTTCATGGATTGGAAGAACCAATACTGTGAAAATGACTATACTACCCAAAGCAATGTACAGATTCAGTGCAATCCCTATCAAATTACCAATGGCATTTTTTACAGAACTAGAACAAAAAAATCTTAAAATTCATATGGAGACACAAAAGACCCTGCATAGCCAAAGCAATCTTGAGGGAAAAAAACGGAGGTGGAAGAATCAGACTCCCTGACTTCAGACTATACTACAAAGCTACAGTCATCAAGACAATATGGTACTGGCACAAAAACAGAAATATAGATCAATGGAACAGGATAGAAAGCCCAGAGATAAACCCACACTTACAGTCAACTAATCTATGACAAAGGAGGCAAAGATATACAATGGAGAAAAGACAGTCTCTTCAATAAGTGGGGCTGGGAAAACTGGACAGCTACATGTAAAAGAATGAAATTAGAACACTCCCTAACAGCATACACAAAAATAAAGTCAAAATCGATTAAAGACCTAAATGTAAGGACAAACACTATAAAACTCTTAGAGGAAAACATAGGCAGAACACTCTATGAAATAAATCACAGCAAGATCCTTTTTGACCCGCCTCCTAGAGTAATGGAAATAAAAACAAAAATAAACAAATGGGACCTAATGAAACTTAAAAGCTTTTGCACAGCAAAGGAAACCATAAACAAGATGAAAAGAAAGCTGTCAGAATGGGAGAAAATATTTGCAAATGAAGCAACTGATAAAGAATTAATCTCCAAAATTTACAAGCAGCTCACACAGCTCAACATCAAAAAAACAAACAACCCAATCCAAAAAGGGGCAGAAGACCTAAATAGACATTTCTCCAAAGAAGATATACAGACTGCCAACAAACACATGAAAGGATACTCAACATCACTAATCATTAGAGAAATGCAAATCAAAACTATAATGAGGTAACACCTCACAGCACTCAGAATGACCATCATCAAAAAATCTACAATCCATAAATGCTAGAGAGGGTGTGGAGAAAAGGGCACCCCCTTGCACTGTAGGTGGAAATGTAAACTGATACAGCCACTATGGAGAACAGTATGAAGGTTCCTTAAAAAACTAAAAATAGAACTACCATATGACCCAGCAAACCCACTACTGCGCATATACCCTGAAAAAAATCATAATTCAAAAGGAGTCACGTGGGCTTCCCTGGTGGCACAGTGGTTAAGAATCTGCCTGCCAGCTCTATTTACAATAGCCAGGACATGGAAGCAACCTAAGTGTCCATCGACAGATGAATGGATAAAGAAGACGTGGCACATATATACAATGGAATACTACTCAACCATAAAAAGAAATGAAA
Source organism: Kogia breviceps (assembly GCF_026419965.1). Lineage (NCBI taxonomy): Eukaryota > Metazoa > Chordata > Mammalia > Artiodactyla > Physeteridae > Kogia > Kogia breviceps. The sequence goes on from NC_081311.1 coordinate 145,934,161, forward strand.
TTGAGTTATTTGTAGTGAGGTGGATGGATGTAGAGTCTTTCATACAGAGTGAAATTAAGTTAGAAAGAGAAAAACAAATACCATATGCTAACACATATATATGGAATCTTTAAAAAAAAAAAAGGTTCTGAAGAACCTAGGGGCAATACAGGAATAAAGACACAGACAGAGAATGGACTTGAGGACACAGGGAGGGGCAAGGGTAAGCTGGGACAAAATGAGAGAGTGGCATGGACATATATACACTATAAAATAGATAGCTAGTGGGAAACAGCCGCATAACACAGGGAGATCAGCTCGGTGCTTTGTGATCACCTAGAGGGGTGGGATAGGGAGGGTGGAAGGGAGATGCAAGAGGCAGGAGATATGGGGATATACGTATATGTATGGCTAATTCACTTTGTTATAAAGCAGAAACTAACACACTATTGTAAAGCAGTTATACTCCAATAAAAATGTTAAAAAAAAAAACAAGGGACCTAATGAAACTTAAAAGCTTTTGCCCAGCAAAGGAAACTATAAACACGATGAAAAGACAGTCCTCAGAATGGGAGAAAACATTTGCAAACAAATCAACGGACAAAGGATTAATCTCCAAAATATATAAACAGCTCATGCAACTCAATATTACAAAACAAACAACCCAATCAAAAAATGGGCAGAAGACCTAAATAGACATTTCTCCAAAGAAGACATACAGATGGCCAAGAGACACATGAAAAGTTGCTCAACATTACTAATTATTAGAGAAATGCAAATCAAAACTACAATGATGGGCTTCCCTGGTGGTGGAGTGGTTGAGAGTCCGCCTGCCGATGCAGGGGACACGGGTTCGTTCCCCGGTCTGGGAGGATCCCACATGCCGCGGAGCGGCTAGCCCTGTGAGCCACGGCTGCTGAGTCTGCGCGTCCGGAGCCTGTGCTCTGCAACGGGAGAGGCCACAACAGTGAGAGGCCCGCGTACCACAACAACAACAAAAAAACTACAATGAGGTATCACCTCACACCACTTAGAATGGGCATCATCAGAAAATCTACAAACAACAAGTGCTGGAGAGGGTGTGGAGAAAAGGGAACCCTCTTGCACTGTTGGTGGGAATGTAAATTGATACAGCCACTATGGAGAACAGTATGGAGGTTCCTTAAAAAACTAAAAATAAAATTACCAAATGACCCAGCAATCCCACTACTGGGCATATACCCAGAGAAAACCATAATTCAGAAAGACACATGCATCCCAATGTTCATTGCAGCACTATTTACAATAGCCAGGTCATGGAAGCAACCTAAATGCCCATCGACAGATGAATGGATAAAGAAGATGTGGTACATATATACAATGGAATGTTACTCAGCCATAAAAAGGAACGAAATTGGGTCATTTGTAGAGACGTGGATGAATCTAGAGACTGTCATACAGAGTGAAGTAAGTCAGAAAGAGAAAAATAAACATCGTATATTAATGCATATATGTGGAACCTAGAAAAATGGTACAGATGAACTGGTTTGCAGGGCAGAAATTGAGACACAGATGTAGAGAACAAACCTATGGACACTAAGGGGGGAAAGTGACAGGGGGGTGGGGGGGGTGTGATGAATTGGGAGATTGGGATTGACATGTATACAGTGATGTGTATAAAATGGATGACTAAAAAAAAAATGTCATGAAGAGACTAGGGGTAGGACGAGAATAAAACACAGACCTACTAGAGCATGGACTTGAGGATATGGGGAGGGGGAAGGGTAAGTTGTGACGAAGTGAGAGAGTCCATGGACACATACACACTACCAAATGTAGGGTGGATAGCTAGTGGGAAGCAGCTGCATGGCACAGGGAGATCAGCTAGGTGGTTTGTGACCACCTAGAGGGGTGGGATAGTGAGGGTGGGAGGGAGGGAGACGCAAGAGGGAAGAGATATGGGAACATATGTATATGTATAACTGATTCACTTTGCTGTAAAACAGAAACTAACACACCATTGTAAAGCAATTATACTCCAATAAAGATGTTAAAAATAAATAAATAAAATAAATATGAAAAAAATGGATGACTAATAAGAACCTGCTGTGTAAAAAAATAAATAAGATAAAATTCAAAAACTCAATAAATAAATAAATTAATTAATTAATTAAAATAGAACTACCATATGGCCCAGCAATCCCACTACTGGGCATATACCCTGAGAAAACCATAATTCAAAAAGAGTCATGTACCACAATGTTCACTGCAGCTCTATTTACAATAGCCAGGACATGGAAGCAACCTAAATGTCCATCGATAGGCAAATGGATAAAGAAGATGTGGTACATATATACAATGAAATATTACTCAGCCATAAAATGGAATGAAATGGGGTCATTTGTAGAGACGTGGATGGACCTAGAGAGTGTCATACAGAGTGAAGTAAGTCTCAAAGAGAAAAACAAATATCGTATATTAACGCATGTATGTGGAATCTAGAAGAAGTGGTACGTACAGATGAACCGGTTTGCAAGGCAGAAATAGAGACACAGATGTAGAGAACAAATGTATGGACACCAAGGGAGGAAAGTGGGTGGGGTGATGAATTGGGAGACTGGGATTGACATATATACACGAATATGTATAAAATAGATAACTAATAAGAAGCTCTATATAAAAAAATAAATTAATTAAACTAAATTTTAAAAAAAAAGAATAACAGAAGACTCCCACAAGTATGGATGCAACTTGCATCACGTTTTCTAACTGAAGGCAGTGCTGTAATACTGCCCACATTTTCATAGCCAGCTATGGTGATTTTGCTGTTCCTATTACTGTTACTCTCACCACCCTATGAGAAGAGTGATTCCTGCTGTCCCCACTCACAAATGAAAACTGGGGAACTGAGTTGATCACAGACACCAATCTCCCCACAAACCTATACTTTTATGAAATTACACAAAGATTTAGCTAGGTATCAACTTTTTCCAGGAAATGTGAATATTTAGATTCTTATATGACTGAGAAAGAAGGCCACTTTGCATGCCACAAAAGACCAAATGTAGCCAAACAAGTCTTCTAGAATCAATTTGAGACAGAAAGTAATTCTATCACCATAAATTAGGGTAGCACACCCTGGTTCACTAATAATTTTTTAAATCTCAGGCCATCTTATATACTGACAAAATTCAAATAAGCTATATTTTATTTTTATTTTGAGATGAAAGGAAAAAGGACTATAAGCTTACTTAACCTTTGGTAGTTTAAAAGAGGATATTTAAGAACTTTTCTTGACAATGCCCATAGATGTAGGAACCAGGTTATTTGTTACAATGTTGTCTGTAATATATAATGTATAAAGTAGATAACAACTTAAATACCCAATTAGGGGAGGATAGAGTAAATAAATTATAGTATATCACCATACTAGTATACTATACAACCATCAACATTAGTTATTAGGCATACATTTGTCATGTAAAGATGTTTACATTAGTGAAGAAAAGAAGTTATAAATAGTAAACCATTATGACCCCATTTTAATAAAAATATAAGTGAAAATGATATTTTACATGCATAAGAATACACAGAAAAGAAAGTTAGAAGGGCATACCTTGAAATAATAATAAGGTTTATTTCTGGGTAGTAGAATTATAGGTTGGTTGTTTTTTCTTTTTTTGTATTTTCTAAACATTTACTCTAAGGTTTCACTTGTTAAAAAAAGTAATAAAACTTTGTAGTATATCAGAAAGAGCTTCATCCAAAAAGGTTAATATTAAGAAACTGTTTTCAGCCATGTGGTCTTGCCTTCTGCAGTATACTTCATACCAGATAAGTGAGAAATTGCTTTATTTTCTTTCTGTCCCTGAGCAAACTGAATTACCAACTAAAAGCAGAGGCAGAACTCTAAGATCAAAACACAAGGTTTCATGATTTCAATTCCCATTGCTAAATTTCAGTTATTCATTTATTAAATAAATATTTATTATGCAGCTAAAATTTAAGGAACATAAGAATAAATCATGTACAGATCCTCCTCTAAGAGACCACAGTTACTAAGAGGGATCTACTTAAATTTAAAAAGAGATAATGCCACAAGAAAGGTATGTATGAAGGAGAGGCTTCTTTTTACTCAGATAATTAGGGAAGTATTATTAAACAATTAAAAAAACACACAATTGAGATTCGGTACTAAAAAAGCTGAATTTCTATGGTTATTTGATATAATTACCTTATAAAAATGAACTCTATATAGTTCTAAGTGAAAAAAAGGAAGCTCCAAAATAGTATGCATGTTTAATATACATATTTTACACACAAAGGCCCACATATACACCTCAGAAATATGTATACCAAAATGTTAACAATCCTAATCTTTAGATAGGGGTGTTACAGGTGGTTTGTTTGTTGTTTTGTTTTGTTTATCAATTTGTTATCTGTTGTGTCCTATTTTACTACAATAAACCTGAATTATGTATTACATACCAATAAATGCAGAAAACTTGCCCATGGTGACCAAATAAAAGCCTGCATCATGCCGTGATTAGTGCTGGACCATGAGGAGCTAATGCGGACACGTCACAGATTGTGACCAGGATGAAGAAAGCTTGTCCACTTCTCAGATAGCCCTTGCTCTGATTTTTTCCATCTGACAACACTGAATGACAAAATTATTGTCTCTACTTTGGTTGTAACAATCAGAGAACTGAGTAGATGCCTAAAGACTGAAAAAAGGACCAAAATAACCAGAACTCTTGAGGGTGTTTGCAGTTATCTGATTATGAATAACCAATATGACTTCACAAAGAACTTGTCCTGTCTTGGTAATAGACAGCCATCTTCTTACATGGCAAAGTGGCAGGCCTGGCAGGTCACAGGAAATAAATTGATGAAACCTAGCTTGACTTTAGGAAGGCTTTTGATCCTGTCCTATAAGACAGGCTGGGAAAATATGACCAGGAGCAGACAACTGTCCATTAGCTAACTACAGCTTGGCTATCAAGCAATAAGCAACACATTCAAATGTAGACGATCACAGATGATGTTTTATAACAACAAACTGAACAACGGGCGTGTGAAAAAGGGTGTTCAGAAGGTAAAATAACAATTGAAGATGAAACTGTACAAACATCCAGAAGCAAAATTCAGACCTCAACTTAGTATGAAAAATGTGCTGCAAGTATACCTGGATTGTGGGAAATAAAGTATTTGGATAGAAATCAGACTACCAATAGACACTGAAATAGCAGCTTAAAACACTGTTCTGACAATGGATATGGAATTAGGACTATGATATACAAGTAAGTACACGTTGTACACACATTAGCAGTAGCACATTGTATCGCCATTATTTGTTGGCAAGTCGTTCTCTCCCTCAAGTTTGTTTTTTCCTTGCTGTATTCCCAGCACCTAGCAGATTCTGGCAAGAGGAGTCTTTCAATAAATCCTTAAGAACAAATAAAATCATCTTCCCATCTTCCTCAGTATACTCCTCTAAAGCACTAAGCTCCCCCCTGGAGTTCTGTAATTTTAGATGGATATGAATGATTTCGCTGACCATTCAGGGCAGAAGTTAGAAATGCTGGGGGGTTGATAAATGAAATGGGATTGTTCAGTTTTTAGAATTGAATTATTCAATTTCTGGAAGAGAAAGCCTGAAGTATATTAGTTACAATTCTCAAATTCTAAAGACATCTTACAGAAAGGATATATCTTTTTCTAGAAATGTCCCAAAATGGCTGGGTCTGAAGCCTAGATTAGGGAAATGAACCATTAAATATTGTAATGGATAATAACAATAACAGCAACACCAACAAAACTAAAATACATTTTGCTGAATGCTTTCACAAAAGAGCTAGCTCCTCGGTTTCGGTGATGAAGGCTACACATGAGCCCCTGTGAATTAAGGAGCTGGCCTCTCGAAAGCAAGCCTCTTCCAGAGCCAGGACCCCACAATTTCATGATAAGTATGAGTAATCAGCCATCATCAGAAGCTTTGCACGATTAAGCTGAAAATGCAAAACTCAATTTTATTTTCATGATATTTATGTTCAAGGTGTCACAGAGGTCTATATCAATAGAATATAAAATACACTGTGGATGTATAGAAAGTAGATTTCTGGAAAATGCCATAATTATTTCTTTATGTATATTTGCATAGATTTTGATTCTTTTTTAATTAACTGGTTATTTATTAATTCAGAATGTTCTAAATAAAACCTGATATTAAACATGATATAATTATTTCAGTTTCAAAATGAAACTAATGTGTTCAGTATACACAGTAATATATGGTTGTAGTGAGAAATAGTGAGAAAACAACCCAACTCTTGTTGATTCTTCTGACCTATTTATTGAAGGTTATATTTTTCTATTTTTAGGCCATTGTTTTTATTTGCAATATATAACCATTCTAATAACCCATTTGTCAACATAAAGAGCTTTTGGGTTTCTTTTCCTTTCCAAAAAGCAGTGAAAGGGTCCCCAAACCTACTGATTTAGCACCAAATTTAAATAAGCCCAGAGACCCTCTCACTTTTCACATTGAATAGACAAGGTCAGACTGGGCATCTTCCAAATGTAAAGGCTTAATTGGACTAATTTTTTCATGATAATAATGTATATTTAAGATAGCCACTAAAAATTTTCAATGCTAATTTAGTAGGTCAATTCCATTAAATGCTTTGAACTTTTCACCATTTGCTAATCTCATCTATTAAAGCCGCTGTTTTGTTGAAAATCTGAAGCTATAACTTAATATCAAACTACAAGTCTACCCAGACCTAAGAAATACTTCCTTATATGTGAAATATAGCCTTAAAGGATCTTAAGTTGTGTTAAATTGTAAGAGTCTAGCCGTAAAATTTCCTGCAGCCAAAATGCAGAGCGATCTTATCAGTCTACTGGCAATTGACATTATGGTAAGAAACTTGCAGAGTTTTTTAAAATTTCAGAAATACATGTTTTTTGTGTCTGAGGCAAACAAAGCTTTAACATCTGCGATTATTGGTTATAGACCAACCTTTACACAACTACAAGGTTCAGATTTTAATATCAAGTACCATGTCATTTCGGTAATAGTTCAATTCAAATCAATAAAAATATCAAGATGTTGCTCAACATTTTGATGAATGACTTAAGCAATATAACTCATTAATGTAAAAATAAAAATATATTTGTTAGTTAGCTAATGAAGAATTTTGAGAGAAGAGACTCCACACCACTATCAAATACCCACCATGTCTCATTTGTTTGGAACTAGACTTCTAAGGCTATTTTTATTCCCTGTGATTTACCACCAGTATCCTCTGGGTGATAGTTGAGGAAACAGATGCTGGGAATCTCTCTCCGCTCAGTTCCTGAGAAGAGAATTCTGACTCAAGGCCGTGCCAGCTCCCTGCTTTGTACTCGCTCTTGCTGAGGGTGGTGGAGTAAAACGTAAATGACTGCCTGATTTCCAGTCTCTCACTGCCAGTTTCCTCAGAGTTTCCACTTACGCATTTGACTCCTTTACCAACTTCGTTTGAAGTTCCCATTCCCAAATCCTGAACAGCATGTTCCCAGGATACATTTAAATTTTTTTTAACTCTTTCAGTGGGGATTTTCCAACTGAAATAAAAAATAAATTGAAAACTGGGCAGGGGGGTGCTTTGTTTTGTTTTTTTTTTTCTCTTCACTGTTGATTGGGATTAGTGATATCTGCAAAGGAAGATGCAGGGGAAAAAAAATTGTAAAATGTTCCCTCCCAAGCTCTAAGCACATTTTCTTTTGGAGAACCATAAATCTGTTACTTACTGAGAAAGGGTTTGAAAGAAAATAGATCTGCATCTATTTGGAGATTATACTTAAACTGTTAATTAAAAAATTAACATTTATTAAATGTCCACAAAGTATCGAGCTTTATTCTTTCTTAGTGAATGTAGTAGGCTAATAAGAACATGGGGGTGGTAAACTAAGCAGTTTACCTTTGCAGTTTACCTAAGTAAATATCTTTTATAATGGATTTATAACAGAAGCACATTACAGATGGAGAATTCAGTTTCACAAGGCAACGGTTTCTATTAAGTCTCTTATACTACGGAGGATTCACTGGCCAATCTATGTTTTTACAAAGCTTTTTTTAAAAAGCTTACTTTAGGGCTTCCCTGGTGGCGCAGCGGTTGAGAATCCGCCTGCCGATGCAGGGGACACGGGTTCGTGCCCCGGCCCGGGAAGATCCCACATGCCGCGGAGCGGCTGGGCCCGTGAGCCATGGCCACTGAGCCTGCGCGTCCGGAGCCTGTGCTCCGCAACAGGAGAGGCCACAACAGTGAGGCCCGCATACCACAAAAAAATAAAATAAAAAGCTTACTTTATTTTAAACAATAGGATCTCTACTGGTGATTTTTACAATTTAATTTTACGTAAACCAATGGGATATCCTTATTAAGCACCACTGAATTACCTAAAGGTTTACTTATTAATCCTGTTATTTAGTGTGGTTTAATGATAGCCTAGAATAATTGATTTAGGCTATTTTTACATTAGGAAAACTTAGCAATTGTTATTGTATTTCAGATAAAATGAGTTTAAATTGATGAACTAGATCTCACAACATAACTGCAACACCTGCTCTTGGTATACATCTATGTGAGACTGAGGCAACAAGTCAATTTACTAATTTAATGGAAATCTGTCTGTTCTTGGGCGTGGGGGGAAAGGTGTTGGTTTATTAGCATATAGATCAAGCAACCAACTAGAGACTAAATTATTGCTTTTCCATCATAAAGACACCTACTCATACTCAAATTTGCACCATATGATTCTCTGTGGAAGACCTCACAGGTAGATTGGGGCTCAATGCCTCCTCACTACCACCAAATAAATATTTTTACCAGCCACAAATATATATATATATATATACACACACATAGTGCCATATTAGTAACATTCTAACAGAAAATGAGGCTCTTTGAATAAGGAACACTACTTTAATGAAAAAATTTGGCGCCCATAATGAGCAAAGAAACTTAAAGTGCAAGAGATTCTCCAGTGGAAAATCCTCACGAGCCACTACACAACAGGAAAAAAGTGAACATAAAAATTGACATAAGGACTTCCCTGGTGGCGCAGTGGTTGAGAGTCCGCCTGCCGATGCGGGGGACACGGGTTCGTGCCCCGGTCCGGGAAGATCCCACACGCAGCGGAGCGGCTGGGCCCGTGAGCCATGGCCGCTGAGCCTGCGCGTCCGGAGCCTGTGCTCCGCAACGGGAGAGGCCACGACAGTGAGAGGACTGTGTACCGCAAAAAAAAAAAAAAAAAAAAAAAAAAAAAAATTTACTAGTCCAAAAATTAACATTAAAAAGTCCATTCCCAACTTAGAGGGGTGGGATAGGGAGGGTGGGCGGGAGACTCAAGAGGGAGGGGATATGGGGATATATATATATATATATATATATATATATATATGCATATGGCTGACTCACTTTGTTGTACAACAGAAACGAGCACAGCATTATGAAGCAATTATACTCCAAATAAAATGTATAAAAATAAAATAAATAAGTCCATTCCCCAATAATATTTTGCACAGATATTAAAACTACACACACACACACACACACACACACACACACACACACACACACACACAGGAAAGCGTATATGATGCTGAACTACTTTTGTAGCTGTAGCAAAAACTGATGTTTAACAGCAATACTCCTGGGCTCTATGTATGTACAAAACACCAAAATAACCAACTGATTCAGCCAGACATTTGAGCAAAGAAAGTCCATCAAACATGCTGGGTGATCTAAACAACTATACACCCACCCAGGCAAAGAGGTAAATTCACCACTTATGTATAAATGAAAAAAGGGTCAGCAATATGTTTATGGTGAAACAGACTAGACAAGGGAAAAAAAGTTTTTTTAATGACTACCTCAGCCCTGGTATATGAATCACAAAACTAAAAAATCCCTCCAATATACACAAATACAGTTGCCTAATGTAAGAGTCTCAGCACCAACAAGGGTAAGACATACTTTCATTTTAATACACCTGTGATACCATCAAGTGGCCTAATAACTGTAATACTGAAGTCAGTTCTACAGCATGTCAAGGGTTAAGTTCTGTGTTGTGAATAATTTTGAAAAAGTATCCCAGTAAGAATCAGGCTTAGGCTAATTCAGCAAGCAGAACTGTTCCATAATGAGGCTTGGCCTGGACCAGTCCCAGTAGAATTAATTTTGTGCAGTAGAACTAGATAAATTAGTTTTGCTTTAAATATTGAGTCCTAAAAGAGTTAAAAGAGGGAGAATATCAATCAATAATTTTTAGACTAACTACTTTGTATATGACAAAACAAAATTAACTTTGGCATTATAACCCCTTCTTCTGGCATTTCAGATGAACCCCAAGTTTAAAATAAATAATTGGAGATTTAAAAACCAACCAAACATGTGCATTTGTTTCTTAGTACAGAATATTAACTCACTGCCTAGTTTGTAAAAAGAAAAGATTACTCATACATTTAGTAAAATTACAAATATGGTTATTATATTTAATTATTAAAATAATCATTTAAGAATTAAGATTCCTGAAAAAATATAGAAAGACTTCTATAGGGTTTTTTTAATGGAACTACTGAAGCAGTTCAGCTTTAAAAATTAAGTGAAAAATATCTCAATTAACAATGTTAGAGTCTTAAATTTTTATTTTAATAGATTAATCCCTCCAAAGTCTACCTATTATTCCCCTTTTATAAAATTGATTTCTATGGAAACATATGTGTAGAATTAAAACCATGTCTACAAATGGCAACACATTTAAACCAAAACTCCCTTGTGTTTCAATGGCTTTTTCTAGTTAAACGACTATCGAAAAGGTAAGTACAAAATTCATTTTCACGGGAGATGAAGTCAGGCTTTTAACCTGGCCAACTGCCCATATAAACAATCTTAAATGTTATTTGGTCATCATTTGGTAATTAAAATGGCAAATCACAACCATACTGAATTTACATCCATGTGCCAAAAAGTTATTTAGCAGATAACTAGAGATAGAGGAAATGTCTCTTTAACAGATTCTTTTAAGAATACATCTACAGGAAGCATCAGGTTTTCAAACAATCATAAAAAACAAGAAGCAGTTGAACAGTGGCACCCAGAGGTGAAAAGTATATTACTTCTAGAGATTTATATGGTTAACCATAATCTGCTTTTCAGCCATCATTTTTGTCACTTCCAGGTTTTTCACGAGTAATGCACCAGAAATCATTATTTTCCTAGTTGCATATTGAAATACCAAATTTTAATGAATAAAAAATAAATGTTTTATTTTAGAAAAAGTACTTCTGGGTTAAACTGTATATCAATTTCCCCCCTTCAAAACAATAAACAAGCTGAACAACCAGGCAAAATACTTTCCAGAATTGAATATAATGCCCACTTGTCTACTTCTAGCCTAAAAAAATTATTAACTAATACATTTTTAAGAGAAGGTTCTGTGTTCCATACACCCAAAATTATGTTTTTTCTAAAAATGATGATGCTGAACTATTGTATACCCCTAAGGCAAAATTATAATCCTAGGGAGAGTTTCAAGAATTCTGTACTGAACCCTCCCATTGTTATGACAGAAGAGGATGGGAATGGGTGTAAGAGTGCTGGGCAAGTACAAGAAAGGAAAATAATCCTGTTTTATTCCACAGGAAGTTTAAAAATAACAAAATCTATTTTGACCAAAATTAAAAGGAGCCTGCCGATTTTGAATGAAAGAAGTTCCACCATTGAACCTGCCAACTAGCAGCTGCATTAAGCACTTGGCTGGCACTGAATTCCTAAACTAAACTGCAGAAAAACACCTCCTCCTGGGTCTAATCAACTTCAGGGAGCTTCAAATAAACCTTAGTTTGTGGGGCCAGAGCAGGTCAAGTTTTTTAAGAGCCTCAGAATAGAGTCTTATTTTTGTTCTTAAGCTAAAAGGCACACCTGTACTTCGCAGAGAGGGTTTTCCGGGCCAGTTATGCTTAATCTATCAAGGATTTTCATCCGTTACTGGGTTTCCATTACCTTTCGTCAGACGTTTTCTCCAAGATCCCGCTGCTTCTTTTTAATCACCTAAGTAGCAATACTGATGTGACAAGCTCCAGAATAAGGCTCATCCTTTCTATTCTGCATCTTCAGCCTAAGATGAGAAATGGGCTTCCATAAACTTGAAAAAGGCAGGGAAATGCTGCCAAAGTCATTATCCACTACTTTGAATTGGAAAGAAGAGATCTGTCCCTTTTAGAATATTAATAAAGTATAAAATAATTTTACAAAGCCTTCAGCATTTCGTATGTGAAATAAATGAAACTGCCCAGTGCTATTTCAAAAGAAAAACAAAATAACCTCATTTCCTACTCTCTGAAATCTACATCAGAATATATCCTTGATTTTGCGTATCAAGCAGAGTGTTCAACTGCCTGACAGAAATGAGGATTACTGCCTGCATGAAAGCTAATATTAAAATAATCTCTCCCATTTAGATACCTTCTTCTTGTCTCTTTTTGCCTTTCCCATAAACAGAAGTGTCGTTGCCTAAATCAATACTTTGGCATCAAGGAGTAGCTTCTATGTAGCTTCTAAATCGCCAGCATGCTATTTGCCCGTGAGCAGGCTGTGGACTGCAGCTCATGCCTGTCTGCCTGCTTGTGGCTAAGTCTCAGAGGGCAAAATTGCAGGCTTTCTCATACTCAAAACCACACCATCGTTGACCATATTTGGTGATTCCATTACAGTAACAATTTGAAGGAGCACCAGGCTTAACAGCATTTTGGAGCAGACCTTAAGGAAGCTGCTACACATGGATAGTATTGACCTCTCTAGCCACTCTTAGACAATCCACAGCTGTTCCCAGATCGGCCGCCGGCGGAGGCAAGACACAGCGGCAGATCCGGGCGCCATCTAGTGGATTCTATTGATCTGGGGAGTCGTCAAGAGAATATGGAGGTTGTATAAAATTTGGGCAACAATTACTACGGCCAAACTATAAAATAAATTTTTCTTCAAACTACAATCGAAGCAGTAGGAAAGGAGGCATTTCTAAAGATAAAGGAAAAGAAGAATATATATTAACTCAAATGACTTTTAGGAATTTCACAACTGGTTTTTCAATATGAATCTTAAGTCTGAAATGTCAAAGTACTTCATTATTTATACACTTATTATGAAAAGGAAAATATGAAAAGTTTATTTTGCCAAAATATTACCATTTTCCTATAATCTGCCAAATTGGATACTGTACAGTTACATTTTACCTTAAGGGTTTATAGTTTAAGCCAATCCAAATGAAATTGAAACTTATTTTTCCTACTAATATATAACATGAGTCCTAAAGATGCTGCTTATAAAATACTCCACCAAGTATTTCTCCCTTCTTCAGCCCAACATCACCTATTCCTAACACCTCAGAAAAAAGGTCTTACTGTTTCTCCTCTCTGTTCTTTGCACACAAATATTTTCTGGATGACAGAACTTCAACTTTCTCCTTGGCAAAGTTCTGTCTACTACTCAGTTTAATATCAGATTCAAAATACAACTCCTGGAAAGCTGTACTCCTGACTGATCCACAATCACTTCCTACTTTATGTTTCCAAATGTATTTTATTTAGCGTTGCCACTTGTCTCTGATTTCCTAATGCTTATCTCCACAAATCGTTCTTTTGTGTGACCCACAACCTCTAGCACAGTAGAGGAGCCTATTAAATGTTGAATAATAGCTATGACATAAGTAGATGACTATCTATAAAGATCTGTTAATAAATCCTCTGGTTATTCTGCCCTTTCGGTAGGCTAAATGTATCAACAGTATCTAACATTTATTGAACTTTGCTAAAGTAGACACTATGTTAAGCACTTAATACATTTTCTTATCGGATGTTCACAACAGCCCTATGAAATAAGTATTGCTACTGTCCTTATTTTATAGCTCAGGATAGCTGAGTCTGAAAGGTTGAGAAATTCACCCAGTTGTTATAGGTAGTAAAAAAGGTAGACCTAGAATCTGATCTCAGTCTGTCTCCAGAGCCTACATGCTGAACCACTCTACTATACTTTGCCTATTTTGTTATTTGTCTATGTTATTAAATATATGATACACTGTGATCTTATTACTGGTTGTATTATATTTGGATGATTCATCTTGCAAAAATTAAGTAGTTATTTGATCCCATGCAAAATCAGTTATTTTAGATAGTTACTGAAAATTATTCAAGTTGTTCGTATTTTTTACCATGTTTGTTCTTCAAAGAATGAGCTTACTATAATTAAAAGATCTGTACAGAGGAAGGAAAAGAAATTACTTTGCTGATCAAAGGACTGATGTAGGAAAATATGCAAGCTGACTGCATTTAGCTAAGATTGCAACAATGAAGTGGAAGAGCTAGGGGAAATGGGAGATCTGGTAATAACTGTTTCTTTGTTTTTTCAGTTCACCTGACCTCTTTAAACATTTTAATTTAGAAATGCCCCTCGAAGTCCTCAAGCTTGGCCGCATGAGTAAGCAAATCAGGAACCCCACAGGAACCACCTGTGGGGTTTCATTTCAAGGGAATTGGAAAGGGCTCCCAACCTCCTAAAATATTTTAAAATGTTTAAAATTGCGTTCTTAGAGCTTCTTGCCTTCAATTTAATCAAAAAAGGGACAGCATCGGCCTTAATCGCTCAAAACTAGAAAGAACTCACATGTCCCTAAACAACAAAATGGATAAATAACATGGTAAATTCATACAATGAAATATTATTCAGCATCGAAAATTAATGCAGTAATGCCACACACAACATGGATGAATCTCAAAGTATAATTTTGAGCAACTGAAGCAAGACAGAAGAATACACATAATTCCATTTACCTAAAGTGCCAAAACAGTCCAAACTAAACTATGTTGCTTAGAGATGCATAACTAAGATGAGAAAACTACAGAGAAACACAAGGAAATAATGCCACAAAAGTTGGGCTAGTGGTTGCCTCTGAGAGGAGGGGGAATGGGATAAGGAAGGAGACCGGGAAATTTCTGGAGGTCTGGCAATAATTCATCAAATTGTACACTCATACTGTATTCACTTTTCTGTTTGTATATTTCCTACAATGTAACATATTACATGTAAAATTAAAATTACACTATAAAAGTGTAAAATGAGCACATCCAATGATCATTCCAAACATGCATCAGGAAAAAGAACACATTAAGCTTTATCCATTATTTGTGCTTTTGTGAGAATAAGTTTATTAGTTCTATGACTGCAGGCAGATTTGGGAGGAAAGGAGAAAAGAGCAAGCATGAAGACAACTAAATTCTAGACAAATGCAGTGGTTGAAATGTGAGCTCTGGAGTGAGATGTGAATTTGGCCTAGAGCCCTGCTACTTGCCAACTGTGGGCCTTGGGTTGGTGTATAAACCTCTCAAATCCTCCATTCTCCACCTACAAAATGAAGACCATAGTTATATCATAGGGTCACTATGAAGCTTACACAATGCACTGCTTTTCATTAATTGCCCAAGAAGTGTGTTTTTCTTTCCCTGAGATTGGAAGCAGAGGAAGAAATCACCACAGGGAGTAGAAATGGCAAAAACGCAGAGACTGTACTCACAGTATTTCCTTCCCACTCATCCCTGGTCACTCCTCAATCCTACTGGCTTCTTCCTGAACCACTCACCCAAAACTGCTCTAGCGAGTCACCAGGGACCTACCTTCTAGTTACTAAATCCAGTGAACATCTTTTCTCTACATCATTTGACACTGTTGACTGTTCCTTACTCCTTGAAATTCTTCTCTTGGTTTGCTCTACCACTAACAGCTGTGGGAGACTCAGTAAGTCACTCAACGGCAAGTTTGTTTTCTCACCTATTAAATGAGGGTAAAAGTAACCCATGGCTTTCTTGTGAGACTAAATGAACTAATGTACCTAAAGCACTTAGCACATTGCCTAGCACAAATAAGTATGCAATAAATATTAGCTCTTACTATTAATGCACAATTAAGACAGTTACTCCACAGACTATAATTTATTATTCATTATAATGCTCTGTACTTTTCAGAACTAAGGGTCACCTAAACTTTAAGACCTCAATTATGAGAGAGAGAGATTTTTTAAATATATAAATATACAGGGGAAAAAAGGTAAAAAATACACTTGTATACTTTAACAGTGTAACTACCTTGCTTATTTTATAACTGAAAAATATCTGAACTAGAATAAATTAAGTGAAAATATAAGTAGATTCAAGTCGGCAAATGTTAGTGTTTTCACAGTGGAATCCATATCTTTTATATTATTAAATAATAATATTAAATACTCATTAATCATATATGTCATTCACCAGTAAAATGTGCTTTCAGTAGATAACATGAAAAATCTGATACCACAAAACCTTTGCTATTCCTATTTTCTGTGCTTAATATTGCAATTCAAATTTCGTTAAATTTAAAATTACGGTTTTGGCCTTCCCTGGTGGTGCAGTGGTTAAGAATCCTCCTGCCAATGCAGGGGACATGGGTTCGAGCCCTGATCCAGGAAGATCCCACATGCTGCAGAGCAACTAAGCCCGTGTGCCACAACTACTGAGCCCACGTGCCACAGCTACTGAAGCCCGTGCGCCTAGAGCCTGTGCTCTGCAAAAAAGAAAAGCCACTGCAATGAGAAGCCTGCACACTGCAAAGAAGAGTAACCCCTGCTCGGCACAACCAGAGAAAAGCCCACACACAGTAACAAAGACCCAACATAACCAAAAAAAATAAAATTAAAATAGTTCTTAAAAATAAAATAAAATTATGGTTTTGAAGAATGCAATAAGAACAGAAAAAAGGAAGTGAAAGAAAATAGAATTGATTAGATAGAATTGTATGAGGACACTTGTATGATCTTTGTAAATATGATGACAAGATCTTTGGAAGATGTTCTTGATCTTAATTTATATTATAAAGACATTTGTATTTTTAAATGTCATTAATCTAAAAGTAAAGGGTCTGTTTGTTTTAGCTACAAAACTTACTTTCCCTCTCTTAATTGCCCCCCCCCAAAAAAGACACCAAACATAAACCACTTTATTCAAAAAGGAGAATCTCATGACAATAGGATTAATGTGACAACCATTTTCCACACTTTATTCTTCATGCCCAGAATGACATTGGTAAGATAAGACATTTTAAAAGTCAATAGCACTTATTTTGAAGTTTAAACTATCATGTTAAAAAAAAAGTCATTTCCTTAAACAGGAAATGTATTAATAATGGCACAAAAGACAGTACAAGTCTCACTATAGAGTACAATGTTTCCCTTCAAAAAGAATATAATATCCTTATCCTCAAAGAGTAGTAACTCTTTAAGGAGTTGTTTAAAAAATAAATACAGGGAAAAATATCTTGGCACCTTTCACCTCACATTTGCGTATATTTTGCTGAGTTCTGATCATTTGATTTAACTAAAGATTTAAGTTGAGACTATCTGAAATTTAAAGTTGCATCAATATTCTCTAGTTCTCACCAATCAAACAAGTTCTCTTTGCTCTATACCAACATCTCCCAAACTACCATATTTTTGCAGGTGATCCATTTTGTTAAGCATGGCCACTCTCTCCATGGATTGAGTCAATTCACTGAGTCAGCATGTTTGCCAGTAAATGGTTACTTGAAGACGGTGAACCCAGTAGAAGCTGCTTATCTCCCAGGCTGAGGTTATAAGTTGGTCTCTGGAAACAAATGGTTCTCTGCTTGCTAATACTAACTTTCTAAGATGGGGCATTCCCAAGTCTCCAAAATTGTTGTTTTGCTTTTGAATCAGCACTCTCAGGATCCAGGATGTAGATTATTCCCTTGAAAATAACTTTTTACTAAAAACTGTTTTGAGTAGTGATTTAGAAATGCTTCTTCTTAAAGTCTCCTTTTTATGAGCAAAGAGGATCTTTGTTGACCAAGTAACAGAAAGCGCAAAGATGGACTTTGTACTTTTCCATAAAGTTGAAGGCTGCAAAATATACCAACATGAAAGGCACATCTTTTTTAACGCGAATTACCTAAAAATGTGATTTTAACCAAACACTGAGCAAGAGAACGCATGGTAACACCAAATCCACCTATCTACTAGACCTGGATTCATTTGAGTTGAGTGGGGGGAAAAATCACTCCATTAAGTCAATTTAATAAAAGCCAAGAAATAAGCCCTTGAGCAGAGCATGGGTGTAAGGATGACTCAGTCTTCCACTGCTTCTTGAACTGTTTCGTGGGCAAAGATGTTTGTTGTGATGGGGATTTAAGGAATCCAGGAGTTCCTTTTTCATTTAAAATACAAATAGACTCCCCCAAAAAGAATTTTTTCCTGTCCCCAAATATCTTCCCTACTAACGTGTGAGATTTCACCAGTATATGAAAGTAAATAAAAGAGCAAGTCTATATTGTAAGGAGACAGAAACCCTAACTGTCTCACAGTTCTATACCCAGGATGAGATCAGTGCCTGGCACAGAGGCTGATAAATATCTGTTGAATGAACACAGTTCCTGATATTTTTATGCAAAGGAGAGTTTTTAAATGTTACTTGTTCAGCCATATATGAGTATGGCTGAATTTGCAAGCTGTATAGGACAGGAGCAGGCCACATTTGGCCTATGGGCTGTAGTTTTTGGATGCTTGATCTAGACCTTAAGGTACTGGTGACCATTTCCCCCAGGGATGTTGATTTTAGTTGGTTTTTGAACCTCTGCCTCTCGAGTCATTTTTACTAAATTAAAACTCATACACACATCTCCCTGTGAGATGTGTGTATGAGTTTTAAATCAATTCTCTTTCCAATTAGATTTATGCTAGAACTTAAAGAAATTATTGAAAAGCTAAGAAAGGGGGAACTTCAGGGTAAACAAAGTATACTTATTATTTCAGAAAAACGAAGATGAGGGCAAATTTCTGATTTGTAATAATTTTTTGGCCAGTCTGGCTACAATCTAATAAACAACAAGGAGACAATAAGTGTTCTCTTATGAATTTGATTACAAAATAATGGATAACATTCTTTACCATCAAAATTTTGTGATCCAAAAATCTGTGGGTGATAGTGTGTCCTTGTCTTTATAAGTTCCTATAAATTCTAACTCCAACCTGAGCGGTTGGGGTGGGAGTGGTGGGGAAACTGACAAAAAAATTAATCCAGCACATAGATTTTCACTACCACTCCATATTATCAGAGTTCACAGTAAGAATATTTATTATTGGCATTGAGCATTAATACACTAAAGAAGGACAAGTAACTGATGCTGGAGATATAGTTTAATCTTTATGAAAATTATTACAAGAATAAAGGTTTTTTCTTCCCCCAGGGGCCTGTGGGCCTGTGTTAATTTGCACAGTTTATAATCTAAAGTCTGAATAAGGCATTAGAATAAGTCAAATGGAGAGCTGTGTACTGTAGTATTATGCCAACTATTAAATTACCTTTGAAAGAGGGAAAAAATATGTGGCAGGTTTCATTTCAACACTAGAAAGAAAAGGCAGTAGGATTATGTTAAATTCTGAAAAGAAAATTGTTTGGTTGCATCTTTGTTAGCAATTTGAAAGTATCCATTGTGTTACTTCGGTAATGCCATTGAGCTCGTTTTATTAAGGCAAATTTATAGCAATGTTAGAAATTAATACCACTCTTATTTCCTCCACTGCCTGATTTTATTGAATGCCATGGGGCATATTAATCAGTAAAGCCAAGTAGTGCATGAAATAAAAGTATAAATTAACCTGTAACATGAATATAAAAGGGGCTTAATAAAATAGAAATAAATAACACTTTAATGATAATCAACCTGCCCTGGCTGAGCCAAGCAAAAATTGTGATAACACCAAACACAGGGTCTAAAGAGCCCTATATATTTACATAAAGTTAGATGGAAGTATTCATTGACATGGAAGTCAAAGATGACAATTACGGCTGCATAAGCCAGAAATGATGTGTTGCTTGAATCGTGGTACTATTGGTTCAACAGATAAACACATGTACTGCATTAAAAGAGTATGAACATTAAGCACAGCTAATTATTCTAAGTTCTCCTTCTTTGTCAAATGGTTTAGAAGAAAATGATTGTCTTATTGGGCTTTCCTCCCCACCCCCAAACATATTCTGATACTTTTTAAAGTATAGTATATGGCCTTTTAATTTATTGATATAAACCGTATTTTATTTATTTTTATTTTTATTTTTTTATTTTTTTTTGTGGTAGGCGGGCCTCTCACTGCCGTGGCCTCTCCCCTTGCGGAGCACAGGCTCCGGACGCGCAGGCTCAGCAGCCATGGCTCACGGGCCCAGCCGCTCCGCGGCACGTGGGATCCTCCCGGACCGGGGCACGAACCCGTGTCCCCTGCATCGGCAGGCGGACTCCCAACCACTGCGCCACCAGGGAAGCCCATAAACCGTATTTTATATCAGTCTTTAACTTTTTAAATTTTATATTTTACTAAAATTTTTAAAATCTCTTCTCTGTCTAATTAGGGCTCCCTTTAGCTTTTTTCATGTTATTGTACTTTCTTCTTTCTGGACAAAATAAAATACACTGTTAATATTAATATTAATGTAGTATGTCTATAAACTATAAATTTTTTTTAGTAAAAGACAGTATTGAATACTTACATGTAACTGGATGACACTCTAATCTATTCCGCTCCAAAAAGTGTTTCCTATGAGTGCATATAATTGAATCAACTATGGTATCACAATGTAAGACACCTACAAAATGAAATCCAAACCTTACTTAAAACAAATAGCCATAGAACAATATTCTCAACTCCTGACAGAAAAACTGAAATAGCTATAAGCTTCAGTCTAATCTAGAACTCTACATTTACATATGCAATCAAAAGGAGATCATGGAGGTAAAGGGAGGGGCTTATAAACCTGTTATTTTCTGCTAACATTACCAGATCGATGGAAGATCAAAACAACCATTTGGAATAATAAAATACACTCCCCGGGCTTCCCTGGTGGCGCAGTGGTTGAGAGTCCGCCTGCCGATGCAGGGGACACGGGTTTGTGCCCCGGTCTGGGAAGATCCCACATGCCACGGAGCGGTTGGGCCCGTGAGCCATGGCCGCTGAGCCTGCGCGTCCGGAGCCTGTGCTCCGCAACGGGAGAGGCCACAACGGGGAGAGGCCCGCGTACCGCAAAAAAAAAAAAAAAAAAAAACAAAAAAAAAACACTCCACAAATGCACAATATTGTTATTAATATTCATGGAACAAAAATACCCATACAGAGCTCTACTCAGATTTGTTCTCCCAGACTTCAGCATTGACTGTATTAATCAAGGAAGATATAAAAACACTTTAAATCATATTCTAAAATTATGTGAACAGTGACTTTTAAATTATAACTCCTTTATTTTGCTTTCTAATGCTGATGCTAAATCAATCTGATTAAATCTTTAAGGATCCTGTACCCTGTCACCAAATCAATCTCCCTGGAATCTTATTCCTATTATATCTCCCTCTAAAACCCTCCCTGGCTCCCACTCTGCCTCCAGAATAAAGCCCTAACTAATTAGCTGCACACTGAAACTTCACAGATAGTCTCCCACTCCCCTGTAGTTACCCAAAGTTCCTATGTGCCAGTCTAACAGGGGCCCCTTTGTTTATGATCTTCTTTCTGCCTGAAGTATCTTTCTCTCTCATCACTACTAGAGTCCCACCACCAACCCCATAAAGTTCTTTCCAACTTCAAAGCTCTGCTCAAATACTACTCCCTAAAGTTTTCTGATCACTCTGAGATTGCAGGTTTTAATTTCAACATGGGGGAGAACCAGAAATGTGGATCCACAGAACTGTCATCCCATCATAGATTTTTTGTTTTTTTTTTTGGCCACACAGGGCAGCTTGCTGGATCTTAGTTCCCTGACCAGGGATTGAACCCAGGCCCCGGCAGTGAAACAGCCACGTCCTAACCACTGGACCACCAGGGAACTCCCCATCATAGAATTTTAAGTCTTATACTGTTTTACAAAAAAATCTTATTCTTTCTTAATTTTTTAAAAATTGGGGCTTTCCTGGTGGTGCAGTGGTTGAGAATCTGCCTGCCAATGCAGGGGACATGGGTTTGAGCCACACATTAAGAGAGAATTTTCCTGACAGTATGGGCAAAATCACCAGTTCAGGTATGGGAGTATCACTCTTGAGTTCTTTTCCCTCCAATAGAGCAGAATAATCTAGGAAGGGCTACAATATAAAAAATGTATGTCCAGAGATATTACAATGGCTGATTTAGAAAGTAAAAGGTCATTCAGATATTGTGAATTATTTTACGGTAGTGAAAACCTACTAACCCAAGGACCTATTCAAGTATAAGAAAACAATATTAAAGACCACTGGGCTGGAACCTCCCTGATGGCGCAGTGGTTAAGAATCTACCTGCCAACGCAGGGTACAAGGGTTCGATCCCTGGCCTGGGAAGATCCCACATGCCGCAGAGCAACTGAGCCAATGCACCACAACTACTGAGCCTGTGCTCTAGAGCTCGCAAGCCACAACTACTGAACCCATGCACCACAACTACTGAAACCCACGTGCCTAGAGCCCGTGCTCTGCAACAAGAGAAGCCACCACAATGAGAAGCCCGTGCACCCAAGGAAGACCCAACGCAGCCAAAATAAATAAATAAATAAATGTTCCTTTAAAAAAAAAAAAAAGAACACTGGGCTTTTGTATTTTATTAACTTCCAAAGTGAAAATTAAGTCTGGGTCATATTAGAACACCCAGGGATTGTGGTGGGACCTCCCCTCATCATCACAATCTCAAAAATATATCAGATGGTATATTTTAACTTCTATGCTTTATTTCAGGGGGAAAAAAGTGGTGGGGGGAGAGCTGTAAAGGCCAGAGAAGAACCACAGAGATTACATAAAGATTTTAGCTGATTTCATTTTTCAAGAAATAAAAAAAATTGTAGACAGAATCTTTCCCTGGATTAAAGACAGAAAAGAAAACTTACTGCCACATTCTTGCCTATCAATTATTCTTAGCAGTATACTAATAATTTCATATAATTAAAGAATAAAGTTGGACCCTCTGTGACTTAATCTTCACATGGAGATTATCTGTATTCTAACCATCTATGTTATAAATGTATATAGCTTGTAAACATCTTTGTTATAAATGTAAAACAACAACTATAATAATTATTATAATAATAATCCAGCCAGAGAAACTGCAGAGCATAAAACAGTACGGTCTTCCCCTGCTGTTTCTACTGCTAAACTTAAACTAACACTTCCGGTTGCCAGGACTTGGTGGCCTGACTTTAAGGCTGATTCATAAACAAAAAGTAAACAAAACAAAATTAAAATGCCATTATGCCAATAAAGCAGTGGGTCGAGGGGAAGAGGAGAAATGAGACTGTCGATGCATTGAGTGTAATAAGTAAGCACGTACATGAAGATGAGCATTGCCTGGAATTCCAAAAGCTATGCTAATGAGCTTCTGGGGAGCAGCAAGGCTGTCCTGCCACCGCATTTAGATTAAGAAATTTTCCAAGTCCGACTTGCTGTGGAACTTTATCAAATCTGAAGATCATATAATGCCCTTTGGCAAACTGGACACAGGGCTGCAATCTCAAATCTCTGCAAGTGAGACATGTAGACCAGTTCAAGCCCAAGAGGGTACACTAAGGAGATTATTTTGGAAAACGATAATGACATTGAACAGGAGGCTAGCTTAACATCTTGTCCAAGTGAGGTCCCAGCCTCCTCCGTGATGGTTGCTTGGAGTTCTGAAGGCTAATGAGGGGAACCATCTGTAGTACTTTGCTGGCAGATGTGTCCCCCCTCATAATGTGTCCCCCCTCATACTGTGCCAACATCTCCTAATGGGGAGGTCTGTAGAGGGCTCCAGTATCACTCTGTGAGGGAAGATGGTGCTATTTAGCAACCACGTTATCTAGAGGCCAAACCAACATTTAACTATTTGTAAATATGCATCAAATATGAATATCAGAATGAGGTATGAGTGTATTTATTTGTAAATTTGTTTTCATGTTGTCACATTCAGGGACACCCACGATTAAAAATGATATCCTACATTTATTCCTTTTGTAAAAATTTTATAGACTCTTTCAAATGAAAGGAGGATCCAAATTGAGTGAACTGGTTATTTGCTAATAGCACTATTAAAAAGTCATCAGAGAAATCTCCAAAGATGAAAAATATATATATATTCAGGTATGTTTTCCTTTCTTCCTTCAAATATGTTCATTTTGCAATATAATTTCTAATTTTATAATATCAAAAAGTAATGAGAAATTAAATTCAAATGATAAATCAAAATATGAGTAAATTTTGAATTATGATGGAATGACATTTCAAAGCATTTATTTTGGCAGCATATGGGAAGTTACATAAGGATTATAGCAGGCATCAAAATATTTTAATGCAACCATTAACAGTTTTAAAGATAGACCTAATCACGAACTCAGCATTTAAAATAAGTACATATATACATACTACAAAGCTGTTTTAAAAGAGCATAAATTATTTTATCTTGCTGTAACTCTCAAAATTTTATGGCAGTTAAATTCTATCATTCTTTTCAGTTTCAATTAATCTACTGTCATTGAAAGAGCCTTGTTTATATTAACTTTCTTTTTCAAAATACATAATAATGCTCCTTTTCAGATACTGATTTGAAACTCATTCAATTATATGAGCTCAGCTTCCATCTCAAGAAAAAGATAAAAGAGACACAGAGGAGACCAGATAAAATGAAAATTTTAAGATTGTTAGCCAGGGCCTTATTATTCACCAAAAGTTACAAGAGGCTTAAAACCAAAGAGAAAATATCTACATTTTAACTTAGCTAACAAGGTTAGGTGAATTTTTAATATGAAATATGCAGCTTTAGCAAAAGTGTAGAATAAGCTTAAAATAGTAGTTTATGTAAATCTCACAGAGCAGAACCATGACCAGCTATTCTACCATCTATCTCACATAGAGAAGATTTTACATGCATTTCCCCAACAGTAGAGTAACATAAATTAGACTGCCAGGTAAGACTGACAATTCTTCCTGCCTGAAACCTCCTCCTAAATTAGATCTGCCTTCCAAAAATATTATTATAAGAAATTCCAGTTCAGATTATTTTTATTCTCTATAACTGACACAGATATAGACATACAAATGACATCTAAAAAGGAAAGTTCTTCACAAGCTTCAGCTTGTTTTCATAATAAATTCCACACCGAATATTAGTACTAGTAATTGATTTTAGCAATAAGTAATAGAGTTATAAACAGCTCCCGCTATTTAATGAAAGAAATGTCTCAGCTTCAGGTTTTATTTATTAGCATTTGAAGTCCCTCCATAACCCTAGTAAGATCAGTTATGGCTTAATTAAATGAGAAAGATGGCCTGCCAAAGATTCTTTGTTCTTAAAATAAATACTGTATGTTTTCAGTTTTCCTGCAAATCATCAGAACCCATTTCAATTGGAGGACAGCTTGAGCTCAAGCCTAAACATACTTCATACATCCCAAATAAAGTGTCCTTTGCCTGGAATTTTTATATTTTTTTTATAGTGTACCAGCTACAAATATCATCTTAAGAGGTTTCTGCTTTATTAACCATCTGAGAGTCATTCATCTTAAGAGTTGTACCAGTGAGAAGGTAGCAGAGCCTGTTCACAGTAAAAATATTTGCTACTTAAAAATGAACACAAATTTAGACTTACAACGTGTCTGTCCTCAGTGCTGTGTTTGTGGTGAAGTTCCATAGTTATTACATGTCCTAAGTATATATTCAAATATATCTATAAATGAAAAACAAAAGGCTAAAGATTCACTGGCAAAAGATTGAGCTGCTCCATCAACATGTCAGGAGTACTTCAAATAAATGATCTCTTCTAAAATCCTTTGGAAGAACGATTGCATTTGTCTGGCTTTTCCTCTCTCCGCCCCTGCTCACCACTTTCCTCTACTTTCATCTGTAATCACGTCTGCCCCTCTCTGGCCACAGTGCAATGATCCCCCATTATATTGACCGGAAAAAATGGGGAAGGCAACAAGATGACTGCCGCTTTCTCCGACTTGAGAGCGACAACGTCGCTCCCATCTTCGGCCACTAGCTGGCGCCAGAGCTCTAAAGATGCAGTGATACATTGCGTCAGAGCTTGCTAATTAACAAAGATGTTTTTAAACTGACCATAGTTTTCCTAGGAAAACAGGAAATGACTTTAACTGTGAACATACAGTAAAGCAATAGCATAGGAGGTGCCATTCCGATTAAAATAACCCAATTTTATGCCTCCAAGCTTTTGTCGTTAAAAAAAGAAATGCATCATTAAAGAATTCGTGGGGTTTTTTTTCTTATTCAAATAATAAACCGAGGGGAAGTCTTTTTTCCTCCACAAAGTATTCACTATACATATAAAATTAAAATTTTCCAGTTATATAATGCTCTGTTAACCTAAATAAAGTGACTTTTTTATTATGCCTTTAGTCTAAGACAGAAATGTCCCATACAACAAGGTCACACACAGAGAGTGACTTCACTGGTTTAGCTCCTAATTAACTCCTACATCTTCCTCTCTTGTAACTAGCTTCAGCTTTCCACTTCCTGGCTCCAAGAGACCAGATTTCGGTTCTTTCATCCTGCCCTTCCAGACACTTCCATGGCTGCAGGTCCATGGGGAGGAACCGGTCAGCCATCTAAATGCACACAACTGCTCATTTTAGGGAAAGCCAGGCCCTGGACAAGAGCAGGAAACAGTACATGGTTCACGACAGAAATTATCGTTATGCAAGTAAGATATACTGAGATGTGGGTCTGGATGGGACAAAGTCGTACGCGGAAAACTCAAAGTATATGCTGACATGGAAAATATTTTTCATTGGGGAAAGTTTCATATATATATGTAGTACATTTTTACAATTAGAAAAATGAGAGACACCATTAATTTTGGCAAGAGAAAGTGAATACAGACAAAACTACAGTGAAATGTGATAATTTCAAAAAGAAATAATCTATTGTTTGACTTGCCAACGTTTTAAATAGCAGGTGATATTCATTCGAGTCACTGGCCTATTACCCACCCCTATCCCTCATTTCCTTCTGCCACAGTAGAGATGGGAGGCTGGGGAGAAGACTGGGAGGGAAGGGCTCATCTCCCTGAGCTATCCTCGGGCTTTCATGGGCAGGAAAATGTCAAGCTTTCCTTCCCTCACCCTGATTTCTCAAAGAAAAAAATGCTAAGCTTTATTTTGGGCGGGCTTGCTTTACCAACTGCGCTGTAAATGAGATAAACGTGTTTTCTGTACTTACCAGCCGGTCCCTCCCTAAGTCAAACGTATACATGTGGCACCTCACAGGGCTACAGGGCTAAATCCCTTCCTGAGCTGAGTTTTCCCTTAGGATAGCAGTGAATCATTGACCTTTAGTCTCCAAATAAGGTTCCAGAAATGAACCAGGACAGACTGTGGTTTATAATATCAACGGATATTTGTGTTGATGACTTTTAGGTTTTCTAACCGAAATCTTCATGAACGCTTATGTAAGGACACCTAGCTGACTTTGATGCAGGATGGAACATTCAGGTGAAAATAAAGTTTGAGGGACATGTCAAAAATTCTGTACAGCAAACACAGTGGAGGAACACAGTGTATCTACAGTGTAATGGAGGGTCAGATTTAATCCTTTGTTATCAGTCATCATTTTGTTGGGGCTATCCAGGAGACATAATGACAAGGGAACTTTATTAACCACCATTTGAAATGCCCTGATCTTCAGGCTAACTGCCATTATCTTATGTTACTTACTGGCCTTGACCTATAGATGTAGGTCAGTGCAGCACAGGTTGCTACTGAAACCAGCAGGTCCTCTCCAAAGCCTAGTGCAGGCCTGAGTTCTATGCACAATTTAATTCATATTCCACTCAACATGTCCGTTTTATTTCCAGTGGAAATTGCTCATTTAATTGCACTTTAAGTTTTATGGGGTATGCCCCAGGCTGCGTTCTTTATGTTAGGCATTTCAGTATTTATAGGCAGAGCTATACCCAAAACTTCAAACATAAAGTAAAACCACCAAAATATGCTCTCCTCTGGTTCCATAAATACTTTTTTACCAGTTTCATTATTTTTTCCAATGAAATTAAATGAGTATGTTAAACCTGTAACATAGACTATTGCTTTGTATTTCCAGTGCTGGTTTTGTCCTTCATATTCATATCTGATAACAGCTCTGCTTTCCTGCTAAAGAATGAGACTGCAAAAGAGCAAGCGTGGTCCATTCTGTGTATGGGCTAGTTCTCCAGTAACCAAAAAAAAAGACTTCCTCTGTCAATAGTCTATAGAATTTTTATCCCTGCAAGTAACCTGATTTTTTTTTTTTTAATGAAGTAGGCCGGCTTCTAAGTGACAGCTATACATAGCAAATAAACACTCTGGATTACAGATCTAATGCATGTGTTACAGAATAGGGCTGGTTTAAAGAATAAATATCTTATGTCAGCCTTCTGCCACAGACGGTTCCTGTGTTTGGAGGCAGGGAAAGTCAGACACGATTTTACCTACAGCAGATCAAAATGCATTCCTAAACTACTCAATGCTAATGGGGTTCTACTGTGTTTTACTGCACTTATGATTGTTTTTATCTACTACTATTATCTCACTATATGAAATATATGAAAGCATGTTTCCAGGGAATTCCAGAGTTTTAGACAAACACTTCTTTTGTTGTTGTTGTTGTTGTTGTTGTTGTTTTGTGTGTGTGTGTGTGCTAGGCGGGCCTCTCTGTTGTGGCCTCTCCCGTTGCGGAGCACAGGCTCCAGACGCGCAGGCTCAGCGGCCATGGCTCACGGGCCCAGCCGCTCGGCGGCATGTGGGATCTTCCCGGACCGGGGCACGAACCCGTGTCCCCTGCATCGGCAGGCGGACTCTCAACCACTGCGCCACCAGGGAAGCCCCACAAACACTTCTTGATAAAGGCCATCAATGGCTTTTTAGAACAGTTTCAGTGGAGTGGAGCAAACAGAAGCCTCACCATGGGGTGTTCAGAAAAGGTGAACAGGGAGAGAATAAAGACAATAGTTATAAACAGCCTATTTGTCCATGTATTTGGAAGGTGCAGTAGGGTCAAGTGAAGATGATTACCAAATTGAGGGAGGTAAGAACATTTTTTTTTTTTGGCCACATCACATGGCATGTGGGATCTTAGTTCTCTGACCAGGGATCATACCCACACCCCCTGCATTGGAAACGAGGAATCTTAACCACTGGACCACCAGAGAAGTCCCAGAACATATTTAGAGCCACTGGGAAGATGATAGAACTCCAGGAGTAAGGTTTGAATACAGGAACAAGGCAGAATTGAGCAAGAATAGAGCTCTGTTTTATAATAATTGGGAACATTTTCTAAACAGAAGGAGCTAGGGATGACAATGTAAACTGTAGGAGTGGGAATTCTTAGAGATTTGTCTCCAATGTACTAGATCTTAATGATTCATGGACGACTATAAATGAGATGGGAGGAGAAGGTGTTTCTCCCAGAAAACCCTGGGGAGAAAATGACCCCTGCGAATCCTGCAGAGAATAAGGGGGACACTCAGCAACAACCTCTCTTATGGGACTTGGTTTAAACCTACTGATCACAGCATTGATGTGATCATTCCTGTATTGGTTGGGATTCAGTAAAGTTGAAAGTGGCTGAAAACCCAAAATAATAGTGGCTTAAACAAAACAAATTGCAGTAGTCATTAGGACAGTTCACATACTCTGGATCTCCTCCCTTTGGGGCACATGGTAGGACTGTACTTCCATACCCCCTGAGATTAGTCATGGTAATGTGACTTGGATTAGCCAACAAAATTAAATGCGTGTCATTTTCAGGTGAAAGTTTTAAGAGTTTACAATTCACCACACTCCCTTTGCCTGTCTCAGCCATGGTGAAAGCGTTGGTTGAGGTGCAACACTTCAGCCTGGGCCTCTGAGTACCCGCAGTGAGCAGGGTCTCCCTGCTGACCAGCATTGGCCGAGGTGATATGATCAAGAAATAAACTTGTGTGGTGTTAAGCCACAGATTAAATTTCTTTCTCACATAAAAGTCTGGGTGGGAGGGCCAGAACTGACACAGTGATCCACAGTTTTAGGGACCCAAGCTCTTCTGTCTTGCTATTCAGGTAGGTGTGGCCCTGTGCTCAGGTTCTAGGATTCCAAGCAACAGGAAGCAGAAGCTCCCAGACGCAGACTCCCTTCCACTTAGATCACCCTGGCCAGAACTTGGTCACACGGCTACCCCTAGAGCTGCAAGAGAAGAGGAATGGACAAAGGCTGGATGAGGTTTAGCCCCAAAATGGACTGTTTCACTACATAAGGGGAGACAGGTACTGCTGCTGTGCTTCCAACTCGCAAAAACTCCTTTTGCAAATGGAGGCTGGTGATGGGACTGCTCTGCCGCAATCACCGCCATTTTCATACAAATGTAGAAATCACTAGACTACAGATCAATGTGGATGATGAGAAACTGAGGCCACCTGAATTTAGTTTGCTGTTAGAGAGGGGCTCTTTTTCTTCCCCCTCTGTTAGTAAGAGGCTTTGAGATAACAGTCCTCATTATAACCTTCAACAAGATTTGAAATGACACTATTTGTATTAATTCCATGTACTTGTTCATCTGGCTACTTAAAAAAAAAAACTACAGAAATCAAATTTATATTATCTGCTATGATATCTTACTAACAGTCCCAGAAATACAAAATATAGGGATAGTGAGTTTAGCTATACATTCATTGTTTCTTGCAAAGACCAGAACTAAAGAAAAATCAATCAAGGTGATTAGTTCTAACTTGGGGGAGTTGTTTTCCCACTGTGTCTGAGCTGAAGCTGGCCGCAGGAGTTAGTGCTGCCACCTTTAAAGGTGCACACCACAACTGATCCAGCTCCCAAGATGCTCGCTAAACAGACACGGTGAAAGTGGTCACGGCAAAACTATATCACACTGAAGAAAGAGCCTTGTTCTTTTCACAATGTACTCAGTTCAAAGCAAAATAACAAGTTTTTTCGTTGTTTTAGTCTCACATCTAAGTTCACTTTTGGTCACCGCTCCTTGTGTGGAAAAAAAATTTTTTTTTAATTTTCAAAAATATTTCTTAAGCATTTTTGGTGAGCACTACACCTAGGCCAGGAAGAAGCCTGACGCACAAAGTATTTATGGTCCAAGATGTAGAGAGAAGAAAGGCAGACCAGTGGGTGTACCACAATTTTTGTTCCAAAAGAAACATCAAAATGCAAATCAAAAGAGGACCTCGGGCTTCCCTGGTGGCGCAGTGGTTGAGAATCCGCTTGCCGATGCAGGGGACACGGGTTCGTGCCCCGGTCCAGGAGGATTCCACATGCCGCGGAGCGGCTGGGCCCGTGAGCCATGGCCGCTGGGTCTGTGCGTCCGGAGCCTGTGCTCCGCAACGGGAGAGGCCACAACAGTGAAAGGCACGCCTAGCACAAAAAAAAAAAAAAAAAAAGTCGGGGGGGGGAACCTGAGGCAGACAGTGACGCAGTGTCACACTATCCTTTCATTCTTTCTTTGTCCTCTGCTTCTTTTCCTGCTTCCTTTCTTTATTTATTACATAGTGAGAAAGCTATTGTCCATTGCTGGGTTTCAAGCATGCCTGAGCATGTTTGTCAAACTAACCTTGCAGAAGCCTGATGAGCCTCTGGCCGTGAACTCAGACTGGGTCTGCTACTTAAATTCAAACACATCCAGACAAGTCTGGCAAATTAGTAGTGGGAGGAAAAGGGGTATGTGTGACATTCAGAAAAATCTCCCAACAAAAGAACTCATTCTCAGTGAAGAGAGAGAGCCTTATTTGCATGATGCAAGGACTGATTTATTTTCCCCTCTCAAAATATTTTTTTAATTGAGGTAATAATTGACATACAACATTATATTAGTTTCAGGTATATAACATAATGATTTGATTTATGTATATGTTGGAAATGATCACCACAATGTCTAGTTAACATCCATCACCGTACATAGTTTCAGAATTCTTTTTTGTAATGAGAACTTTTAAGATCTACTCTCTTAGCAACTTCCAAATATGCAGTTCAGTATTATTAACTATAGTCACCATGCTGTACATTACATCCCCATGACATTTACTTTATAAGTTTGTACCTTCTGACACCCTTCACTTATTTTGCTTAGTCCACCCCACCCTCACCACTGGCAACTATCAATTATGCTAATCTTTTCTGTATGGGTCAAATTTTAGTATATGTGCTGCCGAAGCAAGCACCAAAAATAATCCTTATTCTTGTTTTTCAGTACTGAGATAGTGGGACACAAGGTCAGAATCTGTGTACCTAATGGAATCATCACTGTTAGAGGCTTAAGCAGGTTTTGGTACCAGGACAAAAAACAAGCCTGAAACAACCACGGCTTCTCCAGCTTAGATGCCCTGCATCAAACCTGGCTGAGGGACAAGCTGGGGCAGGTAACTGCAGTTCAAAACCAGACAGCCACTCATGGAGGCCCTCACTGGAATGATACTCATGCTATTAACCGAGGGACCCAAAAGTACCCAACTCCTGCATCAGTTCAGCCACTTCTCCTCCCCACAGGTCCTGGGAAAGGTATTTAGAAGCAATGAGAAATGAGAAATCAAAGGCCCATGTGCCCAAAATCCCCATGCAGAGCTCTCTAGTTAACAGGCCAAGAACATGGTTTAGGCTTAAACTCAAAATGAGTTCTCTCCCTCCCCTTACGCCCAACTTGCGTCTTGGCATCTTTCATCCCTTAAGCCAGCTAGTCTCATGGGATAAGAGGCCAAAGTAAAAATAGTCCAAATAATGACCTGACATTTGACCTAACAAAGCCTGAGAAAGGAGCAACAGGAGGAGTGGGGGTGGAGACCTAGGGAAAGTGATCTAATGCTTAAATCACCAACACTTGATGATAACATGATTGACTGTATTAGTTCTCAAAGTGCAATTTTAGGGAGCCACTTCAGCAAGCAGGAGAGGGAAAACAAATTAGGGAGCCAAAAGTAATGTGGAATAAATGAATATGTACTCCAATACCATAATAAAAGGAACAAAAATGTTGACAAGAATTTAAATATTAACACTGCTCCCTGGCACATAAAGAAGTGGCATTTTTCTGGACCACATCCATTTCTGTAATTACTTAACTGACTAATCCAATAAAGGCTAAATTTACTAAACTCTAAGCTCACAACCAAGGGTTTTTCTTTCTTTTGATGTATCTTAAAACATCTTAAAGTACTTTAAACTGTTGTTGTAGATTTATTAGAAAGCTAATGGTATGTAATGCAACTGCTATAGTTTTAGTAAATAATAAAAATCAATGCAGTCACTTAAAACAAATACCCATGTAAATAGTAGAACGATTCACAGTTCTTCCAATTATAATTTTCACTATGTGTGTTGCTCAGAAAAAAAGAAAACTTCCAACTGAGGCATGGTTTTCAAACTTCTTTGTGGCCGTGAGACCTTTCTCAAAAGCTCTATTTTACACAGACATTTCCTATAATTTACTCTTTTACAACAAGTAAAAGCAGATCTGCTACAGGGGTGTGCTAGTAAATATTTAACAAGGAGCATTCCAGGAGAAACTGATTTGGAGGCTTGCTGCTTTCTATGGGGTAAATGCTCCCACCATGGCCATCACTGAAGGAAGACTTGGGAAGAAACGCTCCCTATCTGTTCCAGTGAGCAGCCCACCTTGGAGACCTTTGCACCACCCCCAGTACTCATTCTCTTCCACATCAATACCCCGGGGGCCCAGTTTGAAAACTAAAAGTAAGATAACTTTGTAACAGGGAAACTTTTTGATGATTATCTCCAAGATTGCTAAATTGCTGCTTATCAATACTTAGAAATCTTATTTTCCTAGTCTTATGATTCAGTGATGGAGCTTTGAAAAAACAGTAGGAATTTAGGAACCATTAATAGACAACACCCTCTCTCCATTTAAATAACCTTTTGACCTTCATCCTATGACATTCCCAGTATATATTTTACTTACATTTTGTCTCAGATTTGGCGTTATATGGAATTCTAAAGAGGGCACACAAGTTAATTTTTTTAAATTTGCTCTTAAAATTATGAAAATCAGAGCACACAGACATCTAAGACCCATTTTCTCTCCCTCTCCTTTTCCTTATCTTTCTCTGAAATTCTCTCTCATCTCCCGCCCACCCCTCCTTCTCCACTATCTTCTCTTGGAAAGTTACAATAAATTTGGAGCCAGTCAGCCTAGTTGAAGGAGGAATTTGTACAGAATCCAGAGCATGTTCAATCCTTTACCCTCCCCAACCTTAGATTGAAGGACACGGGCCTTTTGATTTGGGGGAATATAGGGAGAAGGCCAGAAGCAAATTACCCTCCATCTAGTGTTTCTGTCTCAGACAGCCCAGGAAGTCAGAACAGTCAGCTATAGTCACTTGACAGACAAATGTCCAGTTACAGAATGCCACCAGGGAGCATGACAGTCAGCTATGGATAAAAGGATCAAGGAGGAACTGATCAGGAATCCCACTTTTGCCATTTCTTAGCAATACCCATGTTTTCTCCCCTCCTTTCATGTGTTTGCTTTCTTGTTGGCAGACAACCATTCCATTTTCTTCTTTTCATGGCTCTCTCTAGCCACCTTCTTTTTTTTTTTAATATTGCTAGATGATGCTATCGGGGACAAGAAATAAACATTTCCTCACACTTGCTAGGAATCCACAGTTAAATACTTAGAGCTCTCTACTCAGGCAGATAAAGAAAACCAACAAATTAAGGGGGTGGACAGAGTTCCAAGTAAAGTACAGACAGGAGCCCTGGAAGATTGTCCTTCCCAGACTGCTGCCTGGCTGACAGTCTGAGGCAGCTCAGTAGTCCACACATGTTTAAGGAGGCCCTACTATGCACTAGGCACTTGCTAGGTGAAGAGGCTCTGCAAATCAGTTTTACTATCCAAGAGCCCCTGTTTGCCCTAATTTTATTGATTTAGTTGTTGTTTTTTGTGGGGGCAGGCAGCTAGGTAGTCTATTCTCATTCCTGGCAATATTTAAATACCTTGCATACAACCCGCAGGGACTTATCTAAGACTTTAAGCAAAAGCCTTCTGGAATGACTGTGCCCTCTGCCCCAGAGGGAGCGAGGGAAGGAAGGTGGGGAAGGAGGCAGATGTGTCCTCTGGATCAAGGTAGGCATATTAAGCTTGGGGAGAGGGGCTTGTGAAGAGCTGAAGACTTTCAAGAGAAACCATAAGAGAGGCTCCAGATTGTACTAATGTAGAAGAGAAGAGCTCCAGCAAGGAGCAAAGGCAGGAGAGGACAGAAAGAGAATGCTTGCTGATAGGAAGCTCACCACAGGGAGACTGATCAGAGCGTGAACTTTCATAACCAAGAAATACAGTCCAGGATATGCAGCTGACAAGCCAGTTAGGTGGCTGGGGTGAGAACAGTGTCAATACCGGAAGGCAAATCTGGTGAACTAGAGCAAAGTCAGGAAAAAGCCTCCTCCAGGAACCAGAGACAATTCATCCTAAACCTGGAAATAGAAGGATGATGCAATAACCAGTATAGGCTGAGCCAGGAAAGGAGCTAGCAAAAGAGCTAACACTCATACTGCGTGGCAGGTACTTTTCTAAGCACTTTCATGCATTAGCTCATTTAACCATCAACAAGAGCTCTGTGCAGTGGTTATTATCATTCCCATTTTACAAATGAGAAAATTGAGAAACAGAATGGTTAATTTATTTCTGCACAGCTAGTAGGTAATGTAGTCTGGATTCACAACCAGGTAGTGTAGCTCTTCAGTTGTAGAGCCTGCCCCTTAATCACTATGCTATAGTCCTAACCCAAAGAAGAATAACAAAACTGGGAAGAACAAGCTAATGTTTTCAAATGAGGAACATAAGATTGTGTTTTTACAACCTCATTCATTAGTAGAATGTGTCTCCAAATTCGTATCATAGTAAAGATATTTGCTCACATGGCAGATTTTGAGCACAATGTACAACAGACACATACATTCACTTGGCAAATATTTATTTATCACCTCCTCTATTCCAGGCACTGGGGTAAATGATGGCAATTACTGCTTTCCTGGAGTTTACAGTCAAGTGTGGGAACTCAGTGGTCATAGATTATTACTGGAGAACGTAAAAGAGAAAAACCCTCCGACTTTTAAAAACATAACAAAACTTTAATATTAAACACTACCAATTACTGATTCCCTATATTGTACCAAAAACTTCACATGTAATTACACAGTCCCTAAAGTAACTCTGTACCTATTTTACAGACAAAGAAGCTAAGGCAGTGAAAAGTTAAACTGGCAGTAGTCAGAGTGAGCAAGTGGCAGAGACTCAAATCCAGATCCCTCTGCTTTAAAAGTCTGTGTTTCCTCTATTCTACACTGAAATACAGAAGTTCCATGAAAAGAATGAAAGTCAATGATAGTTAACTAACTCCCCCATGGACTTTCTAAATAATAATTTCAATTTTCTTACCGTTTGAATATGTGAATTTTTACAGTAAAATCCATGTGTGTATTG
Organism: Kogia breviceps; assembly: GCF_026419965.1. NCBI lineage: Eukaryota > Metazoa > Chordata > Mammalia > Artiodactyla > Physeteridae > Kogia > Kogia breviceps. The sequence continues at coordinate 145,970,658 of NC_081311.1, forward strand.
GGCAGGGAGTAGATTTGGGAGCAAGGGGATGTTAGATTAAAGGCCTGTTAGTTCTGAAGTAAAGTCTTTAAAGGAAATATCTTTAGTTAATGATGAAAAACATTTTGCCTTTACTTCCTTTTTTGAGGGTGTTGAAAGGTAATGGCATTCTCAGGACAGCCTTAAAGTGTGGTGGCACCTTTACCTAACTTCTCACCTAGTGCTGGGGTAGAATAAAGTCCCCTTAGTAATTTAACCTACTCTGCATTTTTGTTAGAAAGCTCCTAGCTGGCAAACTGATCTCAACACACTCTTTCTTTACAGGTGGGGGAAAAGCCTGGGATGTTGAGAACAGCTGTAATTGAAACTCTGGAGATCCCAGTTCAAGTTGAGGATCCCCCATTTTGCCCTGTTTTAGTGGAGATACAAAGCAATCCAAGGCAAGTAAAAGTAGCTCTACACTCAAAATAGGTTTTCTCTGCTAACACACACACACACACCCATGATCCAGTGGCTATGTGTAAGCATCTACCAAGAAGAGTGAAAAGTGAGAATAAATACAGAACCAACATAACAAGAAAAGAGGACGAAAAATGATACAAGACCTTCATAAGGTGCCCCCATGATAATCTCTCTGGAATCCTCCAAGCAAGTGCCACTTTGTAGCAAGTCTTTATTTCCTTAGTCACAAGAGCATCCACTGAAGTAATCAAAGCCTATCCTTAAAAAATAAAAGGTGTTGGGCTTCCCTGGTGGCGCAGCGGTTGAGAATCCGCCTGCCGATGCAGGAGACACGGGTTCGTGCCCTGGTCCGGGAAGATCCCACATGCCGCGGAGCAACTAAGCCCGTGAGCCATGGCCACTAGGCCTGCGCGTCCGGAGCCTGTGCTCCGCAATGGGAGAGGCCACAACAGTGAGAGGCCCGCATACCGCAAAAAAAAAAAAAAAAAAAAAAATAAAAAATAAAAGGTGTTACCACCTGATTCTAATACAGCTGTCAGCAATTAGGTTCTAATGCAGTAGAGCTCTCAAACTTGGCTGCATATTGGAATCACTCGGGGAGCTTTTTAAACTACTGGTGACTGGATTCCACTCCCAAGGATTGTGATTGAATTGGTCTGCAGTACAACTTAGACATCAGGGCTTTTTTTTTTTTTCTTTCTTTCTTTCTTTTTTTTTTTTTTTTTTTTTTTTTTGCGGTACGCGGGCCTCTCACTGTTGGGGTCTCTCCCGTTGCGGAGCACAGGCTCTGGACGCACAAGCTCAGTGGCCATGGCTCACGGGCCTAGCCGCTCCGCAGCATGTGGGATCTTCCCGGACCAGGGCACGAACCCATGTCCCCTGCACTGGCAGGCGGACTCTCAACCACTGCGCCACCAGGGAAGCCCGGACATCAGGACTTTTAAAAGCTCCCCCAGCTGATTCCAATGTGCAGTCAAGGTTGAAAATTAGCATTAATATTAGGTTTGAAATATGTGATGGGCTTTCATCTAACTACTTAAAAATAATTGGTGAATTATTTGTGTCCAGACAGGCCAGACCCAGAATCCCTGGCCACCCGTGTTTAAGAGTCTGGACTAGACCCCACTGGCCCCATTAAAAGGTGACTTTGATGGCCATCTTTTCTGGACGGGCTGAGGCAACAGGACACACACCTGATCTGTGTACTTTCGTTGTCCTGCCTAGCCCAGGTATCAGACTCTCTGTTCTTCTCCTGATGTGACGAGGGGAATCACAGTTTCCAGGAGGTCAGAGCCACCCCCAACCCCACTATCTCTGCGTTGTATGTAGACTCTGGAACGCTGAGTAGCAGTGACCCTTAACTCCTTTAGAGGGCCAGACTCCCGACAAGAAGAGGAAACTTGCTCAAAATGCTCCTACACTCTTGTACAAAAGGAAAAGTGGTCTACCTTTATTTCTGAGAAAACAACTTTTCTGTAACGATTTCGGTTCGAAAGTTTGCTCCTTTCAAAAACATTTATCATCACCTTACCCATTTGCTTTTGTATTTCATTCTAAAAATATTCCATACATTTTTATCAGAGGAGGTTCACACCTTTCATTCTATTTTAGTCAAAACATTTCAAAAGGGCAAAACGTTGTTCTAGGGGCAAATGCAAAAAACTTGGGAAAATCTTCTATAAATAACATTCACTTTACTTATTTCCACTCCTCAGACATACTGTACCTGTGGCATCTCTGTGCAGTTTTTATTACTATTGTACTTATTAATATAAGGAAAATGATTTGATGTGTAGTCAAAAAATGAGGGGAATTTAAAACGTGTATTTCAAAAGCAATCAAGTCAAAAGGTTATATACTGTCATAAATATTTATAGTGTTCATCAATTTCAAAGGCTTCTAGTTATTATTTGACTTACACTGTTTAAAACCTGTATAGTCATTATTGTATTATCTCAAAATCATGAGATTAAAATAAATAATATTAGCATATTAATATTAGTTGCTATTTAAAAAAGCATTTCCAGGGCTTCCCTGGTGGCGCAGTGGTTGACAGCCCGCCTGCCGATGCAGGGGACACGGGTTCGTGCCCCGGTCCGGGAAGATCCCACATGCCGCGGAGTGGCTGGGCCCGTGAGCCACGGCCGCTGAGCCTGCGCGTCCGGAGCCTGTGCTCCACAACTGGAGAGGCCACAGCAGTGAGAGGCCTGCGTACCGGGGAAAAAAAAAGTTCCAGCTCTGAGCTGGCTTCAGCATGTCTATATCCAGATGCTCGAACAGTGTTTTCTGGAATCAATCTCTCTTTCTCCCGGACTCCCTTTCTCCCTCCCTCTCCCTTTCCTTATCAGCTTTATTCTCAGGTGGGGAATATGGCCCCAGGCAGTTCACAAAACTCTCCCTCTTTGAGAATTCATGTCAATCTCCCCAAACAGTTGCCCCTGCTCAGGCAGGTCACAAGCCCATTCTTAGACCAATCTTTATTGCCAGAGGAGTAGGGTATTGTGGTTGGCCAACTATAATCACTCGGAGCAGGAGAAAGGCTATGGAACAAACAAAAAAACTAACCAATCTATGAAGCCATGCAAAGGACTCAAAATATAAAACTAAATTTTTAAAAAGATGCAAAATCATATGTTTATTAAGGTGACAAGTATGCAAAAAGAAAAGAAAAAGGAAAAGGGGGCCATGAAAAAAAAAACTGGAGAAATTCCTCTAAAATATTAATAGTGGTTATTTTCAGGTGGTAGAATTCTGGATAATGTTTTTTCTAGTTTTCTCTTGTTCAAAATTTTCTTCACTGATCACCCATCATTTCTATTACTTAAAAAATTCATAATATTTTAAAAAGGACAGGTCTTGCATTATAGGTACCTGTGTAAATATTTTATTGATATTTCACTCTCCAAATTGTGAAAGGACCAAGTTTTATGCAACTTGATTTCTTTCACAACACCTAATACACAGTACCTTGCCCTTACCAGAGATTCAGGAAATATTTGTTGCACAAATGTCAAAACTTAGTTCCTTTACCACTTGCCATCATGCCTACAACCCCTGTACTTGTAAATTCTTTGCATTAAGACAATGAACACTCCTGATAAACCAAAAATACGTATTCTAAGACATGTAATACACTTAACACCTTAGTTGATCCAAAAAAGCAAGTCTACATTCTTGTAAAATGCAGTAGGAAAGGGATAAGGAAAAAAATAAGTTTTACTGAGCGGGGGAAAGGAGGGAGTTGAATTATTTTCAAGAATAAAGAAAGACATTCTCCTAATACAGTTATTTTAGAGTCTGGGGGCCTACACAGTGGAAGCATAAGGGAGAGACTTTCTTCAAACAATGTATATTTGCCCCTCCCCATTCTGATACATCCTACATGGTGTGTGGGGGAACATCTCAGCGAGATGTTACTGAAGGAAGAGTGCTGGTAGACATCTATGTCCCAGATGAGCTTAGAGTAAGTTCCGTGTGAAAGACCAGGGAAAGAGCAAACATTGTATTTTATTGCCCTATAGGATATTAACCAGTTTTGTATCTATTCACAAATTCATTTCAGCATTCCTGACTATGTATGTGTAGATACACTTATCAACACAATACTGATATTTATTGATAAAAACATGTTTTCTGGTTCTCCTTTGAACTGGTCTTAATATCTTACTGGTTCCCTCATTTTTTCTTTTATTTATTTATTTATTTATTATTATTTTTGCGGTACGCGGGCCTCTCACTGATGTGGCCTCTCTCACTGCAGAGCACAGGCTCCGGAAGCGCAGGCTCAGCGGCCATGGCTCACGGGCCCAGCCGCTCCGCAGCACGTGGGATCTTCCCGGACCAGGGCACGAACCCGTGTCCCCTGCATCGGCAGGCGGACTCTCAACCACTGCGCCACCAGGGAAGCCCCTGGTTCCCTCATTAATTAACAAGGTAACGAAATCTTGGACACATCTTCATTTTATATTTGCAAGAAAATTATGTTTTTTAACTTTTTAAGAATTCTACTTTAGCACCACAGATACTTCCAGGAACATTTTTACTGGTTCATATGTCAGCAAGCTCAAAATTAAAGTTTTAACTTTCCAAGAGATATCATTCCACTTTTAAAATGATATCAGCTTTTCAGTAAATATCCCAAATTTCATTAATTTTCCCAAATCTGAATTTTAAAAATGTACCCATCAGATAATTTCTAAGTGGGATTTGGAAACAAGAAATTATGTCAATTGCTTTAAAATCATACCTTTAAATAAAAGATTAAAAGCAGACAGAACAGAATAGTGTAAAGAGAACAAAATTAAAGAGTGATCAATACTAAAGATGTATGATTTTAATACCAATCCTGGGCAAAGGTCAACAGCACAATTAGTTAAATAGATGCTTTGTGAGCATATACAAAAAAAATTGATTTTTAGCACAGAATTATTATTGAGTCAAGAATTACTGTGGAGTGTGATCCATACACCGATCTTGTTAACTCAATATATACTTGTTTGATTGATCAATACCTTAGAGTAGATCATGTACAAAAATGCTCTATTATCCCCCAGATCATTTACATTTCTCCTTTAAAAGTTTATCTTCAAACATCCCAGTATCTTGGCTCTTAAAAAAAGTTAAGGCATCAAGTTTTAAAAAAAAAAAAGTATTTATTCTGTATTTTGCTTCCTAAATATTTTACAATTGGATTTTATAGTGATTCAAAATGTCAGTGGAATAAAGCAGATCTTAAATTAGTATGTATTATTTAAGCCAAAGATAATGAATGTTTTAGAACCTACCCCAGATAAAGTTCTAGGTAAAACTTGGTTTTGGTGCCCCATGTTCTCAGTTTCAGCACCCCTTTCTACCAGATATCCTGCTCTTTGGGCTTCTCCTTGATGTGCAGGAATCCCACCACATTGATCTACCCAGGCTTGTCATTCCAACTTTGCTCCTGATGCTCTCACCTATAAGCTTCCATCCTCACCAAAACCTTATTGTAATCTGTTTTCTTACATGTAGGAAAGTTGAGGTCTTTGCTCCTTTCTCCTAATTTCCTTTCTGGTTTTTGTCCCAACCAACACTGAAGGGGAAACGCTATTAATGATTGGTCTGAGCCCAAGACATCAAGGTTATTACCTAATAATAATATGTCCAATATTCACAAAAATCTTTCTCTGCAAGGAAGGCTGAAAAGGTGCCTGGTTAGTGCTAGAAATTTGTGAAGAAGCTACCATACGTATACACATATGTTAAAATAATCTACTGACGTTTGTTTTTTTAGCCTAGAAGATATGGGTTAATGGACTGAAGGGAAATGAGCAGAGAGGATATTCTGTTACTGGAAGAACTTGGTGAAGGTCCAATAGGAAAGGGAAGGAGCTATGGTTCTGGTCTCAGTTACATGGAGCTCAGCCGAGAAACACTACTTACAGGAACACACTACTGGTTCTTTCATGAATATGTTTTTATTATTTTATAACTACTGTGGAAATTTCTTTTTAAGATTGAGCAAAAGGAATAAGGAGTAAAAAGGTGCAGTTTTAACTTGGACTTTGCCTGTGGTTAGCACTTAGACTTTGGTCAAATTACTCAACCTACAATAAGGAGACAGCAATTTGACTGAGTTGGGAGGAAATTATAATAAATGGTTGTAAAGCACCCCATTACTAAATACCAACAGGATCAAGGTTTGGTAGTTTTTATTTTTGTCTTTGTGATGAAATGTAAATTAAATGTTTAATTTTTTAATCCTGAAAGCATAACATTTTCTCAGCAACATGATGCTAGCCAAAGGTGCCTGTGTCTTCCCGAGGATGCCCACAGGCGACTGTGCAGACAAACCCATTAAAAGGAAGGATACCTCTGAAAATATCAAGGTGTAGTTCCTATCAAAAGGATTGTGATATTTTATTTCAACGTAAAAAACTGAAACACGTTCCTTGGGCAGAATACCCTTTAGCTGTTTCAAAATCAGCCCAGCCAAACCATGCTCTTACATCTTTCTTCATCTCTCCTAAGCCCTATCTTATCTCTACATTCTCAGGAGTTAGTGGTGCCATCATCTACTCAATTGCAGAAACTTCAACCCCCACCTCTATTCAAATCAGTTATCAACTCCTGTAAATTGTCTTCAAAGCTGTTTCTTGTTTTCCTTATATCTAACAACTCCAGCCCATCACCTCTCCTGCCAAACCTATCCCTTCCTCTGCCTTACCCCTAACAACAGGATATATTTAGCTGAAACAAAATAATTATATATATTTATAAAACCCTTGAAGAAAACAAAGAAAATTTAGATCTGATTCATCAGTTGTCACCTACTGAAAATATATCAGATTTTAGAAGAACTTTACACTATAAAAATTTCAAATATGTACAAAAGAAAGAGAAGGAATAATGGACCTTCATGACCTACCACCTATCACATGATCCTCATCTCCACTCCTCTCCCAACTTTTTTTCCCTGGAGTGTTTTGAAACAAATTCTTTCATCATATCAGTTTACCAGTGTATACTTTATATACTGAATTTTTGAAATTTTAATTACACTCAAGAAAAGAGAGGAGGGAGATAGCTGATGGTCTGGGAACATAATCTATCCCCTTAATTATGAGAGTTTTTCATAGAGTCTTTAGGAATTTTTCTATTTTCCCTCCCTTCATAAAATGTCCTTTAGGGCTCCCCTGGTGGCGCAGTGATTAAGAATCTGCCTGCCAATGCAGGGGACATGGGTTTGAGCCCTGGTCCAGGAAGATCCCACATGCCACAGAGCAACTAAGCCCATGTGCCACAACTACTGAGCCTGTGCTTTAGAGCCCGTGCGCCGCAACTACTGAAGCCTGTGAGCCACAACTACTGAGCCCACGAGCCACAACTACTGAAGCCCGCATGCCTAGAGCCCGTGCTCTGCAACAAGAGAAGCCACTGCAATAAGAAGCCTGCGCACTGCAACAGAGTAGCCCCCGCTCGCTGCAACTAGAGAAAGCCTGTGCACAGCAATGAAGACCCAACTCAGCCAAAAATAAATAAAATTAAATTTTTAAAAAATGTTCTTTAAGTTTCATAATTATATTGAATTCAATGATTTAAATTCAAGTAGGGTTTTTTATGCTGAATTGTGAGTTCTCAACTAATAAACTGTCCTCAAGTAAAATTAAATTCTTGAATTTTGCTCCCAGATCAACAAAAATTTATTAGGTCACATACTTGAATGTTAAATAATGTCCTAGACTATCTTTTGTCAAAAGTTCAATTCACTTATTCTCAGAATATCCCATAATTCAATATTACTCTAATGTGAATTATTATCTCAGTTTTCACTCATGTGTAAATTATCCTATAAGTCTGACTATGCTACTTAATATGTATTACTTTATTCACCCTTAAGCATCCAGGTTATCAAGAAGGTATCTTTCCATCAGAAATGTTTATTTTTATTAATAAAATTTAGAGGGCCCTTTTCAGAATTTATGCCTGTTTGAAGATCCAGATTTGGAGTTTAAATTCTGCTTCATTTTGTATTTTCTTGTTGTTACTGTTTTAAGAAAATTGTCAAGTTATGAATCTTTATATATCATAGATTAACCTGGGTTCTAGAGGTAAGTTTTAGAGGGTCCATAACTCTCCAGGGATTCTGTTATGAAGAATGCAGAAGTAGTGAGTGCATCACAAGTGCCAGACACAGTCTGCATGCCTTAACTCAGATTTGAAATGCTCACCTCCTGGTCGCTGTCTCCCCTCTAACAATTCAGATATTATAAATTCTTTAAAATGTCATTCAAGTTTCATCTCCATCATGAAACCTTCCTAGACACTTGAAACCTTCAATTATTTCCCCATTTCTCTGAGGCACAGCACTTTAATCTAGACCACGCAAGTCAGTACTTGTATATTATCTCCCTGTCCTAATTACATTATGAGGATAGAGGACAGATAAGGCTTCTTAAGACCTTTAAACGTTTCCAAAGCTTTGCATAGTGTTTCACATACACTAGATTCTCAATAAATTCTTGGTTAATTAGGATAAAAAGGAAGGGTCTTGGGAGTCTGAGGGGAAAAAAAGATGAAATTTACATCAAAGTGCCATAGTGTCCGTAAAATCACATGGAAATAATTAGCTATCATGCATGCAATTTGAAGATGTTGGTATAAAAATAGGTTTATAGGGCTTCCCTGGTGGCACAGTGGTTGAGAGTCCGCCTGCCAATGCAGGGGACACGGCTTCGTGTCCCGGTCCAGGAAGATCCCACATGCCGCGGAGCGACTGAGCCCGTGAGCCATGGCCGCTGAGCCTGCGCGTCCGGAGCCTGTGCTCCACAATGGGAGAGGCCACAACAGTGAGAGGCCCGCGTACCGCAAAAAAAAAAAAAAAAAAGGTCTATATCAGTTATTCCTAAGACCAGCTGCATTTGTACCTTACACACTATCAGAATTTTATTTTTTCTGATTCATGTAGCAGCCCTATGTTTTAGCCCAGTTTACTAAAAAACAGAGGCTGAGGGAAATTGAGTGCTCTTGCTTTATTTGGTAGGTGTAAACCCAGGGCAGTGAGAGTGAGAAAAAAGGGAGGAGAGGCAGGAAAGAATGGAAAGCTATGCATAGGAAGGCTGTATGGAAAACCTCTGCTATGGGATAGTCAATTAATGAAAGGGAGGAAGGAGGGTGATGACTGATCTGCCACACTCCCCTATTTGTATTGATCAAAGTTCATCCCATGTGAGTTAACATCCAGCCCATTGCATTGCATCATCCAGATTCTTTGGCAGCCATTTAGGAAGCCAGATACCATGCTCTTTAGTGTGGGGTTTCATCCAAGTCTCAAAGTGGTAGGAGGAGCCAGAAACTCCAAAGGATTGGCACAGCAGCAGCCCGGAAGAGCCAATATCCCAGACAAGCGACTGGCCAGCCCCAGGCAGCAGACTTATGCAGGCCCCAGAGCAGTCAGTCACTTGTGTTTGTGGCTAAGATAAAGCAACCATCTCTGCAGGGGCAGGGGGAATCTGAGGAGGTGCATGTCTCTGACATAATCTATCATAAGGTTCAGAGGACAAGAAGACCATCTCCCATTTTCTCCAAGAAGTCTTTCACTGAATTCTCAAAAGCACCATGATACGTTAATTACAGTAATCAAATGGAATGCCCCAGCTTTCATTCTACTTGCATAGCACAAGGATCTTTGCTCCCTTAAATAGAATTACATTATAGTTTAAGATAAAGAGGCACCCCTTCTGGCCAGCTATACCATAGGGATGAGTGAACAGTGGGAACTGGCTTCTCTTGTTTTCCATGTAATATGTTATATATATATAGTATTACATTATATATATGTAATTATTATATATAATGTATATATAATAAAAGTAATGTATATATGTAATTATATATAATGTATATATATGTGTATCTATAATTATTAAATATAATGTATATATAATAAAGTAATACATTATATATATATAGTATTACATTATATATATATATGTAATGTATATATAATAAAAGGTCCCAGGAAGCCAGAGCATGGTCTAGAAAAGGGGTTGTCCCCAGAAAATCCAGAAATGCAAATCTTGCTGTAGGTAGTTGAAGGCAGCGGACAGGACCTGCTCTGTTTAGGCCTGAGGGCCTTCCAACAAGTTTCTAGGGGTGGTGTCAGTACTGCTTATTGACTGCAGATGACATACTGGCATTTGGGGTGAGTGGCTGCATATACTTCTGATGATGGATGAAAGGCTTTGTTGTGCAGCAACAAAGGCTTTGTTTTGTTATCTTATCGTGTAATCTAGCCAAGGAATTGATTATTGACATTCATTGGCTCTTACTGCAGAGAATTTTTTGAGGAAAGAAGTATCAAAGCAGAATGGTGTGAAGAATTATATGGTAAGGAATGGTTAGAAATTACATGGTGAGAGGTACTAGGTGATAATTATAGCTTCACTTTAAATTGAGTACTGCAAAATACCTGTTTTGTTTCTCTTGTGGATGAGGAAGTAGAGAGAATTTGAGGATTTAGCCAATTTCCCAACCTAATTTCTCAGGGAGAGCCCTTGGAAGTAATTCATTCTTCTGGCATGAAATGATATCGTACACTATTTCGATTACAATTTATGCCATTTTTCTTTTCAATTTGAGAGATTTATTGTATCTTGTGAGAAAGTAGCTAGTGGCTTATTTTATACCCCTTAACTCACACATCTAATTAGATGAGCAAAACACAATTAGCATCTAAATTTCACACCACTTTGGAAGAAAAAAAATCTTTACTGAAAGCCAATTCTGAATCTTAAGAAACAAGTTGCCTGTTAATTGAGAGAATGAAATGGAGAAAGGTTTGAAACCACAAAAATAAGCCTATAAGGCTTCTATGAGGTCACCAGAAGAGAAAGCAGCCGCGGTACAGGTGCCCCACATGGCCCTGCAGAATGAGCTAATATGGAGAATTTTCACTATAAAAGTGCTAATGAAAGAAGGAATTCAATATTATACCTTAAATTTTTTATGGCATTTTGCTTGAAGTATACTGGGCAAGCCATGGCCTTTATTTCAAAAAATTAGGCAGTTGTCTTCATCCTGCACAGAGGTCCAGGGCTGCCTAAGCTATTACTACTGGTACTGTCCATGTGGCAGGACCAAGGAGAAAGACTGGGGTGAGCTGCTTATGGAGTGAGACATTTCACCACACACTCTCTGTGTCCCCAGTCAGATCTTTCTGCTCTTTCTGCTCCTGTCTTACTCTTATTAGCTATATGATCTTAGGCAAATTACTTAGCTTCTCTGACCCATGGCATCCTAGTCTCTAAAATGGAGATAATAAACCTACTTATGGCCAATAAAAGGATTAATTGAAATAAGGTATGCTAGGACTGTTGTCAACTAGTACTGCTCTTAATCTACATAAATTTCCATCCACCTCTGAGTTTTTAAATATAGGTGGAAATGAGAAGCCACCCTGTTCCTACCTTATCTTTATTGCCTAGAAATTCAAGCTCAAAGTACAGGAAATAGCACAGTCTAAGGTTGAAACTGACAGAGAGCCAGGAATAGGGGAGATGGCTGTAACTTTCTTACCTGATAATTACTTAACTAGTGAAACAGGTTCTCAAAGGAATGAGCAAAAATTTTTTTGAAATTTTTAGATATCTATTTTTAAACTTTTTTACTATTCAGGAATTTGACTTTATGAACACTAAAAACATTAAGGGATACTTTAATGACACCCTCAGACTTGGCTCATACTACCATGTAAAAAAATGTGTTGGCTAGAATATGATGTTCTTGGCAACTAAAAGTAGCCTGGTGTCTGTCCTTTCCATCACTATGCTAAAAGACTCTTTTCAGTTCTCAAAGGTGTGCCATCACTAAAACATGAACAAAACTGAAGCGTTTGACATGGAACTCTAGCTTGAGGACTTCAGAACACACATTGTTTTTAGCTGAGATGGTGTCTTGTCCATCAGAGCACTGCAATATTAAGGAATATATTATAGAAATACGCCTTTTGTTATCAAGTAGCATAAAGAATGTTCAAAAATTATAGTAAGACTTGTGTGGGATGAATTGGGAGATTGGGATTGACATATAAACACTATTGATAGTATGTATAAAACAGATAACTAATGAGAACCTACTGTATAGCACAGGGAACTCTACTCAACGTTCTGTGGTGACCTAAGTGGGAAGGAAATCCAAAAAAGAGGGGATACATGTATATGTATAGCTGATTCATTTTGCTGTACAATAGAAACTAACACACCATTGTAAAGCAACTATACTCCAATAAAAATTAAAACAAAAATCAAAGTCAAGCTTTAAAAAAAATTATAGTAAGACTTAAGCAAGCTTTTCAGATTTATATACAAAAATATTCAACATCAATGATATATTTAATATCTATGTATATTTGAGGCTCATTATGAAGGTAGGAGAATCACCTAAAAGTTGCTTTTATTTGCTGTAATAGAAACTATAAACATGATCATCTTCTTATTTCATATCTGTGAATAGTATGATTTAAGTAATACAAATTAAAACAAAAATCTATCCTGTATAAATATTCAGTTAATAATTACGGTGTAAATGAATAAAGTTTCATCAATAAAGATGAGGCCTCACTTGAGTTTCATTCCTTCTCCGAAAAGTACTTCATTTTACATAGTCCCAGATTTTTCCTATTCCTTCTTGCTACCTCAATAGTATATCAATAATCAAAAGAACAAAATATGGTATAAATTAATAAGGGAGTTGGACCACATAATTTCTAATATTTCTTCCAGATCTAATATTCTAAATCCTATTATAATAAAATTTCATAAATAATATAAAGGGAATTAGAGGAGAAAAATATCATCATAGCTACAGTGAATTAACCGAAACACCTGAGATATAGAATCCTTTCTGTAATCCAATCAGGCAATTATTTTTGGATGGGTTGGAATATAAATGGAACTTCATTATTACAAAGTAAATTATAGTAACTCAAAAGAACTGAGGCCCCTAGACAGTAAGTAATACACTGATGGTTACACATCAATCCAACGCAAATTTGTTAAAATCATCAAATATCAAGGGAGAGAAATCTTTAAATAACATTGTTAGATTATGTTTGTCTGTCTTAGTTCAGGCTGCTATAACAAATACCAGAGACTGGTGGTGTTGGAGCTCAGGTCAGGTTGCCCCCAAATATGCCAAGGTGGCATACTGGTTATTTTGAATTAAAGTTACTTAAGAGACAGCCAATACAAGAAGGACACCTTGACCCTCTGAAAACAGAAAATAAATCTCCCATGTGAAAGGTATACTCCCTGCATCTGGAGGTAGAGAGACATCCTTATCACCAGAGATAGGGAACTCAGGGCTAAGAAGCCTCTATAAACAAACCTTGTTACTTCTTTACTAATTTACTACCCCAAGCCCAAACTCAGATTCTTCACTAATTAAACACCCAAGCCTAAGTTTCTTTGTCTTGTCAACTCCTCACAAATTTGTTTCTTTGTCTAAAAAGTATAAAACCTTCTTGCTGGGCTTCCCTGGTGGTGCAGTGGTTGAGAGTCTGCCTGCCGAGGCAGGGGACACGGGTTCGAGCCCTGGTCTGGGAAGATCCCACATGCCGCGGAGCAACTGGGCCCGTGAGTCACAACTGCTGAGCCTGTGCGTCTGGAGCCTGTACTCCGCAACAAGAGAGCCCACAACAGTGAGAGGCCTGCACACCACGATGAAGAGTGGAGCCCACTTGCCACAACTGGAGAAAGCCCTCGCACAGAAATGAAGACCCAACACAGCCAAAAATAAATAAATAAATAAATAATTTTTTAAAAAAGAATATCTGCTCAAAAAAAATGAATATCTGCTTTAAAAAAAAACCATTTTGCTTTTAAACTTTTGGGGGATCCTATTTCTATGAGACCTCCATACGTACAAATTAACATTTTTTTCCTCCTGTTAATGTCTTGTGTCAATTTAATTATTAGACCAGCCAAAAGAACACAAGAAGGGTAGGACTGAGGCTAAAACCACTGGGGATAGCTAAAACCACAGTGACTGCCTGTAGTGCTCGCTTTATCTATGACAGGCAGTTAGGAGAAAGCAGCACTGGAAAGGACTTCATGGGCCACCCAAGGTATTGGTTTACAAGGCTCTATGTTGCTAGTTTACTGGGAACAATTATTTGAGCCTGGTATTAATTGACCCAAAGTGCTTCCTAGAGCAGACTGGAGACCCAGGAAGGCTGGGGTTCTGATTCAGTGGAGCACTGAGCACTCACCAGCTGAAGATGTGATTACCTACCCCATTATCTACACCATGTAACACTGTTTTACCGGTCAGTAAATAGCAAAACTCATTGAAGGACAGTCAGTTTTTTACATTTTAGAAACTTAAACTCGGGTTAACCACCTAATACAATTCTAACTTTAGTAGTTACACCAGTATGTGCCCAGTTTGTCTTTGTTACTTACTATAAGGTCTAGACTAAGGAATGTGTAATTTCAGAATTGAGAAATCAAGGTCATTTCTTAGCCAAAAGGAGAAGAACTCAAAATTATTTCAAATTGGGGAATCAAAATTTGTGACAATTCTTCCTCATACATGGAATCAAGTGTTCTGAACATGTTAGCACATTTTGAGGTTCTTAATGCTAACTGATTTTTTATTAGGCTGTTTGAGTCACTGCTTAGGTGTATTTGAACCTTCTCTTTCCCACACCTCCAAAACATATTTATTGCTCTATTATTTAATAACAGTACTTTCTGCTTTTTAAATTGTCTTATCCTGGGACTTCCCTGGTGGTGCAGTGGTTAAGAATCCACCTGCCAACGCATGGGACACGGGTTCGAGCCCTGGTCCAGGAAGATCCCACATGCCACGGAGCAACTAAGCCCGTGTGCCACAACTACTGAGCCTGTGCTCTAGAGCCCATGAGCCACAACTACTGAGCCCGTGTGCCACAACTACTGAAGCCCACACGCCTAGAGCCCGTGCTCTGCAACAAAAGAAACCACCGCAATGAGAAGCCCACGCACCACAACGAAGAGCAGCCCCCACTTGCCACAACTAGAGAAAAGCCCGTACGCAGCAATGAAGACCCAACACAGCCAAAAATAAATAAATTTTTTTTAATTCTAAAAAAAAAAAAAGTCTTATCCCTAATAGTGCCAGTTAATGCTTAAGATAAATCCAAATTTAAAATAATATTTATTTTATTTATTTATTATTATTATGTTTTTGCGATATGTTGTGTTGTGGCCTCTCACTGTTGTGGCCTCTCACTGTTGTGGCCTCTCCCGTTGCAGAGCACAGGCTCCAGACGCCCAGGCTCAGTGGCTATGGCTCACGGGCCTAGCTGCTCTGCAGCATATGGGATCTTCCCGGACCAGGGCACAAACCCGCGTCCCCTGCACCGGCAGGTGGACTCTCAACCACTGCGCCACCAGGGAAGCCCTAAAATATTATTAATGAAGTAATATATAAATTTTAATTCCAGAACTCATTAAACCTGCTTTAAATCTAAATCACAACATATTAGAATATTTATAATTACTCTTTTCATATGGTTCATATAATATTATCTGATTTAAGGGACATTACACCAAGACATAATTAACCTGCTAAAAAAGTACAATAGGAATATAATTATAGCATGTAGACAATTAAAATAATAATAATTGAAGAAATCTGAACTATAAACTGAAAAAAATTTAATCTGGCTTAACTAGTATATCTAATAGACAGTATTTAAAATATTCTAACTACAATTTTAAAAGACCATAGTAATACTTAGACTGAACATAATTCACAGTTGGTATTGTAAGCTTGAAGTAAACACACAGCATATGCTAGTTAGCATGCTCTATGAATAAGCTACAGGATGTAAACAAGACCAAAGATGTAGTATCATCCTAGATTCAACAAGGTTAGCCCTACCAAATGGAGACCGCTTGTATATTACAAAAAGGAAAAGAGAGAAAGTGAGAGAGAGAGGGTGAAAGGGAGAGAGAGATCATTCAGGGTTCCTTCTACTTTGTTGCAACAACCTTTTACATTGTCTCTCCTATTATGTCAGATTTCTTCCTAGTAGTCTTGCTTTGTTCTGTTACATTTACTCCCAAGAACAATCTGAATTGCACTTTATTTTCTATTTGCCGTTTTGTGATTGTCATAATAGCTGCAAGGGACTAACCAAAAGCACAGATTTGTCATATAAACAGCAGAGTAACATTGCTTGGATTTAATATTGCTCAACTGTAAAAAAAATTCAATGACTCAGCTTTCACCCATTTGTGTCTGTCATTTCCTATGGCTTTAAGGTTGTTTCCATTGTATGAACTGATAACACACTGAAAGCGTATTTATTCATCTACTAACTTTTTACTGTTGTGGCCTCTTCCGCTGTGCAGCACAGGCTCCAGACGCGCAGGCTCAGCGGCCATGGCTCACAGGCCCAGCTGCTCCGCGGCATGTGGGATCTTCCTGGACCGGGGCACAAACCCGCGTCCCCTGCAGCGGCAGGTGGACTCTCAACCACGTGGCCACCAGGGAAGCCCTCATCTACTAACTTTTAAAAATAGGTTATCACCATCTACATCATGCTACATCCACATCTATGAAGAATCAATAAACACCTATTTTCTATGCCCAAGTAGACTCTTTAGGGTTCCATTTTTCAGCCATTTTCTCCATTTTGTTCTATGAGTCATAATAATATATAATAGCTATCTTTTTAAAGTTTATTCTATATCATGTTTTAATTAATTTAATCCTTATTTTAAAATCTTGTAAAAAAAAAACACAAAACAGGACTACTAGTAAGAAATCTGACATAATAGGAGAGACATTACACAAAGCTGTAGGGACAAAGTAGATAGAATGCCAAGTCTTTTTTTTTTTTTTTTTTTTTTTGGTAAGATGCAGGCAAACAATCTCCATTTGGTAGGACCAACCATATTGAACTTTATATTGATAATATATCTCTGGTCTTATTTACATCCTGTAGTCATGTAGTATGAGGCAGGTACTAGTATTATTGTCTCCTTTCATATTAAGAGTGATTAAGTAACTTTTCTCAGGTTACTTAAGGGATAGTAAGGGGTAGTGCTGGCTCCCAAATCCTTGCTGCAAATCACTATATGATGTGGCCTCTGTACCGATGTGTCATAAATTGAAGGCCAGAGCAAAGCAGAATCCCCTCTGAAACTGAACGCATCAGAGGTGCACACATCTCAACGTATACACCCTCACCTGCTGCTACTCCCAAGAGGCAGATCCCTCAGCAGGCTACAGGTCCACATCCTATATCAGATTCTGGTCAAGGCCTTTCCTACTCCCCTTATCTCTGTCTCCAGGCTCTTCAGGCAGCATGATGAAGAGAGATATCCATTACACTCCCTCCTTGGGACTCATTTTCTGAAGGAAGAAGCCATTTCACAAGTAGTTTGTGGTGAAGACAGGATAGAACCAGTCTTCTTCCCAAGATTATAAGATTGAGAAAACTCCTTTTTTTTTTTTTTTTTTGGCCGCGCTTCTTGGCTTATGGGATCTTAGCTCCCTGACTAGGGATTGAACCCGGACCCTTGGCAGCAAGAGCGTGTAGTCTTAACCACTGGTCCTGGTCCACCAGGGAATTCCCATCAAGAACACTTCTTTGTTACATTCTCAGCTAGCAAGACCCATTTCTGACCCTCTTGATGTTCTCAGAACTAACCCAAACTGACACTCGATAACCTCCCCTGGAGTTGCCCTTGGGCTACCCAGAGACCCCACTATGACCTTCCACTCAGTACTCCCCTCCATCTTAAAGTTTCATTCTTCAAACAACCTCTCTTTCTGTGGCAGAAAGTGCAAATTAATCTGAATGTACCTTCTTCCATAATGACAGAGCTCCCATTTTCTGGCCCCCTTGCAGTTAGTTATGGCCATGTGACTAAGCCTTGCCCATATGATATGAACACATATTGTGTGTGCAATTTATAGGAAGTATCCTTAAAGGAAGGTGATGTATCCTTTTCCCCTTTCCTCCTGCCTGCTGGCTGCAATGTAGATTTACTTTCTGGCATGAAGCACAGCAGATAGCAAGACAGAGGAGCCTAAGTCTCAGGTCTCATGAAATGCCATGCCAGTATTGGACTCACAACCTTGTGAACTAAAAAGACTTCAGGAACATGATAATGAAATAAACTTCTCCCTCATCTACTATTATCTGGAGTATTTTTGTTACTTGCAGGCAACTTTAACCTAACTATACCCCCTCTTTTTGATATTGAGCAGCAAGACTTGTGGATTTGTTAATACGAACAGAAGAGTATCCTCTCTATACCGCAAAACTTTGTGAGCTGGTCCCTCCTGATTCAGTGAATATTAAAGAAATTTGGAAAAATCCCCTCTTAAGATAAAAACACAGCTTGCAAGGCCACCAACATGTATAACACTATTTTTGCTTTCAGAGGCTTTCAGAGGTGAATATCATGTAGCTTTTTTTGTGCCCTTTCCATTCCAAACCCTAATCTCCCAGTTCTGCCAGCTAGATCAGCACCTCTGCCAAGCAGAGCAGAAATTATGTTCTGAGAAAAGCAAAAGAGAAACAATAATGGTTTTCAAAATATTATCCCATTAAATTACCTGAAGGAAAAGAGTTAAGTCTTGTTCTCGTGCATTCCTTAAGCCACTTCCCATCTACATAGCCACCAAAATTCATCTTTTTAAAATGACAGATAAATTCATAGAGACAGAAAATAGATTAGAGTTTACCAGTGCTGGGAGGAGAAGGAAGGCGGAGTCATTGCTTAGTAGGTACAGAGTTCTGCTTGCAGTGATAGAAACTTTTTGGTAATAGATAGCAGTGATAGTTACACAACATTGTGAATATAATTAATGTCACTGAGTTGTACCTTAAAAACAGTTAAAATGGCATGTTTTATGTTATATATATTTTACCACAATAAAAATAAACCAACAAATAAATAAAATGCCAGGAAAAATGTCCATTAAGGGAGTAGAGCATCATGCCCACTCCTAAAGCTTCATATGTCTCTTCCTACGCTACTCCTTTTTATTTTGCTTTCTAATTTTTATGTATACTTTTGGAGCTTAAAGAATGTGCCTGAAACATGCTGCAGTGGTAACCAGCTTGTTGTGTTTGCTTAGCTGAATAGCTGTACATAAAAGCACTTTTCTTAGTACATGGTTTCTCCCATGTATATTTAATAACGTGGGGGTAGGAGAAGTGACTTAGCCTCTCACACCAAGATTCCTTTTGCAGAGAGAGACTTTATTTGAGCTCTGAGATGAAAGAGAACCAGAGCTGGGGAAGGCACCATTTCAGCTATTCCATACAGCAAAGGAGAGAGAGGGAACACCTGAATTACATTTGAGCCTGTCAAACCCACCTCCTTGATTGATTTACAAAGTATTTTCCTTCTAGGATTGTATATAATTTTTTTTTAATTTATTTTTGGCTACGTTGGGTCTTCCTTGCTAGACGTGGGCTTTCTCTAGTTGGGGTGAGAAGGGGCTACTCTTCATTGCAGTGCGCAGGCTTCTCATTGCAGTGGCTTCTCTTGTCGCGGAGCACAGGCTCTAGGCCCACGGGCTTCAGTAGTTGCGGCACATGGGCTCAGTAGTTGTAGCTCGTGGGCTCTAGAGCGTGGGCTCAGTAGTTGTGGTGCACGGGCTTAGTTGCTCCTCGGCATGTGGGATCTCCCCGGACCAGGGCTCAAACCCATGTCCCCAGCATTGGCAGGTGGATTCTTAAGCACTGCACCACCAGGGAAGTCCCAGGATTTTATATAATTTTATATAGTTGTAGGATTAGCAGAATCTCCTTCGTATTTTTGTCTCCTGGATAGATTTATCTAAAACAAGAAACCCATAGCTCCTTATTTAGGAGAACTAAAGCATAGTTTTAAAAAGTTCATGGCTGGAAGCAAATGACACTACATTAACTAAGGCAATGATGGTAGAAGGACCAGATGAACCAGAAGAAAGGGAAATATGAGGAAATTAAAAGCAACAAATAAAGTAAACATATTCTAAAATCTAAGTGGGGATCTAAGCAAATAGAATGTAAAGAAGTTGGGGATTATTGAAAAAACAGGCAATCCTGAATGACTTTTCCATTCTTTAAGCCTTGACAGAGAGTTATTTAAATATCCTCTATCAACAATTTCTTGAGTATTACTATATTCACAGCAACATGAAAGTATTTGTCCTTGCTTCTACAAGGAAGGATATTTCATAACTGCCACTCAGGGTAATTGAATCTTCTTTACCTTTTACATGTTCAATGTAACAAGACTGTAGCCAGGGCCAGAGATAGGTAGCAGAATAGGAATAGCTATTATGGTGTGACTTGTTTTTTTGTTTGTTTGTTTTTAAACCTTATGTATATATGCCTTGGGACATAGCCAGGGAATTATATGTTCTAATTTCAAACTGAATGGTGCTACATGTGTGTTTTTTTTTTTTCTTTTGATGTTGGGAGTAGGAGTTTATTAATTTATTTATTTTTGCGGTGTTGGGTCTTCGTTTCTGTGCAAGGGCTTTCTCTAGCTGTGGCAAGCTGGGGCCACTCTTCATCGTGGTGTGCGGACCTCTCACTATCACGGCCTCTCTTGTTGTGAAGCACAGGCTCCAGACGTGCAGGCTCAGTAGATGTGGCTCACGGGCCTAGTTGCTCCGCGGCATGTGGGATCTTCCCAGACCAGGGCTCGAACCCATGTCCCCTGCATTAGCAGGCAGACTCTCAACCACTGCGCCACCAGGGAAGCCCTAAAATTAATTTATTTTTATTTATTTTTGGCTGTGTTGGGTCTTTGTTGCTGTGCACAGGTTTTCTCTAGTTGTGGCCAGCGGGGGCTACTCTATGTTCCAGTGCCCAGGCTTCACTGTGGTGGCTTCTCTTGTTGTGGAGCACGGGCTCTAAGCGTGCAGGCTTCAGTAGTTGTGGCTCGTGGGCTCTAGAGCGCAAGCTCAGTAGTTGTGGTGCATTGGCTTAGTTGCTCCGCAGCATGTGGGATCTTCTCGGACCAGGGCTTGAACCCATGTTCCTTGCATTGGCAGGCAGATTCTTAACCACTGCACCACCAGGGAAGCCATAGTGCTACTTGTTAAAAGAGCCGCTGTTGAAAATCAAATTCCTCCACTGACTTACTCAGTGGCCCAAATTCCCACCTTTTGAAATGTTTGCTTTGAGTCAGGGTATTATTGTCACAAGAAATTTTCTTAAAATATAACTCTCTCATAACCCAAAGCCATGGGACTCATCTGTCAATGTGAGCTCAGAAGGCCATGAGGAATAAGGCCTAAAGGACAGCTAAGTTTCTGTGTGCGGAAGGACCAGAAACATACACATCTCATCAACATACACATTAACATGCTTTTCTAATTTAATAGCCCATATTTCTACTGATGAGTATCTCCCTTCAATTTTAATCATATTCATCCTCATTCTTCCTACACAAATAAGCAGGCAGTTCTTAATTTACAAACAAGCGCAACATTCATATAGTAATTTCGGCCTCCTGCTGCCAATAAATTCTGAAAAACAGTGGAGATTTTGGTGAATCTGGGGCTCTGATGAAAGCTAGAGAAGACTGCTCTGGTCAAGATGAGCCTAGCCTGGCTGAGTCCAAGGACAATCCCACTGGCCTACCTATATAGAGGCCACTTTCTCCCTCTCCTCATCCCCAAATCTTTTCCACATATTGCCTAAAATCCACTATAGAGTTTGCTTTGATTAATAAAATTCAAGTGTACCTGAGAGAGAATTCAAGTAAGCTCTTTAAGACTAATGGGAGCATGACAAAAAGTACATAGACGCCAAATTGGAGGCAATTCAAACATCAAAAGGAATAATGACTGCAATTAATTATAAAACATTTAATAAATAAAAAACCCATGGTAATGTGACTATATAAGAGGATGTCCTTGTTTTTAGGTTATGCAGGTTATATTAGGGGAAAAGTGTCATGATATTTGCAATGCATTTCCAGATAGATAAAGAATAAATGACAGATGGTTATCAATTGTTGAACCTAGTTGGTGGGTATAAAGGTGATTTTTGTACAATTCTTTCAACTTTTCGGTATTTTTTTTTTCTATAATAAAAAGATTGGGGGAAAGTAGCCCTGAGAAAAATTAAAGGTCTGTCAGTCAATTCGGGTGTTAATCTCATTTCTTTCAATCAGATGACTTTCTTCCAAAAGCTGAGACCAACTGTACTGACGGCAACACCCCTCCCCCGCAAAAAAAAAATTCTTTTTCTTACAGTCTTACACTTCATATTATTTTCATTTTGTGTGTGCACTGACCTTTCTCAGACACATAGAAGCCAGGTTGCTGTGTGTTGTTAAAATTAAAATAAATCAAAATTAGGGTGGTACGGGTAGTGGTGGTATTGGCAAGCTTGAGAAATAAAGGTAAAACTGAGGGTTGGCCAATGATAGCTACCAAGATATCACAGTAAGAAATGAAAGATCCAAGTTGTTACTTGGGGCACTCCCAGTTGCATGAAAGTAGTCCTTTGCTGGGGAACCTGTCCACCAAAATTAAGTCCATCTTCTTTCTAGGGCTCCCATCTCTCCTTCCTCTCACTCCATCTGCCTAGTTCCTTCCTAACATTTGACTCCCATATCATGCTGAGATTCCTCCCAGATCCATTCAAAACTCTGTGACTTGCTCCCAGGACTGGAGCTGACAATTCACCCTCAGCTTCTCCAGTTCTGAGCCCCTCTTGCCCTAGTATTGCAGTTCTACCTACCATTCATGTAGGATGGGATATGAATTTCATTAACCAGATATCAATATCCCATGCTTGAGGGTTCTCAGGCATGTATACCATTCACATTTTTCCCAGGGAAAGTGGCCACTCCAGGGAGAGCAATGGGTACACTTTACAAAGTCCCTGCAGAGGTTCCATACCTCAGTGTTAACAAAACCTTATGTGAGGGAGGAGGAAATGAAAGAGGGAAGCCTCCAAAAGGAAGCAGGGACAGTACTGAAAAAGAGAATCAATGTTCTTAATAAAGACAACAGAGCAGAACACCAAAAGGAGGGATAGGCAGTAATGTCAATCCCTGGGTTAGGGAGGTGTTATGGACTGCATGCGTGTGCCTCCCCAAAATTCATTTGCTGAGACCCTAATCCCAAAGGTGGGCCTTTAGGAGGTAATTAGGTCATGAAGGTAAAGTCCCCATAATGGGATTAGTGTCCTTATAAAGAAGAAACACAAGAGCTAGTGCTCATGCTCTCACTGGTTCTCTCTCTCTCTGTCTCTCTGCCATATGAAGACACAGTGAGAAGACAGCCATCTGCAGACCAGGAAGAGGGCTCTCACCAGAATCTGATCATGCTAGCATCCTGATAGGCTTCCCAGCCTTTCAAACTGTGACACATAAATGTTTGTTTTTTAGTTCACCCAGTCAATGATATTTTGTTAAAGCAGCCTGAAATGACTAAAACAGGAGGATTAAGACTGAAAGTAGGGAAATTAATTTCACAGCTAGATAGTCTTTTGTGACTTTGGAGAAAGAATTTCCATAACCTGGGGCAGAAACTAGATTCTGAACACATAAGAAATGAGTGGCTGATGAGGAAGTGGAGGTAGATCACAAAATGAAAAATGAATAAATCATCCAAAAGAGACTGAGAGCCTGCTCTAGACAGGGCACTACACTAGGCACCAGGGCCAGCATCAAGGTTGTACAGGGCCCTGCATTCATAAGGGTCCTGGCTTGGCTTAATGCTCAGGTGTCACTGTCTTGAAATTTTTTATAATTTTTAAGGAAGGGGCCCTGCATTTTCATTTTGCACTAGGCCCACAAATTATACAGTAGGTCCTGCAGAGCACTGAAGGGGACCCAAAAATTTCATTCATTGTTCATTCACTTATTTATTCAACAACAAATAAATGAACTGTTTACTATGAGCCATCCAGTCTCTGGAGACATGATGGAAAAAGGAAGCGAACATGACAGATGCATGACAAAAAATCTTTTAAGAAAATGTTGTTACTTCCAAGAATATTAAAATGTAAACACAGCTATGACATGACATTCTACCTCATCTCCTAAGTTGTAGAGGCTATATGGCCCTGGTCAATTTATTCAACTTCCTAAGCCCTAGTTTACTCACCTAAAAAAAAAAATGACAATATTAATAAGGCCTACTCCTAAGGTTTGTACGGGAATTAAGTGAGATCAAGAACATAAGGTGCTCACAACAGTGCAAGGTACAGGGTAAGTGTTCGATAATGTGAGTGACCATGATTAATTTCCAGCAGCCAGCATCTCCTGGCACATATTAAGAGTTCAATAAATGACTGGTTTGGTAAGTGGGTGGTAAAAAGGAAACTTCAGATCAATCTGGATAGTTTTATATGTTCTGTAATGAAACAGATATGGCTATGTATACACATTTATATATACTTAAGGCTTTGATTAGGCCTAGAAGAGAATGTAAAAGCATATGTACCAAGTTACATTGACTGCAGTCAAATCTGTGTTATAGGATTTGGGGGGAGAGATGTTTGTTTTGTGTTTTACTTCATATACTCATTTAAAAACCAAGAATTTAGGGCTTCCCTGGTGGCGCAGTGATTGAGAATCCGCCTGCCGATGCAGGGGACACGGGTTCGTGCCCCGGTCTGGGACGATCCCACATGCCGCGGAGCGGCTGGGCCCGTGAGCCATGGCCGCTGAGCCTGCGCGTCCGGAGCCTGTGCCCCACAAAGGGAAAGGCCACAGCGGTGAGAGGCCCGCGTACCACAAAAAAAAATAAAATAAAATAAAAAATAAAAACCAAGAATTTAGAAAAATAAAGCTATTAGCATGTTCTGAATATAGTGGCAGATAACAAAGCTTATAGTATATTACAATTTCTCCCTTCTAAGAATTACCCTCCTCCTGTCCAAAATATTTTCATTCAATTTCTCTTTTCTTTCTTTCAGTTCTGACTCTGTCATATTTGCTCTTAATTTTGGGGAAAAAAATCACCTCTTTGACCTGTAAAACAGCTTCCTCATTCATAAAATGAGGCACATAATACAGACAGAGCTTCCCAACTGGTGGACTTTGGTGTGCTGGTGTCCTGAATGTAAGTGAGAAATTGACCCCTCCTGCATGGGGCAGTTGAGAGCAGTCAGGGCCAGCCAGAGCCCTTTGGGCTACTACCTCTGGCCATGTGCAGCCTTGTTTAGATCTCCTCAGGCACCTGTGCAGAGCAGTCTGAGGTGTATGCAAAAGAAGCAACCAGCACTTACAGTTCTGCTGTCTGCATGAGGCCAAGGAGATGCCACATCTGGCATCTATCTGCAAAGCACCCCACTGCCTGTCATGGACCGAAGATCCTGGAGCCAATGCAGGAGACCCATGGGGCACAGCACACAGCCTCAGGGGTAATCTGTCAGGGGATGAGAGAGGAGCCTTGGTACAGCGTAGTTTTCTGGTGGGCTCAGCTCCAGGCAATGCCTTTAATATCTGCCTAAACATATACTGGCCATCTGTATCCCTTTGCAGCAGTACACTCTTTAAACAGTGCCCCGGGTAGCTATTGACAATGCATGTGTGTTCTGAAAGCTACAGTTTCAACGTGGAAATCTTGATCTAAAATGTACTAAAAATGTACTATTGGGATTGAAATTCATTTGCATTATCATAAGAAATTGCAACATTACATTTGTCAATAAATGAAGAGTTGTAAGAATTGTTATTCTTTAAATATAATTACAATTGTACATTTTGAACGGTAGTATAAAATGGTTTTAAATATTTTATCACCCACTCTGACTCTTAGGTGATCAGAGTCCCTCACTGATAATTACTATTCAGAATATGAGTTTATCATTAAAAAGTCTAGATTAGAAACTGAATAAAGCCATTTCAACCGTAAAATCTAATATCAAAGTATATTCACAGGAACAAATTCAAGTCGATTATTAAAACACGTGGAAAATTTTTATTTGAAAGTTTTATCCAAATTCAATTTTTAATATCTTCCCTAATACACTGTATTTTACTTTATCATAATTATTTAATTTAAAGAAAATGTGATTTTTATTTTACCATCATTTAGATGCCTCTAAATCTCTTCTTTTATGTAACCTAGTGTGCTGTACAAAAATTAGCATTTTCTGGGACTCCCCTGGTGGCAAAGTGGTTAAGAATCCGCCTAGTAACGCAAGGGACATGGGTTCAATCCCTGGTCCGGGAAGATCCCACATGCCGCGTAGCAACTAAGCCCGTGTGCCACAGCTACTGAGCCTGCGCTCTAGAGCCCGCGAGCCACAACTATTGAGCCCATGCGCTGCAACTACTGAAGCCCACGCACCTAGAGCCCGTGCTTGGCAACAAGAGAAGCCACTGCAATGAGAAGCTTGCGCACCACAACGAAGAGTAGCCCCTGCTCGCCGCAACTAGATAAAGCCCGTGCACAGCAACGTAGACCCAATGCAGCCAAAAATAAATACATAAAATAAATTTATTTTTTTTTAATTAGCATTTTCTCTGTGTTGTGATGTGAAAGAAGTTGAGAGGCCCTGATATAGATTATTCATAAAATCAGTCTGCCACCACATCCCACCCTAGGACCCTTGTCCTCTGCTCCCTACCCCATATACTCTCTGTCTCTCACATTTCAAAAATAGCCAGAGTTACAAGGACAGAAGACAGCCAAGGTTCAAGTCTGTGTCCAACAGGGTCGAGAACTCCAACAGGGATATTTGTACGAGATACCACGTGGCCCCGGAGCTGGAGAGGAGGCTTAGACAAAAGCATAAAGAATAGCTAATGTCTAAATACTACAGAATCTGTGTGAACAACATATCTGGGAGGAATCCACATTTTACTGTAGGACAAAAGACTTGAACAAATGGACTAACATACTATGTTCCTGGTTGTAAGTACTTAGTATCCCATCCCCCACCATTTCTCAAATTAATATGAAAACTTCATACAATTCAAAGAAAGAATAACAGAAGTTATTGATTAGAAATAACTTGGTTAGAAAACACGTAGACAAACATGCCCTAAAGTGAAGCCAAGTGATCAGTTTTCTTGCAGTTTCTCATAGGTACCTTGGTTTGAATACCATCTCCCTAAGGTC
Organism: Kogia breviceps; assembly: GCF_026419965.1. Classification (NCBI taxonomy): domain Eukaryota; kingdom Metazoa; phylum Chordata; class Mammalia; order Artiodactyla; family Physeteridae; genus Kogia; species Kogia breviceps. Next base: position 145,997,670 of record NC_081311.1, read on the forward strand.
TCTAACGTCACGTTTTTCTACATACTCAGAAGTGACCAAGTTATTCAAGACTATTTCATAGTAAACAAACTCACAAAGCTTTTACATATTAACGAGACACTAAGGGTAGAAATTTTCCCAATATCTCAAGTACTATTGTTGGCTATCAGGAGTACCTGATAAGCAGAATACGTAATAATTTGCTTGTGATAATAGAATCAGAGCAACCAGAGGAGGGTTACTTTGCTTGGAGGGTTGTTTCATCCAAGATACAGTAAGGCCTGGTGACTGGTTTCTGCCCCAGAACAGAGTACCTTTTGTTCGTGTCTCCCAAATCAAACACTGTTCCACTTGGGCAATGCTAGATAAACATCAACAAACTGTTATTCTTTGTGCTCATTTTTTTCCCCAAACTGAGCTGACCATTCCCCACTGGTTAACAAACTGCTTTTCAAACAACTTAGAATATAACTGATTAGATTTCTAATCTTTCCAAGGGAGGGCCTGATCAATTCTAAACGAGATGCTCATATGGATTGCTACATTAAAATATAGGGCATTTCTTAGCATGGTAGGGAGACCTGTCAACTGTGGTCACTTTTACCAGCGCCTTTGCTTCAATACGGATCCATAGATTATCACCTTACAGCTGTCATGGGTGTTGGAGATCACCAAATCTTACCCCCATTTTCATTAAAAAAAACTCCTAAAACTAAAACTCAGTAAGGTCAAATGACTTAAAGTCACTTGGGAGGCCAAGAAAGAATTAGATAAACTCCTTGATCTTGTTTGTTTTACTTCACAAGTGAAAATAATTAGGTAAAAAATCACTCGCGAATAGGGAGTATATCTAATGGTCTTACTTTTAGCAATCTTGTCATTCCTTAAATCCAGTCCATAACAGTTCCTTCAGCTCTTTCCACAGTAACTAGAAGAGTAAGAAAATAGCGCCGACAGATTTCTTGAGATATCAGTGAGTACCTAATTAACTGACCTCGACTAGTCTTGCCTCAGCTCATTAAGGGTGAAATGTCAGGGTTTCAGCCGCGTTTTGAGGCCTTTCCAAGATACCCATGATTCACATATGTCAGTGTCAGGGATTTTCAGTGCGGGCCCTCACAGTGGGCATCCCAGTCACGGACACCAGGCCCTGCCACTTGGAAACGTGCGAGGAGACGCCGAGGGGCCGAGAGGGCTTTCTTACAACCCTAAAGTACAGGAAAGGAAAATGTGGTTTTATTCAGGCGCGGGAATGAAATGAATTCGATAATGGAGACCGAATGGCCCACGTGGGGGAGGGGAAAGAAGTGCGAGAAGAAAGGGAAACATGCCTTTTTCTCCGGTGACGCGCGGTCACGAGGCGTTCTCCCGACGTGGGCGCCGACCATTGGAGGAAGCCTCGCTGACGTCCTTGCAGCCGCCCGGGCGCGAACGGCGGCAAGGGCGGTGCCGCACTGGAAGTTAGCGAGGCGCGCGCGCTCCCGGGGCCTGCCACGCCCCCGTCCTCTGCCCACCAACCCGCTCGTCCAGTCCCTCTTCGCGCCCAGCTGGCCACGCCCCTACCCAATTCGCTCCTCCTCCATTAGGCCGGCGGCGCGCGAAAAGCGCGTCACGTGACGGCTGGCCCCGCCTCTTCCTCTCGGTCCCATATTGAACTCGAGTTGGAAGAGGCGAGTCCGGTCTCAAAATGGAGGTAAAACCGCCGCCCGGTCGCCCCCAGCCCGACTCCGGCCGTCGCCGCCGCCGCCGGGGGGAGGAGGTATTAGGGGGAGAGCGGGGGGTTGCTGGGTAGTGGCCGGCAAGGGTGGCCGGGCTCGGTGGGAGTGGGGAGGCCGGGTGGACTGGGTCGGCCCTCCCGCGCTCTGCGTTGAGACGGGCGGCGGGAGGGGGAGGGGAGCGGGCCTCGGAGGCCTCCTTGGGGCTTCTCGCCAGCCTTGTCGTCTCCTTGGGCTGCACAAGTGGTCCCTCGGAGGCGCGGTGTGGCTGGGGAGACCTCGGGAGGGGAGCTGGCCCGCCGGCCGCGCGGCCTCCCATTCGAGGCCGAGGGCGGCATGGCGGGCCTCGGCGGGAGCGGTTGGGAGGAGGCGGTGGGGGAGGGGAGGGGACGAGCAGGCACATCCGGGCGAGCAAGCAGGCGGGCGGCGGCCACATTGACATTGATCCGCTGCCGCGTTACGAAATGGCGCATTGGCACGCAATGGCCGCCGCCTGGCTCCGCCGCCGGGAGAGAGCGTGGGATTGGAAGGAAGAGGGAGGAGGCGGCCCAACAGAGAATGCCGCAAACGGCTTCGAAGCTTGTGGCCTAGTGCTTTCAGTGATGTTCTCTCAACGCGTTTCCAGGCCTTACAGACCGCTAAGGAGAATTTTTCGGTCCGTTCTGTTCCTCGCAGCACTCGGTTGAAAATTTTTTTTTAAGTTTGCTGTTTTAAAGTACTTCTTGATCTGCCGTTTTTGCTAAAGTTCTTAGAATTATACGTAGTTTCGTTCCATGTGGGTGAAGTACCCCATCTCATAATTAGAGTGTGGATGTAAAATAGGAAGTTGAAATTTTTTCACCTTCGTTTTTCCTATTCTGATGGGTCGTCTCAGGTTGTACTTTCTTGTAATTTTCAAAGGACTGCAACCAGTGTCGAATTTTTCATTTGGGATAATTTCACGTGGGTTATTGTTTCTTTCTCTCAACTTTGTGTATTGTTAATTAGATGCATTTAACCGGGACTTGAAAAGAGGAGACTAAGTGAATAAATGCTTTAGGCTATTAATCATTTAACATTTTTTCGTGGCATGTGACAGTCTCTTCATATTAAATGCTTAACGTCTCTACTTTTAGAAGACACAGGAAGATCTTAGAATGTAAATGTGAGTGCCTCTATTTAAGGACTTTGGATGGAAGTTATCTTAATGCATATATGTATTAAGTGGTAGTTATGTGATTTGTTAAAGAACTAGTTAAATTGTAAAACAGGCCATATCTTAATTTTTTTTTAATCTCAATTTCTTTTTTACTGTGTTCCTTTCTTGTCAGACAGTATATCTAACGTAAGTCCAAACTGCCCTTTGTGTGACCCAGTAAAATGTTGGTTTTGACATTTTGGCATGTGGTACAAATGCAAATAGAAAATTTGTATATGGCGGGTTTTTTCCATAGTTTTTTGGGGGGGGGAAATGCTGATTTAGCCTTTTATTGAGAAACACTTTTCACCTTTTTATTTGCTGATAGTGGTGAATTTCTCCACTCTTAAGTTGTAGTTTACAGTCTTGTGGTTTATAATTATATGCTTTTGGGGGTGTAGACTCAGGAGGGAAGACGAGAGAAGAAATGGCATAGATGAAACACTGCATTTACAACACTTCTGGTTTCTCAGTAGCCACTTCTAAAATAATCTGTACCCAGAAACTTGTAGTTGTAGCTCAAAATTTTGGGACTTTTGATTCTGGAATTCTCTTGGGCTTCAATTTAGTTTTTAAGTGATGTTGGCATTTCAAAGTCTGGTTATAGGTTTTCTTGGTCCCTTTAATCAGTTGATGTGTGTGATCCTACTCCAGTTTTTAACTGGAGAAAGTGTTAATGGTACAGGAATTTGATGTTAAAGTTTATTTGTAGGAGATTAAAAGGTTTGTGCATCTTTGCATTTACCTACTAAACGAAATAATTAAAATATATTGGTTTGTTTCCTCAGGGCCATGATCCAAAGGAACCAGAACAGTTGAGAAAACTGTTTATCGGTGGTCTGAGCTTTGAAACTACAGATGATAGCTTAAGAGAACATTTTGAGAAATGGGGCACACTTACAGATTGTGTGGTAAGTTATTAAGGGAACAAAAGGTTCTTGAAAGAGGGCAGAGGACCTGTGGAGGTGTGTTTCAGTGCTTTAAAATTTTTGTTTTGTAGGTGATGAGAGACCCCCAAACAAAACGTTCCAGGGGCTTTGGTTTTGTGACTTACTCTTGTGTTGAAGAGGTGGATGCGGCAATGTGTGCTCGACCACACAAGGTTGATGGGCGTGTAGTGGAACCAAAGAGAGCTGTTTCTAGAGAGGTATTTTAATAATACCATGTTGTGTGATGTGTGAAATTGTTGCAAAATTTTTGAGGGTTTGTTTTTAACCTACATATTTTTTATTTGTAGGATTCTGTAAAGCCGGGTGCCCATCTAACAGTGAAGAAAATTTTTGTTGGTGGTATTAAAGAAGATACAGAAGAATATAATTTGAGAGACTACTTTGAAAAGTATGGCAAGATTGAAACCATAGAAGTTATGGAAGACAGGCAGAGTGGAAAAAAGAGAGGATTTGCTTTTGTAACTTTTGATGATCATGATACAGTTGATAAAATTGTTGGTAAGTAGCAGTTTCTCAGAACTTGAATAAGAAAGCAGAAATGGCTTCTTTGCTCTCTACTAAACTTGCTAAATTGCTTATAACTTTTGTATTGTGCACAATAATAGTGCACAATAGTGTATGGTTTAGTTTTCATGAAGTGACTATACCTGTGTAACCAGCATCTGGATCAAGAAATAAATGTTACTAACATCCCAAACACTCCCTCATCACCACTCAGTCACTACCTTTTTGATGATGTTTTAGTAAGTTATATAGTGATAAAGGATATCATTTATGTTTGCTTTTCCAAACATTAAATAACTTTTGTTTGTTTGTTTGATTAAACAAAATTTAGTTCAGAAATACCACACTATTAATGGGCATAATTGTGAAGTGAAAAAGGCTCTTTCTAAACAAGAAATGCAATCTGCTGGATCACAGAGAGGTGAGTAGTACCATATATACATACAAAATAGAGATGAGTGATGTTTGTAAGGTTCTTAAAGAACTTTCTTTCCTGTGTTAAAGGTCGTGGAGGTGGATCTGGCAACTTTATGGGTCGTGGAGGAAACTTTGGAGGTGGTGGAGGTAACTTTGGCCGTGGTGGAAACTTTGGTGGAAGAGGTAGGACAGTTACCTTATTTCTAAGAACATGTCTACCTAAGTGTTATTGGTAAATTGAATATATTCATTTAATTCACCCTTTGCTTTTTTTCAGGAGGCTATGGTGGTGGAGGTGGTGGCAGCAGAGGTAGTTATGGAGGAGGTGATGGTGGATATAATGGATTTGGAGGTGACGGTAAGTTTTTTAATGTTTGATATTTTGATTTTGTTTCTTTATTAAGAATGAAAGTGTTTGTTTACATTTTCCTAATTTAAAACTTGTGTGGCTTGACCATTGAAGTATGCTTTTAAACTAATACCATAGAAAACTAGACTTTAAAGTCCTAAAGATTTAACATTACCTAGTTCTTTTTGGCTAAGATTTATTGTACTAGCAGTTGAGGTGGAATTATTGGTCTCAGAGGAGACTGTTCACTATTTTTCTTGGTGAGGTTTTTAAAAATTGAGACAGTTTTTTAATGTCAAAAGATTTAAGCATTCATCTTAATTGTTAGGGTGTTAAATCAATTCATTGACCTGTTTTCTGGGAGCTTAAAAAAGTACGATAAAGTAGCATTCAATAACTTGATCCTCTGTACGTTTATATTTTTGTCTGACAACCCAATTTGTTGTTCTAGGTGGTAACTATGGCGGTGGTCCTGGTTATAGTAGTAGAGGAGGCTATGGTGGTGGTGGACCAGGATATGGAAACCAAGGTGGTGGATATGGTGGCGGTGGTGGAGGATATGATGGTTACAATGAAGGAGGAAATTTTGGAGGTGGTAAACTTTCACTTGTTTTGAATATTCAGTAGTTTTTATAGTTTCTTACAGGTGTTTAAAAACATGTTAAAACAGCATTTGGTCAAATTTGATGTTTTATAATAGGAAATACTCAAGTGGTGGGAAATTAAACTGTTCTTCTTTTGCTGGCAATTTAGTAAATTGGCAGCGTATGCAACTCTTACTTTTGTATTGAAATGGACATTTATCAGTAATATTTGTTGCCTGAATTTTAGTTAACTCTAGGTACTTTTAAGCTGGACAGATGGGAACTGTAAATTGAATATGCAGACATGTTGAAATGAATCGGGTGTCATCTGGAGTCTAGGTGACAAAAATACTTTGAGTCTTAATATGTCAGGTGTGTTGCAGACTCTTAAGCAGGTCTGCATCATTATTCCACGATGCTATAAAGAACTTCGTTATGAATGCACTGAGTTTTGTTGAACTGTATCAATGTATCAACAACAGGTTTTTCTTAACAGTCAATTTGAAATGTTTTTTTGTCATTGATTTAAAAGTTAAACAGTATCAGAATTAGGGTGAATCAAACACAGTTTTGATGCTGTTTAGTGGTATGAAGGAGAGAATGTGCTAGGGTGTAGCATCTAATATAAACAAAATACGGTAGCTGTCTAAATACATAGTCTTTTGAGCCATGTTTCACTCTTTGTTTTTCTTCTCCTGCCTATGTCTGAGGCCTGCTAGTGGGCCTCTGTAGTGAAAAGAGTTTGGTAGCTCTGTAAAATCTCTTTTCAAAGTGTTGTGTGTAAGTGTCAGAGCACATGCTGCCACAATTGTCAAAGGATGATGAGTACATATATTAAAAAAGGAAAATAATTGTGTAGGTCAGCCACAAATAAAACCTTTGTAATTTCAGGTAACTATGGTGGTGGTGGGAGCTATAATGATTTTGGAAATTATAGTGGACAACAGCAATCAAACTATGGACCCATGAAGGGGGGCAGTTTTGGTGGAAGAAGCTCGGGAAGTCCTTATGGTGGTAAATAATTTGTTTTTCCTATCAAAAATTTTCATAGCCTTTTAAGTTAAAAACTCATGTGTTTCTTTAAAATCTTTAAAATCTTTGTGTGTATGTTTCTAGGTGGTTATGGATCTGGTGGTGGAAGTGGTGGATATGGTAGCAGAAGGTTCTAAAAACTCAGAAGAAAAGGGTAGGTATCTTTAAATTTTTATCATGATGATAAAGAATATGTGGAACTGTTCACTGAGTGTAATAATTTTTTTATCCTGTATTATTCAACAGGCTACAGTTCTTAGCAGGAGAGAGAGCGAGGAGTTGTCAGGAAAGCTGCAGGTTACTTTGAGACAGTCGTCCCAAATGCATTAGAGGAACTGTAAAAATCTGCCACAGAAGGAACGATGATCCATAGTCAGAAAAGTTACTGCAGCTTAAACAGGAAACCCTTCTTGTTCAGGACTGTCATAGCCACAGTTTGCAAAAAGTGCAGCTATTGATTAATGCAATGTAGTGTCAATTAGATGTACATTCCTGAGGTCTTTTATCTGTTGTAGCTTTGTCTTTTTCTTTTTCTTTTCATTACATCAGGTATATTGCCCTGTAAATTGTGGTAGTGGTACCAGGAATAAAAAATTAAGGAATTTTTAACTTTTCAATATTTGTGTAGTTCAGTTTTTCTACATTTTAGTACAGAAACTTTAACAAAATGCAGTTTTGAAGGTGTTTCCTTGTGAGTTAACAAGTAAAGAAGATCATTGTTAATTACTATTTTGTATGAATTTTGCTAAAGTTAACTGTAAAGAAACACCTGCTGACTTGCAGTTTAAGGGGATCTATTCTCCCCATTTCCAAACCATGAAATGAATGGGCTCTGACATGTGGAGAGAATAGATATTTGTATGTTTGCAATGTGTGTTTTAGATAATAGAATTGGGTATTTAAATTAGCATATTTGTGAATTTAATAGCATTAAGATTTACTTCAAATGAAAAATCTCAAAATTCCTATTTGGTTTTTGTGCATTTTCTTTCAAAATGTAATCATATGATTTTAGTGTATTAGCTTTGCTGAGTCCTAGCTGTGTTTAGAACATCTCCATTCTACATTCACCTTGGTCACATGTGAACTGCTGCCATAGTTTTATTTGGGTGTAAAGAATGTCTCCTGCCCTCTGTTTAAATTCTGGAAAGGGATAGTGAATGTTTTCCGTTTCCTCCTACCTTAAGAAACATTCTTAAAATCTTCGAAATACAGGACCACTAAGCCTGCTCTATCTGAGCGAATTAGTGGCTACCTTTTTTTTCCTTTTTAAAGCACAAGAGGCCCATAAATTTTCAGTTATTTTCCTTGGTTGAATATATATTTTTTTGATACAAGCTCTCAGAGCAAGAGAATAAAAATCATGCATTGTTGAACCCTTAACTGGCTGGCATGCTTTCCTGTTTGTACCTTCTGCATTATACTGGATGAAACCAAGGATAGTCTAGATATAATCATCCCAAGTGATTACTGCCGTAGAAGTGTAGCACAGTTGCTTAGTACAAAGAAGCTTTTCACTTCCTCAAGACCTGAATTCAAATTTGGGTAGTCAAGAGTTTGGACTCACTAAAAATCCCAAAGAACACATTGTTATTTCCTTGTGTATGCTTGAACCTAAATCATGTTGGTATGAGTTTACAATTTGTTTGGAAGACCCTGGTTGAGAGGAGTCTTAGATAACAAGGTCATATATATATATATATATATATAAACCAATGTCTACTGTTTTGCGCCAGCTAGTGCTTAAAATTTCATTCGAGCCCTAAGTATGTGCCCTGCTGTTATTACTTCTTCGGTAGTTGAACGTTAAATTTGAGATTCTTATTTTTGTTTTAAGAAGTACTAAGCAAAACAAGCAATAAAAGGGGGGATGGGGCGTGCTAGTGTTTGAATATGCTCTCGTTGCTCTAATTCTGTGCCTCTGTGCATTAATATTTGGATGCATGCAATGCCAGCATGGAAATCGGTCTTCACAGACACTGCAGTTTTCCAGAAAACACTCACAAACCAATAAATGTAACAGACAACATTCCATTTGTTAATGGACATATGTGAATAAGCAGTGTAGAAAATAGGCTAATTATTAGAAAATGGTTAAGTCTTTAACAACTTCAAGTGTTGGTTATATAAATGGACACTGTCAATGTTCATAACTTAAACCTGGGTACCTGGTTCAAAATAATGCTTGGGGAACATTTTATTAAAATTAAGCTAAATTGTCTCAATTTCTTTTATTCATATAATAAAGGTTGAAGGAATGGGGGAGATTAACATTTCCTGTTTCTATGTTTGTGGAATTGTTTGACACAACCTTGACAGTATCCTTTAATGGCATATGAGGTTAATTTGTACTGTTAACAAACTTTCTATGTTCTGGAAGTAGTTTAATAGTGAAAATATTGTTAGTAAGTTGATGTTCGCAACCTATAAGCAGGTGAAATCTGTGTATGTGACCTGTTTATAAGTTGTATTAGCTTAGTTCTTGTGAACAGTGTGGAAAAGTTAAGCCATGAGGAGAGCGATTTAACCAGCTTTAAAGGACCTAAGATGTGCTTTTTAAGCACAGTGTGGATCAAAGACTCACTAAGACAGGACTTCAGCAGCCTTTTGAGTATGGACAAGTCAGCATAAATAAAGAATGACAAGGCAGCAGCAAGAGCTTCAACTACAGAGAAGTGAAGGCATAAGATACTATGGTGATAGTGAGCAACTTTCCAAAAGCTAGTTAAATCTGCTTATTACAACTGAAATATCGAAGAAAGTCTAGCAGGAAGGAGCTCTTCGCCTTTTGGAACACCAATGAGAGATAGTTGGCCACAGTCACTAGGTCTAGCATTTAGACCTGCAAGGAAGGGCAATAAGCATTAGGTAAGGCTTGAATTTGAATTTTTTCACTAATTAAAGAGTAATTTTTTGTAAAGCAAGGTAAGAGTAATTTTTTTGATTTGCAGGTTGAATGAGAACCCTACTTGCCTAAATGAGGAATGTCTTTCCTACCATCTTAAATACGAAGGTTTCTGGCTGGGTAAGGTTTGTAGCTTACACTAAAGCCTGATGACACCATTTGTTTCCCTATAAATTTATATTACATATTTTAAAACTAAGATACATTGGCAAAATTGTTCAGCTGAAAAGTTTATCTTGGAATCACATCGAACACATTTTAAACAGTTTTAAAATTTTCCCTTCAGGAACCGTGAGTGTTCATCTTGAGTCAGATATATACAATTCATTGTTGGTGTCTTTAGGATAAAGTCAATTTTTGACAAGAGAGGAACCAGTTTTTTTTTAAAGAATTTTTGTAATAAGCATGACTTGTAATAGAAGCATTACGCTTCCAATCCTCATTCTAGAGAAAAAATCTTGGAATGAAATTTCAAAACTCAGATCATACAGATATAAAAATGGTCTTCGTTCAAGTGGCCTCATACATAAGTTCTCTCGCATACGACTTCAGGGAATTATTTGGACTAATAGGATAAACTTTGGTTCTTTTATAGGTTTCTTTGTGTTTAATCTGTTAATCAGAGGTAGTGGGGGCCTAATTCCACTAAAGCTCCTTTTTAAGACAACCTTTCCCAAAGAATAGTTAAAATATTACTACACAAATCAGATGGCTGATTGTTCATAAGGGCTATTATTGCTGCCCCAAAAGGGCTTGTTAAAATTTGAGGTTTGATGTTAATTCACTTTTTAAAAAAACACTTTGGCGGGGGGTGTGGGGCGGAGGGGGGGACAGATGGTTAAAATAAAACTAGTTTCTAAATTATAAGTCAAGTTATTTATATATAGGAGCAGTTAGGTTGCCACAGATTTTATTTTCAGAAAATAACTGGTTGGGTCTCTTTCTGTATCTATCTAAATCAGGACTGAATTTCTACACACCACCATAGAATGAAGTGTTGAATAAGGTAAATAGCCTTTTAATGATAATTTTTCTTTACAACATGGTTTTTAATGAAGCAAACTTCTAAGATAGGAAATATTTTCTTTTTTTAAGGCATTGTTCTTTTCCAGTTCATCTCATTTCTTTATGAAATAAAGTGATTTTACTTAAATGTAGTTCCACTGTCATTTCTGAAAAATACGATGCTCTTAAGTCATAACACCAGTAAAGGAAGGAAGTTATACAAGGGAGAAATGGTCAAGGCAAACCTTAACTCATTTTGTCAAAGCAACTCATAGGTTACAGCTTCCCACAGTACATTTCTTCTGGAAAAGCTCATTTTACACTCATGCCCTAAAGAACAAAAACTATCTGGTAACAAAGACCATATTTGTTAAGGAACTGAACAGTTGAAATACACTTGGTTTTAAGAGTTCTAATATGTAAGTCACCATTTGGAACATTTCTAATTAAATGCCAGTATCTTGGAATTCCAGTCATTGATGTCACAAAGTTAGTGAGTAAGCATGCTAATGTGCAGGGGGTAATTAAGGATTGTTAGCCTATATAAATATTCAAGATTACTTTTAAATCTCAATGTTTTACTCTGATTTATAAAACTTAAGAGGTGGTCTGTAATGGATTCAAATGTTTCATTTGTAGTATAATGAAATGTTTACAGAAAGATAACTTTTTCATTAAAATATTTTTAGAAATGTGTGTGTGGTTTTGTCACTTCACAGTGTTCATGTGACTTAAATGCTGTATAAGTGGACATTACATTAAGTAAAAAACAGGAAACTTGGAATGAGCCTTCACTTCAGTTGATTTTAAAGGATGTAGATTTTTAGTGGAGAACATCACAGGAGAAGTAGGTGTGGGGAAAAAGCTTATTGCCACTTAAGGATTTAATTCTTAAAGGACAATACATGAGATACTTGGCTGATTGGTGAGGAGTCAGTGAACTTTCTTTGGAGAAAAATTGTGGGTAAGGACAATTTTGTGAACGGTAATTTGGGAGAATGGTGAAATGAGGGTTCAAAATGTTGGAAGGTACTGCGTGTTTTTTGTTTTTGGGGAGATACTTGGTTTCTTAATCTTGAGAAAGGCGGTTGAACATTTTGTGGTGTGAAGGTGGGTCGGGAAAACTTTAATAAAATTACGTCGTATTAAACTACCTTTATGCAGTTTAACCGAAGTGATAATGTGTCGGAGTTTGACAAATTGAGGGAATTCCTTGGCACTCCAGTGGTTAGGATTCCGTGCTTCCACTTCAGGGAGCCCTGGTTCAATCCATAGTTGGGGAACTAAGATAATTTGGGCAGCACAACACCCCCCCTTCCAAGAATTTTTTTTTTTTTTTTTTTTTGCGGTAACGCGGGCTTCTTAGTGCTGTGGCTTCTCCCGTTGCGGAGCACAGGCTCCAGACGCATGGGCTCAGCGGCCATGGCTCACGGGCTTAGCAGCTCTGCGGCATGTGGGACCCACCCAGACCAGGGCACAAACCCGTGTCCCCTGCATCGGCAGGCGGACTCAACCACTGCGCCACCAGGGAAACCCGTGAGGTATGGTTTTGATGTGATTTTAAGTTATTTTCATACCACACTTATTTGGGTTCCATAGCATTGATAGCTGTTAACATGTGAAATGCTTTGTGAATTGAAGCCATGTGAGGATTTTAGGATTTTGACACATTTTGCTTGTATTCTGTGCAGCTGTGCCTCATAATTCCAGTTTAATGCTTGAGTTGTAAAATAACGTTTACCTTTGTTTTCTCAGAGTGAAAATATATTAAATGAAACTGCAAAATGTTCAGGCAACAAGATAAATTTGGAATCTCCCATGTACTCATGAACTAATTAAAAATTTTTTTTGAGGATTAGTGTTTTGCAAAAGCAGGATCCGGTAAATACATTAGGTTAATTAAACTTGTAACTGAATAAAAAGTACAAAGGGTTGGGGGAAGAGTAAGGTAATAAGTAATATATGCCATTTTTGCTTAATATATTTTCAATCAGGTAATGGCAAGGGTGCATTAAACTGCATTCACCTGGTAGAAGTTAAGTGGGCATGGTACTGAAAGCTAGCTAGGAAATAATGGATTTACCTGTATGTACTATTTTACTTCTAAAATTTACTGGTAATAAATGTGGATGGTGTTACGTATAAGGAAGTGGACAGCTTAATGAGAAATGGTTAAATTTCACTACATCCATGTGTATAGCCATTACAATTAATAAGGGTTTATCACAAAGATGAAAGAATTGTATCAGGTATCAACTGTATCTGAAAATGAGAGTACACGGAATTTTCATTTTTAAAAATGTTGTATTAGTCTATTCCACCAACAGAAATGTTGAGTAAACTGCATCAAAAGAACTGATAGGTTATTTGGGTTTAATCTCAGTTTTCTACTGAATATCCTAATTAGTAGGTATTGGAAAAATGCAATCAGGATTTTGTTTGATTCTGAGATCAGATTTTGCCTATCAGGAAAAATTTTAAGTTCAGAACTAACACAGTGGTTTGTGACCTTGATCAGGTTGTTTGGGGTTTCTTTTTTGATGCCGTGCTCCCTTTGGCAGTTTGGTGATGGTAGTGGGCCTCTTAGAATGTTTTTTTTTAATATGCGTTAAATGTTACTTTGAAGGTAGTTAACCAAAAATCAGGTTTGATTTCAGTAATATGTCCTCTTAAGTGTCAGGTAAGGCTAGTGGTGGGTCTGACTTCTAACTTTGAAATTGTGATGGTTAAGTGGTATTTTGAGATGCTTGGCAACAGTAATCTGATATTACTTGCTCTCAGTAAGTGTGAAGGTTAAATGGGATAATGCATTTAAAGAGCTTAAGCTGGCTCTTGGTCCATGGTCCCTAAAGATAGTATTTTTGGTAATAATCATGAGTACTGTTTTAAGAATGTGCTGAAGTGATACCTAAATTTTAAAGGGTGACAACGTTAATGCCAATGGGAGGTTTTTTCCTCCACATCGGATTTAAGTTCTTGTGGTCCTTTTTTCCAGTTCTCAAAGTGTTAAAAAGCTGGGATTGGCCTGATAAATATCTTTAAAGTAAAAATGAGAATATTTTGTATATGTTTTGAGACTTAGAAGAATGGGTATGGAAGTATTATAAGGTACATTTGAGCAGCTACTCCACAGACTTCAGAAAAATCTCGGCAAGAATTTTATATAACAAATGCAGTGTCATGCAGTTAAGATTTCTAATAGGGTGTATGTACCTCAATGTAAAAGGCATAGGTACACATTTTAAAATTAGGAACTGTGTTCAAGTAACGTTTTAACAGTTGGATAGCCATGTTTAATCTGAGGAGTCAGATACTTCATGATCAAGAGGTGAAATCTACTTCTAGTCATGGGTCAGGATTTGTTCAATTTTAAAATTTTAGTTCTATGTAATGCAGCATGTATAGTACTTCAGAGTAATTTTTAGGCACTGAAAGGTTGTGATCAGTTATCTTCAACTTGCAAAGTTCTGGAGTTTGATTAACGAATGCATGAGTGAGGGCATCTGCTTTCATGATATTAGAAATCTGGTCTGCCTAGGTGTTCTTCCCCCTTGTGTGTGGGGGAGGGAGTAGATAGTAGTAGGTGCAAGTTAACTCCACGTGCTCCAGATGGGGGCTACTGTTAACAGATTGTTGCCATCACTCCCACCCATAATTTTGTTTAAGGGTACTTTATTCGAGATTTTTGTCTTCTGAGGTTGGAAAAGTGATGTCTCTTCCAGGGATCTCTAGAACACCACTATGGGAAGGAATTCTTGACCACATAGGACAGACCACAGCAGAATCTCCACATTTGAATGCCTAGATAGTCCTCGAAGTCGTTTTCAACCCTGAACTTTCCAGTCGGCTGAGTCAAGTTCTTATTAAGCTGGTTTTTTACTTTCTTTCACTTGCAACCAAAGGCATGCTAATAAAAGGCTGAAGAAGAAAATCTCATTTATAGAGTGCTTACTATTAGCTAGGGTCAGTACTTTTTGTGGAGTAATTCACTGCATACTTATCCCTGCTTTACAGATGAGAAAGCAGCCTGGGTGCTTTGCCTTCCTGGAGGTCATTCTTGGAAAATGGTAGCAGCCCAGGGAGTCTGGCTCTAGGGCCTGTGGACCTGTACACTATACTGCTCCTAATGGATTGATAGGACTTTTGGTGAATAACTTGCACATAATGCTTATTTTAAACATGCTGAGCCCTCAGATGACTTCCATTTACCCACTTCAAAACAAAACCAAACAAGACATGAATGAGATATCTGACCAGATGAAGAAAATGATGAGTGCTGTGAATGGTTTCTTGGGTGGCCTGCAGTCTCAAAATTTTGAGGGGCCTTGCTATTGTACCTGCTGTTTACATGTTTAATCACTGGATATGTCCCAAAGTGAACTGGTTTTCCCACCTAAACCTTCCAGCCACAGTCTTAATGATCTCTGGGCAACTCCATTCTTTCAGATGTTCAAGTCCTTGAGTCTACCTTCATCCTGCATCCATTCTATTGGAAAATCCTTTTAGTTCCTCCTTTGAAACATGCAGAATCCAGTGCCTTCTTACTACTATCACTCTAAACCAAGACACCATACCCCATGTGAATATTTCAGAGCCTCCCCATTGGTCTCCTACCTTTACCCTTTAGACTACTGCCAACACACAAGGCAGAGGAAACTTAACTTATGTTACCCCTACTTAACACCGCCAGTTGTTCTCTACAAGGTAAAAGCAAAGGTTATGAAGGCTTAAGGATCTGTGCCATGTGCTTCTCTACTGACCCACCCTTTTTCTCCCTCTCCGTGTTCGGCCATAGTTATTTTCTCAAACAGGCTTGAGCCTTCCAACTTCCTGTGTCTGTAATACTCCGTTAGTAGGATGGTTCGCCCACACCTTCAAATGTATGGCATATACCTTGATAGGAGTAAAAGAACTGGGGTCTTGTCAAAGTATATAAAGCACTTTTTTTTAGCTGAGATATACTTGCTGCTGAAGAGAAAAATCTTTTTCTTTTTTTTTTTTGCGGTACGTGGGCCTCACTGTTGTGGCCTCTCCCGTTGCGGAGCACAGGCTCCAGACGCGCAGGCCCAGCGGCCATGGCTTACGGGACCAGCCGCTGTGCGGCATGTGGGATCTTCCCGGACCGGGGCATGAACCCGTGTCCCCTGCATCGGCAGGCGGACTCTCAACCACTGCCCCACCAGGGAAGCCCGAGAAAATCTTTTTGATATACTCTTATTTCCCTGTATCTCCAGTACCAATTTAGTGTAGTGCTTTCCATATTATTGTCACGAAAGACTGTGAATGAACTTCAAAGAAATAATTTAACGGTCATAATATTCCTTTATTAGTACCAGCTTTTCAACTAAATTGTCTTTTGCCAGAGCTAAACAATTTAATATAAAAAATGCCATTTTTTGGTTCATACAGTATTTATTTTAAAAAGTACATAGTGGTTAGTTTTGCAACAATTTGCTTTTAGCCAGATGTATCATATAAATCTATGAAAGTAACAAATGAGATAAGAACAGTATAAATAAGGAGTTTTTGTAGTATTTACATGTATATAGAAACTAGCCCCAATGGTGCTTTAAGAAATTAAGTTTGCAGTTAAAGTGAAACTACTGATTCAGCATACTGATAACTTATTTTAATGCTTTTTAAAGTTTTATATTTTCTACACTAGTTTTGACTATAATTTTGCATAGAATTACTTATAAAGTATATTTCCGCATTTCACATCACAGTAGGAGCTTTTAGTATAACAGTACAACAACAAAAAAACCCACTAGCTCAGAAAAGGTCAGCTCTGCTCAAATCTAGTTTTTCTTAATATCTGGCTTCTTACTTTTGGGAACAAGGAATACATTGCCATCTCTCGTTTGCTGCAAGGAGTATTCACTTGGGGAGTAAGGCTTTCCATCTTCATCACGTAGCATGCTGAAGACTTCAAGATACAAGGTGCTAAGTTGTTTTTTCAGTAGATGGAGGCTTTTGTCATTTTCTCCCTTTTCTTTGAGCAATTTTTCTTTTTCATCTTTTAAATGATCTAAATCTTGCTCCAGTTCCACTATATTTTCCAGTTTTCTTTTTCTGCAATTCTGAGCAGCCACTTTATTCTTACCCCTCCTACGTATATCTCTAATTAATGCAAGTTGAGCCTCGTTGAATTGCTCCTTGGACATCATTTCATTGAAGTCATCAACTGGGAGGTTAATGATTTTTTCTACAGGGAATGGGATATGGAGAGCTTTTGCCCGTAGCTCATCCCTTGTGAGATGAGCCTCCAAGCGGCTTGAATGTTTGTCTTTTGTGAATGGGGTTTTTCGATGACCAGGACTTACAGGCACTTCTTTCTTTGGTGTGTTTTCACACTGGGCATCACACACTGGAGCACTGTTCCTCCGAGATGATGACAAGGGTTGGACTGTATCCCCAGAAGGCCTTACTGGCTGTGTTTTAGGACCCTTCTGTTTGACACTTCCAGGAGAACTATCTGTCTCTTCCATTTCAGAATCACTGAAGCCAAGCAGTGTGTCTCCATAGATGGTAGATTCCACTGAGTGTTCAGGTGATGCCATGCTGGGACTTGTGTTCAGTGATATGCCAGAGTCAGAATCATTGAATTCTGCTGTTGCACTTTCAGGGTGGTTTTGGTTGAAGGCTTTACAAAGTGATAGATCAGAGATATCAATGGGCCCGTTTAGAAGTTCAGAGAGTGACTGGCTTAAAGTAGAGGAGGGTATGCTGTTGCTGGTACTGGGCTCTGCTATGAAAGCAGAATAAAATTCATCACCAAAATCTGTATTTACTGTGGCATTTGAATTTAATGAGTTCACTGTCAACTGTCTGGATTCTTCTGTGGAGAGGATGCTGCTGAAGGAATCCTCAAAAGCACTGAGAAAATGTGGACTGCAGTTACCTACTTCTTTTTCCAGTGAAGGGATTGATGAATAGAAATGATAATTGTTAATTTCCGTGAGTTTGGTTTCTGGACTTGGAACCATGCTAGTCTCAGCCAGTTTGTCACTTTGAATATTAAGACACTGCGTGGAAAAGAAATTTATACTATGTTAAGTCAAGGTTAAGCTATTTTTAATAGCTGATAATCCATATCTGATGGTAATCTCTCCCCACCCCCACTGACACCAGGCTCTTCTAGAAGTCAGAGGTAATTCCCATTTCCAACAGATACTTATGCCTAAGCATATGTATTATTTTCAGAGTTCCCAGATCAGACTTCAGGCTTATAACCTGATCTGTCCCTCAAGACATCCAGTCCATTTAACTAACAAAAGTTCAATGAAGTGAGCATGGGCAGCTCTCATGACTAATTTAAAAGCACCCTCCAATCCTTCCTATATAAGTAGGTGGCATATAAATAATAAATAACTGGAATGACTAATTTAAAGGGACTGAATATAAAATAGTATCTTTGGTATTTATTATATTAGATTGTAGTTACCTGTAATTCTGGAATGGATAATAGCTCCTCCCAAACTTGCTCAATATCCTGCTGCATATCGTCTAAATCAGCAGTGGCTAACTGAAGGACAGCAGTTTCAGGTGACTGAGCCTGATGAGCAATAAAGACTGGGCTGTCGATGTGGCTGGGAATATCAGGAACAAGTGACTGAAACGTAGCTGAAGAAACCTAAAATTGAGAAGGCATTTGTCTACATGAATCTGCCACCAGCAGTGGATGGGTACGCTCCAAGGCCATCACAACATCTTAGACTGGAATTGGCTGCAGTTCTGTATTTCTCTACTTATAATGGTGACTTATGACTCATATTTCTATATAATGAAACAAATGTTTTTGTCCTGCCCAGCTGACTCCAAATTTACTAGCTTAATTGCTTTATCCTATGCATTTGAAGGTAAACTTCAAAATGGGTAAGAAAAATCTTTATAATTTAATTTGTATATATGTATGTAATACCTAGTATAGTGCTTCAGACAATAAACTTACTAAAATTGTTAACCGAACAAGTCTTGGTTTACTACCTAGCTTGCTTTTTACTCACCAAAATTTATTTCTAAGTACCTATAACAAAAGAGTAAACTTGTTTCCACGGTTATGCTCACCCATCCCTCTGGCTATGCAGGAGTAAACGTTTTTGGTTGTGTATTATGTGGGGGAAGAAGGGGTGTCATTTTCTTGTTTTCTTTCAAATCATAAAGTTACCTATACGCTAAGGTTTCCTTGATAAAATTTGCTCCTGAAATAGTTTTTTTTTTTAATGGAGATACATCAAAGGGACCAATATACGATATGTTAGATATAGTTGTGGAGATTTGCTGTTAACTAAATGTTAATACCTCATTGTCATCTACAAATGGGAATGTCTCTGTCAAAAGCTGCATGCAGTCATCGAAGTACAAGTCATCTGGTTTGGGAATGTGGGCTACCTGTATAAAAGGGAAAGACACAGGAAGAAAAAAGTTGTGCCGTGTTCATAAAATGTTTACAGTCTAGTTAGTCAAACATTTCTCTTGTTTCGAAGTCAGTCTAGTATAGTAAAGAGCGCAGAATCAAACCAGACTATCTAGTTTCAAATCTTGGCCCCCACCCCCCAATTTATTGCCCAGTTTCTGGGCAAGTTATTTAACCTCTTTGGGCTTCAACTGCTCATCTGTAGATAAAGTAGGATGATGGTAATTAACTCATAATTGTTGTATTGATTAAATCAATATTTCAAGTACTTTAGTAGAACAGTACCTGTCACAGTACATGAATAATCCCTACTACAACAGTCCAACTACTGTCACTACTGTTGCAGCTGTTTGATCCTTATAATTACATAATGTTTTTATAGCTTACAAAGCTCTTCAATGTAATTTATGTCCTCCTAATCCTTACACTCTGAAGTAAGTCAGTCAGGCACTGAACTTATCAGTAGGCTGAGGTTGGGAAGTTGACTTAATAAGGTCATGAAGTAAAAGGCAAAGCTGGAACTCAAATCCAGATGTTTTACCTTCCCAAGAACTGAGTACCCTGTACCTGGGAGTAGGTGGCAGATCCACTGGTTTCCGAAGGGATGTGTTGTGCTGGCTGAACCGGGAGGAATTCACCTGTCTCTTCATCTAGTTGTAACTGAGCGAAAAAGGCTTTCTCTTGCTCCTTTTGCAGTTGTTCTTGTCTTTCCTTTTCAAGTTTTTTCTGTTTTTCCAGCTCATGCTCCTTCCGTCGTTGACTGAAGTCAAATACTTCTCGACTTACCCCGAGATCTATATCTTGCCTCCAAAGTATGTCAATCAAATCCATGTCCTATGTTTAAACAAAAAAGGAGAGAGACCATGGTTAAAATAGTTTTAAAATGGCAGATACCACATAATTTACATTATGCCATTGCTGACGGTGGGGGGTAGGGAGATTACAAATAAAATCTGAATGGGAACATAGGTCCAATGTTCTGGAAGGACACAGTTAATTCTATTCAACGTATGTATTTTTTTTTAATCACCTACAAACAGCTATCCAATGTAATCACTTATTACTTGGATTATTAACAATTTGGGTGATGGCAGAGGTCACTAACAACAAAGTAACGAATGTTGCACATTAACATTCTTGAATTAAAAGAAATCCCACACTTGTTTAATGGAATAGAGAAATTAGAGCAAGCACTCCAAGCCAATGGTTTATTATGAGAAGTGGAGTTTGGAAAACATGAGTATGTGGAATTCTTCCTAAACTTGCTTAGCAAATACCAGTTTACAGGGGAAAAAAAAAACCCCCAAGTTAAACTGTCAACCTAGCAGTTGTGAAATATCACCTTTTCTTTTGGTCTTTCCTATAGTGGATTATCTTTTCCCCATCATTTCTCGCTACTTCTGTGTCTGTGGTTACTTATTAAAACAGTTTCCTCTTTTTTTTTTTTTTTTAAATTTATTTTGTTTCTTTTTGGCTGAGTTGGGTCTTCGTTGCTGCATGCAAGCTTTCTCTAGTTGCGGTGAGCGAGGGCTACTCTTCGTTGCAGAGCGTGGGCTTCTCGTTGCAGAGCACAGGCTCTAGGCGCATGGGCTTCACTAGATGCGCCACACAGGCTCAGTAGTTGTGGCTCATGGGCTTAGTTGCTCTGTGGCATGTGGGATCTTCCTGGACCAGGGATCAAACCCGTGTCCCCTGCATTGGCAGGCGGATTCTCAACCACTGCGCCACCAGGGAAGCCCCGAAACAGTTTCCTCTTGACTTGAGTTTTAGCTCCTGAGGTATGAACAAATTAGTAAATTCAAGTCCTAGCAAATGGTAATCTTGTGTGGGTGAAGCACGAGATTGCCAGAAGAACTGGGAAAGGGGTAGTGCCCACTAGGCTCACTCCTGAGAAATCGTAAATAACCCTCTTAACACAAACCAAAAAAATGTGGCTCTAGGGAAGGATGGAAGGTAATACGTTCTAAGATATGGAGAGAATTGTACAATGAGGGAATGGTTATTCTGATTTATATTACAAGGCTAAGCTTAGGTTACCATGTCCATATTTTCCTAACCACAAATGTGTCAAAAGCAATTTTTCTGATTTACAACTTTAGTTTTTGTAAAAGTCTGAACAGGTAGGAAATGTAAATCAGTTTCCATTTAACAAACCATCTATGTTGAAAATAATGAGATGGAGACTGGAAAAATTGACAGAGAAAGGGAATTGGGATCTGAAGGCCCGCAGACACAGTGTGCACAGACATCAAACTTTGTACGGCGGCTCAGACAACAGCTGGCAGCACTGGGCTGCCCAGTGCATTTACGGCTCTACTACTTTCAGCCTCCAAAGGACAAAAACAACATGGCTGTTGCTTCACTGAGCAGTCAGTCCATTTCACCCAACAAAGTACAAGCAGACCACCCAGCCTAGAGGCAGCCCAGCTAACTGGATAGTAGAGGCCACCTCTAGCCTTGATTGAAAGTTGGTGTTAGAATCTTAAATGCTATGAAACCCTGCTCATGAGGTTCATTATTCTAGCTTTGAACAGTATAACTTTTAGTACAAAGCACCCACAGTAGGTATAATTAAAGCAGTATCTGTAGCTCTTCAGAACTGGCTAGGGTATACCTGTTTGTAAGCCAACATCTACTAAGGGCTTTCTATATATGCCAAGCATTGTTCTAAGTACTTCAGATTTACACAAACCAACCCTCAAAACCACATAAAGAGAACATGTATCCCTATTTTACAGATAAGTATATTGAAGCTTAGAAGATGTACTACGAGAAAGTGCCAGAACAGGGATATATACCCAGGCATGAGTACAATATGAGTCAATCTTGGACTCCTGATTTTTAACCACTAGCCCACACTAAAAATATGAAGTCTGATCATTGGACAGTGGTTCCTAAGTGGGGCAGGAAATAAAATCCATTGTTGTATATGTAGACTTTGCCTTGACATTGGTGGTGGGAAGAAGTGGCCACCACCACTTCAGAAGACTGGATTGAGCAAATGTCACCTGGATTATTTTCCTGGACACAAGCAACAAAATAGAAATCGTAGAGTGGCTATGTTCTCAGGGGGCTCCCCACTAAAATAAAATGTGAGAATTTCCATTTTAAAAATAATTTGTTTCCACTTTAATAGACATGTTTACACAAAGGTCATGTGAAAAGAGAAAGGCCCAAGGTATAGAGAAACCTACTTAAAAATTCTAATTAGACTCCAATAAAGATGTTAAAAAAAAAAAAAAATTCTAATTAGGTTGGGCCATATCTTCTGGGGGAATCTAGCTACAGCTGAGTATCCTGTCTGGGCCATTCTCCAAACTGGAGCTAATGACCAAGGTGCTAAGGAGACGTTCAGGGTGTTCACTGCTACTAAATGCTAGCACTGAAAATTAAGAAAATGCATACTCATGCTATCTCAATTGAACTCTAGTTTCTCTATAAAATAAGCAGTACCTGTTGCCACCTCTCTCAAAAACTGACACGGAAAGTGCATTGAGCTCTTCAGAAGGCCAACAATAGAGAAACCCAAATACTTGTCCCTGCACCTGGGGGTCACTCTGCCACATCTGCCCTCACTTCCCCAGACTGCCCTAGGCCTGGGGCTTCTCCTTGTTAAGAGATCCCAGGATAAAAACCAGTACTCAGTTTTGACTTTTTCATAAAAGAACTGAAAGAGCACTGAAGAATTTATGTTGGAAACACCTCACAAATATGACTAGTCCAACTATGGGTGGGAGGAAATTTTCTAATGTAATTTACTCTGAAATTGTCAGTGGCAATCACACCAAGAGTTGATACAACTCTGTTCTTTCCTTTCCCCCCCTTTCCTCCCCATCAGATGAGATGTCTTGAGTGGGTTTAGGTGTTTTAGCTATAAATTTAGTATAATTGTTCCATCCTATCCCTACCATACAGATGTTGGTAGATCAAATGAAATGTGGAAGAAATTTCTCTATAAAGGTAAAGTATATGTAAGTGTTGTTATGCATCCCAACAAGAAGTAGGATGGGCCCTACTACTTGCTGTAAGTGAGACCAAGCTCCAGGCCAAAGGATAATACTGAAGTTACAGACCGAACTGTAGTGGGAGCCTTGAAACAACACTCAGCCAGGAAGCTACTTGGTTCCTCCTCGGGGAAGGTCTGAAATTGACCACTAGACATGTGAATCATGTGTTGTAAATATAAGTAAATAACATACACTTTTATGTAAACTTTTATGTACACACGCAACACCCTCTCAATTCCTGACATGACTACCCTTCAACGCACAGCTCCAAACCAATTCAGTGTTTTAAAATTTCCCGTAACATAATTAGACAAGGACACCTTGATGGATCCTCATCAACAAACAGGAAAAATAAAACACAAAATGTCATTTGGATCAGCTCCTGAGCACCTGTTCTTGTTATCTGATCTGAAACAATGCTGGACCCTGGGAGGTGGAGGGGCTCCTACAACCAGAGCTGACCATCTCCACCAGGAATGACACCAAAAGATGTTTCAAGTGACAACATCTAATTGTTCTTAATGAAGGCTGGGCAACCTTCAATGAGATAATAGACCAAAACAGGTTTCAAAGTGTTCTCAGAGGTTTTCATTTTTACGTTTATTTTTAAATAATGTTTAATCTTGCCATGTGAGGTCTCTGAAAGAAAACATCTGCTTAAAAAAAAAAAAGCTGAGTTTTAACCACTTTGAATTCCTTTAAAACAGATGTTGTGATCAAGTTCAGAATGCAGTAACAAGGGGTTGCTTGTCATGGCCTTGATATATCATATACTGTGTTACTCAGATTTTCACATAAGTTTTGGAAGAAAAAACCTGCAGCGATTTGATATTGTATGAAATATTCAAAGCTTTATGCTGAAAATGAGAACAGCAGAAGTTTGTTGACCCACAACTCACTGGTGGGGAGCCCTGCAGGCCCAGGACTGTGTTCTGTGCTGACCTCAAGCAGTGAGATGTCTTGAAGGAGCCCTGTGACTGGGCACATGACTTACTCCACAAATGACCCATCTCTCTGCAAAATTCCCGAACCATCTAAGAGGAAATTGTTGGGGTGGTGCCGATAACAAGAGCATGACAACGGACAGTGTGGAAGGAAAATGCCAGTGGAAGAACTAAACTGCTCTCCCACACTTCAACCTAAGGCGCTGAGGAAGCATGGCTGCCCTGCAAGAGGGCAGATTAAAAGGGTCTGGGGAGGGAGAGGAAATGTATGGCATTTCAACAGGTATTTCCTTAAGCTTCCCAAGGGCAACACAGGCACTGGCTGTGAGCCTTCACATGCCATATGGAGCAAATGCCGTCTGCCATACTTGGTGTCTGAATTTTTGTTGTTGTCCTTTTGCAATTCCTGAGTGTATTCCACGTTATGTTGCTAGCTTGGCTTCAACAAAATAAAGACAATTTAATAAGAAACATAAATGTTTGACAATTCACGTTAAATCACCATCTGGCCCAATGGAAACAGTCATATTGAAAATGTCTATATATATCATCATTTGCCATCTGGGTAATCTGTTAACGCGTTTTATGGGAAATCTGAAGTTGGACTATTAACTCGTACCACTTTAAAACAAATGTCTTTGTTCCAGGATAAATAGAAGAAAGCCCTTGAACACAGAATCCCATAATAATATGTCTTTTGCAGGCCAATTTTAGTGCTTTGAACAAACAAGCATTTATCATGCTCAGATGATCCCCCAAAATCAGAAAAGATAAAGCAAAGATATCATGATCTCTTCCTAAATTAAAGCAATTCAGTAAACTAAGGCTTTAGAAAAGTACTTGAAATGAAAAATAAAATGGTTTTTATTATATACATTCAGATGTATAAATGAAGCTTGTACCTCCCAACCCCTTTCCCTACCTTCCCTCTCCCATCCTCTGTTTTATCCAGAGGATGATGGGAAGGTGGTGGGAGGTTTCTTCTAAAAACAAATATCACCAATAAACTGTTTTTTAAAAACTTGCACAGATAACTTTGTAAACAGACAATGAAAACTGATCCTCACTTCCAATTTTACAGTATGTGTTAAGACAATGTCTCAAGTGATTCCTTTTTTTAAATTTTTATTTATTTATTTTACAGCTTTATTGGGGTATAATTGCTTTATACAGATTCCTTCTTAAAATCATGTATTTCCATTAAGAAAATAATAAATCTTCTTTTATTATTCTCCTGAGATCAATCTCTCCATCCAAATAATAACTACCGGCATTCAGAGTCTAAATTGCTTTTCTTTCATACATTTCAATCTTTGTATTATGCCCAGGTGGTTATATTATTCACCCAAAAGCTAAATCTGGTTTAATATTTTTTTCCATAGAGGCTGCTCAAATATTTTTGGGCAAAACTGGATGGAACATGAATCTCATCCTACCGTCCATTGGGAGTATAAACCAAATTAAGAGCTATAGGAAAGTACAAAAACAACTGAAGCCATGCTCGAATTCTGAAGAATCTATTGAACAACAACAAAGATCTCCTTGATTCACAAGGCTCTACTCTGCAGTCACAATCCTTACTCCTAAAGTAAAATGACACCAAGCAGGTGTGTTTTTAAAATACATCTCACTGATGACTATTCTATTTCATAAATATTTATCTGCCTACTTACTTCTCTCCTGCTTCATTACAAGAAGATACACAAGACAAGGCCAATTGTTTTCTCAGACTTCTAGAGAAGGCAGATGAGATGACAGGTTATTCTCTATAGTCTGCCCACATTCAGGTACTTTTGAGTCTACTGGACTGATTTGCTAACTTCTGAATACATTGCTGTAATAATCATGGAGCAGGTGATAAAAAACAAAGATCACAAAAAAACATATTTATATAGAATCACAGAATGTTAGAGATGGAAGGGGACTTAGAGCCACCTAGGCCAAGTGTAAATGTCACTGGGTTAATTTGTGTTAACTACAGCTCCATTTTTAAAAATAACTGGCCTAGCAACCAGTTTCTATGTCAGCAGAGACTCCTAATAGGTAATAGTTAACAATAATTCAAGTTTTCCTTCTAGAGAAAACTTACCAGGGGTTGTTTTCCTCAATCTTCAATAACTAGCAATTTTTTTTGTTTTGCTTTGGTTTTTAATTTATTTTTATTGGAGTATAGTTGCTTTACAATGTTGTGTTAGTTTCTGCCGTACAGCAAAGTCAATCAGCTATAAGTATATATATATCCCCTCCTTTTTGGATTTCTTTCCCATTTAGGTTACCACAGAGCACTGAGTAGAGTTCCCTGTACTATACAGTAGGTTCTCATTAAAATAACTCGCAATTTTTAACAGCATAAAATATCTCAAACACACATCATGACATGAATTATTCAACAAGTTAAAACTCTAGGGACTTCCCTGGTGGCACAGTGGTCAAGAATCCGCCTGCCAATGCAGGGGACATGGGTTTGAGCCCTGGTCCGGGAAGATCCCACATGCTGTGGAGCAGTTAAGCCCATGTGCCACAACTACTGAGCCTGCGCTCTAGAGCCCACGAGCCACAACTACTGAGCCCGCACACCTACAGCCTGTGCTCCACAACAAGAGAAGCCACGGCAATAAGAAGCCCATGCACCACAACAAAGAGTAGCCCCCGCTCGCCACAACTAGAGAAAGCCTGAGCGCAGTAACAGAGACCCAACACAGCCAAAAAAATAAAATTAAAACAAACAAACTCTAGATCACAAATTTACTATTCCCTGGATCACAGATGCATCCTTCTACCCTTTTGTCTTTCAGTTAAAAAATGGTCCAGTTTCCTCACAGTCCAGCTTGTTACTGTGTACAGACATTTTCATGGGCTGCTTCCTGTTCACAAACAAGTTTCTCAGCAATGACTCAATCTAAGAAATGTGATCCAGCCAGTTTACTGGAACTCTCACCCATTACGCTTGTCTGTACACTGTAAAGCATGATGTAAAGATAAAAGCAAAACTGGAAAGTGAAGAGACTAGGAACTTGGACTATTTTCTCATGAGGCACATGTGTTTGGCCAAAAAGAAATCATAAAGGACAGTTAATTTCCAAAATAGCAGGTGAGGCCACTGCTACGAAAAGTGGATGGATCCAACTTTCCCATGGGAAGTTTCATACCTGGATGCTAGCAGAGTTAATTTCTGGTTGTCTGTATTTAAGCAGGATGCTGCTGCTGGGCCTCAATCAAAGGGCTTATGCAAGGGTCAGTCACTATGTCAAGAGAATGGCTTGGTTAGATAAGCAAACTTCAGGACACATATTTTCTCATCTCTTCCCCATTTTTGAACAAGCCATGAATGTATTCAGTCCTGGATCCTGTCCTCCACACATGAAAGGAACTTTGTGACTAGGTCTTCCATCACTATTAGAATGGCCTACAGGAAAACACACACACCCATCTTACCAATATAACCTTCAGGAGCATTGGCTCTAACTCCCTAACTCACTTTATCTAACATACACTGAAATTAACCTAGCATGGACTAACCAGGTCGTCAGATATCTGCCTTGAGCTCAAACAGCCATTTGCTCGCCCTCCTGCCCCCTCCTCTTAAAGGGCAGCCCCCATGAGGGAGGGCAGTATCCCAGCACACTGGAACTACTGCAGCTCTTTACTGCCACTTCTGAACTTCCTCAGTGATCCTTCACCCTCTGTGGATCCTGCATTTGTAAACAGAAATTATTTCTTTCAATCTTAAAGCTCCTTTTCAGATTTAACTGCCTACAATTAAGCTTTAAAAGCTAAGAATTGGGGGCTTCCCTGGTGGCGCAGTGGTTGAGAATCCACCTGCCGATGCAGGAGACACGGGTTCGTGCCCTGGTCCGGGAAGATCCCACATGCCGCGGAGCAACTAAGCCCGTGAGCCATGGCCGCTAGGCCTGCGCGTCCGGAGCCTGCGCTCCGCAACGGGAGAGGCCACAACAGTGAGAGGCCCGCATACCGCAAAAAAAATAAATAAATAAATAAAAGCTAAGAATTGGGACAGTCACCCAGGCTTACTGTTTCTTGCCGGTAGCCAAAGACCTGTGTGCCTGTGCTGGTGGTGGCAGTGATGAATTTTAGATACATATGTATTATATATTGTAATATAGAAAGACTCTAAAACACTTAGATTTCTTTTTCTTTTCTGTGCATCCTTGTTAAAATACCTTCCAAAAGGGGGGGTCTTTAATTTCTTTTTTAGTGTGAAATTTTTGAGTATGGAATATTTCATACTAATAGCTGAAAGATCACTTCAGAATGCTGATAGTTATAATAAAGGTGGTGGTCAAGATTAACAAGATTTAGTGTCCATACTACCATAAGTGGATCATTAATCCAGCAACCCATCTACTACACACATATAGCTCACCATTCAGGTGCCAGGAACTGCGCTAGGTGCTGGGGACACAGAGATAAGCAGAAGACAGTCTCTGATCTCAGTTTAGAGATTCAAGGAGAAACATGTAGGAGCCAAGGCAGCACAGAGGAACTGTCACTAAACTGCAGAGAGAGACCTCACAGGAGTGACAACTGACTTAAGTACGCCAGTCACAAATGCATGAACATCCCACCCGCTTAAACAAGGGGTAAGCCAGATTTTTCCAAACGTCTAGTCCACATGACTATCTGAAAGCAAAGGAGGTTTTGGAGTGGAGAACACAAACAACCCATCTCCACTCACTCTGCTTTCTTGGTCTCCCCTCTTGGTGGCAGCAATCCCCCCACGCCTCCCCATTTCCCCCCAGAGGCTCAGATCCTCCAGCACGAGGAAAATTCTCAGAGACTTCCTCCTCGCATGTGGACTTTTCGGTCAGTATGACTCATCTCAGCTGAGATGGGAATTACTGCTAATGCCACACTGTCACAGAACGCTGCGACTGGAGGGGCCCAGAGGATGCACAGCCCCTTCCATTTTTCAAATAGGGAAACAGGTCTAGAGGATGAAATGACTTGCCCCAAGGTCAGAGGTCAAGGATTCCAAAACTACTATGGTCTACTTTTCTAATTTTACAAATCCTGCCAAGTTATTTGGCAGAGGGGGAAAAAGATACATTTTTGCTTCACTGTTTCAATTTGAACCTCTGGCCCCAGCTTGCCAGTCTGCAGGTGCCTCACAGCTTCTATTTGAGCTGGCATTTGCAGAGCACTTCATGGTTTGCAGGGGTGTTCACTGCAGAGCAGGGGGGAGGTGGCTTATCTTCATCTACGAATGAGCACAATTAGGCTTTGGGCCTCGAGCATTGCTGCCCCAAATTGCATGCTTGGCAAGTGGCAGAGCCAGGACCACAACCAAGAACTGATTCCAAGCCTGTGGGCTCTTCCCACCACTGCAGGACAAAGGCTGCAAACTGCTTTAGCCCCAGGTGGGACGCTAAGGCTTGGAAGCTGGCTCTGCTGAAGCTCAGACCCACCCGTCCTGATGACTCAGAGCAAATCCAGTCAACCGCACACACAGAGGTTAGCATTTAAATCTTCCCATAAAGCCAATATTTACCCCATACTTTGTATATCTTATGTTATCTGGTCTGACTAAACTGCAAACTCCTTCAAGGCATGACAATGTCTTTTTTAAAAAATTTATTTATTATTATTTTATTTATTTATTGTTTCTGGCTGCGTTGGGTCTTTGTTGCAGGCTTTCTCTAGTTGCGGTGAGCGGGGTGCAGGCTTTCTCTAGTTGCGGTGAGCGGGGGTTATTCTTTGCAGTGCCCGGGCTTCTCATTGCGGTGGCTTCTCTTGTTGCAGAGCACGGGCTCTAGGTGCGTGGGTTTCAGTAGTTGTGGCTTGTGGGCTCTAGAGCGCCGGCTCAGTAGTTGTGGCGCACAGGCTTAGTTGCTCTGTGGCATGTGGGATCTTCAGTAGTTGTGGCTTGTGGGCTCTAGAGTGCAGGCTCAGTAGTTGTGGCGCACAGGCTTAGTTGCTCTGCGGCATGTGGGATCTTCCCGGACCAGGGCTCGAACCTGTGTCACCCTGCACTGGCAGGCAGATTCTCAGCCACTGCACCACCAGGGAAGCCCGACAATGTCTTTTCTTAACAGATGGTAGATGTACATAGTATAAAATTTAAAAGTTGCAAAAGTAATCTCCCAGTTATCCTTCCCCAAGGCAACCACTGGTATCAGTTTTCTGTGTCCTTAGGAAGATATTCTATTAAATACACACCCGTAGGCACACATACAAGTAGCATATAATCATAATGTTCCACACTTATTTCTCCCTATTTATTTTAGAGATGGTTCTGTATCAGGGCCTAGAGTTGTTCCATTATTTTTTATTATTTTTTTTTGTGTGTGGTACACAGGCCTCTCACTGTTGTGGCCTGCTTCTCCTGCCACGGAGCACAGGCTCCGGATGCACAAGCCCAGCGGCCATGGCTCACGGGCCCAGCCGCTCTGCGGCATGTGGGATCCTCCCGGACCGGGGCATGAACCCGTGTCCCCTACATTGGCAGGCGGACTCTCAACCACTGCGCCACTGGGGAAGCCCTGTTCCATTATTTTTTTTAATGGCTGAGTAGTATTTCATTATGAGGATGTACTATATTATTTAATAATATAATTACTTAATCAGTTCCTCATTGGGCTTTTAAGTTATTCCTAATCTTTTGCTATTACAAATGATGCTATAATGGCTACCTTTGTACATAAATCATTTCACGAATGTGTGAGGATTATCTGTGGGATAGATACTTAGAAGTGGAATTGCTGACCAAAGAGTATATGCATTTTTATTTACGATACATACTGCCAAACAGCTCTCCACAGAGGCTGTACCTTTTACACCCCACCAGCAATGAGAAATGCTCATTTCCCCACTCTTTTCCCGACTCATGTGTCCTTCACACCTTGTGGCATATTGGCACGTGGTACCCACTCAATAAAGACATTGTAATTGTTGATACAAGGTCTCCTATATTAATTCCAGAAATCATTTCAAAATCAGCCCTCCCACTATTTTTAAAGATCATAAAATTAAGACTAAAGAAGAGAATATACTGTACATAGAATCAGTTGTCCGGCAAACAGCATTTCTTTAATCACCAGTCTATGTCCAGCCAAGGTAATCTTGGTTGGTGCCTTTGGAGCTGGTAAAACATCTGCAGGGGCAAGAAATGTAAAGGCCACGGTGCACACAGATAGACAGAGGCTAGACAAAGTCTCAACAGGTGAAACAGGCAAAATCAGCAACCTCAGCCCTTCTAACAGACAAGGTAAACTCTGAAGAAAAACCAAGTCCAATTAAAAATGTAACTACCATATGATCCAGCAAATCCACACCTGGGCATATATCTGAAGAAAACAAAATTATCTGAATTTGAAATAATTGAAATAATTTGAAAAGATATATGCACCCCAATGTTCACTGCAGCATTGTTTACAACAGCCAAGATATGGAAACAACCAAAGTGTCCATCAAGAGATAAATGTTTAAAGAAGATGTGGTGTATATATACAATGGAATATTAGCCAAAAAGAATGCAATTTTGCCATTTTCAACAGCATGGATGGACCTGGAGGTATTAATGCTTGCTGAAATAAGTCCAATAGAGAAAGACAAATACTGTTATGTTTTCATTTTATATATGGAATCTAAAAAATAAAACAAATGAATGTAACAAAACAGAAACAGGCTCACAGATACAGAGAACAAACTAGTGGTTACCAGTGAAGAGAGGCCTGGGGGAGAAGAGAATTAAGAAGTAACAAACTACTAGGTATAAAATAAATAAGATACAAAGATGCAATGTACAGCATAAGGAATATAACCAATATTTTATAACTTTAAATGGAGTATAATCTATATAAAAAAAAAGCAAGTTCAGCCAGGCTGACCCATCCACCAGCTCTCTAAAGACCAGGAAAAGGCATTCTGTCTAGGTGTCTCTCAGAAACATATGTCTGTTGGCCATTAAATTACATCGAACACACAACTGACTAAGGAGAGCTGACAGTGATCTTGCAGACCACAGACCAAACCCCAGGTTTACAAATGAGGATCCCAGGGCCCAGAGATGCTAAATGGGTAAATGGCCCTAGGTCTCATTTGACTGAGCAGAACCCAGGAGGGGTCATCTGGTCAACTAACACAAATTAGATTTCAAACTAGACTTTCCTATTGCATGCACGCATGCATTCATTCATTCATTCATTTATTTGGCTGCGCCGGGTCTTAGTTGCAGCACTCAGGATCTTCATTGTGACACACGGGATCTTCGTTGCAGTATGCGAACCCCTAGTTATGGCATGTGGACTCTTTTTGTGTGTGTGTGTGTGGTACGCTGGCCTCTCACTGTTTTGACTTCTCCCGTTGCGGAGCACAGACTCCGGACGTGCAGGCTCAGTGGCCATGGCTCATGGGCCCAGCCTCTCCGTGGCATGTGGGATCTTCCCGGACCGGGGCACGAACCCGTGTCCCCTACATCGGCAGGCGGATTCTCAACCACTGCGCCACCAGGGAAGCCCTGGCATGTGGACTCTTAGTTGCAGCATGCACGCAGGATCTAGTTCCCCAACCAGGGGTCGTACCCAGGCGCCCTACACTAGGAGTGCAGAGTCTTAACTACTGGACCACCAGGGAAGTCCCCCTATTGCAACTTCTATTCCTTAAATTCATGAAATACTAGGAGTTATTTTGAAAACAGACGTTTACAAAACTGTTGTATGGCATTCGACCCTGCAGCCAAATTAATGGCCTATAAAACTCTGTTACCTGACCGAAGTTTCTGTGGAGAATTTTCCTTTCCCTACTCCTAATCTCTAAATCCTGGGTGGTCTGTGCCCATGCTCAATACAATAGGGCTGAGAGCCTCCCAGTTCTAACCCTTACTTCAGGCAGATCGTCTCCACTACCAAGAGCAAAAGTGGCTCTAAATTAAAGTGGACCCCTGAGAACTCCCAAATCATGGGGTCAAGGCCTTGGACCCACCAAATGCACATTCCAAACATGAGTGACTCATCCAAGGGCTCACCAAGACCAAGTGTGACCCCAGAAATAGTTCTACAACTCCTTGGAGAAAGGAAGCCCTCAAGACACCCGTCCTTCCATTTGCAGTGCTTTCGGAGCACAAAATACTTTCACTTGCATGATTGTATCATTTAATCCTCATGCTACTCTGTGTGAAGATTAGTGGGATGAAGAGACAGGTTCAGAAAGGTTAAATATCAAAGGTTGCCCAGCTTGTCAGCTGCATCTGTAGCAGAAGCAGCCCTCTCTAAACCTGATGGACAGACGCATAAATCAAATCACCATTTCATAACTTGTAATGCCTCCCTTTCCTCCTCTATGCCTCAAAATAGAAATAAAATTCTGTTTTGCTCTAAGGGTGCCCATTGCAGTTGTTGGTGGCTTCTTCCTTTAAGTCAGTTTTGTTAATAAGAAAACAATACCATAAAACAGGCCTAAACTTTTACCGAATGATCTCAGGCAACCAACCTAAACAATAAACACATGAAGTCAAGCTCTCAGTCTTTTTCTCAAGGACAGAAGCTGGGGGTCTGGTTTAAAATCTCTGGCTTTGGGAAAAGAACTCTCTAAATTAAAATATGAAAGCCAGATGTATGGAGTTTTCTAAAGTAAATGATCACACAAAGTGTGGGTATTATTTGTACCTTATTACTATTTCCCATGAAAGTATCATTATACTGCCCAACAAAAATACATGTCGAACATGGAATCAATCACCCTGTCTACTGGTAGGCACAGCATAAAAATTCTTTTCTCTCAGTGCCTAAAATAATTTCTTTTTAAAGGCCTTTTCTTCTGTCTGGATCTCGTGGAAGCTCTTTGCAGCCCTGACGCCCACGATGTTTCCAATGCCAAGTAAACCCAGGACCCAAAGCAATAGGTTATAAAGAACATTAAGTTCAGTACCCATCTAGAATTAGGGCATGCCATGTTACAGTAACTTTTAACCTCAGTTTCTCCATCTGCTGAAGGACAGGGTTGGTTTAAGTGACTCCTAAGATTCCTTCCTCTAAACACCTCTGATTATATAAAGTCAAAAATACAAGTCTGAAGGGGGCTTCCCTGGTGGCGCAGTGGTTGAGAGTCTGCCTGCCGATGCAGGGGACATGGGTTCGTGTCCCGGTCCACGAAGATCCCACATGCCGTGGAGCGGCTGGGCCCGTGGGCCATGGCCGCTGAGCCTGTGCGTCCGGAGCCTGTGCTCCGCAATGGGAGAGGCCACAGTGGTGAGAGGCCTGCGTACCGAAAAAAAATAAAATAAAATAAAATAAATACAAGTCTGAAAGCTAATTTTTTTTTTTAACTTTAAAACAAGCTAATTTCAGCTACCTATAACAGATGCTCTAAAGCAGTACTTTCCAGTAGAAATCTAATGCAAGCCACATGTGTAACTTAAACAATTTTAGTAGCCTTACTAAAAAAAAAAGGTGAATTTATTTTAAACAATATATTTATTTCACCCAACATGTCAAAATATTATTCTACCATGTAACCCAAATGTTTAAATTATTAATGAGCTATTAGAAGTGGCAGGGCTTCCCTGGTGGCGCAGTGGTTGAGAATCCGCCTGCCGATGCAGGGGACGCGGGTTCGTGCCCCGGTCCGGGAAGATCCCATATGCTGCGGAACGGCTGGGCCTGTGAGCCGTGGCCGCTGAGCCTGCGCGTCCAGAGCCTGTGCTCCGCAACGGGAGAGGCCACAGTAGTGAGAGGCCTGCGTACCGGAAAAAAAAAAAAAAAGTGACCAATGGCAAGTGACAGTGCTGCTCTGGGAACCTACAGAGTGAGTCCTCCACACTCCTTAGGGGGGAATTCTAATGAACTAAACTCCTGTTTCGCAAATTACTTCCCGAGGATACCATGGGAACATTAACCCTTCCAAAGGACACTAGGCAGTATTTATACTGTTAGCAATTATTTGCAAAAAGCTACTTCAATGACCTGAAAGTGACAGTGTGAGTCTTATGTTACTAAGAGGGCTCATAATCACTACAGGGATCACCTCGATGTTACTGAGAAATGTTATGGTCCAGAAGCCACACAATTACCAGATTATTGCAAAGGTCATATGAAGAATGGGTAGAATTAAGGGGCTTAGGTGCTAGGAAAATACTATCTGTTCCAACTTAAGGATATGAATTAACCCTGAGTTTGGAAATTACATTTCAACTGCTTCAAATGTATACATTTGAACATGCACAGTATCCACTGTTGTCACCAACTGCCAGGCAGCAATTTGGACTTCTAAAAAAGTAATTGATATGTATATATACCACGTTTCATTCTCTTAAAAATCAGTATACAAGGGACTTCCCTGGTGACGCAGTGGTTAAGAATCCGCCTGCCAACGCAGGGAACATGGGTTTGAGCCCTGGTCTGGGAAGCTCCTGCATACGGCAGAGCAACTAAGCCCGTGCGCCACAACTACTGAAACCCGCACACCTGGAGCCTGTGCTCCGCAACAGGGGAAGCCACCGCAATGAGAGGCCCGGGCACCGCGGCCAGGAGGGGCCCCCGGCTCTATGCAACTGGAGACGGCCCATGCGCAGCAGCAAGGACCTAACACAGCCAAAAATAAATAAATAAAATAAATAAACTTATTTTTTAAAAAGTCAGTACAGGAATCTTTTACTTTCCTTAAGGTAAATCTTTTCAATTAACCCACGAAATAAATATGTAAGGACAATGGCTAACTGGTGAGCCTTTACATTGAGATTTGAAAACAAAAGATCACAGTGCCAACAGTCTAAATCCAGGTAAAGGTAAGTATGACACAATCTAACAATAATAACAGTAAGTGCATTTATTGTGCACTTTCTATGTGCTCAAGACTCTTCCGAGCACTTGTATCCATAAGCTCACTTGTACTCACACCAATTGACAAGGAAGGTGGTATTAAGATCCACACCCTGTTTATATTACAGAAGAACTCACATAACAGAGGCTCTTACTCAGAATACCCGAGGCCTCTTTAAGGAGGCTGCACAGTGTGGAGTCCTGCCAGGGCTCTGCTGCTGACTAGCTGTACAGAGAGCTCTGGGCTGTAAGGGAAAACCGAGACATCATACCTGTCCTCACAGAACTGTTTTTCATGTGGGAAAAAGGTATGTGAATGCCGCTTAAAAATACAGAAGACAAGCCAAGGGTGAGGTATTAACACTATTAATAAGTTCAACACCTGTTGCAGATGTCAAAGAAACATGAGAAGCATCTAATTCTGAGGCTTCTGGGTCTAACCACTATACAAAAAATAGAAGGTGAGCTCCTAATGTATTTACATATCACACATCACATGGCAACACCGAAGGGCAGTAGGTGTAAAAAGTTTTCAGCTGTGTCATCTCCCCCCATGGGTCTTATAGAGGGTCTTTCCCTTCACCACTCTGCCTTTCTAAAGAGTTACTTAGGGGTAGTTATTACAGAAGAAATATTTTAGTCTTTAAAGACTAAAAGATGGGCTGGGAAGAGGGCAAGGCCACAGGGGTCAGCTCAGGTCACGGCTGGGTTTAGCCTTCCACTAACACATTCCCCCCCAACCACCAGCTCTTTCTGTTCATACAACTTGCCCGTGGACACTGCCCCATCTCTAGGCCCAGAACCCCAGAGTAAGAAATTCCGCTACCAGTGAAGGAGTGTGTCTGGCATGGGGTTCAAAGAGATGGCTCATCAATCCACATAAGTAGGGGACCCGGCAGACAAGCTGGAGGATCCCACAGGGGAGACAGCGCACACAGAAGGCCTTGCCATTGATTGGTTTTCTGTCTCCACAACAGTCAGGCCCTGACATGAGACCAGCACAAGCCACAGGAGAATATGAAGCTTATAGCAAAGAGCGAAAAGGGGCACGGATTACCAGAATTCAAGGAGGGATTTTTTTTTTTCAAGTGGGCCAAGGAAATCTCAGATGCCACACATTCAAACATTCCCGACAAAGAAAATGTATAATTATGATAATAATCATCACAGCCACCAGTTGTTGTGTGCTAGATCTTGTGCCCAGTTCTTACTTAATTCTAAGAATGCTGTGACATACCTATCACCCACATCTAATGATGATGATAAAGCCGAGGCACATCCCACTGTATTATCACTCACTCAAGCTCTCTAGGCCTCGGTTCTCTCCCTATAAATCAGGGATAAGACTCCTCACCTCACAGGGTGGAGTAAGAAGTACACATGACAAAAAAATCAGTGTGTGAAAGCACCTGGCACCTGGCCAGCATGGGGAAGAGCCTGACAGACTGCGGCTGCCTTCCCCGACATTGCTAGATGCCCACATCTGTTAGCTCAGGGCACACAAGCAAAGCCTCTTTTCTGGGACAGAAAAGAGAGGATATTGTCTGTTTTTTCTTTCTTGGGTGAATTTTGCTCATCACTAAGGCCGGAAGCCAAGGATGAGATGGTCCCAGCTGAATGAAGCCGGTGAGAGCAAAAGGATCTTAGCGGAGATCAGGAAGAGAGACACTCTCCTGCGCCACCGCAGAGAAGAAAACAATTCATCCTAAAAGCAAACCGGCAACTTCTGGCTCGCTCTTCCTCTCCTTTCACCAATGGAGTGAATACCCTGGCGATGAGTTTCTGTTAAAACCCAGGAACAGCAGGACCCGCAAGCTTGAGCACAGATGGTTTCACAATGGGGCCAATAGGAGAAAAATCTACTCCCTCCTTGAAAAAGGGAGCTTAAAAAATTTCTTCTTAAATGGCTAACAAAGGTGGTACAGATCAGAGTGACAGTTACAGATCCTCAGTAGTGCACGGGTGATGCCAAGGCGACTAAGCCACACCTGCACCACACCCAGAGCCCCTCAGCATCTCTGCCCCCACCTGCCCATCTTCCGATGCACGGGCCATAGTAACTTCCTGTCCACATCCAGTTCATGTGTCTTGCCCTTTCCAAAACCTCCCATGGTTTCCAAATGCCTTAGATAAACATGAAACACCATGCATGGGCACCGAAGGCCCTGTTCAGCCAGCCCCACGTTAACCTTTTCACCCTGAGTGACCCAATATCCCGCCACAGGCCAGATCACGCCTGCACCCTTCCTCCAGCTTCCAAGTGAAGCTGAGCCAAGAGGAATCCTACCAGCTTAAAAAATCTAGATAGACTGCTACCTCCTCCAGGATGTCCTCTCTGAGCACCCCAGTTGGAAGTGACATTTTCTCCTCTGCGCTGTCATATATCACCAATGAATATAACTTGTATATATACCAAGTTCCTAGAGGGCAGTGATGGATTCGCTCTCACATCTGCTGAGCAAGTACTATTAAATAAGCACCAGGCATGGTGCGAGCCACCAGAATTACAAAAATGACAAAAACACAGTCCCTACCTTAGAGGAAGTCATACCTTAAGCAGGGGAGATGGAGATGTAATTTATACTCATTATGATATGAAACATGCCCTATAATCCAGGTGTACAAAGAACAAAGGGACTGATTAATTAGGAGGAGGGGTAATTTGAGAAGCAAACGTCCTTCAAGGAGGATAATATATTTGCTACACTATCTTAGAAGATTAAAACAACTTCATGTCCTGAAAGTTCCCTAGGGCGTGTTAATACCTAATAATACTTGTATGAATAAATTACATTTAGGCTTAGAACTCAGCATTTTCACTGTATACCTAAGGTGTCTGGGGGGGTTAAAGAATTCTAAATACTTAAAAAAGGTATCATGTTTAGTATCAGTTATAGCCCAACTACTAGTCATAGAAAAATTATTTAACTTCATTCAAATTTTTCTATGGGTACTCTACTAAAAACAAAATATTATACCTTAAGAATCATAAATGGGGCTTCCCTGGTGGCTCAGTGGTTGAGAGTCCACCTGCCAATGCAGGGGACGCGGGTTCGTGCCCCGGTCCGGGAAGATCCCACATGCCGCGGAGCGGCTGGGCCCGTGAGCTGTGGCCGCTGAGCCTGCGCGTCCAGAGCCTGTGCTCCGCAACGGGAGAGGCCACAATAGTGAGAGGCCCGCGTACCACAAAAAAAAAAATAAAAAAAAAAGAATCATAAATGCACACTCCTTCAGGTTAACAATAAAACTGATCTTTTGAGACAACAAATGTGATAGTATTTTCAAATACCCATTAAGGAATTTTATAATCTGGATAATATAACAATTAGTCAATATAAATGCGGATTAACTATATTTTCATAGAGGACACTAGCTATTTCCCTCAGGCTGATTGTCAGGAAAAGGACAAGAAAGTGGGAAACCTCACTTTCCTCCCTATTCTAGATTTTGTTTCTAAAGCATCAATCTATCACCAGAATAGCTCAACCTCTTCAGCTACTCTATAGCTTCCCTTACTATCTATCTGTCCTCAGTACCCAAACTTCTTCAAAAAGTACCGGGTAGAAAAGGCAGTCTAGACCCAGAGAGGTATGGCATATGACTTTTAACTTCACCCTGAAATTTAAAAAAATGTTTAGCTTATCTTTTTAGGACTAGTCCCCTGCAGCTATAGGCTGGAGAAATGGTAAATATCAGCAGTAACAATCACCAGGTCAAATAAAACTCCTCTGTGTTAAAGGATCTGGAGGAGACACTCTACCTGAGTAAATGAAGTATACTTGGTCCCTCTGGTTTCCAGAGTTTTCATCACATTCTGTGTTCTCTCTCCCACTACCCCCTTCTGGTTTAGAATAAGAGGTATGAACAGGCTGCCATGTGAGGAGATGGTGGGCTACCCTGCAAAGAACAAGGAATATCCTGAGGTTTCCTGAGAACAAACAGTAATATCCCGGCTTCAAACTGTCTCTGCAAGTCACTGCATCACAGTGGTTCCACTGGGGCTGGAACCACCACCTAGAAGCAACTGGAACGGTGTCGGGACAGGGGAGGGCGGCCCTTTCTGGCTGTCACAGTGAAGCTAAATACCCTGTAATGTGGGACAATCCCTCACTCCAAAGAGAAGTCCAGCCCCTTTGCCAGCAGTACCCTCTTTGAGGAACACTGAGGGAGCT
This sequence comes from Kogia breviceps, assembly GCF_026419965.1. Taxonomy (NCBI): domain Eukaryota; kingdom Metazoa; phylum Chordata; class Mammalia; order Artiodactyla; family Physeteridae; genus Kogia; species Kogia breviceps. The sequence goes on from NC_081311.1 coordinate 146,037,600, forward strand.
CCTTAAGGTAGAGACACTGTCTTAATGAATCTCTGTAAAGGAGCCCCTCATTCTTTAGCATCTAACCAAACACCCATAGTCATCAGACAAGGAAGGAAAGGAAGGGAGAGCAGTGATTACGGACTTTCTATATCCCTGTTCTGCCATCGAGAGTGGCATGGCCTTGGACAAGTTACTTTACCTCTTTGAATAGGTTTCCTCGTCTGTAAAAAGGGGGTAATAGCCGCCATCACCATAGCTTTATTGTCAAGATCAAATAAGAGGGAACATGTCCAGGACCTAGTACAGTACTAGCAGCTGTTCAGTAAATGTTAGTTTTTTCCCTTTTTCTTCCCCCTGAAATTGCCAGTTGCCTGTATCCTGATGTCTCGTAACATCCAAAGGTTGGTTCTCTTTACAATATTGCAAGAGAGTTGGTAACGTGAAAAAAAAATGAAAGAGTAATTGTTCCCTCCGCCTCCATTATTATCTTTGCCAGCACACACACCGGTCACTGAAACTTGATGGCACAACGATGCTGTTATCAAGTGAACTTTGGAAACCTGTAGCACAGGGCAATGCCGTGCGCTCTGGAGCCGCAGGTTCCCAAGAGTCCCACAGGGACAGAGGAAAGGGGGGGTCATTTTTACCCGCATCTCTCCAGGGAGAAAAGGCTTTATTTTTCAGGATCAATAGAAGAGATGTTCCCCCAGCTCTTCTTAAGATGCTTTTCCTCCTTTCTGAACCTCCCCCCAAGTTCAAGACCCAGAGGCCCAAGTCCTTTAGCAACACCAAAAACTTCCTTATATAATCAATCCTGCCCTGGCATCCCAGGGGCACCTCATGGGGGAAGGGGGCACAGAACCTACCAATAGTGGGAATGCTCATCGAATCTGGGAACTCCCCTAATGGAATCTCCATCCGCACTCTTGAGAGGAATTCCTAACATTTCATTATTATTGGATCGCTCTGTGGTCACATGTGTGCACTCCGCTAACCAGAAGAAATATATAGCATAAAATGTGCCATGCAAGTCAGAATAAAGGAGGCACTGCGGTCTAATGGGATTCCCATGCAACTTGCCCCCAAGCAGGTGTGACAAGTGCCCCAAAGGCAAAGCATCATATCTGGTCTAAGACTCCTGAAAAGACGATGGTTTGGAGAAAAGTGCAAGGACTCTAATGGCAAAGAATGCTCCAGTGCCAGCTCTAGCTCTTACCAGCTATGTGACTGCTTTGGTCATTTGCCCATGGCCCCCAGATCCCTCCCCAGTCCGTCCCCAGGCTCCCTTGCCATATGGCTTCCAACTACATTCCACCAAGGGTCTGCGAGAGGAGTGGGGGACACTGGAGAGACGCTGGGTGGTAGGAGGCAGAGGCCCTCTCTCAGTGGCCCCAGCTCCTCACTCGGTCCAGCTGCGGGAGGGCCGGTGAGGTCCTGGAATTTCACCTCCTCTCTCTGCCCCTCCAGCTCTAGGGCTCGCAAGTGGTTTCCAGAGGCTGCTAATCTCTGGGTTGCCTGTCTGGTTTCTCGGCTTTCCCATCACCTATGTAATTAATTTCCTATATAAAATCCTTCTGCTTGAAATACCTCATGTGCTTTCCAGTTCCTAAACCAAACTCTGGACTGCTTCTTAACCTCTCCAAAGAGTTTCCTGAATAATGACAAAACTTACCTTAACAGGGTTGTTAAAAGAACTAAAGATATTGAGTGTAAACACAGCACAGTGTAAATACTCCCCAAAATGCTTTCCCTTTTCTCACATGAAGGACCTAAGTACAAGCTGCATGTTGAGGAGCAAATCGAAGTGTTACAGAAGAGACCAAAAAGCTATATCCCTCCTGGGTTCATTAAAAGGAATCCTTCAAACTAGTTTTCCTTTTCCTCCCAACCTCTCCCCCTTTACTTCTAGAACCCTTTTTCCAAGTGGAAGGAATCTCCCCACTCTCAGTCCACGGCCCCAAGGATTCTCCCAAACGTGCAGACTGGTAAAAAAGTTCCTAGCAGAGGGTGAACCTCTGTCTCTGGAGAAGAACGAACCTGAACCCACAGTTTGGTTCTCATTCTTGACCTCGCCTCAGCTTGGGAACCAGCAGAGAAAGAAGATACAAGCTGCGGGTAGCACTAAGCACACCGGCCCCACTCCTGTCCTCTGGGGTTGGTTTCTCAATGTACTTTTTTTTTTTTTTTTTTTTTTCTTTTTGTGGTACGTGGGTGTCTCACTGTTGTGGCCTCTCCCGTTGCGGAGCACAGGCTCCAGACGCGCAGGCTCAGCGGCCATGGCTCACGGGCCCAGCCGCTCCGTGGCATATGGGATCTTCCCGGACCGGGGCACGAACCCGTGTCCCCTGCACCGGCAGGTGGACTCTCAACCACTGCGCCACCAGGGAAGCCGCTCAATGTACATTTTAAACATGTTTCATTGAGAAGTACCAAGAACAAAAATAACTTCTTCAAAAACTGGCAATTTTTTCTATTATAAGAAAAAAAAATGATAGTTTTTATTTCTGGTGGTTTTCATTACCAGAATTGTAATAATTAAAAGAATTTTATTTTATGTTTTTGGCTAGGTCAAAAAAATTCATGGTTCTTCAACACGCTCTAGCCACAGCAGCAAGACTCCCTGGCTCCAGGACTGTAAAACCCACCAGCAAAAAGCACAGATTCTTAATAAGCCAACCCTCAGGTACCTGGAGAAGCAGTGCACGTCCGCCTTGGGTCACACCCCTGTTCCGATTCTGTTCACAGAAGGCCTCAGAACCTGATCAATCGTTGCTCCCTGTATTCTAATCCCTTAGAATTGCCGGGGGATAGGCTGGGTTCTGCATCCATGTAATCCATACAATTCTGTGCTGAAGCAGAGCACACACAAGACCGTGAAGTCTGGAGTAAAGCAAATTTCTATACCGTTTATCAGCAGGCCCCTTACATACACAGTTAATACTGTCCCTGCCTCCCAAACCGAATTGGGGGTGGGCACTAACCCACCCCAACATCGGTTACATCCAGAAAAGGGAAAGGGCATTTAATGCGAAGAATAATTCACTGAAATACAAGTATGCACTGCAAATATCGTTAACACCAAAATCCTTCTGTTTTAAGGTATTTTAAACACGTAGGAACATCATTCAGCACAAAACAAGTGAAAGAACAGGACTGGTTTTTAAATCTTAAAACAATAATAGTAGGGACAATTTCAAACTACTGATGACCAGAATTAGAAAAGCAGGCAGCTTCCTGAGGGCAGACTAGATGTACCCGCCCCCCCATCAGGTGATGGCCGGGGGAAGACTGGACCTGGGCCACACAAAGAGGGGCCTGGCAACACTGGAGAGAAGTCACGGCTGGCTCGGGGCGCCCCCCCGCCCCCCCTGGCCCTGTTCCCACCCTGTCTGCAAGGCAGGGCTGAGGCAGCTTCAGAAGGCCCTGAACCACACGCTCGAGTGTGGTGCACGATGAGACACACACACACACACACACACACACACACAACACACATGCACACGCACGCACACAATTCAGAAGTTAGCCCCAGTTTCCAAAGTGTAAACCAGAAACCATCCAGGTTAAGTACAAATGATAACCACTGTGGTCAGAATATATAAAGTTGACTTTGCCAAGCACATACAGAGAATCAAGAAGCTGAGTTGCTAAAAGTGGCCTTGTAGGTTTAAGTTTTTTGTTTTTTAATGGAGGAAGATAGAGGCCCAGGAATGCAGAGCTCAGAGCTTCCTCTAGGAGGCAGTGTTGGGTCCTGGCCTCCAAGCTCTCCAACCTCTCCAGTGCCCTGCATTGGTCCTCACTGCCTTTTCTACGTGACTGCCAAATAATCTATGCTGCAGGTTATCACTAGCCACACTCCTGACCAAACACACTTCTACTAAGCCACTTGGGGAAAACCTTTTGATAACAAAATTATCACCCAAATCTCCATGAGGGATTAAAGAGCTCAAATTATATTTACAGAATTTCAAACATTCACCAGGCATCTTAAACACATCTCCCAGATTTAGGTATTAATCTTAAGGCTGTGAAGGTCAGTGATCAAGTATAAGAACACTTCCTTTCATGAATTAAGCAACATCCTAACCATATTTTCTAAATCACTATATAAATATAAATACCTTTCATGGGTACCAAGCACTGTGCCAGCTTCTCTAGGGTACTGGTTCTCAAACCTAATTGCACAAAGGAATTCCTTCCAAAGCTTGAAAAGATATTGATGCCTGGGTCCCACCCCCAGAGATTTGAACATAATGAGGTGGTAAGGCCTGGGCATCAGTATTTTAAATGCTGATGGTGACTCTAATATACAGTGAATTTTAAGAACCATTACCACAGGGAACAAAAATATATACATAACGTAGGAACATCCATGAACTGATAAGTGAGTAAATAAAATGTGGTGTATCCATATAATGGAATAGTATTTGGCAATAAGAAGTACAAAGTCCTGATATATGCTACAATATGGTCAAACTGTGTAAACATGTTAAGTGAAAGAAGCCAGTCACAGAGAACCAGACATGCTATGATTCCATTTATATGAAATATCCAGGAGACAAATCCATAGAAAGAGAGAATAATGAGTGCTTAGCAGGAACTAAGGGAGTTTGGAGGAAATGGGTTGTGATTGCTAATGGATATGGGGTTTCTTTTTGGGGGGATGCAAAATGTTCTAAAATTGATTGCGATGATGGTTGTACTACTCTGAATACACTCAGTCACTGAACTGTCCATTTTAAATGAGCGGACTGTATAGTATGCAGATTACATCTCATAAAGCTGTTTAAAGAGGAGAGAAATATAATTCTATGCCCAGCTCTCAAGGAACTTAAAATCTAGCTGTAGAGGGAAAAAAACATAGATACATAACATAAGAGAAGTATCAGAGATTTTTAAAAGCAATTAGAGAATTGCCTAATGCAGAAAATAAAAACTCTTAAGTTCAGAAGAAAGCTTCAAAGCCAAAATGATCTGATAGTTTTCTTTTCTTACCCAACCATTCTTCTCTGATTTGAATAAAAGCAATGGAGAGTTTGGATCTCATCAGTACACTGCCAATATCAAAGGCCCCAAAGTTTCAATTTCCAAGTTTGTGAGAAACGGAATGACTAATTTAGCACTGCCAGGGAATTTTTTTAATCCTTCAGGATACAGGCTGTTGGGAGTTCCCTGATGGTCTAGTGGTTAGGATTCTGGGCTTTCACTGCCGTGGCCTGGGTTCAATCCCTGGTCAGGGAAGATCCCAGCAAGCCTTGTGGCATGGCCAAAAAAATAAACAACAACTAAAAAACCAGAGTACAGGCTGTTGATGGATTACAGTGACTCTCAATTATCAACAGGGTCTTTGAAAGATGAATTTGGTGCTCTAAATACTTCTAACGTCCCGGGTTTGTCTTCACTTCTACCAGAGTTTGGGCCAAATAAACTTACATGCTTACATACAGAGGAAGATTTTCATATATAAGGCTCTGTGATACACAGGTGTTACAGGACATATGCCATAAAAATGATACATTAAAGTGCTTCCTATCCTCGGTGTTCCTAAAATTCTTTGTACTAATGGTTAAAAAGTGTTTACTGTGGGAGGGGCTGACCCAGAGAAAATTCCTACTTTAGCCAAGATAGGATTTTGTTCAGCAATCTTGTTTTGTCTTGGTGGGGAAAGTCAGAGTAAGAACACCATTTGTATTTTTCTAACACTTTTTGGGAACGTTATACATTTGAATATATGTTTTGCTTTCATTTCCAGAAAACGTACCATTATCAATGAAAGAAGGCTTGGCCTGTACCTCAGAGCCTCTTTAATAAATGTTTGTTGGAGCATATTTAAAAGCAGGTGGTAATTACATTTTTAAAACTCCTAGAAATCTTATTATCAAAATATAAACTCTGTTCTCCATTTTACAGTAAACTTAAACATACAGCCACTGGTGCAGGAAGCAGGTTGAATACTGCATTTAGTAAATCTGTCCTGCTATACCCTGGTGTGCAACAAGAGACTCCAGCAAACTTTCAGAAGTGGCTTGACCACTGTTAAATACCCTGGGATTAGTCAGACCAACTTTTAGGCAAATCACCCACTGAAACCTAAAAAATCTTGCGGCATCCTTAACTCAGACAAATAAGACAATAATTCTGAAAACAATTTGTTTAATAATAAGGACTAAGAAATAAAGTATTTAATTTTGAAATGTACCGTTATCAAAACCCCAAGAAAGCTTCAATTAGACAGACCTGAGCCCTTGTGCTTGCTTCAAATCAGAAATGCCAAAACAGGAGATTAGTGTTTAATTTGAGCCAACAGGTTTCTACTAACTGTTTTCAACTCAAATTCTCCCCATTTTTCCCACTTTCCTTCAACCAGGTTTAACCCTGTCCGTCCCACTCTTTTACCATATACATAAACATCTTCACTACCAAACTTATTTTTGAACACTATTTCAAAAAAAAAAAAAGAGCCAATGTCACTGTTTGCAGATGACATGATACTATACATAAAGAATCCTAAAGAGGCTACCAGAAAACTACTAGAGCTAATCAATGAATTTGGTAAAGTAGCAGGATACAAAATTAATGCACAGAAATTTCTATACATTTCTATAGCATCCCTATACACTAATGATGAAAAATCTGAAAGTGAAATTAAGAAAACACTCCCATTTACAATGCAACAAAAAGAATAAAATATCTGGGAATAAACCTACCTAAGGAGACAAAAGACCTGTATGCAGAAAACTATACGACACTGATGAAAGAAATTAGAGATGATACAAACAGATGGAGACATATCCCATGTTCTTGGATTGGAAGAATCAACATTGTGAAAATGACTATACTACCCAAAGCAATCTACAGATTCAATGCAATCCCTATCAAATTACCAATGGCATTTTTCACAGAACTAGAACAAAAAAATTGCACAATTTGTATGGAAACACAAAAGACCCCAAATAGCCAAAGCAATCTTGAGAAAAATGGAGCTGGAGGAATCAGGCTCCCTGACTTCAGACTCTACTACAAAGCTAAAGTAATCAAGAAAGTATGGTACTGGCAGAAAAACAGAAATATAGATCAATGGTACAGGATAGAAAGCCCAGAGATAAACCCAAGCACATATGGTCACCTTATCTTTGATAAAGGAGGCAAGAATATACAATGGAGAAAAGACAGCCTTTTCAATAAGTTGTGCTGGGAAAACTGGACAGCTACATGTAGAAGAATGAAATTAGAACACTCCCTAACACCATACACAAAAACAAACTCACAATGGATTAAAGACCTAAATGTAAGGCCAGACACTATAAAACTCTCAGAGCAAAACATAGGAAGAACACTCTATGACATAAATCACAGCAAGATCCTTTGTGATCCATCTCCTAGAGAAATGGAAATAAAAACAAACAAATGGGACCTAATGAAACTTAAAAGCTTTTGCACAGCAAAGGAAACCATAAAAAAGACAAAAAGGCAATGCTCAGAATAGGAGAAAATATTTGCAAACGAAGCAACTGACAAAGATTAATCTCCAAAATATACAAGCAGCTCATGCAGCTCAATATCAAAAAAACAACAACCTAATGCAAAAATGAGCAGAAGACATAGACATTTCTCCAAAGAAGATATACAGATTACCAACAAACACATGAAAAGATGCTCAGCATCACTAATCATTAGAGGAATGTGAATCAAAACTACAATGAGGTGTCACCTCACCCCAGTCAGAATGGCCATCATCAAAAAATCTACAAACAATAAATGCTGGAGAGGGTGTGGAGAAAAGGGAACCCTCTTGCACTGTTGGCGGGAATGTAAATTGATACAGCCACTATGGAGAACAGGATGGAGGTTCCTTAAAAAGCTAAAAATAGAACTACTATATGACCCAGCAATCCCACTACTGGGCATATAACCTGAAAAAAACATAATTCAAAAAGAGTCATGTACCACAATGTTCATTACAGCACTATTTACAATAGCCAGGACATGGAAGCAATCTAAGTGTCCACTGACAGATGAATGGATAAAGAAGATGTGGCACATATATACAATGGAATATTACTCAGCCATGAAGAGAAACGAAACTGAGTTATTTGTAGTGAGGTGGATGGACCCAGAGTCTTGTTACAGAGAGAGAAAAACAAATACTGCATGCTAACACATATATGTGGACTCTAAAAAAAAAAAATGGTTCTGATGAACCTAGGGGCAGGACAGGAAGAAAGATGGAGATGTAGAGAATAGACTTGAAGACACTGGGAGAGGGAATGGTAAGCTGGGACAAAGGGAGAGAGTAGCATTGACATATCTACACTACCAAATGTATAATAGCTAGTGGGAAACAGCTGCATAGCACAGGGAGATCAGCTCGGTGCTTTGTGACCACCTAGAGAGATGGGATAGGTAGGGCGGAAGGGAGATGCAAGAGGGAGGGGATATGGATATATGTATACATATAGCTGGTTCACTTCGTTATACAGCAGAAACTAACACAACATTGTAAAGTAAAGCAATTATACTCCAATAAAGATGTTAAAAAAAAAAAAAAGAGCCAATGGACCAGGATGTACCAACTAACAAGGCAAATAAAGTTAAACAAAGACTCCAGGAACCTAGAGTTTTAATTAAGAAAAAGGAAGAGTCCCTGAAAAATGTGAGGCAGAATCTTGGACATTGATGAAATACCAAGAATTTTAAAAACTATTATTATATTGAGAAATAGTCCTGCCTCTCTAAATTAAACCCCACTACGCCTCTGCAACTTGCTTAGGAGACCTCCATGTGGTAAGTCCAATTGATAGGTTGTATTTACCTTCACTGTATTCAAGGTCCACCTCCCCTCTCACAAACACAAAATATAAAGTTATATTTCTTGGTAAGTAGAAAAGGTGCAGAGATTAACCTTTTAAATCCCTGCCTGTCCTTTTCTGAGTTTTTCTCAATTTATCCACTTTTTAAAGTGTAAGAGTTTCCTCCTGTTTAAAGTTTAACTAGTCCTGGTCCAGTTTGGAAGTGGAGTCAGTCTACCTAGGTTTGAATCCCACCTTTGCCACTCAGTAGTTGGGTCACTTTAATCAGAACTCTGGGCAGCTGTATGCCTCTTTCCTCGCCTAGAAACTGGAGATAACAGTATTTCTCAAGGGGTTACTGTGAAATTATGCACGTGAAGCAATTATCATGCTGCCTCACACACAAGGAAATACTCAATAATTCATCTATGACCATGTTAGTGCTGAACTCTTCCTGAGCCCAAGAGTTTACACTGACGAGTTAACCGCAGATCAAGGAAAAATCAAAGAGGAAACATTATTTATGCAAAACCCCCTTTAAATGTGTTCAGCCAATAGAGAGAAAATTCCCAGAAAAGAAACGTGCTTATAGTCCACAGAGGGTTCTTTTCTTCATGCAGCTCTGTAAGTATAATTCATCCTGAATAAAAATAAAGAAAGAAAACTAATGTATCTGGCTTTCAATTCTTCCTGGTTATCTTAAAGAAGTCGGGTTTTGAGGTTCCCCCCTCCCCCGGCATTGTTTATAAAAACCCAAGTTAACAAGAAAGAAAGAGTCCCAAATGGCCCAAGTTATTTTTAATGAAGACTTATGTGAGTTATGTATTTACCCTCCTACAATCTTTCACAATCTCGAGATTTTTTTCAAATATCTAAAAAGTCAAGCTGTTCTTTGCTCAACATTCATTCAGGAGATGAGAAACCTGTCCTATTTTTCTTTAAAAGTTATCTCATTGGTCTAGTCCAAGATCAAGTTCATCTCTCATATACAAAAATACTTTCTCCAAGACACCCTTGAAAAGAGTAATGGATGGTTCCTTCCAGCTACTGGAAAAAAAGAATATAAAACTCTCTTTACTGCTATTCATCAACATTTCCTCCGCACAGAGGGTGAAAAACTGTATCCCAGTACCACTTCACACTTGGTGTTTCTTTGACAAAAGATTAGAATCCACTTTTAACTCTTCAAATCTTTCTGGACTATAAAGATTTAATATGAATCATAGTTAGAGGCATGAAATTGATTCCAAATTTTATTCCATTTTTTAATAGTCTTCAAATATGCAAACTGATGTCTGATTACAAAAGGTGGAAAAGCAGTTACCTTAACAAACATAATTGGAAAATTCACATTTAAAAGAGAAAGCAGTATAGATGGAATCTTAAATCACATAGTAAAGAAAGAAAGAAAAATTTTAATAACACTCTAGGCTACATTCCTGAATCTAGGAAAACTAAAGTCTATTAGCATTTTATGTCTTTGGGTCATACAGAGTATTAAAGAAATGGCTTTAGGGATTAGTCTTGAGCAGCAGCTAAATCGGAAAGCACAATTTACTTCTTCGTACTAGTGGGGAGGAGGAATCCAATCTTAATCATTACTAGGGGAAAGTTCAAGACAAACAGCTTTAACGGAAAAAAAAAAAAGCACAATTAGTACATTGTCAATAACTCAAAACCATACTTTAGATCTTCAGGATTAGTCTAAAACGTGACGTTTCAGAGCATAAATGTATTTACCGTTCCTTATATTAAGTTACACATTTCCTTGAACCAAATATTTTTCCCAAAGAACCCATTCACACACAAAAAAAAATTGTAAATAAAAATATCTACTCCTTTAAAAGTCCCTACAAAGTATATACAGAAACTTGTTTTCACATTTATGACAACTTACAGAACTTGTTAGCAAAGCCTTATGAAACACAGTTGTCCCACCCTCTGCCCTCGCAAATGAAGCAACAAAATAAGAAATCGAGGCAAATTCTCAAACAGAAAAGGAAAACTAAATAAAGCACCCAAGGGATAATCAATATATGAAAGAACAAAATTTAGTAACAGTCTAAAAACAACAGAAATTCTAATCTACACTCGAAACTCTTACCCTTGACAGCACAGAACAGAATATCCTGCCTTACACATTTTGGAATTACAATTCCGAAACGCTAAATCCAAAAACAAAGCCGCCCGGGGGAAAATAACAATTGCGCAACAGATCAACAGCTCCAACTTTTCCCTTGGCCCAGGCGCGGCAAGGTTTGCACGCTATAAAGCAGGAAAGGGCCAACTGAGGGCCGCCGTGACAGCCAACCGACCACTGTCACGGCGGCCGAGGCCACGCTCGCGGTGTGCGCCCCCGGGAGGCACCACGCCGGGATCGAGACGCCGGGGGCGCAGCCGCCTCTGACCTCAGAGTCCACTGCCCCGCCGCCACTTCCCGGTGTGTTGCACAGGGACAACTCCCGGCCTCCGAGCCCGAACCTTTCCCTCGGCTCCAGGGGGCGCGTGGGGCGCGGTTCGGTCGCTGTACGTCGGGGCAGCCTAGCGCGCTGGACACTTTATGACCTCCTCCCGCCCCCACCCTGGGGACTGGGCATTCTCGCCAAGCTGCCTATGGGAGATCCCATCGATGGACCGACCGATTACTTTGCACCAGGAGCACCCTCAGACGGCCCAGCGCAGTGAAGGCGCCGCAGTCCGCGCCCGCGAAGGTCATGTGGGCCGAGGGGCAGCGGCAGAGGAGGTTCTCCGGCTCCCAGCCCAAAGGAGACCTCAGTTCCCCCGAGAGCGGCCCCGTGACTAGGCACATTTTTGCCGGTTCCGAGGCTGGGGAGCCTCACAGCCCCGGAAGGGCCGGGCCGCGCCGGCTCAGACCGCCAGCGTCCGCCCCCTCCTGCCCCGCTGCCTCCGGACGGTCAAATTCAGGAGGGGGCCCGGCCGGGGCTCCAGCGGCCCGGGGCGTGGTTAGAGACACCCTTCTCCCCACGCGCGAGGGCGTAGCCCCCCAACCCCAACACAGTCTCCCTCGGGGGCTGCGGGCGCGCTGTCAGTCCCACCACCCGGCCGCGTCCCCACACCCCTCGCAAGCCCTCTGGTCCCAGCTCCCCTCCCCCGGCCCAGCGCAAGCGCAGCGGCTCTGGTGCGCGCGTGGCCGCAGCAGTCCCGGCTCAGGCCACAGACGGGAAGAGAGGCCAGCTGTGGCTGTCCCTCCTGGGCCGCGGCTCCCTCGCGCCCCCGCCCCCGTCCTAGCACCACCTGCTGGGACGGCAGTCCCGGCGGCGGCAGCTCCAAGTCCATCATGCTGAGCTAGTGACGGTGCTCTGAGGCTCCCCGACGGCGGCCCTGTCCCGGTTGCCGAGGCGCGGTGCGGACAGGGCGGTACTGGCGGCGGCGGCGGCAGCTTCCCTAGGATCCTACGAACTAGCTTCTCCGCGACTCGGCCAGACTCGCCGGCCGGGCTCTTGCCCGGCTCCGCCTCCCGACCCTCGGGGGCGGGGCAAGAGCCCAGGCCCTTCCTTCCCCCGCCAGCCGCGCGGGCTGAGCTTCCGAAAATCCCCCACCCCCGCTCCGGCTGACGCAAGAAGCTGGCGGTCCTGGGGCGGGAAAGGGCCGCGAGAGGGGGTAGTAGTGGGTGGCTGCGGGCGGGATGCCGGGAGGAGAGCTGTCTAGGCCCCCGGGCCCCCGCTCTCAATTTACCCTCCCTGCAAATACAGCCAACGCTCTCCGCCCGCGGGATTAAGAGTTGTTTGCCGAAGGTCGCTGGGGTGCGGGTGCTTTGAAAGTTTAAACAGTTGGAACAAACACGCCTGGAGACCCCGTAAAGGCGCTGGTATCGGAGCTGCGCTTCCCTGATTTGGACTTGCAGAACCTTGCCCCGCTTTATCTCACCCCACCGCCGGAGAGTGGCGCCAGCCCCAGGGGCGGGGGCTGGAGGCTGGGACCCAGGCCGAGCGCACCGCGCGCCGCCCTCTCTCCTCGGCTCCCCTCCGGGGCTTGGGCCATTGGGACTTGCCCGGGGGAAATGAGGACCGCGCGGGGAGTTCATGCTCGCAGTCACCCTGAACGCCCTCCACTTACTCCCACGCCTTGCACTCTCGTCAGGCTCTAGTCGCCGAGGGCAAATGGAGTCTCTTTTAGTCGGAGAGTGGTCGATGTTGCCTACCCAGAGCGTTCTTTTCCCGCCAGACCGTACACGCCACACCACAGATGGCGTTCTCTAACACCGTGCGATGCTACTAGATGTCATAATCCTCAGAAGTTTTCTTTTCACGTACTCACAATATAATTTTTAAAATAAAAATCCAAAAGACCAAGTTATAAAACTGTAGTGTGGACCCGTTCTGTGAAAACATGTACCTAGAAAAAAATTAAAAGTCGTTCCTCAAAATATTAATGGTTGTAGGATCATGAATGATTTTTATCTTTCTCTTTGTTACTTTAAGTATGTTTTAAATCTACGATGAGTATGTATTACGTTCCACATTAAAAACAATTATTTAAAAATTAATCATTGCCCAGAGAAAACTTCAAGTACTTGAAAACAGGAATATTGTGAAATCTTATGATTTAAAAGAGAATAGATAAATGGTTTGGTTTTGCTTTTTTCTCTTATGCAATAGCAATCTTTCTAACTCTTTAACAAGCCTGGTTTTCAGTTTCTAACTTCTTGAAATTATGCAAAACCAGGTGAAGTAGACAGTTCCTGGAACCGGTTTTACTATTTCATTCAAAAACCTGACGCCCTCCCCCCCAAAAAAATGCCTGACTACAGCCGACCAATGCCCCCAAAGCTGCAAAGAACTTACTTTCTCTTGGTTGCATAATTTGACACTCCCAGGATTTATCTGTAAATTTACATGTTCGAATATTCCTTAAGGTAAGTGAAGCCCAAATTAATTGCTTGTAAATGAAGTAAGTTTCTTCAACTTGAATTAAACTCAGCTGTTATGTGAAAAGCCTACAAAATGATCTGCAGGCTAACAACAAGCTCAGGAGAAATGATTTACAATGAACTTGACATGAAACATGCGAAGACAAAATGAAATGACATTTCTGCGTCAAAGAAGGGCACAAGAGTATATTGTTAACAATTCAAGTTACTTATTAAAATTAGTACATCCGAGAAGGTAGACAGCCCAGGAGGCAGGAGATAACAAAGTCATATACGACATGGTTGCTGCCCTCCAGGAGTTTATAAAGTGTTTGGTATTTCCTTGTTAGGCAACAAATTTCCATTGAGTTTAGACTGAATGAAATAAACTCTACTTTTGCAAAACTGCAATTACTGGGAGTATATTGTTTCAGGCACCTGCAGAGTACGTATTTTCAAAGGGAGGAGGACAATATGGTAAGAGTCTGAACATGTTTAAGAAAAATAAAGGAAACAGCTAAGGAAAAGCTGTTGGGCATTGTATGGTGGTTCAGCATAAGAACAGGGAACCCCAGTCTCAGACCACCCATGTCAAGGAGGTTCCTGGTCTTTGCGGAATTCTGAAGTAAGATCATATTCATGTGAGAACCTAGGCCTTGCCCTCTAAACTTATATATTGTGCTATGAGGGCACAGATACTATGGATTGAGAAGTTCCAAGAGAATGCTGGCTTTTCTCTCTTGTCCTGGTGCCATGGGAGTTCTTTTACTGCCAGGCTCTCCTTGCTATTTTATTTTTTCTCTCAACTAGTTTTACATTCTACTTAACCCTTGTACATTTCCATTGATGTCTGAGTTATTTGCCATCTTTAGAAAGAACCTTTCACGTATGCTTGAGATAGGGCAGAATTGTAATACTTTGCTCCAGAGTTCTCATAAAAAACAAGCATCATCAGGTAATCCTTCCAAGTATACAAAGTTTGGATAGTGATGCAGTGACCCATTTATTTCAGCTTCTTCTCCGTGATCTAATCTGCCAAATTTGCAAGGCCCAAGAAACTACCTACTATTTCAAAATCTTTCTTCACCTTGAGGCTTCTTCCCTCTTCTTTTCACTTCCTTTTAATTGTACTCTATGTTTGAGCCAAAAAATATCCAAACTCCCTTGGAATTATAATTGAAATTCTAAATTTGTCCAGCTTACAATTTAAGCGTATCAGGTAGCTAGTTTCCACAGATGGCGCCCAGTGAATCCCCTCTCCTGATATTGACGTGCTTGTGTAGTCCCCCCACATTGCAGCAAGGCTGGCCCTGAGACTTGCTTTAACTTATAGAAGGAGGCTGGAAGTGACACTATGCCAAGTCTCCACCTAAGCTTTTTTTTTCAATTAAATTCTATTTTAATTACTTATTTTCTTGGCCATTTAATTATCACTTTTCTTCCACAAAAACTTTACTGTTGAACTCCAAATGTTTAACAGCTTCGAGTGAAACTAGGACCATAATTCACTACTTCTGTAGGTTTTAGAAAGTTATTTATAAATGTCAGGAATACCACAAATTTGACATTAAGAATCATCAGAAACTTTAAAAATCTTCAGTTCAGAAGTTCATGTTGACCAATTTTAGTAGGTTCATAAAGTTACATCTTGCTACCTGGGTGTCACAATAAAAAAAAAAAGTAGAACTACACAAACAAAATTTTCCTTCATATTATAAAAATTACCTGTCTATGGGCTTCCCTCGTGGTGCAGTGGTTGAGAGTCCGCCTGCCGATGCAGGGGATGCGGGTTCGTGCCCCGGTCCGGGAGGATCCCACATGCCGCAGAACGGCTAGGCCCGTGAGCCGCGGCTGCTGAGTCTGCGCGTCCGGAGCCTGTGCTCCGCACAGGGAGAGGCCACAACAGTGAGAGACCCAAGTACGGCTAAATAAATAAATAAATAAATAACCTGTCTACAATCCTTAAAAAGTTGTAATGCACAAGAACCACTGAGCTCCAACTATCTTTCTTAATTTTATCACCACATCCTCTGTGCAAATCATATGCCCTGGTCAAATTAGTCTTTTCATTTTTTTCCAACTATATCTATGATTTCCTACCTCTATGTTTGTTCACATAGGTTTCCCATCCAAAAGTCCTCCTTTCACTCTTTCTCCTGCAATCTCATGCCTACTTAAAGGCCTGATTCAAATAAACCATTCTCTATAAAGATGTCCCTATCCTTCCCAACTGGAAATGACCTTCTTCTACTATTTTTGGTGCCCTGTATCACTTACCATTGCCTGTCTATTCTATTTGTTACTTTTCCAATTAGATGTTAAGTTCTTTGGCATCTGTTGGCCACAACAGCTAGGTTGGTAAATACTTTATGCTATACTTGGCATTCTAGATGTTGAATGGGGATGAATATGATTTTCACTTCCTGGGAGTAGTGGCATAAGTAGTGAAAGAGGTTGCATGGACTCGGGGGTCAACATCCAATTCCAGTTCCTCTGTGTTACTTTGAAAAGAATCACCCCCTCTGACATCAGTGTTCTTAGCTCTAAAAGGAACGGGATGCACTAAGTAAACTTTTAAGGCTCATCTTACTCTAAGATTGCTTTACTTGGTAATTACTTCCTCTTCCTTTTTACAAATGAAAATGCACATTGATTGCTTATCCATAACCATTTTAAATTTGAAAAATATTTTACATGCAGCATTTTACATTTGACAGGAAATTATTGTTAACAACTGAGAACAACTATACTAAAGAGATGTATTTAAAAATAGAAGTATCGGGCTTCCCTGGTGGCACAGTGGTTGAGAATCCACCTGCCGATGCAGGGACACGGGTTCGTGCCCCGGTCCGAGAAGATCCCATATGCCGTGGAGCGGCTGGGCCCGTGAGCCATGGCCGTTGAGCCTGCGTGTCTGGAGCCTGTGCTCCGCAACGGGAGAGGCCGCAACAGTGAGAGGCCCACATACCGCAAAAAAAAAAAAAAAATAGAAGTATCAGAAGAATTTCATTTTACTGTCATCTGTTCCAAAGACCTCAAAGATGCTGGTTTAGAAAGGAATCACTCAAACATTTAAAATATATATTAAATACCTCTAGCTTAGGTTTGTTGACTTTGAAATATGACTGGAGAAAGAAGTATTCATCTAGCCCACTAATTTAAAGAAATATGAAATATTCTTTTTTTTTTTTTTTTTTTTTTGTGTGTGTGTGTTACGCGGACCTCTCCCTGCTGTGGCCTCTCCCGTTTCAGAGCACAGGCTCCGGACGCGCAGGCTCAGTGGCCATGGCTCACGGGCCCAGCTGCTCTGCGGCATGTGGGATCTTCCCGGACGGGGGCACGAACCCGTGTCCCCTGCAGCGGCAGGCGGACTCTCAACCACTGCACCACCAGGGAAGCCCTGAAATATTCTTTTGATATTTTCTCAAAATTTGTCATATGTGTCTTCAAAAAGAAAGATTAAATTTAATTTCAGTTAGACTATTATTCACTTTTATTCCTTTTCCAATTGGAAAATATTTTAATTCATGTGTTCAAAAACATCAGGAAAGGAAATATAAAATTATGTTGATTTTTAAATAACATCTTAAGGTTTTGCCATATTTGAATTGCCTACTTCCATCCAAATTTAATTCTAAATCAGGGAAGTCATCTTAATTGCAATTAAATAGAATCTTAGGTCTTAATGAAAATAACATTGAAGGTACATTACCCAAATCACCTCAAATTCACAGAAATTAACATTTCAATGCATTTTGCTCTGAAATGAAATGAAAGAGTTGTATATCACCAAAGCCAGTTTTAACTCGTATAGTTTCCTGCTCATAGTAGAAACAGTGCTCTACAGGAACTGCAATGCAGTGAGTAAAGAGAAAACCCCAGAAGTTTAAAAGACTGCTTTTTAATTATGTATGTTGATACCTACGTAAAAATATATGCATAGGAAAAAAAAAGCCTGAACATATACGCTCCAAAACGTTAACCACAATTATTCCGACTAGTTAGATTACTGATTTTTATTTTTCTCATTTTTACCTGCCTGTATTTTCCTAAATAAACATATATTACTTTTATAGTAATAAGCAAAAAAAACCAGTGGCAGTGGAGTGTAGGGGTAAGGGAGGAACATCTGCTTTTCTCCCAAGACACTGGGTCCATCTCATTTTCAGGTTGAATTTTAACCACAAGCTTTACCAATCTTTCCATTCTGTATTTACTATAGTGGAACCTGGAGAACTTGACCACATCTTTAAAAGTGGTTGATGGTAAGGGTCTAAAGACCCTTTGCTCTTTCAATCTGCTGCTATATTTGCAAAGTCTCACTCAGCAGAATAGGAACCCCAGATGTAGATGGAATTTTATGAGTACATAGAGACTCATAAAATTATAGAATATAATTATATAATAATTTCTATAATATAGAAAAAATATAGAATATGCACCTTAATGCAAATTTGAGTTATTAAAAAATAAGCTACAGAATATTAAGATTTTACTTTCACCTGGTGCCTGAGAATTTCTTCCACTCACCATGCATTGATGGACCCACTCATGGTTCCTGAACTGCACTGAGAAGCAACAAGTATTATCGGTTTCTTTTTCCTCATTGACTCCTCTCCTTTTGAAACCCTAGTTGTTACCATGAACAATTTTAACCAAATTGGTTAAAAATCATCTATTAACCATCCTGAAAAGGCACTGCAGTTTCTTCTTTTTTTTTTAAAGGGGTCCTAAACACCAAATAAATAGATATTTTGTGACAATACTGATTTATAAAATAGAGGAAGTTTTTTCTGCATACTGTAGACTTCTCCTTAAAGGAACATTACAGAGACATTTTTTGCTAAAGTTTGCCCATTCTAGTCTCTTGGGGAAGTAAGACTGTATAGTCAGCAGCAAGAAATATGTCCTTTCAATTTCAGTTGTCCACTCCAGGAAGAAGGACATATAATGCCAACATTTAATCTCCTTATAATCAATTCAATAAAAAAGTAATTGTGTGTACTGTGTGAGGTGCCCCATGTGAGACTTGCACTGACTGAGAACATACTATGTATGAAGTTCTACTTCCAGACACCTTATATGTGTTATTACTAATCTTTACAACAACCATTTTACAGGTGATAAATCTGAGCTCAATCTGGTACAGTAACTTGGCCGAGACACACAGTTCCATGATTCAGTAACTTGGCAAAGCTTCCACAGCAGAGTTCAGGTGAAATCCTAGGTTATTTTTACTTATTTATTTTTAGGCCGCTCCTCGTGGCATGTGGGAACTTAGCTCCCCTACCAGAGGTCGAACCCGGGTCCCCAGCATAGGAAGCACGGAGTTCTGACCACTGGACTGCCAGGGAATTCCTTGAAATCCTAGGTTTAACTCATTCCAAAACCCTTGTTCTTTTCACTGAGCCAAGCTAGTCCCAAGATACCACCCGATTCTTTGTGAATAATTAAACAGTGTAGGGACTATGGGATATACTATAATTTGTGCCATGGACGTCATTTAAGTGTATGACATACTTTGAAGGGTGAGCCATAATTTTATGCTACTGGGATATAATAAAGCCATGCCATAATTTTCACATTGAAATTCAATTTAAGATTTCCATGTATGTTTTCCTTTCTTGATTGCTGCTTACCAACCCTCTAATATTGATCTAAATCTGTAAATACATAAAAAAGAAATGATAAGGGCTCCTAGAAACCTGTATTTGATTGCTAGTGGCTCATAGGTGGATATGAAGAACACCACTCTAAGGAATATGATTCAGATTTTATGGTTTGATACCATGGTCCAAGGTCTTCAAAGCAAACTGCCAATCAGTGTCAGATTCGATCATGGGACTGTATCAAACTCTTTTACTACAGATCACCTTCATGATTGCAATAGTCTCTATTCTGTTTTGAGTGAGTTATGCATTAGTCCAGGGGTCCCCAACCCCCAGGTCGTGGACCGATACTGGTCCATGGCCTGTTAGGAACCGGGCTGCACAGCAGGAGGTGAGCACCAGGCAAGCGAGCAAAGCTTCATCTGTATTTACAGCTGCTCCCCATCGCTCGCATTACCACCTGAGCTCCTCCTCCTGTCAGCATTATGGTGAGTTGTATAATTATTTCATTATATATTACAATGTAATAATAATAGAAATAAAGTGCACAATAAATGTAACAAGCTTGAATCATGCTGAAACCGTCCCCCCACCCTGGTCCGTGGAAAAATTGTCTTCCACAAAACCAGTCCCTGGTGCCAAAAAGGTTGGGGACCGTTGCATTAGTCACTCACTATAGAGTGAATGTCTTACTTCTCAGAAGGCTTAAGTTGAGGAGTGTAGTTATGAGGAAGAGATTGACATCAACGTGGCTAACAGAAGAAAAATCAGATACCTCTTAATAAACGTAATAATAATAAAATAAAAATATTGTAGGATCATTAAAAGTAAGTAGATTTGATATGGGTATTCAAAAGATGTAAAGCAAAAAGTTCAAAAAAATGAAAGATAAGGCTATAGGAAAGTTCAAGGATAAAAAGGTAAAGAAATATAATGGGGAAAAATTAACTTTATTTAAACATTGATCATTTTAATGCAAAGTACTGTAATGATCGAAACTAACGACCCAGTGTAATTTCATGGTCTTCATGAACTGGCATTAAGGTACCCAGAAGTACACTGTGTTTACCATTATAGAATGCTTTTTTCTAAGAAATTCTCTGTGAAGCAGCAGAGGATTTAACAATCATGTACTCTTTTTTTAAAAAAATAAATTTTTATTTATTTATTTATTTATTTTTGTCTGTATTGGCTCTTCGTTGCTGTCTGCAGGCTTTCTCTAGTCGCAGCGAATGGGGGCTAGTCTTCATTGCGGTGTGCAGGCTTATCGCGGTGGCTTCTTTTTTGCGGAGCATGGGCTGTAGGTGTACAGGCTTCAGTAGTTGCAGCACGTGGGCTCAGTAGTTGTGGCTCTCGGGCTCTAGAGTGCAGGCTCAGTAGTTGTGGTGCATGGGCTTAGTTGCTCTGCAGCATGTGGGATCTTCCCGGACCAGGGCTTGAACCCATGTCCCCTGCACTGGCAGGCGGATTCTTAACCACTGCGCCACCAGGGAAACCCTACTCTTTTTTTTTTTTTAATTGAAGATAGTTTATGTACAATATTATATAAGTTACAGGTGTACAATATAGTGATTCACAATTTTTAAAGGTTATACTCCATAAATAGTTATTATAGTTATAAAATATTGGCTTTGTTCCTCATGCTGTACAATATACCTTGTAGCTTATTTTATACATGATAGTTCATACCTAGTTCATCCCCTATCCCTATCTAGCCCCTCCCTCTTCCCTCTCCCCACTGGTAACCACTAGTTTGTTCTCTATACCTGTGAGTCTGCTTCCTTTTATTTTGCTATATTCACTAGTTTGTTGTATTTTTCAGATTCTACATATAAGTGATATCATACAGTATTTGTCTTGCTCTGACTTATTTCACTTAGCATAATACCCTCCAAGTCCATCCATGTTGCTGTAAATGGCAAAATTTCATTCTTTTTGTGGCTGAGTAGTATTCCATTGTATATATATATGCCACATCTTCTTTAACAATCATATGTTCTGAAAGCATTAGTACAAATTACACTTTCTCTAGACTATATTTCGACAAATCCTTCTGGGTACTATGACAGAGAGAATATAAGCACTAGAGACAGATAGATCTGCGTTTGCTTACTTACTAGCTGTGTGATCCTGGGAAAGTTGATTTATTCACTGAATCCATTTCCTCATTTGTGAAATGAAGGTTGTTGTGAGGTTAACTGGCATAATGTATATAAAGTTACTTGTGAAGATGAAGCAGTTAGATCTTCTGAAATGATAACCCCAAACCAAAAATTAGGATGTGAAAAGCATTAAAGTAATAATACACTACTGCCAATTCATAAATATAAAGTGTTTAGTTCTTCTCATAATTGCTTGATATTTGGCATAATGAAAAGAACAACTGGTCTGAACTTGGAAGACCTAGAGATTCTTCAAAATGAAAATAAAGGGGTTGGCTTAGACATAAGCTCCTCAAGGGCCAGAGACTTTGTTATTTTGTTTTATCCCTATTGCTTTTTATTTAACTTGATATGGGAGACTCTTGATAAATATTTGTTAAATGAATAAATGACTGCATGAATAGACTTGTTGATTTCTAAATTTTCTTCCAACATCAACACCCTGCTTTTAAGAAGATGACAGGAAAGAGAGTGCATTGTATAAACACTATTTTGTTGTGTTGTATTAGGGCACATGCATTAAAAATATCAGCTGCTGGTTTGGCTAAGACCTTGGTATTTATGTTGTAATAGGGAGGCTGTGTATGTCATTTTGTACATTTTTTGCTAATAGATACTTATTCATTTTCTACTCATCAAGGAATTTCCTGAGTCAAAGGAACATGATCTTGACGGAGACTGTAACATAAAGTTTGCTTTATTGTGATGAGGGAATGTCAGATTCCGAATAGAAAATATTTTAAATAATTTTTAACAATGGAAGTGGAAAATAAGGAATAATTCTTAGTGTTCTCTGAAACTCTATGTTTGTAATTTAGGAGCCACTGCTGGCTGAATTTATGGTACTACTGCCAAGAATTTGAAGACTGCATAAACATTTTCATTTGCTTAAATGTTAATGTCTTAATTTCAAAACCACATGATACTTAGTCCATTAGAGCTAATGACCCCTACCATTCACTTTTTTTTTTTTTTTTTTTTTTGCAGTACGCGGGCCTCTCACGGTTGTGGCCTTTCCCGTTGCGGAGCAGAGGCTCCGGACGCTCAGGCTCAGCGGCCATGGCTCATGGGCCCAGCTGCTCTGCAGCATGTGGGATCTTCCCGGACCACGGCACGAACCCGTGTCCCCTGCATCGGCAGGCGGATTCTCAACCACTGCGCCACCAGGGAAGCCCCCTACCATTCACTTTTACATTGCTACCTAATCAGAAATATTTTCCAGTCCCAGTTCTACATATGGGACTGAATGTGCTATTTAAGCCTAGTGGCTCACTGTGAGCCTGCAGAAGGAGATCAATATTGATCTCAGCTGCTTATCTTTGGTCTAAGTGGATTTGGCACTGTCACAACTGCATAATTTCAGGGACTCAGAAAATAATGCTTTCCTTGCCTACTACATACTTTTTAAAAAGTTTCCTACCTGCTTCTCAATGACTAAATTGTTGGCACTGGTTTTCTCTGAGTGGTAAGTTTAGGAGTAGGGGAATGTTTACTTCCTACCTTATGTATTTCTAATTGTTTGATTTTTTTAAACAAGCACTATTTATATATTAATATTTGAATAAGTAACATATGCTCATAACTCAAATATTTAAAAACTATAAAAGGTAAAAGTCTCTCTTCCTTCCCTATCCCACATTCATTAGATCTTCTCCCTTCTTCTCTTCCCAATCCACTGTTACTGGTTTCTTGGATATTATTTCAGAGTAGTTTATGTATATGCAAGCAAATACTTATACATATATATTTTTTCTTTTTATCACACAAAATGTAGCAGATAGATAGTGCATACTGCTATGCATCTTGCATTTTTCATTAAATATAGCTTGGAGATTTTCCCATGTTGGTACAATATATAGCACATCCTCACTATCTTCCTTTTTTATTTCTCTCTTTTTATGGCTGCATAATATTCCATTAGTATATATAAGGGCATCATGATTTATTTCACAGGTTTTGTATTGATGGTCATTGGATTGTTTCCAACCTTGCTATTACAAGTAATGCTTTAATGAATAACCTATACCTAGGTCATTTTATGTGTAAAATCTATTCATAGGATATATTCAATTGGAATGGATTGTTGGGTCAAAGGGTATGTGCATTCATAAGATTGATTGATCTTGCCAAATTAACCTCCATGGACTTATTCCAACTTACATTCATACAAAAATAATCAAACTTTTAGATTTTTGAAAATCTGATATGTGAAAAATGATATATCAGCATAGTTTTAATTTGCATTTCTTATGTGAATATCTTTTCATATATTTATGAAATTTTCCATGAGTTGTTATGATATTGAGATTTATAATAAGAAATATATATTTTGTTTTCTGGCACAGAGCTCCTAAAACCCTTGGAATTTCCTAGGTGATGAGAGCAGTAAAGTTGTCTCATGTTATGTTAACTTTTGGAAAGCACCTAAGGTTGAGGGCTGTTTGACAGGGGAGCCAACAATGTGATTAGAGGGTTGGAACTTTCAGTCCCACCACCACCTCCCCACCTCCAGAGAGGGGAGATGGGCTGGAGATTGAGTTCAATCACCAAAGGCCACTAATTTAATCAATTATGCCTGTGTAACGAAGCCTTACAAACCCAAAGGAAGAGGTTCAGAGATCTTTTTGGGGTGGTGACACATGGAGATTTAGGGAGAGTAGCGAGCCCAGAGAGGGTTTGGAAGCTCCTTAACCCTTCCCCATACCTTGCCCTATGCATCTCTTCCATCTGGCCGTTCCTGAGTTATATACTTTTATAATAAACAGGTAATCCAGTAAGTAAAACACTTCTCTGAATTCTGTAAGCCACTCTAGCAAATGAATCAAAACCAAAGAGGGGTGTCATTGGAAACCCCAATCTATAGCCCTTCTTTAGAAGTACAAGTGACAACCTGGAGTTGCTACTGATCTTTGAAGTGGAGGGTGGGCAGTCTTGGAATGAACCCTTAATCTGTGGGATCTAATGGTATCTCTGGGTAGATAGTGTCAGAACTGAGTTGAATTGTAGGATAGCCAGCTTGTTGGTGTGGCAAAATTCCCCCCACCCCACACCAGAACTCTTTAGTTGTTTATTCATTTCCATTGCCCATTTTTCTATTGAGTTGTCAAAAAATATATATTTGGTCTTTTTTATTTCTAGTAGTGCTTTGTATCGATATATATGGGATATTAGTACTTTGTAATATGAGTTGAAAATACTTTTTCCTGGTTTGTCATTTATCTTTTAAGCTTAATTATATCTATAGATCTATATAGACATATACAGATCTATATAGATATATATATCACCATATATATATATATATATATATATCACCACACAGATATTTTTTCATTTTTACATAACTGAATTTATCAATTTTCAAATGGCTTCTGAATTTTGAGTCACATTTATAAAGAACTTCCAAGGTTATAAAGAAATTCTTCCATAATTTTCTTCTAGTAATTTTAGTATTTTTTTACATTGAAATATATGATTTCTTTGAAATTTATTATAGTGTGAAGTATGGATCCAGTTTTCTTCCAGATGGCTATCCAGTTATACCAACACCATTTATTGAATAGTTACTCTTTTCTCTGGTGATTTGCAATGTCACCTTTTTTTTTTTTAAATTTTATTTTTGGTTGCATTGGGTTTCATTGCTGTGCACTGGCTTTCTCTAGCTGCAGTGAGCGGGGGCTACTCTTCGTTGCGGTGTACAGGTTTCTCATAGTGGTGGCTTTTCTTGTTGCAGAGTACGGGCTCTAGGCACATGGGCTCAGTAGTTGTGGCTCACGGGCTCTAGAGCACAGGCTCAGTAGATGTGGTGCAAGGGCTTAGTTGCTCTGCGGCATGTGGGATCTTCCCAGACCAGGGCTTGAACCCATGTCCCCTACAATGGCAGGCGGATTCTTAACCACTGCACCACCAGGGAAGCCCCGCAATGTCACCTTTATCATATACTAATTCCTTTATCTGCTTGGGTCTGTATCAGAACATTCTCATTGGTTCCATTCATTTGTATGTTCATTTATGGACTAGTCCCACATTGTTTTAATTACTGAGGCTCTATAATGTGTTTTAATATCTGGCAAGGTTAACCATACTACCTTTTCTCACACACAGATGTACATATTTCTCTTCTTTTCAGAATTTTCCTGGCTATTCTACCCCTGTCTCCAGTATAAATTTGAGGATTATCTTGTCAACTTCAAAAGGAAAAAATTCAGTATTTTTATTGGAATTGTGTTAAAATTTTAAATTAACTTTGAGATAAGTGACATTTTAACAATTTTTAATTTTCCTATCCAGTTATGTCTTCTACCTGTTAAAATCTATTTTGGGTCTTCTTTTTTTTCCTTTTAAGTTTTCTACATATAGGGCTTGTGCATGTTGTTAAATTTATTCCTAGGTATTTTCTCTTTCTCGTTGCTACTTTAAATAAGATCCTTCATCCTTCTATCTTCTAATAGGTTATTGTTTGTGTATATATGAGATCAATTAATTTTACATCCTTCTAATTTACTGAATTCTCTCTTTTTTTAAAGTCTTTATTGAATTTGTTGTTTTATGTTCTGGTTTTCTGGGCTGTGAGGCATGTGGGATCTTAGCTCCCTGACCAGAGATCAAACCCACACCCCCTGCATTGGAAGGTGAAGTCTTAACCATTGGACTGACAGGGAAGTCCCTCTCTTATTGTTTTTTTGGTTTTGTTTTGTTTTGTTGTGTTTTTTTGAATTTTTGAATTTTATTTTATCTTATTTTTTATACAGCAGGTTCTTATTAGTTATCTATTTTATACATATTAGTGTATACATGTCAACCCCAATCTCCCAATTCATACCCCCACCTCCCGCTGCTTTACCCCCTTGGTGTCCATATATTTGTTATCTACATCTGTGTCTCTATTTCTTCCCTGCAAACCCTTTCTTATTGTTTATAGTGATTTTTCTTGGGCTTATAGAGATAAAATCTTATCATCTGTACATAGTGACTATTTTTTCTTCCTTTCCCATTTTTATACTTGAAGTCTTTATCATGTCTGATTATGATTGCTAGTATCTTCAGTAAAATTTTAACTAATAATGGTGATAGCAAAGCACTCCTGTTTTATTCCTGCCTCTAGCATTTCCCTGTCAAGCAGCATGCTGGTTTGGGGGGATGATATAGATGTATTTTATCACGTTAAAGAAGTATTCATCTGTTCCTATTTTGAGTGCTTTTTATCAAGTTGTTGAAACCATGAGCATTTTCATAAACGCCAACTACAATAACGTTATCCTTCTGACCTAACTGTCTTCCAACCTCCAATCTCTTGCTGATGTCTCCCGTTGGCTGGTCCTAACAGAAGACAGAAACGAAGGGAGTCCTTAGGGTCAGCTTCCCAGAGCACAGAGCAGGGTAGAGAAGAAGGATAGAGGGTAGATCTGGAAGAGCAAACAGGGTATATCCCATACAGAAGCCAAAAACAGATAACAAAACAAAAAGAAAATGAAAGATTAATTTCACTCTCTTCATTAATTGGAAACAAAAGGATTATTATAGGTGGCTAAAGCAATTCTCTTGAAGCTAGTAGCATTACCTTTGTTTATTAAAAAAGGAAAAGAACAGTGTTGGGTCTCAGTTTTAGGCACTTTTACACAGAAAGCTGCTGGTCCTAACCTTTTCTAGGTCTAATGTTAGCAGGCCCAGGGATTGCATTTCCTAGTCAGGATTGAGCTTCTTGAATGTAGTTTCCCTCTATATCTAGTACCTTATTTTTAAAACCTTGCCACTCCTTCCCCAGATCTAAAAATAATGTTCTAGTGTGATGGATATCAGATGGGTCAGTTGTCAGCACCGGAACCAGACACTGTATCTTCTGGGAAGGACCCAGCAGAACATGCCCTTTCTACCAGCAACTTGGCCAGGCTCCAGGGGTATTCCGTTCAGGCCTACCTCACATGGCCCTGCACATCAGCAGGCCTGGCACTGGGGGCAGAGATTTCACCTGACTGTACCACATGATGCCCTCTCTGATGGACTTGCTTCCCTTCTGCCAGACATCTGGAAACTGTTCCAAATTCTGCAGCAATCCCGACCTCCTGCTGCAAAGGCTGCATATTTGGGAGACATTGTGGGTCAGAGGGTTGCCAGATAAAATACAAGACGCCCAGTTAAATTTGAATTTCAGATAAACAATGAATAATTTTTAGTATATCACGAATATTGCAAGGGACATCCTTATACTAAATTATAAAAAACTTTTTTTTTTTTTTTTTTGCGGTATGCGGGCCCCTCACTATTGTGGCCTCTCCTGTTGCGGAGCACAGGCTCCGGATGCGGAGGCCCAGAAGCCATGGTTCACGGGTCCAGCCGCTCCACGGCATGTGGCATCTTCCCGGACCGGGGCATGAACCCGCATCCCCTGCATCGGCAGGCGGACTCTCAACCACTGCGCCACCAGGGAAGCCCCCAAAAACGTATTTTTTATGTGAAATTCAGACTCAACTGGGTGCCCAATTTTTCTCTGCTAAATCTGGCAACCCTTATCACAAATAATCCTTCACTATGCTTCCCATCCCCTCCCCCAATTTCAAAATCCCTCCACTGGCATCAGGTTCACTCAAGTGTTAAGACAACCTAAGAGGAGTATTAATTATATAGGTCATAGTTAGGATTCACTTTTGAGGCCTTGGCCTCTGACTTTAACTCCCATTAACAGTGACGAGTTTTTCTGATCAGTAAATTTGTAAATGTTATTTCGGCACTAAGAAAGACATTTCAGTGGTGGTCGCGAACAAGTGTGGGGCATGAAAAAAGTAGATCTCAGCAGGTGTGTGTAGGAATAGGGATGGAGGCAGGGGTGTCCAGGCATAGCTTAAGGGAATGCCCACAGGAAAGAGAATGTTGAAGCGAACGTGTACCATCTGACAATTTTGCCTGACTGGGATCCTTGCATTATTCCTTTCTTGCTTCCCCCTTTCCTTCTCGTCTCATCACCACACACCCATGCCCAAGTGCAGGGCATGAGGTAGAGGCTGCATCCCAGCAGAACAGAAAGCAGGAGGCCTGGTAGAAGGAAACAGATACCAAGCAACAAAGGGCTGGGGCAAAATAGGCCAGGAGGAGAAGTAAAACCAAGAAATATTTAAAAATTAGATGCTTGGCATTTAAGGAAAAAGTCCAAAGTTAGCCAAGAATAACTGCCTACTGCAGGATTCAAAACCTCTGAATGACAAAACTTCTGAAAGAGGAAGTGATGGTAGCACGGGGCACTCTGCTGACCCTTCTCCCTGCCTGACCACTTCTCCATTCCACCCTCCACGCAGCCACATGGAGCACAGACAAGATGCAGCGGCCCTCTCCTTGCAGGCTCTGTGAACTTCATGGCTGAGGCAGACCCAGTGGCCCTCTCTCTGAAGTCAATAAAGCAGACCACAGCCTTATTCTCTGAGACTGACTCAATCCACCCAGCTTTCCCAAATGCAGTTGGCCCAAGAGGCTAAGAGTTCAGTCAGCCATGAGGCAGACACAACCTTACCTCACATGGCTGCTTCCATGTGCATGTGGCATCCAAGTTCATGCCTGGATATTGACCATTCAGGGGAGCGAGCCGGGCTTAAACTGTGCCGTGTAAGTTTGTGTTGCTGTCATTTCTCCACCTGGGGTTTTTGAGCTGTACCAAGCAGCCGTGGGGCCTTTGCTGTCAGGGCTTGCGCAAATCTGACTTGCCTAGAGAAGCAGAAGAGTTTGGGCCTCCCAAGCAAGCAGAGTGGTCAACTTGTCCTGGTTTGTCCAGGACTTTCCCAGTTTGAGCACTGCAAGTCTCACACTCCAGGAAACCCTTCGGTCCCAGGCAAAATGTGGTCATTCCACAATCAAGACAACAAAGCTTTGGCACCTGTATATCAGTTTCTACAGCTGTCAAATGCTGGGATGGGCCAATACAGCTTCTAACGTTCCTGCTGCATCTAATAGTCTATGATTCACCCTCACGCTCCTGACCTTACCCATCGGCTCCAAACCAAATTCACTTGATCCAAGCCCCGAGTTCAGGTAATCTGATGATAAACTAATCATCAGTGTGTTAACAGGGGAGGTTGAGAGGAGTTTAACGATGGTTCTAGGAGGAAGGCATGTGGTCATAGGTGAGTGGTTCCAGCGGTGGTAGCTCAGCTGAGGAGATGGGGTGTATGCGTCTGTGCCATCCTGAGAGGAAGATACCTTTAGGCAGGCTGGTTGGGAGGCAGCCAGCCTGA
Organism: Kogia breviceps; assembly: GCF_026419965.1. Lineage (NCBI taxonomy): Eukaryota > Metazoa > Chordata > Mammalia > Artiodactyla > Physeteridae > Kogia > Kogia breviceps. The sequence continues at coordinate 146,067,231 of NC_081311.1, forward strand.
AAGAGCTGGTTTGATGGGCTGGTTTCAGCTTCACAGCAAGAACAATAGCCACAGGCAGGGCAGTCTTGTCTGGCTCCAGCCAACTTTCACACTATGAAGTGAATAAAGTCAGTAGTTGAAACCTCAGACTGGCTAAGAAAGGAAATCATCTACTGATAGCACTATTTATTTATTTTTGAATGCATTTGCTCAGAGCCCCAGCCTGCCATCTGAAATACAGATACGCAGCTACGATTTTGGGGGTAGGTAAGCGTTCAAACTCTGGAATCACAACCTACTAACTGGGCAAATATTAGGTTGAATCATATGAGCTTGCTGATATTAGACTTTTTTGACCTGCAGAAACAGGAATTCCACATGGCTCAGGTTAATAACTTATCTCTTTTCCTTGGTTTCCTCATGTGTGAAATGCAGATCGCACCAACCTTGAGGGGACGCAGAGAGAAGACAGGGAGGTGCTCAGATAGCCCCTGGCTCACACCCCCTGCTCAGTGATGTTCACTCTACCGCTGCTGCCGCCTCAGCCTCTGCCGCTACTGGTGAAGAAGAACTCGGGGTCCATCAGCTGAACCCAGGGGGACCCAGACTGTTTCTGGGACATGTGACACTGACAAACCAAAGCAGATTGATCATCTTAGCTGAATGTGGACCTTCATTTTAATCCCAGGGTTAGGAAAGAAGAAGAAGGTTCATACCACAGATTTTTCAGGTCATTCTGAGAACTGAAGATTTTGCCCTTCCTCTCAGTCCAGAACAAACAGTCAGTTCTAATACCTGGCAAAGGGCTTCTATGATGGGGTTTTGCTGTAACAAAACTGGGCCCCACCTTTAGCCGTACATCTGTGTTTGTAGCAACCACACACGCATCCATCTTATCAATTTAATTATATAGGCACACAAACACACACTTTAGGAAGCACATGCAAAACAAATGAGATAGCCTCATCATTATCAGAGTACAAAAAAGTTACCCTGGATTTCTTCTCTCAGTAACTAACAGGAAGCAATAAAGAGAGGAAACAAAACATTTTGCTGTGGTATTATCATCATAATTCAATAAAATTGATTAACTTAAGCAAATTCACTTGGCTTTTTATAGCTCCAGGAATCTAGGAAATAGCTTCCTTACATATAATGAGGAAGTGCATCTTTAGGTCTCAATATGTTTCTTCCCTGTAACACTCCTGCATTTTGTCTGTTCTCTTTGAGTTCACTCCCTTGATGCTAAAGCAATCTGTTCACACAAGAACAGGGAATACTACAATCCTTAGGTCAAAGGATAGCTGGGGGAGACTTTGGATTCCAAAGCCAGCGCTTCCCTACTCTGTAGATCCCATAGTTATGCTATCACACATCTAAAAAAGAAAAGAAAACAACCTTGGGCCTGGCTTGGTTTAAATTCTCTCTCAAGCAGGCCTCCTTTAAATGTGAGAAAGTTCAGCTCCCAACATGTATTAACAAAAGGTGTTTACGACAGAACGCCTGGCTGTGCCTTATAATGGCTTTGCTCTGTGAATTAATTCCTTTGTCCTTCCTGGTGACAAAGGCTGAGCTTTGGAACTTCTGGATATGGCTAGGCAGGGCATTTCTGCTTGGCGCGGCTCTCTTAAATGGGTAGAAAAGGCTTGGTTGGGCACCTGGTATTTTGTGGCCAGTAATTATACAACAATTGTTACTGTGCCTTACCGAAACTTCAGTTTTTGACCAGAGGCCAGCTGCACTCTGAAACAAACATCTTTTGAAAGCCTAGTGTGTTTTGAAATGATTCTAAAATCCACTTTGCAAATAGGATTTGGTACAAGTCAGATTTTTTTTTTACATGATGCTTTGCTTTAAGGCAGCATTTCTTTGCCTGTCAGTTGGTCTGACTTCTGCAGCTCTTGCAAGTGATCTTTCCACTTAAGCCATCTTTTTTTTAAACATCTTTATGGGAGTATAACTGTTTACAATGGTGTGTTAGTTTCTGCTGTATAGCAAAGTGAATCAGCTATATGTATACATATATCCCCATATCCTCTCCCTCTTGAGTCTCCCTCCCTCCCACCCTCCCTATCCCACCCCTCTAGGTGGTCACAAAGCATGAGCTGATCTCCCTGTGCTACGTGGCTGCTTCCCACTAGCTATCTATTTTACATTTGGTAGTGTATATATGTCCATGCCACTCTCTCACTTAAGCCATCTTAATGCTTCCTTTTCCCATCATCACTGTGGATGTACCGTACAATGACATGTCCTCCTGGGAACAGATTACCTCTATGGTGCATGCTCAAAACTGAGGTAGGGGAAGTGATAAACATTTAAACACACAGAGAAACAAATCCCCTTTTCCACATTTAGAAGACTAGGGAATCACCTATAGACAGGCTTTCCCAGCTGTGGGTTTTCCTCTGAGAAGACCAGGTCCTCAGTTCTTAAGTGAAAACTTGATCACCAAGATTGTTAGATCAATCCTTTGTGGGTGGAGCCATAGGGGACAAGGTGGAGGAGGGGGAAGTGTACATTTAAAGACCAATCAGGCAGGAAGGGGGTCTAACCTGCTGGTTCCCAAATATAACAACTTCCATCAATGCCTCTTCCCCTCACTGTTAGTTGCAGGAAAATGACACAGAGACTTCACTTCACCAGGTCCTGCTGAAGTTACATGTGATCCACATGTGATTGAGAAATTATTTTCTTCTTGGTATTACCCGTCCCCACCTCCATGCCTTGGACAGCAGGCCCTTGTTTCATTGCCTCAAGGTAGGGGAATGATGTGACAGGATAAAAAGCAAAACAAGGACGAGAAACTTGTCTGAGTTGCGTTTTGTGTTATAAATGCCCTCAGAGGACCGGAGAGGATTTGGAGTATAGCCAAAGTTATTTGGAGGAAAAAGGTTTGGGGAGAGTGGGTTTTCCCTGAAAGATGAGGAAACACTTCCCTTCACTGGGGTGGGAGGAGAGATGGATGAAAAATGAGAGAGCAAAGGCCTGGGTGGGTCCTTCCCTCCTCCTTCCTCGGAAAGGCACAAGCCTAGAGAGAAGAATGGCTGTGGGGTGTGGGCCTACGAAGCTTCCCAGACCCTGGAGTGGCCCCAAAGTAGCAGGGAGCTGCTGGACACCCATGGGCCGTGTGGACAGGAAGGAGGCACAGATGCCTCACTATCAGTGGGGAGACTAGAAGGAACTGTAGTCATCTGGTTTGGTGCCTTCTCAAAGAGCTGACTTGAGGAACACATGGATCCCCCAGTACCTTGGCACTAACCCTTGCACCCCCACCATGTCCCACCCCAAACCCAGACAGGCCCTTGAAGGCAGAGAAATACTAAAATGATGGGACTCGTTGCTGACACCTTCCAAGAGAGAGCAGGGGCTTAAAAGATAAATTAGGTTGATTTATAGTAGAATAAAAATATATTTCTTGCACACTTGGATCTGTGCCTAATTTAGTTTGAGCTTCTGGGGTAGACAGGGTGGTATAGTGGAGAGACTGCCAACCTAAGAGAGAGCTCTGTCACAGCAGAGTGCGACTTTGGACAAGTCACGTGACTACTCTGGGTCTCGAGGTCCTCAATCTAGAAAATGTGTGTAATAACCTCCGTCCTGACAACTCACAGCACTGTTGTGAGGAATGGGATGTTGCAGGTGGATGTCACAGAACACAGTGCAAAGCAAGGAGGAAGCCTAAATGGTATCAAATGCAAAGCATAATTAGAAGAAAAATACTACATAATAACTCACCTTGGAGAAACTTGCAAGAAAGACTGGTGAGACACCCATCAATTTCGTTTTCTCTTCCCGGCACACAAAAGACAACATTTCCTGGCTCCCTTGCAGTTAGGATGGGGTCCTGTGATTGGGTTCTGCCAGTGGGATGTGGCAGAAGTAGTGGACGTAGCCACATACTTTAACGTACTCCTTTCTCCCTCGGTGGCAACTGTTGAGGCCAAATGTTGAAGCATTTTCTGTTTGTTCGTTTTGTTTGTTTTTTAGGCGGCACCATGTGGCACGCAGGATCTTAGTTCTCCGTCCGACAAGGGATCAAACCCATGCTCCCTGCATTGGGAGCATGGGGTCTCAACCACTGGACCACCAGGGAATTCCCAAGCTGATGGCATTTTAAGATGAAAGGAGCCTGAATCCCAAAGTCACCACTTGGAGGAGTCACCCAGGAGAGCCCCCTACCTACACCAAATTGTGGTATAAGATGTAAACTTTTATCATGTTAAGTCAATAATATTTGGGGGTTATGTGTTAATGCAGCCTATCTAGCCTCTCCTGACTGGCATAGTACTAGAATAATAGGATAATAATATAATGATTATTTTATATATATATATATACACATATCACGTATAACATATATTATGAGATGTCTCAAGGCATGAAGAAGGGGCAAGTCTATATCTTTCCTTCCATATTATAAAGAACATAAAATTCAATCTGTGCTGTTCTTGGGCAAAGATGTCACAAGCACAAGTTACAATGACATTCCAGTCTATGGCTTGCTCAGCGGAAGCACATTCACCAACAGACCTGGGGGAAATCTCTCACCTGGAGTTGACAGACCCCAGACCCTCTGCACCACCTCACCACAGCTGCTGAGATTTTACCTGCATGATTACTGCCTGCTCTTAGCTGGGAGACAGCCCCCCTCCCTCCTCGGCTCATATTCTCCATGGACACTCAGCATTCGAACAGGGAGGACCCAGAAGATGCTCTTGGATCCAGGCAATGAGGAAACTCATTCTGTAGGGAGCACAGCTGTTACAAGACATCTCAAAGCAGTAGGTTTTGTTTGTTTGCTTATTATCATCTCCATTCCCCAAACAGTTCCAACATGTGCACATTTGCTGCTTAACTCCTGCTCAAGTAACCAAAGCAGGTGGTACTATGGACTGTACTCAGAGACCAAAATTTCCCTGCAGCCCGGGAGGCTGTCCAGCTGCAGACAGCAGGACAGTCATGCTTTCTCCAGAAACCACACTCTCTTTGTCCAGGACTGGCAAGAGAGCCCAGTTATCTTGGAAGGTCCTGGGCTTCAAATTTCCTCTGCCTCAGGTCCGGTCACCACCCCCTCTCTGGATAAGGTTTTATTCTAATGCCTTTGACCAGCGGGAAGGATCTTTTTTTTTTTTTTTTTTTTTTTTTTTTTGTGGTATGCGGGCCCCACTGTTGTGGCCTCTCCCTTGTGGAGCACAGGCTCCGGACGCGCAGGCTCAGCGGCCATGGCTCACGGGCCCAGCCGCTCCGCGGCACGTGGGATCCTCCCAGACCGGGGCACGAACCCGCGTCCCCTGCATCGGCAGGCGGACTCCCAACCACTGCGCCACCAGGGAAGCCCTGGGAAGGATCTTTAGGGAGGGCTGGTTCTTTCATTCCTTAACAAAGACTACCCTCCTTTGGACCAGTTAGCTGTCTTTGATCCATAGCAGAGAATCCTGCCCAGTGGGCATGCACACTTGGGCCATTGGTCACACAGGGTGAATGAGGAAGCATGAGTACAATGGGAAATTTGTCAGCATAATAGAATGAAATCTCAATGCTCCTATCCTACTGAAGGCAGGTAAGTGCAACTGTACCATCATCATTGAATAAATGGTACTGACCTTCAGAAAAAGAAAGCATTAATATGCTTTCTCTAGGTATTATTATTATTGTTATTATTACTGATTTGCTGAGAACTGGAAACCTGAAGGGTAAAGATACTTTAGCTGTTTTTCATTGTGGTTTTCTTTTTTTTTTTTTTTTGCAGTACGCGGGCCTCTCACTGTTGTGGCCTCTCCCGCTGTGGAGCACAGGCTCCGGACGCGCAGGCTCAGCGGCCATGGCTCACGGGCCCAGCCGCTCCGCAGCATGTGGGATCTTCCCGGACCGGGGCACGAACCGGTGTCCCCTGCATCGGCAGGCGGATTCTCAACCACTGCGCCACCAGGGAAGCCCTCATTGTGGTTTTCTAAAATAAATGCTTTAAAAAAAACTAATATGTGCTTGTTGTGGTAAATTTGCTAAATACAGAAAGGTATACAAAATGTTTTAATAATGTCTATCAGCTTGTCTTGTGATACAGGGAGCTATGTACATGTCTATCTCCCTTCTACATTATATAGTGTTTTTTTTGTTTGTTTGCTTGTTTTGCGGTACGCGGGCCTCTCACTGCTGTGGCCTCTCCCGTTGCGGAGCACAGGCTCCGGACGCACAGGCTCAGTGGCCATGGCTCACGGGCCCAGCCCCTCCGCGGCATGTGGGATCTTCCCAGACTGGGGCACGAACCCGTGTCCCCTGCATCGGCAGGCGGATTCTCAACCACTGCACCACCAGGGAAGCCCAACATTATATAGTTTTTGAGGGAAGAAATCATAGATAGCACTTCTTCATCTTTGTGTAGCCCAGGACACCTGTTTGTGGAATGAGTGTCATTCAATGAATTTGGGAAGGTTGGTGTTCTCACCTACCTTTGTGGACCAGAGTCTCCACAGTTGAAAACAAAATTTAAAAAGATACCTGAAGTAAAGACTACCTACACCCAGGTGGAGTGTTGCATGACTGTGGTCTCTGAAGTCAGACAGACATGGCCTGGAACCCATCTCTAAACTTACTAGCAGTGTGTCCCCCGGCAAGTTATTTCAGTGCTCTGAGTCTCTTGTCTGATGAATTGCCCTCATTCCTAGACCCAAGCTGATGGAATGATCACTACTTGAAACATTAATGCCTGGAGGTGGCCCGATTTTAGTGCTTTAAATCCCACACCTTGGAAAATTCCTTAATCTCAGGCAACCAGGAAGGTTGGTCACCCTATGGAGAAGTAGGACAAATCACACACTGGCTCTTAAAGCTTCTGTGTAGAAGCAAAACACAACACTTCTGTTTATTTCAGTGACCCAAGCAAGTCACACGGCCCCCAGAGAACTTCAAGGGGGTGGGGAAGTGCCATCCTACTATATTCTGGGGAGAAAACCTGGAAATATTTGATTGCCACCTGCTTCACCCTTCCCTCTCCCATCGGGGTTTATAGTCCCCTTAGGGTGACATTCAGCTCTAGCACCTGCTTTTAGCACATTTATCAACAATGGATTTTTATTCCCCAAGCTCCACTCCAAGAGCTGGGCCGCGGATTCCAAAGACAGAATCAGCTTCTCCTTCAGTGACATCCATTCATTCATTGATTAGTGGCTTCATTGACTAGACAAAACGCTGATTGAAGCCCTCTTTTGTTGGAGATGTGCTATGTGACATGATGTGATCTTCAGTACAAAATATTTAAGTACAAGAAATGGTGAGCTGGTAAAATTAAGTTTTTACTGTGCCATTTACAGATCTCATTTCCCCTATTAAATTATTTTGTGGATAATTTGATATTTTCTTTCCTGCCTCTTCTCAATGTTCATACCTGCTTAGCCAAAGAGCATTGCCCACCCATGGCTCTGCCTCCTGGGTTAGGTGCAGGGTTTGGGGAAGCGGACAGGACTTAAAATTGGGAAGTTGTGATGCTCCTATGTATTTGTTAGTCCCTGCAGCTTGATTTTATGCTCTAACTGTGCCATTAGCCATTCCCAGATGCAGGGGACTGCTTCCAAAGGTCTAGGTCACAGTGGTTTCAATCACCTGGGGCGCATTGAAAAACTCATGCCCAGGCCACATCCCAAACCAATTAGATCAGAATCTCTGGGGTGAGGTAAGACTCAGGCATTGGTATTTTTAATGTTTCCCAGGTGAATCCATTGGCCTAGGACTGTGGTTCTAAATATTAAACATATATCAGAGGGCTTCCCTGGTGGCGCAGTGGTTGAGAATCCGCCTGCCGATGCAGGGGACGCGGGTTCGTGTCCTGGTCCGGGAAGATCCCACATGCCGCAGAGCGGCTGGGCCCGTGAGCCATGGCCGCTGAGCCTGCGCGTCCGGAGCCTGTGCTCCGCAACGGGAGAGGCCACAGCAGTGAGAGGCCCACGTACCACCAAAAAAAAAAAAAATATATATATATATATATATATATCAGAATCAGCTGGAGGGCTTGTTAAAACATATCCACTGGGTCCCACCCACAGAATTTGTGATTCAGTAGGCCTGGGGTGTGGCCTGAGAATTTGCATTTCTAACAAGTTCCCAGATGATAATTATGCTGCCATTTGGAGACCACATTTTGAAAACCACTGTTCTAAGAGACCTTCAGCATCCTTAACAACTGAATGGAATGGGCATGGGCTAGTGGCAGGGAGGCCTATTCTAGATGTTTATTACCTCTGGAGAATCCGCTCAGGTTGCACTGCCAACTCAGGTCTGCTTGTGAGCAATCTCTATAAGAAAGAGGTGAAATAAAACGGCCTTGTAGATAGTTGTGAGGTTTAAGTGAGATAAGGCACACCAAGCCCTTAGTGCAAAAGTGGCCACAAAGTAAGCACTCAAACAATGCTAGCATGCAATGCTAAACCATTTTTCCCCAGAAACCCAGGAGTGAACAGGAACATCGGAGAAGGGGCTGAAACCTCCATACCTCCCACGAGTCTTTCTTCTTTACTTGCCCATTCTCTTTTAAAATAATTTTTGAAAAGGAAATAAACATTTATGATTTAAAATACGTAATCGTACAAAAGGATGAGAAGTAATTTTGCCTCCCCCAGAAGATCTCTAATCCTCCAATTCTGCCCACAGAGATAAGCGCTAGGTTCCAGTTTCTTACATATGCCTCTAGGGGCATTTTTTTTTTTTTTTTTTTTAACTAAAACTACAAGTAAGTATGTGTGTCTGTCCACCTCTTTTTTAAAAGTATTGGGCTTCCCTGGTGGTGCAGTGGTTGAGAGTCCGTCTGCCGATGCAGGGGACACGGGTTCGTGCCCCGGTCGGAGCGGCTAGGCCCGTGAGCCATGGCCGCTGAGCCTGTGCGTCCGGAGCCTGTGCTCCGCAACGGGAGAGGCCACAACAGTGAGAGGCCCGCGTACCAAAAAAAAAAAAGTATTAATGATACAGGGCCTCCCTGGTGGTGCAATGGTTAAGAATCTGCCTGCCAATGCAGGGTACACAGGTTCGAGCCCTGGGCTGGGAAGATCCCACATGCCGCGGAGCAACTAAGCCCGTGCGCCACAACTACTGCACCTGCGCTCTAGAGCCAGTGAACCACAACTACTGAAGTCCGCGTATCACAAATACTGAAGCCCACGCGCCTAGAGCCCATGCTTCGCAACAAGAGAAGCCACTGCAATGAGAAGCCCGTGCACTGCAACAGAGTAGCCCCCACTCGCCACAACTAGAGAAAGCCCACGTGCCACAATGAAGACCCAACGCAGCCATAAATAAATAAATAATTAAATTTATTTTTTAAAGTATTAATGATAGCATGTTATATACATTATTTTTGCAATTTTTATAAATATTTATTTGGCTGCATCGGGTCTTCTTTGAGCCATGTAGGATCTTGGTTGCAGCACGCCAGCTCTCTAGTTGCGGCGCAGGGCTCTAGAGCGTGCGGGCTTAGTGGCCCCACAGCATGTGGGATCTTAGTTCCGACCAGGGATTGAACCCGCATCCCCTGCATTGGAAGGCAGATTCTTAACCACTGGACCACCAGGGAAATCCCTGCAATCTTTTTTTAATATACATACTTGTGCAAGCTTTTTTTTCTACTTAAGACTACATCTTGGGGATAGTTTCATATTAATGCATATAAATCTACATTATTCTTTTTCATGAGTCTGCATCATCCCACTGCAACTATGTAGCGTAAATTACTTAAAGAGTCTTCTATAAATGGATGTTTAGCTGTTTTCCTGTTTGTTTGTTTTTGCCATTATAAGCATTCAAACTGCCAGTCAAACAGACCTATCAGATAAATTCATTAAGGTGAAATTGTTGCATCAAGATTACATCCAATTTCCCTTTGGATCCAAACTGCCAAACTCCCTGGGAATTTCCAAGGGGTGGTGTAGTAGCAAAGGTTCTGCTGCCAGGCTGCAAGCGTTCAGTCACTGGTTCAGCCACTTACTAGTTGTATAACCTGGGGCAAATGACTCTGCATCCCTGTGCCTCAGTTTCCTCATTCACAAAGTGATGAGAGTAACAGTTCTTTCCTCACAGGGCTGTTATGAGGACTAAATGAGAGAAGAGCTGTGAAACAGTACAACAACTGACAAAGCAAGTCCTTGGTAACTCTGACACAAAACAGAAAATAAAAGGTCAGAACAAGATGAGTAGAATCCAAGACAACGGTGGGTAACCCAGATTATCCCATCTTGGGTGGGCCTCTGCTTCTATGTCTCACCAATAGTTCCCAATGACCCCGTATTTGGGGTTCAGGTAGGTTGCACTGATAGGGCTTGTGTTAGAGGGTGTGACTTGCCTAAGGCGTCAGGCAATTTCACAAGGACCAATGTGACTTCCCTGAGGATCAGGCCCCTGCCTTTGCTTTGGGTCCTGTCACAGCAACTAATACAACTAAGTGCGGGGTTCCAGCACTAGAGCTTCCAAGGGAGTGATGTGCCAAGAGTGAGATTTAACACTGACGACAGGTGGAGGAGGCTTACTTGGGGAAACCAATACTGCAAGAAGTGAAGCGACTTGCCCAAGATTACACAAAAGGAATGATGAAGGTGGAATTAGCATAGTAGAAAGCATTGTCTTTCAATGGTGCAAAACAGTCTCCAGCTCTCTCTCTCTCTCTCATTTAAGGCATGGTGTTGGCCATGTAAAGAAATGATGGTGGTGATAATGATGATGCCTATGAAAACAGCAGTTAACTAACATGGATTGAACACTATGGGCCGGGTGCTGTGCTAAGCATTTTATATGGATTATTTTACTTAATTCACTCAACCCTCCGGTTGAGTGTTCACTATGTGCCAGGTGCTCTTCTAAGCACTTTATACATTCAGATTCATTTCATTGTCACAACAATCTCATGAGGTAGGTACTAATACTGTCTCATTTTACAGATGATTGAGCTGAGGGATAGAGAGGTTAGCTAACTTCCAAAAAGCTAGTGAATAGTGGATTTGCAGTTCCGATCCAGATATTCTGGCTGTTTTTTGTTTGTTTTTTAAAACTTCTGATGCAGGAGGTTGTATTAATTACACTCCTTAGTCTATAGTACCCTCTCCTTATCAATCTCTGCAATGCTCCCCTCTTGTTTTATCAATCAGTCATCTCAGTTTATTTGGGTCTCCCCCCCAGCCTCCTCCTTTGGCCTACAAGCAACCATTCTACTGTACTTAATGTGTACCTTGCTGTTTGCATGAGTTGCAAAATCTGTGTTGTGACACAGGTCGTGTTATGTTGTGTGCATTTTCTTATTCACTGTTCCAAGGGCAGCAAAAGCCTATGTCATCATTATGTAAGACCGCTGCTGCTAGAGGCTGCCCCCAAATGCTTGAACTACCATACTAGGAAAGTTAACTCACACACTGCCCTCTCTGCTGATGAGCGTGAGCCAGCAAGTGAGTCTGAAAGCATGGAAATCATGCAGTCTTGGTTCCATTTTCAACTAACACATTTGGGCTACTATAGTTACAATACATCTGGAAAGGTCAGCAGGATGAAAGGATAAACTAGAGATCAATGGACGTCCAAAGGTTGGTTGGGAGTCTGGCCCCTCTTACTTCCAACAGCTCCCCTAACCCCAGGTCACCCCAAATAACAACAAACCATATAAACATGATGGGCTTGCCATAAACCATGGCTTAGGGAAAATCCCCTAGCCTCTCACTTCCAACCAGATGATCACCCCAAGTCTCTGCAGAGGACTGGGTCCATCTATGCTGGAGTTTTAGGAAAGCACCCAACTCACATATCCAAGTAAATTCCTGATGGAAAAAAAATATTCTAAAGCTAGAGGTGTAATTAAATGTGTATAAACCAATACAGTCATCTCAAACTCAAACTCATTTGCAGCAAAAAGCACTTCCACCGTTCTCTAGTGTTCAAAAATTCCACCTGCATCTCTGCCACACTGACCAGCCCCCATTTGTCTCCTCCTCCCGCTACCTACACTACTTTCTTTCTTGCTATCAGGCCTTTTATTGGTTGAATTGTATCCTCCCAAAAAAGGAATGTTGAAGTCCTAACCCTTAGTACCTCAGAATGTGTCCTTATCCATAAATAGGGTCATTGCGATGTAATCAGTTAAGATAAGGTCATTAATCCAACGTGACTGGTGTCCTTATAAGAAGAAGGCCATGTGAAGACACAGAGATACATGGAGAATGCTATATGACAATGGAGACAGAGATTGGAGAGATGCATCTACAAGCCAAGGAACATATAGGAATGCCAGTCATCACCAGAAGCTTGGAAAGAGGCATGAAACAGATTCTTCTACAGTCCTCAGAAGGAACCAACCTTGCAAACACCCTGATTTTGGACTTCTAACCTCCAGAACTGGAGGAGTATAAATTTATTTTGTCTTAAACCACCCAGTTTGTGGTATTTTGTTATGGAACCCCTATAAAACCAAGACTGGACAGCCCTTTTTAAGCCTGAGATCCATAGGGAGACATTCTAGCAAGGCTTTGACCAGCATCCCTGGTTCCATCATGCCTGCCCTCTCTAGGCTGCCAATCCTGTTGATCCCTACTCTGGATAGGACACACTGTCTAATTTCTCTGCTCCTGTCCACAGTCTATCAGGTGATAGTGAAATTTGATGAATTGGTTATGATGCAGAGTCATTGTCACCCTTTCCCCAATATGAGTGTACCCCAAGGACTCACCCTTGGTCCTCTTTTGCCACTCTTTCTACTCTCCCTTGGTAATTTAATCCAGTCTTCTGTTTCTCCATCTACTGGTATAACTTTGCAGGTCATCTGAAAATCTTTCCAGTCCTGAGCTTTTCTCCCAAGGCCCACATTTCTAGCTGCCTCCTGGACATCACTGCCCAATTGTCTCACTACATTAAATTCCCTGTGTCAACAAATGAACACACTGAGTTTCTCCCCCCAGACTTGCTAGGTCCTTACTTTTATCTGCCTACTCACCCAAGCCAGAGAGTCCCTCCTTGCCTTCCATATGCAACACCCATCAAATTCAGTAAACTCTAACCACCCCAATATCTCATATCTGTTCTTTCTCAGTTCTCACCACCACCTTTACCTTGTTACTCTCACCATATAAATGGACTAAGACATTAGCACTCAGTAAATGGCAGCTATTACAATCACATTCATCTCTCTTCTTTCTAATACATGTCACACCTGGTTGCTGAGTTCTGAAAGCATGGTTGTGAGCACACCACTTTCCTGCTCAAAAATCTTCAATGGCTTCCTACTCTGCCCAAATTATAAAGGCTGAACTCCATTGCCTGATACAGTTATACCTTGTTTTGTTGCTCTTTGCTTTATCACGCTTTGCAGATATTGCATTTTTCTTTACAAATTGAAGGTTTGTGGCAATCCTGCATCAGGGAAGTCTATCAGAGCCATTTTTCCAACAGCATTATTTTTTAGTTAAGGTATGTACATTGTTGTTTTTTTCCCTTTTTTAGAAATAATGCTATTGCACACTTAACAGTCTACAGTATAGCATATATATAACTTTTATATGCACTGGGAAACCAAATATTTGTGTGATTTGTTTTATTTTGATATTCGCTTTACTGTGGTGGTCTGAAACCAAGTGTGCAATATCTTCAAGTATGCCTGTGTATGCCCTGCACATAAGTCCAACCTATTGTTACAGCTAAATTTTCACCATCATTTTCTCTTCATATGTCTTTCATACCAGCTAAACTGAACTACTAACTATTTCTGCTACAAACAAATACTCCACACCTTCTGACCTCCTTTCCTATCACCATTATTCATAGTCCATCTTCCTGGGGCACTCTCCATTCCCCCATCTCTGCATTTCCAAATCCTACTTATTCTTCAAAGCTCAGTTACAATACCACCTTCATAAAGCCATTATTAAAAAACAAAATTCAACTGAGTAAATTCCAAAGATCTTATTGTCTTTATTCAATGATTCATGAGTTGGGCAGCATCCCATCTAGCAGATAGAAAGGAGCTCCAAGGAGCTGTACAAAATGGAAGACTTTTATAGGCAGAAGGGGGCAGGACAAGGAAAGAGCAAACTACCTCACCTTTCTTTGGTGGATGGAAGGGGTCTATCAGGTGGATTACCTCACTAGGGCTGACAAGGAAATTCTAGACTGACTGGTTAAGATCACATTCCTCAGGGAGGTTGTAACTACAATTAGGTTAGGTACTAAGTCTTGGTTTGTTAACATGGGCTTAGCACAAGTGACTCCATCTGGGGTCTGTTGTCTCTTTTGTAACAATTCCCATCCTTTGAGCAGCTTAACTGAGAGGTATGACAAAAAAAATTTAAGGCATTAGTGCCATTCTCGGCTACTGCTCTGTAGTTCTCACAGCTTTTATTGATCCTCTGTGTGGTATTCACAGGTCATGACTTCAGGCTCACAATTTTTTAGTTGGTCATTTTCTTCATTCATTTTCTGGCATTACAGTCTTAGGGAGGTCATTTGCTTAGTGGTTAATGGCTACAAACATGCATTTAAGACTTTTGAGAGAATACAACATGCCAGGGAGACCACCATGACTATTATTAGTAGGATAATTCCCAATGTCTGGAGTGTACTTCAGAGCTACGGTCCCCAAGACTCAAACCAATGAAAATCAAATAAGTCAAAGAAAGAACTAGATGAAGGAGTCACCCTTTTAAGCCAGTGGCTTGCTTAGTGATCGTATGTAAATGAGTTTCAACTTCTCCAGAAGTGTTAATTCAGGTGCAGCAGGTGGTATTGGCCACAGAACAAGTATCTCCTTGTTCAGCTAAAAGATAATCAAGGGTTATCTTATTATCAAGAATGAACTTTGGCCAGAAAGTCCAAGGACTGTTGTTGGGCAGCTATTTTCTTAGCAGTAGACTCCACAATACTTTCAAGAGTTAAGGAGACGTTCCTGATCATAGCCTCATTCACATTTACTCCTAACCAGGGAAGTAGGGACCTGCCAAAGGAAGAGAATTCTGAATCTTGAAAAATGCCTGGTAGGTCCTTTCTTATTCGATGATGCAAAATTCAGGGGAGTTGGCCAGTGAGGTGTCTCAGTTTGATTTTGGACTGTTTAGGGGCATAGTTAGATAACCTAAGAGG
This sequence comes from Kogia breviceps, assembly GCF_026419965.1. Taxonomy (NCBI): domain Eukaryota; kingdom Metazoa; phylum Chordata; class Mammalia; order Artiodactyla; family Physeteridae; genus Kogia; species Kogia breviceps. The sequence continues at coordinate 146,082,303 of NC_081311.1, forward strand.
TGTGTTACCAGTTATACACTAGCAATTTAGGCATCCATAGGCCAAAGGGGAATGATAACCACCACATACAAAGATAAATCTTGTTGGGGCACAAACCACTTCCACTAAAGTGGCACTGTTAATGGCTTCATTTGCAGAAATTGTTGAATTTGCCCATTCAAGCCAGGGGTCAGTTAGGTTTTCAGTGCATTCAGGAAGTAAATCTCCTAGCCTGAAATAAGAAGTTTTTCCAAATTCTAGATACCCTCCTTAGCAATGGCTTGGGAGATGTGAACAATAGTGTTATCTTTCCAGGTCAATGCCAGAGTAAAGAGAAGAAGGAGAAGAAAGCATTTCATGAAGTCTTGATCCAGCGCCTTGAGAGGAAGCAGTCTACCTCTAAGTCGGCTACCTCTCTTCCTAGTCCATTTGACTTGAATACATAGATGTGAGATGTATACCTAAGGTTCAAATCCCTGAAATTTGGCTGCCATCTAGGTAGTTAGGAGGATCTGGTATAGTCCCTTCCAAGGAGATTCAAGGGCATTCTATGTTCTTAGTGATTCCAAATCAGAAAGGGGGGAGAAATTGGAAATGTAGCAAGATATTTGAGGAAACTACAAGACTTTAGAATCCAGGCCAGTTTATAGGTATATAGCAAAACCTTAAAGACAATTAACAGAACTAGAATATAATAGCTACAAAGGTGCAAACATAATTTTTCTCTCTACAATTTCCCCCATTAAAAAAAAGATAAAGTTAAACCAACTTGTTTGCATTAAACTTATAGTGACTGACCATATAAACTTTGGTCATATCTGAGTCCATGTATATCTCTCTCAAATATGACATTCCAGTCAAAGCCTTGGTAATATAGCCAATGTTTCCAATTGTGTCCTGTTACAAGGAGAACTGATTCATACTGAACTTACGCAAATAGCTAACTCTATTGCTGTGGAAGAATACTTAAGGATTTTCTAATTATGGAGGGATCAGGTAGGGAGAAAAAGTAAATGTTTCATCTGTGTTTACAAAGGTACACTTTACCAAATTGCTGCATGTCATGTATAAATTAAGAGAAAAGGTTTCCTTAAATCTGGGCAAAAAACCATTAAGGAACCAGCAATGTTTCAAACAAAAAGTCATAAAAAATTATAGTCATCCTCCTCAGTTCATTCAGTCCCACGTAATTAATACTTATTTTGCTTGAATCCAGTTTTTCCATTAGTTCTGGAAGTTCTTACCCAGTTCAGTTTTATGATCTTAAAGTTACCAGAAACCTGTACTTGTCAAAGTCCTTTCCATGAATCTCCTTAAAGATGAAGCACTTTTGCAAGAACACTTTTGCAAAAGCATCAGAGTAAAACAATAACTCTGTAAATGATAAAAGACATAAAAAATGGACATGGTTAAAGATCTAAAAAAGAAAAAAGAAGAAAAGAAAAAAAAGATCTGATGAGAATTTTTTACAATTTGACAAGGAAATTCGGTTATTTCTGTGACATACACATTTTAAGATAATAATTGTGACTGATTACATTAGACCAGAACATATCAGATTTCCAAGAATTTCTCTCAATTTCTGGAACACTTATAACATATACCTATACAAAGACAACATAAAGAAGGCTTAATATTACTTCTTTTTTTTTTCTTTTTTAAAAAATATTACTTCTTGGGCTTCCCTGGTGGCGCAGTGGTTGAGAATCCGCCTGCCGATGCAGGGAACACGGGTTCGAGCCCTGGCCAGGGAAGATCCCACATGCCGCGGAGCAACTGGGCCCGTGAGCCACAACTACTGAGACTGCGCGTCTGGAGCCTGTGCTCCGCAACGAGAGGCCGCGATAGTGAGAGACCCGCGCACCGCGATGAAGAGTGGCCCCTGCTCTCCGCAACTGGAGAAAGCCCTCGCACAGAAACGGAGACCCAACACAGCCAAAAATAAATAAATAAATTTTAAAAATAAAAATAAAAATATTACTTCTTATTTGACAATGCTTCCCATGTAATTTAACATATCAAATAAGCCTAATTGGTTTAACCTCTCCCTTTTTATAAGGAGAAAGAACAAATCTTTTGTGATTTTCCAGGGACCCTCTGGGAAATCCTAAATTTAGTTATAAATCAAAAAGAATTTATTTAGAATTTGATTTTGGGAAGTTTGTAAACAAATATCAAAAGATTTTAAAACAATTGGTCATATAGGATCATAGGTCACTGTGAAACAATACTTAGCCATTTAACCATAGTGACAAAGACTTTGAATGCAAATAAAGAAGGTTACATAGTTCTGAGCAAAACTTAGCTCTTTTAATAGCAAGAAGACTAGGTTTACTCAAGTAATCAAAGACCTGATAAAAACAACAAACACAGGACATTATTTTGATAAGACATAGAATCTTTGCTCTCTAGACAGATCACTTAAAAGGTAAAGACAAACCTTTGTTTACAACGTCATATTAAGAGCAGACCAACAATCCAAAATAACCCTGTCCCTTCAACAGTGAGAAAACCAAATTTTAATATTGTACCAGCTTACTTTTGATATTAAAACTCATTAACTTAAATAAATTCATTTTAATCTTAGCCAGCTTGACTACATGTAAAATTCTATCCCCAAGATTCCTTTTCCACAAACCTTTACAATTTTGTACTTGCTTTTCCTCTTTCCTGTTCTGAAATAACCAGTCTCACTTTAGGACAAAATTACTTTCATTTTCCTCAACAAAAATGCATCTCTATTCCTTATACCTCTTTTACTGAAAACATACATCCTACTTTCCTTGCAGATGGAGATGTTTCCCTTATGATTTCTAGTAGCTTTAGTTTTATATATATATATATATATATATATATATATGTAAACATATATAAATATATGTGTAAACAATTGTGAACTATCTGTTATATTAGCATTCTAATGAAAAATTTATAAATACTTTTTATAATTTCTAGAAACATATGCTTTCTCATAGTAAAGTTTTCAGTGTGGCATGAAACATGTTTACTAATAAATCCAAGTATCTTTAGTTCCTCTGGGAAAGGAAGCAAAAGTAGAAAAGTCTGTGTTCAGCAACTAATGTTTTAGCATTTTATCTCATTTGGAAATGATCTAGATATCTAATGGCTATCCATCATTTAATTTAACTTAGCAAAACTTTAAGGTTTCAGTTTACCAAAAAGATTTGGAGAAACTATTTTAAAAATTCACCTGGGGCTTCCCTGGTGGCGTAGTGCTGCCGATGCAGCGGACGCGGGTTCGTGCCCCGGTCCAGAAGGATCCCACATGCCGCGGAGCGGCTGGGCCCGTGAGCCATGGCCGCTGGGCCTGCGTGTCCTGAGCCTGTGCTCCGCAACGGGAGAGGCCGTGGCAGTGAGAGGCCCGCGCACCTCAAAATAAATAAATAAATAAATAATTCACCTAAAAACTTTTATCCTGTTTATATCTATTAAATTCACTTACTCTGGATAATTATGTTTAGACTACCTGCAGAAATTTCATGAGACATTAGACAAAGTCATCTGTCATCCCAAGCTATTTTTCTTGCTGACAAATTGTGTAACAAAGATTACATGAACTTGTTTGACCAAGAAACCTAAGTAGAATAAGTATGCCTGCATTATTTTAATGCCGATAGTTCTGAAGGCATACCTCTTTTAATTAATCCAACAACCTTAAACTAGCTTTTATTTACCAAAGATTATTCCAAATCATGTGAACTTGAAAAGCGTTTGGACTAGTTTCCACTATATTTTTGAGAGTTTTAGGAATCCTTAATTCATATAAGTGCTTAATTCTCTTCAAGCCAAGTAGAGTTCTTTTACAAATTAATTTTGGTACTACCATCCAAAGGTAGAAAATACTACACATCTATTACACACACACACACACACACACACACACCACGCACAAACATATGGACAGATGAAAACAGAGATATTATAGCTTCTGTTTTAAAATTACTGCCATGGATCAGGTATAATAATACAAAACTTACTAGTTATAAAAGAAGTTGGATCAATGTTTTCTGGTAGATGAAATAAGTTAAGGTTACCTGCTCAGATGGCTAGAGCTTTCTACTAATATTTGTGGAGAAGAATATAAGAGATTTTTCATTTGCTAAGTTTAAAATGACCTCCCCTTCCACTTTTTTTGTTCTAATGAGAATTACCTCCCTGAAGTTTATATTTTAAAGAGATGACTTAGATAAGAGTTCTTGGAGCATTTCTGGTTTTGTAAAGATTCATAAGAAAAGAACAGTTGTTTTTAATTCTTCAAGGAATTGGGTTGCAACTTAAATGACATCATAGGTTGCTCCACCCATCTTTAGAAGGTTTCTCTTTTTCTTTGTGTACATAGTTTTATTTTAGCTTAGTGGAGGAGGCCTAAAAAAATTCCTATCAGGGTCTGAATATCAGCTTTTAGACTGGCCAATTTCTGACCACAGAGCTGCTTAAAAATCCTTCTAAATATCTTGTCCATTTTCAGCCAGGACAAACAGTAGATATTTCTGGAAGTGCTAAACAACTCCTTTGTTGCCCCCAAAGAAGGTGCAAAAAGATATTTTATTTTTCTCTCTCTATTGGGTGCTGTAGACAGAGATCTGGGAGAGCGCGCTCTGGTAAGTATTCTCACCCTTAGCCGGCTTGGCTTCTGCCAGTTTTTCCAGGACCACATCTGCAGGCTCTGAGAGGGGTTTAAAGTAGAGAGTGTAGCTCCAGTATCTGGGGCCCTCCTTTGAGGGTCGATATGAGGGCGCTCATACCTACAAATCTGTTGAAAATTATTCATAGGCTGTTTGAGGACATTATCTTTTCCAGAGTCCCAAGTGACTATACAACTGAGACATCAACCCCTGAGTCAGCATTTTAATGATAGACACCCCCCCCCAGGAGACTGTGATGTAGGGGACCCAAGCATCCAAGCTGGCCTTGGAGCTGTTAAAACTTTAAAGCCAATAGCTTTGGTGGATTTTTGTTTACAATCTTGTTCCAAAGTCCTTTCAAAGTGTTCAGCTACGGTCACAAGTTCAGTCCAACAGGTAGCCAGCCTCCCATCCCATTTTTTTGTCTTTTTATCAATCCACTAACCTCAGGACATAATCCATCTACAAATAGGGTAGCTAGAGCAGGTTGGGTGACCTCATCTATTGTATGAAACCCAGAAAGCTGTAGGAAGAGTGCTTCCAGATGAGCTTTAAAGTCTGTCACAGATTCATCTTTCTTTTTTTTTTTTTTTTTTGGGGCAGTATGCAGGCCTCTCACTGCTGTGGCCCCTCCCGTTGCGGAGCACAGGCCCCGCCCCGAACGCACAGGCTCAGTGGCCATGGCTCACGGGCCTAGCCGTTCCGCGGCACGTGGGATCTTCCCAGACCGGGGCACGAACCCGTGTCCCCTGCATCGGCAGGCGGACTCTCAACCACTGCGCCACCAGGGAAGCCCTCATCTTTCTTTTGTTTGCATGTCTTTATAATAGACCAAGGAAGACTCTAGGAACGACTCTTAAAAGATCAGTTTCTGGGCTTCCCTGGTGGCGCAGTGGTTGAGAGTCCGCCTGCCGATGCAGGGGACACGGGTTCGTGCCCCGGTCCGGGAAGATCCCACGTGCCGCGGGGCGGCTGGGCCCGTGAGCCATGGCCGCTGGGCCTGCGCGTCCGGAGCCTGTGCCCCTCAACGGGAGAGGCCACAACAGTGAGAGGCCCGCGTACCACAAAAAGATCAGTTTCTACTTTGAGAGCATTTTATGGTCCATAGGGGACCATGTTGAAGATTGAGGATCTCTAATTATCATCCTCAGCGTTTTGCATTTTGCTTCCTTCATGTTTGTGCTTCACCAGATTCTACCAGCATGTGCATGAGCTGATAAAGATCTGTCAGATCAGGGTCATAGGCCCGATAATGACTCTAAATTCTTCAAAAAACTTTTGAAGTGCTTGTTTTTTAATCCTCTCTGGGTTTAGCAAATTCTTTAAGTGTGGCCCTTAGTTCAGTCTTTGACCAAGGAGTGAAAGATACCTGAGGAGAATTGCCTGCAACCTTGGGTGGTTTTATTTTAAACTGCTTAATAGCCTCTTCAGAATGGAAAAGCAGTTCAGACGGAGAATTAGTGGAATGTGAATACTCAGGTAAATGAGGATAGAGAGAAGCAGTAGAAGCCATGTCAGTCTTACAGTCTTTTATTGTAGGTACCTCTTGTGTCTTGAATTTTTTATTAGCCTTTGCAATGAATCTTCCAATGAAGTTATTTTGGAATCATGAAGCCTTTTGGAGCCTTCTGCATACCCATTAAGATATGTATCTCATTTTGTTTAATTTGGGAATGCTTGCTTTCAAGTTCACTTCACTAGATCTTGTCTAATTGGAACATTCCCCATAATGGCCACTGTAATCCTAGCTTGTTTTTAGTAAGATTTTGCCATTTTTGTAAAAATCTACAGCTTCCAGGTCAATTTACTTAGACATAAAATAAGCAGGTGTGCTGGAAGGTGGTGTGCTTAACTCTTTAGAATTTTAGAATTTAAGAGTTATTAATTAATTTTAAATTTTATTATTTTTTAATTATTTATTTAGCTAAGCTTTGGGAGTCAAACCAATACTAAAAAGGGAATGTGCTGCTTGGTTGGGAATTGTGTGGTGTTTTACAGTGTACTTCATTGCCTGCAAATTTTCTTGAGGTTGGCTGGTGACCTAGTGTCGACCTACCCATTCTATGGCCAACTTATCCTAACACAGGAGTGTTAGAGTTTGGTGGCAAGTACTCTAATAGCTTTAAGTGTTCAATCCATGCCCACCAATCTTTGTGGCTTTTAGGCCTCCAAGATCCTTGTCAATAATTGCCTTTCATACAAAACAAAACAAACACGTGAACCTTAATATACCACGCAGTAACCAAAGAAATGTTACTGCAGACTGGCCAACAGAAGGCACTGTGCACACTGTCAGCCATTCCCAATGTGGAACAGGGGTTGGGGAGAGAATTGAAACAAGAGACCCCAAAGAATGGGGACTGCAAGCTGATTCCAAACAAATGGGAAACTGCAGACTAAATTGCCAACAGTTACCAGTGTGGAATCTGGTCACAGAACCAAGGGCTACGATTTCCAATCAACTGGGGAATTGAAAACTGAACCAAGAGCTAGGGGTTAGTTCTGGGTGGAACTGTCTGCTAGCTTAAACTGACCTGCCCTGAACTGGGAAGCCAATTAAATCAGGAGCTTGATCCAAAGAGAGTGAAACGCAGAACCAAGAGGAACTTACCCATGGCCTTCAGAAGTGGCAGGAAGACACAGAACTCAGTGGGTTTGTGGAATACCATGCCTGTGTTTCTTGTTGTCCTGAAGCCATCAGAAGTTCACTTCAGATCCCACTGCTGCCATCAAATCTGTTATAAAAACAATATTCAACTGAGTAAATTTTATAGATTTTATTGACTTTGTTCAGTGATTCATGAATTGGGTAGCATCCCATGTAGCATATAGAAAGGAGCTGTACAAAATGGAAGGCTTTTATAAGCAGAAGGTGGCAGGACAAGGAAAGAGCACATTACCTCATCTTTCTCTGGAGAATGGAAGGGGTCTACCAAGTGGATTACCTCACTAGTGCTGACCAGGAAATTCCAGACTGACCAGTTAAGATTATATTCCTGGGGGAGGTTGAAACCACAATTAAGTTAGGTATTAAGTCTTGATTGGTCACATGGCTTAACACAAGTGACTCCATTTGGGGTCTGTTGTCTGTTTTTTTAAAACACTAACAATGAATGCTTTGCTCTGCCCTGCCCTCCTAAGAAGTTCCTGCTCTAGCCCCTGAGTTTTCATAGGTTTTTATATATACCTCTCTTGTGACACTGAACATTTACTTTGTGTATTAAAGTTATTGGTATTAATAATAATAAACATTCTTTATTAAAAACATAATGTATTATTTCATTTTATCTTCCTAATGACTCTATCCCCATTTTGCAAGTTAGGAAACTGAAGCATGAAAAGGTTAAATAATTTATCCAGGAATGTGTAAGTGGTGGAGTCCGGGTTCAAATGAATAGAGCCTAGAGCTCATACTTCTAACCACTACTACACAAGACACTACTGTGGTTACTAGATTGGGAGCTCCTGGATGGCAAAAATCCTTGTATGCTCCATCTTTGCATCTCCCAAAGTACCTAATGCCACTCATTGCCCTTTAAAGTTGCTCAGTAAAAAGAAGCACATATTTGGTCAAATGTCCCCTTTCTCTCATCAATAGGTGGATAAATTAGTGGCTGTTACATGGTGTTTAATGCAAATACTGCAATTTCATTTCCCCACTGCTCCCCCTCCCCCTTTCTCTCTTTTTTCTCCTTTTCTTCCCCCAGCCTGTGGAGAAGGTAATGTTGGGAAGAGCAGAAGGGGCTTCTTTCTTCTCTAAGGAGAGCTTGGAGGAGCCCTCCTAGGGACTAGACACTTCCTGAGTAATATTCAGGCAGCAGCCCTTTTTAGCTGGCAAATGCTCTACAGTTTGCAACCTCAGGTCATTCCAGAGAATGAACCTTTTGAAATAAACACAGAGGAATGGGACCTTTTATTATCTCCAGATGGGACTGTGCAGCCTTGGAAGCTGCAGAAGTAGTTCTGCTATGCCTGGATCACACTTTTCTTATCTTCCAAAAGGAAAGAAATTTCCTTTCACTGAGAAGTGGTAAATAGTGTTAATTAAAAAGCCAACTTGGATTAAATTCTGCAGATTGACCCCACCCTACCCAATCCATATTTTTCTGGTTTACATTTTATTTAACTTAGCATCCCTCTCATCTTTTTAAAATATGATACGAGGTTGAGTTGAAAACACACGCACACACACACACACACACGCACACGTAAAACTGTTGTTTTTGAGTAGTCGTTATCCGAGATTTAGATGTTTTATAGAACAAGGATGAAATCTGAAAGTGGAATGTCCTTTAGGGTATACTAGGAAAGGAAGTAGGTTAAAGCATATCTGTAGTATTTTTATTTTTCACTCTGTTAGTGGTGGCCAGCTGGGCAGCTTCCACATCAAAGATGCCCAATAAAAATTTATTGAATGAACTCCATACTTAAAAATTTTGGTCTATAACATTATAAAATATAATTTCAAAATGGATGATGCCACCTATTGGTGAAGATAAAATGTAAAACGATCACTAACATAATAAGTTACTTTATATTTCCCGATCATTTGTTACTTACTCCCATAGAGATTATAAGAATAATTGAGGAGCTGGAAGGAATAAATTGCTTGGTCCATACAGACATGAAGCACTAATGTTTTCAATTTGGTTGCTCTCTACTGGGTTCCTATTAAGTGCACAATACTTAGGAAGATGCTAGAGAAGTGAAGACATAGCCCCCGACTTCAAGGAGCATCTTATCTAGTTGGAAAGAAAAGACCTATCTCCTGAGAATAGTCAGCAAATAAAACAAAACAACCTGACATTAAAATGCATGATGTTCATTCCATGTATATGGTTATATTTTATTTATTATATGCTAAACGTACTTTTGAGACTCACAGGGCAGAAATAAGTCTGTTTTGCTTACCACTTACCCCAGGACTAGCACATCACTTTGAAGACAATTGATAAACACTATTGAATAATTGAATAATTTAGGTCTCATGGTTAGATACATGTAATTTAGAGAATATTTTAAATCCTGACTGGCAAAATAGATCAGAAAATACATGTGAACACAGGAAGTCATATGGAGGAAGTGGGGTTTGAGTTCCGGAAAATCCCTCAAGGGATTTATAACCTAATACAGATGAAGCCATCAGTGTAGGGAGATCTCTTGTAATCTTGGATTTGTGTTTGAACTGGAGATTTTTTGTGGTTTGCTGTGCCAACCCACGCTTTTTCCTCAGTCGATGACTGAGTTTTTGCTCAATACTGGTAAAGTCCAAAAGCAAAGGAAAAGAAGAAGGCTGATAGTGGGTAGCTGCAAGGCTGTAAACATACATTTTACTCCTGAAGTCTTACGGGCATGTGGCCTAGAAAGGTTTTTTCTTTCTGTCTTCCTCCAGCCCAGCTATGTGCTTCAAAGTATTCCTATAATATTTGGTAATATATATCAAGAGTCTTAAAATGGTCAAACCTTTTGATCTAGTACTTCTTGTAAGAAAGTATACTAAGGATATAACCAGGAATGTGAACAAATGCTTTCCGGAACAAAGGGAAAAATCTCTACTCAATATGGAAGCAGTTAAGTTTTGCTACAGATTTAAGACAGTTCTTGCATGATATTAAAAAGTATGGCGCATGTAGGTTATCTCTGAATGCAAGGATTACAGGTTGTTTTGATTTTACTCTAGTGTTAAGAAAGTCTTTGAAATTTAGTGGATGAAATTTAGCTCATCCATTCTGGTTATTTCTGCTTTCATTGTCTTTGACTAGACTACTTTACAACTCAGTAGAGAAAGAGGGTTAACATTTAGAAAATTGATAGTAGTGCAAATGTTTTCTGTCCATAGCTATGTAAACGATTTCTATTAATGTAATGCAAATGAATTTTGCCTGGTAGATAATATAAATCTCTGTATATCAAATCATTTGAACTGCCTATAACATCTTACTGGTTTCCTCAGTAATTGAGTTAAATAAAATCTTTCATGTGTGTTAATTTGATATTTACATGAATCATGATTTTACCTTTTACCTAGCTTTTCAAAAGCTATCCTTTAACACTATATATTTCCTATATTCTAGATTTTCTACAATAAACATGTGTTGCCAATATTTTTAAAATATTTATTTATTTATTTATTATGTTTGGCTGAGTTGGTCTTCATTGCGACATGAGGACTTCTCTTTAGTTGTGGCGGGCAGGCTACAGAGCGCATGGGCTCTGTAGTTGCAGCAAGCGGGCTTAGTTGCCCCATGGCATGTGGGATCTTAGTTCCCCGACCAGAGATTGAACTGCTGTCCCCTGCATTGGAAGGTGGATTCTTAACCACTGGACCACCCGGGATGTCCCTGTGTTGCCAACTTTTTAGTAAACTTTTAATTTAAGTACATTATACATGCATATCAAATGAAAACATGCATGTTTTAACGAAGTATGTATGCATGCATAAGTAAGTTTATAGCTCAACAAATTTTCACAAAATTAATACACCTATGTAACCAGTCTTCAGATCAAGGAGCAGAACATTATTACCACCCCAGAAGTTGCCCTTGTGCCTCCCTCCTAGGCACTACTACTTCCCCACCAAAACAGACCTGACTTCTAACATCAGAGATTCATTTCTCCAAAGAGGAATCGAACCTGGGGCCCCGGCAGTGAGAATGCAGAGTCCTCACCACTGGACCGCCAGGGAATTCCCTGTTTAACTTTATATAAATGGAATCACATGGTGTATACTCATTTGTGCCTGGCTTCCTTTACTCACCACCATGTTCATGAGATTCATCCACGTTGTTGCAGAAAGTTTTAGTTCCTTCATTCTCTCTGCTGTGTAGTGCTCTATTATGTGAATAAATTACAATTTATCTATGGGCATTCAGATTGTTTCTGGTTTGGGGCTATTACAAATAGTGTTGCCATGAATATTTGTGTACATATTTTTTGGTGAAAATATGAATACATTTCTGCCAACTATCACATGTATTAATTTAAAATCTGAAAAAATAAACCTAAACTACAAAAAAAAAATCAGTTTCCCTTTCTTCTCTACAGATCATTCCATCTAGATAAAATTCTTTTGATTAACAAATTCTTTTAACATGTGAATGTATTCCAGAAGAATTAATCCTCATTTATACCTTACTGTGAATTTCTATAATCCAATATTGAGATCAACAGCTAGTTGAGAAGTTTCCACTGGTGCTGAAGGGTGTAAGGAAATCTGGGGTGAGGAAGAGGGAGAGGGAGATTTGGGTCTTACAGAAGGCAGTGAGTGTTGGGCCAGGTGGGAAGATGCAGTGACTTTTCCATTCACTCGAGGTCTTGGCTGTTTCCCTTTGAAAAGAATTGCTACAATAATTGTTAACGTGATTTATTTTTTTAAAATAGTTTACAGTTGGCAAAGTGCTTTTATATTCATTACCTTGTTTGATCTTGCTCTCACAAGAAGGTTGGTATTTTCATAACTGTTCTTGTTTTAGATGCTTAAATCTTAAAATTGGATATCATGGTTGGAGTGGTAGGTGAGGATACATTTCTTCCCCACTGAGGCCAGGCTTCATAATCTAAGCACATCTAGTTCATGCTGTCCAGGTCAATTTGGTACTCTCCATTCAGTCCCCATCTCAGAAGTAAGGAAAGAAGGAGGAATTAAAAAGAAGGAAGAGCGGAAAATATGTCTTCAGTATCCATAAAGCACAGCAGCAATCCTGCTGCTCAGATGACAGAGGAGGAGGCTATGGTGCAGGCCTCTGGTGCACGGAGGCGGAATGGGATTCACCTGAAAACTCCTGACAGATACTCTCTCCTGTGTCTTTTGCTTCAGTGCCCTGAGAAAGGATTAAGGCTGATCCATGCCAACCCCGTCAGTGGGCTCATCTAACTTGGCAAGCATATTGTTGTTGACAGCTTCCAGGTGTGTGTTTTCTTAGACATGGATTCCATGCAAGAAAAATGCAATACTTGTTGCCAAGGTATTTAACAAGTAAACAAGTTGCAAAATGTTAAAGGGGAACATAAAGATGTCTCCAGGCTTCCCACTGGCCTCATCAGGAACTGCTTGTCTGCCACTTCCCACACTAAACGGCCCAACAATTCTGCCGTAGATAGGGTGTGTTTTATCTTTTTTTCTTAATAAATGTTTGAAAATGTATTCTTTTTAAATTTTTATTTATTTATTTATTTTTGGCTGTGTTGGGTCTTCGTTTCTGTGCGAGGGCTTTCTCTAGTTGCGGCGAGTGGGGGCCACTCACTGTCGTGGCCTCTCGTTGCGAAGCACAGGCTCCAGACGTGCAGGCTCAGTAGTTGTGGCTCATGCGCCTACTTGCTCTGCGGCATGTGGGACCTTCCCAGACCAGGGCTCGAACCCATGTCCCCTGCATTGGCAGGCGGATTCTCAACCACTGCACCACTAGTGAAGCCCTGAAAATTTATTCTTATACGTTACGAGCCAGCACTGTATACCCAAAAGGCGCCTCTCATTTAATTTGTGGATTAAACAAATAGTATGATTCCCATTTTATATCTATAAAAATAAAGGAGTCCAGGAGATTAAATAAATTGTTTTTCATCACATAACGAGTTATTAAAACTGTATTTCTAACTTGTAATTAGGTATCTATTCAAGTACCTATCCTCCACAGAGAACCCGTGGCCTTGAAGTCTCACTTTCTAAAGATCAGAACCATTAACTGCAATCTGGTCAGGCTACCAGTTTTGGACACATTTCCACAGGGCTAGCCCTGCCTCGAGAGCAGGCAGCCCTCAGCTGCTTCTTATTCTCTACCTTTTAAGTATCCAAAGGATTTGGTTATTCCATAGGCCTCTGAGAGATATGTTTGATTATCCTTTCAGGATTTTAAAGTTGTTCTTCGGGGACAGCCTAACCCTGACTGCTCAATTTTGCATGCAGAAACACAGATTAATCATCAGTATGTGAGTTCCTTTTTACGCTATCTGAAGTTTCTTGGATGGCTTTTCAACTTACGTAATAAAGGGGTAACCTATTTAATGTTTCTTCTGCAAATGGCATTTTCTAAGTGTATGTCAAATTCTAAAAAAAATCTTTTTTTTACTGATGAATATAAATTTGAGTTTCTTAAAATTTAATGAAGCACTTTACACAAAGAAAAAGAAAAACAGTCGAAGGGCTAGTTATGAACAGCATTTGACACAGACTGGGATTGAGCATTTTGTAAGGTAAAAAATTATGATGCCATGGTATCTTATCACTAAAAAAGTGCTCCATGTGGGGCAGCAGGAGGGGATGAGATGGTTCTAAGAATAGAGTCATGAAATCTGGTTGCCTCTGTAAAAGACTAGGAGCCACTGGGTGCTCACCAGCCAGGTGAAGGTGGAATGAGAGCTACACAATCTGTTAAAAAAAATTTTTTTTAAATATAGTTGTCTTATTACAAAAGGAACACTTCCTCGTACTTCAAATAGAAAACATGACTAAGGAGAGAGGGGAAGAGAATAAAAAACATCTTAATACCACCACTGATTACTAATTTCTGCACTGGCTTTCCATAGTTTTGGGAATTAACTTCTAAATCAAGGGAGGAATGAGAATTACCCTTGAAAATACCTTATATCACTCAGTGTCAGAATAGACTGTTGCTTCCTCAGCTGAGCCCTTATGAAGTAGCTGTGTTAATAAGCCATGTTATTTAAGTCTAAATAAATAAAAATAAAAGAATCTGTTAATACTAGAATCACATTCATCATGACCAGATACTACAAATATGAACAGTGCACGGGACCAGAAATGGTTCAAATTTATATCACCTTTTTCGGATTAACTTAGGGTTAAGTTCAAGCTAACTGAAAGGCAGGTCAGGCAGAAATCATCGTACGATTTAAAACATTCTCTCTTGTTCTCCTCTCTTTCTTCCCTTTCCCTCTTTCCTTTATTCTTTCTCTTTTGCCTTCTACCTTTACCAAATTTAGGTGAATCCTCATGAAGCTAAATGCAAAATGGTGTGGTGCTGCTGTATTAATACATTTGTATCTATCCTTCAATAATTTTTAAAGTTGCAAAAATACATACATACTAATTTAAAAATTCAACTAGTACAGAAAGTATAAAATAAAAAGTAAAAATCTTCTCTTCCCATTCTCGTGTCTCATTTCTTAGCTTTCTTTCCACTTGAAGAGATGTAGGCAAGACCCAGAGTTGGGTTGGGGGTGAAATCAGGGGGTGTTCCTTTTTGCACTTTTATAAACTGTGTCATTTGTGAGTGGGTCTGACCTAAAATCATTTTAGTGGGATTTGGAGAGCAAGAGGAGATTAAATGCATGTGCTCATTCTACCATTTGAGTTAGAAGCCTTTTAAGGGCTTTTAAAACCACACTTACATTCACACATTTATTTATTTTACAAAATTGGAATCAATTGGTTGATTGGTCACCTGTGTTTGTCCTTAATAAATTTTAACATCTTATATGAATAAATATTTATCTATTACATTACTTTAAATATAAATAGTATACATTATATGGATGTATTTATTTAACTAAACTCTTATTGTTGGCTGCTTAGGTTGCTTTTACTATTTCTGTACGATGAACATAGCTTGGATGATCTACCCAGTAGCTCAATCTTTGCATTTATTCTTGATTACTCCCTAAGGATAGAATTCTAAAATTGAAATTCCTCACCAAAAGATACATACATTTTTTAAGGTCTTTGAGTGTATGGGGGCACCTGCTGTTCTTACATTTTAACTGTGTAGTCTAGAAGTTAACAATGAATTTAGCTTGTTTTGTAGGGTGGGCCATTACTTCAAACTGCTTTCATGTCAAGATCTGCCTCATCTTTCTACGTGGGAGTTCCTACCCTCAGGCTTATGGGGGTGGAAACATAATCCTCTCCTCCTATAAACTGGAGTGAGTCACTATCAGCTTTCCTTTCTCCACAGTTACTGAGTCCATACATATCCCTGCTTTTTTTTTTTTTTTTTTAAGAGGTGGAATTCAGCCTAAGGGATCCATTGGAGTGGAATTGGAAAAAAGCATCTGTTCTAGGCCATTCTTGCTTCCAGAATGGAAGTTACCTCATCTCTTAAACAAAGCCATCTTAAGATAAGCTATTACCTTAAGAGCTAACTTTAAAAATCTTAACGAATATAACAAAGTAAAAAACATCTACACAAGTCTTTGAAACTGTTAGCAGTAAAAATGGTTATTATTTTTTAAAAAGTAATGACATGAACTTGGGATGGACAGTTATTTTGTCAGTAAGATCAATGTGGACTCTCCTGGGTAGATTCCCTACCTGATTTGTGTTCCTTCCCATTTGCACACTGGATGGCTTTCACAGAACTTTTCAGAACATAAAGAAAACCCAGCACATAGGCATGCACACACACACACACACACACACACACCTACCCACACTCCTCTTTATCTTTGTCTTGCTATTGCTACTATCACACCACCAACACCAAAGTCTAGCAATGGTTTTAAAACGTGTAATGTGGTCATTATGGCTGGTCAGGGCACTTACTAGGTTAAAAAGCAAAGGAAATATAAAAATGAATTTTCAAAATCTGTAGTGGCATATACTACTTTAAACCTAAAGCACTTTCACACATCCGATGCGATCTTATAATTCTCCTATTAATTAGTTATTAAGACCCCATTTCACAAATAACAAAATTGAGATGGATGGAGGTTTAAAAATTCCTCAAGACAAAGCTTGGAGTTATCTTCCATTTCAGTCCTCTCTCCTTCCTGCAGGTGCTGTGCCCAGGGATCTCATCCTACCGAAATTGCTCTTAATCTAAGGAGGAAGCAACAAGATAAACTGATCGCTCTCTAGGGTTAGGGATTTTATGTTTCTTCTTACAAAGCCATGACATTCTGCCTTCCATCAGGATCATGGACTGTTTGATCAGGCTCCTACATTTCGTGATTACTACATGACGAAATGGAGAAAATGGTGCTGATTTACTTTTCTCTAGGACTAAACTCGTGGTCACAGAAATCTAGGATGAAATGTTCCAGTAAAACTAGTTCCCACAGTAGGTCATCTTACATTCAGCTAATTAGGGATTAATTTTCAGGAGATTCCAGATAAACAAGGGTAATTAGAACTTTGTAAAACACTGCTGTAAAGTCTTAAATGATCCCTACCAGAGATCTGTTTTCTCTGAAGTGGCTAGAGGCACTAATTTGCTCAAGTTGAGAACTGGTATCAGGACAGAGACATCTACCTCATTCTGAAGAGTAAAGAATGGAGAAAACACCAGACGTTCCACTTAAAATGGTCAGGTTTACAAGTTAAGGTACCCAAGAAATGCAAAGAATGTAACATGGTTCATAATAAAGGACTGTAGTCAGATTCGTTTACAAAATTGTTTTTTTGGGAACATGTACATATTTTTCCATAAAAACCTTATATTTAGTGACTAGGTACCAGGTTCATCCATAAAATCTGTCAAAACTATATGGAGTCTATGGGACTTCCCTGGCGGTCCAGTGGTTGGGACTTCACCTTCCAGTGCAGGGGGTGCAGGTTCGATCCCTGGTTGGGGAGCTAGGATCCCACATGCCTCGTGGCCAAAAGGCCAAAACATGAAACAGAAGCAATATTGTAACAAATTCAATAAAGACTTTAAAAATGATCCACATAAAAAAAATCCTTAAAAAAACAAACTATATTGAGTCTAAAATGGCACTTTCAATTTCCCAAAGATTCCATCCTTATACTAATCCCTGTGGAAGTGTGAGTGAACGATGAGAAATTGACACTTGAGACCCACTGAACCCTGAGAGGGACTGTGGGTGGAGCTGGGCCCCTCAGAAGGATCAGTAGTTCTCAGATGAGCATAAGAGGAAACATATGCTACTTCTGGGAGATGACCCAGATGAAAGGGCCATCAAAAACAACAATAGCTGTTCATATATCTGAGTCCCAAGTGTCAAATCAATGGTTAGTGATTGAAGCACTTAGGTTTCTTTCTAATTAAGTTAAATTCTGTTTGTGTTTCCTATGAAAGGGACTCTTGTATTTCTTTCCTCCCTATCCCATTCAGTCATCAGAACTTGTGTTGGACACATAGCTGGTGCCTACAAATACTCGCTTCATAAATTGAATAAGAAGATTAACTAAGATGACTGGCAAACCTTGGTGTGATGGATCTTTGCAAAGAAAAATTCTGGAGGCAAGTGGAGATGATAATAAGAGGTTTGTCTAAGATCTGAGAGGCAAAGCAAGGGTGGGCAAATGGATTATTAATGAGCATTCACACGAAAGAGTAAAGGGAATCAATCCACAGCAAAAGCTTCACCACTAATGAGAAGCGAGGGCTTTAGGCATGTTATGTAACCTCAATGTCCTCATTCATAAAATGTAGATTAATAATAGCAATTATCATATAGGGTTACTATGGAAATTAAGTAGGACAATACATATAGAATAATTAGAAGAGTGCCTGGCAAATAAGAATTGGGAGAACCTAGGGGCAATTGCTGCCAGGTGCATCTATGCAGATGGTCAGATCTCTAGGGAACCCAGAAACAACAGAAGACTCCTAGACATAAGGGGGCCAGGGGACCCCTACAATGTATATCAGTCTTGGCCTTATCACTGTGAACTAATTAAGGACCAGCTAAGATACTCACCCTGTTCCAGAAGCCTTGGCACTATGTAAGATCCTGAAATTGTATAGCATGGCTTGAAATGACCATTTCAGTATGACCTGAAATGACCAGTGCTATTTTCCTAAGGACCCAGAGATATAGGGACATGAAATAAAAATTGAGTTGAATAATAAAAAAGTCATATTTCACAACCCACTTCAGCTATTATTATTAGGGAACCAAAGGATATATCCAAATGTCAAAGGAAAGAGCAGGGATTCAGGCACAAGGCAGTTGAGCATTTTGCTCTAGATGCATTTTATTGTTCCAGGGGCCACCCCCTAATTTTTAGAGGAGGATCCTATACAGAGAAAGCTGGTTGTAGGGAGTTTGTTTCAAATCCTCCTTTGTATAATACCTTACATCAGATTGAGGCATCAGTTGTTCCACATGAAAAACATTGCCTGAAGTGGTTGTGCCTCTAAGTGGGGAGAGGTAGGGTCATGGAGCTTGTTTAACCCACCTAGGAGAACTCGCTTTCTCCTCAAGCCTTTTATTTACTTTTTCCAGTTTTATTGAGATATAATGACATATATCTGTACAAGTTTAAGGTGTACTGCATGATGGTTTGATTTACATATACTGTGAAATGATTACCACAATACGTTTAGTCACCATGCATCATCTCATGTAGATACAATCAAGGGAA
Organism: Kogia breviceps; assembly: GCF_026419965.1. Taxonomy (NCBI): domain Eukaryota; kingdom Metazoa; phylum Chordata; class Mammalia; order Artiodactyla; family Physeteridae; genus Kogia; species Kogia breviceps. The sequence goes on from NC_081311.1 coordinate 146,101,212, forward strand.
AAAGCAGAAAAAACCTTTTTTTCCTTGTGACACGAACTCTTAGAATTTACTCTCTTAACTATTTTCCTATATACTATACAGCAGGGTTAACTATAGTCATCATATTGTACATTATATCCCTCGTACTTATTTATCTTATAACTGAAAGTTTGTACCTTTTGACCACCTTCCTTAAATTTCTCCTCCCCCAGCTCAACCCATTCTGGTAACCACAAGTCTGATCTCTTTTTCTAAGAGTTTTTTTTTTTAAGATCCCACATACAAGTGAGATCATACAGTTTTGTCTCTCTCTGACATATTTTACTTACCACAATGCCTTCAAGGTCCAAATTATTGTACATGGCAGGATTTCCTCTTTCTTATGGCTGAATAATATTCTGCTGTATATATATATATATATATGTACACACACACATATATATATATAATATATCTCACAACTTCTTTATCCATTCATCCACTGATGTATGTTGAGGTTGTTTCCATGTCCTCAAGCCTTTTAGAACAATATTCCATACCTGACCACACTTTCTTAGATTGGATAATAAAACTACAAATCTTTAAAAGTATTCTGAAATTCACATTTACTCACCAAGACTAACCTTGGGCTTCTTTTCATTTATTTGAAAGCATATCAATTCTTGCTGTAAGTTTTGAAAAAGAACACAGTGCTCTTGCAAAAATGATGACATTCCAAGAGGTAGGGTAAGGAAGAAGAGGCAAAGCAACTGCTTGAAGTGGACTGTTGCCATTAGGGAGGTGTGGAATCTGGAAAATCGCTATCACAGAAAGTCATATTGAAAAGGGGTTCAGTAAAATTCATGGTTTGGAGCTCCATGTTTTACGGTATAAAAACTTACCTAGGTTAACTGTGTTAGATATGGCCTCTTGGCACTCAACTTCATTTTCACCAACTTCTATAGATACCCCATCCCCATTGCACAGCATTATAGGAGTTGGAAGGCTCAAAACTATATTTCCTACTTTTCATCGTATACAGAAATCAGTATCAGATGAATTATAAATCTAAATGTCAATAGTAAAACAAGCTTTCACAAGAAAACATAGGAGAATACCTTTACGACCTTGGGAGTCAGCAGTCTTAAACTGGATACTCACAAAATAAATAAACCATAAAGGAAAACCTCTGATGAACTGAACTACATCAAAATTATGAACATCGTCATCAAAAGATACTATTAAAGGAGTGAAAAAACAAGCTGCAGAGAGGCAAAAGGTGTTTCCGATGCATATACCCAACAAAAGACTCATATTCAGAATAAAGAACCACAAAGAACAAGAATAAGTCAGACAAGCCAACAGAAAATTGGGCGAAAGACTTGGACAGGCACTTCATGGAAGAGGATATCCAAATGGCCAATAAATATAAGAAAAGGTGCTTCACTTGTTAGACATTAGGTAAATAAAAACTAAAACCACAATATGATTTCAATACATTGCATTAGCCTTTCAACAGAATGACTAAAATGTAAACATGGAAAATATAAATTTTGTAAGGATGTGGCACATCCATTACTTTGGAAAACGGTTTGGCAATATCTCCTTGAGCTAAGTGTATGTATCTCCTATAACCCAGAAATTCCATTCTTATATATCTAACTGAAATGCATACATATGTTCTTTTCATAGCAGCACTATTTGTAATAACCAAACTGGAAACAATCCAAATGTCCATCTGCAGTAGAATACATAAATGTTGTTATATTCATCCAAAGGAACACAATACAGCAATGAAAAATGAAGGTACAATTGCTAAACGCAACATGGATAAATCTCACAAAAATAATGCCGAGTGAAAAAAGTCAGTTATGGGGCTTTCCTGGTGGTGCAGTGGTTGAGAGTCCACCTGACGATGCAGGGGACATGGGTTCATGCCCCGGTCCGGGAAGATCCCACATGCCATGGGGTGGCTGGGCCCGTGAGCCACGGCCGTTGAGCCTGCACGTCCGGAGCCTGTGCTCCGCAACGGGAGAGGCCACAACAGTGAGAGGCCCGTGTACCGCAAAAAAAAAAAAAAAGAAAAAAAAGAAAAAGAAAAAGAAAAAAGTCAGTTATAAAAGAGTACATATATTATTCCACTTTGTATAAGGTTCAAAAATAGGCAAAATTGCTCTATGATGTTAGAAGCCAAAATTGCAGTTAACTTCAGGGAGGATAATGCCTAGAAAAGAGCATAAGGGGTGCTTCTGGGTGCTAGGAATTTCCATCTCCTCATCTGGGTGCTGGTTACATGGGTATGTTCACTTTAGGAAAGTTCATCAAGCTGACTAATTGTGATTTGTGCATTTTTCTGTGTGTAGGTTATACTTCAATAAATATTGACTTATAGCTAAAAAACTATGATTATATAAACTAGATTTTGCCAGTCAGATATAATGAAGTGAGATGTAGAAGGTAAAAGGAAGACGGGTCTATTTTCCCTGCCTGTTAGTTTTCCCTGTTAGTTGTTGATGTGTATGCTGTATTAGAAATAATTTTCAGTGGCTAGACTTTCTCTGCCTCCATGTTGTCACCACCTCCATTGGTAAGAACTGGCTGTGGTATTGGCAGTGGTCTCCACAGGTTTCTTTTTTTTTTTTTTAATTTATTTTATTTTATTTATTTTATCTTTGGCTGTGTTAGGTCTTCATTGCGGTGCACGGGCTTTTCTCTGGTTGCGGTTAGCAGGGGCTAATCTTTGTTGCGGTGCACAGCCTTCTCATTGCGGTGGCTTCTCTTGTTGAGGAGCATGGGCTCTAGGCATGTGGACTTCGGTAGTTGTGGCACAGGGGCACAGTAGTTGTAGCTTGCGGGCTCTAAAGCACAGGCTCAGTAGCGCAGTAATTGTGGCACATGGACTTAGTTGCTCCGCGGCATGTGTGATCCTCCCAGACCAGGACTTGAACCTGTGTCCCCTGCATTGGCAGGTGGACTCTTAACCACTGTGCCACCAGGGAAGGCCTAGCTGTCCCTTTCTTTTGGTTATACTCCCAGGTTCACACTTGCTTATCTATCCAAAGCCCTGCACTGCCGACTCAAGTTTAGCTTATGGTCCAAGGCCAGTATCATGTTATTATTAGCCAAAATTTTCCATGGATTGAGGTAGACTTGTAGAAGATTAAAAAATAAAACTTTTCGGGCTTCCCTGGTGGCGCAGTGGTTGAGAGTCCGCCTGCCGATGCAGGGGACACGGGTTCGTGCCCCGGTCCGGGAAGATCCCACATGCCGCTGAGCGGCTGGGCCCGTGAGCCATGGCTACTGAGCCTGCGCGTCCGGAGCCTGTGCTCCGCAACGGGAGAGGCCACAACAGCCCGCGTACCGCAAAAACAAAACAAAACAAAACAAAAAAAACCCTTTTCAACCATAAGTAAGAGTTTTTACCTGGCCCTCCGATACACAACAATACCTAATACAACAGCTTATAAACAATGAGAATCAGCAGCCTAAAGAAAAATGAGCTAATAGGTGCAGAGAGATTATTGAATTGTGGAATTGTACAGTTAGAAGGGACTTAGAAATTGTCTATATATACGAGGAAACTGAAGCTGAGATGTGTACCCAGGCTTCTAGTCAGGGCTTATTCTGAATACTCTTGCTGCTCAAGGTGTGGCCCTCAGACCAGCAGCATCAGTACCACCTGGGAACCTGTTAGAAACGCAGAATCTCAGGCCTCAAGACCCACGAAATCAGAATCTGCATTTTAACAAGACCCCCAGGTGATTTGTGTGCATGTTAAAATTTGAGGAGATACAGGCAAAAGCACCATGGGCTCTTGTTCTATTATTTACAATCTTGCCTAAATTATATTGCATAGAAAAACCTGATCTCTTTGGGGCAAGACCTGTGTTATTATAGGTCTTAGTCTAATAGATTATTCTGAATATCTGGATTAAAGAAAAAGACAAGCTCTCTCTAATGATTTCTGGAAGAAGAGGGCATCTATTTGAGCTGTGCTAGTTTTTAATGTACCCATGCAGATTTTAATCCACTAGAAAAATTAATAGCCTATTTGGTAGTAGCATGTCCTGCAAAAATAAGTGCAATAAAATGAAAGTATTTAAATGGATATTTAAACTATGCAGTCATCAGTGATTTAGTTTTCAATTACACAAAGGTAATTACACTAGAATCTACCTCATTCACCCTTCTGTGAGAAAATGCTGGAGTGTTGTAATAAGCTCATGCTTTCAGACAATGAGTGATCTCCACTCCTTGTTGGCTAGGACCTGAATTCATTTACTGTAAGCAGTTTAGGGTGTATGCAAGAATATAAATGATGGAAACATCCTTTGTGACCCTTCTGACAAAGGAAGTCTCATCACTATAAAGGGTGCATGTGAGGCCACAGGCTCTCAGATTGGGGAGGGCTCACACAGCACGCAGATTTGGCTCATGAGAAAGGAGAGGGACTGTGGCAAAGGGGAGCTCCCCAGCTGGGCTCTTCCTATGACACTGGTTCTCAAAGTTTGAGTGCAGAGGGCTTCTGGGGTTCTAATCATGTTTTATTTCTTGATCTGGGTGTTGGTTTCATACGTGTCTTCAGCTTATGAAAATTCACTGAGCTATTCACTTATAATAAATATACTTTGCTATGTGTATGTTATACTGCAATAAAAAATTCCAAAGTGCAGAAAGTTACAGTTACATAAGAGCAGATTTCTCTCCTCTCTCCCTCCTACTCAGATGCAGGTGATCTATGTTCCTTACTTTGGGAAACACTGCCTAGAGCAATCCAGGGGCTACAATCAGGGAAAACTGATAACCAAGCTTCATTTACCCAACATATTCATAGAGGTGGATAAGTAAAACCAAACAAGTTATAATGCCTAGTGCAGGGTGTAATATTAATACATTCTTCTGGTCTTCATAACATCCTTGGGAGGACAATATTATCTCCACTGTACAGATGAGGCAAATGGCACCCATAGAGGAGGCTGAGCCAAGAGTCCATGTCAGGTCTATAAGACCAAAGCCTATCTTATTTTCACCAGCACCACTGCTGGGCAGCTTGAAAGAGTAAATAAGTCACAAGGACAGCCTGAGGGAGTGAGAGTGACAGAGAAAGAACACTGAATTCTTTGCCAAGGTAGTGGATAGTCATTAAGGGCAGACTGCAAATAGGAACCTCTGGTCTTTTTAGAATCTCCTGGTAAGTAGATGGCAGTTTCTCAGAAGCAATGCCCTAAGGCCACACTCATGGGAGTGTGGAGAGGGTCCTGGACCACGTCCCAAACTTAGCTGAATATCAGAATCACCTTGGGAAGATTTGAACCATACAGATTCATCAGCTCTACCCTAGAGATCCAGATTCAGTACATTTGGGATGAGGCCTAAAAAGCTCTTTAAAAACCACCCCAGATAGTCCTGATGATCAGCTGGGCTTGGGAACCACTATTGTAGTCATGGCTGACCACATACAGAATTAGACCTGAAGTGACCTTGGTAGTAGCTCATCACAAGCCAATCAGGGGAAAGCAAAGGGCCCATTATGGTTGCCCTCAAGCTGAATAAATGTAACCAAATGTCAGTCCAAGAAGCAAAGCAGAATAAAAGGAACCTTGCTATCATGAGATGGAAAAATGTGGCTAGTTTAGGCCTGCAAATAAAAGGCCTGCACCTGTTGTGTCCCAGGTACTACACTTAACTAGGATTCTTCTCCCTAGCCTGTTCACAAGGAGAGCATCTAAAGGTTTAAAAAAAAAAATTAATTTTACCTTTTTAAAAAATTGAGATATAACTGACATATAATATTAGTTTTTAAATATTATATTAGTTTTAAAAAGTATTATACAAAGGGAGTCAGAAGGCACAAACTTCCACTTATAAAAAATTAGTCATGGGTATGTAATGTACAGCATGGTGACTATAGTTAATAATATTGGAAAAAAAAAAGTAAAGCAATTTAATATCTGACCTCAATATGAACTACTTGGTCTAGGTTTTTACTTTAGAAATTTGAAAATTGTGAACAGAGTAAAAACAGACTTTGCAAAATTTCAGGAGACAATATTGCAAAGGTGACAAGATCCAAGGGCACGTTCCGCCACCCCAGTAATCTGAACTGGTTTATTCTATATTTAAATTATGACCTTGAACAACCTAGACTTCCATTTGACCCCAGTTCTTACTGGTGAAAGTACAGAGGTGATTATGTACAGTCAATAACTTCCCTATCTCATCTGTCAACCAGAACAAATAGCTAAAACTGATAAGTTGATAAAGTGCTTTTTTTTATTGGAGAGTTAATAACTTACTCTAAAGTAGACTTTAATTACTGGACCTTGCTAACAACTGACATATGAATTAATTACTTTAAATCACTGCCAAGTTTAATCCCCATACAAGTTTAAAGGAGAACTTCACAGCACTCAAACCTAGGGGAAATATTAATGATATAAATGATAGAGCACAATTAAATCTATTATTGATTGCTATAAATGGGAACAAAATACAGTGAACAATAAAATAAGCCTACAATCAGAGCTAATCAGATTTATGAAAACCATCTCAATTCAAAACATGTTCTCATCCTAAATCGTTGTCTCATTTGAGGAACAACCCTTGTTATTCATTTATGAGATTAGAGTCCCATGTTTTATTTCTTTCCACATGTGGAAGTGGGGTAGAGATCTTTTAGCCAAGAAATACATTCTGGGCCTGAACACTAGATAGCTGATTGATTGCTATGAATTTTATTAAAAAGTTAATATTACCCTTCTGGATAAAAGAAAAAAAAGGAGGGCAAAAAGGGGGAAATTAGAACATGCACCCAAGAGATTAAGGAGATCCTTTGTGTGACCTCAGTTTCCCAGTTTATCTAGCTTTCTGTTTTCTATCTGGGTGAAATAGCTCTAACGGGAAAGAATGTTTTAGCTGCAAATAGAATTTTCTAAATGGCTCTAGGGGAACAAAACAATTGTTAAAATGCTTCTATTCTGAACTTTTTGATTTAAAAGTGTCATAGTAACCTGAGATGTGACCTATTACTTATCCTTTTAGAAATTATAGGTATTAGGAAAAAAGGTTAAAGAGTTTAAAAACTCTTACACACACTTATGGTCAGTTGGGTTTTTTTTTAATTTTATTTTTTATGGTCAGTTGGATTTTTGACAAGGGTTCCAAGATAATCCAATGAGGAAAGAATAGTCTTTTCAACAAAAGGTTTGGGACAACTGGATATCACATGCAAAAGGATATAATTAGACCTTTACCTTGCACCAAATACAAAAATTAACCCCCCAAAAGCAAAGACTGAAATGTAAAAGCTAAACCTATAAAAGTTTAGAAGAAAACCCAGGCATAAATCTGTAACTTTAGTCAACGTCTCATTAGATATAACACTAAAAGTACAAGCAAAAAAAGAAAACAGATACATTTGTCTTCATCAAAATCAAAAACTTTTGTGTTTCGAAGGACACCAGGAAGAAACCTATAGAAGGCAAGAAAAGATTTGCAAATCATATATCTGATATGAGATTTGTATCTAGAATACATAAGAAAATTTAAACACAATAAAAAGACAACCCGGGCTTCCCTGGTGGCGCAGTGGTTGAGAGTCCGCCTGCCGGTTCAGGGAACACAGGTTCGTGCCCCGGTCCGGGAAGATCCCACATGCCGCGGAGCGGCTGGGAGCCATGGCCGCTGAGCCTGCGCATCCGGAGCCTGTGCTCCGCAACGGGAAGAGGCCTCAACAGTGAGAGGCCCGTGTACCGCAAAAAAAAAAAAAGACAACCCAATTTAAGAACGGGCAAAAGATCTGAATATATATTTCTCCAAAGAAAATATACAAATGGCCAATAAGCACATGAAAAGATGCACAACATCATTAGCCTTCAGGAAAATGGCAATCACAATCACATGATTTCCCTCACACCCACTAGGATGGCTATAATAAAAAAGACAGATAATAACAAGTGTTGATGAGGGACTGGAGAAATTCGAGCCTTCATGCATTGCTAGTGGAAATGTAAAATGTAGCCAATTAGGAAAACAGTCTGGCCTTCTCAAAAGGCTTTATTTAGCCTTTTATAGGTATATAACCAATTCCCTTTTTAGGTATATAACCCAAGGTAAATGAAATCAAATGTCCACACAAAAACTTGTACACAAATGTTCATAATAGCACTATTCATAACATCTAAAAAGTAGAAACAGCTCAAGTTCCATCAACTGATAAATGGATAAATAAAATATGTTATAACCATACAATGGAATATTATTCAGCAATAGAAAGGAAGTGCTGATACATACTGAAATATGAATGAAACTTGAAAACATTAAGCTAAGGGACTTCCCTGGTGGTGCAGTGGTTAAGAATCCTCCTGCCAATGCAGGGGACACAGGTTCAAGCCCTGGTCCGGGAAGATCCCACATGACACAGAGCAACTAAGTCCATGTGCCACAACTACTGAGCCTGCGCTCTAGAGCCCACGAGCCACAACTACTGAAGCCTGCATGCCTAGAGCCTGTGCTCTGCAACAAGAGAAGCCACCGCAATGAGAAGCCCACGCACTGCAATGAACAGTAGCCCCTGCTCGCCTCAACTAGAGAAAGCCCACTAGCAGCAATGAAGACCCAATGCAGCCAAAAATAAATAAATAAGTTAATAAATTTAAAAAAAGAAAAATTAGAGAAAGGGCTGAGGCTACCAAAACTTTTTAGAAATCCAGACAGGATTTTAAAGGGATTTTTATTTTTCACCATCCTGGGATATGATTTGGACCTAACTAGATGTCAAATAAACTTAGAATAATAATTTTGTAGAGCTGTTCTTCACAATGGGCAAATAATACATTGTTGGAGCCAGGACTACCCCTGACACTTGAGAAACCAAGGGAAAGTACAAATGGAGGTCTGTATCCCATGTCTAACTATGTAAAATTATAAATAAAATATGTTCTATTTTCCTAATTTGATAACTTTATCTTCCTAATGATCTGAAGACCAAGTCTGAATGTATAATTTTTGAACTCCTTGGAGTCCTGCAATAAGACATGGAGGCACGGGGTGAGGTGGACCCCAGGCTGAAGCTGCCCCTCTTCTCTTCCCACCCCTGGCTCTGATGGAGAAGGGCCCCTCCTGCAGAAGTATATATGCCCCAGCCCAAACATCCACACTGTGCACATCCCCTGGTGACCTTCAGGCTGAGGAGTGAGTGTACTAGTGGCATGGTCTGTCCTTGAGAGGATGGGACCGGGAAGGAAGTGTAGGCAGGCCTGGAAAGTGAGCTTGGGGCATTTGGGCAAGGAATTCTGAAATGGTCCCAAGTACTCAGAGTGTGGTCTAGAGGGAATCAATGTGGGTTCTGAGAGGGGTACAGCCAGGGAGGGTTAGAGCAGGGCCCTCTAAAAGCTGAAAAGCTATATCAGCAGGATTCTAGGACATTCTGGAATGTGATAATTAGCCTAAAACACAGAATCCTGGCACATACCTCAGGCCTGCTTTAGCAGGAGGAAGGAGGCCAGATCAAGCTTGTTCAGACAGGAAAGATGGATCATGCCTCACTTGCCCTGGAGGGTTCACAGAAGCTTATTGATTCCTGGCAAAGCAGAACAGCCCAACCTGGGAGAGTCTGCTCAGATTTGAATGCTGGTTTAGTTAATGATTTAAAGGGGCATTCACCTTTTTATTTTATGGGGAAAATGTCTGGAAGATTCTGGTGTTATTTTTATCAGGGCCGCTGAACTCTCTGTTTGTCCTCCTTGTAGTGAGCCCTGCTACCTCACCACCGCTGTTCTCATGGCACCAAGGACCCATCAGCCCTGCTTGTCTTCCTCTCAGCTTGTTACCAGTGCTGATGATTTCAGCAATAATTCTGATAAGTGCCCTTATCCCCCTGGTCCTTCATCCACTCCTATCTTTGTACTCTCCATGCCAAATGAAATCCACCACGTGCTTTCTGTTTCTGCTGTAAAGCAGAAGATGTTGCTGCAGAAAATTTAGAAATCTTATTCAAGCCAATGTCAGCTGACTGTTCCAGCTGACCCCTCACTACCAACAGGTAATTGTCTGATTTTTTTCAATCAAGACAGGTGCTTTCCCACCACATTTTCTTCATCTTTCCTGCAGTCCCACCTCCTGCAATATCACTCCCATCTTGCTTGATGGAAGAGATCAAGATTCGACAATGTCAGCTTCCTCTTTCTGATTTTTCTCTGCTAAGAAATATTTAAACAAGATATTTCCTTTTCTCCTTCCCTCTCATTTCAGAGGAAGAAGGGAACCCTTTCCTTTCTAGGTTTTTCTTCTTGGGTCCTGGAGTCTGTGGATTCCTACTCCCTGCAAACATACATGGTCCCTTCTCTGTTCTATATCCTTTGTTTCTTAGTATGCTGGTTTTCTTACTTACTCTTCACTACATCAAAACATCCAATTCCTTGGGCCCTCCTCTACTCTGCCCCGAGCCCCGCAGTCTGTCAGTGCCTCCTGGCTCACTTCTATCACTACTGAGCCTAGCTGCCATTGCCTGTCACTCTGAACGTTTCTTCATGGCATCATCAATATCCCCTTGCCACTTGGCCCTTCTGCCCCAGCAGATCTTCCCAGCAAATTCCAAGTCTTGGATCAATCCACCACCAATTTTCTCAGCTCTTACCATTAATAACACAAGTCATTAAACAAAATCATGCAATTATGTGGACTCGTGCCAACAGCAATTTTGGTCTGTTACTTCAGTTATACTCTCAGGAGGTAATAATTCTTATAGTTGTCCTTCCTCGCTTAATCCCCTCTTAATTCTCTTGGTAATAAATCGAATCCTATGGCACTCTCAATTCTACACTTTCACTCCCTGTCTTCCAATCATTTCTTTCCTTCCCTTCCCTACCTCCCTTCCTCCCTTCCTTCCCTTCCTCCCTTCTTTCCTTCCTTCCTCTCACTTTCTCTTTCTTTCACATACACCAATACCTGGGATGCACCTTATATTCTTCTTTCTTTTCTCTTCTACCCCAATCTAATCAGTAACCACATCCTGTTGATCTTCCCTCCAAAACATTTCCTAAACTCACCCTCTCCTCTTTATTTTGTCATTTGCTTAATTCAGGCCTTCACCATCTCTGCCTGGTCTTTTTCAATTGTCTTCTAAATGGCATTCACTGATACTAGCCTCATCTCTCTCCAAGTCATACTGAATAGTCTTCTCAGAGGGGTAGTTTCTTAGGGAAGGGAAGGGTGAGTTGTGGTGGGGGAGGAAGAGTCAAAGGAGAGCGAGACCCAAAATTTGGAAGCTAAAGAAGGACACTGAGGGGAGAATAGAAATGCTTACATTCAAACCCTCTCCTCTGTCTCTTCATAAAAATTTCAGTCAAATCTACATTGCTTACCTCTTCTTTGTGGAGTTGACTTGCCTTTATCTGGCTTGTGTGTTCAGTTATTCTTCATTCATTCACTTATTTCTTATTTAACAATTATTTACTGAGCTCCTACCATATGCTAGGTGCTGGAGGGTGAACAGTGATCCAGACAGACACAGTCTTGCCTTAAAAGCATTTATAGTCTAGTGGGAGAGCAGACAAATAAAACAAACTAAAATGCGATAAGTGCTATGACATGAGAAGGTTATGGGAGTGCCTGGAAGGGACACATCAAAGTCAGGGGTAGAGGGAGGTCAAAGAGGACTTCCCTAGGGAGGTGGCATTTAACTGGAGACCACAGGAATGTGGAGGAATTAGCCAGGTGTAGGGAAAAGACGGAGAAAATGTTCTAGGAATGTGAGAAAGTCCAGAGGCAAAAGAGGGGATGGTGAGCCCAAGGAACTGAAAGAAGAGGGGAAATTGTGGGAAATAAGGTGGGAGAGGTAAACTGGGGACAGAGCTTAACTTCAAGTCAAGTTTAAAAGTTTACACTTTATTCTAAAGGCAATGGGAAACTACAGACGGTCTTTTAGCAGGTGAATGACCTGATAAGATTTATGATTTTGAAAGAATATGTGACAGGATGATATGTGAAGTATTAATGGAATGTACTCTCTCTGTTCATCTCTCTCCTTGGGCTCTGAGCTACCAGCCTGCACCTGTCACCTCACCAACACACACCACACACACACACACACACACACACACACACACTCACCAGACTCTTTTGTGAGTACTGTGAAAAGCACATTTGAGGAGGCAGTCTGCTGCTGAGAGAGACCCAGACTCCACACTATAAAATTCAATACAAAAGGTTCTGCACTTTAATTCAGAGATTAAACTAATGAGATTAAACAAATCACACAAATGTATAAATGTGAATTGATTTTTTTCCCTCCGTGCTGGGAGGGCAGAAGAAATGACCTGGCTTGGAAAGGGGATGTGTTGGACAAAAGGAAGAAATGTTCCTGGATTGCTTGCTGGGGTTGCAGGAAAGTGGCTGACCCTTTGAGAAGTGAAGCTACACGGGACCTGCATGTGCACCCAGCCAACCCATCACCACCCATCAGAGCCAGCAGGGTCCAAAACCTAGAGGGCACAGGAGGCCCTGCCCATGTGGAGAGGATAGAAAACAGCAGCGTTAGCAGCTGGCGCCAGCATGAGGACCACCCCAGATGAGACTAAATGGGTAGTTCCCATTCCATCGCCATATGCAGCCAATCAGACATGAACCACCATCCCCTTCTCCACTTCCCTTGGGTAGTCAACCCAAGAAGACCCAAGACTAAGGCAGGAAGAGGGGAAAGAAGGTCTGAAATTGAATTCTAAACTGAAATACTTATATAATCTCAGTTTCTGCCAAATCACTGAATTTACTTGAGAGAATCTAGATTAAGTTGTCTGCCAGGAAGAAGGCTGGAGGTTCAGATTCAGACATTAAATTGACTCTAGAAAAAAATGTTTCGTTTTTGCATACCTGAGTGTTCAGAGATTCTTGTATCTGTGAAATTCCTTGCTTGTTTACAATCACATGGCTACTGTGTGGGGAATGGTTTGAGAGGAAGAATAAAAACAGAGACACCAGGGTTAGGTGAGGCTTGATGGTAGCAGAGAGGAAGGAGATAAGCAAAAGGATAAGGGAAATAGAATCAAGAGTTCATGGTGACACAGCTGGACATGAGAGATGATGGAAAGAAAGTAGCCAAGATGATACACAAATTTCTGGCTGCATAAATGAGTCCAAGGTAGTGCTCGCCACTCAGGGAAAATTTAGGAGGAGATATGGGTTTGAAGAGGAAATTAGTTAAGTTTAAGATGCCCATGGAACTTGTAGGTGGGGCTGACTAAAAGGTAGCTATCTGGGTCTGAAGCTCAAGAGAAAGGTCTGGTGTAGATAGTCATATCTAGGAGCATGTAGATAGTGTGGTAGATGCCCAGGAAAGAGAAAGTATACAGAAGGAGGACATGCCAAAGGCCACTTAAGGTCAAATAAAAAGAGAACTGAAAAGTGTCCCTTGAATTTAGATGCATGGAGATCACTGCTTATCTTGAAGAAAGTGATTTTATAAAGTGAGTAGAGACAACTTCTACAAGAAGTTTAGCTGGCAAGGGGAAGAGAGGGCTGTGGATGGAGGGGAATGCGGCTTTTTTTAACCTGAGAAGGAAGGAGCCAAAATGGAGGAAGAGGTTGACTATAAAGATAAGCGTGAGAAGGAATAACTGAGAGTGAGGTCAATGAGAAGTCAGGAGGAGATGGGATCTAGGGCACAGGTCAAGAGATCGGCCTTAGATGGGGAGGAGAAATTTTTTATAATAAGAAGCAGGATGGGTAAAGATGCAAGTAAGTTTATAGGTTGCCATGGAAAACTGAGGCTGCTCACATCTGATAACTTTTATTTCCCCTCACCTTGATAAGTGGGAAATAAAATCACAAACAGAGGATGTAGAGAGGGCAGGCATGGAGTTTTGGAGAGAGGAGAATTCTTGACATAGCCCCTCTGGGGACTCAGAAAGAAAGAGTAAGCAGGTCAGGGGAATGTGATAGGATCACAGGCCACACCAAAGTCCCACCTCATGTTGCCGAACATGAATTTAGGGTGTCTGTGAGTATGTGGCTTTCTCCAGCAGTGTCCAGCAGCCCAAAGGAATGGTCAAAGCAGACAACTGGATTCAAGGTATATGTTCTAAGTCTTGTCAGGCAGATGAAACAGAAGAGTAATGGAGCAATAGAGTTGAAGACACTGGTCAAAGGCTAATGGTATGAAGCATGGTCCTTCCTGGGTAGAGAAGGAAAAGAAGACAGCTAGTGGATGATAAATAAGGAGATAGAAAAAAACTGGAAAGATTCTACTTTTGGAAAACTGATAGAGTGAAAATAACCAAGTGAGAAAATTGGTCATAGGTTCAGAGGTGCTGTGGTTTCTTTCTATTTTTTTTTCACTGCGCTGGGTGGCTTGCAGGGATCTTAGTTCCCTGACCAGGGATCGAACCCAGACCGTGGCAGTGAAAGCACCAAGTCATAATCACCGGAGCACCGGGGAATTCCCAGTGCTGTGGTTTCTCTATGACAAAGTCTGGGAGTGACCGTGCGATTGGGTGATTGAAACAGAATGGAAAATGTAATTGGAAATGGAATCAAGGAACTGAGAGGTCAAGAATGCCTCATGGACATACCAAATGGGCCAGATTGTTGGCAGAATTTGGAATGAAAAGGAATACTGTGGGCCCATTGCTAATGACTTCAATAAATAAAAGGTATGACCAGCTAGTCAGAAGATGACAGCTGGAGTACAGAGTGTGGCATAATGGCTCTGTTGCCTGGGTCTCAGAGGGCAGAGAACTGAGACCCATGGAAATGGGTGTGTATGATAGAAAGGACCTGACCCGGCAGCCTCCACTTGTGAGGGCTGCAGAGGAAGCACTGTGCCTGGGGTAAAGCCAGCTTTCTAAGGGAAGAGGATGGGGGTATCAGGGGCTTTGTTGATGATGAAATGGGATTCCAGGGGTCACAGGGGAAAAATGAAGGAGAAAAGGGAGGAGTGGAACACTGAGTCAGGTATAAGGATGAGTGTTCCTAAGAGGATAACTCATTGAAAGGGGCTCTCTCTTGGGCATACAACAGGGATATCAGGGGTCTGAGGGATGGTAGTTTGGCAACTGCATTGATGCAGGAGAATTAATAGGTCAGACCTCTCGGGATTCAGCTTTGTCCTGGGTGTGTCACTCCTCCAAGATTCATGGGTGTCTGGAAGGAATGAGTTGGGTCTTGCCTCCAGAAAATGGCTATAGTTGAGGGCTGCTGGTTGGCAGTTCTGGATGGTGTGGGATGTTATGACCCTTGTGACCTACGTAAGCTGGTGGCTGGGTGATACTCAACATCCCAGCTTTCTTCACTCCCTCATATTCTGCACTATCTCAGCGTCTCTATGCTTGTTCATTTTAGGGCTTGGTTTTGTTTCTAAACATAGAGCCCAGGCAAAAGCATTCAGTAACCTTAGAGTACCAGGAGATGTTTTGGGATAAGCAGATAGCCTGACTCATCACAGCATTAACTAATTTCAACCCAAGGAGTATCAAAGAGTACTCCTTCAAGGAAAGATGCGGTGTTTAGAGTAATTTCCTAGAATGGTTGCTTTCATTAAAAAAAAGGGAAAAAAAAGGAGATTTGTTCAAGATGGCGGAGTAGAAGGATGTGCACTCACTCCCTCTTGTGAGAGCACCAGAATCACAACTGCTGAACAATAATCGACAGGAAGACACTGGAACTCACCAAAAATATACCCCACATCCAAAGACAAAGGAGAAGCCACAATGAGAAGGTAGGAGGGGCGCAATCACAATAAAATCAAATCTCAGGGACTTCCCTGGTGGCGCAGTGGTTAAGAATCCGCCTGCCAATGCAGGGACACGGGTTTGAGCCCTGGTCCGGGAAGATCCCACATGCCGTGGAGCAACTAAGCCCGTGCGCTACAACTACTGAGCCTGAGCTCTAGAGCCCACGTACCACAACTACTGAAGCCCACGTGCCTAGAGCCCGTGCTCCGCAACAAGAGAAACCACTGAAATGAGAAGCTCACGCACTGCAACTAGAGAAAGCCTGCATGCAGCAATAAAGACCCAAAGCAGCCAAAAATAAATAAATAAAATAAATAAATTTAGGGCTTCCCTGGTGGCGTAGTGGTTGAGAGTCCGCCTGCCTATGCAGGGGATGCAGGTTCGTGCCCCGGTCCGGGAAGATCCCACATGCCACGGAGCAACTAGGCCCGTGAGCCATGGCCACTGAGCCTGCTCGTCCGGAGCCTGTGCTCCACAACGGGAGAGGCCACAACAGTGAGAGGCCGCAAAAAAAAAAAAAAAAAAAAAAAAAAGAATCAAATCTCATAACTGCTGGGTGGGTGACTCACAAACTGGAGAACACTTATACCACAGAAGTCCACCCACTGGAGTGAAGGTTCTGAGCCCCATGTCAGGCTTCCCAACCTGAGGGTTCAGCAATGGGAGGAGGAATTCCTAGAGAATCAGACTATGAAGCCTAACGGGATTTGATTGCTGGACTTCTTCGACAGGACTGGGGGAAACAGAGACTTCACTCTTGGAGGGTAAACACAAAGTAGTGTGTGCATCAGGACCCAGGGGAAGGAGCAGTGCTCCCATAGGAGACTGAACCAGACCTACCTGCTAGTGTTGGAGGGTCTCCTGCAGAGGTCGGGGGTGGCTGTGGCTCAACATGAGGACAAGGACACTGGCAGCAGAAGTTCTGGGAAGTACTCCTTGGCGTGAACCCTCCCAGAGTCCGCCATTAGCCCCACGAAAGAGCCTGCAGACTCCAGTGTTGGGTTGCCTCAGGCCAAACAACCAACAGGGAGGGAACCCAGCCCCACCCATCAGAAGACAAACAGATTAAAGTTTTACTGAGCTCTGCCCACCAGAGCAACAGCCAGCTCTACCCACCACCAGTCCCTCCCATCAGGAAACTTGCACAAGCCTCTTAGATAGACTCATCCACCAGAGGGCAGACAGCAGAAGCAGGAAGAACTACAATCCTGCAGCCTGTGGAACAAAAACCACATTCACAGAAAGACAGACAAGATGAAAAGGCAGAGGGCTATGTACCAGATGAAGGAACAAGATAAAACCCCAGAAAAACAACTAAATGAAGTGGAGATAAGAAAACTTCCAGAAAGAGAATTCAGAATAATGATAGTGAAGATGATCCACGACCTCAGAAAAAGAATGGAGGCAAAGAGAGAGAAGATGCAAGAAATGTTTAACAAAGACCTAGAAGAATTAAAGAAGAAACAAACAGAGATAAACAATACAATAACTGAAATGAAAAACACACTAGAAGGACTCAGTAGCAGAATAACTGAGGCAGAAGAACAGATAAGTGACCTGGAAGACAGAATGGTGGAATTCACAGATGCAGAACAGAATAAAGAAAAAAGATTGAAAAGAAATGAAGACAGCCTAAGAGACCTCTGGGACAACATTAAATGCAACAACATTTGCATTATAGGGGTCCCAGAAGGAGAAGAAAGGACCCGAGAAAATATTTGAAGAGATTATAGTCAAAAACGTCCCTAACATGGGAAAGGAAATAGCCACCAAAGTCTAGGACGTGCAGAGAGTCCCAGGCAGGACAAACCCAAGGAGAAACACGGTGAGACACATAGTAATCAAACTGACAAAAATTAAAGACAAAGAAAAATTATTGAAAGCAACAAGGGAAAAACAACTAATAACATACAAGGGAACTCCCATAAGATTAAAGAAGGGAGTGGCATGATATGATATATTTAAAGTGATGAAAGGGAAAAACCTACAACCAAGGTTACTCTACCCTGCAAGGATCTCATTCAGATTCAATGGAGAAATTAAAAGTTTTACAGACAAGCAAAAGCTAAGAGAATTCAGCACCACCAAACCAATGCTTCAACAAATGCTAAAGGAACTTCTCTAAGTGGGAAACAGAAGAGAAGTAAAGGACCTACAAAAACAAACCCATAACAATTAAGAAAAGGTTAATAGGAACATACCTATTGATAATTACCTTAAACGTGAATGGATTAAATGCTCCAACCAAAATACACAGGTTTGCTGAATGTATACAAAAACAAGACCCATATATATGCTGTTTACAAGAGACCCACTTCAGACCTAGGGACACATATAGACTGAATGTGAGGGGATGGAAAAAGATATTCCACACAAGTAGAATTCAAAAGAAAGCTGGAGTAGCAATATTCGTATCAGATAAAATAGACTTTAAAATAAAGAATGTTACAAGGGAGAAAGAAGGACATTACATAATGATAAAGGGATCAATCCAAGAAGAAGATATAACAATTATAAATATATATGCACCCAACATAGGAGCACCTCAATACATAAGGCAACTGCTAATAGGTATAAAAAAGGAAATTGACAGTAACACACTAATAGTGGGGGACTTTAACACCTCACTTACACCAACGGACACATCATCCAAAATGAAAATAAATAAGGAAACAGAAGCTTTAAATGACACAATAGACCAGATACATTTAATTGATATTTATAGGACATTCCATCCAAAAACAGCAGATTACACTTTATTCTCAAGTGCACATGGAACATTCTCCAGGATAGATCACATCTTGGTTCACAAATCAAGCCTCAGTAAATTTAAGAAAATTGAAATCATATCAAGCATCTTTTCTGACCACAATGCTATGAGATTAGAAATCAGTTACAGGGAAAAAAACGTTAAAAACACAAACACCTGAAGGCTAAACAATACGTTACTAAATAACCAAGAGATCACTGAAGAAATCAAAGAGGAAATCAAAAAATACCCAGAGACAAATGACAATAAAAACACGATGATCCAAAAACCTATGGAATGCAGCAAAAGCAGTTGTAAGAAGGAAGTTTATAGCAAGCCTACCTCAAGAAACAAGAAAAATCTCAAATAAACAATCTAGCCTTACACCTAAAGGAACTAGAGAAAGAAGAATAAACAAAACCAAAGTTAGTAAATGAAAGAAATCATAAAGATCAGAGCAGAAATAAATGAAATAGAAACAAAGAAGACAATAGCAAAAATCAATAAAACTAAAAGCTGGTTCTTTGAGAAGATAAACAAAATTGATCAACAATTAGCCAGACTCATCAAGAAAAAGAGGGAGAGGACTCAAATCAATAAAATTAGAAATGAAAAAGGAGAAGTTACCACAGACACTGCAGAAATACAAAGCACCCTAAGAGACTACTACAAGCAACTCTATGCCAATAAAATGGAAAACCTGGAAGACATGGACAAATTCTTAGAAAGGTATAACCTTCCAAGACTGAATCAGGAAGAAATAGAAAATATGAACCCACCAATCACAAATAATGAAATCGAAACTGTGATTAAAAATCTTCCAACAATCAAAAGTCCAGGGCCTGATGGTTTCACAGGTGAATTCTATCAAATATTTAGAGAAGAGCTAACACCCATCCTTCTCAAACTCTTCCAAAAAATTGCAGAGGAAGGAACACTGCCAAACTCATTCTATGAGGCCACCATCACCCTGATATCAAAACCACCCTGATACCTGATACTACAAAAAAAGAAAATTACAGACCAATATCACTGATTAATATAGATACAAAAATACTCAACAAAATACTAGCATACAGAATCCAACAACACATTAAAAGGATCATACACCATGATCAAGTGGGATTTATCCCAGGGATGCAAGGATTCTTCAATATAGGCAAATCAATCAATGTGATACACCATATTAACAAATTGAAGAATAGAAACCATATGATCATCTCAATAGATGCAGAAAGAGCTTTTGACAAAATTAAAATTCAAAATTCACTTCAAAATCATAAAAACTCTTCAGAAAGTGGGCATAGAGGGAACCTACCTCAACATAATAAAGGCCATAAACGACAAACCCACAGCAAACATCATTCTCAATGGTGAAAAACTGAAAGCACTTCCTCTAAGATCAGGAACAAGATAAGGATGTCCACTCTCACCACTATTATTCAACATAGTTTTGGAAGTCCTAGCCACAACAATCAGAGAAGAAAAAGAAATAAAAGGAATACAAATTGTAAGAGAAGAAGTAAAACTGTCACTGTTTGCAGATGACATGATACTATACATAGAGAATCCTAAAGATGCCACCAGAAAACTACTAGAGCTAGTCAATGAATTTGGTAAAGTTGCAGGGTACAAGATTAATGCACAGAAATCTCTTGCATTCCTATACACTAACAACAAAAGATCAGAAAGAGAAATTAAGGAAACAATCCCATTTACCATCACAACAAAAAGAATAAAATACCTAGGAATAAACCTACTTAAGAAAGCAAAAGACCTGTACTCAATAAACTATAAAACACTGATGAAAGAAATGAAAGATGACACAAACGGATGCAGAAATATACCATGTTCTTGGATTGGAAGAATCAATATTGTGAAAATGATATACTTACTACCCAAAGCAATCTACAGATTCAATGCAATCCCTTTCAAATTACCAATGGCATTCTTCACAGAATTGGAACAAAAAATTTTACAATTTTATGGAAACACAAAAGACTCTGAATAGCCAAAGCCACCTTGAGAAAGAAAAACGGAGCTGGAGGAATCAGGCTCCCAGACTTCAGACTATACTACAAAACTACAGTAATCAAGATAGTATGGTACTGGCACAAAAACAGAAATATAGATCAATAGTACAGGACAGAAAGCCCAGAGATTAAACCCATGCACCTATGGTCACCTAATCTATGACAAATACGCAAGAATATACAGTGGAGGAAAGAGCCTCTTCAATAAGTGGTGCAGGAAAAACTGGACAGCTACATGTAAAAGAATGAAATTAGAACACCTCCTAACACCATACACAAAAATAAACTCAAAATGGATTAAAGACCAGACACTATAAAACTCTTAGAGGAAAACAAAGGAAGAACAATTGTTGACATAAATCACAGCAAGCTCTTTTTTGACCCACCTCCTAGACTAATGGAAATAAAAACAAAAATAAACAAATGGGACCTAATGAAACGTAAAAGTTTTTGCAAAGCAAAGGAAAGTACAAAGAAGATGAAAAGACAACCCTCAGAATGGAAGAAAATATTTGCAAATGAATCAACGGACCAAGGATTAATCTCCAAAATATATAAACAGTTCATGCAGCTCAATACTAAAAAAACAAATAACCCAATCAAAAAATGGGCAGAAGACCTAAATAGACATTTCTCCAAAGAAGACATACAGATGGCCACGAAGCACATGAAAAGCTGCTCAACATCACTAATTGTTAGAGAAATGCAAATCAATAGTACAATGGGGTATTACCTCACACCAGTTAGAATAGGCATTATCAGAAAATCTGCAAACAACAAATGCTGGAGAGGGTGTGGAGAAAAGGGAATCCTCTTGCACTGTTGGTGGGAAAGTAAATTGATACAGCACTATGGAGAACAGTATGGAGGTTCCTTAAAAAACTAAAAATAGAATTACCATATTATCCAGCAATCCCATAACTGGGCATATACCCTAAGAAAACCATAATTCAAAAAGACACATGCACCCCAATGTTCATTGCAGCACTATTTCCAATAGCCAGGGCATGGAAGCAACATAAATGCCCATCGACAGACGAATGGATAAAGAAGTGGTACATATATACAATGGAATATTACTCAGCCATAACAAGGAAAAAAACTGGGTCATTTGTAGATACGTGGATGGATCTAGAAACTATCATACAGAGTGTAGTAAGTCAGAAAGAGAAAAACAAATATTGTATATTAACACATATATGTGGAACCTAGAAAAGACATAAATACAGTAATATATATAAAATGGATAACTACTAAGAACCTGCTGTATAAAAAATAAATAAAATAAAATTCAATAATTTCAAAAAAATGTAATTGTTGATATTGAATAATAAAATATGTCAATATTTGGAAAAAAAGAGGAGAAAGAGAAAATTTATAAAGGACTCTGATCACTCCAAATCGATTTTTTCTTAAATATGAACCACAGTCCACTCTTGGCCTCAGCTTGGTTTATTTACACACTATATTTATTTTCACTCTCCATGGTGAGTTTTTTTTGTTTCTTTAAAAGGCACAGGTCACATTTTAGTGTCTGTCCAGTTCACTACACATGAGCAATTTAGTGTTCTTTGGAGTACTCCTGAACCCTTGAAATACCACAAGTTGAGGGCTTCATCTTCCTTACATTCTCTCTGTCAGCAGATTTTTTAGTGAACATTTTGCTGGTAGACCCCATTTTATTGTTTAATAAAGAGATTCAATGACCCCAGGAAAAGGGAGGTTTTAAGAAAATCCTAGTGGGGCTTTGATATAAAAATCTTCTAAGTCCATTCCACTCCTCTTTTTCTTGCCTTATTAAAGTAACTGTAACTTTCAGCTTTTAATGCAGTGTTCCCTTCATTCTAACTTCCTAAGCTCTAAGCTTGTGCAGCATCTGGTGACACGGCAATCACTTTATAGCACATTCAAAGCATTGGATAACAAAAGAATCAGTAAAATAGCATTATGTATCTTAAATGAATCCAATACTTATAGCAAACCAAGTGGCTTGGAGTTTGGCTGTTTCACATGCCCAGTGTAATGATGCTTATATACTTATGTGGCAGGATGCATGACCTGCACATTGATGACATTAACTTTAAGATACAGAAAACACAACTAGCATGGGAGAGACGCTGCTAAGTTGTCAGTTTCCTCACTCACTGATATCACTTTGTCATTAATTCTTTCCATCCTCATATATCTGATTAAATCTATTTGAAAAAATTAAATGTCAACCATCATACCTCAGGTTCTGTGTTTATTTTTTTATGAGAAGGAAGGGTGAGCTGGGGGCTGGCTGTTGAGAGCTGTTTGCTGTGGTTGAGGCCAGACTGCTCTGAGGTTTTCTGGCATTTTTTCATCTGTGCTGCCATCTAGAGAAGAGAATGAGAAACACTCATAAGCTGGTAAAATAAACTGGAAGTCCCAGGACGGAGTTATGGGAAAATGGACACTGTATACTGATTTGTAAAAAACTGTAAGAAACATCAGGGAGATTTGGTGGCGATAATTTTATGTCCCCCCCGCCCCGCTCTCTCCGTCCCTCCCAGATACAAAACAGAATTTGGATATCTGTTACCGGTGTTTATGACAGGCATTCCTTTGGAGCCATTTCCTGTATTCAAATTGAACTCTTCTTACATAAATAAAGTTAAATTGTGTTAACTTTCTGGGACCTCCGAAGTGGTGTAATTTTTCCATAGTTAAGATGTTGCTGGAAATGCTCATATTCTCAGTCCTGCAAGATTTGGAGATGAAATGGCAGGTGCGCGCGTGCGTGCGTGCGTGCGTGTGTGTGTGTGTGTGTGTGTGTGTGTTAACAAGATAAAGAGGTCCTTTGAAGACTCAGGGGCAGTTTCCTGAAGTCAGTGTGTTCCACAGAAGCTCTTAGTTCCGCAGAATGTTTATAGGTGAAACATTGGTCAAATAAATTTGGGAAATGCTAGGTAAAACCATTTTAAACAGTTTTCTTTACTACAGCCAGGACTTCTAATAGTCTTTAGTTTACCAATGTGCACTGTGAACTTGCAAGAGAGGAAAGTGCTGGGCAAAGTTTCCCAAACTTATTTGATTTTGAAACCCTGGGCTTTTCATAGAACCGGTGTTGTGTGGAGCAAGCTTTAGGAAATACCACAACAGGGAAACGAAGTTGGCCTGCTGCATGCATGCCATGTGCAAACATACCAGTCCTCCATTCCTCTAGAAGGAATGTTATAGGAATGGAATTTGTTTGATAATTGCTACTTGCAGGTATGACAAAGTAAGTATACCTATAACGTAGGCCAGATTTTCTCTCTCAGCTTACTTATCAAATAGCAAATAATAAGATATAGTCTTTTTACTTAGCACACATTTAGCATGCTCTAAATCTATGCAAGGTACCATGAGGCAGGGAAGATAGTGAAAGTAAAACATGATTCTTGCCTATGACAAACCATTAAATAGGTGGAGTGGTAAGTTTAGATACAATATACTAAAAAATCCTTTAAACAATGGTCATACCAGGTTTATTCATCATAACTGAAATCACAGGCTTTGTTTCTGTGGAGCAAGGCCATGTTCACCCATGGAAGAAAATAGCCTTTAGAAATGCTTTTGCAGGGGCTTTACTGGTGGCACAGTGGTTAAGAATCTGCCTGCCAAGGCAGGGGACACGGGTCTGTGTCCAGGTCCCAGAGGATCCCACATGCCACGGAGCAACTAAGCCAGTGTGCCACAACTACTGAGCCTGTGCTCTAGAGCTCGAGAGCCACAACTACTGAAGTCCGTGCACCTAGGGCCCATGTTCTGCAACAAGAGAAGCAATGAGAGGCCTGCGTGCCTGCCGCAGCTAGGGAAAACCAGTGCACAGCAATAAAGACCCAATGCAGCCAAAAATAAATAAAACAAAATAAATAAATTTTTAAAAATTAAGAAATGCTTTTGTAATAGCAGCCATTGTTAGAAGATTTTACCTTATATTTTTAAAAATTAAAATGTCAATGGCCATGAATATTTTCCTGTATTAATCCTGGAAAATGACATTCTTTGTGAAACTAAGTGAACAATATTAATGCTTCTCTTTTGATAATTTATCTGAACTTTAGGAAAAAGAATATATAATTCATGCTTTTGACTCAAGAAGTAATGTCTCTGTTTAGGAATTAATAAGGATAATGATAAAACATCATCTGTCCCAAAGGATAAATATTATTTTCATTTTATAGAAGCAACTGGGGCTTAGAGAAGTGAATCGGTTTGTCTAATAGCTTGTAAATGGTGGGACTGGGATTCAATTCCAGTTCTATCTGTTCCTAAATCTTTATTATTTATTTCCCTTATGGTGGGGGCAGAGTAATTTTAGAAAATGTTTGCATACTACCTGATTTCCATAATATCAAAATAAGACTTCCCAAAGTGAAATGGGAAAAACAGTTTTCCTGGGATTTAGAGAATTACACACACACACACACACACACACATACAGGAGACTGTAAGCTTTATGAAAGCAGAAACCGTAGGATCATATCTGTTTTCTTTACCATACTAAACCTGTGTTTAGTACATGCCTTGCACGTAGGTCCTCAATAAGGATTTGCTCAATGGAGTGCACTCAAATGATAATGTTTGGGATTAGGTGCTGGGCACACATAAACCTTCAATATTCTATTGCCATTTTTTGCAATAGAATTCAGTTATAAATCTGTAAACTCTTCTCTCTTCATGAAATGGTCTGAACCTGGTCAAGGGCACTTTCCACATTTGCAACTGTGTTTTCCAGTCCAGTCTCAATAGTTAATCACATTGTGAGTCAATTTGTGGATGATTGAGAACTTCGCCTACATGGTTGTTAGGTCATTCTCTGCAAATTCATTCCCTGAAATGTGTTAAAAGAAGTAGGCTTGAAAGAAAACTAGACTTGAAGGCAAAGACTAAATATTTTTTATATTTGTATTCTTAGCACTCTGCTTCATAATAGGTGCATGGTACATGTTGAAAAAAGAAGGAAGAAAGAAAGGGGAGGGGAAAGGAAGAAAAATGAGAGTTAAGAATCTTGGACTTTAGCCTTGGGTTGGCTATGTAAACTTGGGCCAATCATTTCTTTTTTGTTCCTCAGTTTCCTCTTCTGGAGCTAGGGATGTTGACCTACTTGATCACGAAGGCCCCTCCAGATTTTAAATGCCTGTGGAAGAGACTGGGGTCATTCTTGGTATAAACAAGACCATGTTTCTTTGTGTCCACTAGGGGGTACTGTAGTACTAGTACAGTGGCCACTGTCTTCCAATTTATCCAATTCTGATTTATTTTTCTGAATTTACTCCCCTGAAAGACATTCCTTTTTCTTTTTTTTTTGAAGTATATGTTTTTTTAAAAAAATTTATTGGAGTATAGTTGATTTACAATGTTGTGTTAGTTTCTACAGTACAGCAAAGTGAATCAGTTATACATATACCTATATCCACACTTTTTTAGATTCTTTTCCCATATCCGTCATTACGGAGTACTGAGTAGAGTTCCTAATGTCTCAGTTACCCAGTTACCAAGAATGAATTGGCAGCAGGAGTTCCTCAGTGACTGGGTGATGCTGAAGGTCATCTCTGACCAGTCCTCAGAAGGCTTCAAAGGTCTTCCAAATGTTTTCTTAACTCTCTCCAGTGACTCCTTAAGTCATGACTAAGGCCTGGGTTGTATTAGATTGAGCAGGGACTGGATAAGAAATCCTGCACCAGGCACACAGTTAATGTAATTTCTTTTACTCAGAATTTTGCTCTGTCCAATCTGGTCGTCCATTCTCTTTTTTCAGATTTGGCATCCATAGTGGAAAGAACAAGTCAGGATGTCCCTCTTTTCTGAGTGATTCACACCATGTTTACCAAAGAGAGCAATTGGTTTTTCCATTTCCTTTGACAATCTTCTGAATATTTTGACAATAGAACACCAAAATTATGTGAATAAATGGACATTCCTTACTTTTAACTTTCAAACTCAAATTTATACTACAAAGTATAAGATTTAGTTCTATAATGGAAGCCGGTTAAACCTAGGAAGAATTTAGCTCAATGATGTAATATAGCTTAGTAGAGTAATCATAGAACTATTTGCTTAGTAAGGTTATTAGATATTAAGATTTTGCTTGGGCCAAAAAGAGGGCCTTGATACTCTTTTAACGGAAAACAAAATGGAGCAAATTCTATTTACCCTAACAACAAAAACATAAATTTAAGAAATGTGCCTGGGCTTCCCTGGTGGCACAGTGGTTGAGAATCCGCCTGCCGATGTAGGGGACGCGGGTTCGTGCCCCGGTCTGGGAAGATCCCACATGCCGCTGAGCGGCTGGGCCCGTGAGCCACGGCCGCTGAGCCTGCGCGTCCGGAGCCTGTGCCCCGCAATGGGAGAGGCCACAACAGTGAGAGACCCGCGTACCACAAAAAAAAAAAAAAAAAAAAAAAAAGAAATGTGCCAAATCTACATGAAGACAACTATATAACTAACTAAGAGTTTAAAAGAAGGCTTAAATAGAGAGCTATACCATGTTCTTGGATAAGAAGTTTCAACATTGTAAAAATTTTAAATTATTACCTCAAAGTATTCATAAATATAATAAAATTCCAATCAAAATTCTAATTATTCTTGGAATCTTGATAAAAGAGTTCTGAAATTCATTGAGAAAAATGAAGCTAAGAAGAGCAAAGAAAAAAAATTTTAAACTTTTGAGAGAGAAGGGGATTTGAATGATCAGATTTTAAAAGAAATTATAAAATTGCTGAAATTGAAACAATATCATAGTGGCAACAAAATAAACAACCAATAAAATAGAATAGGAAGTCCAGAAATAAATCCAAGTATGATGGCCTGTATGATGTGTGTGTGTGTGTGTGTGTGTGTGTGTGTGTGTGTGTGTGTGTGTTGGTTACCTAGCATATGAATGCTTTTCCCAGTATGGAAACTGAAGAAGGGAAGATCTTCCTTCTTCTAAATAGGAAGGGCATCAGCATATAACTGAGGTTTACCCAGCAAGATTCTGACATTGAATCCAGGAGTGATGCAAAGGTACAGGGACCAGCAAGTTATTTACAGAGAGAGTGGTGATGTCAATAACCCAGGAGAAGAGAATGCCTGGTGGTAGCAGTGTCACTGGAAGCATTCTGCCTAGACTCTTCCTTTAACAGGTCTTGGCCAAGTTCTGCCAGCATTCTAACTAGACTGTTCCAACAGAGGTCCTTGGTTGAGTTATCTGTTGCCAGCCTCTTTTGGCTTCTGTTTCTTGAGTTTGGTTTTTAACTTTGCCATAGATTTTGTGAGCTATTTGGCATCCTTCCAACAAATTCCATTCTGTTTAAGCTACCCAGAGTTGGTAGCTTGCAGTTATGACTCCTGATGTGTACAGAAAATTGTATGAGGAGCTGATTACAGACAACAGACTCTTAGGGAAATGAGGAGACTCTAGTTATCCAGACTCATTATGTTTGAAGATAGATAGGATGCTGGAGGCCCATGGCCTGTTATAGTGAAACAGCTGAAGATATTAGTGCCTGTGGGGACTTCCCTGGCGGTCTAGTGGTTAAGATTCCATGTTCCCAATGCAGAGGGCCCAGGTTCAATCCCTGGTCAGGGAACTAGATCCTGCATACTGCAACTAAGAGCCCACATGCTGCAACTAAAAGATCCTGCATGCCACAACTAAAGATCCCACATGCCAGAACTAAAAAGATCCCGCATGCCACAATGAAGACCTTGTATGCTGCAGCGAAGATCCCGCGTGCCATAACTATGATCCAGCATAGCCAAATAAATAAATATCTTTTAAAAAGAAATGAATGCCTGTGAATATTAGGACTAAGGTGGCATTGAAGACAAGACCATGGAGGACCTAATTGTTGTTGCCATAGAACAATATGATATGAGGAATTCAAGAGCTGTGTGCTGAAGTTAGCTGCTTCAGTTGATAGGATCAACAAGTGGAAATCTCTAGATTCTCATTTTAAAATATGAACTGAAACCCAAACTGTGAATTATTAAAAGAAATTCTTATAGCCCTAGGATTGAGATAGCTATAAAACCAGCATTTGTTCTTGTTGATTGCTGACTTGCAAATCAGTTGAATTCACCTCCTTAACTGGGGTCTTATATGAACATATGTTAAGGTGCTAATGCAGACAGAGTTACAGCTTTGGAGGAGATCATGGTGGTGGAGTAGGGGGATGTGGAACTCACCTCCTTGCTACGAACACATCAAAAATACATCTACATGTGGAGTAATTCTCACTGACAACAAACTGGAGACTGGCAGAAAGACTCTTATATCGCCAAGGCTGTAAAGAAATAGCCACACAGAGTCAGGTAAGAAGGGAAGAGAAGAGATCGGGTCGGGATCTGCATCCCTAGGAGGGGACACAGAAGAGGAGAGGGATATCATGGGTTCAGAGATCCTCCTAGAAGAGTGAGTGGTTTGAACTACATATTGAGTACCCTAGCTCTGGGGTCTGACACTGGGAAGATGAATCCCCTTAGCTGTTTTGGAAACCAGGGGGACTAACAGGAGGGCTGTAAGAAACCTAGACTCCACTAGTAAAGAGCTGCACAAACTTGCTTACTCCCAGAAACAAGGTGGAGGAAACAGATTGAAACTTCCTAGAATTCTGGCTGGTTTCCTGTGACTGCCCCAGAATGTGCCCCAGCCCATGCAAAGCACCCGCTCTGGGTCCTCTAGCTCCGGTGCAGCTCCCCACTAGGGCAAAGGTTGTAGCTGCCAAGGAGAGTGTGCAGTTGCGGGGTATGGAGCCAGCTCAGACCTGACACTGCATCTGAATGAGATGGTGGCTGCCATTACTGGCATTCACAAAGGCAGCAGATTGGGAGCTGTCTGAAACTCTTGACTGGTGTGTCAAGACCACCCCAGTTCACATTCTGGCCCACATTGAACACCCACACTGTCCTCTCTTGTTCTGGGGCAGCTCCCCACTAGGGTGAAGTTTGCCATTGCCAAGGAGAGTGTGCACTTGATGGGGACATAGTCAACTTGGACCTGGTACTGCATCTGAACAGGGTGGAGAAAGCTATTGCTGGCACTCACAGAGGCAGTATTTTGGGAGCAGTCTGGAACTCTGACTGGTGTACTGGGCTCACACCAGTGAGCACCCCAGCCCGCCCACACAGGGCACCAGCTCCAGCCCCTCTTGCTTCAGCACTGCTCCCCACTGGGGCAAAGATGACCATGTTGGGAGAGGTGAGAACTCACATTTAGAGGGAACAGAACCAGATCAGACCTCAACCTCAGGGCTTCTGCTCTAACACCTTGGGACCTGTCCCTGCCCCCATGGGGCAGTTATGGTCACTGAGCATAGGAGAAGCTCACACCTGGCTCTGACTCTAGCCCTTCCATCTCCAGCCCCACCTGCCACCAAGGTGATAACTGCCAGCACACCCTGGGGGAAGATATGACCTACGCTCACATCAGATTCAGCTCTCCCACCAAAGGCACTGGGCACACATAGACTGCATAGGAAAGCTCTCACACAAGGACACCCCTTCAAGACCACAATAGGTAACTGTTTCACCTCTACTTTCGTAGAGACAAAGTTAAGCAAAATGAGAAGAGAGAGGAATTTGTTTCAAGTGAAAGAACAAGGAAAAGAACCCTGAAAAAACAAAAATGAACCTGAGATAAATAATTATCAGATAAAGAGTTCAGAGCATTAGTAATAAGAATGCCAACTGAATTCGGGAAAAGAATAGATGAACACAGTGAGCATTTTAACAAGGAACTAGAAAATAATAAAAAGAACCAGTCTGAGCTAAAGAATACAATAACTGAAATGAAAACCACACTAGGAGGAATTAACAACAGACTAGGTGATACAGAAGAACACATAAGTGGTCTGGAAGATAGAATAATGGAAATCACCCAATCAGAACAGCAAAAAGAAAAATAAATTTAAGAATGAGAATAGTTTAAGGGACCTCTAGGACAATAGCAAGTATGCTAATATTTGGATTATAGAGGTCCCAGAAAGAGAAGACAGAAAGAAAAAGGATTAAAAATGTATTTGTTGAAGTTATGGCTGAAAACTTCCTGAACTTGGAAGACAGAAACAGATATCTACGTACAGGAAGCACAGAGAATCCAAAACAGATGAACCCAAAGAGACCCACACCAAGACATAATTAAAATGGCAGAAGTTAAAGAGAGAATTCTAAAAGCAGCAAGAAAAAAAACAAAGAGTCACATACAGGGGAACCCCCATAAGTCTGTCAGCTGATTTTTCTGCAGAAACTTTGCAGGCCAGAAAGGAATGGTATGATATATTTAAAGTGTTGAAAGGAAAAATATCCTGCAACCTAGGATACTCTATCCTGCAAGGTTATCTTTCAGAATTAAAGGAGATATAAAGAACTTCTCAGATAAGCAAAAAAGTAAAGAGTTAATCAATACTAAACCAATCCTAAAAGAAATGTTAACAGTTTTTTTCTAAGTGGAAAAGAAAAGGCTACACAAAGTAGGAATTTTTAGGAAAGGAAAAATCCCACTAGTAAAAGCAAATATATAGTAAAGTCTGTTGATCAACCACTTAAATAAGCTAGTTAAATGATTAAAAGACAAAAATTGTAAAATCAACTATTAACTACACTAAACAGTTAAGGGATGACAATAAAGATGTAAAATATGACATCAAAAATACAAAATGTTGGGGAGAGGAGTAAAACACATAGCTCTTTTAAATGTGTTTGAACATAAATGACTATCCGTTTATAACAAGTAGATGTAGTTTCAGGTCAACATATATGAACCCCCTGGTAACCACAAATCAAAAACCTACAATAGATTCAAAAAAACTAGAGAGAAAGAAACATAAACATACCATTAAACAAAATTATCAAACCAAAGGGAAGAAACTAAAAGGAGAAGAGAAGAACAGAGAAGAACTACAAAACCAACCAGGAAACAAATGACAAAATGGCAATAAGTACATATACAACAATAATCACTTTAAATGTATGCCAATGGATTAAATGCTTCAATCAAAAGCATAGGATGGCAGATTGGATTAAAAAAAATAGACCCATATATATGCTGCTTAAAAGAGACTCACTTTAGAGCTAAAGATACACACAGACAGAAAGTGAGGGGATGGAAAAAGATACTTCATGCAAATGGAAATGACAAGAAAGCTGGGGTAGCAATACTCATATAAGACAAAATAGACTTTACAACAAAAGACAATAATAAAAGACAAAGTAAGGCATTATATAATGATAAAGGGATCAACAGAAGAAGATATAACATTTGTTAACATATATGTACCTATTATAGGAGCACCTAAATATATAAAGCAAATATAAATAGACATAAAGGGAGAAACTGACACCCCCTTTACATCAATCCCCCTTCCTTCCAATGTTCCCTTGATAACACTCTTGCCAATGTCCCTAATAACCACTTGATTGCTAAGTCTAGGGGACACTAATGTCGTGGGGCTTTGACGTTTCTGGCCAACCCTTCCTTGAAATTCTCTCCTCTCCCTCTGCTCCTGGTATTCCACTTTGTTTTCGGATGTTTTCACATCCCTGGCCAGTTGATCTTAATCTCCCTGTGGGCGACTCTGTGCTCAAATGTTGGTATTCTCCTTGACCTTGGCCCCAGCCCACTGTTCTTCTCTGTCAGTCGCTCAGTGACCTTATTCAGAAGGTTTCAACCACCACTTTTCTCTTGCTAACTGGGAAATCTCTATTTCACACCTGGGGTTTCCCACAGGTTTCTTTACAGAGTTAGTGTGCTAATGGGCTTTATGATTGACTCTTTGGGAAAGGAAGTGAGAGTGTCCAGGGTTTCCCACATTTACTTGACCATATTCTTGTATTTTTTTTTTTTCATGGAGAATTTTTCAGGACTAGTGCTCTGGGAAACACACTTTGGACAATAACGTTCCCTTCCTTACTACTCCCAGTCTGATTTAGTTGTTTCCTCCGGGTGCCCATAAGCACCCACACATACTTCGATTCTAGTCCTCACCACACTGTACTTGTCTGATTTTCCCACAAGCTCCTTCAAGACAAGGCTTACATCTCTTGTATCCACTGCACTGTGAATGGCATACAGAGTTTGCTTGAAAATGTCTGATGAGTGAATTAATACAGTAAGGTAGGGTAACCTACTTCTTCCAAGCACAGCACAGAATATTCTATGGCACATTTAAAGTATTAATAATTGGGGACTTCCCTGGTGGCGCAGTGGTTAAGAATCCACCTGCCGATGCAGGGGACACGGGTTTGAGCCCTGGTCTGGGAAGATCCCACATGCCACGGAGCAACTAAGCTTGTGCACCACAACTACTGAGCCTGCACTCTAGAGCCCGTGAGCCACAACTACTGAGACTGTGTGCCACAACTACTGAAGCCCTTGTGCCTAGAGCCCGTGCTCCGCAACAAGAGAAGCCACTGCAATGAGAAGCCCGTGCACTGCAAGGAAGAGTAGTCCCTGCTCGCCACAACTAGAGAAAGCCTGCACACAGCAACCAAGACCCAACGCAGCCAAAAATAAATAAATTAAATAAAATAAATAAATTTTAAAAATAAAGTATTAATAATTGGGTAGGATTTGACCCTGAGGATTGATCTTGAATAAGTCTTATGTTAGGGCTATAGTAGCTGAAAAGAAACACGAGACACACTCTCCTCAAGGAAGACAAAATGAATTCAAATGATACCACCTGGGAATACTTAAGCATTAAGCTGTATGGGCCTGACTATAAGTATTATGGGTACTCTGAGGTTACCAAGGTCTGGGGTAGTCAGATTTACTACAGGGTTTTATAAATGGTACTTTACTAAGATTATTCTGGCAGGAATGTATATAAGAGTAATTCAGAAGTGGGAACCTGGAGAAAGTTAGATTGGCCAGGAGTGAGGAGATTTAGCCTGGCATAGGCTATGGTAGTGGGAATAGTGAGGAAAAGGTGATTCCTTTTCGGGTGTAACTTGGTGATGGTTGAAATAGAAGTGGAAGGTCAGGAGACAAGTTAGGGAGAGCTTTCGGGTTTCTTTAGAGACTGGGAGAACAGTGGCAGCACCAGCAAATTTGAAGAAATTTGTTACTAGAGGTGCCACCAATACAAGCTCTTGGAAGTTACAACTCTAGAATATATTGGGAAGACTGTAAAACTAATTACTATGTAAGTTATAGACTATACAGACACTTTGATTGGAAATTTAAAGAATATATCTAACAAGTGAACTGACATCATTGACTTGAGGAGCCTTGTAGATAATAACGACTAAATAACTTGCATAAATTTCAGGCCAGGCTTGGTAAAAATGTTATGCCTGGCAGACCATGAAAACAGTAACGAGAAGTTCATGATTTCGCATGAGTGAGTAGTAATTCATTTTGTGATCAACTAATCCTGCTATGCTGTAGCAAGTCCTCTTTCTCCCCAGCCAAGGGAAAGGTAATAGAGCAAAACTTGTCTTTGACTGTACATGTCTTCAAAATATTTGGTCTTTTCACAATAATTCAGCACAATGAAACTTGCTGGCATTTCAAGTCAACACTTAACAGAAGTACTTGAGTAAATTACCTTAAGGAAACAAAAATCAATGTGCTTTAAAACCCAGTTTAAAAGTGATGTGAGAGCTGGTTTTGCAGGAATCTCAGGCATTAAGAATCCTGAATTGGACCTTATTAACTTTCTGACTTTGTGCTCTTCATCTAAGCTTCTTTATCATTATTTGCTGAACACCCCCAGGATGCTTACACCCACCCAGAACATGCCAAAGATGCAGTCCTAGAAGGTCACTTTCTAAACAAATGGACAAATGCACAAAGATGATTCTCTTCTTTTTCTGGACAAAAAAAGCTGAAAGAGGATAATGAGGATTATTCATGGAATTTAGGGTAGGAGATAATCTCTCCATTTTATACAAACATGACACTTTATCTGAACCCCATTCTGTCTATAATACTATTGCTAATTCAAGTGGAATATCAAAGACAGAGCTGATAATCTCATCCCCCACCATATACAACTGTCCTATCACAGCAAACATTATCCTCTCAAATAAGAACACAGGAATACATTTGGAAGTATCATGATACTTTCTGTGTGCTGAGATATTGTTAAATCCCTTCCTTTTTCTTTTCTTTCATAAATCTGCACCTCTTCCTTCATTGTAACTAAGAAATACTAGACTCTGTTTCTGCTACACCACCATTTGTTGAATGTTTCAATATCACTTGAATTCTTTTTCTTTCTCCCAGGAAATTAGCAAACTCACAGACCTTGGTCACCCATCTTGATTATGGCTTTAATGTATAAAAACACTGAATTTATATGTGTACATGTGTTTGTGTGTGCAATAAGCTTTCTAGGTTTGTCTAAAAGGCTCAATTCTGTACAATTGGCTGAACTTAACCTTATAGCTACGAAAAAAAGTTTTCATTACATAGATTTAGTCTTAGTATCATCTTCAAATGTTAAAAATATGCTCTCATGACCGTCATCCAGGATGTTAATAATTTAAATTTTGGACCGACAACTTTGGCCCAC
This sequence comes from Kogia breviceps, assembly GCF_026419965.1. Classification (NCBI taxonomy): domain Eukaryota; kingdom Metazoa; phylum Chordata; class Mammalia; order Artiodactyla; family Physeteridae; genus Kogia; species Kogia breviceps. The sequence continues at coordinate 146,136,187 of NC_081311.1, forward strand.
CATTCACAAAATGATTCATCAATGATCATAGTGCTTTGGGTGCTGGCTTTGGTTATTCATATCTTGAGCACTTGCTCTGTAGGACCTTATAATTTAAGCCATTGCATCCCAAAGGGATATAAATAGGTGTTAGGGGAAAAGCATTCTGTGGCTTTCTCTGTAAAGCGTACTGTTACAAAGAATTTTCAGAACCTTTAATAAGCTAATAGGTAATATGACTTCAAGGGGGCAGAGTTATAGTGGGAAGTGTTTTCCAAATTTATGACAGCAGAACCGCAGAAACATGCCCGGCCCCCAGAAGAACTAGCATCTTACAGAATTTACACTGGGGACTCTCGAACTAGTTAATTTCCAAAGTGGCAGATTTCTGCAATCCATATTCTTCTTTTCTCTTCTCCCCAAGGGAAAATTGCAGAATATTCCATAGGTCTCTGGAAAGTGCCCAATTGAATTTTGGGGTTAGAACAACTCTTGGTAGAACATCAGAACCAGATGCACAGCTAGCTACCAGACTAACGTGTGGTCACTTAATCAGTCCTACAGTAGAATGTAAGAATCCTGATCCTTAATGTAAACAGTTCTTCCTATTACATTACATATTACATTTGTTTTTTTGGTGTGTGTGTGTGTGTGTGTGTGTGTGTTTGTGTACATACTTTACAATTGTACTGAAACTTCAATTTAAAAAAATATTTTATATTTAATTTCCCATTTATCACCCTAGATACCCCAACACTGGCTCAAGGCTAGAGCCACAAGTTTTGCCTACACTGATAAGCAATTATTAGTCATAGAGTAAGAAACAGAATGTGAAACAGAGTGAAAGCTTTATTAGTTTTTCTCCAATCATATTAAATATTTGTGAGCATTTGAACTGTGGCTTGAAGCAGACTTACGTGTTATTTTTTCCTTATGTGGATGGTCTGTTATTATGATATAAAATAAACTTATTTAGCATCATTACTCTTTAAGAAAACATATTAATTGCTATCTGAGCTGGGGATTGGTACTTTTGTAATGAATTAATAATATTACTTTATTGATTTGTTTTAGTATTTTTATGTATATGAAAACTAAAGTATATTGGCGTTGTCCTCTCCCTTCTTTTTAGCATTAGGTATTCCATTTAGCCTTTTGCTATCTTTTAAGAGGTTTTATTTCTCTTCCAATGTGTAAAATAGAATGACAGGGAATTCCCTGGCAGTCCAGTGGTTAGGACTCAGTGCTTCTACTGCCAGGGCCTGGGTTCAATCCCTGGTCAGGGAAGTAAGATCCCACAAGCCACACAGTGCGGCCAAAAAAAAAAAAAAAAAATTTGAATGACAAATGACAACATGTATTTAGGAATACTGATATTTTTACAGGACTCAACTTTGAAAAGTACGTTTATATGCATTATTTCATTTGACCCTAACAATATCTCAATAGGTAAACCAGGAATGAGACCTCTCCAAAGGTTAATAGGAATTAATACCTCTACCCAAAAGGTAAACTAGGTGAACAAAGTTAAGGGAATGAAGAAATAGAACAAAAGTTTGCCTAAGGTCATATACTTTTTAAGCGGCACAACCAGAACTTCAATCTAGGTCTTCTGACTCACAATTTTGAGTTATTTCTATAAGAGCAGGAGGTTTTTCTTTCTCTCTCTAGTACAGTGAGGTATAACCCATTCAGGTCCTCATACTAAACATATTCAATAACTAAAAATATTTACCAGCCATTTCCATCCCTGACCCAATGTTTGGCTTTCTACTTTACTTCACCAAGACCAACTGTTTTACCAAATAAATTATCTTATAAAATATGGGGATAAAACAACCACAACCCAGAAACCATTAAGAAAAAGGAAAACAATTATCTTTACATGGTCAATTGTCAGTACTTTCCTTTCCTGTTTGAGAGTATGTGTAAGATTTTCCTCTTTCTTTAATATGTATAATTGAAGAATGCTTTTCTGTTAAACTTTATATCCATTTTAGATTGCATCTCATTTCTTATTTATCTTTCTCTCATCTTTCCCTATAAAATGAAGACCATCCTTCATGTTACTCTTATTCAATTTAGCCTCAAGGAGTCTTGTCTGGATATCAGGGACAATTCCCTGAAACATGAGAGTAATTGTGAAATTAGTTTTTTTAAATGAAAAAATAAGGAAGAGAGTTTTACTGAGTAGACAATAGTTTTGAAGTCATAAAGTAAAGGAATATTTGCATATATTCATTTTAATTTCGAAGGAAAATTTTAAAAATTCCAAATATTTGGAAGTCATTGGGGAGGTCTGGCCAGAGGCAGAACTTGGAGAGAAGGACAGATGACTAATCTTGGCTGTAGCTCTGTTCTGCCTGACCTCTCCTAACTCTGTTTCAGGTGCCTGTTTTCTTGTGGTATCTCTATTCCTGGACTACCAAAACTTGCTCTTAGGAAAGAATCTGACATTAATCATTTATTCTTTGGTGAGAAATTATCTAGAGTATTTGAGGGTTCTATTACATGTTTGCATAAAACAAGATTTATTTCCTACACTACCCTTGTTGCCCCTTACTTCACACACACAGGCAAAGCCTACAGAATAAATGTCTGTCTGTGGCTGAGGCCAAGCCAGTCTGTGGGAGTTCTTCAAAAATAAACATATGAGAAAGGAATTAGACCTACTGCTGTGATCAACAACACTGTTTTTCCTGAGGAGAAAGCATCTGTTAAAGCGAACCTAAAAAGAAAACCCACATAATTTGGCTGTATAAATATAATAACTCATAGAGAATGAACCAGAGAGGAGAGCCTCTTCATCCTAAACTATTTTATTCTCTGTTAAAGAATAAAATATTTTATTTTAATTTTGGTGGGGGAGGGGATGTAGTATAGATGCTTTATGCTTTAGAGTGGAACCCAAAAAAATCTCCTTTGAAGAGGAAGCAATGAATTATCTTGACAAGTAGAAAATACCTGACAGTATAATTCGACATGTTTTGATAACATCAAGAGAGGGCTCAAAAAGCAATCTGCACCTCAAAACTGCAGGGTATTGAGAGTACTGTTGGGTTGGAAGGAGATAATGATTAATAGTGACTATCAGACTCAGAATGGATGGTCATTGCATCAAACTCTTTTCATTGAAGAGAGTTAATTTATTATTAAACTAATTGTAAAAATGATTAAATCTCATTTTTACCAAAGAGTAAAATTATGATAAAGCCTATTTCTTCCATGATAGCTATTATGAAAGTGAAAAGATATCACTCATCTTTCCCTTTCCCTTCTACTATATCTATGTGACACTCTTTAGTTTCCACAGTTTACCAAGTATAGAGCTACTTTGGAGTATGTTGCTAGTCTCTATTTTTGATGAGAAGATATCTGCTTGCCAACAGATCACATGCCTTATTAAAATCTGCTCAATATCACAGTTGAAAAAATATGATTCTCTGGATGGACTGTGGAATTTACTACTTCAATTGTTTACCCATATCAATTATTGAGTTATTGGGTCAAGTTATCCGCAATGATGATTTGCATTCTGAAAGTACGGTAGGAAACCCTGAAATTACTATTTTTAAAAACTACTGGTGCTAGAAATCAATACATAGGTGTGGATTTAGAGAGGAATACAGAGAAAGAGACTGAAGTGTAACTTTTAATTTGGTATACATAAACTGAGGCCTAAGGATAGCTAGGGACTATCTGTTTATAAAGTTTCTCATGTTTTTTTCAAGGACTCTAGTTGTGGGTATAGTGATTATTTTCTTCTTTTGTTGAGATTTTAAGTTAAAGGCAAAAACCATATGCTGCGTTTTCTTTCTCTTCTAACATGATTCTTTGGTTGGGATGTTTAAGACTAAGAATCAACAAGCAGCCAGGCTAGAACACTTATACCAAGTCAGACTGAAGTCTGTCAGGAAGGCAACCAGAAACTAGGGACTGAACTGTGGCAGAGGCATATGCATTACCGCATTTGGGAAAAGTGGGGATAAAACAGACTTCAGCAGAAATTGCCACTGCTATTCTCTTCAGCTCTGAAGGAAGATAAAATTAGCACTCCTCTAGATCGTTTGATAGGGTACTCTGCTTCTGTACATGGAGATTTACAGCCTTAAGGTATTTTGAAAGTTTTAAATACTGGAAGTTATTGTTTGGCTCCCTCTTTACTTCAGTAATATAACCATCCCAGATGGATTAGGGCCCAACTATACTTCACTTAAAGACAACCCCTGCAAATCCATTTTTATATATCTTACCTCTAATATTTAAGGGTTATTTCTCTTCTTCTATCGTCCATGTAGTAGCCAACCTCCAAAATGGTCCGCAACGACTCCTGCCTCCTGGTACTCACATCCTGTGTTTCCCCTCCCACGATGTACTAGGGTTGGTCTGTATGACCAACAGAATAAGGCAGAAATGATGCTGTGTTACTTCTAGGACTAGATTATAGAAGACTGTGGCTTCTATCTTGGGCACTCTTACTTGGTGCTCTTTTCTTTCTCTTTCTCTTTCTTACTTTCTCTGATAACTTACTCTCTGGGAAACCAGCTGCCATGTCATGAGGACACTCAGGCAGCCTATGGAGAGACCCTTGTGGTGAGGAACTGAGGCTGGTTAATCTTGTGAGTAAACTTGGAAGTGGCTCTGAAGCTCTAGTTAAACCTTACGATGACTGCGGCTCTGGCCAACAACTTGATCGAAACTTGTTACAAGATCCTAAGCTAGAGCCACCTATGTAAGCCACTCCTGGATTCTTCACCCTCAGAAAAGGTGTGAGATGATAAATGTTTATTGTTTTAAGCTGCTAACTTTTGGCATGGTTTGTTAGCCAGCAAGAGATAACCAGTATATAACTATTGGAATATGAAATACTGGTTTTATGATAGGTTGAAGAAATAACCTCTCTTGCTGTTTCTGCAGGTGGCAGTTAACTGCTCACCAGTGCTTTTTTCAAGGTACTTTGCAAAGCTATTGCAGACAGTAATTGACCTGATGATATCTTGGTTCCCTGATAGAGTTCCTTCAAATCGTGGAGGATAAACACATTACTCTAAGATATTTGTTCACTCACATTGGTTCACCAGTGGTCCTGACCTTGTAATTATCACAACTGCTGTGTGGTTAAGTAGCACAATGTATTTTACAGCTGCTTTTATCATCTCTCACTTTCAGAAATGTGGGAAATATCAATTTCAGTCAATACTGGAAAAATCACAGCATTAAAGTTAAGGACTAGTTGAGGCTACTAGGATCAGTGATCAGCTTACATTTATGGAATGATATTATTATCATATTTGATTTCTGAATGTTGGGAAAGGTCATGCATGCTAAATTTTTTTTCTCCTTCTTTACACTTTACTATCCCATCTAGATGTCTTGCAATCAGCATTGTTTTTGAAAGAGTAATAAAAAAGATAAAGTTAAAAATTTTCAATATAATTCTTAAAGTTTTTATCATGGACAGTTTGAAACATATACAAAAGCAGAGAGTATATGAATCCCTGTGTAGCCTTTAACATGGCCAATTTTATTTGATCTGTTCTACAGACCTCTTACTGCTTCCCCTGCTTGCCACCTGCATTGGATTATTCGGATGCAAATCCAAAACATCATATTCCTCCAGAAGACAAGGTAATTTTAATAATCTTATTTCAAATCTGCGAAGCAGAAGTTTAGCTGTTGCTCTCATGGATTGGTTCTAAGGAAAATGTTATTTAGCAGAAATATGTTTTTATTCTAGGCAAGTTGCATAACTGGTCATCATCCTCTAGTGCATGATTTCTTCTAAGGTAAAACTGAATTTTCACACATTTTTGTGGTGATTTTATGTATTCATATACTGAATTCTGAGTTTCTGCAATTTTTTCTTTGACATTTTAAGATCTGCTGGAGAGCTGGAAGATCTGTAGATTAGTTATAATAAACAAGCTCTCTCAGTGATGGATTCTTAGAAAATTGTAGTTAGAACTTGGGATGGTGCTTCCCACGACTGCAAATGTACTTGTAGCTAAGGCACAAAAGGGCAGGTTGGTGCATAGCCACTGAAGGCTGATTTTCTTGACCCTTAGTGCTTTATAAGTAACGCCCAGAACGAGCATGAAAAGTGGCTCATTCAAATATCTTCCCCATCCTTTTGTAGAACCCCTGGCTGCAGTAGGGCCTAGATCTCTTCATGATTATTATTGCATCTGGTGTCATGTTTTTCCAGCAGGTGCGCTGCTTTCCTGTAGGAGGCTTCTTGTTGTTCAACCCTCTACCAGCCTCCTGCCTGCTCTTTGGAGGCTCATCCTATGACCCTACGCTACACAGACAACCTCTGCTTCTAACCTGAACTGTGATTAAATGGATGGGTTTAAAAGCTGCTTATGGATCATATGGCTCATCACAAAAATAGTGTTAGAACGGACTATAATTAAAATTACAGTTATATGAATTTCAACTCTGTCCTCCTTCTACCACATACAAGCAAATCAGAATATTATCAATACTTTTGATCCAATAGCTTTGGCATTTTTTTCCAAGAAACAAGCAATGAATGTGCTGATAGTATCTGATATTTGAATACCTTCAAAACATAAATGAAAAATTATCTAATACTTCAAACACATTATCTTGCATACAAGCTTAAAGTAAGCTGGATCAAGGATCTATTCTGAGGTCTATATTCAGAGGGTCAGACAACGTCCTTGAAGAGCATATTTAAAAAAGGACCCCCTTTAGCAGAATTAGTCAGCTTCCTAATGACCATCTTCACACTCCTGCTTTGTGATCTGGCTATCAGTGGTTCTATGCAGGGGCCCTACTTTGAGGTATGTTTCCTGTTTTGTCGTCTCCTAGGGGGACCTCTTGGCATTAGCCTTGGGTGTCTTCCTATGATTTTGTCTCTTGGCTCATGGATCGATTTTATTGCTCATTTTACTGACCCTGAATACTTACTTTTCTCACCTTTCTCTAGTCTTGCACTATATTGACCCAACTGGAAAAAAACAGAAGAGAAATAGATAGGTTTAAAAGAAAGAAAAAATAGGAAGGGGAGGGGGTGTTAAAAAATAAGGAAAAAAAGGTAAGAAGAGCATGAAGAAGCTACCATATATCTTGCTTGAAAAATAGTCATTTAAGATGTCAACATTTTAAAAAGTAGATTGCAAAAAACAAAATAATCAAGTGTATCACATTTATCATTTTTCCAATAAAAACAGTATTTCGCAATACTTTGATTCCATTTATCCCTCTGTCTTTTGCATTGTTGTTGTCATGTGTATAAACTATACAAATACTGTTTAACTAAAAAAAAAATAAATAAATAAGTAGATTGCAAAACCAGATATTGCTACTCTAAATGGTAGCTGTAGGGCTACAGTGGAAACACTGCATGAGTGCTTAATAGGTCATGCTAAACACCTAATTCAGGGACTTCCCTGGTGGCCCAGTGGTTAAGACTCTGTGCTTCCACTGCAGGGGATCCCGGGTTCAATCCCTGGTCTGGGAACTAAGATCCTGCATGCCACATGGTGCAGCCAAAAAAAAAAAAAGAAAACAAAACAAAAACGAAAACAAAAAACCAAAACCCCACACCTAATTCAAAGTAGCTTATATACCTCCTCAGACTTCAAGGAGATGTGATTGTTGGAGTAGTGGGAGGTAGTGCCATGGTTCAGTTAGACTAGAGAGAAAACTTCACTTTCTGTAAAAGCATAAGGATGGGATGACCATTAGAGGTGTGTATATACCCCAAATATACTCACAGTAGCTTCTTACACTATAACCTTCTAACCCAAATTAGTGGGGTCCCCTTTCAGAAGTCAGTTTCTTATTTCAAAGAAAATAATGGGAAATGTAGAGTAGAGATAATGCTGAGGGTCACTTGGTAGGGTTAAGCAGGTAAATTACTTCCTTAGTAAGTTTTCCTGAATATGGAGTAGGGATTTCTAAAAGAGTCTACCGTCCTGAAGCAGATTTAGCCAGATTTAGCATTTGGTATAGGCCCCTAGAGATCCCTGACTTATGCCACAATATCCTCAAACCTGGCTCTCTCTGGTGCTCTGGAGGAGTCCTACTGCACTCAAATATACTTCCTCTTCTTACCCCCAAAGCATACTTCTGATCAATGGGAACAAAACAATTCTGCTGGGAGTTGTCCTGCACTAGCACAGAAGAGACTTGCCTCTGAGAATATCACTTGCTGCTAGGAGCTCCACTGATGCTGGCCACACACATAAAGGGACTGACGACTGGGGTTAAGGAACCTAGACGTATGAAAAGTCCAAATGCTAGGATTTGTGAGTGAATAATTTCCAAACTCCCATCTCCAAAGCATTAAAAAAATGACCTTGGGAACAACTGGCCCAGGACATCCTTCTAACTATTTACCACTAATCTAAATGCAGTGATAAAAATAACATTGTTGGGCTTCCCTGGTGGCACAGAGGTTGAGGGTCTGCCTGCTGATGCAGGGGACACGGGTTTGTGCCCGGGTCCGGGAAGATCCCACATGCCGCGGAGCGGCTGGGCCCGTGAGCCATGGCCGCTGAGCCTGCACATCCGGAGCCTGTGCTCCGCAATGGGAGAGGCCACAATAGTGAGAGGCCTGTGTACCGCAAAAAACAAAAAACAGGGCTTCCCTGGTGGCGCAGTGGTTGAGAATCCGCCTGCCGATGCAGGGGACATGGGTTCGTGCCCCGGTCTGGGAAGATCCCACATGCCGCGGAGCGGCTGGGCCCGTGAGCCATGGCCGCTGAGCCTGCGCGTCCGGAGCCTGTGCTCCGCAACGGGAGAGGCCACAACAGTGAGGCCCGCATACCACACACACACACAAAAAAAAACAAAAAACAAAACAAAACAAAACACTGTAAGACTAACACTGGAGTGAGCCTGATTTTACGAAATAGCTTAAATCATGTTATGGCACAAAAGTCACACTAAATTCAGCTACCCCATTTATAAGAATTGTTTCTGTTCATATATGAATTGGATTTGGAAATTTGATTTTTAAATTTAAAAATATGTATTTCATATAGAATGTATCAAAATATGAAATTACACCTTAAATGTTTTTGACAACTTTGTTTTAGCAATAGTGGCATTTCATACTACTTTGTGGCAAGAGCATTAACTACTTTTAGCATTCAGTTGTCTAGAGCTTACCCAGCAAACGTTTTAGCAGACTTCTACAGAAATACTTCAGAGTAGCAGTTCTCAAGTTGTAGTATGGAAACCTTTGTCAGGTCCTCCAAACCCTTTCGGGGGTCAGCAAGGTCAAAACTATTTTCATAATAAGACTTAGACATTATTTGTCTTTTTCACTCTGATTCTCTCATGAGTGTAACAGAGTTTTTCATTTTTCAGTAGTTACATGGCATGTGGTATCTCAACAGATTGAACTCAGAAGCAGATAGGAGAATCCAACTGTCTTTTATTAAGCAAGACATTAAAGACTTTGCAAAAATGTAAATGAATGCAGTTTTTCTCGTGTTTTCTTCCCTCCCCTGGAAAACATAGTCATTTGTAGTAAAAAAATTTATTTATGTAAATATGTATAGGTTTCTCATTATTATTTTAAAATAAACTGATAAAGAAATACCTTAAATATTTTTAAATTTTAATTTCTAATATGGTATACATAGGCAGGTAGGTAGATATAAATATAAACAAAAGCTCTGGGGTGGAGTCAAGATGGCAGAGTAGGAGGACAGGGAGTTCACATCTCCTCACAACTAGGGCACTTCCAGGCACTGGTGGGGGACCTCAGACACCTAAGGGGATGGGAGGAACCCCCGAGTGACTGAGTAGGACGTGGGGGGTATCAAGGGGGGAGGAGAAGTGGAGGTGGGGCAGGACCGGTGTCTTTGAGGGGCAGCTGGGGGAGGGGAGGGGTTCCCACACTTGGGAGGGGCCCACCCACAGTGAGGGGATCAGTGGGGATGGGGAGAGGCCCTCAGAGGACTGGAGGATGAGAAGGGAACGTGGCCAGCATTTCCCCCGCCCACTTGGGTCCCAGCAAGCCTACTGGGGTTCCAGGCCTAAACCTCCACACCCTGAGGTCCCCTCTGGCTGTGCCCCACACCCCACAGGGCCTTTTCCAGCTACACAGGTCCTGAGCCTAGGCCCCGCCCCTGCCTAAACCCCACCCTGCCTAAGCCCTGTTCCTACCTAAGCTCTGCCACTGCAGTCAAGGCCTTTATTTATTTATTTTTGCTATTGTGGTTCTGTATTACCTTGCTGTTGTTTCGTTTATATTTTTACTAATACATTTTTTATTTTTCTAATTTTATTTTATTTTGTATTCTTTGTTATTGTTCTGCTCTTTTTTTTGTTTGTTTGTTTTTTTGCCATGCTGTGCAGCTTGTGGGTACTTGGTTCACAGGCTGAGGGTCGGGCCTGAGCTCCTGTGGTGGAAGCACCGAGTCAGAACCACTGGACTAACAGAGAACCTCAGACCACAGGGAATATTAATCGGAGTGAGGTCTCCCAGAGGTCCTCATCTCAGCGCCAAGACTGGGCTCTACCCAGCTGCCTCCAAACTCCAGTGTTGGAAGCCTCAGGCCAAACAACCAGTAAGACAGGAACACAGACACACCCATCAAAAAAAATGAGACAACAAAAAAATATGTTACAGACAAAGGAGCAAGGTAAAAACTTACAAGACCAAATAAACGAAGAGGAAATAGGCAACCTACCTGAAACAGAATTCAGAGTAATGATAGTAAAGATGATCCAAAATCTCAGAAATAGGATGGAGGTGTGCATCGAGAAAACACAAGAAATGTTTAACAGAGACCTAGAAGAACTAAAGAACAAACAAGCAGCGGTGAACAACACAATAACTGAAATGAAAAATACAATAAAAGGAGTCTATAGCAGAATAACTGAGGCAGAAGAATGAATAAGTGAGCCAGAAGATAGAATGGTGGAAATAACTGCTGAGGAGCAGAATAAAGAAAAAAGAGTGAAAAGAATTGAGGACAGTCTCAGAGACCTCTGGGACAACATCAAACACACCAACATTTGAATTATAGGGGTCCCAGAAGAAGAAGAGAAAAAGAAAGAGTCTGAGAAAATATTTGAAGAGATTATACTTGAAAACTTCCTTAACATGGGAAAGGAAATAGCCACTCAAGTCCAGGAAGTGCAGAGAGTCCCATACAGGATAAACACACCAAGATACATATTAATCAAACTATCAAAAATTAAATTCAAAGAAAAAAAAATTAAAAGCAGCAAGGGAAAAGCAACAAATAACATACAAGGGAATCCCCATACGGTTATCAGCTGATTTTTCAGCAGAAACTCTGCAGCGCAGGAGGGAGTGGTAGAATAAACTTAAAGAGAGGAAAGGGAAAATCTTACAACCAAGATTACTCTACCCAGCAAAGATCTCATTCAAATTTGACAGAGAAATCAAAAGCTTTACAGACAAGAAAGAACTAAGAGAATTCAGCACCACCAAAAGAGCTTTACAACAAATGCTAAAGGAATTTCTCTAGGTGGGAAACACAAGAAAAGAAAAAGATCCACAAAAACAAACCAAAAACAATTAAGAAAATGGTAATAGGAACATACATATTGATAAATACCTTGAATGTAAATGGATTAAATGCTCCAACCAAAAGACACAGACTGGCTGAATGCATACAAAAACAAGACCTGTATATATGCTGTCTACAAAAGACCCACTTCAGACCTAGGGACACATACAGAATGAAAGTGAGGGGATGGAAGAAGCTATCCCACGTGAATGGAAATCAAAAGAAAGCTGGAGGGCTTCCCTGGTGGTGCAGTGGTTGACAGTCTGCCTGCCGATGCAGGGGGCACGGGTTCATGCCCCAGTCTGGGAGGATCCCACGTGCTGCGGAGAGGCTGGGCCTGTGAGCCATGGCCGCAGGGCCTGTGCATCCGGAGCCTGTGCTCTGCAGCGGGAGGGGCCACAGCGGTGAGAGGCCCACATACCGCAAAAAAAAAAAAAAAAAAAAAGAAAGCTGGAGTAGCAACACTAATATCAGACAAAATAGACTTTAAAATAAAGACTGTTATAAGAGATAAGGAAGGACCTACATAATAATCAAGGGAACAATCCAAGAAGAAGGTATAACAATTATATATATTTATGCACCCAACATAGGAGCACCTCAATACATAAGGCAAATGCTAACAGCCATAAAAAGGGAAATCGCCTAAACATAATAATAGTGGAGGACTTTAACACCTCACTTACACCAATGGACAGATCATCCAGACAGAAAATAAATAAGGAAACACAAGCTTTAAATGACACAATAGACCAGATAGATTTAATTGATATTTACAGGACATTCCACCCAAAAGTGGCAGAATACATTTTCTTCTCAAGTGCACATGGAACATTCTCCAGGATAGATAACATCTTGAGTCACAAATCAAGCCTTGGAATATTTAAGAAAGTTGAAATCATATCAAGCATCTTTTCCTATCACAATGCTATGAGATTAGAAATCAATTACAGGAAAAAAACTGTAAAAAACACAAACACATGGAGGCTGAACAGTGCACTGCTTAATAACCAAGAGATCACTATAGAAATCAAAGAGGAAATTTTAAAAATACATAGAAACAAATGACAACAAAAACATGACAACCCAAAACCTATGAGATGCAGCAAAAGTAGTTCTAAGATGGAAGTATACAGCAATTCAATCTCACCTCAAGAAACAAGAAAAATCTCAAACAATCTAACCTTACAGCTAAAGCAACTAGAGAAAGAAGAACAAAGAGAACTCAAAGTTAGTAGAAGGAAAGAAATCGTAAATATCAGAGCACAAATAAATGAAATAGAAAGGAAGAAAACAATAGCAAAGACCAATAAAACTAAAAGTTGGTTCTTTGAGAGGATAAACAAAATTGATAAACCTTTAGCCAGACTCATCAAGGAAAAGAGAGGACTCAAATCAGTAACATTAGAAATGAAAAAAGGGAAATTATTACTGACACTGCAGAAATACAAAGGATCATAAGAGACTACTACAAGCAACTTTATGCCAATAAAATGGACAACCTGGAAGAAATGGACAAATTGGAAAGGTACAACTTTCTGCGACCGAACCAGGAGGAATGAGAAAATATAAACAGACCAATCACAAGTAATGAAATTGAAACTGTAATTTAAAATCTTCGAAAAAAAAAAAAGTCTAGGACCAGATGGTTTCACAGGTGAATTCTATCAAACATTTTGAAAAGAGCTAACACCTATTCTTTTTAACCCTTCCAAAAAATTGCAGAGGGAAGAATACTCCCAAACTAATTCTATGAGGCCACCATCACCCTGATACCAAAATCAGACAAAGATATCACAAAAAAAGAAAATCATAGACCAATATCACTGATGAGGATAACAAAATACTAGCAAACAGAATCCAACAGCACATTAAAAGGATCATATACCATGATCAAGTGGGATTTATCCCAGGGATGCAAGGATTCTTCAACATACGCAAATCAATCAATGTGATACACAATATTAGCTAATTAAAAAATAAAAACCATATGATAATCCTAATAGATGTAGAAAATGCTTCTGACAAAATTCAACACCCATTTATGATAAAAACTATCCAGGAAGTGGGCAGAGAAGGAACCTACCTCAATATAATAAAGGCCATATACAACAAACTCACAGCAAACATCATTCTCAATGGTGAAAAACTGAAAGCATTTCCTCTAAGAACAGGAATAAGACAAAGATGTCTACTCTTGCCACCTTTAACATAGTTTTGGAAGTCCTAGCCATGCAATCAGAGAAGAAAAAGAAGTAAAAGGAATCCAAACTGGAAAAGAAGAAGTAAATCTGTCACTGTTTGCAGATGACATGACAATATACATCAAAAATCCTAAAGATGCCACCAGAAAACTACTAGAGCTAATCAATGAATCTGGTAAAGTTGCAGGATACAAAATTAATGCACAGAAATCTCTTGCATTCCTATACACTAACAACAAAAGATCAGAAAGAGAAGTTAAGGAAACAATCCCATTTACCATCACAACAAAAAGAATAAAATACCTAGGAATAAACCTACCTAAGGAGACAAAAGACCTGTACTCAGAAAACTATAAAACACTGATGAAAGAAATCAAAGATGACACAAACAGGTGGAGAAGTATACCATGTTCCTGGATTGGAAGAATCAATATTATGAAAATGACTATACTACCCAAAGTAATCTACAGATTCAATGCAATTCCTATCAAATTACCAATGGCATTTTTCACAGAATTAGAACAAGAAATTTTACAATTTTTATGGAAACACAAAAGACCCTGAATAGCCAAAACAATCTTGAGAAAGAAAAAACAGAGCTGGAGGGATCAGGCTCCCCAACTTCAGACTATACTTCAAAGCTACAATAATCAAGACAGTATGGTACTGGCACAAAAACAGAAATATAGATCAATAGTATAGGATAGAAAGCCCAGAGGTAAACCCATGGACCTATGGTCACCTAATCTATGACAAAGTGGGCAAGAATAAACAATGGAGGAAGAACAGCCTCTTCAATAAGTGGTGCTGACAGGGAGATCAGCTCGGTGCTTTGTGACCACCTAGAGGGGTGGAATAGGGAGGGTGGGAGGGAGTCACAAGAGCGAGGAGATATGGGGATATATGTATACGTATAGCTGATTCACTTTGTTATAAAGCAGAAACTTAACACACCATTGTAAAGCAATTATACTCCAATACAGATGTTAAAAAAAAAAAGTGGTGCTGGGAAAACTGAACAGCTACATGTAAAAGGATGAAATTAGAACACTCCCTAACACTGTACACAAAAATAAACTCAAAATGGATTAAAGACCTAAATGTAAGACCAGACACTATAAAACTCTTAGAGAAAAACATAGGAAAAACACTCTTTGATAAACCACAGCAAGATTTTTTTTTTTTTTTTTTTTTTTTTTGTGGTACGTGGGCCTCTCACTGTTGTGGACTCTCCCATTGCAGAGCACAGGCTCCTGATGCACAGGCTCAGCGGCCATGGCTCACGGGCCCAGCTGCTCTGCAGCATGTGAGATATTCCCAGACTGGGGCACAAACCCATGTCCCCTGCATCAGCAGGCAAACTCGCAACTCTGTGCCACCAGGGAAGCCCACAGCAAGATCTTTTTTGACCAACGTCCTAGAGTAATGAAAATAAAAACAAAAATAAACAAATGGGACCTAATGAAACTTAAAAGTTTTTGCACAGCAAAGGAAACCATAAACAAGATGAAAAGATAACCCTCAGAATGAGAGAGAATATTTGCAAACAAAGCAATGGACAAAGGATTAATCTCCAAAACATATAAACAGCTCATGGAGCTCAATATCAAAACAACAACCCAATCAAAAAATGGGCAGAAGACCTAAAGAGACATTTCTCCAAAGAAGACAGACAGATGGCCAGGAGGCACATGAAAATATGCTCAACATCACTAATTATTAGAGAAATGCAAATCAAAACTACAGTGAGGTATCACTTCACACTGGTCAGAATGGCCACCATCAAAAAATCTACAAACAATAAATGCTGGAGAGGGTGTGGAGAAAAGGGAACCCTCTTGCACTGTTGGTGGGAATGTAAATTGATACAGCCACTATAGAGAACAGTATGGGGGTTCCTTAAGAAACTAAACTACCATACGACCCAGCAATCCCACTACTGGGCATATACCCTGAGAAAACCATAATTCAAAATGACACATGTACCCCAATGTTCATTGCAGCACTATTTACAGTAGCCAGGATGTGGAAACAACCTAAATGTCCAATGACAGATGAATGGATAAAGAAGATGTGGTACATATATACAATGGAGTATTACTCAGGCATAAAAAGGAATGAAATTGAGTCAGTTATAGAGATGTGGCTGGACCTAGAGTTTGTCACAGAGAGTGAAGTAAGTCAGAAAGAGAAAAATATCGTATATTAATGCATATATGTGGAATCTAGAAAAATGGTACAGATGAACCTATTTTCAGGGCAGGAATAGAGACACAGATGTAGAGGACTGACATGTGGACACGGCGGGGGTGGGGGGGTGGCGGGGAAGGGGAGGGTGGGACGAATTTGGAGATTAGGATTGATATATATACACTACCATGTGTGAAACAGATAGCTAGTGGGAACCTGTTGTATAGCGCAGAGAGCTCAGCTCAGTGCTCTGTGGTGACCTACATGGGTGGGATGGGGGTGGGGGTGGAAGGGAGGTCCAAGAGGGAGGGGATATATGTATACATATAGCTGATTCCCTTCATTGTATCGCAGAAACTAACAGAACATTGTAAAGCAATTATACTCCAATTAAAATTTTAAAAGATGCATGGGGGGAAAAAATAAATGAAAGCTCTTTAGGGGTTCTCAGTTTTTAAGATTATAAAGAGGTCCTAGAGACAAAAGAGTTTAAGTTTACCTAAAAGCAAAAGTTTAAAAGTTTACTGGTTTAGAGTATTAATTGATAAATAGCAAATCTTGATTTTTTTATATGTTCTAAAGAAAATTATTTTAAAGTAACTTTTGACTTTGGTTTCCATAGTCCTTGCACATTTATCATTTTGCAATAAATCTGAGAGGTAGGCAGGCCAGAAATTATTCTTACCTAAAGTACAAAGAAATGAAGAAACAGAGTTTTAGATTGCATAGCAAGTTAGTAGCAGAGCAGCAAAAGAACATAAAGTACTTTCAACTCCAGCCCAACAATTTGGCTAATTAATGCAGTTCCTCCTTACCCTACATAGGGTGATTGTGACACCCTGAAATAGAATGGTATTGCAATAGAATGTATAACCCCTGTAACCACTTTCATATTAGACATCTTCATTTCTTGAGCTAACTCAGTGCCCTTTACTGGAGCAGACAGCTAAGCACAGTTCAATGCTTTCCGTTCATTCAAAAACACTACTAACTTCTTTTGTAGGAGTTCTTTTTTTTTCCTGGCTGCATTGGGTCTTCGTTGCTGCGTGCAAGCTCTCTCTAGTTACGGGGAGCGGGGGCTACTCTTTGTTGTGGTGCACGGGCTTCTCATTGCCTTGGCTTCTCTTGTAGTGGAGCATGGGCCCTAGAGCAAAGGCTCAGTAGTTGTGGTGCACAGGTTTAGTTGCTCCGTGGCATATGGGATCTTCCTGGGCCAGGGATTGAAACTCTGTCCCCTGCATTGGCAGGTGTATTCTTAACCACTGTGTCACCAGGGAAGTCCCTGTAGGAGTTCTTTATGTCTTCATCATTTGCTGGTAGAGCTTCTTTTTACAACTGTGGACAGCTTCTCAGGTATACCTGACAGGCTGACTTCCACTTGAGAATGAATTCCAAAGTAGTGGTCTTTCCAGGATTGTCATGATAATTCCCTGCTCAAGAACTTGAAATAACTTCCATCAGATCAAGTGTTTACTCTTCTGCTAAGTTTTCAATGCTCTCCAGATTTGGTCTCACATTTCTTGTTCAACCTTACTTCTTTTCCCTCTAGCATGCATTATCTTATGCAAGAGGGCTGTCATCCTTATACCAGCCTCATTCCCACTTCCATAAGAGCAGTTAGAATTTACTATATTTTTGCTCATTAATCCTTTAATACCCCTGGGAATTAGCTATTACTACGCTAATTTTACAGACAAGGAGCTGAGCCCAAAGACATTAATGTGATAAGCTTAAGACAACACATCTGATCAATGGTGGAGCCAATATTCGAACCCAAGTCTGTCTGGCAATGAGGCTAGTGCTCTTAGCCATTACACCAAATATATTGGTAAGTGAATTAAATTTAAATAGGCTAAATGATCCAAGATTTTGTGCTAATACTTCCTAAAAGAAGACAACTAAATGCTGTTTACAAGAGACACATCTAAAATATATGAATACAAAAAGATTAAAAGTCATAGGATAAGACCACCACTGCCCTGCACACACACATACAAGTTGGTGTAGCTAAACTTTAAGACAAAAATCAGTATTAGAAAAAAGAGAGGGATATCTGATAATCATAAAATGTTCAATTCATCAGGAAAATATAATAATTTTGACATATCTGATATATAGCTTCAAAGTACAGAAAACAAAGATTAGCTGTACAAGGAAAAAGATATAAATCCATAATGATAGTGGGAGATCTTAACATACTTCAATAATTCAATAATTGATAAAATGATTAAATAAAATATCAGGATATAAAAGACCTGAACAATACAGTCATTAGGTCAAATTTGTATTTGGGGAACACTGCAACCCTAAACAAGAGAGAATACAAATTATTCTTTTCAAATACAAATGAAAACTATTTGGAACTGAATAATAATGAAAATAATGTTATTGAAACTTGAAGTTAATTGCTTTTAGAGAAATTTATAGTCGTAAATACATATATCAGAAAAGAAACACAACAAAAGGCTGAGAAAACAATGAGCTAAGCATTCATTTCAAAAAATTAGAAAAAAAAGTGGAAGATAGGAAATGATACGCAATATTAGCAGAAATTAATAAAAAATAAAGCATACATATAACAGGCTCAACGAAGTCAAAGGTTGGTCCTTTAAAAAAGTAATAAAATTGCTAAATGCCTGGCAAACTGATTTAAAAAAAAAAGATAGAGATAGCAAAATAACCAATGTTGGGAATAAAAAAGTGGGACATTACCAAAGATCCTATAGACATTAAATGATAATAGAAGATACTACAAAAAACTTTGTCAATAAATTTGAAAATGTAAATGAAGTAGACAATGCGCTAGAAAAACACAGTTAAAAAATGAAACAAGCAGAAATAGAAAATCTGAATAGCATTAAACTACTTAATCTTTTAATAAAAAACTTCCCATAAAGAAAACTTTAGGTTCAGATTGTTTCTTTGGTGAATTCTAGCAAACACTTAAGGAAGAAATAATGATCAATCTTACACAAACTCTTCCTGAGCCTAGAAAACAAAGAAGTACTCACTAGCGTGTTTCATGAGGCCAGCAAAACCTGACATGTTTCTATTAGAAGAAGGAAAACAATAGACCAACCTTACTTGTAAACATAGACACAAAATATTAAACAAAATTTTAATACTACTTTATATTCAGTAATACATAAAAAGGCCAATATATCATGATCAGGTTGGGTTTATGCCAGCATTGCAAGGTTGGCTGAACAGTGGAAAACCAATCCATGTAATTTACCGTACTAACAGAATAAAAGAGAAAAATCCTATGATCATCTCAACCAGCGCAGAAAAAACATCTGATAAAACTCATCCAATCATGATAAAAACTCTCAGCAAACTAGGATTAGAAGGGGAATTCCTTAACCTGTGAAAACGTTTGTTAAGTAACAAAACAAAACAAAAACTCAGCAACCCACTTCAAACAATGGTGAAGTGTTGAGAGATTTCCCTTTGAAATCAGGAACAACATAAAGGTGCCACTACTACTACTTCTCTTCAACACTGTACTGGAGGTCCTAGCCAACTGGCTAAAGCAAGAAAAAGAAGTACAAGGTATAAGGATGGAAAGGAAGAAATCAACTGTTATTATTCACAAATGATATAATTGTATGTAGAAGATCTAAAAGAATATACAGTAGCTAAGCCAGTGTGATACTGGCATAAGGTAGATAAACAGACCAATGGAATAGAATACAGAGCTCAGAAACAGACTAATGCTATATGGACACTTGATTTATGACAAAGGTGGCAATGTATTATAGAACAACATATTTTCAACAAGTGGTGCTGAAACAACTGAATACTCATATCGGAAAGAAAAAAAGAAACCTGATCTCTACACCATAAATAAAAATCAATTCCAGGTAAATTGTAGGTGTAAATGTGAAAGGACAAACTGTAAGGCTTCTAGAAGGTAATACAGGAGATCTATCTTTATTACACATTCACAAATGATGATATCCAAATGGCCAATAAACACACACAAAAAGGCACTTGATCTCATTAGTAATTAGGGAAACACAAATTAAAACCACAACAAGATAATAGTATGTAATAGCTAAAACTAAATAGACTGACAATAACATGTCAGAACTGTCATATGGGAACTCTCCCATGCTGCTGGAATCGATTTTGTACAATTCCTTTGGAAAAGCTTGGCATTTCATTATCTATTAAATATATGCATACTTTATGACCTAGAAATTCCACTCTTAGATGGGTATGTTACAGAAATTCATCTACATGTCCACCTAGAGACATATTTAAGAATGTTTATAGTAACCTTATCCACAGTAGTGCCAAACTGGAAACAACTCCATTAATTGTAAGTAATGAAAGTAATAAGATAAGTAATGAAAGTCAGTGCAATAAAGAAATTTGGTGCATGTTTCAGAAGTTAATTTCACTTTTTTGTGTGCCTTATATTAGAAGAGATGTTGTAAATGCAAAAAAAGGCCACTCCATTTAAATTCCACATGTTATGGGTTCACACTTTGAATCTGTACTTATGGTCTCCTCTCCATGGGGATCTAGGTTATTAAGGGCCAAGTGTTCCAGGACTCAGAAGGAATAAGTTTGCAGAGATGGTCCTCCTGAATGTGATATCACTGAGGTTTTGCCTTTGGTGGGAATCTCAATGGACCATGCTTCATGTGAAACATTTGTTCCTCTCAGGTAGCATGAAACAAGTATCAGGGCACTCTGCTTGGGCTTTGCTCTTGTAAGGAGGGGGTTAGGAAATCCTTCACCACGGTCACCTACATCACACTTATTCCACCTGATAGTATCACACAGTTTGTTCCTCACATATATCCTAACTCCTAACTAGCTAATTCTACCGTGTAGATGAAGCATAGGCTTAAATACTTTTGCATCTCATAGCACATGAGTTAGTTACATAATAGGCTCTCAACAAGTGTTTTTACTGCCTACATGTGTTTCATTACCTTACACATATTTGAAATATATATAATCAGCAGTTTTTCCACAGCCATAATGGTTTACACCAAAACTGTAATTTTGGTTTACATCAAGTTTTCCATCACCTAGGAGAAAAGGCTTTTTGTTATTCTGTTGTTATTGGCAAAATTTATAAATTTTGTCTCCTGAGAGTTGGCAAGAAGCATGTTCAACCTCAATATAGAAAAGACTGTGGAAGTCAGTTAACTACATTTACATTTAAGGCATGCCAATAGTATTAGACTGAGCTCTCTAGGAGTCAAGCAAAAATTAACAGATGTCTTATTCCAAAAAGATTCTGAGGAAGTTGTTGCTTATACAGCATTTTGGCTAGAAATCTATGAATTTTACATGATTGCAAGCAAATGTGCTAGCTGGTGTTTCAACGTTGTTCTAGAAACATCTAGATAGGGTGTGAGAAGCTCAAAGACTAGAGTTGCTGAACTCTCAGACTTGAGATTTTCCTTAGAGCACTCAGCAATTTACTACTGCTGCCCCCTTTTTTCACTCCTAGTCTATCTGAAACAGCCAATGGTTTGAAGCAGCAGCTAAATAGGAGTGGGGCTCAGTGATTCTGTAGTTAGACTGGATGTTTAACGTTGAACTCTCTCTTAAGATATGGAGATGATCAGGCATACAAACCAAGTCCTCTTCACTGCTGCCTAAATTGTCTCAGAACTATTAAATAGTTCTTTTCTATCAGTCATATAACTCCTGGAATATCTTAACTCTTTCACAGAGACTGTGTTAGCAAGAAGGTGGCTATTCAGAAAGGAGGTGACTTCACTGGGCTTAGAATGCTTATGGCAACCCTTTCTCCTGCCATTCCCAAGACTTTTGCACATTATGCAAAAAGGAACTCTACTTCTGATGGCTGAGGTCTGCAAAGTGGCTTATAAAAGTGTATCTAATCAACTGGCTGAAAACGATTGTGGAGCACTGTCCTACTGATATGCCCCTAATTTCACCAGGTGCCACTCTCCAGAAACGAAGTCAATTTGTAGATAAATGAGAAGTCTTACGAGCAGCTGTAGGGTAATTCTATCTCTAGCAACACAAAACTTTGGCGCCATTAGGGAAAGGAAGGGCGCAGCACCCAGTAACCACGTAAAGAGAACCTAGGTTGCAACTGAGCATTAGCATTTACTAGGTGCACGCCCTCGGGCAACTTAGTGTCTCGAAGTCTCAGTTTTTTCATCTGTAAAATGGAGATTACTTACTTGAGATCTAGCATTAAGCACAGTGCCAGGCACGAAGCAGGCGACGAGAAAATGATAGCTATTTGCTCTAGTGGTTATAGGCACGAATCAGTTTTGAGTTAGCTTAGTGACTCCGCAGGAAGGGGGAGCAGAGGTGGAGCAGCAGGAAAGGATGGCGTTGGTTCGCTCGTCAGGTCGCCAGCACCGCCCATGTCTTCTGCTCCGAGGCGTTTGCTCCCAAAAGCTACTCCAGAGGCTCAGGCCACACTCAAGGAGGCCACACAGGGCACTAGGACACCTCGGGGACGCTTGCGGTTTGGGTCCCGGTCTAGCCCATCCCGGGCCAAACCAACCCCAGGACGGCTCGAACTCACCTGCTTGACAGGTGTCGGCGGTCTGGGGCGTGACCGAGGAGGCGGGCGGGTGCGGTGGGCGGGAGCTGAGACTAGGAAGTTCCAGGCGCATGGCACCCGCCGCCCAGTCGCCGCGGTGGCTGCCGGGATGCGCCGCAGCGAATGGTCGCGCCGGGCGCAGCTTTGAGTGACCTTTCACCCGCGCCCAGCGGTCCCGGGCGGCGCCACAAGGCGGAAGCCATGGCGGAGGCGGTGGCTGCGGCTGCGGCGGGCGGGACGGGCGCGGGCGCGGGCTCCGGTTCTGCAGCGGACAGGGAGCGGGACCGCGCCGGGCGGAGGCTGCGGGTTCTTTCGGGCCATCTGCTGGGCCGGCCCCAGGAGGCCTTGAGTACCAATGAGTGCAAAGCGCGGAGAGCGGCGGCGGCGGCGGCCGCCACGGCGGCGCCCAGTGCCACTCCCGCCGCGCAGGAGTCGGGCACCATCCCCAAGAAGCGGTGAGTAGCGGCTCTGTGGAGCGAGCTGGCGGTGAGGGACCAGTCCGGGCCTGTGCTGCGGGAGGGCGCCGCCGAGATGGGAAGGGAGGTGACACGGGTGGGAGGAAGGCATTCGGGTCCCTGAAAGTGCGGACCATCTCGTTTTTAAGAGAGCGTGGATGAGACCCTGGATTCTGTCAGGAAGGGGGAAGGATGAAATGGTGTATTTTGGTCACTGTTTGAGAGTAGTAGACTTGAAGAACACTTATTGGGGAAGGCTTTCAGGGGACCCTTTTTCTTGGATTCATAATGCGAGAAATTCATTCTCTGTATGGAATTAATACTTTGGAAGCCAAGGTCTTGGAATAAATAGAAGGGGTTTTATTGTGATCCTCTAAAGAAATTTAGGTTCGTACCAAATGATGGATCTCTTCTAATTCGCTCAAGCTTGGGTGCGGGGAGAAGTGGTTTCTGGAAGAAGGTGCTGCTGACTGGTTTCTGTGGGGTAGATGTCTGCTTGCTTAGGGGCATGGTCTTTGAGGGAGGAAATCGAGGGGTGGGTTAGAAGCAATAAACAGCAGACACCAGTTAGTGATTTAGGGTGTGGTGGTAGCTGCTGAGCTCTGGTGTAACCAGAAGGTGAAAGATCCTTGTCTGTGGTTGAGGTTGTTTGTAAGACATCTTGACTACGACTTTTTGGCGAAATGTTAAGCTCTGATGGAAGCCACAAGGAAAAGCTATTTTTTGAGATGTGGTTTTGTCAGCATGGATAAACTTTTAAAGTGGAAAAAAAAGTTGCTAATGTTTAATGTGTATTTTCACTGTGCCAGAGATTGTGCTAAATCTGTGATTTCTTTTACTCCTCTCCAAACTATGAGGTAGGTGCAGTTATCTCTCATTTTACAGATGAAAAAATAAACAAGATTCAGAAGCCTGCTGCAGGATTGGCAGGTACACTGTGTGGCAGGTTAGATTTCGAAAGTGCGTCAAGTTGACTTTAGGGCCAAATTCTTAAGCAGTACTGTTTCCGATGAATTCATTCATTAATTCATTATTCATGAGTCCTTCCTTCACTACATGCTCACTCTACTAAGAATAGAGAGACTTAAAAATGCAGTATTTACTCATAGGGACTGATAGCCTAGTAAAGTAATGTTATAACGCAGTGAGATAAGAAACTTAGCTGATAACCATAGCAAATAGTCACTTAACCTGGATTTGGGTATTTATTTGTTAGGGCAAAGGCTTTCCAGAGTAAGGATTGCCTGAGTAAATCTTGAAGGTTGTATTGGAAGGAGCCTGCCAAAGGAAAAAAGCTTTTTTTTTTTTTTTTGGCTGCATTGGGTCTTTGTTGCTGCGTGTGGGCTTTTCTCTAGTTGTGGCGAGAGGGCTACTCTTCTTGCAGTGCCCGGGCTTCTCATTGCGGTGGCTTCCCTTGTTGTGGAGCACGGGCTCTAGGCACGCGGGCTCAGTAGTTGTGGCGCACGGGCTTACTTGCTCCGTGATATGTGGGATCTTCCTGTACCAGGGATTGAACCTGTGTCCCCTACACTGGCAGGCGGATTCTTAACCACTGCACCACCAGGGAAGTCCATAGAAAAGCATTCTTGGTGGAAAAACTGTGTTCACAGGTAACAGTGAGAGGTTGATTGCTAAGAGTTAAGTGTTGCAGGAGGAGGTGAGAATGACTTGGGATGAGGGTTGGAGATGTGGTCTTGTTTGCAGGATTTTATGTGGGGTAAAACATGATTACATTTACCTTTTAGAAAGGTCACATTGAGGATTGAGTTGAAGGTTTAAGCAGCTGAACATATAGTTTCTGGAAACACAGATCTGAGTTTGAATTTCTCCTTCACAATTCCAGCTGCATGACTTTGGGCAAGTCACTTAACCTCTCTCAGAGCTTTGGACCCCTCATCTTTGAAAATGAGGACAATAATTCCTGCTTTGCATTGTTGCTGTGAGAATTGGAAAATATAAAGTGATCAAGCACTTAGTGCAATGCCTGTTTCATAACCCCTCAACAAATGGGAGATGCAGTTTTGATTGAGTCCAGAGACAGGGAGACCGTTTAGAAGACTGTTATCCTAGTGAGAAATGCTGTGATTCTGAACTAGGGCATAATGTTTGAAAAAGTATTTGAGGGCTTCCCTGGTGGCACAGTGGTTGAGAGTCCGCCTGCTGATGCAGGGGACACGGGTTCGTGCCCCAGTCCAGGAAGATCCCACATGCCACGGAGCGGCTAGGCCTGTGAGCCATGGCCTCTGAGCCTGCGCGTCCAGAGCCTGTGCTCCGCAACGGGAGAGGCCACAACAGTGAGAGGCCCGTGTACCAAAAAAAAAAAAAAAAAAAGTATTTGAAAAAGTATTAGGAGATAAATTTTCCATAACTTGGTTACTGAGTAGTGGGGGAGGAAGGAATCAAGGATCACATCTTGGCCTCTGGCTTCATTTGAAGTTATATTAGCTGTGACAGGATTTAAAACTTTTAATTTTTCTAATGGCTTAATGTACATTTATGTCCATTCATTTGTGTGCATCTGTGTGATTGTACATTTATATGCAGCTTCACACTCTCAGAACTAAGTAGGTAGGACAGGTGTTCCTTAAGGCTGGATTTAGGGGCCTTTGTCTGCAGCATTTGGAGAAAAATAGTAATGTTTGGAAGGCACTTTGGGGTAATGGATGAGGCTTCTCATGGCTGAAGGTGACTGGTCTGGGAGGCCTTCTGTGGCTGTTCCATGGACTGAAGGCCCAACTGTATGTAATCTATGCTATCAGTGGCTCTGGTCTTTCATTCAAGATTAGGTGTGGCTAGTGGTAAAATTTAATCCTGTACAACTGTTTTAAAGTTTGACTCAAAATATGAGGGAACACAAAAACTTGTATTCGATGGAACATCAGAAGCTTCTTCACAGAGTGAACTACTGCTTAGCTGGGGCTCAGTTTGCCAGCAGCAGAGCTGAGCCTAAAGGAAAGGCAAGTGATGGAGCAGGAAGGAGCCAGTGTGTATATCTAGTAAAGTGTGAGTGTGACTATATGTCATTATTTTGGAAGCATTTGGTGATGTGTGTTATTCGTATAATTCCTTCTCTTTTATTACCTTGGATGATGTCATTGTTTGTAATTCTTTTATCTCATGACTGATTATCATCATGGAATTGGAGGAGTAACTTCTTGAAACTCCATTCTTTCATTCCTCTTACAGAGTAGTCATGCATGTCAATTTACTCAACATTTATAGAGTAGTTGCTTTATGACATACTGTCTTAGGTTCTTAGGTATTGGAGGTAAAGAGATGGTAATAGTCCTTGGCCTCAAAGAATTCAGTATAGAAAGGGAGATGCACATGCCAGTACATATTGAGTAGAGTCAATGTAGATACAGATATAGATGCAGCACAAAGGAAAGAAAGAGTGATATACTTTATCTAGGGGGTCAGGGGAACCTTTCTGAAGATGGTTTAAAAATATGGATGATAGTGTGGTAGGTTGATTGGAAGGTGAGGGGAGTTTGTATTCCAGACAGAAGTTATAGCATATGGCAAAGCAGGGGGCCGTGAAAGTGCATCTTGTATTTAGGTAACTAAATAATTCAGTATTGGTAGAGGTGGGAGTAAAGTGAAAAGAGGAGGGCACAAGCAGGTCATGGAGGCCTTTGGCCTGTAGGTCATCAGTCCATTCATTCTTTCACTCATTTAGGTGTGAATGTTTGCTTACTATGCAACACATAACTGGACAAAAGTGTCGTTATGGACTTACATTCTAATTGGAGTGGAGATAGTGAACAGGCAAGTAACACAGTATGTCAGATGATGGTAAGTATGATGAAGAAAAATGAAGCAGTGTAGGAGGATAGATGATGGAGAGCCCTTGAAGGAATTAAGCCGGGAAGGGACATGATCAGATTGGGTTTGGGTTTGAGAGCAGTCACTTTGGCTACAGTGTTCAGAATGGATTGGAGAAGGATGAGGATGGATATAGGAAGATCCGTTCGGGGAGGCTGTTATAGCAGAACAGGTGAGAAATAATGAAGGATTAAACCAAGATGATGGCAGTGAGAATAGAGAGGAAAGGATGGATTTGCATTTTGGAAGTTAGTGCATTAGGTGACATTTAAAACCTGTTAACACTTGTCACATGGTCTCCTATGTGTTGGTTCTAATTACTTCTGTCCAGGAACATATGTTCTCATTATTTGAAGTTGCAGAGTAGAGTTTTGAGGATGATGGTTTACTTCTGGACTTCTGTTTTCCTTTAAGTGCGTGTTACTCCATGAACAATTTCTTTTTGCTCTTGCTTCTGAATGGAGTTTTAGTTTCCTAAAAATCATAGTAAATGTCAGCTAAATATGTGACATTTTTATGCCTTGGTTTTGGATTTTTTCAGTTTTTTTTTTAAAGTTACTGTAATGTTATGAAAAAGAGAAGGAAAAAAGCCCTTGTTCACATCTGTCCCTCCATACTGATAACCACTTCTCCAGTTGTAATTTTGGCTCCAACCTCTTTGTGGTTTGTGTTAGTCAAAACTGTTCTATGGCAATTTTTACAGAGGTTATAAACTCTTATGGTTCAGATCAAAAGAATATCTGATTAAGAAGGCTATTCATTACTTAATTTACTTGCCCATACTGTTACTTATACACACCATTCTTTAAAAAATAATGTATTATTTAACATCTACCAGAAACCTTGGTAGATATTTTCCAGAAGGAAAAACCTGAGTTAACCTCTTATAAATGTTTCCCAGGAGGACATCTGAAGCCTTTAAGAGCTGATGCATTTCTGGAACAAGGTTATTTGCTCAAGTGACCTGACTTATGATTTAACGTCATTTGGCAAAATTAGAGCTTATTTTAGTAGTTATGCTGAATGAAATACTTAGCCTGCATTGAGTTCCTAGCTAGGAATTCTAGTAATAGTAGTAATAGGAGTTTTAATTTGATTAAGTCCTAATATACCAGGTACCCTGCTGAGGCTTTATGTACATTATCTCATTTAATTTTTAGAGTAGCTCTGAAAAGGAGGTGACACTATATGTATGTTACAGGTGAGGAAGTAGAGGCTTAGGGTAGTTAATTTGTCTAACGTCATGCATTTACGAAATAAAAGAGACAGCATTTCAACTGTGATCTGTCTTCCTGCAGAGGCTGCGTTTCTTCCCCTATGCAATATTACTGCACTTGATGTTGTTCTCTAGGGGAAATTACCTACTTGGTTGTCATCAAGCTATTTTCTTTGTCATTCCAGTTGCATATCTTTTGTTATTGAATAGATCATGATCATATACAGTGTCATAATTAAGAGAACATTAGTTTATATTGTACTTATTATATAAATTATAAAATACATGATCCTGTCAAAATGAAATTCATAATATATACAATGGAATATTTCTCAGCCATAAAAAGAAACAAAATTGAGTTATTTGTAGTGAGGTGGATGGACCTAGAGTCTGTCATACAGTGTGAAGTAACTCAGAGAGAGAAAAATAAATACCTTATGCTAACACATATATATGGAATCTAAAAAAAAAATGGTTCTGAAGAACCTAGGGGCAGGACAAGAATAGAGACGCAGACATAGAGAATAGACTTGAGGACACAGGGTGGGGGAAGGGTAAGCTGGGACGAAGTGAGAGAAGTGAGAGAGTGGCGTGGACTTATATATACTACCAAATGTAAAATAGATAGCTAGTGGGAAGCAGCCACGTAGCACAGGAAGATCAGCTCAGTGCTTTGTGACCACCTAGAGGGGTGGGGTAGGGAGGGTGGAAGGGAGGCGCTAGAGGGAGGAGTTAAGGGGATATATGTATATGTATAGCTGATTCACTTTGTTATAAAGCAGAAACGAACACACCATTGTAAAGCAATTATACTCCAATAAAGAAAAAAAGAAAATATAATGCATTGTTTAAAAAGATAGACCAACCTGTTTCCTTTTGTGAGTGAATTTTGCTGTTTGACTTGTGAGAGAAAATGGTGTCGAGAATAAAAGGGAAAGAGGAGGAGGACTGTGGAAGACGCCAGATCAGAGGAGAAAGGAGGAGAGGAGAAGAAGTAATGGGGCATTTACTGCCTGGGTGTAAATTAACTATCTTTGGACTGTAAATGAATAAGAAACCCTGAAGACTTAATCTCCATGGTTATTTGGTATCATACTTCTCTTAGATTGGAAGTATCATTTTGAGATGGACCACATCTTCTGTAAATAGACTTCATCATGTCAGGAAGTTTCTACTGTAGAGCCATCTACCTTCTGGTCACTTAATAAAAATATCTAGTAATAAATTTAGTGATCTTTTTTTGGGATGCAGAGAAATGGAGTGCTGTTGTAGTCAGATGAGATACTTTATGGAACCATTTAAAAGCGAGTGCTGGGGCTTCCCTGGTGGTGCAGTGGTGAAGAATTCACCTGCCAATGCAGGGGACCCAGTTTCGATCCCTGGTCCAGGAAGATCCCACATGCCACGGAGTAGCTAAGCCTGTGCTCCACAACTACTGAGCCTGTGCTCTAGAGCCCGTGTGCCACAACTACTGAAGCCCGCGCGCCTAGAGCCTGTGCTCCGCAACAAGAGAAGCCACTGCAATGAGAAGCCTGTGCAGTGCAATGAAGAGTAGCCCCCGCTTGCCGCAACTAGACAAGGCCAGTGTGCAGCAAGGAAGACCCAATGCAGCCTAAATAAATAAATAAATAAATAGCAAGTGCTAAGCAAATATTACTCCTTTTGGTTTTATTTTCTTATTATTGAAATAAGATACTAATAATAAATTAATCTTCAACAGATTATGTTAATTTCAAATCCAAACCAAATTAAGGTATTCTGAGTAGGGTTTACTCTCTTTATTTGTTGGGCTTAGGGGTAATATTTAGTTATACCTCTCTCCCACATCTGAGTTCAGAATCAGTTGAGAAGTAAGAGTCAGAATATAGACAGATGGAGTAAAAATGTCAGCTTTATTACCAATAAAGCTGGTTGGAGTACATGGCTTAGATCTGGGCTACGTAATATTTACCCTGTATTAGCTATGCTCAGTCACAGGTAGTGCTGGACCACAGATTTCCTCTGCAAGGGCAGAGTTGGCTCTGGGAAGCCTCATACATGGCATTGAGAGACTAGAGTATAACTTCTCCATAGCCGATAGATTGGAGAGAGAGAAAAACAGCTGACCCCAGGTGCTTAGTGCCTCCTCGCAGAAGCCACTAACCAGGTAAGTCACTCTTCCCATGAGAAAGAGTGAATGTGTGAGGGCTGGGGAGAGGCCAGGACTGTTACCTTTCTGAATTCCCTCCACATGGGAAACTGGAGGCTGGAGAATTGAGGTTTTGCTGGAATGTTTTTGGAGAAATTAAGGGAAAGGGCTGAAAACTTTTTGGTAAATAAACAGTCTTCCACCTATATCATTTGCATGTATTATCCCCATTGCCTACTGAATATATTATAGTTTCCTTGGTAGGGCAGTTAGCGTCCTCCAGGAGGATCTGTCTAAATCAGCCTTTCCAGGCTCTCTTATTTCCTTGATACCTACTGTGTACCCTAGCTACATACCAGAATTATTGCTGTTCCCAGAACATGGTCTTCCTTTCCCCTTTTCTTTTTTTGATATGTTAGTGTGTCTCAAAGTATAATACACATAGCACTGATGGTCCTGAGGTAATATGGGGTGGTACAAACCTTATATGGATAGGTAAAATGTTTGTATATGTACTTATTTTTGTTAAACTTTGTTGAACTCTTACAAATTTATTCTAAAAGTAAATGCACAAATCTTAAGTTTACAGCTTACTTTTTTAAAAAAAATTTTATTTTTGGCTGCATTGGGTCTTCGTTGCTGCGTGTGGGCTTTCCCTAGTTGCGGCAAGCGGGGTCTGCTCTTTGTTGTGGTGCATGGGCTTTGCATTGCAGTGGCTTCTCTTGCTGCGGAGCATGGGCTCTAGGTGCGTGGGCTTCAGTAGTTCCAGCACACGGGCTCAGTAGTTGTGGCACGCAGGCCCTAGAGCACACAGGCTTCAGTAGTTGTGGCATGTGGGCTCAGTAGTTGTGATACGTGGGCCCTAGGGTGCACAGGCTTCAGTAGTTGTGGCGTGAGGGCTCAGTAGTTGTGGCTTGCAGGCTCTAGAGCACAGGCTCAGTAGTTGTGGCGCACGGGCTTAGTTGCTCCACGGCATGTGGAATATTCTCAGACCAGGGATCGAACCTGTGTCCCCGCTGTTGGCAGGCAGATTCTTAACCACTGCGCCACCAGGGAAGTCCCTTCGGTTAGTTTTCTTAAAAGAAAAACATTAACGTCTGACTTTGATTCTCTTCTCTTAAGCATTCGTATATTTAATTCTAGGTCTTTCTGTAGTTGAAATATGCTTACTCATTAAGCAAGGCTGTTACCATTCTAGGTAACTGTAGTTACTTTTGAGAAGGGAGTTTTGCCTCTTGAGTGAGATCATCTTAACACTCACTAAGAAAAATACTGTGTTGTACATAATATTTGGCCTTGCCAGCATATCTCAAGTTACTAACCAGAGATTTGGGCCAGGATGCTGACCAGATTCTTGTCAGTAACTTTACTGGGACTCTCCAAACTCTATTTACAGTTGCCATGTCAGTCACCTCATACCACCAAGTGGGGAGCGTTCATGTATTTCAGGACATTGTAATCAAGTAATACGAATTATTTAATTTTTATATTCACAGTTTGCAACTCCCAGTCAGATTGATTATGTGGTTGGAGTTTTCATTTCTTCTAAAGATGTTTGAACTTTATAGGAATCCAGCATCAGGGATATTAAAATGACACCCACTTGAATTCTATTCTGCTGTCAACTCATATTTTATAAATTACTATCCACTAGAGCTTTCTGTGATGATGGAAATGTTCTGTGGTCTTTACTGTCCAATACGGTAGCCACTAAGCACATGTGGCCATTAAGCACTTGAAATTAAGGGGCCAATAAGCAGCTAGTGTGACTGAGGAGCTGAGTTTGAAATTTTGTATACTTTTAATTAATTTAAATTTAAGTAGGCACATATGGCTAGTGACAGTATGTTAGCACAGCTATAGTTTGAAACTTAACTCATTATCTATCTTTTCTTGTTCCCAAATGAAGTTACTGTTCTGAGTTTTCTTATTTCTCTAAGTATTAGCACCAGTTCTATAGTCACATCCTTCAACCCTTACTCTTGAACTTCTTTCCATTTTTTTTCTTTTTTCCAACTTAAAAAAATTGAAGGATAATTGACTTAACAATGCTATATTATTTTCAGGTGTACAATTTAATGATTTGATATTTTAATGCATTACAAAATGATCACCACGTTAAGTCTACTTACCATCTGTTACCATACAAAATTATTACAATATTACTGACTTATAATCCTTAATTGTACATTACATCTCCATAATTTAATTTTTTTTAATAACTGGAACTTTGTATTTCTTAATCTCCCTCACCTATTTCACAGATCCCCCGCAACCCCCTTCCCTCTGGCAACCACTATCAGTTTGTTCGCTGTATTAATGAGTCTCATTTTTAAAATTTTATGTTTGTCATTTGTTTTGTTTTTTAGATTCTACATATAAGTGAAATCATACAGTATTTGTCTTTCTCAGTCTGACTTATTTCACTTAGCATAATACCCTTTAGGTCCATCCATGTCATCACAAATGGCAAGATTTCATTCTTTTTTATGGCCAAGTAATAGTCCACTGTGTGTGTGCCATATATTTTCTTTATCTGTTCACCTATTGATAGACACTTAGGTTGCTTCCATATCTTGGCTTTTGTAAATAATGCTGCAATGAACATAGGGGTGCATATATCTTGGATCATATGGTGGTTCAATTTTTAGTGTTTTTTTTTTTGTGTGTGTGCGGTATGTGGGCCTCTCACTGTTGTGGCCTGTCCTGTTGTGGAGCACAGGCTCCGGACACGCAGGCTCAGCGGCCATGGCTCACGGGCCCAGACGCTCCGTGGCATGTGGTTCCTGGACCGGGGCACGAACCCGTGTCCCCTGCATTGGTAGGCGGACTCTCAACCACTGCGCCACCAGGGAAGCCCCAATTTTTAGTTTTTTGAGGAACCTCCATACTGCTTTCCATAGTGCTGCCCAATTTACATTCCCACCAACAATGCACAAGCGTTCCCTTTTCTCTGCATCCTCACCAGTGCTTGTTCATTGTCCTTTTGATAATAACCATTCTGACAGTCGTGATGTGATAACTCATTGTAGTTTTGATTTGCATTTCCCTCATGATTTGTGATGTTGAGCATCTTTTTATGTGTCTGTTGGACATCTGTGTGTTTTCTTTGGAAAAATGTCTATTCAGGTTCTCTGCCTTTTTTTTTTTTTTTTTTGTGGTATGTGGGTCTCTCATTGTTGTGGCCTCTCCCGTTGCGGAGCACAGGCTCCAGACATGCAGGCTCAGCGGCCATGGCTCATGGACCTAGCCGCTCTGCGGCATGTGGGATCTTCCCGGACCGGGGCATGAACCCATGTCCCCTGCATCGGCAGGTGGACTCTCAACCACTGCGCCACCAGGGAAGCCCTCTGCCAATTTTTAAATTGGGTTGTTTGGGGCTTTTTGAAGTTGAATTGTGAATTCTTTGTGTAGTTTGGATGTTGACCCTTATTGGATATATTTGCAGATATTTTCTCCCATTCAGTAGGCAGTTGTTGATAGTTTCCTTCACTGTGCAAAAGCTTTTTAGTTTGATGTAGTCTCATTTTGTTTATTTTTGCTTTTTTCTCTTGCTTGAGGAGACATATCCAAAAAAGTATTAAGACTGATGTCAAAGAGTGTACTGCCTGTGTGTTTTCCTAGGAGTTTCATGGTTTGAGGTCTTAAATTTAAGTCTTTAACCCTTTTTGAGTTTATTTTTGTATGTGGTGTGAGAATATAGTCCAAGCAGATTCTTTTGCAAGTTGCTATTCAGTTTTCCCAGCACGATTTATTGTTGGGACTGTCTTTTCTCGCCTCCTCTGTCATAGATTAATTGAACATATAAGTGTGGGTTCATTTCTGGGCTCTCTGTTCTGTTCCATTGATCCATGTGTATGTTTTTGTACCAGTACCATACTGTTTTGATTACTGCAGTTTGAAATCAAGGAGTATAATATCTCTGGCTGTGTTCTTTCTCAAGTAGAGAAAGGTACTTTTGGCTATTTGGTGTCTTTTGTGTTTCCATACAAATTTTAGAATTATTTGTTTTAGTGTGAAAAATGCAATTGGTATTTTGATAGGGATTGCATTGAATCTGTATATTGCATTGGGTAGTGTGATTATTTTAACAATATTACTTCTTTCAATCCATGAGCACAGTGTATCTTTCCATTTGTTTGAGTCATCTTCAGTTTCTTTCATCACTGTCTTATAGTTTGAAAGTACAAGTCTATTACCTCTTTTGTTAGGTTTATTCCTAGGTATTTATTCTTTTTTAAAATTAATTAATTAATATATATATATTTTGGTTGTGTTGGGTCTTTGTTTCTGTGCAAGGGCTTTCTCTAGTTGAGGCAAGCAGGAGCCACTCTTCATCGCGGTGCGCGGGCGTCTCATTATTGTGGCCTCTCTTGTTGTGGAGCACAGGCTCCAGACGCGCAGGCTCAGTAGTTGTGGCTCATGGGCCTAGTTGCTCTGCGGCATGTGGGATCTTCCCATACCAGGGCTCGAACCCGTGTCCCTTACATTGGCAGGCAGATTCTCAACCACTGTGCTTCAAAGGAAGCATAGGGCTTCAAGGGAAGCCCTATTTATTCTTTTTGACGTAGTTTTAAATGGGATTGTTTTCTTAATTTCTCTGATAGTTCGTTATTAGTGTATAGAAGTGCAACATATTTCTGTATATTAATTTTGTATCCTGTAACTTTTTCTGAATTTATTGATGATTTTGAGTAGTTTTTTGGTGGCATCTGTAGGATTTTCTATATGTAGTATCATGTTATCTGTAAACAGTGACAGTTTTACTTTTTTCTTTCCAATTTGGATTCTTTTTCTTGCCTGATTGCTGTGGCTAATACTTCCAATACTGTGTTGAATAAAAGTGGTGAGAGTGGGCATCCTTGTCCTGTTCCTGATCTTAGAGGAATGCTTTCAGCTTTTCACCGTTGAGTATGATGTTGGCTGTGGGTTTGTCATTTGTGGGCTTTATTATGTTGAGGTATGTTCCCTCCATACCCACTTTTTGAGAATTTTTAATCATAAATGGATGTTGAATTTTGTCAATAGCTTTTTATGAATCTATTGAGATGATTGTGTGATTTTTATTCTTCAGTTTGTTAGTGTGGTGTATGTGGATAATCAACCATCTTTGCATCCCTGGGATAAATCCTTCTTGATCATGCTGTGTGATCCTTTTAATATATTAATACATTTGGTTTGCTAATATTTTGTTGATGATTTTTGCATCTATGTTCATTAGTGATATTGACCTGTAATTTTTATTTGTTTGTTTGTGGTGTCTTTGTCTGGTTTTGGTGTCAGGGTGATTTTGGCCTTGTAGAATGAGTTCAAAAGTGTTCCTTCCTCTTCAGTTTTTTGGAAGGATAGGTATTATTCTTCTTTAAATGTTGGGTACAATTCACCTGTGAAGCTGTCTGGTCTTGGACTTTTGTTTGTTGGGAGATTTTGTTTTGTTTTGTTTTAATTACTGGTTCAGTTTCATTACTAGTAACCAGTCTGTTCATATTTTCTATTTCTTCCTTGTTCAGTCCTGGGAGATTGTGTTTCTAGAAGTTCATCTGTTTCTTCTAGGTTGGTCAACTTGTTGGTGTATAGTTGTTTGTAGTAAACTCTTTTTATCCTTTGTATTTCTATGGTATTGGTTGTAACCTCTTCTTTTTCATTTCTGATTTTATTTAATTGGGCCCTCTCTCTTTTTTTTTCCTTGAGTCTGGCTAAAGGTTTATCAATTTTATCTTTTCAGAGAACCGGCTCTTAGTTTTATTGTTCTTTTCTATTGCTTTTTACTCTCTTATTTCATTTATTTCCACTCTGATCTTTATTCTTTCTTTTGTTCTACTAACTTTGGGTTTTGTTCTTTTTCTAGTTCCTTTAGATGTAAGGTTAGATTGTTTATTTGAGATTTTTCCTGTTTCCTGAGGTAAGCATGTATTGCTATAAATTTCCCTCTTAGAAATGCTTTTGCTGCATTCCATAGATTTTGGATCATTGTGTTTCCATTTTCACTTATCTCCTGGTGTTTTTTGATTTTCTCTTTGAGTCCTTCAGTGACTCATTGATTGTTTGGTAGCATGTTGTTTATACTCCACATATTTGTGTTTTTTGCAGTTACTTTCTTGTAGCTGCTTTATAGTCTCATACCATTGTGGTTGGAAAAGATGCTTCATATGATTTCAGTATTCTTAAATTTATTGAGACCTGTTTTGTGGCCTGGCATGTGATCTATCCTGGAAAATATTCTGTGTGCACTTGAAAAGAATCTGTATTCTGCTGTTTTGGATGGAATGTTCTGTATAGGTATTAATTCAGTCTGGTCTAATGTGTTGTTTAAGGACAGTGTTTCCTTATTGATTGTCTGGATGATCTGTCCATTGATGTAAGTGAGGTGTTAAAGTCACCTACTGTTACTGTGTTGCTGTCAATTTCTCTTTTTATATCTATTAATATTTGTTTTATGTATTTAGGTGCTCCTATGTTGGGTGTATATATATTTACAATTGTTATTTTTTTGGTTGGATTGATCCCTTTATCGTTATGGAATATCCTTCTTTGTCTCTTGTTAGTTTTTGTTTTAAAGTCTATTTTGTCTGTTATAAGTATTGCTGCCCTGGCTTTCTTTTCATATTCATTTGCATGGAATGCCTTTTTCGTACCCTCACTTTTAGTCTGTGTGTGTCTTTAGATCTGAAGTGAGCCTCTTGTAGGCAGCATATATATGGGTCTTGGCTTTTTTTCTACTCAGCCATTCTGTATCATTTGAACGGAGTATTTAAAGTAATTATTGATAGGTATGTACTTATTGCCATTTTGTTAATTGTTTTGGGGGTGTTTTTGGTGGTTCTTTTTCTGTTTTTTCGTTTCTTCTTCTTTTGCTCTTTTCCCTTGTGATCTGATGATTATCTTTAGTGTTATTTTGGATTCCTTTCTCTTTTTTGTGCGTGTATCTATTTAAGAGTTTTGGTTTGTGGTAACCATGAGGTTTATATATAGCAATCATATATACTTGGTTATTTTAAGTTGTTGATCCCCGAAGTTCAAATGCATTTTAACAATTCTGTGTTTTTACACCCTCCCCCATGTTCACTGTTTGTGACATCATACTTTACATTCTTTTGTGGATGCATGCTTATTGTGGATATACATGATTTTTACTACTTTTGTCTTTTAACCTTCCTACTAGCTTTATAAGCGGTTGATCCATTACCTTTACTGTATATTTTGCCTTTGCCAATGAGATTTTTCCTTTTGTACTTTTCTTTTTAATAAATTTATTTATTTATTTTTGGCTGTGTTGGGTCTTTGTTGCTGCGCGCTGGCTTTCTCTAGTTGCAGAGAGTGGGGGCTACTGTTTGTTGTGGTGCGCAGGCTTCTCATTGCAGTGGCTTCTCTAGTCGCAGAGCACGGGCACTAGGTACGCAGGCTTCAGTAGTTGCATCACGCAGGCTCAGTAGTTGTGGCTTGTGGGCTCTAGTGTGCAGGCTTAGTAGTTGTGGCACACAGGCTTAGTTGCTCCGCGGCATTTGGGATCTTCTTGGACCAGGGCTTGAACCCATGTCCCCTGCATTGGCAGTTGGATTCTTAACCACTGCGCCACTAGGGAAGCCCCTCCTTTTGTACTTTTTGTATTTTTTTTCTTCTTTCTTTCCTTTTTTTTTTTCTGGCTATGCTGCGTGGCATGTAGGATCTTAGTTTCCCAACCAGGGATTGAATCCATACCCCCTGCAGTAGGAAGCACAGAGTCTTAACCACTGCACCATCAGGGATGTCCCAGTACTTTTCATATTTCTAGTTGTGGCCTTTTATTTTCTGTTTAGAGAAGTCCCTTTAACATTTCTTATAAAGGGGTTTCATGGTGCTGAACTCCTTTAGTTTTTAATTGTTTGTAAAGTTTTTAGTCTCTCCTTCAAATCTGAATGAAATCCTTTCCAAGGAGGGTATTCTTGGTCTAGGTTTTTCCCTTTTATCTCTTTAAATATATCATGCCACTTCCTTCTGGCCTGCAGAGTTTCTGCTGAAAAGTCAGCTGATAGCTTTATGGGAGTTCCCTTGTCAGTAATTTGTTGCTTTCCCCTAGCTGTTTTTAATATTCTCTCTTTATCTTTAATTTTTGCCATTTTAATTACAGTGTGTCTTGGTGTAGTCCTCTTTGGGTTGATCCTGTTTGGGGCTATCTGTGCTTCCTGAACCTGAATGTTTGTTTCCTTTCCCACATTAGGGAAGTTTTCAGCTATTATGTCTTCAACTATGTTCTCTGCCCCTTTCTCTCTTCTGGGACACCTATAATGAGATGTTAGCATGCTTGACATTGTTCTAGAGGTCTCTTAAACTATACTCATTTTTTAAAAAATTATTTTTTCTTTTTTCTATTAAGGTTAGGTGATTTCCACTGCTCTGTTTTCCAGTTTGCTGATCTGTTCCTCTGTATCATGTAATCTGCTGTGGATTTGAGTGTATTTTAAAATCTTGGTTATTGTATTCTTCATCTCTGGTTCTTTATGTTTTCTATCTCTTTCTTAAACTTTTCACTGTGTGTTCATCCATTCTTCTCCTGAGTTCTTTGAGCATATATATGATCATTACCTTGGACTCTACTGGGGAGATTGCTAATTTCCACTTTGCTTAGTTCTTTTTCTGGGGTTTTGATTTGTTTCTTTGTTTGGAACATATTCCCTGTTTCCTTTTTCTGCCTCATTCCTGGTGTGGCTGGCTCTGTGGCCTGGGGAATCCTGGGGCTGGCACCTGTCCACTGTGGGCGGGTCTGGGCCTGGTCTGGTGGTGGTAGTGGCCGGTTCCCTGGGCAGCTGACTGTGGGGTTGGGGGGGTCTTGGGTGCCAGCCCACTGGTGGGCGAATAAGCCCCAAGTGCTAATATGCTAGAGGGAGGACTTCAGAATGGCACTTTCCCATACCGTTGTTTTCATACTGTAGAATGAGTTCCCCAAAATGTCTGCACCAGTATCTGTCCCCAGGGGGCGTCCCAGTTGCCTCCTGCCTCTCCCAGGAGGCTTGCCAAGATCAGCAAGTGGGTCTGACCCAGGCTTCTTTCAAATTACTGCCTGTGTTCTGGAACTAAGAGTGTGTGAGATTTTTGCATGCACCCTTTGAGAGTGGAGTCTGTGTTTCCTCCAGCTCTTCCATATGCAGGCCCCACTGGCTTTCAATGCCAGCCATTCTGGGGCCTCATCTTCCCAGTGCAGGACCCCAGGCTAGGAAGTCCGGTGTGGACCTCAAACCCCTCACTCCTTGGGGAGAACCTCTCCATAGTTTCCATTATCATTCTGTTTGTGGGTTGCCTATCTGAGGATGTGGGTTTTGAGTGTACCCTGTCGCTGCCTCTTCTACCAGTCATGTGGTTCCTTCTTTATATCTTTAGTTGTGGAAAACCTTTTCTGCATCTTCAGGTGATTCTCATAGGTCGTCTCTCTTTAAATAGTTATAATCTTAGTGTGCCTGTGGGAGGAGGTGAGCCCAGGGTCTTCCTACTCTGCCATCTTGGCCATGCCCCTCTTTTCATTCTTTTAACATTGAACTCTCTTTTGAATTATTCAAATTAATAATTAATTCTATGGTCCCTCTGCTGCTTTTGTACCTGTTTGTCTTGTGTGATCCTTACAGTCACCCATTTTATAGATTAGTAACTGAAGTTCATAGACACTTGCCAGGTAATAGTCACTTGTTACCTAGTAAGAGTAGAGCTTAGATTTGAGTCCAGACCTTTTCTCTCAAGTCTAGAGCTTTTTCCTTTATACTATACTGATATAACCAGTCGTATTCATTTTTTCTTCACAATCTTTCTCACATTCATTTTGTGCACTAAACAGGTATTTATCAGTCATTTGTGTTCTAGGTGCTTAGGTTGTATCAGTGAACAAAATGGACAAAGATTTTGCCCTCATGGAGCTTATGTTCTAATGAGTGAAATGGGTAATTACTTATTTATTATGTTCAGTTAAATTGTTAAGTCTCTTAGAAGGTGGTAAGTGCTGTGGAAAAAAGAAAAAGTGGAGCAGAGTAAGGAGGTAGGTTCAGATTTTAAACAGGATGTTATTGGAGAACATGGCATTTGAACAGATATTTGAAGATGACAGAATTTAGCTGTATTCATATCTAATTAAATGAGTATTCCAGGCAGAAGAATAGTGTGTGCAGACAGCCTAAGGGGAGGCACACATGTGTCATATTAGGAGAGTAACAATGAGACTAGTGTAGCTGGAGTGAAGTCATAACCTCTTACCCCCAACCACTGTTTAAAGTCTGTACCTTTAAAATCTCAGCTTCTAATTTACCTGTCTCTTCTGTTCTAGGCAAGGTCTCTTATTCACATCACATTTTCTAACTTCCACACCTTTTCTTGTGCCGTTCTCTAAAAAACCTTTGCTTATTTGACACCAGGCTTCAGGGTTTATTGTTTGGGGGATCTTTTCTTTTTGTTTTTGAGAATTGAGGGGAGGGCACTCTGGGTCTGTTACCTCTTCGCTGTGATTTCTCATATTAATGAACAGTAACTCTTAAAAGAAAAATACTGTTAAGTGTCATGCATTGTAGCATCTAGGCCTGGAGCCTTACTTTATTTAAATCAGTTGGATACTCTTTAGCCATCTCCTCACCCCTTTGAAACTTCGCCTACCCAAGTTTGTTGGTGATTTATTCAGTGTTTTCTATGTGCTAAGCACTGAGGAGGATTAGAACATAGTTTTTGCCTTCTGGGACTTGCAGTTCTACTAAGGAAGAGTGATGTGTATTTTATTACTGTAAGGTGCTAAGTGCTATAACATGTATGAGAGGGAAACGGTGACTGGTGCAGCAATGGAAGGACAGCTTCATTTCAAAGAAACATAGATTCGAAGAGTTGGAAGAGTATTATTCTGTTATGATGGAAAAATTCTTATATCTGAAGGTGAAAACATTGATGAGAAGATTTGGATGATCATAGAATATATTCCCAGTTTTTCCCTATTTTAAACAATGCTATGATAATCTTTTTACAATTAAATCCTTAAGATTTTTTTTTTTTTTTTTTTTTTTTTTGTGGTACACGGGCCTCTCACTGTTGTGGCCTCTCCCGTTGCGCAGCACAGGCTCCAGACGCGCAGGCTCAGCAGCCATGGCTCACGGGCCCAGCGGCTCCATGGCATGTGGGATCCTCCCGGACCGGGGCACGAACCCGCATCCCCTGCATCGGCAGGAGGACTCTCAACCACTGCGCCACCAGGGAAGCCCAAGAATTTTTTTAAGGCACATTTTTAAAAAGGGCTTAGCATTGGAATATATAATTCATTTACTTTGTTGGCAGAGCCAGAAATAAAGGACAGCTGCTTGTTTGGACTTAATTTTGACCAAAAATAAAGAATTGGACATGATTGGAATCCTAGGAGAAATACTGCTGTTGTATTTGAGCTGATTTCTGTCATATAATTTAAGAAAACAGCTTTCTAGAAATTCAGATAAAAGGAAATTACATGTTTTGGCCTGAGTTGCTAATGGGAAACCAAATAATGACCATAGGAAGCCTAGGAAACTGTTCTTTACCCTGCCTGGGCCTCTGAGGTGATAAGGAGAGAGAGCTGAGGTAACTGGCTTAGATATGCCAATTTAAGATATGCCAATTTAAACCGCTTATTGTTATCAGTAAATAATGTATACTCCACACATATTCAGTTGGCTCATACTTACCGTTTGGACAAATCCCTCTATATGAGGTGATACACTTTAAGGATTATAGTCTTAGCAGTTTCCTTTTTCTCCCAACATATTATTTTGAAAAAATTTAAACATATTGCAAAATTGAAATCATAGCTTGATAGTTAAGGAGTGTTGGAGCCAGAAGACCAAGATTTAAATCCTAGTTGTGTCGTGTGCTGTTTATGTGACCCTGGACAAGTTACTGACTTTCAACCTGTTTTCTCCTGATTTAAATAGAGATAGTAACACGTATATCACTGGAATGATGTGAGAAGTAAATGAGATAATGATTGGAAAATGCTTAGCTTTATTTTACAGCATCATGCAATACTGTTACTATTGCAGTAAACTGTGTAGAAAGGAGTAATAAGAATCCTGTGCTGAAATAGTTTCTGAAGGTGGAAGCATGGCAAGAAGTGGGAAGTCGTCAGTGGAAACCATGGCATTTTAATAGCAAGAACAAATTTCTAATAAATATCACCTTATGCATTAGAGAGGAAAGGAAGAACCGGAAGAGTAAAGAGCATCAGCAGTTTCTCATACTGCATAGTAGGCTGCTGGTCAGAATCATGCACATGTTGGTCACCCTTACGGTTATTTCTCATTTTGCAACTCTTCTCAGTTGCTCTTAGGAGTCACGGCCCACTGCTGCCTCTACTTGGTATGTGGCCTTGGTGACCACATATATTGGAATGTGAATAAACATATTATTGTCCAAAAGACAAATTATTTGATAAATCATTCTCTTAATTTTTATTCTTTGTAAATGTATTAACTAGGAAATTTCCATAATAGGTCAACTTTCCAAAATTTGGATCAGAAAATATTGTCTACGTGTAGCTCTTGTTCCCCCTGCTTCCAGGATAATCCTTTGTAAAATTTGGATATAGATCTGTCCACCACCTCTGTCATGTAACCAAATCTCCATTTCCTGTTATCCTTTCCTCTGTCTTCCACAAGGTACCCCCACTTTGTCTTCTTGCTGCCCTGTTCTGTTACAAAACTCTGCTCAGGTCAGTCTTCTCCTATAGTGCAGTGACTTTACAGTTTTAATTTTTTTCCCCTTTCTCCATATCCAGTCCCTCCTGATTTTGATAGAGTTTGGGTGAGAGCAACTTGATTTTAAATCATTTACATTATTGTTGACTATATTCCCCATACTGTACATTTCATACCTGTGACTCATTTATTTTGTAACTAGAAGTTTGTATCTCTTAATCTCTCTCATCTATTTCTCTCATCCCTCCACCCACCTCCCCTCTGACAACCACCTGTGTGTTCTCTGTACCTGTGACTCTGTTGCTATGACTTTGTTCATTTGTTTTATCTTTTAGATTCCCACATATGGGTGAAATCATACAGTGTTCATCTTTCTCTCTTACTTATTTCACTTAGTATAATACTCTCTAGGTCTGTATATGTTGTTG
Organism: Kogia breviceps; assembly: GCF_026419965.1. Classification (NCBI taxonomy): domain Eukaryota; kingdom Metazoa; phylum Chordata; class Mammalia; order Artiodactyla; family Physeteridae; genus Kogia; species Kogia breviceps. The sequence goes on from NC_081311.1 coordinate 146,179,346, forward strand.
CAAATGACAAGATTTCATTCTTCTTTGTGGCTGAGTTATATTCAATAATACATGTGTCAGTCACGTCTTTGTAGGTTGCTTCCATATCTTGGCTATTGTAAATAATGGTGCAATGAACATAGGGGTGCATATCTCTTTTCAAATTAGTGTTTTCATTTTCTTTGGATAAACACCCAGGAGTGGAATAGCTGGAGCATATGGTAGTTCTATTTTTAATTTTTTGAGGAACTTCCACACTGTTTTCCACCAACATTGCATGAGGGTTCCCTTTTCTGCACATCAGGACTCTGCTTTTAAAGTGAGCACCCAGGGCTTCCCTGGTGGTGCATTGGTTAAGGATCTGCCTGCCAATGCAGGGGACACAGGTTTGAGCCCTGGTCCGGGAAGATCCCACATGCCACGGAGCAGCTAAGCCCTTGCACCACAACTACTGAGCCTGTGCTCTAGAGCCCGTGAGCCACAACTACTGAGCCTGCATGCCACAACTACTGAAACCCGTGCTCCACAACAAGAGAAGGTACCGTGATGAGAAGCCTGCGCACCTCAACGAAGAGTAGACCCTGCTCTCCACAACTAGAGAAAGCCCGCCTGCAGCAATGAAGACCCAACACAACCAAAAATAAATTTAAAAAAATAAATTAAAGTGAGCACCCAAGGTGATATTTATACTCCCAAGAAGTTTGAGAACCTCTGTGGTTGTGATTGGGTCCTGATTTTAATATTTCCTTTTCTCTCCCCCCTAACTTCGTGGGGTTCATTTTTTTCTGAGTTTTTCAGAAGCAAAGGTAATACTCCCAACTACCTGCCATTTAAAGTAGAAGTGGCTGCTGCTTAGTATTATTGTTATTATTTTAAGTAAAAAAACATTTGTTACAGCTAGAATGCTATGTATATCAAGCAGACGTGGACTTCAGTCTTAGCCTTTTTAGGGTCTTGTCAAAAGTATTGAGTTGTCCCCTGGAGGACAACTTGTTCCCTAAGAAAGGGAACTCAGAGGCTTGGTTTTCATGGTAAAATGACATACAGATTTTTAGAGACATTCATATTCTCTTGTTCAGTTTTATAGTTTTTACAAAAATGAAAGGCTGTATCAGAAATGGCCTTTGGTCTCTTACAGGTTGGTCAGTAGCTTGTGATAAAGTTCCTCTTCCAATTACTAGCAAGCAGGAGGGAGCAATGAAAGTTAAGTAACATTTTCACAGTTGGTTGTAGAGAAATTCTGGAATTGATTACCTAAATTGCCACATTGATTAGTTTACAGGTGGACAGTGAAGAAAACAAATTATGAAATTTAAAGTATAGTTCAGGGAGCACACATGGTCAAGGGAAGTATACATTCTTTTTTTTTGTCTTTTGCTAAGACAACTACCTGATACTGATTTGGGCTGTTTCCTCATTACATAGAGAGTGAACAATAGAATGGTTGTGCCTTTCCAGGTCTTCAGAATGGCAGATACCAAGTTTGTGTGAGTGCGGGCATGCATACATGCCTACCCTAGCACAAAATATTTGGAATATGTATGACTATAAGTATGAATGACTAATAGTCTGTATTTCCATTTTCAAAGAGATTATTGAAACAATAATAAATTTCCAATTGGTAGAATTTGGTAGGGTGTAAGACAAATTTGAGGGTCAGGGAACGTCCCCGAGGACGTTCTGCAGTGAGTAGTGAGTGCCAGATTATTCTGTCAAGGGGTAAGGCTGACCTTGCTTTATTTACCCCAGTCCTCCCTTCTTTTCCAACTCTTTGTGTGTCTTTAAGATTTTTTTCCCCCATACCTGTATATTCTTTTTTCTTCCATTCATTAATTCATTGTGAGTATAATAGGAATGGGACCTTGGGGACACAACTTTTGACCCTTGAATTCAGGTTTTAAAAAGTTTCTTCACAGTACCAGATTCTTGTAAACTATAAAGAGTTGACTGTAGAAAATTAAATATATATTTGATATGCTGTATGTTTGAAGCTGACTCATTTGTAATGGAATTCTATCATTTAAAAAAAACGCAACAACTTGTAGAGATTGCTAAGTAACCCAACAATGGGTTTTATAACGAACCATCGTGGAATTTCTGTATGTATGTGAAAGAAACAATTGTCTTCTTGGAACAGAGAGAAACTGCACTGAGACTCAAGGGCTGAGCAGCGTGTTTGCTTCAGGTTCAGAGTTGTGGTAATCACAGTCCTTTAGTTCATGGCATTTGCCTATGAACAAATGTGATGCCTCTTTTATTTTTATTTCCTCAATCTCTGATTTCTAATCCCATCTCCCCCCCTCCCATGGGCACCCATGAATGTTCTTAAATACATGTCTATGTGTTTTATAAAATATGCAGTATTATTTAGTGTGTGTATTTTTATTTGCTTAAATTGTATTATGCTATAGATCATATTGTTTCTCCTTTTGTGTTCACTACTATTTAAAAAAAAATCTCTTCATGTTTCTGTATATATATCTATCTCCCTCTCTGCTTCTGATTGCTGCATAGTGTGTCAGGGAATTTACTTACCACTCATCCAATCCTTTAGTCACGCCTCCAGCTACTCTTACAAATAATACTCCAGAGTATATATCACACATGTTTCCTTATGGAACTGTGTGTGAATTCCTCCCAAATGTATACCCAGGGGCTGTATAGTTGGGCCATAGAAATGCCATTACCTATGAAAAGTTAGCACACCATTGCTCTGTGGAGCGGTTTACCAGTAATGCTTTTCTGTTTCTCTTTTCCATGTTCTTGCTGACAACTTTCTGTGTCTAAAGTCTTATATTTTATCCATTTTATACTATCACATTGGATAAAATAAGAAAATTGATTAACATATTACATGGAAGGGCCAAATTTTTATTATGGCAACTAGAGTTTTAATTTAGGGGATATTGAGGGAAGATTGAAATTCCTGTTGAAGTTCACAGAGTTGCATGATGATGTCCAGGTTTTACAAGGAGAAGCACACTGTTGTCCTTTTGGGCACCGATGTTATCTTGTTGACCTGTCCAGAAGTCTGATCTTGTTAGGGTCCCGGAATCAATCGTAGTTAAGTAGTTTGACTTGTGTTAACTACCTTCACTAGTGACCAAAGTTAGAGTGCCAATAGACAAACTCATGATGAAAAAATAAAATTGTCAAGTCCCCTAGACATTTCAGTTGGCCAGTTTTTCTCTGTAGCAAATAAAGTATAGTTAGAAGAGTTAGTGAGTTTTATATCAGGGCAAGAGGAAATATTCTATGATTCAGATGTTTGATAGTGTCAAGCTTTCAGAGCCCGATGGCATTTATCTTTTTTCTAAGTCAAATTTTTTAACAGTCTTAGAACTGCAAGATTTGTTGTAGCAGTGTAAATTAAGTGGTGATTATCTATCCATGTCTTCTGTTTGAGATTTTCTATTCTTTTTTTTTGTGAAGGGGCTTTCTTTTATAATACACATAAATTATTACACTTATAACTAAGCTACTTGGATTAACAACTATTTGAAAGGGGATTAGTTGCACTGTTAGATTGAGACAATAAGCATTGTAAATAGTTGTAGGAGTTTTGCTATTTAGTTTTTAGAAATAATTTTGTAGGACCTGTAGACTAGATGTGACCATGGTTTTAAATGTATTTTGAAGCATACACATTTTGAATTAAATTTAGAATCAAACAGTATTCTGCAGATTTCTCCCCTCATTAGGCCTTTATATTTCTATTGGGAACTCAGCTTCAATTTTTTTAGATAAAAGAAGCTAGTAGGAAGATTGTTTCATTTATAGGTATTTTTTGGTAGCATATCTTTTCAGGGAAATATTCATTTTATTTATCAGATCTTGGTATCTTTCTCATCACTTTTATTTTTTACTTCACTTTTGTGATTTCCTTTGGATTATTTGGGTCTTAAAGTAATTAAACACATTACCAGATAATGAGGATTTTAATTAGCACCAAAAACTCCTTGAAAGATCAAAAAAAATTTTTTTAACTTCTACAGATTATAATACATATGGAATTAATTTGAATTTAACTGATACTGAGCTTTGTTAGTAGAAATCCAACATTGGGGCTTAAGTTTCATACTTCAGTTTTTATTTTTCAGAAGCTATGAGATGATATGATCTTTTTCTCATTGTTTAAATTAGAAAATATAGATAACAATTTGGTTTTTTATCTGAACTGAGCAGTGAAGTATTTTGTATTAGAATTTTGATTTTTGGAATTATATTGGAAAGATATATTTTTTTTAGTTATCAGCTAGCTGAACTTTTAAAATTGCTAACCCCAAATAAAAGCTCAAAGCATATTTTCCTTTTCTTTATTTTCCAGTGAAAACTATCATGATTAGAAATAGTAATGATAGGAACTATACATTTATATCGGTATACTTGTAACATGTAATAGTGCTTAGAAAAATATTGATGTGATGAAGAAGAGGTTCCTTTAAATCACTGGTAGAGGAATAGTAATCTGACTTAATTTATGTTTGTACAGAGACTTAAAAATGAAAATTTCCCATTTTAAGAATAAAGAAAGGAACTCTATGGTTTTGATAAAGATATCTAAACTTTCAGTTAAAAATTGTGCAAAAATCAGCACTGGGAAATGCAGAATATTGAGTATGTATAGTGTGGGTGAATACTGCCACCTTGTGTATGTGTGGTGCTATTTTAATGTCTCATTTTTCTTTTATGCCAGCTAATACAATGTGCTTTTTCACTATTTGATACTGTGGTCAGTTGTGTAAATGTGTAAAACATGGACTTGTGTGTGTGTGTGTGTGTGTGTAGTAAAATCAATCCAGCTTTTCTTGTTTCTTGGTGGGGGGGGAGGAGTCTTATATCTTGAAGACATTAAATTTGTAGTTAGCTCTAAATTGGAAAGTGTGAGAGATCAGTCTGGTTAGTTGATTTCTATGGTTAGTTGAGAATTGAATTCTTTTATTTGAATCTTATGGAAAGTTGGTGATTCTTTGATCATTCTTCATTTCGGTGCGTGTAGTGCTTTGGAATCATTATGCTGAATGGCAGAACTCATTATCCTATAGATAAAGGGAGTATAAGGCATTGGGTATCCTAATACGACCAGATTCCTTGATTCTTAAATGTTTTCCTTTAGGTCAAGTGCAGAAGAATGACTATAATAATAACATGTAATAGTGCTTAGAAAAATATTGTGATGAAGAAGAGGTTCCTTTAAATCATTTTAACTACCTGAGAGCATGACTTAGTGGGTTTCGAATATTACCTCTCTGAAGAGAAAGAATGACAAGACTGGGAGTCCACTTTCTGATGCTCACAACTAACTTAGCTCTCTAATCATGAGTACTTCTCTGGGCACACATTTCTTCATCTGAAAAATGAGCAGTTGAACTGAATGGTTTCTAAGGACCTTTTTAGTTTTAGAATTCTATGACCGTGTAAAGTTTTACTCTAAATTTTAAAATGTTAATGCTATAAAATGCCTTTCAGTGTACTCATTACATTCTTCTATATAAGAAGTTATTTTAAAGTTTAATGTAATCACATAGTTAAGTTTAACTGTCATAGAAAATATTAGTAATTTGAAGGGATACTTGTATATAAAAGTTTAAAACCAGAAGCCTAGGAAATTTGCCTACGTTTTATTTAATGTGTGGGGTACTTTGAAAATAACAGAAGATTGGTTTGGGGGTAATCTAGATTTTAATTACACCCTACTTAACATAACATTTTTTTTTTGAGGCACAAATGCATTACAAATGCCTGTATTTCAACCTCTGGGAAGCCTCCAAAAGTTGGTATAAATATGGTAAGGCCTGTATCATAGGCAGAATTTTCTGACTGAGATGAAAAGAAAGAAAAAGGTACCTTAGCCTACAGTTAAAAACTTGGAGGTTCTTTAAGATATTACCCAACTGAAAATTTAAGTTCCAGAGTCTTGAGTATGTAAATCTCTTCATTTTTCAGTGTACAGCAGCAGATATTTCCTGCTTCTTACCTTGATTCATTTTTCTCATGAAACGTTAAGAGTGAACACATGTAATCACGTTTACTTTGAGGCCATCTGGGAATAATTTTTTAAAATTCTAAGCATAATTTTAAGGAAAATGATTCTCATTTTTAAGCTATGTAAACCTGCCAAATTCAACATCTGTACTGAAATAATTTGCCATGCTTAGTGATTGTAATACCAAGGCAAAATGACTATGTTGGTATTTTTGCATTTATTTTGTATAATATGAAACTACTCTTTTATAGAGTACAGACTTCATGACAAATATTTAAATTCACTAATAAAATTCATTGCATATACAAAAATGTATACACATATTATAAAATATTAAGTAAAGATGTTAACTAAAATGTACATAATGTCATGTAAATTATTATAGAAACATAATAAAAATAAAATACTAAATAAATTCAGAAAAGTGAAGAGAATATAATCATGGAAAAAGTAAAGTGGACAATAACCTAATCTGTTTTTACAAAGTATAAACTTAAGAAAACAAGTGCAAGCCTCTATAAAAACCCCAAAGTATGGGTTTTGGAGAACTTCCAGGTCAGTGAACACATGGAGATTTGGTCAGAGTTCTGGGCCTGGAGAGGGCACAGATGCTCTGTGCCCCTCCCCCATGCCTTGCATTATGCATCTCTACCATTGGATGTTCATCTGTATCCTTTACCATAACTTGTAATAAACTGCTAAATGAAAAAGAGGGCAGCAATAATAACAACAACAGGGAAACATTCTGCATGATAAAAAGCCATCTCTTGGCTGGCAATGACCCAAATATTCTACCCCTGGGAAGCCTGTTCTGCATTTGCAGCAAGGGGGCATTGAGGTAACAATACTATACAGGCCAGAGGGAGGCAGGGGAAGTTTAGGAGTTGAGGAAAGAAGATTAAAGAGCATGAGGAGATCTCAGAGACCAGTGGAATAAAGGCCTTTTGCATATGAAGATCAGGTGACAAGTTAACTGGCTACCAGCCACCAAAGCAATATGCTTTTTCATGCTGTGTGGCTCACAGGGTCTTGATGCTCTGGCCGAGTGTCAGGCCTGAGCCTCTGCGGTGAGAGAGCCAAGTTCAGGACAGTGGTCCACCAGAGACCTCCTGGCCCCCTGTAATATCAAACAGTGAAAGCTCTCCCAGAGATCTCCATCTCAACACTAAGACCCAGCTCCACTCAAAGACCAGCAAGCTACAGTGCTGGACACCCTATTCCAAACAACTAGCAAGACAGGAACACAACCCTACCCATTAGCAGAAAGGCTGCCTAAAATCATAATAAGTTTAGAGACACCCCAAAACGCACCACTGGATGTGGTGCTGACCACCAGAAGGGCAAGATCCAGCTTCATCCACCAGAACACAGGCACCGATCCCCTCTACGAGGAAGACTACACAACCCACTGGACCAACCTTACCCACTGGGGGCAGACACCAAAAACAATGGGAACTATGAACCTGCAGCCTGTGAAAAGGAGACCCCAAACACAGTAAGTTAAGCAAAATGAGAAGATAGAGAAATACACAGCAGATGAATGAGCAAGCCCACCTAACCAAACAAGTGAAGAGGAAATAGGCAAGCTACATGAAAAAGAATTCAGAGAAATGATAGTAAAGATGATCCAAAATCTTGGAAATAAAATGGAGAAAATACAAAAAACGTTTAACAAGGACCTCGAAGAACGAAAGGCCAAACAAACAATGATGTAAATGAAATTTAAAATTCTCTAGAAGGAATCAATAGCAGAATAACTGAGGCAGAAGAAGGGAGAAGTGACCTGGAAGATAAAATAGTGGAAATAACTACCACAGAGCTGAATAAAGAAAAAAGAATAAAAAGAATTGAGGACAGTCTCAGAGACCTCTGGGACAACAATTAAATGCACCAACATTCGAATTATAGAGGTCCCAGAAGAAGAAGAGGACAAAAAAAAAGAGACTGAGAAAATATTTGAAAAGATTAAAGTTGAAAACTTCCCTGATATGGGAAAGGAAATAGTCAATCAAGTCCAGGAAGTGCAGAGTCCCATACAGGATAAATCCAAGGAGAAACATGCCAAGACACATATTAATCAAACTATCAAAAATTAAACACAAAGGAAAAATATTAAAAGCAGCAAGGGAAAAGCAACAAATAACATACAAGGGAATCCCCAAGGTTAACAGCTGATCTTTCAGGAGAAACTCTGCAAGCCAGAAGGGAGTGGCAGGACAAACTTAAAGTGATGAAAGGGAAAAACCTACAACCAAGATTACCCAGCAGGGATCTCATTCAGATTTGACAGAGAAATTAAAACCTTTACAGACAAGCAAAAGCTAAGAGAACTCAGCACCACCAAACCAGCTTTACAACAAATGCTAAAGGAACTTCTCTAGGCAGGAAACACAAGAGAATGAAAAGACTTTCAATAACAAACTCAAAGCAATTAAGAAAATGGTAATAGGAACATGCATATGGATAATTACCTTAAATCTAAATGGATTAAACGCTCCAACCAAAAGACATAGACTGGTTGAAAGGATACAAAAACAAGACCCGTATGTATGCTGTCTACAAGAGACCCACTTCAGACCTAGAGACACATACAGACTGAAAGTGAGGGGATGGAAATAGATATTCCACGCAAATGGAAATCAAAAGAAAGCTGGAGTAGCAATTCTCATATCAGACAAAATAGACTTTAAAATAAAGGCTATTACAAGAGACAAAGAAGGACACTACATAATGATGAAGGGATCAATCCAAGAAGATATAACAATTGTAAATATGCACCCAACATAGGAGCACCTCAATACATAAGGCAAATGCTAACAGCCATAACAGGGGAAATCGACAGTAACACAGTCGATTTTAACACCCCACTTTCACCAATGGACAGATCATCCAAAATGAAAATAAGGAAACACAAGCTTTAAATGACACATTAAACAAGATGGACTTAATTGATACTTACAGGACATTGCATCCAAAAACAACAGAATACACTTTCTTCTCGAGTGCTCATGGAATATTCTCCAGGATAGATCATATCTTGGGTCACAAATCAAGCCTTGGTAAATTTAAGAAAATTGAAATCGTGTCAAGTCTCTTTTCTGACCACAATGTTATGAGACTAGATTTCAATTACAGGAAAAAAATCTGTAAAAAATACAAACACATGGAGGCTAAACAGTACACTACTAAATAACCAAGAGATCACTGAAGAAATCAAAAAATACCTAGTAACAAATGACAATGAAAACACGACGACCCAAAACCTATGGGAAGCAGCAAAAGCAGTTCTAAGAGGGAAGTTTACAGCAGTACAATCCTACCTCAAGAAACAGGAAACATCTAAAATAAACAACCTAACCTTACACCTAAAGCAATTAGAGAAAGAAGAACAAAAAACCCCAAAGTTAGCAGACGTAAAGAAATCATAACGATCAGAGCAGAAACAAATGAAAAAGAAATGAAGGCAATGATAGCAAAGATCAATAAAACTAAAAGCTGGTTCTTTGAGAAGATAAACAAAATTGATAAACCATTAGCCAGACTCATCAAGAAAAAAGGGAGAAGACTCAATAGAATTAGAAATGAAAAAAAGAGAAGTAACAGCTGACACTGCAGAAATACAAAGGGTCATGAGAGATTACTACAAGCAACTGTATGCCAATGAAATGGACAAATCTGTAGAAAAGCACAACCTTCCGAGTCTGAACCAGGAAAAAATAGAAAATATAAACAGACCAATCAGAAGCCCTGAAATTGATACTGTGATTAAAAATCTTCCAAAAAATAAAGCCCCAGGACCAGATGGCTTTACAGGTGAATTCTATCAAATATTTAAAGAAGAGCTAATACCTATCCTTCTCAAACTCTTCCATAATATAGCAGAGGGAGGAACACTCCCAAACTCATTCTACAAGGTCACCATCAACCTGATGCCAAAACGAGACAAAGATGTCACACACACAAAAAAAACTACAGGCCAATATCACTGATGAACATAGATGCAAAAATCCTCAACAAAATACTAGCAAACAGAATCCAACAGCATTTTAAAAGGATCATACATCATGATCAAGTGGGGTTTATCCCAGGAATGTAGGGATTCTTCAATATATGCAAATCAGTCAATGTGATACACCATATTAACAAACCAAAGGAGAAAAACCATATGATCATCTCAATAGATGCTGAAAAAGCTTTTGATAGAATTCAACACCGATTTATGATAAAGACCCTCCAGAAAGTAGGCAAAGAGGGAACTTACCTTAACATAATAAAGGCCATATATGACAAACCCACAGCCAATGTCTTTCTCAGTGGTGAAAAACTGAAATCATTTCCACTAAGATCAGGAACAAGAGAAAGTTGCCCACTCTCACCACTATTATTCAACATAGTTTTGGAAGTTTTAGCCACAGCAATCAGAGGAAAAAAAGAAATAAAAGGAATCCAAATTGGAAAAGAAGTAAAGTTGTCATTGTTTGCAGATGAGATGATACTATACATAGAGAATCGCAAAGATGCTACCAGAAAACTGCTAGAGCTAATCGTGAACTTGGTAAACTAGCAGGATACAAAAATAATGCACAGAAATCTCTTGAATTCCTATACACTAATGATGAAAAATCTGAAAGAGAAATTAAGGAAACACTCCCATTTACCATTACAATAAAAAAGAATAAAATACCTAGGAATAAACCTGCCTAAGGAGACAAAAGACCTGTATGCAGAAAACTATAAGACACGGATGAAAGAAATTAATGACGATACAAACAGATGGAGAGATATACCATGTTCTTGTATTGGAAGAATCAACATTGTGAAAATGACTATACTACCCAAAGCAATCTACAGATTCGGTGCAATCCCTATCAAACTACCAGTGGCATTTTTCACAGAACTAGAACAAAAACTTTCACAGTTTGTATGTAAACACAAAAGACCCTGAGAAAGAAACACGGAGCTGGAGGAATCAGGCTCCCTGGCTTCAGACTATACTACAAAGCTACAGTAATCAAGACAGTATGGTACTGGCACAAAAACAGAAATATAGATCAGTGGAACAGGAGAGAAAGCCCAGAGATAAACCCACGTACATATGGTCACCTTATCTTTGATAAAGGAGGCAAGAGTATACAATGGGCACAATGTATACATTTTTTGTTTTTTTAATTAATTTATTTATGGGTGTGTTGGGTCTTTGTTGCCGTGCATGGACTTTTTCTAGTTGTGGCGAGCGGGGGCTACTCTTTGTTGTGGTGCATGGGCTTCTCATTGTGGTGGCTTCTCTTTGTTGTGGAGCATGGGCTTGAGATGTGCGGGCTCAGTAGTTGTGGCTTGTAGGCTCTAGAGGGCGGGGTCAGTAGTTGTGGCGCAGGGCTTAGTTGCTCCATGGCATGTGGGATCTTCCCGGACCAGGGCCTGAACCTGTATCCCCTGCATTGGCAGGTGGATTGTTAACCACTGCGTCTCCAGTATACAATGGAGAAAAGACAGCTTCTTCAATACGTGGTGTTGGGGAAACTGGACAGCTGCATGTAAAAGAATGAAGTTAGAACACTGCCTAACACCATATACAAAAATAAACTCAAAATGGATTAAAGACCTAAATGTAAGGCCAGAGACTATAAAACTCTTAGAGGAAAACATAGGGAGAACACTCTATGACATAAATCACAGCAAGATCCTTTTTGACCCACCTCCTAGAGAAATGGAAATAAAAACAAAAATAAACAAATGGGACTTAATGAAGCTTAAAAGCTTTTGCACAGCAAAGGAAACCATAAACAAGACCAAAAGAAAACCCTCAGAATGGGAGAAAATATTTGCAAATGAAGCAACTGACAAAGGGTTAATCTCTAAAATATACAAGCAGCTCATGCAGCTCAATATCAAAAAAAACAAACAGCCCCATCCAAAAATGGGCAGAAGACCTAAATAGACATTTTTCCAAAGAAGATATACAGATTGCCAAGAAACACATGAAAGGATGCTCAACATCACTACTCATTAGAGAAATGCAAATCAAAAGTACAATGATGTATCACCTCACACCAGTCAGAATGGCCATCATCAAAAAAATCTACAAACAGTGAATGCTGGAGAGGGTCTGGAGAAAAGGGAACCCTCTTGCACTGTTGGTGGGAAAGTAAATTGATATAGCCACTATGGAGAGCTGTATGGAGGTTCCTTAAAAAACTAAAAATAGAACTACCATACGACCCAGCAATACCACTACTGGGCATGTACCTTGAGAAAACCATAATTCAAAAAGAGTCATGTTACCACAGTGTTCATTGCAGCTCCATTTACAATAGCCAGGACATGGAAGCAACCTAAGTATCCATCGACAGATGAATGGATAAAGAAGATGTGGCACATATATACAATGGAATATTACTTAGCTATAAGAAGAAACGAAATTGAGGTTTTTTTGTAGTGAGGTGGATGGACCTAGAGTCTGTCATACAGAGTGAAGTAAGTCAAAAAGAGAAAAACATACCATATGCTAACACATATGTATGGAATCATAAAAAAGAAAAAAGGTTCTGATGAACCTAGAGGCAGGACAGGAATAAAGACACAGATGTAGAGAATGGACTTGAGAACACGGGGTGAGGGAAGGGTTAGCTGGGATGAAGTGAGAGAGTAGCATGGACATATATACACTACCAAATGTAAAATAGATAGCTAGTGGGAAGCAGCCGCATAGCAAAAGGAGATCAGCTCGGTGCTTTGTGTCCACCTAAAGGGGTGGGGTAGGGAGTAGGGAGTAGGGAGACACAAGAGGGAGGAGATACGGGGATATATGTATACATATAGATGATTCACTTTGTTATACAGCAGCAAGTAACACAGCATTGTAATGCAATTATACTCCAATAAAGATGTGAAAAAAAACAATAAAACAAGTGGATTAGTGACATGTCATTAGTCATGAGATATTTCTGTAGAGATTTTTTCCAAAAGCTCTCTTTCAAAACCTCCCTCTACAGTGAGGTAGAATTGTGAAATAAGAAGAAAATATTGATTGATAGTTTATAACAGGCTCATCTACAAATCTAATCTCTGGATTTGTTACTCTTTAAGATGTTTTTGAGGGCTTCCCTGGTGGCTCAGTTATTAAGAATCTGCCTGCCAATGCAGGGGATACGAGTTCAATCCCTGGGCCGGGAAGATCCTACATGCAGCAG